>NC_080066.1:142464116-143690848 GCF_949987535.1 Balaenoptera acutorostrata
AACCTAGTTAGCAGCCGCCTAGTTCATTATACTGGAGAGTGTGTTATGTTTGATTTCTCCATTCCAACCACAGAGATCCTCTCATTTTCAGCAAAATCCCACCCACACACTAACCCACCCAGGTCCCCCATGGTCCTCAATGGTTTCCTCATAAACAATACCTTCTCTGATCTGGAGAAGCTGCCTTGGGTCACCTCACACACGGGCACCTAAACACACAGACACACTCCACAGAAATTAAGCCCTCATCAAAGGTAGAAAAACAGTTTTCTTTTAGACATGTTTATCATTTCTCACAGATATATCATCTTAATCATAATAATCATCTTAAGTTGAGGCTTAAGTGGCTGCTAGTGATAATCTCTAGCCCAGACTTTGACAAAAGTACAGAATTCCAACTCAGGATGTACTTCTCAATTCACTTCCCCTCACCACAAGCCAAATTGAGGTCTTACACCTGAAATTTGATTATGTCTGACTTCCACAAACCCTTCCACCGGTAATAATTATTAGTTCATGTGTTCAAGTTTTGCTTTTCAGATAAAAGGACGTTTAAAAGGAAATAGAAGTAACTTAGATTATAATGTAAAGGACATTCATTTATAAAATTCAAAATTTACCCACCACTGACCTAGATTCACTTCTGAGTATCAGTTTACTTCTTTAGCATTGTTCACAAATCAAAGAGCTTAAGGAGTCTTTGAAAAGTCACCAAGCCAATCATCTGGGTTCAGATGGGATCGAATCCATACTAGACTAAGAAAAGAAAATATCTCCTTCTAATGAAGTCCAAATAAGTAACCACAACTTCCCTTCTTATCTCCAAATCTCAAAACTTTACCAGTTCATCAGATCCTTTGGATTAAGCCTCTTTTGTTTTGTTTTAGCTTCAAATGAAAGGGAAAACACTTGGTAACCTTTGCATTATAACCCTAATACAAAAATTATTAATGAATATGGAAAATAATGAGTCACAGAGAAAAGGTTGTAGGAGTTGAGAATCATGAATGTCTGCCCTGAAAGCCACCATCATTCTGGACTTGATTTCATAGTGACTACAAGATGAAAGTTTGGATTCTTTCCATCTTATTTTTCTCTTCCTTGCTAAGATCTCTTTCTCTCTGTTCTCCTTTACTTTAGGAGAAAACAAAATGACAGATGTAAGATACAAGTCCTGGACTTTACCAACAAAGATGTAGTCATGAAATCATGAAGTCGCCAAAAGTTAGGAAATTAATCTAAATGTGTTCAATTGCCGTGAAAATCACTACTACCTTTCCTGCTCTCCAGTAAATGAACAAACTTTCGGTTCCATGAAACAATTGTTAGTGGAGGGGATTGAAAAAGCCAGGCTTCCAGGGTAAGCCAACGACGTCTAGTTCTCTCATGGCTTTGATCACTCTCACTTGCTATATCAGAAGGACCCACTCAGTGCTTTTAAAGAGGCTTTCAATTACACGATGAAAGAGAAACATGTTCAGAAACAGTTGCTGAAATTGGGTGGAGACGGAGGCTGTAACAAGGCCCACTTCATATCCATCTGCCACATACCCAGAACATGACAACATTGCCTCCTACCCACCACTCTGCTTCTTCCATATATTTGGGAAGTTGCCTTCCTTGCTCAAAAGGTAATACACATACTATAAAACTTTTAAAGTGAAAACTCCTTTCATGGGCAATGACCACATTTTTATTCATCCTCATAGTCTAGGGGGTTTTTTGAAGTATTTTAGTATCTAGACTACATTCACTCATTCATTGTCACATTCATTTATTGAGAGTCTAATAGGTGTCAGACACTAGGCTTCGATTAGAAAATAATGAGCCAGAACTTGTGAGTGCCTATGTTCAGAGGCACTTACAGTCTATCTACTGAGGAAGATTAAATTAAAAATCACAAATATGACCTTTGTATGCGGATGTGTGTCACACACAGACAGCTACACATACTTGGTGCTGTGAATTTATCAAAGGCTGAGCTGACCTAGGCTGGAGGTCAGAGAAGACTTCTGTAATGAAACAGTGATCGAGCTGAGGGGTAGAGGGAACACAGAAGCTCATTCTGTAACAAAACCACTTTCCTCTTTTTTACACAAATCTATATTTCAGTTGGGTCAACACTGTTCACAGTTTCCATTAAGAATGAGAATAATCCATCTTCCCTTTAAAAAAAAAAGATTGGATACTGAAAATATAAAACCCATTCATCTCTCTGTTAAACAACAAACAGAACTCAGCTGGGCTTTTATCCTTTGCTTTGCAATTGAAATTGTTAAGTTCATAAAGAAAAAATGAATAGAGCACCTTTCACAAGTAAAAGTCATGTTGCTCACCCACCACAAGTAGGATACAAATTAGAGAGTTTGTTTTCTTTTTCGTTTAATAATAAAACTTTTTTTTCTTGTCTCATCTTCTGGTGACATCCATATTCTTTCTCATTCCACTTTCCCCATGAAAGTACACATGCATAAAAATACTTTACTGGATTGAAGGAGGGGATCCAAATCCAACCCACTTCAAAGCATTCTCAAACACCTTGCCTAAAGTGTCTCAAAAAAAAGTTGTATCCTTCATTGAAAAATTTACAACACCCTCTCAATTCTTCCTGGATTTTTTGTTACGATATAGCTTACATCTTTTCAAGCCCCAATGTGTTTTCTTAACCTTACGATCTGAACCCCTTCCTGCTATTCTGACTATAATTTTACACATGTAGGAAGCCTCTCAAGGTCTTTTTTAGATGGACAGAGTTATTTTAATTCTTTATTTATCTCTGTTGCCCTGGTTTTTGTTAGCACAACTTATTCAGCATATCAGTTTGGATGCAGACTCTCAGAAAAACTGGACAGATTAATCAGGTCCAGTGACAAAGATCCTGTTTCTCAACTGTATGGAAACATAAAATATGGCCCGTCATACCTAGAGTGTTTCAGGAGTAATTAAAGGGAAGCAACATAGATCTTGTCCATTACTCCCCCTTGTTTATGAGGCCTGTCACTCTATCAGAGACGAAAATGAAATAAGTCTGCCATGATTTGTCTTCACAGTGCCATATTGACTGTTTCCTAGTTTATCATACATTTGTATTCTCTCCTACATGATGGTCTCATTGACAATTTCATGCAAGTCTTGAAGTAAAGGGCAACTGCCAAGGTTAATACATAACAAGGGGCCTACCATCCAAGGAGATCAGTATCTGGGACAAGAAACAAAGTAGCTACAATCCAGGAATGCCTGCAGAATTAGGAAACTGAAAGTTGATACCTAGACAAGGAGTTTGAGTAACAAGTATTAGAAATTAAAAGAAAGTAGGATCTCAATACTAAGTCACATCTTTTTGTCATTCTCTGTTTATTCATGTTTTCTGTAAAGCAGGAAGCAGTTCTCAAACTCGAGTTGCCGGCTGCAGTGGCAAGTGACAGGCCCAAAGCAGAGCAGCATCTGAACCTTACTCTGGACCCCTGCCCTATGTAACAGCATCATAAGTAACTCAACGATCAACTAATAGTCAATGCCCTCCTACTGCTGGATCCACATGATGGCATTATGCAAGACAGGGTCATCTACCACAATGCTGTCTTCAAAATATTGGGGGTACATTCCCAGACATCCCAAGGGTATCCTCAATCAATATGTCACCAAAGACCTTATTTATTTTAGTTATTTTTTAAATAAATTTCACTAGCATATTTTTTCCACCACTTTTATTTGGGTTTTTTTTTTTTGGCCACACCGCATGGCATGTGGGATCTTAGTTCCCCGACCAGGGATCAAACCTGTGCCCCCTGCAGTGGAAGCACAGAGCCTTAACCAGTGGACCACCAGGGAAGTCCCCCAAAGACCTTATTTAAATGATTTTCAAACATAATTATGTATACAAACTAAACAAACTCTTGTGAGTAATATTCCACATGTCTACAACTTAGTTTGATTAAAAGTATCATATTTCATTTTATTTGACCAGAAAAGAAAAGAAATCAATATTAATTAAGCAATAAACAGGTAGTAATATAAGCCTATTTGTCATTCTTCAATTCCTTTCATCTTTACAAGACTGCTATGATGTCCATTTTACAGGTTAGGAAAGTGAAGCTCAATGAGGTCGACTACTTTGTTAGCAGTCAGGGGAGCAGAGATGAGCAGACATGTGACAGACAAGTCTGACTTCCAAATACCTGCCTGCCTCCTGTTCACAGAAAAAGGGCCTCCTGAGTTGTTGGTCAAGATGGCAGCCTTAGAATATGCCATGGTCCCTCCTTCCTATCCCAAATTTCTATTACAAAATAGCTTTTGAAACTTAGATGAGGAATGTTCAGCAAACCTCAGATTCAGGAAAACTATTGAGAATCCCTGCAAGATGGGAAACAGAATCTAAACAAAGAAAGAAAACAAAACTGCAACATCCAGAGGAATGGACTGAAACTTAACAGCTGTAAATAAGGAGTGAATGTTAATACTAACAACAAAACTACAAAAGTATGAAACAAATTGTAGATAATGGCAACATAATAGTTGACAGGAGATAGGGAAAGAGAGGAGAAAATTAAAAGAATGCTACAGGTCTTTTCTTGGACAAGGTGGAGTAGTGTATAATTAATTCTGAGCCCTGTTAAATATATATATACATATATATATATATATATATATATATATACACACATACATATATATATAACATATGTTTTAATATATGTTAAAAAATAAATATATATTTAGCAGGGCTCTGAATTGATTATATGTTATATATCAATATACATATTTTTATATAAATCAAATATGCATGTTTGAAACATATAATTATATGTAAATCAAACGGATATATTTGAAATATATGTCAAAATATAAAATTTTACATTTTAAATATATGTAGTTTATTGTTTTTATATTATATATTGTTACATGTCAATGTACTTCAATAAATTTACTTTAAAAAGACACCACGTATATACATTAAAAATTTAGAATGCCAACCAGAGAAACTTTCAAATAATTAAAGGGAATATAAATTTGAAAAACAACTACAACAACAAACACAACAAGATAGTCAATTCAGCAAAAGGCTGGAAAGAATGTGCGGAAAGAGTGAAAAACATGAGAAACATAAAATAATTCCAATATGGCAAAATTCAATTTAAACATAACTATGTTAAACATAATTTTTAAACCACAAGTTTTCATCAGTATGGTTGAAAAGAAATATACCTAAAGCAAAATTTCACACAAATGTAGAAATTAGAGGGGGAAAAAGATATATGCTGAAAAAGTTAATTAAAATAAGAAGCTTTGCAATGGCAAAAAAGAAGAAGAGGAGGAGGAAAGGGGGAGGGGAAGGGGAAGCAGCCATATGAAAAGCAAGAAAAACAAGAACCTAAAGGAATATTTAAAATTGATAAAAGCAACAATCAACAAAGAAAACACTGATGAAGCAAGCAACATAATTTGTAAGAAAAATGTAAGAAAAATACAAGGAGAAATTGATAAATCCACAAACATATTGGGATTTCGATGCACCTCTCTAGCTAACAAATCAAAATATTTAAACAGGACATAGAAGATTTGATTAAAAGTTAATTAATAGATATATATAATTGATCCAAGAGTTTTATATATATATAACACAACAGAGGATGTGCATCGTTTTCAAACATGCAAGACACAATATGAAAAACTTTTGGAATACATCATATCCCAAAAGAACTTATTTCATGGTAGTCACAATCACTAGGCAGGATGAAATAAAATTGCAACTAACAGACATCAAATAGCAAAGCAAAAACTTAAACTTGGAGATAAAGTAATTTAAAATAATTCATGTAATAAGAAATAAATTTAAAGATAAATTGGAAATAGAAAATTTAACGATAATGAGAGCATTATATATCAAGACCTGTGGTTTATATCCAAAGAAATTCTCAAAGGAAGTTTTCAGAATTAGATACGCTTAAGAGAAAATAAAAATACAAACAAAAAGATGTAAGTTTCAAATTAAAGACAAAAACAAAATAAACTCAAAGAAAATACAAAGGTAAAAGTTTAAATTAATTCAATCAAGAATAAAATTATCAACTAAATGAAATAAGTTCTTTTAAAATAATCAGAGAGAGGAGGGCAGACAGCAGAAGCAAGAACTACAATCCTGCAGCCTGTGGAACAAAAACCACATTCACAGAAAGATAGACAAGATGAAAAGGCAGAGGGCTATGTACCAGATGAAGGAATAAGATAAAACCCAAAAAAAACAACTAAATGAGGGGGAGATAGGCAACCTTCCATAAACAGAATTCAGAATAATGATAGTGAAGATGATCCAGGACCTCGGAAAAAGAATGGAGGCAAAGATCGAGAAGATGCAAGAAATGTTTAACAAAGACCTAGAAGAATTAAAGAACAAACAAACAGAGATGAACAATACAATAACTGAAATGAAAATACACTAGAAGGAAGCAATAGCAGAATAACTGAGGTAGAAGAACAGATAAGTGACCTGGAAGACAGAAGGGTGGAATTCACTGCTGGGGAACAGAATAAAGAAAAAAGAATGAAAAGAAATGAAGACAGCCTAAGAGACCTCTGGGACAACATTAAATGCAACAACATTTGCATTATAGGATTCCCAGAAGGAGAAGAGAGAGAGAAAGGACCAGAGAAAATATTTGAAGAGATTATAGTCGAAAACTTCCCTAACATGGGAAAGGAAATAGCCACCCAAGTCCAAGAAACACAGGGAGTCCCATACAGGATAAACCCAAGGAGAAACACACCAATCATAGTAATCAAACTGGCAAAAATTAAAGACAAAGAAAAATTATTGAAAGCACCAAGGGAAAACCGACAAATAACATACAAGGGAGTTCCCATAAGGTTAACAGCTGATTTCTCAGCAGAAACTCTACAAGACAGAAGGGAGTGGCATGATATACTTAAAGTGATGAAAGGGAAGAAGCTACAACCCAGATTACTCTACCCAGCAAGGATCTCATTCAGATTTGATGGAGAAATCAAAAGCTTTAGAGACAAGCAAAAGCTAAGAGAATCCAACACCACCAAACCAGCTCTACAACAAATGCTAAAGGAACTTCTCTAAGTGGGAAACACAAGAGAAGAAAAGGACCTACAAAGACAAACCCAAAACAATTAAGAAAATGGGCATAGGAACATACATATCGATAATTACCTTAAACGTGAATGGATTAAATGCTCCAACCAAAAGACACAGGCTTGCTGAATGGATACAAAAACAAGACCCACAAAAACAAGAGACCCACTTTAGACCTAGGGACACATACAGACTGAAAGTGAAGGGAGGGAAAAAGATATTCCATACAAATAGAAATCAAAAGAAAGCTGGAGTAGCAATACTCATATCAGATAAAATAGACTTTAAAATAAAGAATGTTATAAGAGACAAGGAAGGACAGTATATAATGATCAAGGGATCAATCCAAGAAGAAGATATAACAATTATAAATATATATGCACCCAACATAGGAGCACCTCAATACATAAGGCAACTGCTAACAGCTAAGAAAGAGGAAATCGTCAGTAACAAAATAATAGTGGGGGACTTTAACACCTCACTTACACCAATGGACAAATGATCCAAAATGAAAATCAATAAGGAAACAGAGCTTTAAATGACACAATAGACCAGATAGATTTAATTGATATTTATAGGACATTCCATCCAGAAACAGCAGATTACACTTTCTTCTCAAGTGTGCATGGAACATTCTCCAAGATAGATCACATCTTGGGTCACAAATCAAGCCTCAGTAAATTTAAGAAAATTGAAATCATATCAGGAATCTTTTCTGACCACAACGTTATGAGATTAGAAATGAATTACAGGGAAAAAATGTAAAAAAACACAAACACATGGAGGCTAAACAATATGTTACTAAATAACCAGGAGATCACTGAGGAAATCAAAAAATACCTAGAGACAAATGACAATGAAAACACAACGATCCACAATCTATGGGATGCAGCAAAAGCACTTCTAAGAGGGAAGTTTATAGCTATACAAGCCTACCTCAAGAAACAAGAAAAATCTCAAATAAACAATCTAACACTACACCTAAAGGAACTAGAGAAAGAAGAACAAACAAAACCCAAAGTTAGCAGAAGGAAAGAAATCATAAAGATCAGAGCAGAAATAAATGAAATAGAAACAAAGAAAACAATAGCAAAGATCAATAAAAGTAAAAGCTGGTTCTTTGAGAATATCAACAAATTGATAAACCATTAGCCAGACTCATCAAGAAAAAGAGGGAGAGGACTGAAATAAATAAAATTAGAAATGAAAAAGGAGAAGTTACACCAGACACCACAGAAATACAAAGCATCCTAAGAGACTACTACAAGCAACTCTATGCCAATAAAATGGACAACCTGGAAGAAATGGACAAATTCTTAGAAAGGTATAACCTTCCAAGACTAAACCAGAAAGAAATAGAAAATATGAACAGACCAATCACAAGTAATGAAATTGAAACTGTGATTAAAAATCTTCCAACAAACAGAAGTCCAGGACCAGATGGCTTCACAGATGAATCCTTTCAAACATTTAGAGAAGAGCTAACACCTATCCTTCTCAAACTCTTCCAAAAATTGCAGAGGAAGGAACACTCCCAAACTCATTCTATGAGGCCACCATCACCCTGATACCAAAACCAGACAAAGGTGTCACAAACAAAGAAAACTACAGGCCAATATCACTGATGAACATAGATGCAAAAATCCTCCACAAAATACTAGCAAACAGAATCCAACAGCACATTAAAAGGATCATACACCATGATCAAGTGGGATTTATCCCAGGGATGCAAGCATTCTTCAATATACGCAACTCAATCAATGTGAAAAAGCATATTAACAAATTGAAGAAGAAAAACCATATGATCATCTCAATAGATGCAGAAAAAGCTTTCGACAAAAGTCAACACCCATTTCTGATAAAAACTCTCCAGAAAGTGGGCATAGAGGCAACCTACCTCAACATAATAAAGGCTATATACGACAAACCCACAGCAAACATCATTCTCAATGGTGAAAAACTGAAAGTATTTCCTCTAAGGTCAGGAACAAGACAAGAATGTCCACTCTCACCACTATTATCCAACATAGTTTTGGAAGTCCTAGCCACGACAATCAGAGACGAAAAAGAAATAAAGGAATACAAATTGGAAAAGAAGAAGTAAAACTGTTACTGTTTGCAGATGACATGATACTATACATAGAGAATCCTAAAAATGCCACCAGAAAACTACTAGAGCTAATCAATGAATTTGGTAAAGTTGCAGGATACAAAATTAATGCACAGAAATCTCTTGCATTCCTAAACACTAATGATGAAAAATCTGAAAGAGAAATTAAGGAAACACTCCCATTTACCACTGCAACAAAAAGAATAAAATACCTAGGAATAAACCTACCTAGGGAGACAAAAGACCTGTGTGCAGAAAACTATAAGACACTGATGAAAGAAATTAAACATGATACAAACAGATGGAGAGATATATCATGTTCTTGGATTGGAAGAATCAATATTGTGAAAATGACTATACTACCCAAAGCAATCTACAGATTCAATGCGATCCCTATCAAATTACCAATGGCATTTTTTGTTGAACTAGAACAAAAAATCTTAAAATTTGTATGGAGACACAAAAGACCCCAAATAGCCAAAGCAGTCTTGAGGGAAAAAAACGGAGCTGGAGGAATCAGACTCCCTGACTTCAGACTATACTACAAAGCGACAGTAATGAAGACAATATGGTACTGGCACAAAAACAGAAACATAGATCAATGGAACAAGATAGAAAGCCCAGAGATAAACCCACACACCTATGGTCAACTAATCTATGACAAAGTAGGCAAGGATATACAATGGAGAAAAGACATTCTCTTCAATAAGTGGTGCTGGGAAAACTGGACAGCTACATGTAAAAGAATGAAATTAGAACACTCTCTAAAACCAAAGACAAAAATAAACTCAAAATGGATTAGAGACCTAAAGGTAAGACCAGACACTATAAAGCTCTTAGAGGAAAACACAGGAAGAACACTCTATGACATAAATCACTGCAAGATCTTTTTTGATCCACCTCCTAGAGTAATGGAAATAAAAACAAAAATAAAAAAACGGGACTTAATGAAACTTAAAAGCTTTTGCACAGCAAAGGAAACCATAAACAAGACCAAAAGACAACCCTCAGAATGGGAGAAAATATTTGCAAATGAATCAATGGATAAAGGATTAATCTCCAAAATATATAAACAGCTCATGCAGCTCAATATTAAAGAAACAAACAACCCAATCCAAAAATGGGCAGAAGACCTAAATAGACATTTCTCCAAAGAAGACATACAGATGGCCAAGAAGCACATGAAAAGCTGCTCAACCTCACTAATTATTAGAGAAATGCAAATCAAAACTACAATGAGGTATCACCTCACACCAGTTAGAATGGGCATCATGAGAAGATCTACAAACAACAAATGCTGGAGAGGGTGTGGAGAAAAGGGAACCCTCTTGCACTGTTGGTGGGAATGTAAATTGATACAGCCACTATGGAGAACAGTATGGAGGTTCCTTAAAAAACTGAAAATAGAATTACCGTATGATCCAGCAATCCCACTACTGGGCATATACCCAGAGAAAACCATAATTCAAAGAGACACATGCACTCCAATGTTCATTGCAGCACTATTTACAATAGCCAGGTCATGGAAGCAACCTAAATGTCTATCAACAGACAAATGGATAAAGAAGAAGTGGTACATATATACAATGGAATATTACTCAGCCATAAAAAGGAACGAAATTGGGTCATTTGTTGAGACGTGGATAGATCTAGAGACTGTCATACAGAGTGAAGTAAGTCAGAAAGAGAGAAACAAATATTGTATATTAACGCATGTATGTCGAACCTAGAAAAATGGTACAGTTGAACCGATTTGCAAGGCAGAAATTGAGACACAGATGTAGAGAACAAACCTATGGACACCAAGGGGGGAAAGCCATGGGGGGTGGGGATGGTGGTGTGATGAATTGGGTGATTGGGATTGACATGTATACACTGATGTGTATAAAATTGATGACTAATAAGAACCTACTGTATAAAAAAGTAAATAAAATAAAATTTAAAAAAAATTTTTAAAGTATATTAAATAAATAAATAAAATAATCAGAGAGATGGCAAAGAAGCAAATAAAAAGATGTTCACTGTCATCAGCCACCAGAAAAACAAAAATTAAAACCATGGTATCACTACACGGCTTTCAGAATGGATAAAATAAGAAACAGTGAAAGCACCAAATGCTGGTGAGGAGAAACTGCATCATTCATGCATTGCTGGTGGAAATTTAAAATGGTACAACCTGTCCAGAAAACAGTTTGGCAGTTTCTTATCAAAGTCAACACACAATTACCATAAGACCCAGCAATGGCACTCTTGAGCATTTATCCCAGAGAAATGAAAATGTGTATTCACACAAAAAGTTGTCAACACATGCTCACAGCAGTTTTATTCATAATAGCCAGATGTCTATTTATATATACCGTGGAATACCATTCAGCAATAAAAAGGAACAAATTGTTGATACACACAACAATTTGGATGCATCTTCAGGGATTTATGCTGAGTGAGAAACATAACAATTTGAAAGAAAAATTCTTAGGAATGGAAAACAGATCGCCAGATTAGTGATTGCCAGGGGTTAAGGATGCGGGAGGGTGTCTGTATAGGAGGCAGTGTGGTGTGCTTACAAAAGGTGGTGGAAGGTTAGTATCGTTACACCTTGTTCAATAAAATAAATTGTATAGAACAAATGAGTTCAAGTAAAGCTAGAGAAACTTGAGTAAGATTAACAGATTGCATCAATATCCGTATATTGGCTGTGGTATTATACTATAGATTTGCAAAATGTTACCATTGGGGAAACTGGGTAAAGGGCCTATGGGATGTCTTTGTATTATTTCTTACAACTTCATGTTAATCTACAATTAATCTCAATTCAGGTATAGAGACAAACTTTTGGCAAGTATAATCTAGAAAAGTGAGACAAGTTACAAATAAATATTAGAAATAAAAAAGGGAACAAAGCCTGGAAAATAATATCAAAGTTATATGACAATATTATAAACAATTGTCAATAACTTGAAATCAAATTATAATGACAAGTTTTCTGAGGAAAAAATACCCATATTTTCTCATGAAGAAATTAAAAATCAAAATCAATCAATAAATACAGAAGAAATTGAAACAGTAATCAATATGATCTACCTCCTATCTCTATAACACCCAATTCCTCTGGACAGAAAAAAGTTACCGTAACAAGTCTGTGACCACAATCCTTAGAAAGGTCAGTTTGCAAGATTGGCCCTTGGCTGCCATCTGGGAACTTGACTGGTAAACAGTTCCCTACACTGACATAAAACTTTATATGAGTGGTTCACTGTGCCTACACTGTTTCCGTAAATAGTATGGTTTACGCTAAACACCTGCTTTCTTTCTGGCTGTCTGGAATTTGGTTGTATGCTATACACAGGGTGCTTATGTAACCAGCCACCAAGAAAATCCCTGGGCATTGAGTCTCTAATGAGCTTCCCTGTAGACCACACTTCACAGATGTTCATCTTGTTGCTGGTGGAATAAGTGTAGCCTGTGTGACTCCACTGGAAGAGGACTCTTGGAAGCTTGCACCTGGGTTCCTCCAAACTGCCCCTGCCCTGTGCCTTTGTTCCTTTTTTATTTTTAATTTTTATCGGAGTACAGTTGATTTACAATGTTGTATTAGTTTCTGCTATACAGCAAAGTGAATCTGTTATACATATACATATACCCACTCTTTTTTTAGATTCTTTTCCCATATAGGCCATTACAGAGTATTGAGCAGAGTTCCCTGTGCTATACAGTAGGTCCTTATTATCATACTAAGTGAGGTAAGTCAGACAAAGACAAATATCATATGATATCGCTTATATGTGGAATCTTAAAAAAGGGTACAAATGAACTTATCTACAAAACAGAAATAGAGTCACAGATGTAGAAAACAAACTTATGGTTACCAGCAGGGAGGGGAGAAGGGGTAAACCAGAAGATTGGGATTGACATATACACACTACTATATGTCTTTGCTCTTTGTTGATTGTGCTTTGCACCCGTTTGCTGAAATAAATCTTAGCCACGAGTACAACTAAATACTAAATCCTGTGAGTCCTTCTAGCAAATCACCAAACTTGGGGTTGGTCTCAGAGACCCCTGACACATCCCTCCACTACCCAAAAAAGGCAAAGGTCTAAATGAGTTTCTGAGCATGCTTTACCAAAATTTTAGGTAAAAGAAAACTCAATTCATACAAACTTCTAAACATGCAGAAAGCTGCCCTATGTATTTTAAAAGGCTAATATAACTAGGCAAAGCTTATGGAAGAACAGACAATCCCAGCATAATTTTAATTTGACTATCATCAAAGTCCTAAATAAATTATTAGCAAATCAGATCTAGCCATTTACTAAAAGAAAGGTTGTGATCAGGTTACTCAGGCTGAAAACCTTAACATCTCTCTTCTTCTCATATCCCATATACAACTGAAAATCCAGAAAACCCAGTTAGCTCTACTTCAAAATAGAAGTAGGTCTTCATCACCTCCACTGTTATTTACCAGATCTGTCTCTACCATCTCTCTTTTATTAATATAATGAGCTCTTAACATGTCTCCTTCTTCTTGCCCTGCTCATGTTCTCCATACAGTCTAATAGTCCAGAGTGAGCCTGCAGAGCCACAAGGCAGGTCATGCCACTGTGCTCAGAACCAGCGATGTCAGCCCATTTAAATCAGAGTACAAACCCACTCCCCACATCTGATTCCCCTTGTCTGCTCTGCTGTCTCTGTTTTACATTGCACTTATCTCTTCCTACTAAAAATATAATTTTTGCATTTATTATATTTATCATTTATATTTTCTACCTTCCATCATTAGAATGTAAGCTCCATGAAGTCAGGAATTTGGGGGTGTTTTGTTCAATAATGCAACTCAAGTGCCTAGAACATTGTCTGCACCTGTAGATACAATATTTTTTAATCAATGTATGATTGAAAATTGAAAAATAGTTCTATATAAAGGTGCAATTTACAACATTAACATGTTACACACACACACACACACACACTCACTCTCATACAAGCTTTGTAAGAGATGTTGAAAAGTTTTTACTTTAAAAAAATTGGCTTACCAAATTATAAATATGGGGAAAATTCCCCTGCTTCATTAAAGAAAGACAGAGTAAACATCATGTTTTATTGAGAAATTGGAAGCATTTCATTAAAATTAGAGAAAGGAAAATAGATGCTCACTTTCATAGCTACTGCTACGTATTTTACTGAGCATCATAGAAATGTAGTGAGACAAGGAAAAAATAAATAAAACATATAGTTAGGAGGGAAGAGATAGTCATTAGGCAGGATTGTCACTTAATAGAAAATCAAATGAAGTCAACTGTTAAAATACTAAGTTCAGTAATGTGACAGAATATAAACGCAACACACAAGAATCAGAAATTCTCTGATACACCCGCAATAACCAGTTAGAAAGGTAATTTTAGAAAGAACATAAAAAAGATATTCAGAGCAAGACTGAAAAATATTCAAGATCTTTATGGTGACAACTACAAAATGTTTCTCCCTCTCTCTCTAGTCTAACTATGCTGGGCTCTGTACTGTGTTTTCAACGTATCAGGCCTCTTACCTCACAGATTTGCATCTTTTGTTCCCTCTGGAAAACAGCTCTCTCTCAAGATATACACATGCTCACTTACACTCCTGATTCAACTCTGTTGCTTTATCAGTGAAAATTTCCCTAACCAAAAAGGGTGCATGCATGTACACACACACACACACACACACACACACACACACACACACACACACACACTTGTATTGTTCTCTCTCCTTACACCCTACTTTATTTTTCTTCTGGGTGCTTATCCAATGAAACATACAATATATTTGAATTTTATTTGTTTATCTTCTCTCTTCCTCCACTAGAATATAAGCTACTTAAGAGTAGGGGCATTTTAATCAATGTTATATCCCCAACACATATAACAATGCCCTAAAAATAGTATGTGCTCAAAAAATATTAAGCAAAGGGCATATAAGAATACCTGAATAAATGGAGATGTACCATGTGCACGGAAGGAAAGTGTTGATGCTATAAATATATTAATGATCCCAATTTAACCCATAAATTTAATATAATATTGAGTCCAATAGAATGTTTTTATGTAACTTGACAAGATAATTCTGAAATTCGTATAGAAGAGTTAATGCTCAGGAATAGCCAAACCTTGGAATTGTACCGTACCAGTTATCAGAATATATTACAAAGATATATAAATAAATAAAACATGACATCGGTTCAGAGATTGACATCTTGATCAACAAAATAGGAGAAAGATAAGTGCGCCCAGTGTGAAAATTTTGTGTGTGTGAAAAATCAGCATTTCAGGTTAGTGGAAAAGGCTTTTAACTAGTTACTGTTTAAAAATTCAAGAAATATAAAGTGCTTTACATACTCCACTGTTTATTTCACAATATATACATGTTTCACTTAATCACTTTGTACACCTTAAACTTGCCTAATATTATATGTAAACTATATTTCAATGAAGCTAATGAGAAAAATATACTGAAAAAATATATATATATAACTAAATATTATTTATACCTAAGCCTGCCTACCTTTAGTGTTGTGAGAATTAAATGAAATGCTACATGTAAAAGAACAACAGAATGTATTAAAATGCCCTTAACATAATAAACACAGTAAATTATTAATAATTATTTTACAATTTTATAATAATAAATTGAAAACTGAGTGATGGCAACAATCAAATCTTATTCTTCTTTCTCATTCTCCTCAGGTTTTTTTTTGGTTTTTTTGTTTGTTTGTTTTTTGTGATTTAACATCTTTATTGGAGCATAATTGCTTTACAATGTTGTGTTACTTTCTGATGTATAACAAAGTGAATCAGCTATACATATACATATATCCCCATATCTCCTCCCTCTTACGTCTCCCTCCCACCCTCCCTATCCCATCCCTCTAGGTGGACACAAAGGACCAACCTGGTCTCCCTGAGCTATGCACCTGCTTCCCACTAGCTATCTATTTTACATTTGGTAGTGGATATATGTCCATGCCACTCTCTCACTTCATCACAGCTTACCCTTTCCCCTCCCCGTGTCATCAAGCCCATTCCCTACTCTGCATCTTTATTCTTGTCCTGTCCCAAAGTTCTTCAAAAACTTTTTTTCTTTTTTTACATTCCATATATATGTGTTAGCATACGGTATTTGTTTTTCTCTTTCTGACTTACTTCACTCTGTATGACAGACTCTAGGTCCGTCCACCTCACTACAAATAACTCAATTTCGTTTCTTTCTATGGCTGAGTAATATTCCATTGTATACATGTGCCACATCTTCTTTATCCATTCATCTGTTGATGGACAATTAGGCTGCTTCCATGTCCTGGTTATTGTAAGTAGAGCTGCAATGAACATTCTGGTACATGACTCTTTTTGAATTATGGTTTTCTCAGGGTAAATGCCCAGTAGTGGGATTGCTGGGTCATATGGTACTTCTATTTTTAGTTTTTTAAGTAACCTCCATACTGTTCTCCATAATGGCTGTATCAATTTATATTCCCACTAACAGTGAAAGAGGGTTCCCTTTACTCCACACTCTCTCCAGCATTTATTGTTTGTACATTTTTTGATGATGGCCATTCTGACTGGTGTGAGGTGATACCTCATTGCAATTTTGATTTGAATTTCTCTAATGATTAGTTATGTTGAGCATCCTTTCATGTGTTTGTTGGCAATCTGTATCTCTTCTTTGGAGAAATGTCTATTCAGTTTGTCTGACCAATTTTGGATTGTCTGACCATTTTTGGATTGGGTTGTTTGTTTTTCTGATATTGAGCTGCAGGAGCTCCTTATAAATTTTGGAAATTAATCCTTTGTCAGTTGCTTCATTTGCAAATATTTTCTCCCATTCTGAGGGTTGTCTTTTCATCTTGTTTATGGTTTCCTTTCCTGTGCAAAAGCTTTTAAGTTTCATTAGGTCCCATTTATTTATTTTTGCTTTTATTTCCATTTCTCTAGGAGGTGGGTCAAAAAGGATCTTGCTGTGACTTATGTCAGAGTGTTCTGCCTATGTTTCCTCTAAGAGTTTTATAGTGTCTGGCCTTACATTTGGGTCTTTAATCCATTTTGAGTTAATTTTTGTGTATGGTGTTAGGGAGTGTTCTAATTTCATTCTTTTACGTGTAGCTGTCCAGTTTTCCCAGCACCACTTATGAAGAGGCTGTCTTTTCTCCATTGTATATTCTTGCCTCCTTTATCAGAAATAAGGTGACCATAGGTCGGTGGGTTTATCTCTGGGCTTTCTATTCTGTTCCATTGATGTATATTTCTGTTTTTGTGCTGGTACCATACTGTCTTGATTACTGTAGCTTTGTAGTGCAGTCTGAAGTCCAGGAGCCTGGGTCCTTCAACTCCATTTCTATTTCTCAAGACTGCTTTGGCTATTAGGGGTCTTTTGTGTTTCCATAAAAATTGTGAAAATTTTTGTTCTAGTTCTGTGAAAAATGCCAATGGTAGTTTGATAGATATTGCATTGAATCTGTAGATTGCTTTGCGTAGTATAGTCATTTTCATAATGTTGATTATTCCAATCCAAGAACATGGTATATCTCTCCATCTGTTTGTATCATCCTTAATATCTTTTATCAGTGTCTTATAGTTTTCTGCATACAGGTCTTTTGTCTCCTTAGGTAGGTTTATTCCTAGGTATTTTATTCTTTTTGTTGCAGTGGTAAATGGGAGTGTTTCCTTAATTTCTCTTTCAGATTTTTCATCATTAGTGTACAAGAATGCAAGAGATTTCTGTGCATTAATTTTGTATCCTGCAACTTTACCAAATTCATTGATTAGCTCTAGTAGTTTTCTGGTAGCATCTTTAGGATTCTCTTTGTATAGTATCATGTCATCTGCAAACAGTGCCAACTTTACTTCTTCTCTTCTGATTTGGATTCCTTTTATTTCTTTTTCTTCTCTGATTGCTGTGGCTAAAACTTCCAAAACTATGTTGAATAATAGTGGTGAGAGTGGGCAACATTGTCTGGTTCCTGATCTTAGAGGAAATACTTTCAGTTTTTCACCATTTAGAATGATGTTGGCTGTGGGTTTGTCATATATGGCCTTTATTATGTTGAGGTAAGTTCCCTCTATGCCTACTTTCTGGAGTGTTTTTATCATAAATGCGTGTTGAATATTGTCAAAAGCTTTTTCTGCATCTATTGAGATGATCATATGGTTTTTCTCCTTCAATTGGTTAATATTGTGTATCACATTGATTGATTTCCGTATATTGAAGAATCCTTGCATTCCTGGGATAAACCTCACTTGATCATGGTGTATGATCCTTTTAATGTGCTGTTGGATTCTGTTTGCTAGTATTTTGTGGAGGATTTTTGCATCTATGTTCATCAGGGATATTGGCCTGTAGTTTTTTCTTTGCGACACCTTTGTCTGGTTTTGGTATCAGGGTGATGGTGGCCTCATAGAATGAGTTTGCGAGTGTTCCTGCCTCTGCTATATCTTGGAAGAGTTTGAGAAGGATAGGTGTTAGCTCTTCTCTAAATGTTTGATAAAATTTGCCTGTGAAGCCATCTGTCCTGGACTTTTGTTTATTGGAAGATTTTTAATCACAGTCTCAATTTCAGTGTTTGTGATTGGTTTGTTTATATTTTCTATTTTTTCCTGGTTCAGTCTCGGAAGGTTGTGCTTTTCTAAGAATTTGTCCATTCCTTCCAGGTTGTCCATTTTATTGGCATAGAGTTGCCTGTAGTAATCTCTCATGATCCTTTGTATTTCTGCAGTGTCAGTTTTTACTTCTCCTTTTTCATTCCTAATTCTGTTGATTTGAGTCTTCTCCCTTTTCTTTTTGATTAGTCTGGTTAATGGTTTATCAATTTTGTTTATCTTCTCAAAGAATCAGCTTTAAGTTTTATTGATCTTTGCTATTGTTTCTTTCCTCTCTTTTTCATTTATTTCTGATCTGATCTTTATGATTTCTTTCCTTCTGTCAATTTTGGGGTGTTTTTGTTCTTCTTTCTCTAATTGCTTTAGATGTAAGGTTAGGTTGTTTATTTGAGATGTTTCTTGTTTCTTGAGGTAGGATTGTATTGCAATAAAGTTCCCTTTTGGAACTGCTTTTGCTGCATCCCATAGGTTTTGGGTCGTTGTGTTTTCATTGTCATTTGTTTCTAGGTATTTTTTGATTTTCCCTTTGATTTCTTCAGTGATCTCTTGGTTATTTAGTAGTGTATTGTTTAACCTCCATGTGTTTGTATTTTTTACAGATTTTTTCCTGTAATTGATATCTAGTCTCATAGCGTTGTGGTCGGAAAAGATACTTGATATGATTTCAGCTTTCTTAAATTTACCAAGGCTTGATTTGTGACCCAAGATATGATCTATCCTGAAGAATGTTCCATAAGCAGTTGAGAAGAAAGTGTATTCTGTTGTTTTTGGATGGAATGTCCTATAAATATCAATTAAGCCCATCTCGTTTAATGTCTCATTTAAAGCTTGTGTTTCCTTATTTATTTTCATTCTGAGTGATCTGTCCATTGGTGAAAGTGAGGTGTTAAATTCCCCTACTATGACTGTGTTACTATCGATTTCCCCTTTTATGGCTGTTAGCATTTGTCTTATGTATTGAGGTGCTCCTATGTTGGGTGCATAAATATTTACAGTTGTTATATCTTCTTCTTGGATTGATCCCTTGATCATTATGTAGTGTCCTTCTTTGTCTCTTGTAATAGTATTAATTTTAAAGTCTCTTTTTTCTGATATGAGAATTGCTACTCCAGCTTTCTTTTGATTTCCATTTGCATGGAATATCTTTTTCCATCCCCTCACTTTCAGTCTGTAGGTGTCCCTAGGTCTGAAGTGGGTCTCTTGTAGACAGCATATATACGGGTCTTGTTTTTGTATCCATTCAGCCAATCTATGTCATTTGGTCCGAGCTGTTAATCCATTTACATTTAAGGTAATTATTGATATGTATGCTCCTATTACCATTTTCTTAATTGTTTTGGGTTTATTATTGTAGGTCTTTTCCTTCTCTTGTGTTTCCTGCCTAGAGAAGTTCCTTTGGTATATGTTGTTAAGCTGGTTTGGTGGTGCTGGATTCTCTTAGGTTTTGCTTTTCTGTAAAGCTTTTAATTTCTCCATCAAATCTGAATGAGATTCTTGATGGTTAAACTTGGATGTAGGTTTTTCCCTTTCATCATTTTAAATATGTCCTGCCCCTCCTTTCTGGCTTGCAAAGTTTTTGCTGAAAGATCATCTGTTAACCTTATGGGGATTCCCTTTTATGTTATTTGTTGTTTTTCCCTTGCTGCTTTCAATATTTTTTCTTTGTATTTAATTTTTGATAGTTTGATTAATATGTTTCTTGGCATGTTTCTCCTTGGATTTATCCTGTATGGGACTCTCTGAGATTCCTGGACTTGATTGACTATTTCCTTTCCCATATTAGGGAAGTTTTCAACTATAATCTCTTCAAATATTTTCTCAGTCCCTTTCTTTTTCACATCTTCTTCTGAGACCCCTGTAATTCGAATGTTGGTGTGTTTAGTTTTGTCCCAGAGGTCTCTGAGACTGTCCTCAATTCTCTTCATTCTTTTTGTTTATTCTGCTCTGTAGTAGTTATTTCCACTATTTTATCTCCCAGGTCACTTATCCATTCTTCTGCCTCAGTTATTCTGCTATTGATTCCTTCTAGAGAATTTTTAATTTCATTTATTTTGTTGTTCATCATTGTTTGTTTGCTCTTTAGTTCTTCTAGGTCCTTGTTAAATGTTTCTTATATTTTCTCCATTCTAGTTCCAAGATTTTGGATCATCTTGACTATCATTACTGTGAATTCTTTTTCAAGTAGACTGCCTAATTCCTCTTCATTTGTTAGGTCTGGTGGGTGTTTACCTTGCTCCTTCATCTGCTGTGTGTTTCTCTGTCTTCTCATTTTGCTTAACTTACTGTGTTTGGGGTCTCTGTTTCACAGGCTGCAAGTTCATAGTTCCCGTTGTTTTTGGTGTCTGCTCCCAGTGGGTGAGGTTGGTTCAGTTGGTTGTGTAGGCTTCCTGGTGGAGGGGACTGGTGCTGTGTTCTGGTGGATGAGGCTGGGTCTTGTCTTTTTTGTGGGAAGCACCACATCCAGTGGTGTGTTTTGGGGTGTCTGTGACCTTATTATGATTTTAGGCAGCCTCTCTGCTAATGTGTGGGTTGTGTTCCTGTCTTGCTAGTTGTTTGGCATAGGGTGTTCAGCACTGTAGCTTGCTGATTGTTGAGTGGAGCTGGGTCTTGGCATTGAGATGGAGATCTCTGGGAGAGCTTTAGCCATTTGATATTACGTGGAGCCAGGATGTCTCTGGTGGACCAATGTCCTGAACTCGGCTCTCCCACCTCAGAGGCACAGGCCTGACACCCGCTGGAGCTCCAAGACCCTGTCAGCCACACAGCTGTCTCCAATGAGATGTGTTTCAAGGGCATCGGGGGGACTTTGAGTAACCAGTTGTTTTCACTGAGCTGAGGGAAATATCAAGGCAGTCTTAATAAATGATTAGCTGTGTTTCTGCTGTTTTGCACCAATGAACTCAAATTATGAGCTTCCAGTCTCTCATGGTTTCTTCATGCAAAGAGCTGCTGAACACTTTACACAACTTTTTTTTTGTTTTCTTTCTTACTTGTGAGCCAACCACAGAGCTCTTTCCCTTGCCTTCTGGAAGAGTGAGTGCTCAAATCTTATTCTTGTCTTTTAATCCTGAGAATGTTTGCTGAATTACATCAGAATCAGTCTTCCATTCTCTTACCTTGCTCTATTATCTTTTAATTTCTCTTATGTCTTGATTTGCTTTAATAATTAGCTAAAAAATATAATCTGCCATGCACAAATACAACACAGTTAAATATAAGATTAACCACTCTTATAAGCCATTTTGAGTGTGAAAATAAGAGGGAATGGAATGCTTCAACTGTTTATTTTTTTAAAACATTGAAGTAATTTACACATAGCAAGGTATGTTTCCCTTCAAGTTTCAGGGATTGGTACATCTATCTACTAAATCTAAACCCCTACTGGGATTATTAATCACTACAGAGAGCAAAAAGTGGTAAGTTTTTCTTCCCTTAAACTGTGGAGATTTACCTAACAAATATAGTTATATTTTCTAATAACATCTATATCAGTACTTAGTTAAAAATTTCTTCCCAGGGAGTAAAAATGTAAGTGGGGAGGGATTAGGGCAGTGATTTGTCAAGACAAATGAAGCCACAGGATAAATCGAATACATCTTCACAGCCTAGGATATAAAATAAACCATGAAAAATCAATAGTGACATAAATCAAGAATAGACCACATGTTAAAATAAATTTGAAACTTCTGTATTTGGCTAGTAGTGGTGGGCAACTGATTCATAATTGTAGGTAATATAGCAATGGTTTGTCTAATTTATAGAGACTCTCTAAATTCAATTTATATAACCCCCTAGAAAATTACAGTACTCTGGAGAAGTTAAAGAGCATGAACACTACAAAATCCAAGCCAAAATGGTTTTTAATGCATACTGGAAAAAGCTTTGGTTTCTTAATGATTCATAATTATTACCTAAAATAACACAGTTTGTCACAGAATTTTATTCATCTTTCAAGTAACTGTAGGGCAGTAATACATCCCTGAGGTTTAAAAAAAAAAAAAATTGCTCTTGGCTTTCTTCCTATATTAGGCTCATGGAGTCGTGGAGAGAGAAGAAAAAATTTTAGCTTCAAACCTCGCCAACTAAAATCCCTCACCCTGTGTATAAAAATCAAGAATTAATTCTCACTTCATCCTCAAGTCTGAGAGAGTATCAACAAAAAAACAGTCACAGAAATTCTGGTAATGGATATACACAGAGTGAAAATGGATGAATTTTTAGGAGTAGATGAACACTAATTTGTTTTCTTAAAATATGAAAATATATCAGGAGTTATTATAAAACATTAAATTTGCTAATGATGTATAAAGAGCTCTTAGATGTGAACCATATTCCTTCTACAAAAACAGAAATCATTAATCACCATCTCAACTGAGTTACTCATGGTGAGTCATCATTTATGTTGGCCTAATGTGGTCTGGGATAGTCTCACTCATGATTGTATTTTCTGGAGGCCCCCAAACCACCCTTTTAAATTGGAAGAGATACAATGAGGGGATAGAGGTAAAGAATGTGATAGGGATCTGTACCACCATAGAACTCCGGTCTATGAGTTATCTAGGACTTACTGAATAAATTAAGTAAAACTGGCCTCTAACAGAGAAACAGCTGAAAACAGATCACTAAAATCATGATTTTATATAAAACTTCATTTAAAAACTATGGTTACAATGTGGCTTTATAATATAAGTGACCAGAACTGTTCTTTTCCTGGGAATTTTCCATTGCAAGAAAAGGAAACCATCTCATTTCCCTCTTCTCTCATTTACATGTACTCTACATGTACATAAAACATGTTACATGTACATTTACACTTATTACATGTACATGTTTCTTTGAAGATACGTAAAGAACATGCAGAATATCAGTGGGAAAGAAATCTTACAGTACCCAACCTTTGGCAATGAAAACCAGAGAGTTGGTTAGATCATGTTGTTAGGACGACGAAACAGTTTGGGGTAAAGTCCTAGCCCCTTTTTGGTGCAAGGACTAAATAACAAAATTCAGGCTAATTTGCACGCATTGTCTATGTCCTATCTATGCTTTAAGTTACATCTTAAATGCCACTGATTCCACAAAAATAGTTTGATGCCTACCTCAGACCATTTGGCCTCCTGCTGTAGTAATATAACTGAATAGTGCCTATTATTTGTCAAACACCATGTGGGGCACATTACATGTGTGTAGTTTCCCTTCATCCCCCTTACAATGCTGTAGTCACATTGGCTTGCTCCTCATTATTCCTCAGATATTAACATGGCAGTCACAATCCCACCAAAGCACTTTCCATCAGCTGTTGCTTCTGTTTGTTAAGGTGCTTTCACAAGATATGCACAGGGTAACTCTCACCACCTTCAAGTCTTTCTTCGAACATCACCTTCTCAGTGAACATACCTGACTCCCTCCCTGCCCCCAACCCTCCCAAACACCCAGGTCCTGCTCTACTTATCCTTTTTCTATCTGCTAATTATTATCTGCTAATATACTATCAATTCCCTTATTTACTATGTCTATTACTTATCACCTGTCTCCCCCCTTTAGAATGTAGGCTCCATGAGAGTAGGAATCTTTGCTTAGCTCACTCTTGTATTCCAAGAGCCCACAACAGTATCTGACACATAGTAGGTGTGCAATAAATATTTGGTGAGTGAACAAATGAACATATATCTTTGACCCTCACAATGACCCATAAGATAGGTGTTACCTTTCATTAAAGATAAGAAACAAGCCTTATAAAGATCAATAAGTGATCCAAGGTGACAAAACTAGGAAGTGCAGAATTACTACTTCATGGTCTTAGGGCACCTACAATATTACATCTACTACTTTGACCTCAAATGTAACCTCAGTTCTATGCATGCCTCATCATTTTCCCCAGGAGTACAGTGTCTGGTGTTCATTAAGTGCTCAGTAAACATAGGAGAGAAAGGAAGGAGAAAGAACAGGTCAAAACTGTTATCCATTATCAGCAATTCTGATTTTCAGAAAGTAAGCTATGAATGGTAACAACAGTAGAGCAAACTAATAGTCCATTTTCCACCACCACCATCCTTAAGAAAGTAAAGTAGAAGAAGAACCCATCTGTCATAATAAGAGCAGCCTACACATTCCCAGTTACCTTAATTCTTCTTTAGAAGAATGATATATTCTTATTCCAGTCTGTGGGTACTAGTCTAGAAAATGACCTGAAATTAATAATATAAGTTTTAAGGTTTGACAGTCTAGAAATCAATGACATGCTTTTACCTAATCTTTCTTTACTTATGTCATTTTTCAGCTTGAGTATGAAGTATGATTCCACTGAAAAAAGTATTTATTAGAAATTATCATGAAGCTAGTTTCTTTGATATTTTCTTTATGTTCCTTCCTCTTACTTTTTAAGGAATTCCCAGTCACTATATTCATACACTACTTCTAAATATAGTAGTGTTTATTTGTAGAAATACACACATGCCCCTCATAATCTGGCAATTATATGCAGTATTGCCATATGAGAGGTGACAAAGAGTGAACACTTTGATAACATACTCATGAGAATATTCACATTTCAAATGTGCATATCTTGCCATTTGAGCAGTGAGAAAAGACAGAAAGTGAATTCTCAAGCATAAATTGTCAGGAAAATTCCCACTAGATTTTGGATTTTATATTCCTTGAGAACAGGTTCTTTGTCTTATTCACCTTTGTATTTTTAGAGCTGAGCCAGGGCATGGCACAGAACAAACTTTCAATAAATGTTTATGGAATCAAATCAATGCACCACAGGTCTCAACCAGAGATCTCCCTGCTCCAATTAAGCAGTATATGAAGCATAACAATCTTTTTATCTAATTGGCTCTGTGACTTTTTAACTGGCCAAAACTCTTGTAAGGTTCCCACCAATTATTTGGGTGGAACTAATTATGCTTTTGTATTTTTTTCTGCATTGAATTAATACCATCAACTCACTATATAAATTTGCATATTCTTCTATCTCTTTCTTCTCCCTATTTCTTGAAAATGGGGACTATATGTTCTGGAGTGCACCACACTGAATAGAATATTTAAGGCTTGTAAAGTTCCAGAACTACTGTCATTTGTAGAAGAAATCTAATGAAGAAACATCAATGCAAGAAATGGATTTCTTAGGGGGTGTAGGCTTTTACTCTTTCCCAGTAGACATTTTAGGGGTTAAAAATCCCATGAAAATTTACACATGATATTGAAACAAGTGAAGGCAGTAAAAGTAAAGGTGACATTATCTCCTGAGCTCCTAAGCTCCCAAGAGCCATGTACTATTCTGTCTGTATCCCAATGTTGGACACATGGCAGGTCCTCAACTGGTATTGAAGCAAAAGTATATATAAATGGGGAAAAATGTTATTTCAAAAGTTATTTATAAAGGTTAGCTATTTATGGAAGTACCAACAGTTTGGTAACAATCAGTACGTAATAGTAGCACTAAATCCTTTTTTTATTGAACACTTATTTGATGTCAGGTACTATGAAAGCATTTTGTGTACATTATCTCATTTAATCTTAAGTTGCAACTTCAATGAGAGAAAGGCATTATAATGCCCACTTGACAAATGAGGAAACTGTGGTTTAGAAATAAGCAACTTGCCCAAAGTCACTCACCCAGTAACTGGCAAAGCCAGGCTTTGAATCCAAGTGTGGTTGATGTTCAGTTCATGTTCTTTATCACAGCAACACCTGGCATAATTGATTGATGGGGGGACACTACTGAAAGGAAGACACAGCTAAAAAGGTCAATACATTTCTTGAGCCTCCAAATTCCTTAATGTTATTTTTTATAACATGTCAAAAATGTGGCTTCTTCCTAAGGCCACTGCTTTATTTTATTAGAAAAACAACCCTGATGTGAGAAGTAATTAACTTCAGGGGAAAGCCCTGGTTCAATGAAGCCTTTTTATTAGAACACTAAAACAATTAAGTTTATTGTACCACTGAGGTGCCTCGTCTGTTTTTCTGAAGAGAAAAAAATCTTTCCCCACTGCCATATAAACTCTGGATTCTGTTCTGAAAACCTCTGGGCCAGAAAACACGACTAATGGGATTTGAGAACACAGAGAAAGAAGCTCTGGAACTGACAGGTTTGATTAGAGAGGAGAGAAGCACAACTCGACAGAGGGTCACACCAATATGCTTTCAGTGTGGCACAGGTGCAAATAAATGCCGAGCCCCAGTAAACAGTCTTCTCATCCTTTAGGGTTCTCGATCCCAACAAACGACTGATAATTCAACTGTAAGGGAAGAGGTCCACACGAAGGTAAAAATAACAGAGCCCACATTGTACAGTGAGGCAATTTTCTATCCACTTAATCACTGAGAAGAATCCTGAAAGATCTAGAAGCAATTCATATGGGAGGTAATGTGGCTTACTTTCTAGAAATCTGAGAAATTAAGGTTTGAGGATTAACACCAATAAAATACGAATACAGACTAGCATAAAAACTGGAGCCTACCCTACAGCTTAAAATATGTTTAACTGCCACGAGAGAGGTTACACTTTGTTTTGCCATAGTCAACATAAGATCTGCTTTACTCCTGTTACCGAGCTTTACATTGTCACATAGCTTCTTTGGTTCCACATTGAATGTGCTAATATTTTTGATGAGACTGAGCTCTGCTCATCTCATTGCAAGACCAGAAATCATCCACTTACTACTGCCTATTCAAACTTATCCTTAGAGAGGGACAAGAGGGCAAAAAGAAATATTTACTTTCTGTATTGTCTTAAATACAGTGCTTGCTGAAAATATCAGTGCATTCATACAAGTGCTGATAGTTAATGATGTGATATCAACTGAAATCTATATACCTCTTTACTCTAACAGTAAATTCTGACCTGAAGACTGAAAATGTTCTGTGAATGAGAAATTTATCTGCATCAAAATCCAGTATAATACCAGGGATAAAATCCTTCCTAATTGTACATGTAAAATCCTGCTTAATACTTGCTCTGACTATTTACTGGAAATGAGAGGAGGGAAGAATTTGTTCAGCACGCCTGCTTGAAAATGGACCAAGCTCTCTGATGTGGTGCTCTCTTATTGACCCATTTTCACAAATTCATTTAACTACTTGGACTTCTTCCTCTTAATTCTTAAAATCCAAAGCATTACCCACATTATTCTTAATCTTAACATTCCTATAGCTCTTTTCTTTTAATGCCTAATTGCTTTTCCACTGAAATTCCTTTCAAAAGACTCAACTGGAATCCAATTACTACAAGAAGCATCATATTAACAGTCAAGGATTCAGTTCCTAATCTTTCTATCATAAAAGGGGAATACTTTTCAGCATGAGGCAGGCCATTTAACCTTTCTTTTCCACTGCTTTCCCATCTATGTAAGAGAGCATAGTGAAGTGCCAAGGCTGAGAGTATGGCTTTGGCATCAGACTAACTTACATTCTAATCCTTACTAGATGTGTGATTTGAGGTACACTATTTATCCTCTTCATCTGATTTCCCTCATCTGAGAAACGTTAAAAGTAATATTAAATTATAAACTAATTTAAATGAGAAAGTGTTTGTGAAAGCTTAGTAAACTTAAAAGTGATTGACAAATAAATGACAGTTACATTGCCTGGTTCTGTGTCCTATTAAGAGGAAGCTATTTCTACAATGTTGGGGTAAAGGAGGTTTTATTAAGAATGCCTCAAAATCCAGAAGAATCCATTAAAAAATTTGTTTGATCACATAAAAATTTTTAAATGTTTATGGCAAATAATAAATAGACAAATCACAAGTATATGACTAAACAAGGCTGAAGAAGTAACCCCTGACTGGAAAAAAGAATATTTGCAACACAGAATAAACAAAAGACTAATATCCTTAATATGTAAAAAAAATAAAATAAAATAACAAAAACCAATAAAAAGGAAACCACAGACTAGCAAAAACAATGGATAGATGACATTAATAGTTACATAATTTGCAAAATATATATATATACATATATATAAATGGTCAATAAGCATAATAAATACATTCAACCCCACTAATCATTGAAGTATCAGAAATAAAAACAAAAATTTTTTTTCAACTATCAAACAGGCAAAGATATTTTAAAATAGACAAAATCAACAATAGAAAGAAACAAAAGAAATGGGCACACTAAAAATATATTGGTAGAGCGTTAAGTTGTTACAACTTTTCAGGTTTGGCACTATATACCCAAAAAAAAAAAAAATATGAATGTCCTTTGTGCCAACAATCCCACTTCCACTCCCAAAAAGGCAACTGTCGACATACCAGAAGATTTGTGGAAATCAAGCTTATAATGTAAATATTGGAAGTAATTTAAATGTTCATCAACATGGGACTGCTTAAATACATTATGTTACAGCCAAACAAAGCAGTATGACATAACCATTCTAAAACATGGTATATTAAAAAAAAAAAAAGAGGTATATACTTATAGTCACTGCCACAGAAAAGACATCCCTAAAACATTGTGAGCATATGAATAGTTTACAAAACAATATGTATAGTATTGTCTTACTTACAAAAAAGCTATAGGTACATGTACATGGAGAAATTTCAGAAAGTGTATTCGCCCAAATACCTCTAGGTAGTAGGACTTCAGGTGATATGATCTCTCATTTGTATTTTCTGTATTATTTCAATTTTCTTCAAAAGTATGTATTATTTTTATAAGCAGAAAAAAATGAAGCTATTTTCATCTTATTAGCAAACAAATATATAGCTCCTTCCCTAGAGATGATATTTTAATAACAATGTAACTGTTCTAGGGTTTTTTTTTTCTGTATGCTTTATAAGGTTAGAAAAGCATTCTGGGATTCACAGGGATGAAAAGAAAAACATAAAAGGAAATTACAGTATTGCTGAGATGATTAAACTGAGAGCATCTCACATTCTAGGCTAGAGTAAAACTGCCTAACCAAGTCCCATGACTTACAAGCTGGGTGGCTTTCAACAAAGTTACTCAATCTGTCTGTGCACAGTTTCTCTCCCCTGTAAAATATGGGCAATAATATCACTTAACCGAGAAAATTATTATGGGGATGAAATGAGTCAAATTATGTAAAGCACTTAGATTCATACCTGACATCCTAAAAAAAATGTCAGCTGTTCACTGTAAAATGAGATACTGTAAAGAATCATCCTTCCCTGTCATGGAAGTACATTAAATATTTACTATTGTTATCATCTACCTGCTCATCGTGTGTCACCTAAGGATACTGTGAGAGGATGAATCATTTTCTCTGTCTCAGCATACCGAGGGTCAAACAGTCTATTGAACGTGATTAAATTTAAATATAATATCTCCAAACCAAAAGTAGAGAGGTCAATGAAGGCTTAGGAAGGTAGACCAGACAGCCAAGGTCCCAGGGTATCTAAGGGTGCCCAATTTTGGCAAGATGATATCAGTTACTTTAACAAATCAATAAACTCCTATATAAAACTATTACTAATAGCTTGCATTTACACAGTGCATGACAGTTTTCAGGGAGCTTGCCCATCTCCATAATTGGTTGGCAGCGTTTCTGATCACTATGCCAGTGCAATGGGGAAATACAGACTGATGCTTGACCAGCACTTTAGGACACCGACTCCCACTGGGGCTAGTGGTACAGGAGAGCTGGAGGTCTAGGAAGAATGGTGAAGAGAAATGTGGAAGAGAAGGCAGATGATAGGAAAAGTAGCCAGGATACTTAGTGTGCGTGAGTAGCAGCAATAGGGCAGGACCCCCCAGAGAATATATTACATCATCTCTGGAACTGCTCCAGTGAACTTCGGAAAACTTACTCTGATTGCAGTAAAGAAAACAGGAAGAACCGAGTCTCTCAAGTTAAAGCGGGGATGGAGCGGTGGGGGTCAATTTGTTCATTCATTTATTCCAATGTACGGAGCACTTTAAGTGCCAGATTACAGTGAGGTGCAAAACCCTCATGGATCATCCAGTGTGGTGCCTGCCTGCTCACCTCCCCCACCCCTCTTCCAGTTCCAGGCTGACCCCTCAGAAATCTTCAACTCTCCAATGCAACTCAAAAACCACTGGACTCAGTGTTGTTTTGTGTTTTGAAAAAATTCCTCACAATAAACTTATTTAGGTTACGTTCCCAAGAAATTAAAATTAGTCTTGAAAATAAGATTCATTAAACATGAAATCTGAAACACCAATAAATTATTCAAAGCTGTTAGTTTCTTAAAAATAGTTTCACTTCCCTCCCCCTCCCAACAATTTATAATAATTTATCTCATTAGGAACTCAGTTCTGAATGTATAAAATAAGAAAGAAAAATGCTGTCTGAAAATTTTAAAAACAGAGATGCATTACCAAAACTCCCTAAATCAGAGGTTATGCACTCACTTATAAATTTATGAACATTCTCATTACACAAAAGAAATCATGCAAACTGCGAAAGAGCTTTTTGTTTCAATAAAGCAATTAAGTGCATTAATTGTTCGGTGTTACCACGTAAAAGCAGCACAATTAATTTGTCATTCTACCAATGCTTGTATGCTTTTGTGTGGCTCTCTATCTTTAGCTATCTCAAAGCACTTTCCCAAAAATTTATTTTATTTTTATCCTTTGTTGTGGAGCTGCAAAACACGTTCTGTAGCAGACTAGAGAGGCTGACATTAGTTCAGAAACGAAAAATGGTCAAATGTGGCTCAGCATGTTTCGTAATTAAACACATTTGCAAGGACGTAGGGCTCCATTTTCACTCTCTTGCTACCAAAAATCTACTCATTAATCCAAAGCAAATCAAAAATAGGATCTTAAAAACCTATCATTTCTATGAATAAATGGAAGATAAATTAAGCTTGTTCTTTAAAACATAGGAAAGTATGATTTGTGTTTTCATGACTTTGTGGATAGAATTTCAAAACCCTAACTGATACGTAATGTCTGATAGACCATTAGTAAGGAGAAGAAAATGCTCTGGCTCATACCTAGAAATTGAAAGCGGTGGAGAAAAGTTTAGAGACAATTCCAGCCTGGTCTGACCAAGTTTTGCGTCATCAGCATCCTGGGAAATCTCCAAAAAGCCACATGAGCTTTTTTCATGACCACAAATGACTCTCTAGAGCCACACAGCTCTGGACACAGGAAGAGCAGACAACCACCCTGGGGAAAGCATCACACCAGAGAACCGCATGGAAACAGCCCTGCACCATCTCACTGGCTGTTCTCGAGGCCTTCAGTGAATCAGGACCGACATGTCCCTCAGTGTCCACCAGGCTGGTTATGACATGATTCCAGGATGGGCAAGAACAGATTCTTTCACCTGTCAGCCTTCTGGGCCCAGATATGATGAATAAAATACATCTTGACTTGCCTCCTTTTGACAGAGACAGGCACATAGGGGCTGGATTTTGAGTATTATGAGAATATCAACAATAATTTTTTGTGCTTAAAAGTTTGAAACAAAACATGTTTATTATGCTTTCTTTCATCTGACCTCATAACAACACTATGACACACATAGGACTGTATGATTATATCTATAACCAAGGCTCTTTTTCTGGTTTATTCCAAGAGACAATGATGAAGAGGACATACATTCTGAGTTCCACCTTATATGAGTGCATTCAGATATCTAAATTTTACTTCTTCCATATTCAACTTCATAAGGCAGTTTTTCTTTTATATCCCTGAGGTTTGGAGAGCAGGAAAAGGATACTATTTCATTTTGTATCCTTAGGCCCAGATATCTTTATTTATATCTATACTTATCTCTATTAGATAGATAGATAGATAGATAGGCAGATAGATAGATAGGCAGATAGATAAAAAAGATAGCCAGACAAAGATAAATATATCTTTGGTATTAAGGCACTGGGGACACACATAAATTTGTATTACATAGTAGATATACATAAATATGAAATTTGTCAAATAAGTGTTTGATTAATAGATGAATGAAGACCTAGAAATTCTTTTCAGTTAAGCAAAGTGTAATGAGAAGGAAAAAAAAAAACCCACCACATTCTCAACACAATAAGGATGGGCTGACCTGGGTCTCTGGATGACATATTTTTGGTTAACTTGAAGACCTAGCACCAAGAATAAGAGAGAGAATACCACATAAATTACTCTGTGTTTAACTAAAAAACATATGCTTCCCTATCCCACTTCAAAACTAATTAAGGCACATATTCATTTTAAATTAAAAATAAACCGCAAAAGGTTTAAAACAAACTAATGTATGACATTAAACCATATGGGCTTTCTTTTGTGTAAATATAGCTTGCATATTAAACTGTTCATCTAAATGTTTCTTCTTCCTTTTTGAAAATTCTCCACAAGTACACTGTTTTATTTTTTCCCTTGAGTACCATAATGAATATCCTTCAACATTAGATTAGTGTCAGCCTAAAATATATATTTATATATAATAAGATACATAATGTTACATAGGATATACGTATAGATAATACAGATATTACATATTCATTCTACATCTCACAGGTAGAAGATAGAGAAATTAAAGTATTAACCAACCCCTCCATTGCCCCTGGCACATACACCTGGTGTCTTTAAACCATTAAATTCCCAGTGAGTAGCCATTCTCTTTGGTCCCTATGTTATAGGGATGGTCCATAGTCTGGACCACATAGCCACAGTGCAGCCTATAATCAACCCTTGTAGACATAATTCTGTAATCTGAAGTTAGATTTCCAATTATGGATTTCCAGAGACTACGAATAATTGTTTAATGTTTTAATGCTTTCTGACAAAATATTAAAGAAAGAAATGCCCATATTAAGAAAAATAAAATCTGGAACAATCAGAGAAAAGATCTCACAGGTACTGCCTTTTTTGTTGTTGTTAATGCATAAACCAGAGAAATAGATATGCTCTTCTTGCCACTACAGGCTTACAAAGGCTTTAAAAATTACAAACTCTACATATTGATCAATACCGGATGAATGTTTCATAAATCCTGGAATACCATAGAGTAAACATTTCAAAACGTTTCAGGCAGGAAATATTGCAAGTGATTAGTACAGAAGGAAAATAAGGGGGTGAGAGGAGAGAAAAGGATGCAAGAAAGGCAAGAAAGATAGGCTTGCCTCAGCAACCCAACCTTTAATTCTAGGAAGTTAAAGTAATGCAATGCAAAAGAGCCTGATAAGCTAGGAGTACATCTTCATAGCTGTTCTGATTTATGAAACTTTTAGATGCTCTTCAGCACAAAGTACTATGTTGGATTCAGTTAAAGAAGCTGCCAGTATTTCAAAGCCTAAATGGAGAGTTATTGCTATGCAGACAGTAAACTAGATTGTTAACTAGATTGTTAAGAGATCTAAAGTCCCCAGAGAACTAATGTTTGAAAAAATGCTAAGAATAAATAGTAGAAAGAAAGCAGAGCTCCACTGTCTTAGTCTGTCTGGGTTGCCATAACAATATACCATAGACTGGGTGGCTTAAACAACAAAAATTTATTTTCTCATAGTTCTGGAGGCTGGTAGTAAGGTTCCAGCATAGGGTTCTGGTAAGAGCTTTCTTCCTGGCTTCCAGCAGTCTGCCTTTTACTGTGTCCTCACATGGTGGAGAAAGAGCTCTGTTGCCTCTTCCTCTTCTTATAAGGGCACAAGTTCTATCAGATCAGGGCTTCATGTTATGACTTCATTTAACTTCAATTAACCTTAATCATCTCCTTAAAGGCCTTATCGCCAATACAGTCACACGGGGGTTAGGGCTTCAACATATGTGTTTTGGGGAGAAACAATTCAGTCCATAGTACCTGCTTCTTGGGTTGGAGGTCAATGATGATGGATGATACAAAGGATACACAAGTCCTTGAGCCCTGCTTGGCCTGTCTTCTACTTCAGGCAGAATGATATTCAGCCTAGGGTATAGATTATAAAGAGCACTGCTAAGAGAAGACATAAACCCAACAGGAGACAAACTGACTAAAAAAGAAAGCAAAACATCAATAGCTCTAAAAGAGTTGATGTGTTCTGGCCCCGTCAGATTTCATCCCAAGACACTGTGGAGAACTTGCCAAAGAGAAAACAGTGCTCTTGTCACAGATGTTTGAGGAAGAGAGAGATTCCATCAAGATCACCAGTGACCTCCAGACTGAAAAATTCAATGATCAATTCCCAGGTGTCATCCTGTTTGACTTGTAAGTGGCACTTGCCACGGATGCTCACTCATCTTTCCTTGCCCTCAGGACACTTTACTTCTAGATTTCTTCCTACCTCCAAAGCACTCTTGCCCATCTCTTTGCTGGTTTCACCTTGTCTTACTGACCACTAAATATTGGAATGCCCCAGGGCTTAGTTCTTAGACCGCTTCTCCATCTACATTCAATCCTGTGGAGTTCAACCAGTCTCACCCAGACTTTAAATATCAGCTCGATACCAACAATTCTTAAATGTATATGTTTCCAGCCAGAATCTCTCCCCTGAAATCCAGACTTCTCACCCAACTGCCTATTAGACATCTTATATGTCTAACAAACATCCCAAACTTATATCTTATCAAAATTTAACTCCTAATTCTACACCTTGCTCAAAAAAAAAAAAAAAACTTTCTGCTTTCCCCGTAATCATCTCCATCCCTACCTGTGCAGAGAACCAAAAACAAAAATAAATAACTTGTCATCCTCCTTAATTTCTCTCTTCCTTTTACAGCCCACATCAACAGATGAGTGGATAAAGAAGATGTGGAGATATATATATATATATATATACAGACACATATATACATATACATACAATGGAATATTCACCATAAAGAAGAATGAAATCCTGCTATTTGCAGCAACATGGGTGGAACTAGAGAATATTGTACTTAGTGAAATAAGTCAGACAGAGAAAGACAAATACTGTATGATATTACTTATATGTGGAATCTAAAAAAAAAAAAAACAAATGAATATATATGCAAAACATAAACAGACTCACAGATATAGAAAACAAACTAGTGGTTACCAAAGGGGAGAGGGAAGGTGGGAGAAACAAATCAGGAGTTTGGGATTAAGAGTAGTTTATACAAACTACTATGTATAAAATAGATAAGTAATAAGGATGTATTGTATAGCACAGGGGATTCTAGCCATCATCTTGTAATAACTTTTGATGGAGTATAATCTGCAGAAATACTGAATCACTATCCTGGCACACCTAAAGTTAATATAATATTGTAAATCAACTGTATTTTAATTTAAAAATGCACCACATCTGATTTTCAAAATATAACTAGGACCTACCCACTGCCCTCTATCTCCACTGCTACTATCTTTATCCAAGCCACCATCACCTCTCACTAAAATTACTGCAAGAATTTTCCTGAATTGTCTCTTCCATCCCTTGTCACCTAGAGTTAACTTTCAAAACAGTGGCCACAGTGATCCTGTTAAAATGCAAATTCATGTCACTGTCTGCTCAGAACACTCTTGAGGTTCCCGTCCACAAAATAACATAGTCTCCAGGGCTCTGAATGATCAGGTCCCATTACCTTTCTGAACTCATCCTGCACCATTTTCTCCCTTCTTCATTCCAGAAATTCTGGCTACTTGATTTATAATGAGGACATAGCCTTTAATCATAATGTCTTTAAAGCTTACTTTTTACCACTAACCATGATGATTTTTATTAGTCAGACTTCTCTTGATTAAAATTTATGTATTCAAAGTTCTATCTGACAACAGAAAAGCTCCACATAACACAATAGTGAAATATTTCATTTTTACTCCTGCTCAGCTGGTAGGCCTGTACTCTATAAACCTATTTAGGACTTCAGAATCAAGCCAAATATTTTAAAGGTAGTGCTCATATAACAATGTTCACAAGATAGAGCTTCACAGGAATCCCAGTGATTTTCACTGCAAAGCAGCTTTCATCAAAGGCACATATGTTCCCATCCGACACTGACTGCCTCTGTGAAGTATTCCAGCTGACAGTATTTCAGAGCAAATACAAACTGAGAAACACCTATAACAGGTTTATCAACAAAATCCAAACATCACTGTGCTGAATTCACTGTGGACTATAGAATGCTGTTTATTAAAGGCTGATAGAAGAGGAATTTAGCCCTGATTGATTTAAATTTAGGCCATAGTACTGAGAGTGGTTTTTCCTTTCACCCCTTTATTGCCAACCACTTCTAGTCCTAAGAGTAAAACAGAATCCTGACTTTAAGAAATTGAATATATTTTGGTCTGGCTTCATCCATGATACTGATAAATTTTATGCCTCCCTTTAATTCTAAAGTATAAACCTACATGAAAAGGTTAGACCCCCCCCACCCAATTCAATCTAGCTAATGACAGAGTATTTGATCATTTTTACAGTGTCATTCTATATATTTAAGGGATTGGAAAAAGATGTTCTGCTGGAGATGGGCTTGAGGACTAAGGTAGTATAAGAGGAAGCTTGGCTCTAATGAATAAAGGGGGAAAGAATGCCAGAGAGAATGACTGAGCAGAGATTGTCACAACAGCACAGGACTTCCAAAGATCAGGGACCATAGAGCATAGCTGAGAGGCCAAGCAGACAGTGGAGCAGACTTACAGGTTAAGTAGACAGATATTATAGCAGTGGACTTCTGATGGGTTTAGTAAGGATGGGATATTCCCTACTAACCAAGTAGCTTGAGACAAATGGTAAATAGCAGTGAAAAATTTTAGATCAAGAGCTGTATAAATCTGGATAATAAACAAAGGAAACAGAAGTAAGAACCAGCATAACTGAGAGAACCATGCAAAAAGACAGAAAGACTCAGCCAATATGGTCAATATGGAGGACTGTCCACATGCATGTGCCTCTGCTTCTTCTCAAAACTCCACAAAAAAAAAAAAAACAGTAAATGGATTTTTTAAACTATGATGCTACAAGGACAAAGAAAATAGGAGAACACACAACAACAAAAACTTCTGAAACCTGGAAAGCATAGGACAAGTAGTAACTGACTTAGCAGATCCAAGAAAGCTGAATCTTAAACCAGCAGAGGGAAAGCCAAGAACCAAACTGATCTGCAGTACAGAACCTCCAAATATCCCAGGAATTGCTACCACTAGATATTTCTGGAAGTGAGGGGGCAAAAGGGAGCTGAAAATGGAGGACTTGTTGAAAGTCTGTTCAAAAAGTAGATGGATATCCATCTCCCAGATGCCTTCTTAATTCCACAGAGCTGGGCAATTTTCCATTTCACACCTCAGCTGAAGACTAGGGAGAGTCTCAAGTAGGGGTAGCATACTGAAATCAGGGAGATTATCTGAAAGTGTACAAACTGAATGTCAAACCCCTAGCTCTATTTCCACATTCAGCTCCCAGAAAGGTGGAAGCAAGGAATATCCAGACTAGAAATTGGAAAAATTCCTCTCTGGGAAAATGGGCAGCCCAACAGAAATGAAGTAAAAAACAGTGATGTTGAGTATTCCCCACAAAATGACCCAATCAGATCTCCCTACATTAAGGCCACAGTCACAAATTCAGCCATAAGAAGAAAGCCAGGATTCCTAGACATCTGCATAAAGCCTCCAACATGAGAAACAGAGACCAAAACCAACAAAGCAAAAATCAACTTAAAGGAAACAGAGACTATGTGAGGATATGAAAACTGTATCTAAACTCTCTTACATCCTCAGAGAGAAAAGAGGAGATTTTGAACTTATGAAACGAAAACAGCATGTTATAAGAAGGAACAAAGATAAAGTTCGAGAGCTCTTGGAAATTAACATAGGCTAGGAGAAAAAAAAATTCAATAGAAGGATTAGAAAATGAGTTTGACAAAAACTTCTAGACCATAGAGTGAAAAAAAAAGACAAAATTACAGAAAATCATAGAAAGAGGATAAGAAAATTAGAAAATTAATCCAGAAGACTCAACTTCCAAACAGTAGGAGTTTCAATAAAGATAAGAAAAAGGAGGAACTGTCAAGAAAATAACTCAAGAAAATTTCCCAGGAGTGAAAAATAGGTATATCCAAATGATGAAACATGCCCATTGAGAATCTAGAAAAGTGGATGAAAACAGAACCAAAGAAAAAGACATCACTATAGTATTTCCTAATACTGGGTACCAAAAGATTTTAAAGGTTTCCAGAAAGTAAGAAGAGAGAAAAATATATTATTTACAAGCATCAAGATTTGGATCGATCTGACACCAAAAGAAAAAGCAATAAAAGCAAAAATAAGCAAGTGGGACTACAACAAAATAAAAATCTTCTGACCAGCAAAGGAAACCATCAACAAAATGAAAATGCAACCTATTGAATGGGAGAAAATATTTGCAACTCAGATATCTTTTAAGGGGTTAATATTCAAAATGTATAAAGGACTCATACAACTCAACTGCAAAAAAAAAATTCAATTTACATATGGGGCAGAAGATCTGAATAGACATTTTTCCAAAGAAGACATACAAATGGCCAACAGGTACATGAAAAGATGCTCAACATCACTAATCATCAGGAAAATGCAAATTAAAAACACAATGAGATATCACCTCACACCAGCTAGAATGGCGATTACAAAGAAGTCAAGAAATAACAAGTATTGGTGAGGATGTGGAGAAAAGGAATCATTGTGCACTGTTGGTTGGAATGAAATTGGTGCAGCCACTATGGAAAACAGTACAAATATTCCTCAAAAAATTAAAAATAGAAGTACCAGATGATCTAGCCATTCCACTTCTGGGTGTTTATCTGAAGAAAATAAAAACACTAACTGGAAAAGATATATGCATCCCCATGTTCATTGTAGCATTATTTACAATAGCCAAGATATAGAAACAAACCTTAGTGCCCATCAGTGGACAAATGGAGAAAGAAAATGTGGTATATAGATATATGTAACAGAATATTATTCAACCATGAAAAAAATGAAATCCTGCCAAAAAAAAAAAAAAACCAGAAACAAAAAAATGAAAAAACCAAGCTTACAGATAATAGATACAGATAATAGATTGGTTGGTGGCAGTTGTCAGAGACAGAGGGTAGGGGGTGGGAGAACTGTGTGAAGGGAGTCAAAAGGTACAAACTTCTAGTTATAAAATAAGTCATGGTGATGTAATGTACAGCGTGGTGACTATAATATCATATTGCATATTTGAAAGTTGCTAACAGAGAAGATGTTAAAAGTTCTCGTCACAAGAAATAAAAATTTTTGTAACTACGTAAGGTAATGGATGTTAACTAGACTAATTGTGATGATCATTTCACAATGTATACAAATACCAAATCATTATGTTATATACCTGAAACTAATAAAAATGTTACAGGCCATTATACCTCAATTTAAAAAATAAAAATAAAAAGACTTGACTGGAATCAGTCTTCTGAATAGTTCCATTCAAAATTCAAAGGAGGAATGCCCCAAAATTCTGACATAAAATCATTTCTAACCTTTAAATCTCTACCTAGATGAATTCTCAATTAAGTGTAAGGATAAATGAAAGCCATTTTAACACATGTATAATCCTCCCCCCGCCCAAATATCTTTTATCTATCCTTTCTCTGAAGGCTAATACTGTAAGAGTTCTTTCTTGAAAACAGACATAGAAAACAAGGAGTCCATAAAAGAGAAAGGCAAAGGGAATCCTGAAGATCATGTATGAAGGGAGGTATCAGGCTAAGAGCTGTGGATCAGTCTCCAGAGATTAGGTCAGAATAGTCAGAAGGCTCCAAGAAAGGTGTCTCCAAAGACAAGATGTTGATCACTACCTAATATGAGCATATCGAGAAAGAGCTACACAATACAGGAGACTTTGGAAATGAAATAAAGAGAAGCACATGGAAAGCTAAGAAAAAAATTTGATGACCATAATTACCCTGGGGAAAACCAAATGTGGCATGGGAAAATAATGATAGAACACCACACAACTCAGATAGAAATAGTGTTTGCAAGTCATAAAAATGAACACAGACTATTGATTTAATCAAAAGCATGATCTAAATATACTGAGAAGATAGAAAATTGGAAATGTATATATGTGTATGAAGTGGTGGTTAAGGGACAGGGGGCATTTTCCAAAGATGGAAGTCAATAGCTAATGACTGAAACTGAAAATCCTCTCCAATAATCATGGTATTTAGAGAAAAAAAAGATAAATATTACCCCAAAAGTAAAAATATTTTAAAGTAGTCTCTGGGAAATGGGATAAGGTGTGGAGAAAAGTAAACCTCTATTTTTCAAAATAAACCTTAAAGTACTATTTGACTCTTTATGTGTATGTACTACTTTGATGTAAAAATTAAATTAAAAAAAACCAAAACAGGCAGATAATCTGAATTACCTTGCAAATTAAATTAAAAAGAAGCCAGGAACACCAGAGGTTCAGAAAATATTTGGGATTTCCGTCCCTTCCTCTGTGTGACTTGGGTTCTTTCTTGTTTATCTCAGCTGTCTTGTCTGGTGCTGTCATATTAACCAACTTCCATTACAATCACCACCTTTTTTTCCTCTGGGAATTTCTCTCTGATGACTAAACTAACAGAGTCACACAGCTATAGGAAGCCTCTCACCAAACATCAAAATCCAGTAAAATCTCTCTTTGGGTGAATGGAAATACTTGTTTTAAGATGCGTATTTCTCTAAAATACACTTATATGATTTTCTTTCTTTAGCAAACAAAAACCAAAAAATGATTATCTCTGCTTCTGACCTAAGTTGAAAGAGTCCTAACCTTATGTTGCCTCTATAGAACAGAATATTCAAACTTTATCATCAAATTCTGTCTATGGTACAAATGGTTGTTTCCAAACTACTTAAATTCCCAGGTGGTCCCCTTCTATAAGCAATGAAACGAAAGAGATTGGGAGTGCGGCAAATTCATTCACTTATGCCAGAAACTCACTCATGATTGAGGATGAGGAACACATGAGATTATGTGTGTATGTGTGTGTGCACACACACATACACACACGCACACACAGTATTTTCATCCCTCTAATCCCTTGCTCTTCCTAATGGCCCCTCTGTCATCTTCCCACTGAAACAGTGGCAGTCACTTTTCAAGGAAAGTGTAAATACAGCTGAGAACAAAGAAAGCAGCATAGCTTTGAATTTCAAATTAGATATTTTTCAATCCCATAGCCAAAACAATAATCTTGAAAGCACAGATTTCCTTTGCAAGTGCCAGGCCCCTGAGATAGAAAATGGCTTTTTTGTTGTTATTCTTGTTGTGCTTTGTTTTTATTGTTAAATCTTAGCTCTTTTCCCAGAAAACATGGGGTCAGAGGAAGGGGCAGTGAAACCTAGGTAGGCAGAATAGAAAGAAATATAGGTGAAAAAAAGAAACCTAAAATAGGTTGAGGGGAAATCTGAAAACAACAGAGAAGTGTATCTTACTTCCCATCCAGAATTCTGGGACATGACAGACACAGAGTGACAGGTACAACCACAGGACAGATGCAGCATCAAAGGGCACTTTGAAAGGTAGAAAAGAGTAGGGGAGTGTGGGTCACAAACTAAGTGAGCTCTGTTACAGAAAACTGAAGTCAATCACATATTCATATATCTAAGCTTTATTGTATGTCTATTTAAACCCAACACTAAAATCTCAGTTCTGGAGAACCAGTATGGTTTTGCTTTGCTCTTAATTTACAACTTTTCACATATGGAGTACCAAAATCCATTCATTCATTTCTAAAGAATTTGTTGAGCACCTACTATGTTCCTGTTATACCAGAGATACAGAGTTGAATCAAATAGACAAGCTCCCTGTCTTCCTGGCTCCCATTCTAGCTGGAGAGACAAGCAGTAAATATATAAAGAATCAAAAAATATAATTACAGACCATAATAAAGGGATAATGGGATATAAATACAGGGCAGGGATACTTTAGACAGACTTTGGAAGAAGGTTCTCATGGCAGGAAACCAGAGAAAGGGGGCATGAATCATCAATCCCTGATTATTTTCCCACCATAGAGGTCGGAAGAAAAAAATATCCTTCTGGAAGAGTCTCTTCCCTCTTGGCATCATCACCTTAGCTCCTTTCTGCCCCTGCCTGCCAAGCAGCACCCCATGCTCCAAATGCTTTCTCCACCCTCCTTTGAAATCTCAGCATCTCTTTTCTCTTCATTGTGACAGTGAGCTAGTTTGTCAGCACAGCACACATCTGTGCTGACATGCTGATGGGGGCTAGAGACTTCCACCTTTCAGAGAACAAAATGACAGTTTCACAGGGGCCTTCTGGAGGGAAGGACGTGCAAAGCAGGGATCATCAGGCGAAGTGATCAGGGATATATCTGAAAGATGGCTGGCTCCCTTAAATCACTCCTGGTACGGAGACACTGCTCAGCCTATCAGGAGAGCTGCCCTTGATCTTTCAATAATTTGTTGCCAGTATCACAGTATTCAATATTTAAGAGACAGACAGAGTATAATGATCCAACAAAGCAACAGAGAAGAAATAGCCAGAGCAGTGGGAGGGGAACCAGGGAGAGATAAACATCAAAGAAGCTGTGAAAGATGACATTAGTAGAGCCATTTAAAATAGAGCCGGAACAACCATTCCAGAGGAATAACCTTGTACGTCCCATTTTCTGTACCTCTGAACTGGACCATTCCAAGAAGTAAGCAAAAGAAACCAGAATATCCTGTCTATTGAAAGGATTGATAAATGAACATTTACCTAGTGACTATGTCACCTGACCAATCAATGAAGTACAAATCTAGCTTTACATCATCTTGTACCAATGAACACTTCTAAAAAACAACTTACCTCATCTTCCTTTCTTTTTCATGAGAGAAAACCCTGAGCCCCTCTCATATAATCAGAACACTATTTGGGTTTCTACCTATATGTGTATACCCTCAATTGTAATTCTTTTAGCCCAAATAAACACTTTGCCTCTTGAACTGGATTCTTGTTTTTTAGGTCGACAAAGCCAAGGGAGATGTCTCTATATGCATGAAAAGGTGTTTGTGAAATTTGGCAAATGTACTTTGAGAGGTGGTACAGGAGAAGAAGTCCACTTTCAATAGGTACAAAATGGAGATAAGAAAGTAAAGACACATGCTTTAGGAAGCCTACTTAAAATGGGAAGAATTGGTAGATAGTCAATAGTTAAAGAGAGTGCAAAGTCAAGTGTTTTATTCACATACGTGTATTTTTTTTAGGATTGAAGAGACATGACCATGTTTATGGGCTGATGAGAAAGAGCCAGTAGAATGACAGAGAGATGGACAACACAGAAAAAAGAAGGGCAAAAAATTGGAGGAAATAAAATATCAAGAGACAATGCATATCTATGTCCACACCCAAGACCACTTCACAGAACTCTGGGTTCATACATGTAACTGCCCATTAGTCATGACAAATGACCATGCACAACTTAGCTTCACAGTTGTTTGTACCAAAAGCCTAAAAGTAAATACTGACCTTCACTTTCTCTCATACCCTTACATTTTATTGGTCCTAACCATTTGTCCAGAATCTAATCAATTCTAACTACCACCACCATCATCTCTCACCTTGACTATTAACCTGTCTGCCCTCTTGCATCCTTGTCCCCTTATAGCTCATCTTCCACACAGCAGCCAGATTGATCTTTATAAAACATAAGACAAATCATACCACTCTTTGGCCCCAAACCTTCAAAAGTCCCCCCATCTGACTCAGAAGAAAAGCCACTACCTTGGCCTACAAGGTTTTGTGTGTGTTGCCCACCCCCTCCCTCTCACCCCCACCCCTCCTCTACCTTGCCTTTGTCAGAAGGGGGTCAGGAACGAAAGGAGTGCATGTTTGCTACAGTTGTCCTTTCTTTTTCCGAGAAATAAAAGGGGGGCCATCTGCTGAGATGAAGAAGGGTCGTCATAGGTTTAGAGAAGTGGAAAGAAAACATTGCGAGTTGCATAAGAATAGCTGCTCAGCAAACGTGAGCAGGAGATGACCTAAAGTAAATAAAGATCCCTAAGGTTGTGAACCATGTATTTTAGTGGCACCTATTCACAGGGCTGTGTGGTTTATTCCAGCTAGTGCTCAGCAATCCTGGAACAGGAGCAAAAGAGGCAGGTAGATCCAGATTGGGAATTGTTTAGGGATGATGGAATCTAGAGAGTCAGTGTGCGTAATGGTGGGGAGAGGTGAAGGGAAGTGATGTTATTCTCAAGGCTGGCCCTCCTAAGGGAAGGAGTTGGGGAAACATACCTACTGTGAAGGTCCTCTGAGGCCTTTTCTAAGGAATCTGACAAGCAAACACATACGCAGCTCAGTATAAGAAAAGTTCCCAATGTCTTGGCTTCCACCTCCAAAGGCTCATTAAAAGAGTCAGCACTAGACCTATCTGCTTTGCTAACCTCTAACCAGAGGCATGAGTTTAAGTTTCCTTCCCTTACAGATTCATTTTAAATCTGTAAGTCTCCCAAATTAGACTTTCACATATTAAGCCTTTTGGGGGTTGTTAAACATAAATTTGACTTTAAAGAAGATAGGATCTAAAAGGGTAGTTCCAGAGCTATCTTCAGAGAGAATTTTTAAAAGCCTCCAATATTTCCAGAGAGTCAACCTGGGTATAGTTCTCATCCTATAGAAATCTTCTTTCCTACACACACAGCCCAAACCCAAGACTGTGTGCCCGGCACCTGAACTCCAAGGGAGGCCTACCTCTGTCATCACAATTTTTGTAAAAATTAAATAAGTAGGTAAGAAGCAGTCACTTGGGAACTAGTTGGCTTAGAAATTGCCCCAAAGAAAATCCCCTCTTGGAGCATTCCAAAGCAGTTCTTAAATCCATGCATAAAGGTCTTTGGGGATGATATTTATCTTAACATGTTCTAAATATATTCATCTATGGATTTGTTAGTCCTTCAACTTGTGAGAAAAAAATCTAACTACTTTTTCTCCAGCAAAATTTAAATCATATGTCCACTGATCCTTGATACTACTTATGTAAGGATCATGCAAGTCCCCAGTGCTCTCTACGGCAGAGCACCACTTCTCCTACAAGGTAACAACCTGTCCCAGGCAATATACATTCACAGAAATCAAAACTAAATTTATTCTAAGGTCCCAAATCATCTTGTAGTTGTCAGTAAATAAAATTCTCCCCTGACTAAAATGCCTGTTCTTAGAAAGTGGGATTTCATAAAAACTTCTCTCAAAGTCAGTTTTTTGTTTTCTATTTTGTAACATGAAAGGAAACTCCATGCATATATAATACACCTAATAATCTAATTTAAATATATTTTATTAAACTTGAAAGTTGATTCAGATAAAAGCAACACCGGCAGTGAAAAATACTGTACAAGCATAGTCTACCTGCACTAGGTTAATGGCTACTGATTAAAATTATTTTCCTTCACATAGAAAACAAAAAAAGACTTAGAGCTCATAAAGACAAATGCCCCTGTGGCTCTCTCCCTTCAACTATCCAATGAAACTACTCATGGAAGGTCACATGGCCTCCTAATTCCAGCCAGATCGCCCCTGATTCAATATCCATTGTCTTGCTGTTCCCCCTTACTTCTTGAAGTTCTCTCTCATTCTTTGTTAGCAACAAACCCTTCTTCTGGATCCACGCTTCCTTTTTACCTCTCTGGGTTCTCTTCCTAACCTCTCTGGCTCTCCTTCCTCCAGGGTCCACCCTTGGCCAGCTTCATTCTGACTCTATCTTGCATGCTCTTGACATCAATTCCTTTCTCTACACTGTGATTCCTAAAGAGATTTTTCAGTGCCTCATGTCTCTGGAACCCAAAGCCACAGTTCTAACTTCTATCACTTCTAACCTCATGGACATCTCTAACAAATGACCTGAAGACCCCTCACACTCAACATGTCCAAAAAAGAACTGCACTCTTGCCCCAGTAATACCTGCCTCTTCTTTCTCATCTTAGAAAAGAGCTTTGTCTTTCACTCAGCTGAATTAGCCAGAAATCTACAAGTCTTTTTGAACTCTTCCTTCTACCATATCTCACTCATTCGTTCGATCACCATAACAACTTAAAAAAATGTTTCAGCAACTTTACATACAATCTCTTACTGAGTATTTCAAATAACTCTGTAATGTAGGGACTATTATCTCCCTTTTACAGATGATGGTTTAGATAATTGATGTAAATTCTTAATAAGTGATAAAAAAAAATCGAACCTAGATTTGTCTGACTCCAAAGTCCATGGTCTTTTCACAGCCGATACTGTCTGTGCTAGACCATGGGAAACGATGGGTCACGTGCCAAATGCCACCTGCTTAAAGCTTTACTGGAACACAGCTCTGCTCATTGGTTTGTGTACTGTCTATGGCTGCTTTAGCACCACAGCAGCACAATGAGTAGTTGCAGCAGAGACATTATGGCCCTTGAAACCTAAGACAGTTACAATCTGGCCCTTTACAGAAAAAAAGAAAAAAAAAAAAAAAAGATTTTACCAATTCTAAGCCGTACTATCCTCCCTATCCCTACCACCTCATTTATGTCTTCCTAGATTACTGCCACAGCCCCCAACTTGCTTCTCTGCCCACAGCCTGTATCTCCTCCAAACTATCTTCTGCACTGAAAAACAAAATCCTTCTTCTTTAGCTCATAACCTTTAGGATAAAAGACAAACTCCTTCTCAAGCTATACAAAGCCTTTTGGCACCTTGGTTCCTTTCTTCCTCCCCATCCACATCTACTTTCTCTTCAAGCCAAAGTGAAATACACGGAGTGCAGCAGAAAAAGCCAACCCAGTTCATTCCTATGTTTTTTCACATGGGTTCTCTTTACCTGGAAAGTACCTAAATCCTGCCTCATTCACTGACTTGTTTTTGTATTCTGAGCTCAAGAGTCACTTTCTCCTAGAAACCTTCCTGGATTCCTCAGGCTGAGGCAGGTGAACTTGTTTATTCATTTGTTTATTCAACATATGTTTAATTAGCACAGCTACCAACTAGGCACAATACTTGTGTTAAAAATACAATAAACAGGACAACCAGAGACTCTGTTCTTACCAGCCTTACTCTTCAGCCCAAGTTCCTTATTCACCTGTTCAAAGTCTTAGCTCTTAGTTCACAGTACAAAAAGAGATGAGATGAAGATAGAGATAGAGAGATAGGGACTGGGACGGGGATGGGCAATGGGGATGGAAACTGAGATGGGAACGGAGATGGGGTTGAAAAGAATGAGAGAGGGAGAGAGAGAGAGGATTCAGTGATATTTTTTTGTCTGACACTCACCATACTGCTAACTTATTGAGGGCTAGGAAGTATCCAGGCTGTCTTCCTAATACCAATAACTACCAGAACACCTGGCATAATGCTGAATGAATTCAATAATTTTGAGTAATACAGGGACACAAGGTAGTTCCAGAAACCAAATCCTTGCAAAGAGGTGGGCTACTTAATAGGCGAATGAGAAAATTTCCTGTTGTTTTCTGGGAAAACTTAAACTTTATAGAATCTGAGAAGTTTTGTGAAAATGTGACTAGGCATAAAAAGAAACATGAGTATAAAAGAACATTCCCGCAAAAGATACAAGTTCTATTTTAAATAAGAAACAGGGAGTAAAGTCCACGTCACAGTCTTTTTCAAACTACTGGACTGTACATCTGAAACTACTAAGCCATAAAAAAAGGTGCCTATAACCCTGAACTTTGGGCTCCATGAAATATTTTTCTTCATGGGATACTCAGCTCATTAAAGAAAAGAGAAGGGGCTTCCCTGGTGGCGCAGTGGTTGAGAATCTGCCTGCCAATGGAGGGGACACGGGTTCGAGCGCTGGTCTGGGAAGATCCCACATGCCACGGAGCAACTGGGCCCGTGAGCCACAATTGCTGAGCCTGCGCGTCTGGAGCCTGTGCTCCGCCACAAGGGAGGCCACGATGGTGAGAGGCCTGCGCACCGTGATGAAGAGTGGTCCCCACTTGCCGCAACTAGAGAAAGCCCTCGCACAGAAACGAAGACCCAACACAGCCATAAATAAATAAATAAATAAATAAATAAATTTTAAAAACCCACCCTGTAAGGCAGGAATGATTATTTAAAAAAAAAAAGAAAGAAAGAAAAGAGAAGAAGAAAAGAAGAAGTCTTTTTTACAAGCAGGGGTAAAGCAGATACAAAGAATTGACCCAGTTTCTAAAATAAACATTAAGCTTAAAGCTCTCTCCATCTGGTTAAAACTAAAACCAGAATTAAAAATCAGTGTGTTCACACTCCATTTCCTACCTACACCACAATAGTGAGGGCAAGAAAAAATTTAACACATAACTTAAAGATATTATATCTGTGTCACCTAAAGTTTCATGTTAAGATTTGTAAAGAAACTTTTTTTAATTTTGGAAAAGTGTAACAACTCACTTTTAACCTGCCTCGATATCCATCCAGGCCAAATATCCTTCAGAGTCCCCACTGGGCACTCTCCCTGGGGTCTATTCCTATGCCCTGAGGCAAATGCCTTTCAGTCTTCCTAGCTTCCTAACTTCTATATGGAAAAACACTGCTCTTTCCAAAAGTATAATTTTTTTCTCCATAATATTCCCTGAAGTTCTTCCCTCTAAACTCTTTACTAAATATATTCCATATAAGATATATCTTATTCTCCATAAAACAAGATATGCACTGTATATGAAACGCCCTAAAACTTTTAAGTGACACCCCTTCCTTTTCCATATTAACCTCATCTCCAATAACCAGTCCAATTCTAAGGACAGTGGCATAACTGCACTAACCGATCTTAGATATACAGAATGTTAGTACGGAAAGGAACCTTAAAAGTCATTTATCTCAATTCTGCATTTCACACTTGAAAAAATTAAAACCCAAAGAGATCCAAAAACCATCCAAGGTCACACAGGCCTTTGCTCCACCTTATTCTGTATTCTCCCAATCTCTGAGTCTCACCATCTTGTATTTATTTCCATTTCCTATGGAGGGGGGTGAGGGCAATGCCCATAATCTCAGCTTGGGTTTTATCTGAACCCCACAGAGAGTGCTAACTGAGCCCATGAACTGGAGAATATGATGTGTGGCATCTGTCTCCTCTGCGTGACGCTGAATGACCAGAGTGTAACTAAGTGCTCCCTGGTGGCTTTTAACCACCCACATGGAGATTCAAATTTCCTGTCATACACATCCCACTCCCCTGCTATTCTAAATGTGCTAAACCATTTGCCAGTGCATTACAGAAAGTCCTGAGACTGTTTGAGCTATCATGGATTACATCTTATTTAAAAATTGCAGATCAGCATTACTATGACTGGGTTTCCTCTCTACCAATTAAACCTCGCAATTTTCATATTTGTAGTTTTTCATTTTGCTTTGCTTTACTTTTAGGGACTTAGTTTGCATGGCATCCTACCAGGACAGATTCTGAGTGTTATATACCACGTGAGGTAGGATGCCTCAATTTAGCAACTAAGCAGACAACAATGGAAAGAGTGAAAAATGTTTTTAAATAAAATAAATACCCAAATACTTATAGTCCTTTGAAATATACTGTCTACAAGTTTACTAATGTATTTAATATTTTATAGTATATTAAAACAAAACAAAGCAAACAAAAGCAAACTAATTTATGGTCGGACATGATTCATGGCAAAAAGTTATTCACATTTTTATTTTGTTTCTTTTTTTATAAAATTGTAGTGAAAGATGCAAATGTAAAGTTTTTTATAATTGTTGGATTAAACTAAAATATTTTATGTGATTATTTAGTAACGAAGAAGGAGCTAAGCAATTGCTTTCTTGATAAATCTTTAAAAGAAGATTCATAAAAATACATTAAGACAAAAAGGATAATCATATCAGAATATTCCAATTCATATTCCTTTGTTTTATAGCCATCAAAACAAATTATCAGTGTATGAAGGTGCTTTCTAAACAGAAGCAAAATCAGTCAGTCTGCTAATCTTTGGGGAAAAAAAGAAAGTTACTAGGGGCTCAATAATAAGATTATATGAATGAAATGGATTTGAAAATATTTCAGGAAGGCATCATCAAGTATTTACTGAGCAAATTAGCAGAGATTACCCACATCTTGATCTAAAAATTAAGGTATGCTATTCTCCAACATTGCTGCAGAACTAAACTTCGAAAATGCTCTTTTTCACAAAAGCCCTTTAGTAGTGAATTTCTTGAATATCAGCAGAGTAGTCAGGTTCACTCAGAACTGACTGTCCTGGGGCAGTAATGGCTGCTACCAGAACCAAGGAGTGCACTCAGGGCATAGCGCATGCCAAAACTAAGAGAAGACAAATTTGAGGTAAAAAACACATAGTGGTCGGCCTATGTAAGAAACAACCCTTCCAGATCTGGAATCTGAGCAGGAAGATTCTCTACCTAGAGGGAATGTAGGAACAAAGGATATAAGGCTAAGAAATCCCTAGGTAGCAGTTAAGAGAAATACTCTGGGATCCTGCTGACATAGAAGGGATCAAGAGGAAACATAAGGTGACTGGGATTGAAGGGAGGCCATGGTCATAAACTTTGTTTGAAGATTTGTCTGATATCAACAAGGAGACCTTTGAGACTGTGGTCCAGGACAGAGTCTACATGCAATTTAGCATCAAGGGGAAATCTAACAGGGAAGAGCGAATTCTGACTCTACGTTGGTTCTGTTTCTTTAACTTTTACCTTTGCTTTTCATTGCTTTTCTTATTATAATCACTATCTACAGCTGTAAGCATACATAATGGCCTGCCACAGGGAACCCTGACCCTCTGCCTGACAAACTAAAAGGCCTTTGTTCAGCTCACAGAGAGACATCTGACCCTGCCCACCTGTGAATGGCTGCAGAAAAGAAGAAATTAACACATCCCCTCCCCGATGCAGGCTAAGCAAGAAGATCTTGCAAGACAAATGGCCTTTTTACTTTTCTTCCTCAACTCTTCACCTCTGTGTTCTATAAAGGAAACTGGCATCCAGACCCTGATAAGATGGTGTTTTGGGGACATTAGTCCATCTTCTCGGTCTGCCGTCTTTCCTTGCCTCAACACCTCGTCTACCGAGTTACTGGCCTGTCTCGCAGTGAGCAGAGCGAGCTTGGACTCAGTAACAGAAAGAACCAAGGAGTCTCAGAGGAAAGGCCGTTAAAGAAAGAAGAGGGCTCAGAAAGTCTCTAGGAACTGGATTTGCTGCCACTGAAATTTTTAAATTTTGCTGGAAGGCACAAAAATTTCAGATGACTTTCTCCAGAAAAATGAAGCTATCATTTATAAGCAGTGATTACTTTCTGAACAGAAAATAGGCACTTGGTATCTCCAACAACTTTTTGACAAAACATCTTTCTCAGTTATTGAGTTATAAGGTTACAAGTGGTGCTTCTCAAATAGCTGGCACAGATTGACTAGATCCTAGCACAGCTGAAAGCATAAACCGGTTTTCTATCTCCCTCTTCCCTTACTCCCCTTCTCCATCTCTCTCTCTCTCTCTCTCTCTCACACACACGCACACACACACACACTAAATCCCTGGCTAGGTCTGTGGCTGGTAACACATATTAGGTTTTGAGAACACTGGTGGTTTGTTTTCCTTTGTTTTCCCTGGTGCTATTGAAACTGAGCAGGGCTCTATGGGGCTCCCAGGCACAGAGCCCTTTTTGCCCCCCATGTCTTATAGGCAAGACTCCAGCCTCCATGACCTTCCCTGAGTTCCAAAGGGCAGATTTGAACAGTTGAAAATCAAGGGAGGAGCAGCCAGGAAACTATCTGAGACAAGATTAAAGGGACCAGAGAAGCTCATCAAGATTAGGAGACTGACCACCTGAGACCCTGCACACACCCTAACCTTGTCAGCAACCCCACCCTTTTGAAACTGCAGAAGAAAGAAGAGTGCAGGACTGTTACCACCTTAATCCTTATCGCATACCCCTGACCATGAGCCCTGACTATAAGACCTCTCCCTATTCCCCAGGGAGCTGGGCACAGCACTTGAGGTGCTACCCTGCTGTGTTCGCCTCTGTGCCTGGCAAAGAATAAAGCCACCCTTTCTTTCTCCTCCAAAACTCTGTCTCTGTGTCTCATTTTGGCATCGGTGTACAGGGAGCCAAGATTTTGGCAACACTATCCCAGGAAAAAAATTATACTAAGATCACAAACAGCTGAAATAGCCACATTTGGTTGATATTTTGTGCATGTGTGTCTAATAAGTTTTGGAATTGTGGGAAGTTACTGTAACACTTCATGGGTCTTAACAGTTTTCTATCAGCTTCTTGGGTTGTTGCAAAGGAAATATTCCATGAAATTACTAAGGACCCAAGAACTAAGAAGGAAATTAAAAGGCATCTCCTTGGAACACTCTGGCTATAGAAGCTGGATTTGTTCAGAGGCATAAAAAGAAAACCAAATTCGACAGGTAAAAGATATCAGATATTGGTTTATTCAGATGTTGAAAGGAGATAGCAGAAACTCAGGAAGAAAAGGATCCACTTTATGACCAGAACTTCATCTTGAAATTAAGACAGGAACTGAAGAAGAGAGGAGAAAGAAATTTTGATATAGCAATATAATTAGCCATACATGAAGTAGAGAAGAATGGGACCAACTCTGAACTAAATGAAGTTTTGAAAACTCAACTGAATCTATGTGAAAATTTCCAATGTAGGTAAATTCAGAACGTAGATGGTAAAAAAAAAAAAAAAAAAATGGTGGGAGAAAGGGTTGTTGGTGCTTCTAATGACTAGCCTCTCAGAACTTATTATCAGGCCTCATGAGAGACTTAAGACTGGGGCAATCCAGCTGAAGGAGCTGCTACACTACCACAGGCAGACAATACAGGTGAGCTCACCAGGGCTTTCACAAAGGAATCATGGCTAAAGTTCAAAGAGTGTGCATTTTCTGGCATGTATGTTCATCAGAGACCTGACTGGGGTGGATTCAATAACAGGAGATTCTTATTATAATCATACAACTAATTTAGATTGAGCATGGCATTAAGAATTATTTAGAAGTTGAGTATATAGAGGCAAAAAAGGTAGACAAAGGCCCTAGTGTCATGAAGCTTACATTCTGAAGAAAAGAAAAACAGAGTAAACATGGTTTCAGGTCTTGGTAGATAAAATGAAGAAAAAGATTAAAGGGAAGAAAATAAGAGTGCTTGGCATTGTGGTGGTTTTTAATAGGAGGGTAGCATTGAGAAGAATTTCTGAAGAAGTGGTTTGAATGCAGTATTTTGAAGGTAAAGCCAATAAAACTTGTTATGAATAGATGTAATACATGAGAAAAACAGGAATCTAGGATGATTCCCAAGTTTTGGGGCCTAAGAAACAAAGTAAATAATGATGTTCTTCAACTCTACATAGATTTTATTTTTCTGTTATTCTCTTGTTGAAAAATCAAACTACACTAGTATGTCCACTCTGCAAAATAGTTTGACAATTTCTTTAAAAAAATAAATAGACACTATATGTCCCAGAAATCTCTTTTCTGGGTATTTATCCCAGAGAACTAAAAACTTATGTCCAAACAAAAAACTACACAAATGTGCGTGGAAGTTTTATAGTAATAGCCAAAAACTAGAAATAATCAAAATGTCCTTCAATAGATGAATGATTAAACAGCAGTATATCCAAACCATGGAATACTACTCAGGAATAAGAAGGAACAAACTATTAATACACTCAACAACTCAGATGGATCTCAAGGAACTTATGCTGAGTGGAAAAGGCCAATTTCAAAAAATCACATTTTGCATGATTCCATTTATATAGCATTTTCAAAATTACAAAATTATATAGATAAAGAACAGATGAGTAGTTGCCAGGGTTGGGGAGGCTTGGGGGAAGGGGTGAGTGTGACATGAGGGAGATCTCTGTGGTAATGGATCAATTCTGTGTCTTGATTTCAGTTGTGGTTACAGAATCTACACGTGATAAAACAACACAGAACTATATACACACATGGTACCAATGCCAATGTTGATCTCGTACTAGAGTTATATAACTATTGGAGGAAACTAAGGGAAGGGCACAAAGGCCCTCACTATACTGTCTTTGCAACTTCCAGTGAATCTATAATTCAAAATAAATTTTTTAATCTAACTATGCTCAAGTATAAGGCAAAATGCATTATATAAATATTAAAAGTAGTACAGTAATAAATACTGCATCTGACAAAACGTTGTCTTCTGAATTTATAAAGCACCATTTTTGCCAATACATCTTACCACTTTCAGTGTGTAGGCAGTAGTTTAATTAAGAGATCATCAGAATCTCTTTGTAAGAACATTTTCCTCCTAAAAGCCTCTGGAGGAAACAGCACTTGGAATTCTCACTCTCCCTCTGTTACTTTTAAGCAGCAAAGAGAACCTGTGTGTTCTTGTTTCTGTACCTGTACAAAGGAGTACAGAAGTCTAAACAACTGTTAACATTGGTGTCCAATAGCTTGCAGACATTATGAACTCCGAAAAGTACCTTGTTTAGACCCAAGATTCTGACCTTTCATGAGTCAGCTGACATTCCTGGACTCTAATATTTTTCCCATTAGTGTCATAATATAAAATTCTATAATGTGGAATCTCAAAAAGGATGGCTTAGACCAAAAACCAATTACCATGACCCAGAGGCTTAAACGGTGCTAATAACACTAATCATAACTCCAGTCCTGGGACTTCCCTGGTGATCCAGTGGTTAAGAATCCACCTTCAATGCAGGGGACACAGGTTTGATCCCAGATCGGGAAACTAAGACCCCACATGCCACTGGACAACTAAGATCCCACATGCCACAGGGCAACTAAGCCCACGCACTGCAACTACTGAGCCCGCACGCTCGGGAGCCCATGTGCCACAACTAGAGAGAAGCCTGCACACTACAACTAGAAAAGCCCACGTGCCACAACAAAAGATCCCGTGTGCCGCAACTAAGACCCAAAGCAGCCAAATAAATAAATAAATAAATAAAATAACTCCAGTCCCAAGGTTACTCTAGGTCTCAGAACTAGGCTTGGATAAATCATCAAAGTCAACGTGTGGGTGTGTATGGTGATGAAGTCCTCAAAAATCTCCATTTTCAACATTTTCTTTTGTATGTATTTCCTTAATTCTGATCTTCTGTATCATCCAGCCTCAATCTGAGGATAGAATACTTGGTCCTTCACTCCTATAGACAGCATTCTACTCCCAAGAATATCACCAAGACATTTAGTTCTCAGTTCTGTATGCTACATCTTAGACACTTTTGTCATTACTAAATAAACTTACATTTACTAATCCTTTCATTCTCTCAGACCAGAATATATTCCAGCTAGAATTTTGTAATGGAGACTAGATTTATAAACTCTTTGCCTAGTCTTAATTGTAAAAGCCTACATAAAACTAATTATTAAATAAAACATTTTCTAAACAGGGTATCTCACATCAGATCCTGTCTACTTTTTCAGAATTTTATGCATTGCCCACAAAACCTATGGAATATGCCAGATGCTGCCTTTCTAGATATTGGTCTCCTTTTGGAAATAGCTCTGCCAGGTACAATGCTATGAACAGAATTAAATCAAAGAGTTCCCATTCTAATTTTTGTATCAGTCCATTCATACTGCTTTTCATGTGCTAAAACATTCTAAAAAGTAAAATATATTATTTTGCATTTTTATTTTCTAAGGCTGAATAAAAATTAAACCAATGTAAATGATATGAATTAAACATTTTTCTGAAGACAAAGTAGTTTCATTTACTCCTGTCAGAGACTGGAGCCTGGAGAACTATCAACAACAATAGTTTTTTTTAAAAAAGAAAATAAAAGAAAAGATACTTACAGCCAACCATCATCATGGCCACGGAAAACATCTTTTCCACATCTGTGGTAGGAGCTATGTTTCCAAATCCTATGGTTGTAAGGCTTGTCATGGTAAAGTAGAGAGAGGACACATACAGTGAATCCTTGCTGGGTCCTCCTTCCCATATCCCTGCACTGGTATTGTATCGATACGGAGTCCCAATGCTCAAGGCCAGCTGGTAGAGCCAACTGTCTATTTGGATGGTGTTTGTGACTTCATCGATGACCTCATAGTCCCCAATGCTGTACCATATGCAGGCCAGCCAGTGAGCAACTAGTCCAAACACACACACCAGGAGCACAAGGACCGCTGCTCCATACTCTAGGTAATGGTCCAATTTCCTGGCAACACGGCCCAGTCGCAAGAGACGCACCACTTTTAAAGAACTGAAGAGACTGCTGATTCCCTGAATTAAAAAAAAAAAAGAAATGACACAACACTTTCAGAAAAGAAAAGGCTAAGGAAAACAATACAGTGGTTCACCTTAATGAACTCAATCACCATTTATATACTAAGAACATACACATACTACAGCTCTGACTTTAAGTCAACAACAACAACAAAAAGCTGAAGTGATAAAGAAACTTTTTAAATGCAGATTCCTTCCCACCAGGAAATAAGATATTTGCAGATTATTAGATAAAAAAACTTTTCATTAGGTAAGGAAGATGGAGTTTATTTTCATAAGTGGAGTATAAATAACACAGAGAAAAACCAAAGGAGAAAATAGCTCAAATGCAGTATACTCAGAGTATAGAAATAGGGTGATGAATTTAGACCTTTTATTTCTTCTTCCTACAAAACTTTTGCTGTACTCCATAAGATTTAATTTTATTTCTTACTTTATAAATGCTATGAACAGCAAAACTTCTGAAAAAGGAATCCTACTTTTACTGTCAAGCAAACAGGAAATACTTCTGTGTATATTAGAATGAGCAAATGCCATTATTTCCACCAACTCCTGCCACAGTTATGATAAACACTAAATTTGTAGAGCTGTGAAAAAGTGAAGAGTTGAACCTAGAATGGGAACATACCTACAAAACTCTATCATCTTCTGACAATAGTCATTGAAAAGAATACTATAAGGGAATGGCAGCAAGAATATTCATATTTTGTTAAGAAGCTTAAAACATCAAATATAGCATTATCCAAATGGAAACATAGCATAGACTTTATTCAATCAGTGAAGTTCTCAAAGTTACTTTTTGAGGAAGCAGGTGATAAGCCACCCAGGTAGAGAGGGTAAAGCCATTGCTGGTGCATGAGGGAAAGACAAAGCAGTGACCCAGGACCCTCTCATCTGATCATCACCTCCAAGTCTCACAGAGTCCATGACTTCCTTACTGCTAATTCTATATCCCAGGGAGGAGACAAGGCATCTAACATAACCTACTCTGAACTTAAGTCTGATCAACATGGAGGAACTGGTTGGTATAGTAGAATAGATGTAACATTAATGAGACTCTAATTATGGCATCGTAAAGTTACAGTGAAAAAAGGCTGGGAATGCATTTGGTTATACTCTATATGATAGTATATATTTGAAATTTTTCAAAATAAAAATTTGAAATAGAGAGAGAAAACAAAGAGAAGTAGAAACAGGAGACCTTATGGAAGCAAAAAGGGAACAGGAGCATCCTGACCGTTTTCTGTCTCAACCTCGATAACCTTAGGCCTGGCTCTATCTCTATTCCTACTCTCAAATGCTGTGGCATATACGCAGCCTTAAATCAATTCTTATTTCACTTGAACACTTGGGGGAGGCAGGGATATTGAACTTTAGACAGTAAGAGTAGCATTAATAAAATTCAGAAGATGAACTGGCATAATTCAATGAAATGAGATGTTGAAAGGTAAGAAGATTCAACAGAGCTTGGAAGCTCTCAAAAAAGGAACTACATAATCATGAACAAGAAAGACAAAAATAAGTTTTTATTGAGTATTTCTACATGGCAGGCTCTGAGTTGTGCCCTGGGGACATTAAGACAAATATGCCTTGCTTCTGCTCTAAAGAAACCCATAGTCAAAATGCATGAAAAACTCAGAGGGTTAAATTAAAAAATAAAAACAGTGTTATTGTAGATGTTGCCCTCCACTTAGCTCCAATTTTTAAAGGAGCTGTTTTACTTCTATTTAAATACTGGGTTGGCCAAAAAGTTCATTCGGGATTTTCTATAAGCTCTTACAGAAAAACCGGAATGAACTTTTTGGCCAACACAATACTACAGAGAAAATTATTTCCACTGTAATTATTTTTTCTAAAAACAGCTAAAAACAAAAGAAAAAAAAACAGAGAGGAAACCTTTATCCCCATTTAAACTAAAAACTAGTCACAACCCTCAACTAGAATGTAAAGAATCAGGACCCACTCAAATTAGGCCCAAATAACGGGAGGACACATTCCCCTGACCTCTGATGTAGGCAGATCTCTCCAAGAGGAGATGATCCACCCTGAGGGGTACCTACTCTGGACTCCACTTAATCAAAAAGCACCATTTTCTATAGCCATGTCCAATATTATTTAAATGTTACAAAATGTTTGGTAAGTGTTGTAAACTCTCTCTGTCATGGGTTCTATGCCACCACTTTCTCCTAGATCTTAGCCAACGCCCCAGCTGACATCTCTTTCAAAATCATTTTCTGGGGCTAACCTTATCCATGCTTCTTTTATGTGTTTGGATTCTCATTACGATTACCCTCAGCCTCTCCTGGTTGATTTACTGCATGTCCATGTTTCAACTGACTTCTATGAGTTCCTGATACAGAAGCCAAACACCTGTTGTACATTTCCATTTAGATATTCCATAGGTGTTCAAAAGGTAATATGTCCCTACTCTTGTGAACAACATCATTATGAACCCAGTCTCTCAGACCTGGGGCTGAGCACCCCCTTTCCTGTCACATCCAATGGGTTATCAAGTCTTGAGGATCTCAGCATTCAAAGTGCTCCAAATATACCTGAATAAATCCCTCAAAAAATATCCCTTCTTTCTTATTCCCAAGGCCATGCCTTGGTCATGGCTTCATGTTTTTTCTCACTGTGTGACAGGAATAGCCTCTCCATCAGCCATACTACCTCTATTCTCACTCCCTTTAATTATGTGATCACACTGTATAGGCTACCAGCCTGCTATCATTTTACATCATATATATCTAATCATGTCCCTCTCTGGTCTAAAATCTTTAGTATTAGCTCATTACCTATAGAATCAAGTATTCACTCCCCACCAGGACATGCAAAGCCCTTCAGGACCTAGCATCTGCCTGTCTGGTCAGCATCTCTCTGGCAAGTCCTCCTCCTGCTGTCTAGACTCCTGCCGTGCTCAACTACGTGTAGTTCCCAGAGTGCCCATGCTGTTTCATGCCACATTAACAATTTGTCCCCTCTACTTAAAGCACTCTTCCCTCCCACTCTCTTGGTGGCCAGGGTCTTACTTATAGATTATGGCAGAGACTCTCTCCTCCATGTCCATTTCCCTGACATCTTCTTTCTTCCCCCACCATCTTCATTGTTATACCCACTGTGAGAGTTAGGTGTCCTTATTTTGTATTATCATATACTCTTTGCCCATCGCTATGACAACCATCATCATAATAGCACTTTATTACAAGTCTCTGTTTGCATGCATGGTATCCCAGGAAACTCTAAACCCCTTGAAGAGTATACCTAGTGTCAATTACCAAGCATGGCATATGGTAATAGGTTAAGCAGTCAATACATTCAATAAATGTATGAAAAACTTTTTACGACACAAGTAAATGTGGGTGGGGTGAATTGAGTGTGTGGTGGGGCAGGGATGGGGCATAGTTAACAATCTTATGTGATAGGTGTCATTACTAAAACATAGCCTAGAAAAATTAAATAATTTGACTAAGTTCATGCATCTGGTAAGAGGAAGAGCCAAGAATCAAATATAGGCAGTCTTGTCCACACTCCTCGCACTTCACTATCTGATCTCATTCTGAACCTCACTATATCTAGAGCATAATATGCAATTTAACAAATCACATTAGTACCAGCAGTATTGGCTTAAATACAGGCATTCTCTATAAGACTGAATAAAGGAGATTAAATACTTTGCCTCCCACTGATTCCCACCGAGGCCCAGCAGTGGCCTACTTAGGGGTTTGTGGAGGCCCCAGAACCCTAGAGAGTCTGCAGTTCTCTTACATGGACCAACTCATTTCATTCTCACAATACCAGGACTCCTATCTCCACTGTTCATAGGAGGACACTGAAGCTCAGACAGGTTACACGACTTGTCTAAAGTCACACAGCTAGCAAGGAATGGACCTAGTCCTTCAGATTCTTCATGCATTTCCCACAATAGCCAACTGCTGTGCAGTCTTCCTGTCCTTATCCCAATAATCACTGCAATATTAATCTTCTTAAAAGACAGTATCGAGCATATCCTCCAGGGGCTCATTATAGACATTAAACACAATATCTATAGGCCTTCAAGGTCCACAACCCCATTTCTGTCCACACTGCCAGGTCATTTCCAACCATGCCTTTGCCAAGCAATAGTGCTCCAGTCAAACCAAACTCCTTTTTGCTCTCAAACATAACCCCAAAGTTTCACCTTTTAATTTGTCCACAGTGTCCCTTTCATCTACTTATAAAACCAGAAACTGTTATTCAAAATGAGTAATACAGAAGTGTTTGCTTTATTTGGAAAGTTTTTTTTTAGCTATCTCATTGTCCACTGTTTTGTATCCAAAAGAATTTAATGCAATTGCTATAATCAAAACTCAAAGTTAATGACTTTGTTCTAAAATTTGATGAAATACTTGAAACAATCCAAATGTCCATCTCCAGTAGAATGGATAAATAAATCATTGCACCTTCATGCAATGCAATACTATCCAGAAATAAACATGAACAGACTAGAACTATATGAAATAACAAGAATGAATCTAAAAAGTATCATACTGAGAAAAAGAGACTAGACACAAAAGAGTATATATTGCATGATTCCATTTATAAAAGTTTAAATACAAATGGAACTACTCTTAGATCAGACATCATTAGAAATCAAAGTGGCTTGCTTTGTTTAGGGAGGGGTAGTGACTATGCAAGACGTGAGAGGGCTCTGGTAATATTCTGTTTCCTAATACAGCAGCATTACTAGGAATTACTAGGTGTGTTTGCTTTGTGAAATTCCTTGAGCTCTACATGTAATATTGATGTAATTTTTAAGGAATGTTTTATTTAAATATCAAGAAAATGTTAAGGAAAATCCATTAGTCACTGTTGTGTTGTTAAGGTTAACATTTCACCACGGTACATAATTCAGATTAATGATTTCTTCTGCATCATGTGATTTGGAGAGGGGGGAAGAGGTGTCATATTCAACTCTATCTAAAATAAGAGATTTTACTTATTTTATAACTCACCCTCATAACCTTTAGATTGGTCCTCAAATTATACGTTTTTTAATATACATAATTTTTTTAACATTTTTTTTGATGCAGACCATTTTTTAAAGTCTTTATTGAACTTGTTACAGTATTGCTTCTGTTTTATGTTTTGGTTTTTTGGCCACGAGACATGTGGGATCTTAGCCCCCCAACCACGGGTCGAACCCACACCCCCTGCATTGGAAGGTGAAGTCTTAACCACTGGGCTGCCAGGGAAGTCCCCTCAAATTATATTTCATCCCTTGTTGGGAATTTTAATTTAACCCATATGGTAATACTGGATACTTTGACAGGCCAAAATAAAATGACTCCCTTCTGTACTAACACCTTTTTATAACAACCTCTTGATTCTGTGCTTTCCACCAGTTTTGTCTGCTCATTCATTTTCTGCTTAATTTCACTCCATGCTTTCCAATCTTCCTGTGCCTTCCTCTGCACTCCAGTGGCATTCTGCCTCTATCCCAACCTCTGAGCTCTTAGTTCACAAATCCCTGGGGTTCCATTGGTGGAAGAGAATATCAAACACATCAAATGCATAATAGAACATAGCAGGGTTAATGGAGAACTTTCAGTCATCAGCCTTCCTTTCTAGCGAGTTTCCTTACTTGAAAAGCCCCTCAGGCCATAGGAGCATAAAGAAAAATATCCAGGAGATATCTCAGTGTTATTAACTCTTCAGGATATTTTTGTGGATTCCCACATTAAAGAGATGTGGGATGTAATCAGCATAAAAATAATGGCTTACAATGATAAAGCCATTTAAACTACAAATCAATTCTCTCATTTGATTATCACTAAGGATAGTAGGCAGATAACTCAGCTAGTATTCTTTCCTACCTTCTTCCCCCCTTGCTTTATAAACAAAAGAGGAATGATCAAAGAACTTTCTTGTCCAAGGACACATGACAATTAAGTGGGGGTGAGAGAGCAGGAGTACAGACTTATAACATCCAGTTGCTTGGTTTTTCACCTACATCTAGCATTCTCGCACACAGGATGTGTAGTAGATTGTTTGGAAAAAAATAGCTCGAGTCATTTCCTTCCCTGTATCCATACCCTTTGGCAATGTGACTTTGCAACCTCTCCCATCAAAAGATAGGGTCTATTTCCCCATCTTGACTTGAGTCTAGACTGGCCTTATGACTTACTTTGGCCAACAGAATGTGGTGTAAGTGACACTGGGCCAGTTCCAAGCCTAGACCTCAAGAAGCATAGCCTCCAAGACCAGTCATGGTCTTAGAACCCATGGCCGTTCTAAGTTGTCATATGAAGAATGGCAACTAGGCTTTTGGAGGATGAGAGACCATAGGAGCAGCCCTATGACATCCATCTGAGCCATCCCAGATCAGTTAGCCACCAGCCATCTCAGCAGCCTACCACAGATGTATGGGTGAACTTAGTTGAGATAAGCCAAATCTAGCCAAAGTCAGCAGAATCACTCAGTTAGGTCACAGGAAAATGAGTTAAATAAATGGTGATTGTTATTATCCATAAAGTTTTGGGGTAGTTTGTTATGTGGGAAAAAAAGCTAACTGATACAAATGTGAGGAAAGCACATGTATTTATGTGCACAGTATTTCATACTTGTTTGACTTAAAATGGGGGCAATATAGATATGTATGTGATATAGAAGTCTCATTTTAACAAGACATTCTCCTAAATAGGTAAGATGAATATATAAAATAAATTTTAATATGCAATTGTTAGATATTATTTACCTTTTGTATTGGGAAACGTGTCACTATTTTGCTTTGCAAGAATTTATGCCAGTAAATATTCCATGAGAACAAAGAACTCCAAGTTATTACTTCATATACCTCCTAAATAGTTCTTAAATCCAACCTCACCTAAAGCTTGCCCTCACCCTACGTAACTTCAGTTTCCATGTGGATGACCCTGCTGAAAATCTGGCCTCGCAGTTTCTCCACCAATTCATCTCTAACAATCTTTTCACTTTTCCTTAAACGCCCACTCCCAAGGTCATAATCTGAAATTTGTCATATCTAAAATGTTTTCCGGCTCTGAAATCTTGAATTGAACCATCTTGTTTTCTGACCATATCTTCGTCTATGTTGAGCTAAACCGTCCAATTACATCAACACTCAACCTTAATGAATCTCCAGTCTACTGACAGATCTGCTTTTTCCCAATCTATTAACCCCTCCATTCTCCATTTTCTTCTTTATGTGGCCCATAATTTCAACAACACCATACATCCTGAATTCCTTAGCATGTCTGTCTCTTCATTATAGCCTGTATCAAAACCCTAATTCTAACTCAATTATCAGCTTTCTTCAGGGCTGTGTTTAAGAACTGCTTAAGAAAGTAATACAATAGGGCAGATTGATTCCACTAGAAATTCATTATCATCAATCTCAAAACATCTCCTAACTACCTAGCAATTTTACTACTTTTCTTATGAATTCATCTATCCACTATATTTTAAACTTTCTCTCCTCTGCTCAAAAATCCAGCCACTCCCCCTTCAACTACATCTTTCCCATAGACATTTAAATATCTCAGGTCTCTCCCATTAAAAAAAAAAAAAAATGTTACTACTCTCCCCTCCACCTTCCCATTCCAGACATTGCCCCTGGTTCTTTTCTAATATATAAGCAAATATAAGCACTAGCCATTTGATTACACAAACCAGAAACCAAGAAGTATTCATATGTTGCCCCTTTCTTTGATATCCCCCATATCCAATTTATCTTAAAACCCTATTAACTTTAACTCCTAAATATCTTTCCAATTTATTCACTTTTCTTCATCGCCACTGACACCACCTTAAACCGTGCTATTAGCATCTCTCTCCTAGACCTATGGAAGTGTTCTAATAAATCTTAAGGCATTCATTTGACTCTGTCCACTCTATTCTGAACGCTATATAAGAGTTATCTTTTGAAGTCATTCATAGTTTAAAATCATATGATAGCTTCCATTGTTCTAAAATCTGTTTTGGTTTAGTCTAGATCAGGTCATTTCATTATATAATCTCAAAGGACCAGGTATGTTCCCTTTGTGCCATTTGTCTCTTTCTGATTGTGTATTCATATCATGTTTTGTTCATTCTTTTATCCTTAGCACACACTCTAGAACTCCCTGACACAGTGTAAGCACCAAATATTTATTAAGAAAATGAATACACTAATTAAAGAATAAACTAACCAATACAGAAATCTCTCATAATGATTTCTGACTCCTCTAGCACTGATATTGTAATTAATAATTAATAGTTATTTAATCTTCATGGGTAGCACAATATCAGGCAATTATATAGAAACCACTCTGTTTTATAAGCATTGGGGTCTTATTCTAAGTAGATTTTGTACATGAATGACTAAATAGTCCATTTCCATTTCCTTTTGTAGAGTGCAATTTAAAGACTGAAAGAAAACTAACTAGAAAATGTAGCAAACTATAATTGTTATCTGCATCTCTAACCCATATAACAAGTTCTATTGCCTCCTTCCTATTCAGAACTCACTTCTCCAACTCATGTTACCAAGAGATTCATGGAGAAATAATCCTAATTACTCCCTGCATTAGTTAATATGCTTCAGTAGAGAATCTCAATTTAAATAATTTGTACATACCTCCTGTTTTAGTCTATTTATATTCTTATCAATACACAGTGGCATAAGTAGATAGATAGATAGTAGATAGATAGATAGACAGATAGACGGATAGACATCTGTTTTAAGCAATATCCATGATATACTAATTTTAAATGCTTATTATGGAAAAAAAATGTTCTCATTAATATCCATTGGTCTAGAGTGAATATAAAGCATGATCAAAATATGCACCAAAAAAGAGGTATATTGCCTAAGTCTCGATTTTTTTTTCAAATATCATGATATATGCATAAGCAAACCAGGTTGGGAGATGCTTTAAATCCTTCAGTAACTTGTTGCCACCTTTGCAATAATCCAAACTCCTTAACACAACCTGCCCCTGCCTACTTTTCCAGTCTCCCATGTGCATCTCTGTCTTCTTCTCACTGTACTCCAGTTATAGAAAATGTCTTTCCTTTCTTCAAAAATTTTATATTCTCTCTCACCTGGTGGGGTCTCCAAAAGTGAATTTTAAAAACACTCTCCCTAACCCGCTAACTACTCCTTTTGCCTAGTTAATCCTACTCATCTTTCAGGTCTAGGCTTAAATGTCACCTAACCCAGCACCTATAATAACACAGGTATAACTTTCAGAATTCCACAAGGGATATGCTTGGAGTTGTATCAATCAGGCAACCCTTAAGCTGTGGTATCCTCATCAGGTTATTTACAGCTCATTAAAAGTTCTTCATAGTCCAGATGTAATTTACCAATCAGAGATCTTTTTTAAATACATGTAATACAGCCGAGAAACATAGATAGCATATTTCCTTCATCAGTCCCTGGGAGAACAAAGGAAGACAGTTGACCAAAGGTAAAATCTGTCAATGCAGAAGGAGAAATAGTTTTGTTAATCCTTTATCCACAATGTCTAATAAACAAACTTCCTAAAGATGAAAAATTCCAATATAAAGATAAACATGTTCCTTGTGAGTTAGCATCTGTTATGTGAAAGCAGAGATAAAATCATGGAATAAAATGAAGTAATAGAAAGACCAAAGGGAGTAGGGATGGAGGTTTAGAACTTCCTTCAAAGAAGAGTGAGGAAATGATGTATTCTCAAGCATAGTGATAATTACTATGCAAAAGATAAAGAGCAATTTCTATGCAAGTATCCATAGTTAGTTAAGGCAAACAAATTTTAAGGATTATAGTATACATATTGCAATATATTTCAACCTTCTTTGCCTCCATGTCAGAATTATTTCCTAATGTTTAACAATAGGAAGCCTTCATCATGAATGAAGATCAGTTCGGATAAAAATTTCTATTCCTGTAAGCAACAAAATCATACAAAGAAATCCTATTGCTATCCTGATTGCTTGCAACCTCCTATACTCCCAAAGCTAATTCCCTCAGTTAGGCAGACTGCTTTGCCTCTGTAGAAAATTAATGCAAAGAATATATCCTGGAGCATCACCAAATTTTTCAAATATAAAAAAGATATCGATCTTTAAATCTGTTTCTTACCATTCTGTACCACCAATCTCCACTTGGAATAGAATTTAAAAGTTCAGCCTACTGCCACTATCCTCCAATTTGGAACCTGTGGCTGACTCTTACCCATTCTCCAAATCCTTACCTCATCTCCTCCTTCACACTGACTCCTCCTTTATTCACACTCTTGAATAATTTTTGAGAAAGTTTTTCTCTCAAGCTAGAAGGTAGGTACATTTGAGTTCAGTGACTTTGCCTTGTACATCTTTGTATTCATTAGTCTACAATGTTCTGCACTCCTAGTGGGAGATCCCAGCTTAGGAACCTAAACCCTAAGGTAACCTCTAAACATGTATGGAAAGCTAGTAGTGTAGGTCATATGACTGGAAGATTATTTAAGTGAGAATATTCATGGAAAGGAACTTATGAACAGAGAGGTGAGCATAGCGGCCAAAGGATAACGCCCTACTGTCTGAAAGAAGTTTGGGGCACAGATAAGGTTATGCCACAAAGACTGCCCTTTGGCCCTAACTTTTCCATTACTAACAAGAAACAGGTATATTTAGGAAACATTGTAAGCTTCAATCCCTCATTCACTTTAATAGAAATATATATAGTATGGCAATTATGTGTCAGGCACTGCAAATCCAGGCTATTAGAAAGACAGAGTCTTTGCATTGAGGAAGCATAAGGTCTAATTTTGATTCCTCCAGAAATGAGCACAGGGTCTAACCCTTAGTTTTCTAAAGATCTTTGTTGGATTTGACTTCTTAACTTGAAGTAGAATTGAAGGATGCAAAATAGGGTCACCCATAAACCTTCCCCTGAGCACACAAATGAAAGACAAGTGTTGATAAACCACTAATCCAATCATCGATAAAAATATAAATGGTTTATTATTATTATTAGAAGCACTAGTGTTATTAATGTGCTTTCTTAAGCAGAGAAGAACTGGGAGGTATATAGGACTTAAAATTGCAGCAAAAGTTTTTAAAGCAGGCTAATAAGAAACTAAGAAAGTCCCATATAGAAGGTAAAATCATCCCAGAGATAATACATTTCATTGCATTAAAAGTCTCATACTCTTCAGAGTAACTAAGTTTATCAGGGATAAACAGGAGCATTACATAATGATAAAGGGGTAAATTCTCCAAGAAGACATAACAATCCTTATATTGTATGCACCTAACAAGACCATCAAAATATGTGAAGCAAAAACTAATAGAAATGCAAGGAGAAATAAAATGAATCCACTATCATATACTTCAATATCCCTCTGTCAGAGATGGTCAGGTCTAGCAGGCAGAAATCAGTAAGGACAGAGCAGAACTTAACAGCACCATCGATTAACTGGCTATTATTGACATCTTTGACTACTTTATACAACAACAGCAAAACAACAACAACAACAAAAACTCACATTCTTCTCAAGGTCATGTAAAATATTCACCAAGATAGACCACATCCTGTGCTATAAAACACACCTTAACAAATTTAAAACAGTAGAAATCATACAATACCTGCTTTTGGACCACAATGAAATTAAACTAGAAATCAATAACTGAAATATACTTGGAAAATCCAAAAATATGTGGAAATTAAACAACACACTTATAAGTAAGACATGGATTAAAGAGAAAATTTCAAGTAAAATTTAATGCTTTTTTAATTAACTGAAACTGAAAATACAACTTAACAAAGTTCGTGGGATGCAGCAAAGCAGTACTTAGCGGAAAATATATAACTTAGAATGCATATATTAGAAAGCAATAAAAACTATAATCAATAACCTAAATTTCCACTTTAGCAAACTAGAAAAAGAATATCAAATTAAATCCAAAGTAACAAGAAGAAAAGACTTATTAAAAATATAGCAAATGGCTGTGGGATTCTGCTCCTCGACCTCTGCTCCTGTTACTATCATCTTCTGAAATCAGGGAGAGCAACCCCAAGAACTGGAATGGTCTCAGCCAAGAACCTAGAAGTGTAGAGGGAAAATTATTTTTCCTCCCCTGCAACATCATGCACTTTTCTCTATGTCTAGGTGAATATTTCTGATCAGGCAAAAGATGCCAGTAATCAATACTGAGGACCTGACAGAAAAGGACAAATTGAAGATGGAAGTTGACCAGCTCAAGAAAGAAGTGACACTGGAAAGAATGCTGGTGTCCAAATGTTGTGAAGAAGTAAGGGATTATGTTGAAGAAAGATCTGGGGAGGATCCATTAGTAAAGCGTATCCCAGAGGACAAAAATCCCTTCAAGGAGCTCAAAGGAGGCTGTGTGATTTCATTAAAAATTTTTTTTTAATTCCATGGAATATCTTGAGCTTTAATGACATACTGATTGGTCATATGTAATAATACTATTAAGCATGTACACGAATTTTTAAATTATAAATATGAGCATTTAATAAAATTTGGACTGTGATAATGAAAAAAAATATAGCAAAAATCAATGAAATTGAAAACAGGAAATTGGTAGAGAAAAATCAACAAAATCTTAAAAGTTTTTTCTTTGATAATATTAATAAAATTGATATGCCTCTAGCCACACTAACTAAGAAAAATTAAAAAGAGAGGACACAATTACTAACATGGCAAATGAAAGAGAGGATGTCACTACAGATGCCATAGACATTAAAAGGATAATAATAATAATAACAACAAAGAGGAATCATATGAACAACTCTTTGCCCATAAATTTGAGAACCTAGATGATATGGACTAACTCCATGAAAGACACAATCTGCCAAAACTCACACACATACAAAAATAGATTATTTGAAGAGAACTACATCTATTAAACAAATTGATTCAATAAATTAATAACCTTCCAAAACAGCACCAGGCCCAGATGGGCTCATGAGTGAATTCTACCAGATATTTAAGGAAGAAATTATACCAATTGCCTACAATCTCTTCCAAAAGGTAGAAGCAGAAACAATACTTCCTAACCCAGATTTATGAGGCTAGCATTACCCTAATACCAAAAGCAAAGACAATATGAGAAAAGAAAACTACAAAAGAATATCTCTCATGAACATAGATTCAAAAATCCTCAACAAGATATTAGCAAATCAAATCCAACAATATATAAAAATAATTATATAGTATGGCCAAGTAAGATTTATCCTAGGTATGCGTGGCTGGTTCAACACTCAAAAATCAATTAATAGAATCCATAACATCACAGACTAAAGAAGAAAAATCATATGTTCATATCAATAGATGCAAAAAAGGCATTTGACAAAATGCAAAATCTATTCATGATAAAAACTCTCAGAAAACTAGGAACAGAGAGGAACGTCCTCATCTTGAAAAAGAACATCTATAAAAACCCTACAGCTTATATCATATTACATCATATTTAATGGTGAGAAACTAGAAGCTTTCCCACTAAGATCAGGAAGAAGGAAAGAATGTCTATTCTCACCACTCCTATTCAACTTCATACTGGAAGTCCTAGCAAATGTAATAAGAAAAGAAAAGGAAATAAAAGGTATACTGACTGGGAAGGGGAAATAGAAAACTGTCTTTGTTTGCAGATGACCTAATTGTCTATGCAGAAAATCCAGACAACTTGACCCAGAAAAAAAAAAAAAAAAAAAAAATCCTGGAACTAATTAGCAATTAAAGCAAGTTTGCAGGATATATGGTCAACATACAAAAGCCAATCACTTTCCTATATACCAACAATGAATAAGTGGAATTTAAAAACACAGTACCATTTACATTAGCACAACAAAAATGAAAAACTTAGATATAAATCTAACAAAAAATGTACAAGATGTATATGAGGAAAACTATGAAACTCTGATGAAAGAAATCAAAAAAGAACTAAATAAATGGAGCAATATTCCATGTTTATGGACAGAAATACTCAATATTGTCAAGATGTCAATTTTTCTCTACTTGATCTAAAGCTACAATGTAATCTCAGTCAAAATTCCATTAAGTTATTTTGTGTATATCAATAAACTGACTGTAAAGATTATGTGGAGGGATCAAAACTGTGCAAAATAGCCAACACAATATTGAAGGAGAAGAACAAAATCAGAGGACAGACACTCAACTATAGTAAAGCTATAGAAATCAAGACAGTGTGGTATTGGTGGAAAAAAATAAACAAATAGATCAATGGAATAGAATAGAGAGCCCAGATAGACCCCCATAAATATAGTCAACTTATCTTTGACAAAGGAGCAAGGGCAATACAATAAAGATAGTTTTTTTCAACAAATGGTGATAGAACACATGGACATCCAATGCAAAAAAATATGAATCTAGTCACAGACATTATACCCTTCACAAAAATTGACTCAGAATGGATCATAGACCTAAATGTAAAACATAAACTATAAAATTTTGAGAAGATAATGTGGGAGAAAATCTAGGTTACCTTGGACATGGTGATAATTTTTCAGATACAACACCAAAGGCATAATTAATGAAACAAATAATTAATAAACTGGAATTCATTAAAATTAAAAACTGCTCTGTGAAAGATACTGTCAAAAGAATGAGAAGACAATCTACAGACTGGGAGAAAATATTTGCAGAAGACATTTGCAAATAATAAAGGACTATTATCTAAACTATATTAAAAAACTCTTAAAACTCAACAATAAGAAAATTAAGAACCCATTTAAAAATGAGCAAAAGATCTGAACAGACACCTGACAAAAGTAGATATTCAGATGGCAAATAATCATATGAAAAGATGTTCATATATCATTAGAAAATTGCATATTAAAACAACAAGATACCATTACACATCGACTATAATGGCTAAAATCCAAAACACTGATGATACCAAATGCTGGTGAGAATGTGTGCCAACCAGAACTCTCATTCATTGCTGGTGGAAACATAAAATGGTAAAACCACTTTGAAAGATAGTTTGGTAGTTTCTTACAAAACTGACATACTCTTACCATATGATCCAGCAACCATGCTTCTCATTATTTACCCAAATGAGTTGATAACTTATGCCTACACAGAAACCTGCATATAAAAGTTTATAGCAGCTTTATCCATAATTGCCAAAACTTAGGAGCAATCAAGATAGCCTTCAATAGGTGAATGGATAAACAAACTGTGATACATCCAGACAGTGGAATATTATTCAGTACTAAAAAGAAATGAGCTATCAGCCATGAAAAGACATGGAAGAACCTTAAATGCATATCACGAAGTGAAAGAAGTCAATCTGAAAAAGCTACCTGCTGTATGATTCCGACTATATGACTTTCTGGAAAAGGCAAAACTGTGGAGATAATAAAAGGATTAGTGGTTGCTAGGGGTTAGGAGGGAAGAAAGGACGAATAGGCAGAGCACAGAGTTTCAGGACAGTGAAACTACTCTGTATGATACTACAATATGCCATTATGCGTTTGTCAAAACCCATAAAATGGGTTCACAATACCAAGAGTGAACCTACTGTAAACTATGGACTTATAGCAATATGATATGTCAATATAGTTTCACTCTGGTGGGGGTGTTGGTAATGGGGGAGGTTATGCATGTGTGGGGCCAGGGGCTTTATGGGAAATCTTCATACCTTCCTCTCAATTTTGCTGTGAACCTAAAACAGCTCTTTAAAAAAAGTCTAAGACACAGACCTACTAGAAAATGGACTTGAGGATATGGGGAGGGGGTGGGGTGAGATGTGACAGGGTAAGAGAGTGTCATGGACATATATACACTACCAAATGTAAAATAGATAGCTAGTGGGAAGCAGCCGCATAGCACAGGGAGATCAGCTCGGTGCTTTGTGACCACCTAGAGGGGTGGGATGGGGAGGGTGGGAGGGAGGGAGATGCAAGAGGGAAGAGAAATGGGAACATATTGTATATGTATAACTGATTCACTTTGTTATAAAGCGGATGCTAACGCACTATTGTAAGGCAATTATACTTCAATAAAGATGTTTAAAAAAAAAAAAAGTCTATTATCAGCTGAGCAAACACACTGATAAGAAAAATCAATCAGTTCTAAGGTAGATTTGGCAATGTTTCTATGGGTTTAATAAGATTAAAACTAGTAAAACTAAAAAAAAAAAAAAATACTATGTAATCCTTACCTATACCACTCAAACATTATTTCAATTACCTACAGGCTTTAATAAAAAAGTAATGGTGATCAAATTGTATTAAATAGCAATTTCTAAAATGTTATTCGTGGTAGAGCGTCTGAAATTCCACAAAAGGGGACAAAAAGCCTCTAAAATCTATGAGTATAATTAGCTTCTTTGATTTCCAATTCTTGTTTTGATGACTAGACAAGAGAGAAAAATTTGCTATGTAAACAGATATGCTAAAGTGGAACAACACATGTGGCCACTTGACAAGCATAATTCAAGAAAATAATAATTTAGAAAATTATTTTCCGTAAACTTCCCGGAAATTAAAAATATTTATAATACTTCCACTTAGCAGTCACTGGCCCAATCATTTTGTCTCCTGAAACAATACATAAGTGATCATTTTTCCAATTTCAATTTGTTCTAACCTAGTCTATCATGTTTACCACTTACTAATACCACTCATTGTCCCCTGAATTCCCCATGTATCACGTTTCCTAAGTCCACTCAGGCTACCAAACTGTGTGTTACCTGCAGCTGTCCCATTTTTCTCTGATGTCTTATAATTCAGTTCCCCCTAACCTCCCAGAGCTGTATTCAAATGCATGCTACAAAAGAGCTTGTTTCTATTCCTTGGATTCCTAGTGATAACATCTTTTACCCCGTTATGGTTTCTAGGAAATTTACATTACGTATTTCTTTTCAAACAGAATTATTTCCTTTAATGGATTCTGTCTTCCCAGCCTCACAGTTCTCTTAAAGAATGTCATACCCAGTTCGTGAATTCCTAGTAAATCAAGTTGTCTTAAGACAGCATGTTGACTGAGACAATCTTGAATACAAAAAGTGTTATTAAGTCCTCTAAGTCATTCTGCACTCGTAGCATGTCAAAGGATTAAATTGTGATCTTCAGACTCATACTCTCCTATTCCCAAGCCACCACTAGCTCAATTTCTCATTTTTAAGTTCTATTTTGTTTTATGTCATTGTACAATCTACTAAAACTTTGCTAACACTTTATTGCTTCAGGTTGGTGAGTCACCAATATGTACTAAGAGCAACGAAGGACTACCAAGGGGATGGAACACATCCCTCAATATCACAGGGCTTATCACCAAGCTGAGGAAACAGACATATACAAATGAAATAATAACATCCCCTCAGACATGAACAATTCTACAAACAAAAATCATTCATATCTGTTTTCCCATCTATTCCTTAAAACCGTTGTGTGAAGTAAAAAAGTCAAGCATTCCTTCCCTTTTTTTACAGATATGGAAACTAAGACCCAGAGTCACCATCCCAAAGACTCACAACAAACATGTCCTAAAGAAGGCCTCTAATAATTGAAAGAGAAAGTTAAAAATAATGTGGAACCAAAATATAAGACAATACTAGTTTGAAAGATGAGAAGGTAAAGAGAAGCCCTTGATTTATTTAGAAGGGCAAAGATACTCATAAGTCAAATACTGATGCTGAAAATATTAAGAGTAATCAATTAACAGAAAAACTTCTAATCCAGTAGAGGAAATCCAGATTTAAAAAATTCAATCAATCCAAAAGATGGCAGAAAAGAAACAAAAGTAAAAACAGAGAAAAGTGAAGAAAAAGCATTTTACAATGGAAAATAAGATGCTCTAAGAAAATCAAAAGGTAATTAATCATAATAAGTGTAAATAGACTAAACTTCCCGGTTAGAAAGACTCTTAGAATGTATAGACTATTTATAAAAGACACAACTAGAGTATAATAATCTAGAATGATAAAAAGTTAAATAATAGAAATACATATATCAAATACTATACAAATGCTAGTTTAGCTCTATTAGTATCAAGCCAAAAAGACTTTAAGCAAAAAAAAAGCATTATTAGTGACAAGAAAAGTTGGAAAATAATGTTGAGAAAATCTTCCAGAAAGTATAGCAAAAATATAAAGGATTGGAAAATAAGGGAAGAAAAAAAAAGGAATCTGAGGAGAAGTCTAGTAGGTATAAGAACAAAAGGAGTTCCAGCAAGAGAGAGAATGGAAAAGAGGGGGGAAAGGGATGGAGAAAATCATCATAAGAAAAAAATCAAAACAGAAGACATGCTTTTCTCGACTGAAAAAGGCTACCCAGTCAGTGCCCAGCAAAACTGATGAAAATGGGACTTACACTAAAGCATATTACTGGAAAGATTCAGAACCCTGGACAGAGAAGATACATCGAATTTCCAGAAAGAGAAAACAGGTCACAATGGCTTAAAGTTTCTTAAGAGAATTATTAGAAGGTAGACTGTAATGGCACTGTGTCTTTCAAAATCTGAGGAGAAATTATCTCTGGCCTAGGATATTACAGCTAGCCAAACTGTCCATCTGGTGGGAGGGTAGAGTGTAGAGAGATCTGTTTAAGAAAATGGTGTTGATAGAATATTACTTGTATCAATGTACTGGAGGGAGATTTAGACAACTGGCATAGAGCTTAGCGACTGAGTTAGTGATTAGTACATAAAACTAAGCAAATGATAAAACCAACTCTCAGGAAAATGGAAAGTGCAGAAAAGGAAAAGTAATCAAAGCATGTTGAAGGTTCAGCTATAAATAGCATATTTGTAGTAGTAATGATATAAATACCTACTATTTATGGAACCAAAAGAATGGTATACCTATATTGTGAGAATGAGGTGATGGAAATAGTGCATATATACAGTTAGGGCAGGGAGAAAGAGGCTAAAACTTCAAATTCCATAGTGAGAAGTCAAAGACAAGTCCTAAAACTGAAAAACCAAGAGGTAGGTACATAATCTGGCTGTTTGGTGATGGAAGCAAATAACAAAGAATCCCTTAAACAAGGGGGGTATTGCCCCTAGTGGTTGCCCCTAGTGTCTTTTCTTTTTTAAAATGAAATATTGCCAATTATTCTTCATGGAAGTTTTACCAACATTCCCTTGAGCAATGTATGAGAGGCCTCACCCCATCGCTCCACCAGTTCAGGTCTCCTACAGAGTAATGCCAAGTCAGGGTTAGATATGCAAGACTTTTTCTGAGATAAATGCCTATGAAGGAGAAACGGAGGAGGGAGGAGCCTTCAGACCACAATGCAGGTCTGAAACCTGTGAAGAGGGGAGTAAGAATTGTGTAGAAAGAGCCTCAACCACAGCACAGGAAAATGGGGAGTCCCAGAGCAAAAGTTACTTAATAGAGGAGCTCTTTATTGAGCAGGAGTAAACTAATCATAATGTTACTACCATTCTTAGTCACTGGCCGGGCACAACGCTGGAGAAATATGGCTTCAATGTGTGACCTGCAGCAGATCAGAAAACCATAGCAGGTGTCAGTCAACTGTGTTCAGTGATGTGTTGGTAAATGATTAACAACTAATTCCACAGAAAGTTAAAGAAAAGTTTTCATTCATAGCATTTGCGACTTTCTGGGTGTAAATACTCCCATTGTGGACAGTTTCAAGCTACCAGTGTGACAGTGTGATATCACTGAATGCTGAGTTTGAAAGAGATGCTAATGATTGGCTTTCCCAAACCAGGAGCCACTTCCAGGAATCCCCTAACTGTGCTCCATGCAGCAGGTTTTCACGAAAGGAGATCTGAGCAGTGCACATCCTTAGCCACCTTACTCACCAATCTAGTGTGTGTGGTAACTGATGGTATGTCAGTGTAGTTTGTAGGTTTACTTTGCATTTTCCTTAATATTAGTAAGTCTGAGGATCTCTTCATGTATTTGTATGGTATATTAAATGCATTTATTATTATGTGATCTGTTTAATGTATTCACTTTTCTATGAATTAAACCAATCTTTTAATTATTTTTATTAAAAGCTTTATGCCTATGTTCTAAATAATGGAAATCTTAATGCATTGATCTTAATATATTAATCCATTTAGTAAGTGAACATATAAATACGACTTATTATCTTCTTATCATATGATTAGCATTTTCAAAATTAACCCCTCTCAACCCTTCCAGAAGGTAAATAGGGAAGAAATAAATATACCTTTAAAAGCTTGATGTAGGTAAAATCTAAAATTAGAAAACAAATTACTATGATTCCTTTTTTTCCCCCAATTTTTCAAGTAACAATTACGTGTACAGCATCAAAATACAATGTCTATACTTAACTTTCAGGGAAATATTTTTAATATCATTAAAGTTGATTGAATGCAGAAATTTTATGGAAAAAGTTACTGAAGAAAAGTTGCAGTTGCAATCTACCTCCCAAATACACAAACAATGACAACAATGTAGTGCAGGATTTTCCATCTGAACAGTCTATGAGGATAGAGTAAAATCTTCAGGGAAATTAAGTTTGTAATTATTATTATGAACATATTTTAATAATAGATACATTCTATATTGACTCATTTATATACATCCTTCGTGTAGCAAGTTGAAAATCATCCACTACTAGGTTAGGAGCTAAGAAGCTCTGAATAAAATGGTCTTTCAAGATATTACACATGTTTTAAGTATTTCTCGTTGTGCAGATAACATTGAATAAGCAGAATCTTGAATGTGACCAGACATCAGAAGTCATCCAATATAGTCTCTAACCACAAATGTAGACAAAATTTAAAGCAAAAACTATAAAAAAGAAACCAAAAAGGCAAAAATTCAAGAATTTCTCTTCCATAAAATTTTCTGTATCTTTTTGTTAACTCAAGCACTGCTACCTGGAGAAGAAGGAGTCAAAAGACCTATGGGTGCACAGAGTTTTAAAATGCCACAGTTTTCCCCCCCAAAAAAACAAAACACACATCTATTTCATCACCTTTCAATCAATTATCTAGTTCATAAACCATATTTGACTCCAAATGTTGTGGCTTTTCTTCTGCTCCACCTCTTTCAACCACAACCTCCAACCATAGCCATTTTTCTAGTAATCAGTATTTTCAACCAGAAATCAAGAAAAAAAAGCAGATGAAAATTATAAGGTAATCAAATATGATAATTTACAGCAAGTGTTTAGTAGGATGAAGATTGAAAGTGGTGGCTAAAAAGAAGTTTGGATTATCTGTAAACTCCTTTTATCCTAATTTTCTCAAAACATGTGATTCAAGTACTAAAAAGAAAAAGAAACTTACCTCATCAACATTTTCAAAGGCATTGATGATGTCATAAGGTAAACAAGACAACAGATCGATCACAAACCAAGTTTTCAGATAGTTCATCCTGATCAACTTGGGGTCAGAAATGACCTCTCCACCAGGTCCCACAAAGGTCGTGTGAAAATTTAAAACAATGTCAACCAGAAAAATAACATCCACCACACTGTCCAGCACCAGCCAGGCTATGTTGTTCTGCTTCGTTTTGAAGGACACATTATAAGGAACCATAATGGCGGTGTAGAAGGTAAGAATTAAAATCACCCAATCCCAAGTTGTTTTAAAAGCACAATAGTGTAAAATAATGTGTGGTGGCGTCTTTGGCGCTTCTTGCTTGTACTGAGGAAGGATATCTGATCCCAGCTGAAGAACCTAAAAGAGAGAAAATGTATATATAATGACCCGGACATCTCTGCACAGTTAGTAATGAATTCAAATTTACTGGCAGCCAAACCACAGCCTGTTAATCATGACTCCTGGTTTCAAGGCCAGTCAGGCTCTGTAGTTTCATCTCCCTCTTCTCCTAAGTTGTATCAAGGTTTGTTCAAAGTCACTCCATGTCCAATCACTCTACCAAAGTTGATCTGTCTGCCATTCCCTCTGGCTTTCTCTCCAGTGGCCAACTGTTGGTTCAAAAACTGGCCCCCATACATGGAGGGCAGGGAGAGACCAAAGAAAGAGGCAGACCACTCCAGATTGGTAGGTGGCAGTTTTAATATGCAAGGGAACTTACTTACAAGGCTTTTATTGGGCAACCACAAGACCAGTAGGTCTCTGAACCCACCCACCAAATATTAAAAGTTTATACAGAAGCCTTAACTGGGTTCAGTCACATATATAGGTGTGACTGAAGATCACAACAACACCTGAAGGTCTCAACAACACCTTACTCTCTCAAGCTTGCATCCTTGAAAATGGCCCCCATTTTGGGAATGGTGAGCAGAGTATACATTCCAAGGACAAGGGTGGGGGTAAGGAGCCTCCAACTGCCTGGGTCCAGCTCAAGGGTCAACCCGCAGTCCCGTGCTCCCGATGACCTCCCCCAGCACCAACACTGATCCACAGCACTGCTGGACACCCACTTCTACAAGTTCTGCACACTCACTTGGCAGGCTTGCCTAGAATCACACATCTCTCACTGACTGCCCAACTGTTATTTGCATGACTCACTGTTATCCATTCTTCACATATTTGGCACCTCAAGGAGCATAACTTTGATTCTGACGGCCTTGCTGAACCCCCAGGCCCCACTGCTGGTGATCTTGCTGTTGTGTGGGACTCAGCCAGGGCCCTAATGACTGGCACAGCAATATCAGGGGTATAAATATTATAACCTGCTTTTCCCTTTTTTCCTTTCAATCAGGACTTAAAGAATATTGGATTTCCTGCCCAGATGCAAATTCCCTTTAGGAAAAAAAAAACAAACTAAATATTCAGGTTTGCTTCTCCATACCTTTCCGACAAATGGAAAAATTTCAATGTAATGTAATATGAACCTTGACTTGCTCTGATTAGGTCTCATTAAAGAGACAATGAGAAAAAGCAGATGACAGAGCAAGAGCAGAGGTCTGGGCAAAGGTAACAAACACAGGACTTAGCACTTCCTTCCAGAACCTGAAACCTGGAAATTGTGAAAAGGAGTTGAAGCAGCAGGTCAGAGACCTCTGCTCCATGCCATCAATGAAGCTAAAGCTGAGTAAACCTATGTATTAAGGAGTTTGTAAGTGGGACTTTGATAAACAGTGTTTTCAGCAGCTTTACCATCTTATGCAGCCAAGTATTTAGTGTCCCTAGGACTAACGGGACCCAGAAAGTAGGAGTCAACAAGTTCAAATTATAAAATCATAAACGCACTAAATTTGTGAATGTGCAAATAGATGTAAACAAAAATACCTGTTAGCATGTAATTATTACGCCACAAAGGAAAATAAGTATACTAGCATTTTTTGAAACTTGAGAGAGATTTATCCTGAAAAGTCTCTCATACATAGAACTTACATAACTGAAAACTAAGCATATAATATAATCATTGCTATTTTGAAATGTGAAAAACATCACTGATATTCTCTTTAGGTGTATATTATAATTATTGTTTTAAGTTTGGGAGTTATAAGAACTATTTATAAAGATTTTTACATATTTATCCTCATTATCAGTGCCCCAGTCATACTTTTCCCATAAGGTCTTAAATTACTTAGCAACAAATTATCCTACAGGCAGGTAAGCTTCATGTTGAGACAAAGCATTACATACACAGAATCATACAGAACCATGGTCTCTCTTTCACTTTTCAACCACTGATAATTTCATTCTAATTTCACTGTGTTAAACATGAAAATTTCCTTCATATTCAATGTTAATATTTTACCACAGTCTATAGTTTGAGCACAAAGAAATCATACTTAGAAAATAAACTCAGTGCCAGGGTACATTAGGACCTTCATGGGTCCTGGGTATTTTTGCCTTCTTAGACCCCTTCCTCCTTAAAAATAATAAAATAAAAATTATATTTTACAACTGTATTTTTACAAAGATGAATAAATTAATATTATGTATTCAAAATTCTTTTACCTAAAAGTTCATTTTTTCCTTCTACTATTAGTAGAAATTCAAACATCATGTGGGCCCTACACACTGTGTTAATAGACAAGTCGGCCCTGCTCAACACCCTGGAAAAATGTAAGGTGTCTCCTCTAGAGATGGAATGGAATCACTCTTGAGTCCAGTATTTCTTAAATCTGGCTACAAACTAGAATCTTCTGGAGAAGTTTTTAAAAATAAAGTATACTCATACTCAGACCCCACGCCAGAAAATAATTAAATTCACCTTGTGTGGGTTCCCAGAGAATCTATATTTTCAAAATCTTTCCAGGTGATTATAATGTACAGTTCAAAATAAAAACCCTTGTCTTATATTTCTTTAGACATTCATAACCCAGTTCTTCGGAAGGTGACTTGCATTTGTAAAGCAATCCAAAACTGCTACAAGAGAAGGAGGATGGGCAGGAAGAGGAGGAGAAGAATGGCAGCAACAACAAAGAAAGGGACTCACTATGTGCTTCAGCTTTGATCCTTCTCATATGCAGAGCACTACTTTAATCTCAGCCCCATCACTAGGACTCCTTTATAAAGCAGTGAGTAACAACTCTTCGCTTTGTTATTTCATTTGTACTTTCAGGAGCAATAAGCCTTAGGTAGAGGGGGGATGAAATCACATTTACTGATGTATTTTTGTACTGAGACAGACATATTCTTTCTCTCTGAATATCTGAGCACACTGATTCTAAAGGACTCAGTACCACGGATACAAGTGAGAAGCTGAAGCCAATCAGCAGGATGTCAGAACCTGTGGAAAACAGATGAACTGCCTACATGGAGACCAGGATCTTTGAAAGTGGGGATCAGCTCCAAATTTAGGGGGCCTGGTGGAATTAAGATAAAATTTATATGTGTTGGAAAAAGTGAAAGAGCCTGAAATTTAACAGCAAATCCAAATACTCAAGCTGAGCAAATTATATGACTCTGAGTACAACTGGAAAAACTATATCTTTCTGGTAACTTGGTGATTCTTTTAGGTCAGTCTTTGAAGATCTAAGAGCACATACAGACTAAATCTCTGTTGAAAACCTTCTTATTTCCACATGTTCTCTGAAATCAAGCCTAAGACCTGACAGAAAGCAGTTTTGTATTTGAATCAGGTTTGTGAATTAGGGATGACTGATAAAGAAACTAACAATAATCAAAAGGCAAAGCAAAAAAAAAAAGAAAAAAATCAGGTGGGAAGAAACAGGAATGAAAGTTCCTCAAAAGTAGAAGTAAAAATGATAAGCTGTCAAGCAGAAAGGAACTTTCCATTCGATATGGAAGAAAAAAACTATCCTGAGTGATTCAGGCTGCTAAGGTAGAAAATTTTCCTCTCTATGGTCTCTTTCCTCTTGTTCTTGCCCAACTGTGTTAACAAAGAAAGAAAAACTGAATAAGTTAAGACCCAGTAAGAATCATAACTGCAAAAGTCAGCAGTCACAGAAACAAGCTCCTACATTTTAGCTTGATTTGTAGAAACAGACAACTGAAGGCAGAAAAGAAAGTAGCTTCAAAATCAAGTAGTACAGGGCTTCCCTGGTGGCACAGTGGTTAAGAATCTGCCTGCCAATGCAGGGGACACGGGTTCAAGCCCTGGTACAGGAAGATCTCACATGCCTGCGGAGCAGCTAAGCCCATGAGCCACAACTACTGAAGCCCGTGCACCTGGAGTCCATGCTCCGCAACAAGAGAAGCCACCACTCGCTGCAACTAGAGAAAGCCCGTGCGCAGCAAAGAAGACCCAACACAGCCTAAAATAAATTAAAAAAAAAAAATCAAGTAGTACTTATTAACAAGCACGATTGAAAAAAAGAAGTTGTATCTAATTGTCTGCTTTAAATCTTATACTAATTGCATATCATCTTTTAAAATATTGTGATTACTATTATTAGTTAACATTTAGGTATGTTAATGTCTTATTTGGGCTTTTAAAAACATGTCTCTCTCCCCCAGCTAACAGTGCTATTTAGAGCAGGAAGCCATACAAGTCTCTCTGTTAGCTATGGTCAAGAAAAACTCCAGAGCCTTTCCAAATCAGAGAACATACTTTACTTCCTAACCCTCTCCAAACTAAATTTAATGTCTGCAACTAGTTAAGAAAGCTACTCTTGAGAACTTCAACTCACTTTTCTCCAGCAAAGCAAACTGATGAAGATATACATTTAATCTTTCTTTTCTTTGTTAAGTTACCTCAGAATGTTTTGTGAGTGCCCATTCAGTGCTCAGCATAATTTTGGTACTTGATTAGCTTTTTGTCATCTTTCATACCAGTAAGACACATGATGATGACAGAAGACATGTGAACAGCAAAGCTTCTAGCTGCCTTGGAGTTCTGTCCTCATTCCTTTTCTCTTTGGTTTCAATACACTTTCTATGGGTAACATCACCTAGTCCTATGGCTTTATGAGGATGATACCAAGGCCTGCAACTCAAACCCAGAGATCCCTCCAGAGCCAGACCCATAAATCCCTCTCCCTTTTAGGGATCTCCACTTGAATTTCCTGTCAGGCACTTCAAACTTAGTATGTCCAAAACTAAACTTATTTTCATTGCCCCCAAACTTTCTCTTCTTCATCTTCTATTTGACATTTTATTAACCAACAGTAGCATTATCTACCCAGCTGTTCAAGCCAAAAACATAGAGTTGTCCTTGACTCATCCCTTTGACTCTAATCTTGGTACATCTGCAATCTGCCCACTTCTGCTACTGGCTCCCTTGCTTAAGGCCATGGTCATCCTAGCTGAATTACTACTAGAACCTCTTAACTTGCTTCTCTGTCTACCATTTCAACACAGAGCCACTAGGTCAAACAAAGGTTCTTGAATATTCTTGTGCCATGGATCTCTTTAGGCAATCTGGTGACATCTATGGACCCATTCTTAGACTGATGTTTTCAAATTAATACAATTAAAACATGGAATTACAAAGACCATTGGGACCAATCTTCCTTTGAGAGGTTTTGTGAAGCACAAATGTGATCATGTCATTTCCCTGGCACATGGGACACCAAACACCACTGTTCACTGTATACCACCTTAACCTTTCCTTCCCTACCTGACTTCACCCACATTGAATTCACACTGAAAGGCATCATACTATCTCATCTCTGAGTGTTTGCTCATGCTGGCTTCCCTGGTATAAATGACCATCATCCCTTCTTCAACATATTTTTCCTTCAAGATTCACTCAGCCTAATATATCCGGAGAAAACTCTCATTCGAAAAGATACATGCAGGGACTTCCCTGGTGACACAGTGGTTAAGAATCCACCTGCCAATGCAGGGGACATGGGTTCAAGCCCTGGTCCGGATGATCCCACATGCCGCGGAGCAACTAAGCCCATGCACCACAACTACTGAGCCTATGCTCTAGATCCCATGAGCCACAACTACTGAGCCCACATGCCACAACTACTAAAGCCCACACACTTAGAGCCCGTGCTCCTCAACAAGAGAAGCTACCACAATGAGAAGCCCATGCAGCGCAATGAAGAGTAGCTCCTGCTCGCCGCAACTAGAGAAAGCCCACGTGCAGCAATGAAGACCCAATGCAGCCAAAAATAAATAAATAAAATATATTTATTTTTAAAAAAAGATACATGCACCCCAGTGTTCATAACAGCACTATTTACAATAGCCAAGACATGGAAACAACCTAAATGTCCATTGACAGATGAATGGATAAAGAAGATGTGGTATACATATACAACGGAATATTAGCCATAAAAAAGAATGAAATAATGTCATTTGCAGCAACATGGATGGACCTAGAGATTGTCATATTAAGCGAAGCATCAGACAAAGACAAATATCATATGATATCACTTATATGTAGAATCTAAAATATGACACAAATGAACTTATTTACAAAACAGAAACAGACTCACAGATATAGAAAACAAACTTATGGTTACCAAAGGGGAAAGGTGGGGAAGTGATAAATTAGGAATTTGGGATTAGCAGACACCACTATATATGAAATAGATAAACAACAGGTACTACTGTATATTCAATATCTTATAATAACCTATAATTGAAAGTTTATGAAAAAGAGTACATATAATATATATATTATCTATATAATATATATATATATATATATATATATATATATATATATATATATATATATATATAACTAAATCACTTCGCTGTACACCGGAAACTAACACAACATTGTAAATCAACTATACTTCAATTAAAAAAAAAAAAAAAGATTCACTCAGCCCAGGTATCACCTCATTCAGGTAACCCCTCCCTCCTCTGCTGGATCTTTAACTCCTTGATGATAGGGCCAATGGCCTATTCATCTTTACATCCTTTTCAGAGTACCAAGCATGGAGCAAACCCTCAATAAGTGTGTGCTGCACACATAAATTAACAAATTAGTGAACTCCCTATCTCATTTGCTCAAAGAAAACCTCATTCTGTACAGACATCCCCTGGGATGTCATAAATTACCTTCCCATTTCCAAAGTAGGAGAGCATAAAAAGAAATATAGGAAATTTCTATAATTCTACAAGGAAAAATCAATTAGCATATAAGTGTTTGTAAAATAATAGCCATTTATAATAATAAATGTTTCAAATAATTGAAACATTTGTGGGGGAAAAAATGTATGACCACCACCATGTTGGGAAGTAAAGTTAATCTCGCACTTACTTCAGCTAGTCTTGAATGTTTGTGGACCACCTCTGTTTTATTCATTGGCGTGAGCTGTTGCAAAACACTTCGGCTATTTGTCAAAGCCCGTGTCAATCGGGCAAATTTTGTCCAACCTTAAAAATAAGGAAAGAAAGTCTCAGTTTTTCACACATAATGAATATGGAAGCCTACATTCTTGCTAATATTCAAGGGATCTCAGAAATAGCATAACATGCGGAACAAATGAAAAGTATCAATCTAAAGCATTTAATTTCTACACAGACGTCATCATATATTTCAAGTACTGTTATAAAATAGTAAGTAATTTTTATGTGTGATCTTTGTGTTTCGCTCATATCTATCATATATTCCCTATAGCCAGGTAGCTAGTTGTCCACAAAATTCTGTCCTCTCCCTTGCATTGTATACGTTTGTTACTGGGAAATAGCTGCCAGCCAGGAATACATTTCCCAGCATTCGTTGCATCTAGGTGTGGGCCTGTCCCTAGTCCTCACCCATGGATTGAGACAGAACTGATGTGTGTCACTTCCACGCATGCAACAACTTAAGAAGCAAGTGAAACATCTCCATACTTTCTCCATCCTTCTACCAGTTGGATGCAAGTGACAAGATCCCAGGGGATGGCAAAGCCACTGAATCAGTGCATAGAAGAATGCCATATGCCAAAGATCAACTTCCTTGGATTGTTATATGAGCAAGAAATATGCTTCTATTGTGTTAAACCACTTAAAGTTGGGGGGTTATTTACTATAGCAGGTAGTATTACCCTAATAAAAACCGTCCTATGGTATACTTATATGAAGATATATACACATAAGAGAATAAAGCCCAATTTCAACAAATCTCACATACTATGGTTCTTATCACACACCTCCATCTTCTTTGTAATGTAGCAAAGTTTCTCTCTTATTAACAATTTCATTGATATTCAAAGATTATTTTTGGAATATCTAGAATCCTTAATAATGTTTTCCAAAAGAGTAGTAACCTTAACTTCTGAGAGGAAGGAATGTGAATTTAATGGGAAAGAAATTTCTTCCATTATTTCCAATATTAAAATCATTAATTTTTCATTACTAAGCTAATTAACTTCAAGGAAATGTCAATGAGATGTGAACAAGTAGAACAAAACGAGCCATACTCTACTCCTATCTCAATTATCCTTTCTCTAGGTATCCCAAAAAGCTCTAATCTATTATGGACTCCATTAAGACCATTTGATAATTTCCATGGTATTACCTTTAACTAGGGTATTTACCAAACAGCTCCTTAAAAATGAAAACCCCTGATGGTCCAAAGCAATGACTCTAATGGTAATGATGAACTTTCAGACAATGTGACAGAAAATGAAAGAAGAAATCCTGGGCAGGCACCAACCAAATGTCTTTCAAACCATACCAGGTAGGTGACATGATACTTTACTGCTATTCTTCAATCTAACTTTGACTTCAATTAAGGTTTGTACTGCCCCACCAATTTAGCTCTTTCTATGGTATCAACAATTGGATTGGGAAAAAAAGTAAATTGGCATTGTTTAATAGAAGATCTTTTATTCTTTTTCATTAATGGGCCTCATCCTAGTGACTAGAACAGAAAATATTAGGCTTCGGGAATTGTATGCAACCCTAAGGCTTGCCTGTGCAATGTGCGAGAGAAGCAAAGAAGCACCAGATATGCCACCAACTCTCTAAGAATTCAACATCAATGCAAAAGACCATCATGCAATCTATATCACCAACTTAGACTTTTCTTCTAAGCACTAGACCTATGTATCTAATTGGCCATTGGCCACCTCTTACTCAGATGCTCTACAGGCATCTGACTCTTAACATGTTCAAAATCAATCTTATCATCACCTTCTCCCCCCATCTCCAACTCTGCATATTTAATGTATTCTTGGTCTTAGTGCATGGCCCCATGATATTTCCAGCTGTCCGAATCAGAAACTTGAGATTCACCATCCTCCTTCACTATTACCTCCACCCCCACACACATATCCAATCCCTTCCAAGACTAACAGATTATAACTTATCAATAAATACCCTCAAATTTAATCTCCTTTCTCCATCCCTCATATGTTAGACAATATATCATATTTCACCTGAGTTAGACAGTAGCTCCTAAAAACCACTGTCTCTACTGCTCTCTGACCACATACTCCCCAAACAACTCTGCACATTGCTGCCAGAGTCCTTTCTACAGCACAAATCTTACCATGCACTTCTCCCATTTTAAATTCTTTAAGAGATCCCTGGAAGCCTTCAGGATAACATTGAATATCCTTGGTATACATGTCATTTAGTTTCTGACCCTAAAGATTTGCTCTGCTTCCATCTCCTTCCACTTCATACATGCTCTGTATTCTGGCCTTACTAAAATCAATAACAAATTAAAAGAACAAATTCAAAAGTAAAATTAAATCCACCAGGAATTCTTTGTACACCCTATGACATTCAATGCTTTCATGCTTTCACATGTTATAATCACTCTGTCTACCTGAAATGCTTTTTCCCTCCCCATCTGTCTGGCTAATGATTACTGGTACCTCCAAACTCAGTTAAAGCATTCTGAGATCCACTGGTAGCTTCTTGGATCCACTCATGAGAGAGATGCGCTCTCCTCTGTGCATTCACACCACAGAATACATACCTCACATGGCACTAACAATACTAATGCAGTTGTTGATAAGCATGTCAGTCACTCCCACTAAACTACTGTCATCTCTCCATTCTCTGCACTTGGTAGAGGCCTGCCATAAAATAGGCCTTTAATTGATTAATTGACTAATTAATTAAAAGTTATTTGTAACTTTAAAAATAAGATTTAAAAATAAGCTCCATTTGTATTATCATGAACATAAACATGAAATATTATGTTTTATTATCGTTGGGTTTTGGTTTGGTTTTTGCTTTATTGGGTTAAAATGGTGAGGATGTCTTCAGATGACAGTAACTATGTTGGCAACAGGTATATTAAAATATTTCCTGTTGATCATTTCTCTTCTGCATCAAATGAATATTAAAATTGCATTGAATATTTTTAGAAACTTCCAAGCCAATCTTGACTTCAGTTTCTTTTTTTTTTTTTCTTTTGGCTGTGTTGCAAGGCTTGCAAGATCTTAGTTCCCTGACCAGTGATCGAACCCTGGCCCTCAGCAGTGAAAGCGCAGAGTCCTAACCGTTGGGCCACCAGGGAATTCCCACAAGTCAATCTTATTCTTACTGAAGATTCATATTTCTAAGATAGATAATGTTGCACCTCTTAGTACATCTGACTATTGGATTAAAAGAGAAGCCCATTTTCATTCCCTGTATGTGATAAGGTTTATTCAGAAAATATTTTCAAAAAATAAAAGGAGATATTGAAGGAATGAATTCAATAACACATGGAAGAACACATATCATCAAATGCCATGTGTTCTCTCCTTTCCTAGGATCATAAAAAGAAGTAAACTTGTGAGGAAGGAGAAACATGATGATGAAAGCTTATCGTCATCCTCTGGTTTTCTATTTCAAGCATCATGAGCACACACTACTGTTTCTTAATGAGGAAGCAGCAATTCCTCATTTAAATATGAAACAAATGTGCCTGTGTAGGTGTATCTCATTTTACACATGAAGTCAATAAAATCAAGAAATACTTCATCCCTTTACCTTATTTCAATTTCCTAAAGGAAGAAAAAAATTTTAAACTGTGAAAATAAAACACCAACATTTTTCTCCATAGTAAAAATAGGACTATCATTGATTAAACAGCAGAAAGAAACTGAAAGAAAAATGTTAATTCTTCATTCTAAAAATTTTCACACAGTGTATTCTGAGTGAGACCACCCTTAAACATAGATGAAAAGGGAGTTTACAGCATGATATGACTTTTAGGTGCCAGATCTTATTCTTTCTATCCCTGGTTGTCTAGTTCCATGACTGGCACATACTGGGCACTAGAAGAATTTTTGAATGAATGAATGAGAACATTAGTAGAAAAGTTAAATAGAAATTAACACAGCACCCCACATTATATGTAGTTAAAATTAGAATATAAAGAAGGAAATATGCTCAGCTCTTAGCAGATACTAATATAACTCATCGGTACTGTGAAAGAAGGGCTTTGGGTTAGAGAAGGTAGAAATGGTGTGGTAGAGGGTTGAGGAGGAAGTGTGTGGAGGATTATAATTTTTCCCTCAAAAAGAGAAGTGGGGAGCTGCTAACAGAAAAAAAAAAAAAAAAAAAGGTGGTGACAGTTGTCAAACTGACTCAGACTTACTCAAAGAGAGAAGCTTAAGAGGAAATACTTGGGAAGGATTCTTCCTAGAGAAAGCAAAGGCAGTGGTCTAATCAAGTAACCATTTATGAGCTTTGATATCAAAATGCCCTTGGAGCTGGAAAACAAATGCAAAGCCGAGGAGTGTTTTGTTTCACGTTTAAATCAAAGGGAGCCCAAAAAAGATACACTCCCTGAACTGCTCAGTGATCTTTTTGTCTCTGGTTAGGGCTTTCTTGCAGTCCTCCGTTCTAAACAGTTAGCATTTTTCTCAAGACCCCTATGCCACCCCTCTGTCCTCACTCTCAGCAGATTAGCTTATCAAATATATTACTGAAAAAACATAAGACGAGACAGAGTCAAGATGGTGGAGTAGGAGGATGTGGAGTCAGCATCTCCTCACAACTAGGGCACCTACTAGTCGCTGGTGGTGGACCTTGGACACCTAAGGGGATGGGAGGAATCCCCATGTAATGAGGTAGGACGTGGGAGGGAGCGGGGGGAGGAAAAGTGGAGGCAGAATGGGACCAGCACACCTAAGGGGGGGCTGGGGGAGGGGAGAGGTTCCCACACTTGGAGGGGCCCACTCACAGCAAGGGGATCAGCAGGGAAGAAGAGGGACCTTCAGGGGATCGGGGAATCAGAAGGGAACGCAGCCGACGTCTCCTCTGCCCGCTTGGGCACTAGCAAGCCTGCTGGGGTCCCGGGCCTGAGCTGCACACCCCCCTCTGCTCCACCAAGGCCTCTTCCAGCTGCATGGGTCCCAGGCCTGAGCCCTGTCCCCCCCAGGGCCCCCTCTGCCCACATGGGTCCCGGAACTGAGCCCTGCCTCAGCTGAGGCCTCCTCCATTTGGGGCCTCCTCCAGCCTCATGGGTCCCAGCAGACCTGAGTACTGCCCCCCGACAAAGCCTGCATGGGCTGTGCAGTTCCTGGCAGGCCCAAGCACTGGTCTCCCTGAAAGCCACCATGGGCCACACAGGTCCCGACAGCCTGTGCACTGCCCCAACAAAGCCTCTTCCAGCCGAGTGGGTCCTGGGCCTGAGCCCCACCCTCACCAAAGCCTCCAAGGGCCACACAGGTCCTGACAGTCCGAGTGCCACCCCTGACAGGGCCTCCTCTGGTGACGTGGGTCCAGGTGGGCCAAATGCCACACCCCTCCAAGGCTTCCTCTAGCTGTGCTGGCCACTGTGGGCGCGCCTGTGGAGGTCTGAGACCCAGCTGGCCTGCACGGGCACATGTGCTCCAGGCCAGCTCCAGGAAGAAACACTGATAAGAAGAACACATGCAGAGTGGGGCTGAAAAAATGGGTCCAGAGACCTACCTAGAGGTCTTGGAGGCCTACTAGGGAGGCAAGGGTAGGCTGTAGCTCACCATGGGGGCAAGGACACTGGTAAAGGAGGTACCAAGGATTTTTTTATTTTTATTCATTTTTTAATTTTCTTTTTTATTTTATCTTATTTTTGCTGTTGTGGTTCTGTTTTGTTTTATTGTTGTTTCATTTTTATTGTTATTTTTTCTAATATATTTTTTATTTTTCTAATTTTATTTTATTTTTTACTTTTTCTTATTGTTCTGCTCTTTTCTGTTTGTTGCTTTTTTTTTTTCCTGCCACAATACATGGCTTGCATAGTCTTGATTCCCAGGCCAGAGGTAGGACCTGAGCTCCTGTGGTGAGAGCACCAAGTCCAAACTGCTGGACTAACAGAGAACTTCAGATCCCAGGGAATATTAATCAGTGTGAGGTCTCCCAGAGGTCCTCATCTCAGCACCAAGACCCATCTCCACCCAACTGCCTGCAAACTCCAGTGCTGAACGCTTAGGGCCAAACAACCAGCAAGACAGGAACACAGCCCCAACCATCCAAAAAAATGAGACAACAAAAAATATGCTACAGATGAAGGAGAAGGTAAAAACCTACAAGACCAAATAAATGAAGAGGAAATGGAGAAACTACCTGAAACAGAATTCCGAGTAATGATAGTAAAGATGATCCAGAATCTCAGAAATAGAATGGAAGCACAGACTGAGAAAATACAAGAAATGTTTAACAAGGACCTAGAAGAACTAAAGAGCAAACAAACAGTGATGAACAACACAATAAATGAAATTAAAAATACACTAGAAGGAATCAATAGTAGAATAACTGAGACAGAAGAACGAATAAGTGAGCTGAAAGATAGAATGGTGGAAATAGCTGTTGCAGAGCACATTAAAGAAAAAAGAATTGAAAAGAAATGAGGACAGTCTCAGAGACCTCTGGGACAACACTAAATGCACCAACATTCGAATTATAGGGGTCCCAGAAGAAGAAGAGAACGAGAAAGGGTCTGAGGAAATATTTGAAGAGATTATAGTCAAAAACTTCCCTAACATGGGAAAAGAAATAGCCACCCAAGTCCAGAAAGCACAGGGAGTCCCATACAGGAGAAACCCAAGTAGAAACACACCAAGACACATATTAATCAAACTAACAAAAATTAAATTAAAAGAAAAAATATTAAAAGCAACAAGGAAAAAGCAAAAAAATAACATACAAGGAATCCCCATAAGGTTATCAGCTGATTTTTCAGCAGAAACACGGCAGGCCAGAAGGGAGTGGCAGGACATATTTAAAGTGATGAAAAGGAAAAACCTACACCCAAGATTACTCTACCCAGCAAGGATCTCATTCAGACTTGGTAGAGAAATCAAAAGCTTTACAGACAAGCAAAAGCTAAGAGAATTCAGCACCACCAAACCAGCTTTACAACAAATGCCAAAGGAAATTCTCTAGGCGGGAAACACAAGAAAAGAAAAAGATCTAAAAAACAAACGCAAAACAAAGAAAATGGTAGTAGGAACATACGTATTGATAATTACCTTAAATGTAAATGGATTAAATGCTTCAACCAAAAGACACAGACTGGCTGAATGGATACAAAAACAAGACCCATATATATGCTGTCTACAAGAGACCCACTTCAGACCTAGAGAAACACACAGACTGAAAGTGAGGGGATGGAAAAAGATATTCCACAGCAAACATCATTCTCAAAGGTGAAAAACTGAAAGTATTTCCTCTAAGATCAGGAACAAGACAAGAATGTCCACTCTCACCACTATTATTCAACATAGTTTTGGAAGTCCTAGCTACAGCAGTCAGAGAAGAAAAAGAAATAAAAGGAATCCAAATGGGAAAAGAAGAAGTAAAGTTGTCACTATTTGCAGATGACATGATACTATACATAGAAAATACTAAAGAGGCCACCAGAAAAATACTAGAGTTAATCAGTGAATTTGGTAAAGTTGCAGGATACAAAATTAATGCACAGAAATCTCTTGCATTCCTATACACTAACAAGAAAAGATCAAAAAGAGAAATTATGGAAACAATCCCATTTACCATTGCAACAAAAAGAATAAGATACATAGGAATAAACCCACCTAAGGAGGTAAAGGACCTATACTCAGAAAACTGTAAGACACTGATGAAAGAAATCAAAGAGGACACAAACAGATGGAGAGATATACCATGTTCTTGAATTGGAAGATTCAATATTGTGAAAATGACTATACCACCCAAAGCAATCTACAGATTCAATGCAGTCCCTACCAAATTACCAATGGCATTTTTCACAGAATTAGAACAAAAAACTTTACCATTTGTATGGACACACAAAAGACCCTGAATAGCCAAAGTAATCTTGAGAAAGAAAAACGGAGCTGGAGGAATCAGGCTCCCTGACTTCAGACTATACTACAAAGCTACAGTAATCAAGAGAGTATGGTACTGGCACAGAAACAGAAATATAGATCAATGCAACAGGATAGAAAGCCCAGAGATAAACCCACACACCTATGGTCACCTAATATATAACAAAGGAGGCAAGGATATACAATATACAGGAGACTGGAGAAAAGACAGTCTCTTCAATAAGTGGTGCTGGGAAAACTGGACAGCTACATGTAAAAGAATGAAATTAGAACACTCCCTAACACCATACACAAAAATAAACTCAAAATGGATTAAAGACCTAAATGTAAGGCCAGACGCCATAAAACTCTTAGAGGAAAACATAGGAAGAACACTCTTTGATATAAATCACAGCAACATCTTTTTTGACCCACCTCCTAGAGTAATGAAAATAAAAGCAAAAATAAACAAATGGGACCTAATGAAACTTTAAAGCTTTTGCACAGCAAAGGAAACCATAAACAAGACCAAAAGACAACCCTCAGAATGGGAGACAATATTTGCAAATGAATCAATGGATAAAGGATTAATCTCCAAAATATACAAACAGCTCATGCAACTCAATATCAAGGAAACAAACAACCCAATCAAAAAATGGGCAGAAGACCTAAATAGACATTTCTCAAAAGAAGACATACAGATGGTCAAGAGGCACATGAAAAGATGCTCAACATCACTAATTATTAGAGAAATGCAGATCAAAACTACAATGAGGTATCATCTCACACCAGTCAGAATGGCCATCATCAAAAAATCTATAAACAATAAATGCTGGAGAGGGTGTGGAGAAAAGAGAACCCTCTTGCACTGTTGGTGGGAATGTAAACTGGTACAGTCACTATGGGGAACAGTATGGAGGTTCCTCAAAAAACTGAAAATAGAACTACCATATGACCCAGGAATCCCACTACTGGACATATACTCCGAGAAAAACATAATTCAAAAAGACACATGCACCCCAATGTTCACTGCAACACTATTTATAATAACAAGGACATGTAAGCAATCTAAATGTCCATTGACAGATGAATGGATAAAGATGTGGTACGTGTATAGAATGGAATATTACTCAGCCATAAAAAGGAACAAAATTGGGTCATTTGTAGAGACATGGATGTACCTAGAGTCTGTCATACAGAGTGAAGTTAGAAAGAGAAAAACAAATATCATATATTAATGCCTATACGTGGAATATAGAAAAATGGTACAGATGAACTTATTTGTAGGGCAGGAATAGAGACGCAGATGTAGAGAACAGATGTGTGAACACGGGGTGGGTGTGGGATGAATTGGGAGACTGGGATTGACATATATACACTACATGTGTAAAACAGATAGCTACTTGGAACCTGCTGTATAGTGCAGGGAGCGCAGCTCGGTTCTCCGTGGTGACCTAGATGGGTGGGATGGGAGGGAGGGGTGTGGAAGGGAGGCCCAAGAGGGAGAGGATATATGTATACATATAGCTGATTCATTCTGTTGTACAGCAGAAACTAACACAACATTGTAAAGCAACTATATCCCAATTTAAAAAAAGTTAAGAAAAGAAAAATCAAAGAACTGAAGACACAAGAAACACAACAGCCTTCAACCTCCCTTCTGTCCCCTCCACCTCAAGACCCACCCACAATGGCACCTGATTCTTGCCTGTACCTTTATTATCTCAGAGAATTAGGCATTTGCTCTTTCCTGATCATGTATATATTCTATTCATGAACATTTAAGTGGTTTCTAGATTTTTCACTTTCACTAACAATGCCCCAGTGAATTTCCTTATGCCGATCCCTTTGTGCTCTTGGGCACATCTGGAATTGCCCACGTTATTAGATAGATTAGTTCATTTGATCTGTCAGCAACCCCCTCTGTACAGTCAAACTTTGAAAAAGTTGAGCAGCCACACTGTCTAGGTCAGGAAAAAAAGACACATCAGCAGTTCTAACTTTTCCCAGCAGTACATTTACTGATCTCACCTTTACTGAGATCTAACTGGTGTGATTGATTATTCAGCACAGTTCGCTGATGTTATCGATGTGGTCGATACAGGGTAATGTGAACAGACTGCTGAATATGAAGAGCCTAATAGTTGCTCTATAAGTTGTTCATGGCATTATGAGAACATTTGTTATCCTAAAAGCTCAGGATGCCAACTCCTCTTAATAAAACATTAGTTTAGCTCTATTGGGTTGCAATCAACCTCTTTGTCATGGACTGCCTAATCTTAAAAATAAAAGGAAGTCACAGAGGCAGTTCAATCAATCTACCAGACTGCAACACAAGACTCTAATCTATAGGAAAAAAGCTTAGGTAAACAATTATACTCTTGGCCATAGAGACCACATGGTATAATTACTCATATTTCATCTGTTGTTTCCTCTCTAAAGAAAACCATTGGCTTCCTACAAGGGGAAGGTTGCTATTTTTGCTGTTGTTTTCATTCTACAGGAAGTATTTTTGTCTCAATTATTGGCACAAAGATGCCCTAACTATTTGGCACAGGATATTTCACACTGTAAGTGTCTTGGCAGTTTTGGAATCTGTTTGAAAATACTGTACAGTATAAATGGGCAGGGATTAGGACCATCTCTTTTAGAACACATAGGGATAATCAACAGAATGGATTTCTTGGCTGTAATTTTTCCCCTTTGTATTATTATAAATGATGTATCAGGTACAATTGACTGATCATCTGAACAACAGTTCTAAGACCTCAATACCAGGAACAAAAGATAACAAAAACACTTTTGCCTCTGAATTATTATCAGTAAATTCCATTGATTCAAAACAGTACAAAAGCACAAGTTGAGAGTGTTCTCAACTTGTGCTTCATCTTTGTAGGGAAAAAGGAGAGCAGGGGATTAGGGTGGCCAAACCCCAGCAATATGTTTCCGCTGGAAAGGATGAGGCAGCATCGTGTAATAGAGAGAACATCAGATTGGAAATCAGTCAGACTGTGAGCGTCAGGATCTTCAACAGTAAACTGGAGATAATAATACTAATTTTCAGAATTATAGGAATGAGCAAAAAAGAATACAAAGCTCCTGACACATATTAACTACTCCATCAAAGCTGGTTTTCTTCCCCTTCAATAGTTTCTGCTACCATCCATCATGGTATAAGTCAAAGATATTGTTGACATCACTCAGCGCCATTCACTTTAAAGGGAAAAATTAATCTAGAATGAAGTTTTGGTGATCATAGGATTCATTATAAGAGCTGCGCTCAAATTAGTTGTCTGCCATCATGCTATAGTTACTATCCGAGATACAATTTAGAAATAAAATTCACAGTTAGCCAGTTTAGTCAAGTCTTTCACCCATGTCTGAGTTTCTTGGTAAAAATACCAATATAAGTAGAAGGAGATTTTGTCGAATCTTCAAAGGATGTGGGCCTTTGCTCCAATCACTGGCCCCTTTTCACATTAAGAAGGTAAAATGCCCTTGTTCTGGGATGAAAAATTTTATATCCTGGCTTTCCAATGCGTGAATTCCCTTGTTTGTTCTGCATCCTAAAACACTATTTCCTATGTCCTAGGCCAAGACTTTATTACCTAAGTATTGCTTCAAAATTTTGCAAACACCCTCAACCTACTCCCTTGCAAGCATCCTTGGCTCCCTGATCCCTTCTCCTTGATCCTTGAGCTCCCTGATTCTTTTCTTCTTGCTCACCTGACCAAATCCCAACTCTGGTTAAATCCAGCTCACCTACTTCAGCATCTATATACCTGTGACTAAACACGGGTGGAGTAAACACATAATCATGCTCATAGATACTAATGAAATGTATAACCACTAGCCTCACATGGACCTTAGTGCTGCACAGCAAACCTGCTGAATTTAACCTTGGCCACTCACTGCTCCACTCTCTACACAACCGTTTCATGCCTCCTCCTCACCTCCTCACCATCCTTACTCTCAGTTGATAACTGTGTTTCCTCTTTTACTGAGAAAATAAGAGCAATCAGAACAAAGCTTCCACTATATACTTATTTGTTTGTCATGCCTCCCCCTCCCCCCATTAGTATGTGACGGAAGGAACTTTGTATCTCCAGGACCTAGAACAGTCTCTGCACCATAATGTTTGCTCAATCAGCATTTTTGTTTGGGAAAAACAAAAAATAGGTAAAATAAACAAAAAGAATAAATACTCCTAGAAGAGTCATGAGAAGGCTCATGTTAAGTAACTCTGTTGCCCAAGGCTGAATCAAAAGTAAGATAACTGTGTCCAAGTTCAGTGCTCTAGACTCAAATCATTTTGATATTATAGTATTATCATGAAATCTCATCTGCTCTTTCCCAAAAGTTCCATGGTCCCCTTGGCTCAATTTAAAAAGTTGAAAGATACATTTTTGTGCCAAGTTTTCAAAACATACCTTCTGATACTGCTAGCTTCATAGGGATAGTAGGATGATTGCTTAAGGTCACAAATATTTTATTTCTCTTGAATTTTTCATATATTTACAACTCGCATGAATAATAGAAAGTATCTCATATACACCATTCATAGTTATATTGTGTAATACTTTTTCAGAAATCTGTTATGTATTTGAAAGGTGTGGAGGAGTCTCAAAATAAAAGTCTATTTAAAATAAGCTGTTCCACTACAAATTCTGGCACTGGAAAGAGATATTTTACTCTAATGCTCTTCACAATGGGGTTTGATTTTCCCTATAAATTCTAATTTACATGGCTATTGAACACATAGCTCAAAAATCAAGTGGTCTGAGTTGTCTGGAGTTTATTTGAATGGAGCTCATTTTTGTAAGAATAGCAGAAAAGGAGCTCAATGAGTGGATGTGAGGAGGCAGAGAGATGGAGGTAGAGGCAGATAAATGGAGTGGTACTAACTTGAGAAATAAAGGTCAGTCCTTCAGTATTAGCACCCTTTCCCCAGCCTCATTGTAAAATGCTGCCAACCTCCAGTTTCCATAAATAGACACCATCATTAACGTTCAGCAGGTCAGAACTGTGAGAAAGTACCATACTTTTCTTGGCCAACTTTAGCTGTGCCATGAAATCACTTAAAGTAAATGAGAAAAAACAATAATCATCAAATATAAATGTAAATAAAAGTGTAAATATTTTTGAGGGAAAAGTCTATGACATAAAAGCTTTTCACTCAGTCTATCATTCATGTGTGATGGCAAGAGAAATTCATTTGAAGAATATGTTAGGTCACAAGTCATATGCCAATCATTTATATTTTATTTTAAAATATAGCCATTTAGCAAAATTTACAAACAACTCATGTAGCTCAATATCAAAAAATGAAACAACCTGATCAAACAATAGGCAGAAGACCTAAATAAACATTTCTCCAAAGACATACAGATGGCCAAGAGGCACATGGAAAGATGCTCAACATCGTTAATTATTAAAGAAATGCAAATCAAAACTACAATGAGATATCACCTCATACCACTCAGAATGGCCATCATCAAAAAGTCTACAAGGGAACCCTCCTACACTGTTGGTGGGAATGTAAATTGGTACAGCCACTGTGGAGAACAGTATGGAGGTTCCTTAAAAACTAAAAATAGAGCTACACTATGACACAGCAATCCCACTCCTAGGCATATATCCAGAGAAAACCATAATTCAAAAAGATCCATGCACCCCAATGTTCATTACAGCACTGTTTACAATAGCCAGGATATGGAAACAATGTAAATGTCCATAGACAGAGGAATGGATAAAGAAGATCTGGTACATATATACAATAGAATATTACTCAGCCATAAAAAAGGATGAAATAGTGCCATTTGCAGAGACATGGATGGACCTAGAGATTGTCATACAGAGTGAAGTAAGTCAGAAAGAAAAACAAATATCAAATAATATCACTTATATGTGGATTCTAGTAAAATGGTACAGATGAACTTATCAGCAAAGCAGAAATAGAGTCACAGATGTAAAGAACAAACTTATGGTTACCAAGGGGGGAAGAGGGTTGGGACGAACTGGGAGATTGGGATTGACATATATATAAACTACAAATAATAAATGCTGGAGAGCAATCCCACTCCTGGGCATACATCCAGAGAAAAATGTGATTTGAAAGGTTACGTGCACCTCGGTGTTCATTGCAGTACTGTTTACAATAGCCAAGACATGGAAGCAACCTAAATGTCCATCAACAGATGAATGGATATAGAAGATGTGATACACATATACAATGGAATATTACTCAGCCATTAAAAAGAATGAAATAATGCCATTTGCAGCAACATGGATGGACCTGGAGATTACCATACTAAGTGAGGTAAGTCAGAGAGAGAAAGACAAATATTATATGATATTGCTTATATGCAGAATCTAAAAAAAAAAATGATACAAACGAACTTATTTACAAAACAGAAACAGACTCACAGACTTAGAGAATGAACTTATGGCTACCAGGGGGGAAGGGTGGGGAAGAGGGGCAGATTGGAAATTTGGGATTGACATGTACACACTGATATATGTAAAATAGATAACCAGCAAGGACCTACTGTATAGCACAGGAAACTCTGCTCAATACTCTGTAATAACCTAAATAGGAAAATAATTTTAAAAAGAATAGATACATGTATATGTGTATAACTGAGTCACTTTGCTGTACACCTGAAACTAACACAACATTGTTAATCAACTCTACTCCAATATAAAATAAAAATTTTTTAAAAAATATATGGCACTTTAAGATACAGTCAGCTATTAGCTGCAGGTTTTCCAAAGATGTTTCTTATCAAGTTGAGGAAGTTCCCCTCTATTCCTACTTTGCTGAGAGTTTTATCATGAACAGGAGTTGGGTATTGTGAAATACTTTTTCTATGCCAACTGATATGATCAAATGAATTTTCTTCTTTACCCTGCTTTTGGTACAATGAATTAGAGTGATTGTTTTTTGAATTTTGAACCAGCTTTGCATATGTGGAAGAAATCCCACTTGGTCATTATGTGTAATTCTTCTAATATGTCATTGCAATCTACTTTTGTTGAGGGTTTTTACATCTACATTTATGAGAAATGTTGGTTTGTAATGTCTTCCTGGTTTTGGTATGATGGTACAGCTGGCCTCATAGAATGAGTTAGGAGAGTTCTCTATACTACTATTTTCTGGAAGAGACTGTGAATTCACCAGTGAAACCATCTGCACTTCTTATTTTGGAAGTTTATTAATTATTAACTTATTTAATAGATATAGGACAATTCAGGTTACCTATTTCTCCTAGTGTGTGTTCTGGTAGTTTGTGTCTTTCAAGGAATTGGCCCACTTTAACTAAGTTATCAATTCAGTGGCTATCAAGTAGTTCAAAGTATTTCTTTACATGCTTTTATGCCCACAAAATATGTTGTAATGGCCCTTCTTTAATTCTTTGTATTGGTAATTTGTGTCTTCTCCATTTTTCTTGGTTAGCCTGGCTAGAGGTTTGTTAACTTTAATATTCTTTTCTAAGAGTCAGCTTTGAGTTACAGTGATTCTCTAGAATGTTTTTTCTGTTTTCTATTTCATTGATTTCTACTCTAAAGTTTATTACTTCTTGTCTTCAGCTTGCTTTGGCTTAAATTGCTCTTCTTTGTCTAGTTTCCTAAGGTGGAAGCTTAGGTTATTAATTTTATAACTTTCTTCATTCAAATATATGCATTTAATGACATACACTTTCCTCTAAGCACTGCTTTTGCTGCATCTCAGAAATTTGATATGTTGTATTTTAATTTTCATTTAGCTCAAAATATTTTTCTAATTTATCTTAAGGCTTCTTCTTTAACCCATGGGCTATTTAGAAATGTGTTAATTTCCAAATATTTGGGGGTTTTCTAGTTGTCTTTCTCTCATTGATTTCTAGTTTAACTCCACTGTGATCTAAGAACATGCCTTGCAAGATTTCTATCCTTTTAAATTTGTCAAAGTATGTTTTATGGCCAGAATATGATCTATCTAGTGAATGTTCCATGTAAGTTTGAGAAGAATATGTAGTCTACTGCTATTGGATGGAGCACCTTGAATTTTAAAACAAAGGAGCATGAAACCTAAACACTATTAAAAGACTATTCTATTTAAAACTAGTATTTAAATTTATCCTAAACTTCCTAGACAGTGGCTCTATGAGTAAAGGCAGAGAAACAGGTAGTACATGTCGAAAAGTGAATATTCAATTTTCCAGGAGATGATTTAACACACACATTTTCAGAAATAGTCACAAATGCATTTCTCTCATACTTTAAATGCTCTGCACGTCATAAAATTTTCCTCTTGCAATTTGTTGCTAACCAGAAACTAAGCATATGTATATACACACACACACTTATATAATATACATATGAATTCATATGCAGGGAATAAACCTAATGCAATTTTTCTATGATTATGATTGCAGTTGAAAAGATTAAAACTTCTGTGCCAGTTTTTTTAAAGAGGTAAGAAAAGGCAATGTTTGCTAAATGTAAAGAAAACATTCCATTTTTAGTCTCCTAAGATATTATTAAAAATAACGTTTCATAAACTGTTCTGAGGGTATTTGAAATTCTGCATTTATATGACACCAGTTTCTAATTTAACCATAATTGGAGAGAATAAAATGAGAGTAAATTACATATAAAAGGGGGTAAAAGCACATGCCACTGACTAATGTTTTCTATAGCAGTCTCTCTGAATATTATAGTTAATAAGACTCCAATCAGAATGTTTGCATTTTGCCAGCCGCTTTCTGGATGACAAAATTGTTCTTTACGTAATTAAACAACATCTACCCAAGAGAATCTACAACAACCAAATAAATAAAGGGAGAAAAGTAACCTGGAAAAGTCAACTAATCAAGCTCTAATCAATGTAACAAAATTCAATCAACTAATCAACTGTGTTCTAATAGGACATCACCCAAACAATCCCACAAGCTTTGTTTCTAAAGCTCAGTATGATAGAAGGTGTTGAAACTCCCATTATATTGATTCAAAATTAATAATGCTCTATGAAATCTCTTCCTTATTTCTCATCTCAATTCCTCTTATAATTTAACTTATAATTTAAGTTAACCAATGAATATTTCAATGTACTACTTCCATTCAAACAATATGATTGAATAAAACTGATTCTGGACAATTACTAGAATGAATAAAGCAAAAGAATGGCTACATAGTAAAATTTTGTTTTCAAGTTCAACCAATGGATGCTGTTAAAATAATAATAATAATATATTTAAATGACAGGCTAATCCTTAAGGATGGTAATTCCTTTGAAAATTACCTTTTGTTGAATCATCCTCTATTGGCTGTTTGAACAACGTAATGTCCTTGAAAGTGCATAGGAACAAAACCACCTTTTCATGTTCATTTCTTATTGGTGCAATTTGCATATAAAACCAAACAGGGGTTCCTGTAAAAGACAGAAAGGACAACAGAGCGTGACATAGCCACCACGATGACATCGTCTCCTGCTTTCCTTCCTCCTTCAGCTGCCAACTGCTATGCCAGGAATCAGCACCAAAACAATAGTATTTTAATTGCTGAAAAGAATCAAAACACCTTTCATTTTATATCAACTACCAGTTGCTCAAAAATTAATGAACATATTTTTCAACCCAAAGTATCAAAATTTGAAAGTAAAGCATGGGGTGTCATTTCACAATGCAGTGGAATAAAGGCAGTCTCGCTATTTAAGCAATGCCAGCATCACCTTTAGATCTGGGTCCCTGAACCACTGCTGCTCTCACCACCTCCGTTCCATAGTCTCACCAAGTGTGAGCATTCCTCCTTGTCACTTTGAGAAGTGTTTCCAGTCGACTTCAACATCAGTACCCGATGCTCTGATAAGTATTCCTCTTTGAGAAAGTTTTGAAATGTTGATTCTATCTCAAGACTCTCTCATCAGTCAGATAGACTTATAACTCTGTGGCTCTGACCACATCCCCACATCAGAGAGATACAATGTCAGCAACACTAGAAGCCTGATGTACACAGAGCTATACCTGAAGCCTTTAAGGCAGTGTTAAAGAAAAAAAAATGTCCCCAGGCCTTGAAAGTCTCAGGCATCTTCATGAGACACTGCTTCCAACCTCACTCGCTCAGAGCATGAGGCTGGTCTCTGTCACCATGTTCTTTAAACAGTGGCTCCTACAGACTCCGGAGGACACAGAGTTTCAAAGCATTCAAGGCTTAGGATTTGGACAAATTAGAAACTGGCAATGGGTCAAATAATAAATATCTGAAGACACAAGAAATGCCTTCAAAGGAGTAATTATCCATTAAATGATAAAACACTGAGGGAATGTTCCATCAGAATCAAAACGACACATTTTCCATTATAGTCTTTCCAAGCCACAGGCAGTAAAGCCTCTCCAAATATTCGTTGTTAAAGACATAAAGTCTTTTGTCCGTTTGGGATTTGGGGAGTGAAATGTGCAGCTGTTAATAATCTCTAGGTGAGAGTTGATAGCCTGTTAGTGACTTCCAATGAAAACCAAGAAGAAGCACCTCCACACCTGTGGCCAAAAATTGTCAGGTAACGATATCACCACAAAGGGGAATTTGCCATTTACCCAAGAATGGGTGACTTAACTACTGGGTGCTAGAAGTCAGGGAATTGGAGAGAGGAGATTTCTATAAATATTCAGTTCTGACAACCAGGTCCTTTGCAACCCCAGGGGGCCTACAGAAGGACATGGCCTTTTCCAAAATGATTACAGGATGAGACAGGGACCTCAAAACCAATCATACCATCTCCCAGAAAGGCTTGTTCTTTGTTTTCTGCTTCTTATTTTACACAGTGTGTCCAGGAACTGTGAGTGATGTACACAGTTTGACAAATCACCAGGCCCAGATGCTAGCAGATACATGGCCTATGGCTGTTCCAACACAGTGAGCTTGAGGCAGCAGGGTTATAAACAGAGAGAAAGGGGCATTAAATATAAGTCGTTTTCCAAGGTCTGCTAGAAATCTGAACAGAAAGAGTTGATGTTACAGTTCATACCTTCCTATGAAAACAGCAACTTTTGAAATTTTGGCATTGAGTCAGAGCTGTTTTTAAAATTGTTTTCAGATATCACGGTATACTATTTTCAGGTTTAGTCACAGGCTCAGACTTCTCCAAATAGGCTGAGTTTTTGCTGAGTGGCTGGTGAAATATCCATATTCTGGATTTGGGGTTCAAGGAGATGGGAAGTCTGGGAGGGTTAGGTAGAGAAGCCTGTAGCTGCTGGAAACTCGAGGCAGTGCCCTGGCATTGATTATTTGGAGTTGCCCTAGCTATCACAGTTCTGCCTTTGTGTAAACAGAAAGATCCATTTTCAGTCATCATCCCAGAGCCACTGCTTCTTTCTCAACAGTAGAAGCAGCCTACTGTTAATCAGAGCAATGGACCTAAAGAATAGAGGCTGCAAACTGAAATGTCAATCGTGACACATATTAAATCAGATACCTCAATCTCCCTGTCTGCAAATGGTGTTTAGCTAATTATTTAATGGAAGTGTTGGGAGGACTTGGCATTCAGGCATTCCCAAAACAGTTCTCTACAGGCATGTGAATTTTTCTAACATTAAAAAATGTCATAAGAACACACTTTTTTCAGTTGTTCTTCAAAAGCCTTTAGCTATTTACAAGATTTTTTAAAGCTGCTTTTAAGTATAGTAGAACTGCCTTATAATGCATGGATAATATCTATTCTTCATATTAAAGAAAAAAAAACTCAATGCAGATACCTTCCAGAAGAGACAGGAGTTTTAATCTATAGTGCTATGGGCCATAACTCCTACTGGCTCTAAACAGACAGCTACATGTTATAGATAGTGTATAGATCTGAAAAGAACCAGACAAGCCTGAACAAAGGCCAGACAATTATTACAAGCTATTAAAATAAAGCAAACTATCCAAACCACCTTGGAAGGAAACTTTTGGAAATGAAATATTAAAGCTATTGTTAACATGACTTAAAGGATCTAAACAAAACAAAATTTCCACAAAGGTATTTTTGAGAAAATCAGAAACTATGGACTTGGCTTTGAAGCTTTAAAATCAGAAAAAGATTCATTTATTCTGTTTAAATCCCAGGGTGAAATGACTATAGTAATATGGAATATTCTTAAATTATTTGCTAAACTCGAGGTACATACTGAAGTCATTCGAGGGATAACAACCCTATATGAAAATGACAGGGGGCATTCCCTGGTGGTACAGTGGTTAGGACTCTGCACTTCCAAGGCAGGGGGCACAGGTTTGATCCCTGGTTGGGGAACTAAGATCCCACAAGACTTGTGGCACAGCAAAAAAAAAAAAAAAAATGAAAGGGAGTTTTGGCATATGGGTCTACTACAGCTTATCAGTAAGTATGTGGACCTAGTGAAAAAAAAACAGAAAGCACCTAGAGACTGGCTTTTTCTCTTGTAGAAAGCAGAGCTGATCATTCAGAATGGATTGTTTTCTAGTTGGTAAGCCAACAGACATTGCTATGATGTCAAAGAGAAATACATTTTCAGCCTTGATTCTAAAATGAAAAATAAGATGATAGGACGTTCCTTAAATAAAACCACTGAAGACCGGTGCTCCCATAACCAGGTGCTACTGGTAATGGGAACTTCACTACTACTGTGAAGCAATGCCTATGGTTGTTGTTATCCCTATGATGGTCTATTAATAAAAAGAGAAACCTAAATTCAAGTCTAAATATTCCATAGAGAACAAATGTTTAAGGTACAATGGAGAGGATAAATTATGCTCCGCAAAACCCAACCAGCACTAAACACAGTACAAGCGCTTCCTGTTGAAGCTAGAATGTTTCCTGAACTGGGAAAGAATTTAGTAACCATCAATTTCTAAAAAGATAATAATTGGCTTTGCTATCATTTAACATTAACACTAAATAAGTTGACTCATCTTATGCAGTGACGGTTCTTTTAAAAAAAAAAAAAAACTCTGTTTGGAAATGCAGCAAAAAAGAAATAAAGTAAGTGACTATTCAAAGAAAACAAATTAGAAAGGAGACTTGGTTGATGAGTGTACTAGTTGGTTTTTTGTTTGGTTGTTTCTTTCCTCCAAACTCCAATGGAGAGTCTCATCAGACTCTCCCATAATTACCTAAGACCCATATCATGAGGTCTTATGTGATTATATAACAGACAATTGACCACTCACAAATCCCATCATGGAGAACAGCAAACAACAATCAACACAAAGTTACCAGATGTGAATGGCCCATCCTGAAAGTAATGACTACTTCCACTCACCTTCCACACAAAACAGCAAATGGCCTGAATCTAGCAAACAGCCATACTGCTAAAGATTCACCTCAGGTAGATACCATATACTCACGTCATCTACATATGTGTAGAAAGGTAATCACACACACCCATTGACACCAATCAACTTTCCCTTTAACTGTAAGAAGAAATGATGAATTTCTCTGTCATTTTTAGTTGCTGTCACAACTATAGGATCTTTACCATGAGTATTAATCACAGACATTTTGCCACCTGACACAAAAAAAATCACATTCGAAATGCATTATATTTTTCTTTCAGTCCTCAAAAGGTTGCTTTTCATAAATATTATTTACTAATTTTGCTATCTAATTTTTACAAGTACCTCCTGCCAAGAGAAGCAATAAGTTTTATATTCTCTCTACACTATAGCTTAACTACCACTTACCAAGACATAATATTAATAAAGAGTTGACACACCTTATTGGTAATATAGATACCTACTGTTTTTCTTGTACAAAAGAACTTCAAAGCAGTTTGACTCGTAGTTGTCAAAAGTCTGCCTGACTTTCTCAATGGTTTTCTTGTCAGTCAATTCTCCATACATAAAACTGGAAAAAACACCAAAAATCCATTTCAGTTTTGTGTTCCTTTTCAAATGCTACATAAAATCATATATTTGTCTTTTTTTAGTTATTTGGATTTAGTTACAAAATATAATGTTGCTCCCACAAAATGAACTAAAATATTTAAACCATTTTTAACCATGACTGCTAAACTTCCTGCTAAAATCTAGCTTTAGAAGTTATTTTGAACATACAGAGAGAGAGGAAGAGAGAGAGAAGCAGTCTTTACTTTACACAAGTCCAATATGCAGCAATTTTAGTTACTATGCTTTAGTTAAATGATACCAGTTTCCCAACAACACAGTTCAAAGTTTGGTTTTCATAGTATATTAACTGTGAATGATAGCATAAAGTATAAACTTTTCTGCTAGCTCATCAGTCTACAAGTCACTAGTAAATAGCAAGTACACATTACAATCAGTGACAAATCACACCACTTCTTTTAAAGCCTGTCAGTATTACTGTGCATCTACTACTACTCAGTTCATGCACAGACAGCAAAGTGTGTAGCTGTGTTGTCTCCTTGTCTCTCAGTGGTAAACTAATGTGACATTTTACAAAAATGGATAAACAAAAGCAGGAATTCGCCATCAAAGATTAAAGTCTACCAAAGAAATGTAAAGTGATAATGCTGGAAGTGAAATTCAAATTAAACATAAATGAAGTTATTTCTTCTATAAGAATAGTGGGAATGTTGACACTGCTGTCATTTGAGAGGCTCTAGATATGCAGGCAGAGGAACCTAGTGAGGACAAACTTATCAACATAAATCAGGAAAGGGACTGTTATAAGAAAGACCAAGGTTTCCCAGAGGAAGTCATGCCAGTAAAAAAATCTTCACATTAAAGGAACCCTAGGAGGTAATTCACAATACTGAAAGTGGAAGGATAAAAGAGTTGAAGTGGATTCAAACTTAAAAGGAGTATGACTGTTTGCTAAGAGATTAAAAAAAAAATGCTCTCTTCATATCATAAAATATATTACGAGAATGTAATTGTTCAAATGACTTGTGATAGCTTTTTACAAAGAAATGAAACACTTTCATCTCAATGTTTCTAATGTTACAGATCACTAAATACTCTAATGTACAAAATAAATATTAGTTTGACTATTATTTTCATTTCCCTGCACTTATAACCAACAGTAAGAGATTTTTTAATGCTTTGACAAACACTGTTAAAGGTCACAGAACAATCATAATTTTTCAATTGAGTATTAATATCCTATTACATGGTTTCAGCTTGCATGGTCTGTTTTACACTCCCATACTACAGTGAAATGTGAAGACTCCGTATTACACATATACTGCATTGGCATTCTCACTATTTATGAGGATTTTTCTGAAATATGTACAAGTAGAGCCAATGGAGGGAAAATAAAGAAGAGAAATTGAAGGAGACATATGCTATTACTACGGCACATACAAAACATAGATTAAAGAGTGAATTTCCACATACCACAAACATTTCCTAACATTTTAAATTATCTATTTTTTCTAAGAGAAACTCACCAATAGTCTGAGAATTTACAAAACAGAACTCAGTCAAGCACTACAAGCCTATAAAACCCTATTCCTGATGCTTTCCCAATCATCAGTTGTGCATCTGGTTTCAGATACCTAGTTCTACTAGTTGCTATAATTGTCCAGACCATTTCTTCCACCAGGAAAAAATATGTGGCACTTGACTAAGTTTTTGAAGGCTCAAGTATATCTTTGTTATTGCTTTTCTTCGAGTTTTCAATAAATTAGCTTATTAGCCAGGGGTAAATCCAAGTGTGGCGGGGCCTGAAGCTTATACAATTTTAGGGGCCATTTTTAAGGAAAGAAATACAAAATGATAAAACAAAATTAGGTACAGAGGCTTGAAAGACATGCACTCAAGTAAAGGCCCCTGAAGGTTAAGATTCTTTATCCTCATGGGAAATCTGTTCCTGAATGTCTCAATCTAGAAAGTTTACAACATGAAAAGCATAGTTTGTTAGCAAGGGCCAGCAAAACTAGCAGGATTCAACCATGAAACCATATCACAACTAAAAATTACAGAGTAACCTGCTGTATTACAAAATAAATAAAATAAAAATAAATAAAATAAAATTCAAAAATTCAAAAAAAAAATTACAGAGTAATGACCCATCTTATGGTAACACTAACCTAAGCAACTAGAATTCTAAAAACTAAGAAAGTAGATGAGGCCAACCAAAGGTTATCCAATCTGTGGCCTGCATTTTCAATACAATACTTTTCTCTTTTATAAAAAAGGAATTTTTAATTGTCATTATAATAGTAAAATAAGCAAGAGAATATCAGAATAGGATGACAGACTCTAACTCCATAATCCTATAGCCAGACTAACACATGAAGCTTCAGAGGGCATTGAAAAGCCACTGTTCCTGTCAAAGCCTGAGTTTCAGCTCATGCGAGTTTTATGAAAATCTCCTGAGGGCATTATAATTAAATTAGAATTCCTCAGTTAAAGTGCACAAAGTCACCATCCTTTCCTCCCCACAAATAAAACACTATTTAATACGGTTAATATTTTTTACAGACAAGTAAACTTTTTTATTGACTGTTATTTTTAACCTAAAGACACTAATAAAGAGAAAACATTAAAAATTCAAAAAAAAATAATAATAAGGGTAATTAAACTAAATAAATGTTTGTGGTCTTAAAGAAAAGAGAAAGTATTTACTCCTATTACTAAATGTCAGAGTCTATAGTTCAGTAAACCAAAACACAATATTCATAATTGGCCAACAGAAAAACATAAAAAGAAATCATCTATAATATAACAAGCAACTAGGATAAAAATGGTGAAAAATTAACTCGAATAGGATTTAAAATGTTACAACTCAAATTTTAAAAAAAGAAACTGTCTTAGAAATTGATGTAATCATACCACTTAAGAAGAAATACAACACAAGTCTGATTCAGCTAAAATGCTGAAGAGAAGGTGAAAACAAGCAATTTCTCAAATAAACTCTGAAAAATTCTATAACCCATTCTTTAGCCCTCTCAATGCTAAAATAGACTGTCCTAAGAAAATAGGATCATTTTAAGAAAAAAATCCCAGCTTATTATACTCTGAATAATTTTTCAAAAATAGGCTTTTATTTCTTACGCAGTTTCACTCATATTTTTATTTTAAGTTTTAAAACTACGTATTTCCAGAGACAGAACACATATTTGAAGTGGTAAAATGCATCAGTTACATAACAAAAGATATTTCAAAATGACCTGAAAGAATGTCTGAAATGTATTATCCAACCTTCCAAAGCAAGCGTTCTGGAGATTAATTCAAACTTTGAAAGTGTTTCCACCCAAAGTTGTCCAAACCAAAATGACTAAATCAACACTTCTGCATAGTTTATGTGTATGGCACATTTGCTTACTTGCTCGGCATTTTTTTATGTGTAAATGTTGAATGTCTTTACCGAGGTTTCCTGCAGCCTGATTGCAGATGGCTGAAGCTCAATGCAGTCTTTGAATGGTTAGTGAAATTTGAAGGAAACCAAGATTTAGAAATGATAATCATCAGACTTTAGAAACGATGTACCTATATAATAATCTTATACACTTTTTATGTCTCTTATTGAATATCCTCCAGGAATATATAATGGGAATACTAAAAAATTACAGAACTTCAAATTACTCTCTTAGATAGCCAAGCTCCCCTTCAGTAGTAATAAATGACTTCTACAACTGCACTGTTATCTTATTGGAAGGAAAATAAAATTAGATGCACAGACGCAATCTATCCCTGCTATAATATGCAACAGCCACAATATAACAGAGGACCACTGCACTTAGAGGACCACTTACAATCTGTAAGGTTCATGGCCAGGTTCTCTTCTCTGACTCTTAGTTCCCTCATCAGTAAAATGATGGTAATGCTAATATAACTCAGAGGGTGAGGATTAAAAGGATAATGCACATGAAGTTGCAAATTATAATGTGCTGTACAATGACTGAATTATTACTGGAATGCTTCTTATGGGTGGGGTTAGAAGCCCCTCCAGCCCAACCCTACTCCTTTGCTCCTCTACAATTCTAGGGCAAGGGTTGGGCCATGCCTGCTAATGGGCAGGGTCCCTGTGTCTTAAAGGGATACACACATCATTTTGTGTGTCTTCTTCCTTTTTGAACCCATGACATTGAGGCATAAATTCACCCAGGGCCTGCTGCTGGATAATCTGGCCACTTACCTTGCCACACAACTAACTTGTGGGAAGATTTGATCTTGGGAGTAAGGGAGATTTCCTGAGGCCTGGCTTGGGCCATATCCAGCTTGCCTGAGCATTTGGCAGTATATCTTTCCTGTATATCCTACCCTAGGAAACTTCTAGGACTAGTTGGCTTTGGTTTATAGCAAGATTTACTTATTTTTGGATCCCTTGTTTTGCCATCAAAATCTCACAAACCAGCCTCATTATAATACCTGACAGTAAGTATGGCTATCATGTTGACAGACTTCCAAAGGAGAAAGGAATCTTACAAAGTGAAAAAATATATAATCTAATCGTGAGTGCTGCCAATCTATCTTAATCTGCTAATGGTCAACAATGTTCCTGGACTAATAAGCACACAAACATTCAGTCACCATGAGTAAAGGATAATATTATGTACAGGCTGTAGTTCACAGCCTAGCAAGTGCTTCCTCACAGAAGCCACACAGATTGACTTAATAATATGTGGTCTCCAGCTGAGATTCAGCCACAAAAGTAAAATCATCACAAAAGTTAATGGGAGGATGGGCTGAAACCTATAGTCAAAGGATGAGAAAATAAGAAGCCTAAGAGAGAGTGAGGAGAAGGATTTAGAAACAAACAAGAACAGCTTTCAAAATCTGAAAGAAGTAATTTTATAATAAATCAAAGCATTACATACTTTATACAATGGATCATAATCAAAGGGCTTCACAACCCTTTAATTTATGTGAGCTTAAAAGGATTTAGATAGAGTCATAAATGGTAGCTCCATGACACGTAATTAAAGGAAACGAGGAATAGAACTAGACATTTCTAACCTTTGCAGTGTGACATCACTGAGGCACCTCTGCCTTTCAACACTTTCGCTAATCGTGAAGCAGAGCCCTCAGCCAAATGGAACCAGACTGACTGACATCCATCATGTGTAATGTTCTCTTGTTGACTGAGGTAACCCTGTGTTAATAAAACTACCTGTGAAAATACATCCAATAAAGTATCTCTTAATATCTCTGCTTCATCGTCTAATTTGATAGCTTAGTTAAGAATTAGTAATGGGCCTTCTAAAAAAAAAAAAAAAAGTATTTGAAAGCATCTATCTACTCCAATCTTCCCTACCTATCTGATTGCTCTTCTCACCCCTTTATCTTAAAAAACAAAAATAAATAAATGAAAAATAAATTTAAAAAGAAGCAGAACAGGTTTTTAAAAGGATCAGGTTAATCAAAGGCAAAATGCTAAAGTGGTTTCTACCTGACCTATGACAGTACGTCTCGAATGTCAGGGCTTTCTAAGGGTCCTGAGATAAGATCAGATGTTTTTAAATGCCATTCCCCCAAAACTTACATACAATCTCCTACAAACACGCAATACATTTTGTGTCCCTCAGTAAAGAGCAACAGTCCAAAAGCTTGGAAATGAAATTATTGGACAATAAAATGAACATTTGAACTTCCTAGGAATCCAGAAATTTCATTAAAATATTTTTTGAAATTTTAGCTAAAATAAAAATGAGACAGTACATGGCACACATCAGATTTTTTTTTTAGTAGAAATTTAGCTACTCTTATAAAATGCAAGGATATAGGAAAACCCTCCCTCATGGCTGCTGAGAGTAGAAACAGAGGGCCATTCTGGACAGCAATCTGACAGCAGTTAATTTACAATTTCTGCATATATTCTACTATCCAGCAATCCTATTTCTGGGCATAGAGACAGACAACTTCTCCCATGGGAACACAAGAAGATGTGTATGAGGATGTTTACCTCCAACTTGTTGGAGTAGCAAAGTGTCAGAAGTTGGAGTTCAAGATAGTAAAGTGGATAAAGAAAATGAAGGCTGTGAGGACACTGGAACACTATGAAACAGTCAGACATGATGAAATAGATTATGATATAGCAACATTAAAAAAAATCAAAAACATAATGGTGAGTGAAAAGAGTAAGAAACTGTATATCTTACTGCATGGTATGAATTATGTAGGCCTTAAAAACAAACACACACAAAGCAACATCATTTCAAGAATACACCTATTTATTAAACACATGGAAGATGGATTAGAAAGACATACAATGAACAAACTAAAATGAATAACTATGGAAGATGAAGGGGAGTGGAATGAAGGGTAAAAGAAATGAAAGAAAAGAAGATGAAACAAAATAAAACAAATAAAATGAAATTAAAATAAAATAAATAGACTGTGCCCAGAGAGATCCAAATGATAATATTGGGACAAACTGAGGAGTGTTTAATTTGATTCTATGCACCTGGTCTAATGGGAGAAGGATTGGGAAAGACAAAGAAGGAAAAAGATAAGAAAACAGAATAAATATACAAATGTATAAATAAAGTATAATAATATATAATGTATAAATAATCTTAGCCTCTTGATATTGTAAAATTACAAATTAATATTTGTCATTTTCCATAAAACAACTCACATTTGAATATTTTAAAAATAGGACATGTAATCTTTATGCAGTTACCACTTTAATCCTATCAATTTTAATCCATCTAGTGCAAGCTGTATACAAAGATGACTCTTTTTCAGCACATAAAGTATTCATATTTTTTCCTCACAAAGTGATACTCACTGATTTGTAGTTTCTTATTCTGTTATGTTTGTCTAAAACTTGTCATTATTAAAATCAGTAAAATTCTTTGATTTGTTTACAAGGCTACCCTCAGTATCAAATTATTTATCTCCATATTCAACTGGAATTCAGTGACTCCAAAACTGTATAACATTAGCTTTAACACTGTATTTCTAAATGTGTATAAAATTTTCTTTCCTCCCTCTGTTTCCTTGTGCATCATATTCAAAGGCTTTTATAGACTTATACAGGAAATGCAAAACAACTATATGTAAAAAAAAATTGGAATCATGATGCAGATACTGTTTTGAAATCTTTTTTGTTTGTTTATTTGGCTGGTTGGTTGATTTTTTTACTTAGTAACACATTGTTAGCTTCTTTCAGTGTCATTATTCTTCCAACATATGATGTAGGAAGTTAGGGCTTTGCCATAACATTTTTTAATAAATATACTACCAAACATTTTTATTATTTCCAGGTCTTCATTCTTCTAAAAAGTGCTTCAATGAAAGTAAAATGGGTGTAGTTTAATTTTAAAACGGAATGTAGAAGTTTGAAAGGGGCGTGCATTAAAATAAACTATGTCTTAAGAAAACCTGATAGGATTCAAACACTTGCTCATATATCAGATGCTAGTCTTCATTGCTCTGCGAGAGCATTCAATTGCTTGCAAGTTTTAGATTAGCAGAACACAATGGGCATTTTGTGCAATCAAGTAATAATCGTTTGTGTTAAGAATACTGTTATGTTTAACTAGTGATTACCAGTGAGGAGAGGGAAGAGGGGAGGGGTAAGATAAGGGTAGGGGATTAAGAGGTACAAACTATGATTTATAAATAAGCTACAAGGATATATTGTACAGCACAAGAAATATAGCCAATATTTTAAAATAACTTTAAATGGAGTATAATTTATAATAATTTTGGGGCTTCCCTGGTGGCGCAGTGGGCTTCCCTGGTGGCGCAGTGGTTGAGAATCAGCCTGCCAATGCAGGGGACACGGGTTCGAGCCCTGGTCTGGGAAGATCCCACATGCCGCGGAGCAACTAGGCCCGTGAGCCACAACTACTGAGCCTGCGCGTCTGGAGCCTGTGCTCCGCAACAAGAGAGGCCTCGATAGTGAGAGGCCCGTGCACCGCGATGAAGAGTGGCCCCCACTTGCCGCAACTAAAGAAAGCCCTCGCACAGAAACGAAGACCCAACACAGCCAAAAATAAATAAATAAATAAATTTATTAAAAACTAATAATAATAATAATAATAATAATAATTTTGAATCACTGTTATACACCTGAAATTAATATAATCTTGTAAATTAACTATGTCTGAATAAAAAAATTTTTAAAGAATATTGGTATGCGTAGAGAATGGACTTGACACAGGGAGGGGGAAGGGTAAGCTGCGACGAAGTGAGAGAGTAGCATTGACATATATACACTACCAAATGTAAAATAGGTAGCTAGTGGGAAGCAGCTGCATAGCACAGTGAGATCAGCTCCGTGCTTTGTGACCATCTAGAGGGGTGGGATACAGGGGGTGGGATAGGGAGGGTGGGAGGGAGACTCAAGAGGGAGGGGATATGGGGATATATGTATACATATAGCTGATTCATTTTGTTATAGAGCAAAAACTAACACAACATTGTAAAGCAATTATACTCCACTAAACATGTTTAAAAAAAAATAAAAGAATACTGGTATTTTGAAAATACTATCTCTAACAAAAGTGAAGAAGAATTGGGGGGAGATTTGCATACTTCTTCCCACAGTGAAAAAGTGTAACATAATCCAAAGCTCTCTGCTTTCTTACCCGCCTCAAATACCATAACACTTGGGATGAAATACAATAAATAAAAGCATGTTATACAGAAGCCTGTGAGACCTAGGTTAGGGTTTATTGCAAAACAAGCCAACCAATTCAACAATACTGACACAAAACACTGAGCTGTGTCCTGTAGTGCATACAAAAGTGAACAAGATGGAATCCTTACCTTCAAGGCATGTATAATCTGGCACTGGTGGTAGGAGGGAAAGCAATGCTTTAAGCGGAGAGAGTATACAGTTACAACATGCCAGCATTTTTTAATGAACTTTTTATAGGAAAAATTGCACATGCCAAAGAAAACAGGCTGGGGTATAGGGGCAGATACATGGGAAGCAAGAAGAGATGTGAGCGTGACTTTACAATATATCCAGATATGAAGAGCAATACATCTCAAAAATGACAACAAAAGCAATAGCGATGAAAACCCCAGGGATAAGAAAAACTAGTTTAAGGCCATATGATGGTGCCAAATGATGAACTATAGGGAGTCAAAGGAGGACAAGTCATGAGCACCTTCAGGTAGAAGATGGCAACTTGAAACAAGCCCGGCATGATGATGATGGGAGGTCAGGAAATAGTATGGGAGCATCTATATTTCCTGGAATTCTCTATAGAACCTGTTCCACAGGTTAGGTCTACCATAAAACTAACCTTTTCCTAACCTAAACCCTGCTGAGACATAAGGGAGCAGAAATGCTCAATACAAACCTTGGCCTCCCAGAATTTAGAACACACACCTCAGTGACAGTGCTAGGCCAAGAGCTAATATCCACCCAGCAGATAAAAAGGCACAAGAGACATCAGGGTTACCAAAGAGAGTTTCTCAACGAGGGGCCACAGTTTTTCATCATTCCCACCTACCAATTTCAGGCCTGGAAGTGAAGGCTGAATATGAGAATGACTTTAGTAGAGAGAAAATGAGGCTTGCTGGGAGAGGATAAGTGAAGAAAGAGGATGTTTGAACAGATAATTTCTCAATGCTGGCTAAGCGTCGGGATCATCAGAGCTGCTGGTTAAAAGCACTGATTCCTGCCCCCACCGACCCACCTGGGGTGATTCTGATTCAATAGGTTTAAGATGAGGTCTGAGAATCTGTGTCTTGCAAAACCTCTCTAAGTGATTCCCATGTATAGTCAGGTTTGGACTCCATATGAAATCCCTACCCTCCATGAAGATGTAGAATATATATATTTGTATATGCATATAATGTTTCGCAGCATAAATGGGTAGAAAAAAAGATAAATAAATCACTGTTTCCCTGGGCAAATCCCTTAACCTAATTCTAACTCAGTTTTTCCTCTGAAAAATAACGAATATGGAGTAGAAAATAATTCAGACCCCTTGCAGTTCTAAAATAACATGATTTTGGTACTTAGTTAAGTGTGAGCTTTAAAGAAAAATTAACTCAAGGAAAAAACATCCCATCTGGCCTTACTGAAATATTGTGAAAAGTTTTCGGTTCTAAATTGGTTCCTTATATAGAGTTTCCTTTTCTTTTTTATGATCTTTTTTGGTAATACTCTCTTTAAGCTCACAGATATGGAATATTTTAAAAGAATTGTTATAAATAATATAAATGCCAGATTCTGTTTTACATAAGTCAAACAAAATAGCAGTGGTACAATGTACCAACATAACAAAGTATGTGTGATTTACACAGGATGAAAGAACTTTATTTTGATTTTTTTAAATGTTCAAAAACCATGTCCTACTTGGTTGGGGGTTGTTGCCTCTACTTTGTTCAATACAGTTTTAGCAACTCAAGAAGTGTTGATGACATGAATGGTCCTCTGATATAGGATGTTCCTTTGATCACTTGGCACTAGAATAGTTGTGGCCCATAGAGGGTGATCAAAAAATATTTATTGAATGAATTAATAAATTCACAGCTATGCAAAAATATTTCTCTTTGCAAAAGTTCTCACCAGTGGCTCTTAAACTATGTATTTCTATTGACAGTTTAGTCTCCTTAACATTCTAATATAATTTTTACCCTATAGTTTTCATGTGAATCAATAGGTTCTGGTACCAATTCCAATCTGTGGGTGGGGGTGTGGTGGAGAGTCTCCCTATACCAACAACAAGCAATTCTAGGGACACCAGCTGGGTGTCCTATGATTCAACTCAATTCTGACACTACCTACCTGCAGATAGCATCAGATTCCACAGGTTGAACATTGAGGGTTCAGTCCTACAAGACTACCCTCCACCGGACTTCAGGCATCAGTCACAAGCCTAGGTCGTTGCCTGTGCTTCTGACCCACCTAATACAGATTGGAGGTTCCCATGACACCCTTCTTAAACTTCAGCACCAGGTACAAGCAGAGGTTGTTATGTGTACTTTTGACAAAGAGCTATATATCAGAGGTTCCCATGACCTCTTCCTTTGGTTTGAATAATTTGCTAGAGAGACACAGAGCTCAGAGAAACATTTTGCTTACCAGATTACTGGTTTATTATAAAAGGATATAACTCAGAAACAGGCAGATGGAAGAGATGCACAGGACAAGGTATGGGGCTTCCATGCCCTCACCAGACATACCACTCTCGGCACTTCCACATGTTGCCCAAACTGGAAGGCCTCAGAAACTGTCCTCTGAGTTTTTATGGAGGCTTCATAACGCAGTCATAATTGATTAAATCATTGCCATTGGTACTGATTCAACCTCCAGCCCCTCTCCAGGAGACTGGGGAGAGGGCATGGTACTAATCACATGGTTGGCTCCTCTGGCAGCCAACCCTGTCTTTAGGTTATCTAGGGCTTTCCAAAAGTCACCTCATTAACATATAACAAGAAATTCCAAGAGTTTTGGGAGCTCTGTACCAAGAACTGGGTGCAAGACCAAATCACAGCGAGTCTAAGTAAGTTTAAGCTTTTTAACCACATTCAACATTTAGTTAAACTTTAGAAAACATTCCTGAGCTGTTCTGTTACCTACCTGCAAGTGCTACTTTTCTGCATGACGTCAGCTCGATGATACCCAGAGAGTTTGCAAAAACCGTCATTACTATAAACTACAGGCCAATCCACAATCTGGGCATTTCCCAGTAAGAAACTCGATTCTAAAGGAGAAAGAAGAAAAGGGAAGTTTTTTAGCTGCATTTAACAATGTACTTCTTTCAAGTAATTAAAAAGACAAATTCATAAAAATAAACAAATATAACTATGGTTTGTTATGGTACAAATAATAAAACGTATCCTTGAAATTGGCATTATTAGTTTAGCATGATCAGCAAGTGAGATCCGCAATGAGTACAAGATTTGCATATAAACTAAAAACTCCATTGAAAAGAGACCAGTTTACAATACTCTTTGCATTCAAGTAAACACTACACTATGAAAACAAAGCATGGTTAATATTAAATAAATGTTAATGACTATAATAATCACAGCTAAAAACAGTTTAATTTATTAAGACTAAGGGCTACAGTCACTTCTCTACAAACTGAGAATATTAAACTTAATAACAGAGACAAATTTGGATGATTCCTCCAAAAATTGTATTAATGTAATTTTGACATGATGGGACAAATTCTTTGTCCATCAGTTTGATCTAGAGAAGTCTAATTTAAAATCAAATTTTTAAATAAAGTCCCTTTTTAAAATAAAATTATTCAAAGACATTATTTTCAACCACATGCTACACAGAATTTGGAAACTACCATTATTCTAAATAAAAGAAACATCTCTGGTCTGTTTTGCATGGAGAAGTGGTTTTGCTTTAGGTATAAAAATTAATACAAAGAATAATATCTTTTGGCAGATACGTTGATTGAAAATCCAGCAGTTTTAGGCAGTAACTTTAGCAGTTTTGTAGGTCAAATGATAAATATGTTAAAATCAAAATTAAAACAATATTAAAATATAAAACAAAAAATTATTTTTAAAATAAATATCAATATTTTACAAGTAGATTTTTAAGGGAATACTATACTTCAAAATATCTACCTAAAAAATCTTCTTTAAACTCATATTGAGTGGTGTACTGAAGAGAAATTAACTTATGAGTAGATGACTTGAAGTTTAAATTCTGACTCACAGTTGGTCTTCATATAAATAACAATGCAATTCACTAAGTAGCTGCTAAGTACAAGGCACTACTCTGGATCAGACAATGGGATAAAATAAAGATCAATAAACCATGCCCTTTACTCTCAAACAACTTACATATTAAGAAAAACAAATATGTAACCAATTACAATTCACCAGAACAGATGCCGAATCAAGAAGCATGGGCCAACATATGGGGAAAAAATCTGTTTCAAGGCACTAAAATACAATCAAAAGTGGATAGAAACTGGAAAAGACAAACCCTTGAAAAAAGGAAGACACATTAGGTGAGATATTCATTTAACTGTCCATTCCCTTGAGAGCACTTCTCAGTTTGTACAGTTCGTGGGTGATAGCTCAAACAGAAAAGTCTTATGGGGCTAAAAAGTCAAAGGTCATAATATGGGACCGCCAAAGCAGCTTGAAGTTAAGGTGGAGTTCCTTTAACATATGGAGCCATAAACCTGTATATAAATCCACCTCAAATCCTTCTCTGTGACCTAAACTGCATGCACAGGATGAGACTACAAGGAACCCATCTTGTCTTGCAATGACTAGAAGGCTAAAGAGGTAGGCAGAAACTTCATCAGCTTCCCAAAGCTATAGGACAAATTTTGGAGTTCGAGTCCTATCAAGTTAGAGAAGCTTGGTAAATACCTTGAGCTTTCCATTAATTCCACAGAAGGCCTTACTTCAGGAATAAAAATCAAGTCTCAGGATAAAGGGTTATGACCTGAGACTAAGATCAAAAATGTAGAAAATAGACTCATACTAAAAAAAAAAATTAAAAAAGCTAAAATCATAATTAAGGTGACACACCAGTAATTTAACCACCTGCCAAAATAAAATGAAATCCTCTTCAAAGGAAAATAATGAAGTTCAAAATCTCTGCATTGTATCAATACAATGTCCATATACAATTAAAAATTATTAAGCATGAAAAGAAACAGGAAACTGTAACAATAATCCAGAGAAAAAATAGGCAATAGGTTGAGATGGGAACATAGAAATAAACAATACAATCTCTGAAATAAAAAACTGAATAGATTTAACAATATATTGGATGCTAAAAAAGAAAGGACAGTTTAAAAACATATCAATGCAAATTATTGCAAACTGAAGCAAAAAGAGAAAATAACTGAAAAGATGTTCTGGGAGGACAATATCGAGCAACCTAAAATATATGTAGCTGAGTCTGGGGAAAAAAACAGAATAGGACACAGATGTTACTTAGATAAAGAATGACTAAAATTTTTCAAATAGCATGAAAAAGAGCAACACAGAGATCTTAGCTCAGTAAACCTTAAGCAAGATAAACCAAAGAAAGCAACAGTAGGAAGATGACAGTAAAATTGCTAATAAAAAATAAGGGAAAAAAATTTTAAACATAAAAAAAAAGATACATTATTTATATGTGTTATATGTTGGGGAGGTGTAATAACTACAGCATACAAAGTATGAAAAACAAAGGAGGCCAGAAATCAATGGAATGACATCTTTAAAATACTGAGAGAAAAATATTTATCAACCTAGATTTTTATAGAGAGCAAAGATATTCTTCAAAATTGAAGGTCAAATAAAGACATACTAAGAAACAAAAGCTGGGAGAAACCATTGCCAGCAGAATCACAATAAAACAAATGTAACAGGTATTTTAGCTGAGAAAATAATTATAGTAACAATAATAATAACAATAACCCCCACAAAAAACGTCAAGAAGGGAAAAACAAACAACAGATGGGACAAATAGAAAATAAACCACAGGATGGTAGCCCTAAATCCAACTATATCAAGCATTACATTAAATGTAAATGGAATAAACACACTAATTTTAAGACAGAAATTTTCAGACTGGATTTTTTAAAAAAAGAATAGAAACTGATAGTCTAGTATTTTAAGAGAGCCATTTAAAGTATAAAGAGATAGATTGGGACTTCCCTGGTGGTCCAGTGGTTAAGACTTCACCTTCCAATGCAGGGGGTATGGGTTCAATCCCTGATCAGGGAGCTAAAATCCCACATGCCTCGGGGCCAAAAAAACCAAAACATAAAACAGAAGCAATATTGTAACAAGTTCAATAAAGACTTTAAAAATTTTTAAATTTGAAAATTGAAAGTGAAAGTGTGGGGGAAAATACACTACTCAAACACTAAGCATAAGAAAGTAAGTCTGCCCATGATAATACAAAATAAAGTAGCTGAAGACAAGGGGTAATAGAAATAAAGAGGAGCATTTAATAATAATAAAGGAGTCAATTCATTAAGAAGACACAGCATTCTCAAATGCATATGAAAGTAATGAAAGAGCTTCAAAATGCATGAAGAAAAAAAATGACATAACTAGGATAGACAATTTCACAATAATAATGAGAGATTTTAACCTTCTGCCTTAACTAGCAGAACAACCAGATGAAGAACTGATTGAGGATACAGAATATTTGAACAACACCAACACTATCAACTAACTCAAACTAACTGACATTTATAGAACACCCCACACTACACTACAGAATACACATTCTTTTTCAGTGTGTGTGGAGATTCCACCAAGGTGTAACTGACTCTGAGCCACAAAAATTGTCAATAAATTCCAAAATATTGAAATTACATAAAGCATATTTTCTGACTTCAAAGTAATTAAATCAGAAATCATTTTTTTAAATTATCTAGAAAAATCTACAGTATTTGGATGTTACCCAATTCATTTCTAAACCACTGGGTCAAAGAAGAAATCAACAGAAATATAGAAGATATTTTAAACTGGATGATAGTAAGTTTGTTGTATACATTTAAAGCAGTGCTTAGACAGAAATTTCTCATTTTAAAGGTTCATTTTTAATGAAAAGTTTAAAACCAATAATCTAAACTCTTTTATGAAGAAACTAGAAAAATAATAGCTATTAAATCCAAATTAAATAGAAGGAAGTAAATAAAGGTCAGAATGTAGATCAGTGAAATAGAAAACATTCAAAGAGTGAACTTCAAAAAAACACAAGTTACCATCATCAAGAATGAAAGAGGAGACATCACTGGATATAGTACACACAGCAAATGGTAATAAAGGTACAGTGCAAACAATATTTTGCCAATGAATTATAAAACTGTGATGAAATGAATTAAATTTCTGAAAAAAAACTTATAAAAACAGGCACAAAAAGAAATAGAAAATTTGAATAGCTTAATATATTTTAATGAAAACTAAAGCCATCTGGATGGCTATGGGCTCAGGGAATTCTTTCAAATATTTAAGTAAGACATAGTACAAATATTACACAAACTCTCGGAAAATAGGTGAGGAAACATTTCTTAACTTGTTTTATGAGGTCAGCATTATTATGATACCAAAATCTGACAAGGGCTGTTAAAGAAAGAATTACTGACCAATAGATCTTATGAATGTAGTTGCAAAAATCCAGAAGAAAATATTGGCAAATAGAATCCGGCAATATATAAAAATGAAAATAGATCATAACCAAGTAGGGTTTCTCTCATGAACATAAGGTTGATTTATCATTATGAAATCAATCAATGCAATCCATCAACAGAATAAAAGAAAAAGCCATATGATTATATCTCAATAGATACAGAAAAAAGCATTTGACAAAATTCATACTCACTCATGGTTAAAATGTCTGAGCAAACTAAGAATAAAAGAAAACTTCCTCAAACTGATAGAGGATACCTGCTAAAAAATCCATAGTTAACATCATTTTTAAAGCTAGAATACTAAATATTTTCCCCCTAAGATTAGGAAAAAGTCAATGATATATACTCTCAATCCTTACACTCAACATTTCATTGGAGGTCCATCTAAGAAAATAAAGGAAAAAAAAAGAAAAAGAGAGAAACAAACTAAAAAAATACAGAAGATATAAATGTTTAAAAGGTAAATGTAACTTTTTTTCTATTTGCAGATGACATGATTGTTTATGTAGAAAATCCTAAGGAATATTCAAAAGGATATCTAAAATTTTTGAGTGAATTAAGCAAGGTTACAAGACATAAAGTCAATATAAAATCTATTTTGTTTCTATTAACTAGCGTTAAAGAATTGGAAAATGAAAAGCAATTTCACTTAGAATGATACCAAAAAGTATAAAATACTTAGAAATAAATTTAACAAAATACATGTAGGACCTCTAGAGTGAAAACTAAAAAAAGCTGCTTACAAATGGTTTCTAAACAAATGGAGAGCTATGCCATGTGAATGAATTGAAAGACTGGATATTTTAAGACTTCAATTCTCTACAAATCAGTCTATAGATTTAATACAATCCCAATGAAAATACCAACAGGCTTTTTTGAAGTAATTGACAAAATAATTATAAAATGTTTGTGAAAATACAAATTACCTAAAATAACCCAAAATAAAATCTGAAAAAGAAGAACCAAGTTGGAGAAACATACAATTATAGTAATTAATATAGTATGAGATTGGAGTGAGGACAAATAGATCAATGAAACAGTTTAAAGAGTTCAGAAATAGACCCTTACATAAATGGTCAACTGATTTTTTGCAAAGATACCAAGGCAGTTTCATTAATAAAGACAACTTCAATGAACTGTGCTAAAATGACTGGCTATCCATACAAGCAAAAATTGAACCATGACCCTTACTTCACACCACACACACGAAAATAATTTAAAACAGGTCATAGACTTAAACACAAAAGTGAAAACTAAAAAGAAAACATAGAAGGAAATCTTTGCAACTTTGAGGAAGACAAAAAATTTTAAGACTCATACAGTAATCACCATAAAAGAAAGTATTGATAAATAAATTAGACATTATCAAAATTAAAATCAACTGCTCATTCAAGGACACTGTCAAGGAAATGAAAAGGGAATCCACAGACTGAGAGAAAATATTCACAGTGCAGATACCTGAAAAAGAACTCCTATCCAAAACAGGCCCGAAAAATCCTACCAAAGGGCAAATGACCCAATTAACAAAATGGGCAAATGACTTGAACAGACATTTCACAAAAGAAGACGTACAATAGCCAATAAGCACAAGAATAAGATGCTCACCATCATCATGCATTAGGGAAATACAAACTAAAAGCACAATGATCTATCACTGCTTAACCACTAGAGTGGTTATAAAGGCTAATAATACAAAAATGTTGATGAAAATATGGAACAACTGAAATTCTTTATAAAATGCTAATGAGAATATAAAATGGTAGGATCACTTTGGAAAACAGTTTCATGAAAAGTTAAATATTCAACTATGACCCAGAAATTTCACTTCTAGGCATTTACTCAAGTGAAATGAAAAGATATGTTAACAAAAAGACTTGTAGAAAAATGTTCACATCAGATTTATTCACAGTAGCCAAAAATTGAAAACAATGCAAATGTCCATCAACAAGAGAATGGATTAAAAATTGTGGCATATTCATACAAGACGTACTACTCAGCTCTAAAATGGAACAAACTACTGATAGATTGTAGCAACACAAATTAATCTAAAAAACATTGATGATTTAAAGAAGTCAGAAACTATAATTTCATTCATATGAAGTTTAAATATAGGCAAGGTCAATCTATGGTGACAGAGATCAGAACAATGATTTCTGAGGGGGATGGGACAGTAGAGGGACTGATGGTAGAGGGACTGATGAACTTTCTGGAGAAGGTCATTGTTTTCTATCTTTATAGAGATATAAACTACAGAGGTATATACATTTGCCAAAACTAATTGAACTATATACAAGATCTGTATGTTTTACTTCATATAAAGTATACCTCAAACTTAAAAGAAAATACAAGAAGGACAAAGGGCTAGAGAATCACAAGTTTTAGGAAACCAGTGGCATTTGAGCTGAACCCTAGCTATAAGAATGGTAATATTATGCTTCCTTGGTACATACAGTGATTAGAGTAGAGATTAAAATGAGCTTATTCCTGCAAAAATGCTTCATAAAATATAAATTCTTCTATAAATATATATTTTCATTTATATATAGCATCAATTATAAATATTTGTAATACGATCATCAAAAATTAACTTCTTCCCCTTCTTAGCCCAGGCCAGGTCCTAGTCAGTTTAACCTCTCTAATATATATGTTCCTCACTTCATGACTAGGTAGCTGTGGCAGTGCATATAGCTTGCTACATGGTCTCCCTGATTTTCAGACTAACATTCATTTGTCCCCCTCAAGCCCTGCCTCCATCCTACCACTCTTCATCCAGGTCGAGTCTCCCAACTGCTTACATCACTGAATCCTCTCCCAGACTCACAAAGTCCTCTGAAATCCAGCCTCATCCTCTCTGCCTGTGCAACATATTTCTCATTACTCCTAAAGTCCATACTATCGCAGTTAGGTCAGTTTTCTCATTACATTCCCAAAAGATTCTCACTCATGATGCCTACTATCCACTTGAAATACTTTTTCTTCATCCCTTTGCCTATCAAAACTTTTAAGAACCAGTTCAACTCTCCCTTCTCTATGACACATTCGGTGGTTACCACGGAATCCACATCCTCTGGCTACCATCATATCCGTCTGTGTCCAACCCTTCACAGGACAAACTCATCATAAAAGTTGTCTATTCTCATTGGCTCTGTCTTCTCAGCCCCTATTCACTCAACTCACTCCTATCTGGCTTATGTCCTCACCGCTCAAAGACAACCTAGGTAACCAGTAATCTCTCCATGTCATCAAATCCAAAGGACACTTTTTACCCTTTCCACTTAATAATTCAGAAGCATTGGTAACCACTCCCTCCTTAAAAATGTCTCAATCCTTAGCTTACATAGAACAACATTTCCCTGATTCTCTGGACACTCCTCCATTTCCTTTGCAGACTCAACACTCTTTATCCAGTGAGTATATTAAAGTTCCTCTATGTCCATTCCTCTTCTGCTTTCACCTATCTCCCTAGATTCAGTAACTCTATCTCCAAACCAGACCTCTTCTATAAACTCTAGATCTTTATATCCAGGTTCACCTCTCCTCATAGATAGCTTAAATTTACCTCAGTAGAACATGTCCTTGACCTGTCATTTCCCCAAATCAGATGCTTTCCCAGTGTTTCCTATCTTAGAAAATGAGATCACCATCCATGCAGAAATCTGGGAGCCATCTTTCAACATCCTTCTGATTACCCCTATAGCTAATTTATTACCAAATCTTATTAATTTTATCTCCTAGAACCCTTTCAAATCTCTCCATTTCTCTAGATCCTCATCATCATCTCCCAGCTCCAAGCTTCCATCATCTCTCCCCTAGACCATGCCAAGAGCTACTTAATCGGTTTACTCAGACCCTCTCAATGAAGGAATCATTGAGTGACTCCTTCAATAGATTATCCACACTGAAGCCAGGCAGGTCTTTTCAAAATTCAATCTAGATCATATCCCCTCCCTGCTTTAACATCTGTCAATAGCTTGTTGGGGCTCTCAGAACTCTCCCAACTTTGCATGGCCTATAATGACCTCAGAGTCTGTCAAACCTCAACTCTCACCATGCTGCACCTTGCCCTGAGTATGACAGCCACACTGATGTTTTCTTTTTTCTTGTAAGTTTCAAGTCCTCTCCCACCATAGGAGGACCTTTTAACTCGACATTCTCTCTGCCTGAACATCATTGCTTTCCTTCCGCATTTGGTTGACACCTACATTTATTTAGATCTTAACGCAATCGTCATGACTCTAGTGAATCTTTCCCTGACCTTCTGACCAGGTCATCCCTAATAATTTTAGACATGATGTACCTCTCACTCACAGCCCTTATCAAAGTTGCAATTTTATACCTATTTGTGTCATGAAATGATTAATGCATATCTGCCTGTTGAGCTGTAAGTTCTATTTGATCCTCCAATACCTAACACAGTGCCTGGCATCTAATGTATGCTTCCTAATTGTCTGACTATATCAATAAACAAATGCATTCATAGATTCTTGCAGGGATCTCTCTTTATATAATTGATATCATGAAATTTAGTATGAAGTGCCTCTCTAAATACCTCATATATGCTTTCATATATGCTATTTTTTTGTCTTCTCAAATAGATGATATGGTCCTCAGAACTATAAAGTTTATGCCTACTATGCATACAGTAGTCACAATACAGTAATTACTTATTGATTAAAGGAACTGTCAGTATCCCAGGAAAGAGAATCCCACAGTTCTAAAACAGAAGGACCATAAACATTAAAAGGTCTACTGCAGGAGGCCTTCTTTCCCCAGAAGCTATCCAAATCGGTGTTTTTCAAACTTTCTTTAATTGAAGCTCATAGTAAGAAACAAATTTTACATAGTGACTCAATGTGTGTTTACACACATGCACACATGTACACACAACTGAAAAAATTTCTCAGATAACACCCTTACTACATGAGATGTACTCTATTTCTGTTCTATTTCAATTTTTTAGTGTGCCAGTCAAGACCCATTAAATGGATCTACACCCTATAGAGGGTTGTATCTCATGGTTTTAAAAACTTGCTTTAAACTATCCCCAAAGGCCTTGCAGACCACCCTCTCTCATAAACAGACTTGTTTTCTAGACATTTTTTAGGATTTAGATCAGAAGCTCTAACTGTTCCTAGTTAACTCTATCAAAAATGTAACCCTACCCCAACATACCATTTTCAATAGCTCTACAATGGGAAAATTAAGACTCCAGCTCAGCAGGGCCCTGCTCTCACTATCCATTTGCTGTTGATATATTATTTCACTTACATCCTAGTAATTCTGTGTAATAACAAAATTAATAACAAAAGCAACCAGGAGCAGAGCCCTTACTCTCTGCCAGGCATTGGGCCAGATGTCTACATGCAACTCCATCCCACAGTGAGTTGGAGACTCACCAAGCCCCAAGTGCCCCAGGAGGTCAGAAGCAGGAACTAGCACCCAGGTTCCTTAAATTCTAATTCTTGACTGAGACATTTGCAACTTCAAACCTTTTCTAGGGAAAACTGTGCCTCATTTTTTGCTTTAGACAGAAAAGTAGAAGACTAGGAATGAAAGGTAAGTCCTAAAACAATTCACGGCAGGGAGGAATAACTCTCATATTAGCATGAAGGCGGAGTGGTTTAGGAAAAAGAACTTAGAAGTTGGAATCAAAAGTGAGTTGTTGAAAATGTATGGACACCAAGGAGGGAAAGTAGGGGTGGGGGGGTGGGATGAACTGGGAGATTGGGATGGACATATATACACTAATTTGTATAAAATAGATAACTAATAAGAACCTGCTGTATAAAATAAAAATTAAATTTAAAAAAAGTGAGTTGTTGAGATCTTGCCTATCTTCTATCTTATTTTTTTAAATATATGCTTGATTTTAACCAATAACATAGAATATGGACAATTCAGATAATTGCTAGGTACGCTCTCGAGTATTTGCTTGCATATTCAATTCAACCTAGCAACTCAAAGTTTTTTTAAAGTTTTAAAAAATAGTTGAGGAAATATGCTCTCCATTTATCTTTATTCTTCAAGTTTGATTCCATTAATTTAGACCAACAGAGAGTAAAGTAACTGGACTGTGTGCTCACTAGCCCTTATCTCAAGGTCTTAATAATTATGCATTAGCAATATGTGCTCTGGGTTTAGGAAGACAAGCATAAGAACTGCTTCTATCATTTCTGAATGTTTTATAAAACCATAATTGAGAAAATCAACCGCAGTGCTAGGTCCTTCATATAACTAGTCATCAACTGGTAACCAGTCATAACAATCAAATTATCATTAAAATCCTTTCCCCAAATTTTCCGCCAGCATTTGGATCCTGTCTCAATACTACCAAGGGAGCTACTGTGAAAAACCTGGGGAGTTTTAATTAGGTTATTGGCTTCCTCATAATGATACCTACCACTCTGGGTAGTTTATGGAGATTAGAATAATGTAGGCAAAATCTTTATAAACTACCCATTGGAGTAAAAATTCTTTATAAACTATAAACTGTTATTGTTTATTATATATAAGATTCTTTTACAACTGTATTATATACCCTGAGAGAGCTTTCTGTGTGTGTGTGTATAAACAAAGAACCTAGAAAAAATAAATTTTTAAATGTTGACCCTGCAAACCAAAACCTATAAAATTATACTGAGAGCTAAACTACAAAATAAAATATTAGGAGGAAGGGGGAGAGAAAGAAGAAGGGGAGACAGATTTTTTTAATGTTAAGAGCTAAATTAGAGGGAAGTTGCTCAGTATTAAATTGTCCAGGAGCTTCTTTCGGAAACTTGTCTGTTAGTTGAAATGCAATGTGTATATGATATAGTCACACAACTGTTCCATTTCCCTATAGTCATGAAAATTATTGTTTTGGTGAATGTAAAACCTGGTATTATTAACAAATATTAAGAACAAGATAGCAGAGTAATTAAAATTGCTTCCCAGAAAATTTTAATTCCCTTTGGCTTTAAAACATGGCAGGGAAAAGCAAACTGCTTACTGAAGGATAACTTCTTTACAAAGGAAATAGTTGCAAATCTAGAAAGCAAGATCAGCTCAGAAGTTTTGGAAACATAAAGTCATTAAAGAAATTGCCCAGAATTCTTAGTAACCATCATCATCCTCATCGTTATGAACTGAATGCATGTGTCCTCCCAAAATTGATATGTTGAAACTCTACGCCTCGTGTGATGGTATTAGGAGGTGGGACCTTTGAGATTTGATTAGGATTCAATGAGGTCGTATGGATGGAGATCCACATGATTGTGATTAGGGCCCTTATAATAATGATGAGAGCACGTGCTTCCTCTCCTGGGCTTCCCATCATATGAGGAGAATACAATGAGAAGCCAGCAGTCTGCAATCAGGAAGAAGGTTCTCACCAGAACCTGACCATGCTGGCACCCTGATCTTGAACTTGCAGGCTCCAGAACTGTAAGACATAAATTTCTGTTGGTTATAAGCCACCCAATTTATGGCATTTTGTAATAGCAGCACAAATACACTGACATTCATCAACCAAGCTTAGGGAAACCAGTTCTGATTTGTCCTCACAGCTCTTAGCACACCAACAGTCATGAAGTCTGAAAAATTAAACCTTCCTTGGAATTCAGACTGTTTAGAAACATCATCAAGGACTGAAACAATCATGTCCAAATGTTTTAAGTACACAGACGTTCCTGTATGAGGGCTCTAAGAATTGGGTAATTATCCCTACCAGGTGGTCTAGTCCAGTAAAACATTTCAGAAGCAATAATCCTACACATGGACAAATTCTCAAACGGATCTCTGCAAGAGCCTGAGACTTGAAAACACCTTATTATATTCTTTCAAGACCATCGAGTATCCTCTCAGAGATGGACATGAAATAAAACAAGCACTTTTTCGTCAAGAGTTAGAAGGTCAAAAACTAAATAGCACGTCCCTAATTCAAAATGCCCACTAGGATCCTTATGAGTGTTTCTCAATTTTGACTATTCATTCGATTGGGATGGAGGTTGAGGAGAATTGGAGGGGGCCACAGGAATTACTCATTCTAGGCCCCAAAGAGTTGGTTTTAATTGGTCTGGAGTGAGAGCCAGGCATAAGTTATTTAAATCTTCTCATGTGGTCTAATATGCAGCCAGGGTGGAGAAGCCCTGATCTACTGCAATAATGCCTAAATGCTGGCAGTGGCAATAGAATCTACAGATTGCTAAATTCTAATGCAGACACACTGAATTGACTCCCTAGGATTGGAACACAAAAATACAGCCTCAAAGGTCAGTCTCATTCTCAGCCAGGTTTGGGAAACTTTGCTCTCATATCTTGCTACTCAAAGTGTAGACGGTTATCACCTGGGAATTTATTAACAATGCAGAACCTGGGACCCACCCCAGACCTGATGAATCAGAATCTGCATTTTAGTGAGATCATCAGGTGATTCCCCAAGCTCATGACTACACTCATCTTGTGCATCCTTTTCTTCCTTTTAAGGATGGGAAAGCAGGCCAGGGAAGTTAGAGGACTCGGCAAACATAGGAAAAGGGCATCTAGTGGGGGAGAAAGACAGAATTAGGCCTCGCCGTCTAAGACTTTCTATTTCATCACTATATTTCTGAACTGCTGTTTAAACTTTTGTTTTCATTTAATATAAAGGAAGCCCTTCCTCTTTACAGTGCTATTTCTTCAGACATCACGGAAAGTAACTACAATTTAATACCACTACATATTAATCCCATTCCTAAAGGAGATCACATAGAAACCATGAGGTCAATAATTCCACTGGCAGAAGTTTCTGGAAGAAGAAAGGTTATATTCAGTCAATGAAAACAATATAAAAGCATGTATTCTTCCTTTCTATAGCAATTCCAGGAAAAGAATCTTTTCCTCTGAGCTGCTCCAACACTACCTGTATCTGGCATGACTAGATGGTTATTTAGGTTTTCGTTTCATTTGTTTTTATGAAAACTACCCCATTCTCTGATCCAGAAATTCCATGGACATTAACAAGTGTGGAACGCCTTTTTGGGGGTTAAACCTCTCTCTCTCTCCCTCTCGTCTTTTTCATGCAAATTACCCTAGAGAGAAGTATTTCAAAGCACAAGCACAGAGAAGTTTTCAGATATTTTAAGAACTGCTAAGGTACAAAAGAATTCTAGAGTACTGAGGAAGAACCAAGACATGGAGGTGAGAAAGGAAAGGACTTCACAAAAAGAAACCAAACACACTGAATAAAACACATTCACTAATTTATACTTTTTCCAAGGTCTAGTGCTGATTCTGAGAAAAGTCAACAGGATTTTCCCTCACATTATATTCATTTAGTCCTAACCTTGGAGAAGCACACAACCCAGAAATCATCACCTTTATTCTGAAAGCCCTAAAACCCTGGCATAGACCTCCTCCAGCAGAGGTGAAGTATAGGCAGAAACAGGTAAATTGAGCTAAGGGCTATTTGCAGCCACTCTCGCAGAACCCCGGGACCTCCATGAGGGAAGGACTTGAGTGCAGGTGCTCACAGTTCCAAGTATTACCCCACCCTCCGCAATTCTCTGATTCAAAGAGCTAAAGAATTCACATTCCAAAAATCAGTGGCCAAGAATGGAAACTTGGAGCTTAAAAGCAACACAATGAAGCTCATGCAACAATCACTAATGTTTTCTAAAACGTATTGAAGAGGGTATTTCAACAATGCTGATTGTCAAATATTCATTATAAAGTTAGATTTGGTTTGGGAATCTTGGTTTTATTCAAAATTTTACTTTGGATAGAGAGAACAAACTAAGTGGTTACCAGTGGGGAGAGGGGTAGGAGATTAAGAGCTACAAACTACTGTGTATAAAATACCTAAGCTACAAGGATATATTGTATAGCACAGGGAATATTGCCAATATTTTATAATAACTGTAAGTGGAGTATAATCTATAAAAATTTTGAATCACTATGTTGTACACCTGAAACTAATATAATATTGTAAATCGACTATACCTCAATCTAAAAAACCTACTTTGGAAACATATATACATACATACATACAAAAAAAAAATTTACTTTGTCTCTCATCTGAACCAGCCTCCTGTTAAAATCTGAAGTTACATATTTCTAATCCACAAGAACAACCAGACGGACCAAGCTAATTATCTGGCCTGTGATACTCTTCTGAACCTCTGTAAGGAGAATACAGAAATCACCTCTGTACACAGTCTCACTGAACTAAGCTCTCTTTGGCTGCATTCTTATTTACTTCAAGGGAATGAAAAGGGAGCTAGATAACAAAGTGATAATGCAGGTAATCTCTAGAGCTTCACTACAAACCTGGCAATCTCCCAGTTTTCTCCATCTCAGTTTTCTTCATCTCCATCCTTACCTCTCTCTATGCCCGATGCTTGAGCCAAAACCCTGAAAGCCATCCTTCACACCTCTTCATTCATGCCATCCAGTTCAACACTAAACCCTAATAATTCTACCAGCAGAGGCATCCGCACTTCTCTCCTTCTCTACTGTTACTTCCCAGGCCAACCCACCATCATCTCTTGCCTGGACAATTGCAACAGTCTCCTGGCTGGTCCCCTACTGTCACTGTTCCTCCCTCCAACCCAACTTGCTGTTATACAGCAAGTGACCCCTGTGGCCAGGAGATCTGTCCACTGCACTTGGAATACAATGCAAAAGCCTTACCCGGAATAGTCAAGTCTCTGTCTCTCCATCCTTGTTTCCCGCCTTCCTCTTTTTTTGCCCACTGCAATCCAACTACACTGGCTTTTAAGCTTCACAAACTTAGCCACTCATTTTCTCCTTCCTCCTTAGGACGGTTCACATGTTTTCTCTTTGCCTGAAATATTCTTCTGCCCACTCATCATCTAGTTACCTCTTACTTTAGGCCTCAGTTCAACACTACTTCCCTAGAAATGTCTTCCCTGACACCATCTCCCAATCAAAATTAGTTTCTGTTACACTTGATCACAGCACCCTCCCTTTTTCCTTCAAAGTGCTTACCACAGTCTGTAATTTATATTTTGTTTGGGTTTGTTGAACACCTATCTTCCCACCAGACTCCAAGTTCCATGAGGGCAGGGACGATGTCTGTTGGTTCATCACTGTATACCTACAAAAGTTTGTTGAATGATCAAATATAAAAATTCTTATTCCTATTTAAAGTCATACGGCCAATAAACAATTACTAGAGCAATGGTAGACATTGTCAAGAATATAGATAAGAATTATGCTAGGTATTTTTCTTCAAAGAACTGACAATTCTGTAAAAAAATTAAAATTAGGTGTTCCGACACAGATTTCCCTGAACTCTGGAAACTTGTGAATTTAAGTCATGGAGCATATATTACTTTTTAAACTTGTCTTAAGTGGGTGAGTGATATCTATAGATATATTTAAGTTTCAGAGAACAGTAACAGCAGAACAATCCCTGAAGCACATACAGCACATTTTTATTTGGGTTAAATAAAATCCTGGCACAGATGGCTAAACAAAAGCATAAATAATTTATATGTCATGCCCACATCCACAATGTTGATTTCTGGTAGGTTCATTATCCACTTCTACTATGTCAATAACAGAATATAAAACTGGTATGTTTCATGTCCTTACAAATACACCTTTATCCTACAGTTCTATATCAAGGAAATGTGTGTGTGTGTGTGTGTGTGTGTGTGTGTGTGTAGACACATACACTTTGTACCTGTCTCATTCCACAATGAAACTATTATATAGTAATAATTGGCAACATTAAGCAGACCATCACTGTGGGAGTTGGAAATATGCAAAAAATATCTGTTAATTTATTCAAACTTGTTCAGCTGTCATCAAAGATAAAAATATGCCTTCACTTTTCATCTCCTTCAAGATCAAAGGTACATTTTTAAGTTTCTGTGTTTCTTTGATGGCATTAAATTCATCATTTTTCCATCTAGCCAAAGTGGTTCAGAATTCATGAGATACTTTAACTTATATTCCTGAAATTCTAATGGTAGGAATAATAGCAATTTTGTTATAGAAAATATTTCTACACACAAAAAAATGTTCAACAATTCAAAGTTTCTACTTTTAATCACTGGTGTTTTGTTCATGAAAGATGTGTTTCTAAAAAGTATACTCGTCAGAATCATTAAAAGTAAAAGATAACTGCAATAATGGCCTATGAGATTCGTAGTCTCAGAGTACAACAGAAAACCTTCACCCTGCTGTTGATAAGAACAAATTTTTACTGAATTTCATTACAATGACATTTCTTAAAATACCTAAGGACTTAAAACATTCGCTAGTTATATAATCTTGGATAAAAGCTAAATCAGTCAAGATATGTTTGTCAGGGGGAATAAAGTTTTACATTTTTAATGTTTAAGCATCATTTTTTTTCCATACATATTTCCATACAAATACAAATATAAGATTTTTAGAAATTTCATGTAATGTCTGAAACATTTATATTAACATATTTCCATATAAGCATCATTTTTCAATCCTGCAAATAAGCAAACCTTGTTTTTGCAAATGAACTACAGCTGTTCTAAAGGGATTCTATTTTCTTTGAAGTTAACCTTTTAAGGCAATCAAACACTAATAGCAAGATAACTAATGGAGAATTTCAATTAAAAGACTAGTCTAAGCTCCACACCTGGTAGAAAAAGTAGAAGTGAGGCTTTTCTGAATGCATTTACAATCAGATTAATTTTCTAAAGCTTTGTCTTTTTTTTTTTTTTTTAATTTCTACTATCTATGCATTAGGAGCTAATTGTTCAAGGGAAAGATACAGATCACAAATTCAATTCATTTCTCTCCTTTGGCCGGATTTCACTGAGCCAGTTACAAAAAGAGGCTGAATTTCTGCCTTCTTCTTCAGCTTCTCCAAGCACTGCCAATTACTGAGGTAAAAAGAACTGATGTTTCTTTGACTGTAAGGAGTAGTTTTTTTGTTGGGGGAAAAAGTGGTGTTTATTTGTTTGTTTTGGTTTTGGTTTTTTTCTCCAAATAAGTAAGCCCTTGGTAAAGTGAATCCAAATGCCTTTAATCTCAGATCCACCAGTTTAAGACTTAGGAAAGCCTTAACTATTTAATACTTTCCTTTCTTCAGGTTAAAAAAAAGAAAAGTAAATCTCCCCTACCTCAGAGAAAATAGGAACAGGTGAACATTTATTAAGCCCTTGCTATGATGAGGCACAGTGCAAGATCCGCTACATTTGTGGGTTTGCTGAATCTTCCCAGCAAACCCACAAGGTAGTTACTATAATCCTGTAGAGCCCTGGGATGTCACCAAGAGTAATGGCTAGAGTCATGATGGAAGTCTGTGTCAAGACAAGATGGAAATGCCTTTGCTCTGTTCAGAGCACTGTTCTCTGCCCCACAGAGTTCCAGAAAGATGACCAGTTACCTTGACAGTGGTTGCTCTAGTGGAAAAAGAGCCTGCTTGGGAACGAACAAGGAGAATGTATCACACCTTTCATTCCTCACTCTCAGAGGACATCTTTTGTTTCTGGGCCCAGTAGTGAGGCAACTCTTCTTTCAACCTGTAACTCCTCCTTTGGTCCATCACACTTATACACATTGGCTGTATATGATATCGGTAATGGACATGTTTCATGCCCTGAGTCAGTAGAGTGAACAGGCAGGAATCACTCACTCGGCACACTGCGCTTATAAAGGGTAAGAAAAAACTACTTGGCAAAATTCTTACCTCTAGGGATCAGTAATCTGGTTAGCAAGTAAGACTAATATTACACTGAGTGGGAAGCCAGAAATGACCCTAAGATTTCTAGACTAAAAGATTAAAATAGTAAAGACACCTTTGACAGAAATGGGGAAATACCAAAAAAGTAAGTCTATTTGAAGCCAAAACCAATGATAAATTCAATTCTCTGGCCACAATGAGTTTTAGATAACTTGTGAGGTGTACAAGAGAAATTCTATAGGCCACTGGAAATACAGGACTGGAGAACAGAAAGGATACATTTTAAATTATGACCGAGGACAAACTTGCTCTGAAAAGGAGGATAAAGATGTAAGAAAGACAGCTGAAGGTTGAACCTGAATGACAACCATCCTTCAGGAGAGGGAAGAGGAGGAGAGGGGAGGGGAAAGGAGATAGAAAAGGAATAGAAAGGGTATAGAAAAAGAAAGGGAAAAGGGCAGGAGAAAGTGAAAAGTCATGAAAGCCAAAAGACGAACTCATGTGGAGAGGGTAGGGGAGCAGAGTCTTAAATCTTACAGAGCCAGAAAAATATGGACAAATAAAAGGTTTTTGGATTCACAAGAAGAATGCTCACCTGTAAACTTCTAGAAGTTTCAACATTACGTTTTACACAGAAATCCATTGAAAAGAGGTGCAAAAGGAAATGGTGACCAAGAATTAAAGGCATCAACTACAGAAGGTGCATTCAAAGTTTTAAACATCTAACTAATAACAATAACTAACCACACTGATACTGATACGGTGCTTGTTATGTGCCAGACACTGTTCTCAGCACTTTGCTTGTATTTCCTCATTTAATCCTCACTCCAACACCGTAAGCTAGGCACTTTTATTACTTGCATTTTGCAAAGGAGAAAACTAGGTATAGATAAGTCACAGAGCTAAAAAGCATCAGAGCCAGGACTTTAACGCGAGCCTCCAGAACCTATGGTGCCTAACCAGTGTGCACACTGCCCCTCACAGAAAGAAAAAAAAATAGGAGAAATGTTATTTGTATCATTGTGTTCAATGTGCATCCCCAGTGCTTATATCAGAGCCTAGCACATAGTGGGCACTCAACAATATATGTTGAATTAGTGAATGATTAACTAGAAACAGTATGAACATCAAGCAGAAGGATGGGAGTTATTTTTAGGGGAGTTTATTCTGGGATTATTTAGCCCTCATTGAAAAATTCCTCTATTCTCTCAATGCCATAAATATATGAAAATAAACTCATTGTGCTATAATTTGTCCCAAATCAAAAATATGCCAGCAGACAGAAAAGGCTTACAGAAAAGATCAGGATAAAGATGAAATTTGCCCTCAATCTAAGTGAGTTGCTTGATTTTCAGTTAAACTTGGTGATCTGAGGCTGGCCATGCAGTCTCTAAAAAGCCAAAATCTATTCTGCCTCTTCCTCTGGATAGTGCACAGGACTGCAAGCTGCTTCTCAAGGCAGAACTCACTCAGAAGATACATAAACTGGTACAGATCAATTCCCAAGGATAAAACTTAACCATCAATAACTCCTAACTGCAAAATTGTTTTTAAAACAATAATTAGGATCAACAAATTTCTAAACAGTTATTTCCTGTATAAAAGTCTATCTTTTAAGCCCTTGGAGATTAGAACAAAAATGATAGGAAATATTTCAGCTGTACATCAAGTTGGAATAAGAGATGAGTGTGAGATCACATACACATCCACCTCTCATGCTCTCATGAGTCCCATCTGATTTTCCCTGTACAATATGATTTCCATTTTCAGATATACACGTTAGTTACCTAAATATTTTAAACTATACAATTACTGATACAAGCTTACTTAATAGATTTCATCAGCAGTGTTTCAGAAAAAAATCAATTCTAGACTTGGTTAATTTAGGAGGCAACAGCAAAAAAACATTTATTCAACTAGTACTTAGTGCTATGTGCATGTGTAAGGTATAACCCATATCCTCAAGAAGCTTAGTCCACATACCAACACTTCCACAACTTCCCAGTTACATGTCATTACCTCTAGAAACTGATTGTGCACCTAAGCTCATATCTCAAATCATATAACTTGTGAAATCAATAGGACTTTGTACTTATGCTTCTCTGATGGGACCATACCCAAGAAAGAAAGAAATCCATTTCAATAAAATTTCAAGCAGCTTTGCAACCACTCTTCCTTTATAAACTATTTCACTTTTTATTTACTTTTCCTATCTTTTCCCATGTGAAAACTCAACATATCACAAAACTACTATCTAGAATGTACACAAATATTTCTCTGTATTAGTAACAGTATCCATAAACAACCAAACACTAAAATAACATCTAACACACTGATATATGTGACAATATTGTCACAGCCCTCATTTGATCAAGTATCTTTCAAGACCAAGCCTTTCCAATATTAAAACTTCTATATTATATAAAATGAGAATATTTAAATTACTCTTTTTAGTCATTCTTCAATAATGAAGAGGAGTTATATCATACATTATTAAGCTAGGGTATTTAGTGGAACACACTAAGGATTTTTTTTTCAGCCTTGTTGAGGTATAACTGACAAATAAAAATTGTATATATTTAAACTGTACAACTTGATGGTTTGATATACGTATACAATCAAGCTAATTAACATGTCCATCATCTCACATAGCTAGTGTTTTCTTTTATTGTGTGTGTGGTGAGAACATGACTGGAGTTTTAAAAATTCTATGAGTAAAGAAAAATATTTTACAAATGTCCATTTCTTACAGCACATCAAGACTACTTTCTTTGACCTCAATTTCCACAACAATAATTACCACTGGTTTTGTGACTTGTTATTCATGTTCATTTGATTACACTATGTATCTCTGTTCTTCATAGAAGTACTATATGGCATATTTTAATTTTTCCCATTAAAAATGATTTTGTTTGGGACATTTCAGAGCATCTCTCAAAATATGGTTTCTAACCCTACCAAAAAGAAAAAAATCCCTAAAACCAAGATTCAGACTTGATGACTGACAGGAAATAGAACCTCCTAAAGTAATATGTCTCCAATCATATTTTTTTGAGAGTTTAATAAATTTGAAGAACTTTGAAGAATATTTACTTTAGCTCTGTATTTTATTTTTAAAGTTTGGATAACATCAAAATACTAGAATCATATAATACCCTAGGTAAGTAACTGTAAATCTGTAAACTACCTTTTAATAAGATCAAAGCACTGTCATGAACTGATTCTACTTCACCAACTTGATCAAAATTATATCAAGACATCTGATGAGGAAAATTTTTGTTGAAATAGAAAATATATTCATCCTTCTAGTATGAACATTATACATTATTATTCTGCAAAACTTTATATTTCATACATATTATCACCACACTGAGGTGATTTATTACAATAAAATTTTGTTCATCTTCTAAAGTAAATACTCTACTAGTCTAAAATTTATTTGAATTTGTTTCCATAAACTGCTTTTACTAATATCACATTCAGTCACAAAACGTAGGTCACCATTAACTAATATAAGATTGCAATTCCTTTCTTCATTTCACTTTCCTATATGTCTTGTGTTTTAGATATTTTCTGCCAAGAGTAAGAACTAACTGCGTTGATTTTAACCCCCAATCAAACTTGAGGAAAAGGACAGAAAAGATATTAACTACTTAGTTCACCTGTGGCAGGACCTATAGTGCCCTCTTGTGGTGAATCTTAACTACAGCGCTCTGGAGAACAGTACAACTTTTCCTAGACCAGACACTGGAGAGAAGGTGGAAGCGTTGTTCCTCCATGCTACCAAGCAGCTGTTTTTAACAATGAAAGTAAAAGATAAATATTGACTAAACTAAAAGACTCCTTTATAGAAATGTACTCAGTCACCATCAGTTAAAACAATCATAGCCACTCCCTTCTATTAACAAAAATACTGCTTTATGTTTCTTTTAGTAGGGCAGTTGACAGATGGCCAGGCACGTGGATTTCTTATATACTCTACTTCTGGAATCAAGCAAAAGATAAACAAACAGAGCAATTTCTAATGAACACAAGAATGTCCTGGGACAAGCAACTCTCTAGTCAACAAAGTACTGCATTTGTTATACAAGGCAGTGTGTACTCTAAAGCAAGGGACAATCCTCTGGCTTACTTATAAATATAATTTAGGAAGTGGTCAGTATAATTTCAATCTCTATGATATTTTAAAGGTAAAAGTGATACATTATAAGACCTGGGTAAACCAAAGCTTCAAAAACTCTAAGTGGTTTTATCAACATTTCCTGAATAGTATTTTAGATCTTTCAAGAAAAACTATCAAGTACTCTATACCAAAAAACCCCACAATAATCCATTTGTCTTCCACAATTTTTTTAATTGGATGAGAATTATGAGTTATTATTTCTTTTCTATTTTGTTTTTAAATCACGAGTTCTCTTATTTCCCCTCCCATAGGTTCTCATTTAAGATCTTAGTTTTTACAAATATTAATTATAGCACAAAAATGATTTTGGATTTTCCTATAGGTAAGAGCACTGAGTAAAGAAAGTGCTTGTGCAACCAGGTATTTCAGGCAAAATGAAAAACTGAGTATACTCAACTTCTTCTCTTGAAGGTTAAGTGGTTCATAAAATACTGCCTTTTCTGTTTTCTTCTTTCCTGGGCCCCTTTTTTCTCTAAAGAGAAAAACATTTCTAGTTTTTCATAATGTTTAAAATATTAAAGAACAGTAAATTCTAATTTAAAAGACATTATTTTTATAGTTAAAAATTTTCGAGATGGCAACCAGGTTTACTGTCACCCAAACTAATCATTTCTGCCTATTTGTTAAGGAATCAAAGACAACATATATATAAAATGTACTGCCCAAAGCAATAATCAGATTGAAGGCCTTGGAAATGTTTTGTTTTGTTTTGTTTTAATCTAAAATTCCACCTAAAAGTCTTAAAAAACTGTTGCTTTCTTTCAGGTACCTACCTTCTACCCATAAGTGTACTGCTCCCTACGGCCCAAAATATATTGGTGAATAGCTCGCATAAATACTATGCAAGGTTTAAATAAGGGAAGATGGCCTGATAATGTTCCAGACACAGATTCAGTCAGTCGGCATTTTGGACGGGGGCCTTCTATGAGACACTGCACACAGGTAATGAACTCACCACATGGTTCCCAAACTTTCCCTTCCTAGCAACATATTTTGATTCTACTGGCCAAAAATGTATCTAAACCTTGCTATTGCATTTATGCTTTTGACCTTTACAATTTCTTGGAGTAATAATGTGTACCCTATACCTACTAGAATCACATGTTAAGAATGATTGTAATTCCTTTTATTTGTCTAAAAATGATCTTATCTTTTATCTTAAAACTAAAGAGAGGAATTCCCTACTTCTACTATTTTGGGATTTGGCTATAAAATATGTTTGTATCCATCCTACTCAATGGCCCTCATTATTTTATTTTATAGACTTTGAATCACCAGTGACAATTTGAAATGCTTTCCCATAACAGACTCTGTCAACTAAACAAGGAAAATAAAAAGCCAGTCTCAAGAGGTGTAAAATAACAGCAAATAGGCTACAGTGCTACTCTAAGGCAAAGAATACAGCACTGTTATTCTGGGAAATTGCAACTGAGGAGTTTGGAACTTTATTAGAACATCCTCATGTTTAAAAGCTATACCCAAATATACCACACTTCTTGCTCTTTTTTTCCTCCATCAAGAAGTTTTCTGATAGATTTCTAATTGGCAGAGATTTCAGCTCATTAATGATCACCGTGGACAAATAAAACTTGACCTTTTCTCTTCGTGTCCATTGCCCTTTCATATCTAGTATCCCTCCTTTTCTCCCTCTCTCTCTCTCCCCCTCCCTCTCCCTCCCATGCTCCTTCCCTCCCTCTCTCTCCTTCCCTCTCTCCCTGTATTTCTGCTACTTTTTACATCTCTCTTTTGCTCTTTCTATGTGGTGAGACAGAGAGAGAGTTTTCTTCCTCTGCATCTACCTTTGTGTCTGGGTAGATACCTGTCTGTATGTTTATCTGTGTGTATCTCTAGATATGCTTCTACTCCGACTCTCACTAAAAGATCTGATATTTTCATAAGAAGAAAATGATGTTGTATCAGAAAAAGAAGCACTTCATGGGGTAAAAGTAACCCATCTTTCTTCAATTCTTAGCTAGATTAGGAGTGCTGCCTCTTTTCTTTTCCACTAAAGCTCTGCCAATACTTCACTTTCAAAGTTGTTAAGTTAATGAATAATGAAATCTTCACGGTGACAAACTCAATCCATCTGTGAGAACCCTGAAGGGAATTTTCTGTTAATCTCAAACAATTTCTCAGAATGAATTTTTCTATTTCTCTGCCAAATCATATAGAAATGGCAACAAGTGTGGGATACTCGCACATAAATGTGTAGAGAAATTTAATACTGTAATTCTCAGTTTCTGAGGTTCTTCCTGTACAAGCGGCACTGAGACTTTCTTTTATTGATTATATACACATGCTCATATACTTTCCTCAAATATCTAACACATTTCAAACAAAGCTCAGAGGTTTTGAGTAGTGGTATTAAAAGTTAGCCATAAGCAATTAGAGGTGATATTTAAAATGCAAAAACAGATAAATTTTCATTTGTACTTGGTGCTATCCATGGAAAGAAACATTAAACCAGTGAAGCAATTATAACATGAAGTGTAAAAAAGATAAAACATTCATTGACTTGGATGGTAGATTTAAAATGGAGGCAATGGAAGCAGCTCTTTCTAAGCCACATAAGGTAAGTCTTAATTTCATGGTATATCAGAAATAAAAGATATTCTAAAAACTGGCTCATAGTTCCGGTCTGTATGAGAAATTTCACCCAAAGATGCTATATGAGTAAACTTCAGCCAAGGAATTCTCATCTACTTTCTGGTTACCACGCAGAGCAATAGAGAGCCTCCAGATTTTATTCTTTAAGGCCTTCTCTGAAAAGTCCTCTCACAGACCAAATTGCATGGAGTTGAAATAACCCAAGAGGATGAGAAAGCTGAAAAACAGACTGATATACCTTAAATAGCTAATTCCAATAACCTTTAAATTTCCCAAACTGGTTGTTTTAACAGTAATATCTCCTTGTACTCTAGGTTTCTGTACAATATTAATATAAGAAAGTAATGTATAAACATAGACATTGGCTACCATGAGGAATTTATATTTTATATTATCATAAAAAATCAAACACACATTTGAAATCACACTGGAATGGCTAAAAGTATTATAGTTTTTTTTTTTTTTATACACTAAACCAGGCCTATTAGCTATTTTTTTTTTTTGGAACCCAAAAAAGTCTGTTCAAGACTTGTATAGTATCAGGCATTGACCAAATGCGAAGAAATAAAGTCAAAAGCCTCAAATGAAAACCAAATACCATGTCAGAGATTGATGAAAAATACCTTGGGACACTTAACATATAGTCCCTAAATCAGGGGAAATATTTGCAAGCCTAGTTTTAGAAGAGATCATATCCTAAGAATTAATATAACCTAATCTACCAATTCAGGAAGAGCATAATTGTATTTAATTATTTATTATCATTTGAGTGTGCCTCTGTCTTGCCACTAAGGAGGGAGCTTTTTGAGAGCAGAAGTGTCTTAATCATTTTTTTATCCGAAGGACCCCACAGAGTGTCTCTTGTATAAGGCACCCAAATAAATATTGTTTCATTGAATGAATGAATGAATGAATGAATAAACAATGATTATGGAATTGCATAGAGTATTTCCATTGCTTTGGTCCAAAATCTACTGTAATCAATATGCAGAAATGTCTTTCTCATAATTCTCCAAGCAAAGGATCTCAAAATATAATAATAGGCCTCTGAAGGAAAAAAACAAAAAACAAAAAACTTTAAAGGATATTTTACATATCTTGCTTGTAAAATTGAAAATTATATAAAAGATTTGAAAGCAAGTAGAAAATGTATATTTCAATAAAATGCAAAGTTTATAAGGTCCTAAAATGTGAAATATATAACCATCCCCATTTCGATATCTTAGAGGAAATGAATGCATAAATGGATGGCAATTCAAAGACACTTTAAGGCAAGAAAACCCTAACATCAATAGCAAGGTAGAATGGCATTTTTAAAATTCTTTCTCTAGTTACTTTAAAAGCACAGTAGATATTGCTTCCCTTCTACATTTCTCCTGTTTAAGTCAAATCAAATATATCATATAGATCAATACAGACCAATGCAAAATAAAAAAAAAAAAAACTTTAAACACAAATTTGACCATAATAATTGCCTTCCCATTTTTCCAGAACTGACTCTCTTTCTTAGGTTCAACTCCAACTACCCTCTCATACACAAGGCTCCTTTCAGCGGTGCCCGTTGGGCCTGAAAGCCATTCCAGAGACTAAATCTTAAGTAGCCACTTTCACAGCCATTCCCAACTTGAAGGAACCCTTCCACTGAGATTAACTCTAAGAATTTGATCAGTCTCTTCAGCCTACTTGTTTAAAAATGTGGGGAAACGATGAACAAAAAAGATATCCCTCAACAAAGCGAAACTCAACTCTGTTCTCCAGATGTACCTACACCCTAGCCGCTGCTCCCCCTTGGCTTCCTGCGGTTCTGGGCTCTGGACAGGTGGGAGGGGGGAGAGTACGTCTTGGGGAGGGGATGCAACTAACTTTCCTCGGCCACCTCATTCCCACTCCCACCTAAAATCAGGTCCATCTTGTAACTGCAGCCGCCAGGTAGGGCGGTCTGCGTCCCCCTCCCGCCTTGGGAGAGGGATGGGACGGGGAGGATGGGGGGCGTGGGTGCGCAGGATGGAGGTGGAGGGGTGTTCTGACTGCAACTCTTCTTACCGCTGGAGCGCCTGACGATGTTCTCCAAAAATGTGTTCTGTGGTGCCACCAGCCCTCTCTTGCCCCCCGGCATCCTGGGTCTGGAGAGCAGCGGCCAGGATCCGCGGCGGGGGAGGGGGGAACGCAGGAAGAGAAGGTGGAGGAAGAAGAGGAAAAGGTGGAAGAGAAGATCGAGCCGAAAGAAGAGGGGGCGCGGCGGCGGCGACGGGGTCCCCTGACTGTGTCTCCAGCCCGACCCGGATGAGCAGCTCTGGGGAGGAGGACCAGGCAGTTCATGGTAGTAGCGCTCCCCCGGCCGCCGCTGCCCAGACTGTGGCGGTGCCGCACACGGGGCTCGGGAACTGCAGGCTCCGCGGGGCACAGTGCGCCTGCGCCGCCCCCGCTGTCGCTGTCCCGCCGGTGCTGATGCTGAAGCTGTTGCTGAGGCTGCTGTCGCGGCGGCGATCACCTAGGCGCTGGCTCAGCATTTCTCCCCCTGCCCCGACCCCGGGGCCGGGGGAGCAGGAAAAGCCCACTCAAAGCCCTATCTCCCAGATCCTCTACTGCGCCCTCCTCTCCCACTTCCTAGCCTACCCCACTGGCGCAGCCGGATCAGCGCTGCCCAGCTGAGCCCAACTTCTGCCCGGCTGTGCGCCTGGTGGCCGCTCCTCTCTCCCCGGAGATCGAGGCAAACGCTCGCTGTCCAGTGGGGCCGTGGAGTGGGAGAGGAAGTGGGAGAAGCAGGCAGGATGCCAAAGAGGGCAATGGGCAGTCGGAGGGGGTCACATCTCAGTTTCTCCTGCCAAGGTCCCGAGTCCCGGCTGCTCCCGGGGACACAGCTGCCGGGGCGGAGGTGTTGATCATCTCCCGCTCCAGTCCGGGCTGAGCGCGCAGCAGGGACTGACTGAGCGGCGCGCGGGGACGCAGAGCAGCCACCTGACGCTGCTACCGCCCCCCTCTGGGCTTCGGCGCCCGAAGCTCAACAGAGGCGATTTCAGCAGCCGCCCTGCCCCACACCTTGGAGCCCGAGCCAGATAGGGTCTGAGCGCAGAGCAGGAGCGGGAATGGCCCGGGCGCCCCAGGCTGGGTCTGGCGCGCGGAGGAGCGTGGCGGCAGTACAGGGACGCTTCCCAGCGCTGCGGAGCGCACAGGCGAGCAGCGAGCCCAGCCACCGCTAAGTTGCGGGAAGGGTTGCACTTAATGCAAGGAGTAAGGGAAGAGAGTGAATAATTCACACCCGAGAGAGGGAGAGTGCAGCGGGCAGCGTTTGCTGTGGAAAAACAGTAAAGGCGGGGGGGGGGGGGGCGACGTTGCACAGGACTGGGGAGTGTGGGCAGGAATTTTCTCTAACAACGCTCGGAACCGGCGACAGGAGCGGAACCGCTAGAAACAGAGTCCAAAAGCCAGAGTCTATGACGGAGAAGGGAAAATAGCGTAAGTGCGAAGGGACCGGGGAAAGAGATGGAAAGAAATGGAGGAACTCACGCCGCGGCACCGGCACCTTCTTTTATCTAAGGCGGTGGTTCTCAAAGTGGTCCCGGACTGGCGGCATCTCCTAAGAACTTGTTAAAAATGCAAATTATCAGGCTCTATCCAAGGGCTAGGAAACCGGGAACTCTGGGAGCGAGGGCCAACAATGTTTTAACAAGCCCTCCGGATAAATATTATGCCCGCTCAAGTTTGAGAAGAACTGATCTACGGATTCCCCTCCAGAGGCTTCGCCTGGGCCTGTCTAGAAAGGACGAATGCATAAACAGGGTCAAGGAGTGAGGACAGAAAGTGCGCTGCGGCCAGGTCAGAGGTTCGTGGCGAGGCAAAGTGTTAGGTAGGAAGGCGAAAGGAAAGTTGGATGGGGGCGTCCCCTTTTGCTAGATAAGAATATGCTAGATAACCCCTGTTAGGAAAGGTCAAGGCTAGGTTACCCGGAGACAGCGGGAATCTCCCCGGCAGGGGTCAGAGAAAACAACTCCTGCTCGGCTCCTACCCTGGGCAGGGAGGAAGGGGGATGGGGGAGTGGGGGCGGTGTCTCGCCTAAACCCCTAGATTACCAATCACTGGCCTCAGGTTACCATCACCGCCTCTCCAGAGCTGAAGTGTAAGGGCCTTTGCCTGTAGCTGAGAGACACATAAATACACAGCCAGAATCCAGGCTTTATCTTAGGATCCTTTTCTCCCTCTCCTCTGAAATTTCCACCCGTTCCTGCAGTGCTTGGGCGGCTGAGCAAACCCAGAAGGTTGATGCGAGGTAAAGAGCAGTTTGCTCTGCTAGGATTCTTTCCGCACAAAATCAAGAGACTCGGTAGAATAACATTAGTCTAGCCTTGCTTTCTACCCCAAGCACGGCTGGTGGTGCAAGTTTATTTCCCTACAGATAGACTGCCTTCTAAATACGTTGGGGTGTCTTTAGTTAAATAACAAGGGACTCAGGCACAGATTGGATCCTTGTGGTTGGCCTGCCATGACAGGAGTCAGAGATGTGGCTGAGGTTACAGCTCCGTTCCTGCAGTTGACCGGGTGTGTACAAGGGTGATCTCGGACAGGCAGCGGTGAGTGGTGGTGTGAAGCGAGATCTTAATTCCCTGCCCAGGAATTGAACCTGGGTAGCCTGGATGAAAACCAGGAATCCTAGCCACCACACCCCCTGGCTCTTGCCCCCAGTGAAAAATGCATTTCTCACAGAGGCAAAAACTGTAAAAACAGTTACATGCAGCTCAATATCAAAAAACAAACAACCCAATCCAAAAATGGGCAGAAGACTTAGACATTTCTCCAAAGAAGATGTACAGATTGCCAACAAACACATGAAAGAATGCTCAACATCATTAATCATTAGAGAAATGCAAATCAAAACTACAATGAGATACCATCTCACAACGGTCAGAATGGCCATCATCAAAAAATCTACAAACAATAAATGCTGGAGAAGGTGTGGAGAAAAGGGAACACTCTTGCACTGTTGGTGGGAATGTAAATTGATACAGCCACTACGGAGAACAGTATGGAGGTTCCTTAAAAAACTAAAAATAGAACTACCATACGACCCAGCAACCCCACTACTGGGCATATACCCTGAGAAAACCATAATTCAAAAAGAGTCATGTACCAAAATGTTCATTGCAGCTCTATTTACAATAGCCAGGACATGGAAGCAACCTAAGTGTCCATCGACAGATGAATGGATAAAGAAGATGTGGCACATATATACAATGGAATATTACTCAGCCATAAAAAGAAACGAAATTGAGTTATTTGTAGTGAGGTGGATGGACCTAGAGTCTGTCATACAGAGTGAAGTAAGTCAGAAAGAGAAAAACAAATACCGTATGCTAACACATATATGGACTCTAAAAAAAAAAAAAAATGGTCATGAAGAACCTAGGGGCAAGACGGCAATAAAGACGCAGACCTACTAGAGAATGGACTTGAGGATATGGGGAGGGGGAAAGGGTAAGCTGGGACGAAGTGAGAGAGTGGCATGGACATACATACACTACCAAATGTAAAATAGATAGCTAGTGGGAAGCAGCCACATAGCACAGGGAGATCAGCTCAGTGCTTTGTGACCACCTAGAGGGGTGGGATAGGGAGGGTGGGAGGGAGGGAGATGCAAGAGGGAAGAGATATGGGGATATATGTATATGTATAACTGATTCACTTTGGTATAAAGCAGAAACTAACACACCATTGTAAAGCAATTATACTTCAATAAAGATGTTAAAAAAAAAACAGGTACAAAGTTTATTATTAAAGACACAGCACAACAGCAAGTGGGAGAGCACACAGAGAAACAGTTTGTTTAGTTAAGACAAAAGCAAGGCAGAGATGCACACCTGGAGAGAAAGGGGGTGGGCGTCCTCCCTAATGAGGAGGAGCGCAGTAAAGAAGTGGTTAAGTCATCTATATACCGCAGTTCTTCCAGATCTTTGTTTACCTTTGGCCAATTATCTGGTTTCTTTTTCCACACCTGCCCTGCCCTAGGACCCTCCCCAACATGCATGAGCAACTTTTTTCCAAGATGGATTACAGCCCGGAGGCCTATGGGATGGCCTTAGCATCACATATTATGGGCCCTTTTTGACCCCCAAGGAGCCTTTCTGCATATGTGCAATGTTTCCCTTGCCCCAAGGATGGGAAATGTATGACCTCTTGACTTTTTAACAGGGTTTAGTCCCACTCTGTCCCTGCCATAAAAATGTCCAATGTCCGGTTATTTACCCTATTTCTGTTGCTGGTTTCTATATCAAGGTGCAGATCTCGAAATATAGACAGGAGTCCAGTCATAAATATGTAGTTCTGGAGCCCGTTTGTCTCTTGCTTCGGGAAATGTAAACACAGGGCTGGTAATGAACGTCCGGCCTGGAGCCCATCTTCTTCTCACCCCAGGAAGTGTGAACAGGAGGCCAGTTGTAAATGTCTAGCCTGGAGCCCACCTATCTCCTGCCTCAAGGGGAAGGGGAACTCGAAACCTGAGCTTAGACACACAATTGGATTTTGCCTCTCCTCTGGTGGGTCTTGTGTGACCTGTGTTTATGTCGACTAGGCTACGGTACAGACCATGACTAATCAGCCATTCCCAGAATGAAATGGTGAACAAGCAGGCTGATTTTATATGTATTTAAAATTAAAATAAAATATATATAAATATGTATAAAAATAAACATATATATTTCATAGACTGCTATCCTAGACTTCTAACATATGATGAATCCATCATCACCATTAACAGGAGATATCTCAAATCTACATGTTCTTTTGCACATCATCAGCTGCCCACATCTCACCTCTGGGTATTGATATAAAATCTCAGCTTCCCAGCATTTCCCATCTAGTATAAATATCCCTGTTCCTAATCACTCTTCTCTGGGTGTATTAGCTCACACTTCCCAAAGAGGAAACTCTTTTGGACTCTGTTAAGACACAGTCACACAATTACTAGTAGAACTTCCCCATTTATTTCCATCTGCAGATTTAATTAAAATGACATTTATCCTTTCTTCTTTGTCCTTAATAACTGCATAGCATTAAAACTTTGGAATTATTTTAATTATTGTAAAAAAAATGGTCATTATAAAGTGTCAAATCCTTGGTTTACACACTTTTCTTAATCCTCTACTTTAAATTTTCATTTTACAGAAGAAAAAAACAAGACCCAGAGAGATGAAGTGCCTAATCCAAGATGACATGGTGCTTTAGAGGTACATTATGACTAGAACTGGGTCTTCTAATCCTGTGGTGAGAGCTCCTTGTAAATAACAGAAAATAATCTGATGTTGGCATAGTGTGGTAACAACCAGCAACATCCAATTATCTCTATTGCCATCACTGGTTTTGCAGCACTAGCGAGAATCACTTGCAACAGCTGGTAATCACTTGCAATAGCTCCTAATCAACAGAGAGTTAAGGAAAACAGAGCAGCACCAGCACCGTATGTACTGACTGGCCCTAAGGAATGTGCTGGCAGATTGCAGCAGGTGCCAGTACAGCATTTTATAAGTGTTTTGCAGACAGAGTTGTTGTAACCAAGCCACAGCACGTACAGGTGAGAGAGACAGGAATCAAAAAGCTTCAGTGTCACACAAAGGGCTTCTTTTTGTTTGTTTCCTTGCAGAGATTCCATTTTAAAGCAGAAGCGTTTGTCCTTTTCTTCTGTCATGGGGTATTGTAATTAGAGTGGTGTTGTCTGTGAGAACGAAGAGTTCCAATACCCAGAGGTGTTCGTGAACTCCTAAGTCACTGCTATGAAATGAAGGAAAGCTGGCTGAGGCTGCAGGTGTGTTCCAGTTTAATAGTAACCAAGATAAGAGTGAAGAGTTAGAAAATTGATATACTAGGAAATGATGGTTTGTAATTACTATAGGTTTGCTGAAGGATTCTTTTATCAAGCACATCCTCCTTTGAGGATTTAAGATATAGTTTATTTGACAGTAGCTGTAGTTATGTGTAAACTCTCAAAAATGCTTTAAAAATAGGTCCAGTCTGACAATGTTTGATCCCTTATGTGAAAATGGCCCACCCACTGCTCTCTAAGGGGACGATTTTTCTCTCTAACCCTGCTCTCTGTTTCTGGGCTAACCTCAGCAGAGGTCTAAGGTGTAATCTGCAGACGCTAAATGGGTGGCTCTGAAGGAGAAATGGCGGAAGGAAGAAAACAGAAAGCCAGAAGTTGCTCTCCATCCTGGCCTCCAGGAGTGATGTCATCAGCAGTAGTGTCAGTCCAAAGATTTCCTCCTTCCCAGTCTATTTTCCGCATCTCACTCTCTGCCTCCCCCAGAGCCCTACCCCTGCTCTAGCAATGAAATATCCAAATGACTGATTCCTTTGCTTGCACAGTCCCACACTTAAACTTATAACCTTCCTCCTTCTCCTTCCCACCCCAGAATCCAAGTTGAGAGAAAGCAGAATAGAGGTTGTAGTGTATAGAGGTTCAGTGTTTCGACTCTGGACCCAGATGGCCTGGAATTTAATCTTGCCCCTGCCACTCATATAACCTAGGGCAAGTTATTTAGCCTCAGTTTCCCTTGCTGTAAAATGGGGATTAAAAATGACCTATTTAGTAGGGCTGTTACGAGGACTAAATGAGATCCTATTCGATAGCTATTAAATAGTATCTGGCATGTAACAAGGACCATGTAAGTGTTTGCTAAGTAAATAACCCTTTTCATCCCCTTCTACTTTCATTTACAGTAGTAACTCTAGGTGGTGGTCACTACTAATGCTCACCAATAAATAGGAGGCAATTCCCCTCACCATCCCTCCACTAGCACTCTGGATCCTATTAACACATGCCTCTGGAGGGACTTCACTTTACTGACTGTCCCCTCATTCCTCTCTCTTCAACATCTAATAAGCTTTAAGAATGCTTTATTAACTCAACTTTCAGTCCAGCTTTTGTTCCATCTCTCCCATCCCTTCATGTCAATTTCTCAGAAGGGTAGTCTGTAGTAGGTGTCTCCACTTCCTTGTCTCCTATCTATTCCTTAACCCGCCACGGATTGGCCTCCACCCCACTACTTCCCTTAAACTGCCTTCCCAAAGACCTTTTGTTAATTGCCAAATCAAGTGAGGCAATTTCATTCTTAATTTCACTTTACCTGCCTATGATGGTTGACTCTGTTCCAACCCCCGTCTACTTGAAATATTCTCCTGCCTTAGACTGCCTAGTTTTGAATAATGATTGTGTGACCTCAGCATTTTAGTTAACCTATGTGTGCCTGAGTTCCTTTATTAGTAAAAAGAGAACAGTAATAGTCCCCACCTCATATGGTTGATTTAAGAATTAAATGAGATAGTACAGGTAGGCAGTCTTGTATCAACATTTCTAAAATTGAAAACTCTGAAATCCTAAACTTTTTTTTTCATAAATTTGTCACAAACTCATTTGTCAGAAAAGGCTGACCTGAATTGTCATGAAGCTATTTGTACTTTTTCTTTATCCCACTTGCTGTGAATATTGATATATTTTGCTGCATAGACATTAATGTGTTTGATAACAGGAAGTGCTGTCCCCAATCCTTATAGGAGAGATATGAATATATAGAAATCCACAAATTTCTGAATTCCAAAATATAGCTCTCTTTCCTGTAACTCTAGACATGCCTACCTATGTGCTGACTGACTCTCTTTATGTGGCAATTTCACAGGGATCCCAAATTCAACATATCCAAAACAAGTGTATCATCTTGCAGCCTGCCCAAGCATTCTCTGCATCTAGTGTGTACCACCTCAATCCACCTAGTTGTCAAGTCAATAACTTCAATGCTTCTTTATCCCTACCCCTGGCAGGCAATCCTCTTCATTGTACCATCTAGAGATCTCTTAAAGAGCCCACTTCTTACTATCACCGTTGGCACTGCTCAAGGTCAGATGAGGGTTGAGAATTATTGTTACCCCAATTTCATGTCCCTAAAGCATATTCGTAATTTGTATCAGTCAGGATAGACTAGGTTATGGTACAGTAATAAACACTGCAGGGTCTCACCTTCCACTTGGATTACTGCAACAGGCATTTAAACTTGTCTTGCTGCTTACACTGTTTTCCTGCCATACTCCTCTCCATCTCCATCTCCAAGCTCCACCCAATTCATTCTTCACCCTGCACTGTAGCTAAAGCTCTTAAAGCATCAATGTATTTATGTCACCCTTCTAAGTTCCTCTTTGTCCTCAGGTAAAAGTCCAAAGCCCTTAGCTAGGCTTTCTTTAGCCTTCCCTATCAGACTTTTGCTTACTTATCCAGACTCGATGCTCACCATTCCCCACTGCAACCCCACATCCTCATACTTCCTTGCTCCCTACACTCCTTTTTGTTCCTTGTGCTTACCATGCTCTCTCTTTCTTCCTTTACCCACATCCTATATCACCAAGCATATTCTTTCAGATCCTAGATTAGATATCATTTCCTCCAAAAGGCCTTCTTTGATTCTCCAAGATTTAGTAAAGAGCCCTTCCTGTGTCTTCTTCCAGTGCCACCATATACTTTTTCTATTGTAGCATTTGCCTCACTGTTGTAAAGAAAAGATCACAAATACAGTTGAAATCCTAATTATCTTCTCACCAGAGCTGCCACTAGCCACTTTGGCATCTTTGTGAGAATTAAGAAAAGAAGTCTTCTTTGGACAGTCATAGATCCAAGGCAAGGACATCAACTGGTGAGATTATTGTGAACTGGACATCAGCCTCTATTTGTCTCCTTTGATGGGTACCCTCAGTGAGAAGGAGGAAAGCTTTCTAGGTAAGAGAACTAGAAAAAGGGAAACTCATAATAATAGGAAACCTTATAACATGTGATTAAAAATGTATAATTCAGACTTAAGAAAAACAAATGGGGTTTCTGGCTGCCCGTGCTGGGGCCATGGAGGCAGCAAGACATGCTGAGGAGGTGGCTCTGGCCAGGGTCATCACAGCAGCAAAGGAGGGTGTAACACAAAGATTGAAAGCAACTCAGCACTTTCCAGTGAGCATCAACCACAGAACTTTTATTGAAACTACTGGAAAGAGAAACTTTTTCTTCTGAGATTATGAACTAGTACAAAATAAGCCTGGAGTGAGAGCCAGCATGCCCCAGTCTGTTGCAACTGCCTGCTGGTCTATGCTGCCACAGGCAATTTGTTCACACCCCAGTTGTGGCCGCCTACCCTCCCCGGCCTGCGGGAGTATCTATCGCAACACCAAGACCCAGCTCCACCCAACTGCCTGCAGGCTCCTGTGCTGGACACCTCATGCTAAACAACCAGCAAGATAGGAACACAGACCCACCCATCAGCAGATAGGCTGCCTAAAGTCATACTAAGCTCACAGACATGCCAAAGCACACCACCTGATGTGGCCCTGCCCATCAGAGGGAAAAGACTCAGCTCCAACAACCACAGCACAGGCACCAGTCCCTCCTACCCAGAAGCCTACACAAGCCCCTGGACCAACTTCACCCACCAGGGGGCCGACAACAGAAGCAAGAGGTACTACACCCCTGCAGTTTGCAGAAAGGAGACCATAAACACAGTAAGTTAGGCAAAATGAGATGACAGAGAAATATGTTGCAGACAAAGGAGCAAGGTAGAAACCCACAAGACCAAATCAATGAGGAGGAAATGGGCAATCTACCTGAAAAAGAATTCAGAGTAATGATAGTAAAGATGATCCAAGATCTCAGAAATAGAATGGATGCACGGGTTAAGATACAAGAAATAGTTAACAAGGACCTAGAAGAAGTAAAGAACAAACACACAGTAATGAACAACACAATTACTGAAATGCAAAATACACTAGAAGGAATCAATAGCAGAATAACTGAGGCAGAAGAACGGGTAAGTGAGCTGGAAGACAGAATGGTGGAAATAACTGCTGTAAGAGCAAAATAAAGAAAAAAGAATGAAAAGAAATGAGGACAGTCTCAGAGACCTCTGGGATAACATTAAACACACCAACATTTGAATTATAGGGGTCCCAGAAAAAGAAGAGAAAGAGAAAGAGTCTGAGAAAATATTTGAAGAGATTATAGTCAATCAAGTCCAGGAAGCACAAAGAGTCCCATACAGGATAAACCCAAGGAGAAACACACTGAGACACATATTAATTAAACTAACAAAAATTAAATACAAAGAAAAAATATTAAAAGCAGCAAGGGAAAGCAACAAATAATCTACAAGGGAATCCCCATAAAGTTATCAGCAGATTTTTCAGCAGAAATATTGCAGGCCAGAAGGGAGTAGCAGGACATATTTAAAGTGATGAAAGGGAAAAACCTACAACAAAGATTACCATATCCAGAAATGATCTCATTCAGATTCGACACAGAAGTCAAAAGCTTTACAGACAAGAAAAAGCTAAGAGAATTCAGCACCACCAAACTAGCATTACAACAAATGCTAAAGGAACTTCTCTAGCTGGGAAACACAAGAGAAGAAAAAGACCTACAAAAACAATCGAAAACAATAAAGAAAATGGTAATAGGAACATACATATTGATAATTACTTTAAATGTAAATGGATTAAATGCTTCAACCAAAAGACACAGACTGGCTGAATGGATACAAAAACAAGACCCATATATATGCTGTCTACTAGAGACCCACTTCAGACCTAGGGACACATACAGACTGAAAGTGAGGGGATGGAAAAAGATATTCCATGCAAATGGAAATCAAAAGACAGCTGGAGTAGCAATACTCATATCAGACAAAATAGACTTTAAAATAAAGACTATTACAAGAGACAAGGAAAGACACTACATAATGATCAAGGGATTAATCCAAGAAGAAGATATAACAATTGTAAATATTTATGCACCCAACATAGGAGCACCTCAATACATAAGGCAAACGCTAACAGCCATAAAAGGGGAAATTGACAGTAATACAATAATAGTAGGGGATTTTAACACTCCACTTACACCAATGTATAGATCATCCAGACAGAAAATTAATAAGGAAACACAAGCCTTAAATGACACATTAGAACAGATAGACTTAATTGATATTTATAGAACATTCTATCTGAAAACAGCAGAATACACGTTCTTCTCAAGTGCACACAGAACATTCTCCAGGATAGATCACATCTTGCTTCACAAATCAAGCCTTGGTAAATTTAAGAAAACTGAAACCGTATCAAGCATCATTTCCAACCACAATGCTATGAGATTAGAAATGAATTACAGGGAAAAAAACGTGAAAAACACAAACACGTGGAGGCTAAACAATACATTACTAAATAACCAAGAGATCACTGAAGAAATCAAAGAGGAAATCGAAAAATACCTAGAGACAAATGACAATGAAAACACGACGACCCAAAACCTATGGGATGCAGCAAAAACAGTTCTAAGAGGGACTTTTATAGCAATACAATCCTACCTCAAGAAAAAAGAAAAATCTCAAATAAACAAACTAAACTTACACCTAAAGCAACTAGAGAAAAAAGAACAAAACAACACCCCAAAGTTAGTAGAAGGAAAGAAATCATAAAGATCAGAGCAGAAACAAGTGAAATAGAAACAAAGAAAACAATAGCAAAGATCAATGAAACTAAAAGCTAGTTCTTTGAGAAGATAAACAAAACTGATAAATTTTTAGCCAGACTTATCAAGAAAAAAAGGGAGAGGACTCAAATTAATAAAATTAGAAATGAAAAAGAAGTTACAACTAACATTGCAGAAATACAAAGGATCATAAGAGATTACTACAAGCAACTATATGTCAATAAAATGGACAACCTGGAAGAAATGGACAAATTCTTAGATAAGTACAACCTTCCTAGACTGCACCAGGAAGAAATAGAAAATATGAACACACTGATCACAAGTAATGAAATTGAAACTGTGATTAAAAATCTTCCAACAAACAAAAGTCCAGGACCAGATGGTTTCACAGGCAAATTCTATCAAACATTTAGAGAAGGATTAACACCTATCCTTCTCCAACTCTTCCAAAAAACTGCAGAGGGAGGAACACTCCCAAGCTTATTCTACAGTACCACCATCACCCTGACACCAAAACCAGACAAATATATCACAAAAAAAAAAAATTACAGGCCAATATCACTGATGAACATAATGCAAAAATTCTCAACAAAATACTAGCAAACTGAATCCAACAACACATTTAAAGGATCATACACCATGATCAAGTGGGATTTATCCCAGGGATGCAAGGATTCTTCAATATATGCAAATCAATCAATGTGAATCACCATATTAACAAATTGAAGAATAAAAACCATATGGTCACCTTAATAGATGCAGAAAAATGTTTTGACAAAATTCAACACCCATTTATGATGCAAAGTCTCCAGAAATGGACATAGAGGGAACCAACTTCAACATAATAAAGGCCATATATGACAAATCCACAGCAAATATCATTCTCAATGGTGAAAAACTGAGAGCATTTCCTCTAAAGTCAGGAATAAGACAAGGGTGTCCATTCTCACCACTATTATTCAACATAGTTTTGGAAGTCCTAGACAAGGCAATCAGAGAAGAAAAAGAAATAAATGAATCCAAATTGGAAAAGAAGAAGTAAAACTGTCACTGTTTGCAGAAGACATGATACTATACATAGAAAATCCTAAAGAGGCCACCAGAAAACTACTAGAGCTAATCAATAAATTTATTAAGTTGCAGGATACAAAATTAATGCACAGAAATCTCTTGCATTCCTATACACTAACAATGAAAGATCAGAAAGAGAAATTCAGGAAACAATCCCATTTACCACTGCAACAAAAAGAATTAAATACCTAGGAATAAACCTACCTAAGGAGGCAAAAGACCTGTATGCAGAATACTATAAGATACTGGTGAAAGAAATCAAAGATGACACAAACAGATGGAGAGATATACCATGTTCTTGGATTGGAAGAATCAACATTGTGAAAATGTCTGTACTACCCAAAGCAATCTACAGATTCAATGCAATCCCTACCAAATTACCAATGGCATTTTTCACAGATTTAGAACAAAAAATGTTACCATTTGTATGGACACACAAAAGACACCAAATAGCCAAAGAAATCTTGAGAAAGAAAAACGGAGCTGGAGGAATCAGGCTCCCTGACTTCAGACGATACTACAAAGCTACAGTAATCAAGATAGTATGGTCCCGGCACAGAAACAGAAATTTAGATCAATGGAACAGGATAGAAAGCCCAGAGATAAACCCACACACCTATGGTCACCTTATCTTTGACAAAGGAGACAAGAATATACAATGGAGAAAAGACAGTCTCTTCAGTAAGTGGTGCTGGGAAAACTGGACAGCTACATGTAAAAGAATGAAATTAGAACACTCCCTAACACATACACAAAAATAAACTCAAAATGGATTAAAGACCTAAATGTAAGGCCAGACACCATCAAACTCTTAGAGGAAAACATAGGCAGAACACTCTATGACATAAATCACAGCAAGATCCTTTTTGACCCACCTCCTAGAGTAATGAAAATAAAAGCAAAAACAAACAAATAGGACCTAATGAAACTTAAAAGCTTTTGCACAGCAAAGGAAACCATAAAAAAGATGAAAAGACAACCCTCGGAATGGGAGAAAATATTTGCAAATGAAGAAACTGACAAAGGATTAATCTCCAAAATATACAAACAGCTCATGCAGCTCTATATCAAAAAAACAAACAATCCAATCAAAAAATGGGCAGAAGGTCTAAATAGACATTTCTCCAAAGAACACATACAGGTGGCTGACAAACACAGGAAAAGTGCTCAACATCACTAATTATCAAAGAAATGCAAATCAAAACTACAATGAGGTATCATCTCGCAGCAGTTAGAATGACCATAATGAACAATTCTACAAACAAAATTCTGGAGAGGGTGTGGTGAAAAGGAAACCCTCTTACACTCTTGGTGGGAATGTAAATTGATACAGCCACTATGGAGAACAGTATGGAGGTTCCTTAAAAAACTAAAAATAGAACTACCATATGATACAGCAATCCTACTACTGGGCATATACCCAGAGAAAACCATAATTCAAAAACACACATGCACCCCAATGTTCCGTGCAGCACTATTTACAACAGCCAGGACATGGAAGCAACTTAAATGTCCATCAACAGAGGAATGGATAAAGAAGATGTGGTACATATATGCAATGGAATATTACTCAGCCATAAAGAGGAATGAAACTGGGTCATTTGCAGAGACGTGGATGGACCTAGGGACTGTCATAAAGAGTGAAGTAAATCAGAAAGAGAAAAACAAATATCATATATTAATGCATATATGTGGAACCTAGAATAATGGTATAGATGATCTTATTTGCAAAGCAGAAATAGACACACAGACCTAGAGAACAAACATATGGACACCAAGGGGGAAAGGGTGGGGGTGGCATGAATTAAGAGATTGGGATTGACATATATACACTATTGATACTATGTATAAAATAGATAATTAATGAGAACCTACTGTATAACACAGGAAACTCTACTCAGTGCTCCATGGTGACCTAAGTGGGAAGGAAATCCAAAAGCGAAGGGATATATGTATATGTATAGCTGATTCACTTTGCTGTACAGCAGAAACTAACACAACATTGTAAAGCAACTATACTGCAATAAAAACTAAAAAAAATGAAAAAGACAAATGGGAGATAGAATTGGAGACACAGTTAGGGACACATCATTAAGGAGTTTGGGTTTATTCTGTAGGCAATGAAAGATGTGTTTTGAGTAAAAAAGTAACTTCTTTTAGGAGAAGGAATCTGTATATGATTGGCGTACAAGATCTTTGGGGACTCATCCAAAAAAAATTTTTTATAACTATGCATTGTGACAGATGTTAACTAGACTTATTGTGTTGATCATTTCACAGTATATGCAAATATCTAATCATTATGTTGTACACCTGAAACTAATATAATGTTATATGTCAATTATATCTCAATTTTTTTAATGCTTTGGGGAAAGAAAAGATCATGATTGGGGAAACAAGAGATCCCTGCATATGAAGAGATTATATTTTTGAAACATTAATAAATGTTCCCCTTCAACCCCTATATTTACTGTTACTCTCTTGCTATCATTGCATCATTGCTCCTCACCATAACTCACCCCTTCTTGACTTTTGAATTTCAAAGTCCTAGGCATTGGAAAAGCAGAAATGCAATAAGAAAAGTATTATAATAAAGGCTATGTGTACTCTTACTGGGTGCTAGACACTGTTCTAAGTACTTAACAGGCACTTTCTCATTTAATCTCATTTAATTTTAGTAGAGGAAAACTGAATTTCATTCAATTAAACAAATATTTATTGAACATTTATGTGCCAGGCACTATAGTAAGTGTTTAAATTATTCCCATTGAACCAAAAAATGAAACTGAGGCACAGAGAATTTAAGTAACTTACACAAGGTCACAAAACTGGTATGTGATGTAGCCAGAATACCCAGGTATTCTGTCTTCAGAGTCCAAATGCTTAAGTATTCTGTTAACCACTGTTATTTGGTAAATAACAAAAGAGAACCAGCTATCCCTAATGCTCTCACTTCCAGTCTAGATGAGAAAAAATTTCCCTGTGTTCAGGGAAGGGAGACAAGCAGGAGAGGAAGCAAAGAGTAAGAACATCCTATCTCTGCTGCAAAGTGGGCAGAGCCCTAGATTTCCAAGGAAAATCACAAAAACCCCAATAGGTGTATGGGAGTCAAGACAGAGAAGATCTGCCTCATCTCCTGGGTAGAATTCTAGGAAGCCAAGAAGGCCATAGAGGAGAAATGGTTGGAGAGATAGGACCTTAATTAGCAGAGAAATTCCCCACACATTGATGGGCACATGGACATGTTATGGAATGATTCTCACATGCCCTAAAGGTCACCCAGGAAGGAGAGAAAGTGAAACCCACTGAAATTATATCATATATGTTATTGGTTTTACCTACTTGTCTCCCTCACTACACTATGAACTCTTTAAGGTCAGAGATCGAGTCTTCCATATATATGTTTCTTTAGCTCTTATTCAGTGCCTACCTAGAACATGCAGGCCACAAAGTAAATTGATTTGTTAATTATTCGATACTGTTGAGAAAATTTTAGTGTAGAATTAAAGATTATAATTTCTAGCCACAATTCACACCATACACCACAATAAATTCCAAATATACTACTGAGTTAAATATTTTAAAACTGTTTAAAATAGGTTTCTAAATTATTTCTGAAGCATAGGAAATTATAAATAACAAGGTTAGCAGGTTTGATTACATCAAACTATATCACCTGCACACACACAGAAAGCATAATGGAGATGAAGAAGAATTTGAAGGAATGAGAAAAATTATTCATAATTAATATGATTGGGAAGCATTTTTTTCTTCAAAATCTGCTTGGAATGAATACAAATGAATACAAATCTATACAGAAGAGGTTCCGATGAAAAAATAGCCCAATGAATTAATGGATAATAATTATAATTGTAAATTTTTCCATGATTCTCAACCACACCTTGTGAGATTAATAGAACAAGTATAATTATTTTTATTGCTCACATTTTTTAAATATCCCAGATATATCCCAGATATGACTTTTAGAAGATCCTCAGCCAGTATGTGGCAGGTCAAAGCTCAACCCAGTTATTCAGACACCATGTTCAATGTCCTTTCCCCTATGTCACGTTGGAATATCAATAATATATGGCAAGAGGATGATTCAAATGAAAAATAAATTTATAAAAATTGCTAAAACTAAACTATGCATTCTTACTAGTAAACTTAAATGACCCAAATATTTAGATATGAATAAATCAACAAGCAAATCATGATATGTTAATTTAATTTTAAGCAAAATTCCATTAGAATTGCCAAATTCACAGACTATGTAGAAATATGGAAAAGATCTTTAAAAATACAGGCTAATGGAAAAAACATATGTAATGTGAAACATTACATATTCATTGATTTCTGCAATATACATTTTGACTTGTAAGCAGGAACATGGTAAAAGGCTATAGATTTTATGACTCAATCGTGATTTATAAGATTGGGGTTTCGTTTTTCCTTTCCATATATTAATATTTCATGTTCCTACTGACTTTAATGTTTCTAGTTAATGTTCACTGTCAGTTGTTTAAATAGATCATTAAAAACCAAAGCAAAAGTCTGCCTGAAAGATAGACACACACACATAAAATGTCTAGGGAATAAGTATAAAGCAACTTGTTTTCAAAAACAAACAGCTATATTGAGGTATAATTGACATACAATAAACTACACATATTTAAAGTGTTGGATTTATTGACTTTTGACATACATGATGTTAAAATCGTCACTGCAATCAAGTAGTGAACATATCTTTCACTCTCCAAAAGTTTCCTTTTACCCCTTTACAATCCATCCCTCCTTCTTGGTCCACAGGCAACCACTGATCTGCTTTCTTTCCCTATAGTTTGCATTTTCTAGAATAGTATATAAATGATACAACATGGACTCTTTTTTGTCTGCCTTCTTTCAGGATAATATCATTTCCCTAAGCTTATTTCCCTAAGCTGTTAACATCTCTAGGTTTGAGAGAACAAGAGGATTAAATGATGAAATATCTAAGAAATACCAAAAAGGGAGCTTTAAGGAATCATGGCAGACTGGGGAGGGAGCTAAGAGGTGGAAGAAGCCAGTGAACAGATGTTTTCTTTTCTTTAGGGCAGAAGCTTAGTAATCTTACAGATGCTGTTATATTTGCTATTTAGTAAACCTACATTTGCTGAGAAGGCAGGCTGAGGAAGTTGTTTTGCGGTCAGACAGAACTGGGCTTGAATTCACCCAAGCCCAAGTCACTTAACTTCTCATGGCTTATCGGAAAAATGAAAACAAAGGAAAACATGCATTCAGACATCTTATAGATTGTGCTCAAGATTAAATGAGACAGCGTTTAATAACCAAAATACTTCACCTGTAAAATGAAGGCCATTTTAAATGTAAGTAATAAATATAAAGTACGGAACTCTCCACATTTCAGGACTATTTGGTAGCAACAAAAGTCTGGGTCCATCTAGCTAGAAAACAGAAAGAAATGGAGATAATCCCTGGGCAGAATCCCGTCTGCTGGTCCCTTTCTCCACAGCGCTTCCCTTGAGGAAGAGCCTGGTTTTCTGCAGACAGATCCTCTCTATCAGGTGAAGGAATTATCCACACCGCAACAGCCCTTGTTCAGTGATGTGCTGGAACTAGCTTCTACTGGCTTGTGAAAGCAACTTTTAAATTTTCAGGGATCTAGTGAGTGAGTGGTCAAACATAATCATTAATAAAAATTAAATTACAGTAATTTGCAATTAAATGAATTATATTAAAAATGAAGGCAATCAATATTCAAAATTCACTTCCTAATTATGTTACTACATTTTAGTATTATCCGTGCTCTTAAGGCTATTGATTCCTATTATATATGTACAGTGGAAATCCGCTATACTGGTGTGCTACTGCACATCAATTTTCAACCCCATGTTCAGTGATGTCACATTGGAACCTTGACGTCAGCCATGGATATCGGCTAATGCTACAAATCAGGGTTTGATTTACTGTTTTGTTGATTATCTAAATGATAATCTAAATGATTTACTGTTTTGTTGATTATCTAAATGATGGAGAAAATGCAGATTATAAATAATGAGGGTTAAAGTTTAAAGTGTTCACGTCTATAGCTGTCACACTGTAAATAGCAACAAAACATTTAAGGAAATATTCTTTCAGTATTCAAAAACTGTTACACAATTCAACAAAGAAGTCACTCATATCACTAGCATGACTGTAAATTCTAGCATATAGCTTCATTGTTTGATTTCTATCATTAAGATAAATGAAAATATCAACCAGTGTTTATGTTGGAACTACATGATCCTCAATGACAACCATAGGTTGACCACAAACTCAAGAGTTAAGCCAAAATCAGTGAAAGTATCCTGTGAGAATCAATGGGCTATATGGAATTCACAAGAAAGAGTACTGAATATTTTAATATTGCTTGAAAATTATGTGTTACATGCCTTTTATATCAGTGGACTTTATAATAAATTTATATATATATATATTATATGCATTTTTTGGAAGTCAGCCAGAGATTGCCATTAAACATTTACCTGCATCTAATGCCCAGATTCACTAATTCTGAGTTTAGTAATCCCAGTTCAAATAGAAACCTCTCTTTTCAATATCTATGTTTCAGTCCAGAGGAAGACCCTGATGAGAACTACCTGTGTCACACATCTGCATGTCTATGCCTGCACCAAGAATGGTTGTGCAGGGTACATAGTACAGGACCTGGCTCAGCGTGGAACATGTGCTAGGCAATACCATATTCGATCATCTCACTGACTACGACGACAGGCACAGTTCCCCAAAAGGAACAGAGATGCTGGGTAAACAAAAAGAGTAGATGCCCATTACAGTAGGTCCTCAACAAATGGTAACCCACTACCACGTAAAGCAGCTCTGACCTTTTCATCTCGGAAAAGAAAATTAGTGACAATTTATTCACACTGTAGTACATGTGACATTCTAAGATTAAATGACCTGCAACTTATTTAAATATTCTCCTTTCCCTATGGTGTCAATAGATTTCCAGCCTTTAGTTGTTTATGATTCATTCTTTCGTCTAACCAGCATTTCTTGAGCTTCTACTTTTTAAGGAACTGGGTTAAGTGTTGCAGATCTAGTTAAGTTTACTCTAAATTTGATAAATGGCAATTTAGCCTGATCACAAGCCCATCTGTTGTGTCTCAAACATCCTGTTCTGAATATGGTACCATTTCTTCAAAAAACAGTTTATTCCACCTCAGCTTCAGTAGACTAATTGAACCAAACATGTTCAAAGAAGCAAACTCTAAGAATAAATCCCCAAATGTCAGCGCTGTCTAGGAGGAATGAAGAAACATATGGGATCCCAGCCATTCGTGCCAAGGTGTCTGAGGGTGCTGGGCTCCAGAGAGCAGCTTTATGCCTTCCAGAAAAGTCATATGGTCATGTAATGCTAATTGTAACCTTGAAAAAAAATAGATAAATTGTGCACTTAAAAATTCATCGCAAAAATTACTCTTGTTCAAAAGAACATCTTTTGCATGTGAATGTAATGAATGCCATCCACCCTATATATCATCTTTGGGGAGACCAGGCCAACATCTTCTCTGGAGATGACTATAGCGTTCTTTGAAAAAACTATGGCATACATCTTACCTCCAAATAGAACAAATGGCTTTTATGCTAGAAAGAAATAGATCAAAGTGGCTGAGATGTGTAAACTAGAGGCAGTTAAAAAGGAGTTTTTGTTTAAAGGATATGGGCCAAAAAGAAAACATAAACTCAGGAAGTTAAAGCAGTCAGCTCAGCTCAAATCAAGAGAGAAAGAACAGCCTGAAACAGCTCATGCAATTCCGTAGTCAAAGGATGGAATCTGTGCCATGAGCTAGTAGAATGGGAGAAGGAAGCTAGGAACAGAGGATAGAGCAGGCAGGGTGGGGAGGCTTGAGTGCCAGCTATATGCTAGGCTCTGCATTAGCTACTTGTCATAGGTAATCACTAATCCTCACAACTTTTCAAGGTAGATATTATTCACCCCCATATTACAGATGGTGAAACTGAGACTCAGAGAAGTCAATAACTTGTCTAAGATCACACAGCTAATAAGTGTCAGAACCAGAGTTCAAATTCAGAACTATTTGGTTCGAAACCCCTCTTCCTACAGTTTGGCTCCAATGAAACTGGACAGCAAGCAATCCAAATCCTAATAGCCAAAGGGATAGTGGTGAGCTTGATTCCAGTGTAGGTTATCATTTATACCTGGGAGTGAAGCATGACAGGAAGCTCTAGACAGTAGCAGAATTTTCTGTCGGTGGCGAAACAGGCAGGGAGGAGTAGAAGGACAAGTAGAAGAGAATACTCTGTCTGATTAGAAGCAGCATCTTAGCCAATGGCTAGGGTTGGAATTGGGAACAAGTCCAATGTCAGGGAGAGAACCTGGTATGCCTATACAGGCTTACTTTACTGTGCTTTGCAGACACTGCATTTTTTACAAATTGAAGGTTTGTGGCAACCCTGCATCGAGGAAGTCTATCAGCATGATTTTTCTAACAGCATTTGTTCATTTCATGTCTGTGTGTCACATTTTGGTGATTCTTGCAATATTTCAGACTTTTTCATTATTACTGTATTTGTTGTGATTATCTGTGATCAATAATCTTTGATGTTACTATTGTAATTGTTTGTGGGCATGAACTGTGCCCACATAAGACAGTGAACTTAATTGATAAATGTTTTGTGTGTTCTGATTGCTCCACTGACCGACCATTCCCCATCTCTCTCCCTCTCCTTGAGCCCCCTATTAAAACAACAATATTTAAATTAGACCAATTAATAACCCTACAATGGCCTCTAAGTGTTCAAGTAAAAGGAAGAGTTACACATCTCTCACTTTAAATCAAAAGCTAGAAATGATTCAGGTTACTGAGGAAGGCCTGTCATAAGCTAAGATAGGCCAAAAACTAGGCCTCTTGCACCAAACAGTTAGCCAAATTGTGAATACAAAGGAAAAGTTCTTGAAGGAAATGAGAAGTGCTACTCCAAGTGAACATGAATGATAAGAGAGTGAAATAGCCTTATTGCTGATATGGAGAAAGTTCTTATGATCTGGATAGAGATCAAACCAGCCACAACATTCCCTTAAGCCAAAACCTAATCCAGCGCAAGGCCCAAACTCTCTTCAATTCTATGAAGGGAGAGAGGTGAGGAAGCTGCAGAAGAGAAGTTTGAAGCTAGCAGAGCTTTGTTCATGAGGTTTAAGGAAAGAAGCCATCTCCCTAACATAGAAGTGCATGGTGAAGCAGCTGATGCAGAAGCTGCAAGCTATTCAGAAGATCTTGCTAAAATAATTAATGAAGGTCACTACACTAAACAATAGATTTTCAGTGTAGATGAAACAGCATTCTATTGGAAGAAGATGCCATCTAAGACTTTCATAGCTAGAGAGAAGAAGTCAATGCCTGGTTTCAAAGCTTCAAAGCTTCAAAGGACAGGCTGACTCTCTAGTTAGGGGTTAATGCAGCTGGGGACTTGAAGTTGAAGCCAATGCTCATTTGCCATTCTGAAAATCCTAGAACCCCTAAGAATTATGTGAAATCAACTCTGCTTTTACTCTATAAATGGAACAACAAAGCCTAGATAACAGCACATCCACTGTTTACAACATGGTTTACTGAATATATGAAGCCCAATGTTGAGACCTACTGCTCAGAAAAAATATATATTCCTTCAAAATACTGACAATACACCTGGTCACCCAAGAGCTCTGATGGAGATGTACAAACAAGACTAATGCTGTTTGCATGCCTGCTAACACAAATCTATTCTGCAGCCCATGGATCAAGGAGTAATTTTGACTTTCAAGTCTTATTATTTAAGAAATACGTTTCATAAGGCTATAGTTGCCATAGATAGTGATTTCTCTAATGGATCTGGGCAAAGTACATGGAAAACGTTCTGGAAAAGAATTCGCCATTCTAGATGCAATCAAGAAAATTTGTGATTCATGGGAAGAGGTCAAAATATCAACATTAACAGGAGTCTGGAAGAAGTTGACTCCAGGCCTCGTGTGTGATGTTGAAGGGTTAAGACTTCAATGATAGAAAACTGCAGATGTGGTGGAAATATCAAGAGAACTAGAATTAGAAGTGGAGTCTAAAGAGGTGCCTGAATTGCTGCAATCTCATTATAAAACTTTAACAGATGAGGAGTCACTTCTTATGGGTGAGCAAAACAGTGGTTTCTTGAGACGGAATCTACTCCTGGTGAAGCTGCTGTGAAGATTGTTGAAATGACAACAAAGGATTTAGAACATTACATAAGCTCAGTCAATAAAGTACTGTCAGGGTTTGAGAGGACTGACTCCAACTTTGAAACAAGTTCTACTGTGGATAAAATGCTACCAAACAGTATTGCAGGCTACAAGAAAAATCGTGAAAGGAAGAGTCAGTCAATGCAGCAACCTTTATTGTTGTCATATTTCAAGAAACGGCCACAGCAACCAACACACTGATCAGCCAGCAGCCGTCAGCATTGAGGCAAGATCCTCTACCAGCAAAAAGATTACAACTTGCTGAAGTCTCAGATGATGATTAGCATTTTTAGCAATAAAGTATTTTTTATTTAAGGTATATAATTTTTTAGACATAATTCTATTTCACACTTAATAGGGTACAGTATAGTATAAACATAACTTTTATATGCACTGAAAATTTTAAAAATTCCTGTCACTCACTCTACTGTGATATTCGCTTTATTGCAGTGGTCTGGAACTGAACCTGCAGTATCACCAAGGTATGCTTGTAGTCAAGGAACCATCAGTCCTAGCTGGCAACTGAAATTTAAACCCAAACTGGAGGCAGAAGTCCCATCATATGGAATTGGTGCTCAGGAGAAGGGGATGGGATGAAAGTTGCAGCTCAATATGCTGCAAGCCCCTAGCACTCATCCCAGTCATCACACCTCGGGCTTAGGCAGCAAAATCACACCTGGTGGGGACATACCTCCTTAAGTCCTAAGACCGCCTCAGCCTCTGAGTGGAGTTAAGCCTGCAGGTTGAAGGTCTTTGGCACTGGTATCCAAGCATGGCTCCTAGTAGAGGAGAGAGACAATGGGTAAAAAAACCAATAAAGATGTGACATATTTGCAAATACCAAAAAAAGTTCTAAGAAAGGAAAAAACAAAAGATGGAGATCAAAGAGAAAAGTAAAGGGAAAGGGGACATACTTTAGATTAAAAGTTTATAGAAATTCTCTCTGTGGAAGTCACATTTAAGCTGCACACTAAGAGGGAGAAAAGAAGCTAAGACCAAAAGGAGTAAAAGGAAGAGCAGACCAGGCAGAGGGAAAAGCCCATGTAATAAGCTGCAGGTGCAGAAAAGTTTGGGACGTTAAAGAAACTGTAAGAAAGTGGGACCACAGTGGCGTAATGCAGAGGAGAGCAATGCAAAGTGATGTTGGACATAAACAAATGCAGTATCATTCAGTGTGTAGACCAAGGCAAGGAGTTAGAACTTTTCCTTGCAAAGTACAAAGGGGACCCATTGAGGCTTTTATTGGTGGGGTGTAGCATGATCAATTTGCAGCAGGAAGAAACAGGAGAGGAGAGAGTGTGGGACCAACGAGAAGGCTGTTACCATACTCTGGGCAAGAGGTAAAAGTGTCCTGCCACAAAATGAACAGTGGAGACAGGAAGAAGAGGGCAGGTTGGAGATAAATTTCGGAGGTAAAATCAACAAGGACTCATTGATGAAATGGGTGTGGGAAGTAAGGACAAGAGAAGAGTCAGGGATAACTTCTCTGTTCCAGACATCAGCAACTGGGTGAACAATGGCACTATTGGCTGAGATGGGAAAGATCCATTAGTGAAAGACATGTTTCAGAAGCAAAATCAGAAGATGCATTTTGGACATTTTGAATTTGATATATCCAAAATGGAGACAGCAAGGAAGGAAGTTGAGAGTTGAGTGTGGAGCTCCCACGAAAGATTTTGTGTCCTGGTAGCAGATGGAACTATCCCAGCCAAGGGAATTCTGCAAGAATTTCCTCTTAAGGCATCTATCAATATAGATGTGTCTATATATTGTGTCTACCTCTGTATCTATATTACCAGTTCCACAACTGCACACACATTACAGAGTGTGTTGTTTTATACTTTCCTCTTTTCATAAATAAAGAGATTGGAAGTAGGAAGAGGGATAATAAGAACCACAACAAAAAGACTAAATCCTCACAGCACTATTCATATTAGGAAAATACTAGAAACAACCTAATTACTATCAGTAGGGGCTAGGCTAAATAAGTTATTGCACATACCTTAAATGTAATATAATTCAGTCACTTGAAATTGCTACCATAAATTTATATTTGTTTATTTTCTAGTATGGAAGATATACAAATTATATTATATGGAAGAGACATATTACAAAAACAACAAGCACATATAAGTCATGTCATGTATTTGTAAGAGAAAAATTAATAACCATATTGATATACACCCCCTCAAAGCCTTGAGAAATACATATGTTCTGAAATTTGAATAGCAGTTACTTTGGGTGGTGAAATTCTGGATGAGTTCTACTTTCTTCTTCATACTTTGATGCATTACCAGGTTATTTTTTACAATGAACACACATTTCTATATGTGTATGCTTTTACATCTTTATAATCAGAAAGAACAAAAACAGCCATTTTTATTTAGGGAAAACCAAACAGACAACAGTCTGGAAACTTCAGGTGGAAACCAGAAAGAGCCAGCTGCTCTGCCACTGCCGTGATCAAAACATGGTTTCTATTTATTCAATTCAATTCAACAAACACTTCCTATGTACCGACTCTGGGCCAGGCTCTGGTTAGATGTTGAGGAAGCATAGACAAATCCACCATATTTCCTGACCTCAATAAATTCACAAGGAAATAACCTGGCTTTAGATACACATTTATAGACGATTACATTATTTTGCTAGGGTAACAAAATACCACAGACTGACTGGCATAAACAACAGAAATTTATTTGCTCATAGTTCTGGAGACCGGGAGTTCAAGATCAAGGTGTCAGTCAGCAGGTTTGGTTCCTTCTGAGGCTTCTCTCCCTGGCTTGCAGACAGCCACCTTCGCTTTGTCTCCTCACATAATCCTTCCTCTGTGCTGGTGCATCCTTAGTGTCCCTCTGTGTCCAAATTTCCTCTTCTTATAAGTCAGATTGTATTAGGGTCTGCCTTTAGGACCTCATTTTAACTTTATCACCTTTTTTTAAAGGCCCTATCTCTAAATACCGTCATATTCTGAGGTACTGGATGTTAGGACTTCAACATATGAGTTTGGGGAGACACAATTCAGCCCATAACAAGGATCCACAAAATTAAACCTTCACTTGTACGATTCCTATTTATTTTGTGACTCACTACTGATGTCTTTTAAATTTTCTTTGTAAAATCTGAACCAGATATTCATTAATATCTTACAAAATAATAATAATCATATAAAGAAAATTATTCTCTTCTGGTAAAATGATTAGATACTATATGACACATTCACCTTTATGTTTCACATTTAAAATGTAGAAAAATTGACCAAAATGTAGTGAAGAAACAAAGAAATTTTCATTCTGGTACCTATGAAACCTAGAATGGGAGTATTTGGAATAAAATTTCCAGCGAGTGAGATTATGTTTATTAACACAATAGATTTTTATAATTTGTTAATAACTTTTCAATTCACTTTGTCTTATGTGCGACAAGGTGAATCAGGCTGAAATAAAATCAGGAAGTAAAAAGCTAGAACCATCTCTAAGATTTAAAAAATATTTTTCCATATGTCATGTTCAAAAGATCCACTCACTTTGTCAGGAATGCTCAAAATCCATTCTGCTTTAAACTATATTCCATATGAAAGGAAACAGAAAGCACCTCTTCCTTGGAGAAAAGGGAGTTTCCCAAGGGACTTAACTGAGCAAACACCCAACATAATATATCTGCCCATGGTAACAAAAATCAAATGAAAGAAAATGACTCTATTCTAAATTACAAGCAAGCTCACACCTTCTCAACAACATTCAGGATAATGCTATTAACATGTGCTACTTAGCACACTTTAAAAAAGAATATTCCATTCCTACCTCCTCTGCATTCTTTTTTGTCCAAGATTCTACCTGTGAAACAGGAAGAGAGCAGGACTGACAAAAAAAATAGCAGCATTTACCACCACAGTGCCAGGTATAGAGTAGATAATCAGTAGATGTGGAGGGGGTATTTATTTGCTCCTTCTCTGAAATGTATTTCCCTGTCGTCCCCTCTCCTTTCTCCACTGTACCCAAAGTACCTTTGGTAGCATGCATCTCCCAAACTCAGTCACATGGTGTAGATGGCCTTGACCCCACTACACTACCAGCTCTGGGAGAGGAGTCTATTTCGCTTAAGTCAGTCAGCATTTCCTATCTACTTTGTCTACCATGACTGGTTTAAAGATGAGCACATTACTTAGTCAGAACCAAAGAGATGTGAAAAGACTTTACTAAACACTCCTGGGAAGAAGAAGCTTTCTCTCTTTCCCCTAGTCAGCGGAGTATGAAGCCTAGAATTAAAGCAGTGCTTTTTGTACTTAAAAGGAGGAATTTAGAGCTACAATGGGTCAACAATTGGAGCTTCCAACTGATACCTACACGTGCATCCTTGGCATCTAAATCCGACATATCTAATGATACGTCAGGGTGACATATCATTCCCTTGATTGATTAAGCTAGTTTGAATTATGTTTTCTGTTACTTGCAACCAAAAGATTTCTAACCAATTTAAGTAGGAAAAGAATGAATGAAAGAAGTGATAAACCAGGTATCCAACCCCAGCAGGTATACAGGGAAATATACCTATTGCCATAGGTACACTCTACATACATACACTGTGGACAACATTGTAATTTGTCACATAAAGACAAAGGGAAAAATTGCTTCCAGTTTCCTCTACAAGATAAAATTAAGATAAATCTACCCGGTAGTGCTAATTCCCACCTCTACCCTTAGATGGTCAATTTTCAGTCAACATGTAGATGATTCAGTTTATAAATTCCCAGTAACAAATATCCAATTCTAACATAACTTTCTTTTCTCACATTCAATCATCAGTTGCTATATTTGATCCTTTTGACATAATTAAGCATATATTTTGCAAATGTTGGGGATGAAACTACTTTTATCTATCTATTAGAAGAAAAATACATGCTAAACTCTGTTAGGAACTTTATATACATAATCTCATTAAACTGCACAATCACCCTGTGGGGAAGATTATAATGTCCTCATTTTAGTTAATAAAAAGGAGGTTCAGAGAGGATATGGAGCTCGCCTAAGTTTACACAGCAAGGAAGTTGTAGAGTTGAGATTCCAGCCCAGGTCTAATTATTAAATCTGTGCTTTTGAATTATACATTAAATCATTCAACAAAAAAATTTTGCATGTCACTGTGATAAGCAATGAGAATGCAAAAGAGAACTATTACAAGGGTCTCCCTTCAAGAAATTTACACTCTCACTAAGGAAAAATACATGTATGCAGTTGAATTACCTCAATACACAAAAATTGCTTTACAGAGCAATGGACAAAGTAGGATGGGAACATAGGAGATAGAGTCTGTGAGTAAAAGAAAATTTTCATAAAGTAGGTTGATCCTGGGACTCAAATGATGAATAAGCAAAGAAGAGAGAAAAGAAATATCAAAGCAAAAGCTGTAGTGCTGAGTTGAGAAGAAAGAAAGAAGGAAGGAAGGAAGGAAGGAAGGAAGGAAGGAAGGAAGGAAAGACAGAAAGACAGACAGACAGACAGACAGAGAGACAGACAGACAGACAGACAGAAAGAAAGAAAGAAAGAAAGAAAGAGAAAGAAAGAAGGAAGGAAAGAAAGAAAGAAAAGAAAGAAAGAAAGGGGGGAGGGTGGAAAAGGGGAGGGAGGGAGGGAGTGGGAAAGAGGAGGGGAGGGGAGGGGAGGAAGGGAAAGGAGAAAATACAGCCTGGAGTGTTACAGACACCAAACACTGGCTGTGGCAGCAAAAGACTAAGAGGCAGGGTGTGGTCAGAGAGACAGAGGAATAGAAATGAAACCGGAGAGACCCACTACATAATGGAGAGGAATGGGGAAAATATTGATATTAATATACATCTTGCCTCTTTTTAAATAGGTCTGTGGCCTGAGGTGGGCCTAAACTTGAGAGACTTAACAGTGTTATCATTTTTGCTACTGTTGTTCAAGAGGAATCAGTCTGACAGTGAGATAGGAGCAAGAAACCATGTTTTAAGTAGAAACCATGGTGCAACAGAAAACACTAGGCGCTCTGCCCTATGGTCTATGCTAGAGTGGCATATTGCCGATGAGGAGAGAATGTACTTCTGTTTGCAAAGGGGAAGAGAGGGTAAACAATCACATTATATATGTTATCTGCTTTAAAACCTGGAAAGCCAACTGCATAGTTTTATGAAATATTGTTGAAGTTGGAAGTTTCAAAGAGTATTCAACAATTACTGGAGATTTTCAAATGCAAGGATTTCTGTCAGTCATAAAAGTGTCTACCTTCTGATGCATGAGGTAGAAAAATAATGATTAATTTAATTGAATTGAAGTAGAAACAGTCAAGTGTTAATCCACCCATGTAGGCAAAGCTTTAAAAAATTATAACAGTGTAACAGTTGCCAAATAGAAAGAACTTTCTTGTGTTCTGCACTATCTTATATATTAAATTCCCTTTTCTTTAGAATGCCTAATATAGCTAGTGACAATGCTGGGTTTACAGAAAATAAAATTATTATTCTGCTCTGCCTGCTGCTTCCACTGTTGAAAGATAACATGGTAATTTCAGTCACCAACATTTAACAGTGTATACCTCAGTGGGATGATAAATCTCAGAGATAGTGAAATTAAGTTACTCGACTAATAAATGTCACTGATGCATATTTTTAAACTAAGACAATGTAGTCCTGAACAGTAGTTATATAAGAAACCATAGCTTAAGAAATAAGTCAAAACTAATGTTCACTATTTATGGAAGGTGAGGCAGGCTTTTAAAAGTCATCAGTGGTATGGAGGCTCCTTAAAAAACTAAAAATAGAACTACCATACAACCCAGCAATCCCACTACTGGGCATATACCCTGAGAAAACCATAATTCAAAAAGAGTCATGTACCACAATGTTTATTGCAGCTCTATTGACAATAGCCAGGACATGGAAACAACCTAAGTGTCCATCGACAAATGAATGGATAAAGAAGATGTGACACATATATACAATGGAATATTACTCAGCCATAAAAAGAAATGAAATTGAGTTATTTGTAGTGAGGTGGATGGACCTAGAGTCTGTCATACAGAGTGAAGTAAGTCAGAAAGAGAAAAACAAATACCGTATGTTAACAATATATATGAAATCTAAAAAAAAAAAAAAAAATGGTCATGAAGAACCCAGGGGCGAGACAGGAATAAAGACACAGACCTACTAGAGAATGGACTTGAGGACACGGGGAGGCGGAAGGGTAAGCTGGGACGAAGTGAGAGAGTGGCATGGACATATATACACTACCAAATGTAAACTAGATAGCTAGTGGGAAGCAGCTGCATAGCACAGGGAGATCAGCTCCGTGCTTTGTGACCACCTAGAGGGGTGGGATAGGGAGGGCGGGAGGGAGACGCAAGAGGGAGGAGATATGGGGCTATATGTATATGTATAGCTGATTCACTTTGTTATAAAGCAGAAATTAACACACCATTGTAAAGCAATTATACTCCAATAAAGATGTTAAAAAATAAATAAAATAAAATAAAATAAAAGTAGGGCTTCCCTGGTGGCACAGTGGTTGAGAGTCTGCCTGCCAAGGCAGGGGACACGGGTTCGGGCCCTGGTCTGGGAGGATCCCACATGCCGTGGAGCGGCTGGGCCCGTGAGCCACAATTGCTGAGCCTGCGCGTCTGGAGCCTGTGCTCTGCAACAGGAGAGGCCGCGATGAAGAGCGGCCCCCGCTTGCCGCAACTAGAGAAAGCCCTCGCACAGAAACGGAGACCCAACACAGCCATAAAGAAAATAAATAAACAAAGAATTTAAGGTACTTAGAGAATGCATGATGTATGTAAATATCAAACATAAAAAATAAAGAGCCAACACAATATCATTTTTTTTTAAATTTAAAAAATAAAAAAATAAAATAAAAGTCACCAGTAGTACTGTAGCACGGTGGTCAGAACAGGGAGGCTCTGAGGCAGTTAAGAGTGAGGGCCCTGAAGCCAGACTGTGCAGCTGAGTCCAAGTTCTTCTGCTTGCTGGCTAAGTGGCCATGGATTTAGCCTTTATCTGTAAAGTGAAAATAATAATAGTACTTACTACATAGGGTTTTGTGAGGATTAAATAACATTTGCTATGTAACCAATGCTTCATGAATATACCATTAAAAACATATATATTGATCCCTAACTCCATGTATTAGCGTTCTTCAAAGAAACCAGGACCGATAGGAGATTATCTATATCTATATCTACAAAGAGATTTATTATAGGAATTGGCTCATGTGATTACAGAAGGGCAAAAAGTCCTACAATCTGCCATCTGCAAACTGGAGAACCAGGAAACTGGTGGTATAATCCAGTCCAAGTCTGAGGCCTGAGAACCACGGTCCACTGATGTAAGTCTTGGAATCCAAAGGCCTGAGAACCAGGACCTCTGATGTCCAATGGCAAGAAAAGATGGATATCCCAGCTCAAGAAGAGAGAGAGAGAATTTGGCCTTCCTTTTTTTTTTTCTGTTCTAGGCATGTCCTCCACAGGTTGGATGATGCCTACCCCTCATTGGTGAGGGGGTACTCTTCACTCAGTCTACTGAATCAAATGCTAATCTCTTCTGGAAACACTCTCTTAGACACATCCAGAAATAATGTTTTCTGGGCACTCCTTAGGCTAGTCAAGTTGACACCGAAAATTAACCATCACATTCCACAGAAGGCCTTAAACTCTGTGGAAAGCAAATAAATGAACATGAGATGGTCCTTGATCATCAGGAGTTCACCAGTTAGTAGGAATACCAAAACATGAGCAGAGATAACAGTAATTCTTTTCAGTAAATGTTTAACACCTATTACATGAAAGCTTTTTGTCCCAGGTGCTGGGAAGAAACACTGTGCACTAGCTTAATTTATAACTCTCTTTCACATTGTTATGTATTATAGTAAGACCAGTTCAATAAAAAGTGCTTTTGAAACATATAATGCTGGAAGTTGTTGCCAGTCAGTGGAGGAGACAGGATCAGGAAGAGCTTCATGAATAGGTACAAAATAATCTGGACCTCAGAGAATGAGCAGTATTTCAGCATGTCAAATATGGGACATGTGCAGTAAAGGGTTAACTCAGCAGGCCTGGGTTGTTCAAACCCTGCACATTACAAAGAAAAGGCTGATCCTTGACCAGCTCCTGGGAGATAACCTCTAAGCCCTTGGAATATCCTGCTTGATAAGATTGTCTTTGTATACCTGGACCTTGGGCCAATGCCAGATAGTTTATGCCAACAATGTGAATTATTGGCGGGGCAGGGGGGTGCCTTGGACCATACTGTATTGGAGACTGAGTAACTAAGGTCAGCCACATGTGTGGTCCACACCTACCTAGCTCACCTACAATTAGATCTCTGCAGATCTAGGCTCAAGTGAGCTTTCTTGGTTGACAATACTCTGTACATACTGTCACACATCATTGCTGGGAGAAATAAGCACTGTCCATACAACTCCACTGGAAGAGGACAATTGGACATTTGTACCTGGTCTCACCTGTATTCTACCCTACGCACCTGGTTACCTTGTTGATTTCAGTCTGTATCCTCTCACTATAGTAAACTGCAACCATGGATATAATAACTTTTCTGAATTCTGGGAGTCCTTCTAGTGAATCATGGAACTGTAGTGTGGTCTTGGAGATCCCTGACCCAGGGTGCAAAATAACCAGGACCTTAAAGGATGGACAGGATTTCAGCATTGCAAATAGAGGGCAAAAGTCAATTTAGGAGACTTGAGAATTGCACTCAGAAAGAAACTGTAAATATTTCCATGTCAATACAGTCTCAAGATTGGAAATTATTTTTAAGCATCTGAGACATATAGAGCTACAAGTACCATTATTATCAAAGAACAAATCAATTTCTAGCAGGAACAAATATGTTGTATACATAATGTGTACACAAGGAATTCATAATTTTGTCATTATTTATGATTCTCCCTATGATATATTTATTTGTGCTTTATAAGCCTCAGACATTAATTCTTTTTACCATTAAATATAAAAGATAGCATATTTTTCTACAACTCTCATTTTAGAGCTTATAATTTTCTCCATTATGTATAGGATTAGATCTTTATTTTAAATCACCAGGATAGTTTTTTTTCAAACTTTGATACATTTTTATTCAGTAATTTCAAAATAGACAGATATGCAATAAATATTTTTATAATATGTATTACAATACTTTTTGCCCATATTAGGTCATCCACATTGCAACTCAATAAGAATAAGCTGGACAACATTTCCCATGTGTAACTAAATTACGGCCTTGTCTATAACATGTATGATTCTTGCTTTTGTTGCAACTAGTACATTACTAATAGTAATATGATAATGTGTTGTAGAAAGGTTTAGCACAGCATTTTGTACTTAGTGGGCTCAACAACTGTTTGGTGAGTGAATAAATAAGTATGCAATGAATGAAAAGAAGGGAAAAATTAAGAACACATTTTGGAAAGATTGTGAAATTATTGTAGGAACTCAAAAAGATGATTCTAAAAATACTAAAATATATAATGGAAAATGTGTTTTCATAGTCATCATAAAGTTTATACTACAACTAAATAAAACAAATAATTGGAGGATAAATTATCTTAATTGCTGTGCTTTATGATAATAAATATAAAAATGATCTGTTTATATCCTAATCATAGAAAAAAGTCACATCTGATATACATATTTAATTTTAAAAATTGAAATAACAAATGCATACAAGAATGTGGTTATTTGTAATCTTGAGTTTAAAAAGATTTTCTGAGTCTAACACCAAAGGCAGATCATAAAGGAAAAGTTTAGTAGATCGAATGACCAAAAAAAAAAATTACAAGTTTCTGTATGTTGGAACACTATAAAATTTTTTAAATTTACAAGCTAAATATTGTGTGAAAATATATGATAGATAAGCGATTAATATCCTTAATACACATAAGATGTTCTTACAAATCAATAGAAAGGTATGAACACCTCATTAATGAGAAAGATATTCAATGTGACCATTCAATTCACAACAGAGGAAATTTTTTAAATCTAATAAACATAAGAAAGTTTAACTGTACTAGTAACAACTAAATTCAAATTAAACAATATTGAGTAGAAGAATGAAACTATTTTCTCAAACTATATACAAAAATAAACTCAAAATGAATTAAGAACTGAAACCATAAAACTCTTAGAAAAAAACATAGCCAGTATGCTCTTTGAAATCAATCTTAGCAATATTTTTTTTGGATCTGTCTCCTTATGCAAGAGCAACGAAAGCAAAAATAAACAAATTGGTACACATTGAACTAAAAAGCTTTTGCACAGTGAAGGAAGCCACCAACAAAACAGAAAGGCAGCCTACTAAATGGGAGAAGATATTTGCAAATGATATGTCTGATAAAGGGTTAATATCCAAAATATATAAAGAATTCATATAACTGAATATCAAAAAAAAAATCTGATTAATAAATGGGCAGAGTACCCAAACAGGCATTTTTTCCAGAAACATACAGATGACCAACAGGTACATGGAAAGATGCTCAGCATTACTAATCATCAGGGAAATGCAAATCAAAACCACAAGAGATATCAACTCATACCTGTCAGAATGACTACCATCAAAAAGATAAGACATAACAAGTGTTGATGAGGATATGGAGAAATGGGAACCCTAGTAGACTGTTGGTGGGAATGTAAACTGATACAGCCATTATGGAAAACAGTATGTAGTTTCCTCAAAAAACTAAAAATAGAACTAGCATATTATCCAGCAATTCCACTTCTGGGTGGTATTTAGCCAAAGAAAAGGAAAACACTAATTACAGAAGATATGTGGACCCCTAAGCTATGTTCATTGCACCGCTATTTACAATAGTCAAGTTATGGAAGCGACCTAAGTGTTCATCAACAGATAAATGGATAAAGAAGATGTGGTATATATATATATATACACATACAAGGGAATATTAAACAACCATTAAAAAGAATGAAATCTTGTCATCTGCAACAACATAGATGAAACTACAGGATATTATGCTAAGTGAAATATGTCATACAGAGAATGACAAATACCATACATTTTCACTTATATGTGGAATCTAAAAAACAAAACTAATGAGCCAATATAACAAAACAGAAACAGAGTCACAGATACAGAGAACAAACTAGTGGTTTCCAAAAGGGAGGAGGGTGGAAGGATAGGCAAAATAGATGAAGGGGATTAAGAGGTACAAACTACAGTTACAAAATAAATAATTCACAAGGATGTACAGCACAAGAAATATAGTCAATAATACTATAATAATTTTGTATGGTGTATAATCTATAGAAATATTGAATCACTATGTTGTACATCTGAAACCAATATAATATTGTAAGTTGGCTATACTTAATTTTTAAAATATTTATACCTGTTTTTATTTATCAGATTGACTAAGACATTTCTAACTTATAAAAAAAAAAAGTGTTTATTCCGGTATGCAGAAATGATCCGCCACCTGTTTCTGGTGGTGGTTACCCTGAGTAATAATTTTCCAATACATCAAAATCATTTTTGTAGACTTCTACTTCCAGTGACAAAGATTATTATTAAAGTTTGAAGCATACTTATATATCCCATAATCTATTTCGATCTTCCTTAGATAACCAGTTGGCCTTTCCTTTACTTTGGGTATGAGTTACTCAACTTTGCAGTATTTGAAGAATTAATCACATATCTCATAATTGTCAAGGATAAAACATTTGGGACTACTGTGACTAAAGAACAGGGTTGCCTACTAATACTTTTTAAATAAAAGTGTAACAATAACAAAGAGGATAAAAGCAAACAAACAAACAAAAAGTGCCAAGAAACTCATGGCAATCAGTGGCTCTTGGAATCTGGGAGTCTTGTGCCAATGATCTGGGAAAGAAGCAACTTGCTTTATGTTGTTTTCTGCTTCTGAACCCAAATCATTGTGGGAATACTGACTCAGTCACCTGTTGGTGGTGGTGAGGTCAGTGATACTTATAAATGTATCCCCTATACTATCAGTTCCAGTTACTGCATTGCAGAACAAAAACCAGTTCCAGTTACTATATCTGCATAACAAATTATTACAAAATTTAGTGGCTCAAAACAACATTTAATTTGCTCATGGATCTGTAATCTGAGCAGAGCTTGGTAAAGACAGTTCATCCCTGCTTTACTGGGTACCAGCTGGGATGACTTGAAGGATGGGATTGGAATCATCTGAGAGCTTGCTCATTCACTTGACTGATGGTTAATGCTGGCCGTGGGTTGAGACCTTAGCTGGAGATGCTGGCCAGAACACTTTTATATGGCCTGCCTTCCTGACAATATGGTGACAGTTTTCCAAGAGTGCATCCCAAGAGGAGGGGAGGAAGGGAAAGAGAGAGAGAGAGAAAGAAAGAAACTGTTGCAGTCCCTTACTCAGATTCTTTTGGTGTTCCTTTCAAAAGACACATTCCAGATACTAATCTTACAATCAGAGGCCTTTAGGGGAATGAAAAGAAGCAGCAAAAACCCCTGTGGACAATAAAACTAAATGCTCCGGTTAATTTATTATAACAGCTAACAATATCAGAATGAAGGAGAATGGAACCTTCTACTGAGCTATAACACATAATCAATTTCATAAAAATTTAGTCATTGATTATGCTGGGAGAAAGATTATACTATGAAAAGTGAGAAAACTGACTTACCTCTAGGCCTTTAATTTATCCCATAAACTGTATTATAATTGTCCCTGATTGACAAGAGTGTTAAAACCTAGAAACAAAACCTTTCTGGAGATATCGTCAGCCTTTGTACACGAACATGATAATGTTTATTTTAATATGAAAGATACACAATCACTGAGATCTATTCATATTAACATATTTTATTTTTACATAAATACCCTAGGAAGGCTGAAATTCTCTTTTGAGTTGTTGATTTCATATATTGTTCCTTTATCCTGTGTTTGGTAAACAAAAGAGCTCTCACAATAGCTGTGAATTAATTAAAATGTAGAGAATGCCTGGCAAGCATAATTATTCCTATACACTTTCTTTTATAAGGATGAAGGAGAAGGAAATCTTTGAGCTTCCTGATGGCCATTCCAGGAAACTCAAACATAGTTTAGACATAAAGCCCATCTCAATAATTTTATTATTATGAATTTGGGGTTTGAGTTTGGGAAAGGCAAAATCCAGATGACTTGTCAGAAAAATACAGAAGATAAGTCATAAATGTCCAAAGATAAGAAATAGTTACATGCAACATTTTAAAATATGTAACCATAACTATTAATATTTTTAACTTTAAGAAAATAAATAACACCTTTGCAAAGTTATTTAAAAGTATTCAAAAAACACAAAGTTAGAGCAACTTATTAATAAAAGAAATCTCTTTTATCTGGACACAGAATACCTTTGCTACATAAAAGAAAGGTAAAAGCCCTCAAATTCTAGTTTTATTCTTTGTGAATTTAATCTATGTGACAACTTACAATAGAGGATTTGTAAGTCTTTTTTATATACAAATTCATACAGATTGTCAAAATTTTCAACACAGCTTTTCAAATCAATAGTTGTGTGCATTATAAACTTATGGCCTCAAATTCATCTCTTTTAGCTTTATCAAGACTGACATCCTTCAGGAACATAGTTACAAAACTCCTTAAGAAAATTCTAGGAAATGAAATCCAGCAAAATAAAAAGGAAAATACTGCATGACCAAGAGGCGTTTCCCCTAGAAATGTAAGTTTAGTTTAACATTCAAAACCCAATTGGTGTAATTCATCATGTTAAAAAAATAAAGGAGGAAAACCACACGATCATTTAAATAAATGCAAAAAATGCATTTAACAAAATTCAACAGTTGTTTATAATAAATCTTAGCAAGTTAGAAACAAAAGGAAACTTTTTTTACCTAATAAGAGACGGGCATCTAAGACCCCTAACATCATACATAATTGTGAAATATTGAATGCTTTCTCTCCAAGAACAAGACAAGGCAATTGATGAAATTTTAATATGAACATAGATGAATCTTGAAAACATTATGCTGTGTGAAATAAGCCAGCCACAAATCATATTATTCCATTTGTATGATATATCCAAATTAAGCAAATCTGCAGAAACTGAAAGTAGAATACTGCTTTCTTAGGGTTGGGAAGGATGGTTGGGTAAAGGGGTGATAGTTAAACTATTTCTTTTAGAGGTGATGAAATGTTCTAAAATTGTGGTGATGATCACACATATCTGTGAATATTCTACAACCCTTGATTTGATTTCTTTAAAAGGGTTAATTGTGTAGTACATGAATTTTATTCTCAGTAAAGAATTTAAAAATTCAATGGTCCTTTATGCATGCTCTCTTTCTTAATATATCGTCTAGGTATTCATATTATCTTAGGTCATATTCCCTAGAAACAGAGCCGGAGTCTTGGATTCTAGTGCATATAATGTATTGAGGGACTGCTCTTTGGAAAACCTTTTAAGAGAGTGAGGACTGCAGTTCTGGGAGAGGAAAGAGTCAAGAAGGATAAAGTTTAGCCCTGGAGCCTAAACTGCTCCTGTCGAGATGGCCCCACCTTGAATCAAGAGGGTTGGTCTTATATATCCTCATATTAGTCAGTCTTTGGCTTGCAGCTGCCACCAGCAGTTGAAGTTGTAACCTTTTAGCAAGCAGGTTCCTATTAGCTGAGAGCTGTTATCTACCTGATGAAAGCAAGTAGCTGTGAGTCATTAGCAACCAAAACACTGCAGCTAGGGGATGGATACACTGGTCTAGTAAAGGGGATCTGGGCACAGCATCAACCAAATCTACTAGGTACCCCAAAGGAGTCCTCATGGAGGTTGGCAAATATTTAGGGAAAATAATTCGTTCCAATATTGTTTGTAATAACAAGAACTACATTTAATTTCCTAACAATTTAGGAGGTATATGTTTTGTTCATACAACAGGATGCCATTAGCCATTAAAGGTATACTAAAAATTATACTCCAATAAAGATGTTAAAATAAATAAATAAAGATATACTAAGAGAACATTTAGAGAAATGGAAATAAATTTCAGAAATATTGTGAGGTGAACAGACTACAAAACAGTATAATCTCATTTTTATAAATGTAGCAGTATGTATATTTTCTACACGTTCTTCCACCCTTTTGGGAAGGATTACATAAAAATTTGATTAGCAGTTATTGCTCAGTAGCAGGATTAAAGCTATTTTTATTATCTGTATTTTATTTATCTGTTTATTCTGTATTACTTTTGTATATAAAGTAATTTCAAATATTGTACCCCAACAAATTAATTCTCAAATTTGAACTCAAAGAGTGTGGTCAAGTTCAAATGCTATGAGATTAAAGACTCCAAAACCAAACCTGGTTCTTGGAAAGGTTACCATTCTAGTGTGTGTTTCTCCACTTCACACATTCAGTTTTGTCATTACACCTAAGGCTGGTCAGATTGGTGGTCACTGCCCAAAAAGAGATGAACCTACAGACCAAATATCCATGTACTAATTTTCAGTGGCATGACCATTACATTCCAGCCACCATTGTATTCATAACTTATTCACAGCCCCATGTCCCCAAGGTCAGGTACGTGAGAAGACATGTGAGTTAACAGAAAGTGTTTTGGTGAGTATATGAAGCCAATGGCCTGAGTAAATATTTCAGCCAAGTTTTATGTAGAGGTTTGATGACCCACAGTAAACAACCCAGGGCCTCCCTACTCACCCCTCCTGCTGAGAGTCAGTCCAGCAGCCCTGGCCACAACTGATAGGATAAGGAGTGTAGATCTGAATCAGGAGCAGCATTCCATTGCTGGTCAGGAATTCTGGTGTGACTTGGAGCAAAAAGGTGAAGAGATCCAAGTTGTCTCTCTTGGAAATTTTAAGTAGACATTATTAAGATAATGAGGCTGCTAGTGAGCAGAAGCTGGAACAAAGCCATGAAATCTTGTCAGGGCCATAGTAGGTCATGGAAAACCAAGGTTAAGAGGCAAAGAAAACCACAGAGAGAAAAAGACACCATGAGCACAGAGACCATGGCAGACCATGAGGAGGCAGAGTCTCCCCAGGTCTCTAAAATGGTCCCAGTTCTTGGCTGCTTTCCTTTGTCAGCTCACAGATGCCCTCGTGATAAACTGGGGCGAGCAGGATCTTGAGTTCCTTGTATCAAAATCACTTCACATGCACTACTCCTGACTCGCCACCGAGTAACCAGAAGCCTACCATAATCAGTATCCCTGCGGAACAAATGTGGATTTATTCTCCCAAGAGAAGAGGCTACAGAGTGGTTCTTCAGTGTGCTTCTTTGAATAATGATAGTCTCCCCACTCTAGACTCTAAGCTTCGTGAGAGCAGGAACCTCGTCTGGTTTGACACACCCATGTACACGCAGCATGGTGCCAGCACACACACCCTTCCAGTAAATATATTTTGAATGGAGGAAACCGCAAGTCACTTAAAAATGTTCTATTTGCATAATTTCCACAGCAGCCCTGTGAGAGACTTCTCTCCTAACCACAGCTTATTTCAATGCAGTTGTTGTCTATAGGCCCATGTAATACTATACTTTTTACCAGTTTCATCTGAACCGTTAAAATAAAGAGCCAGAATAATAGCTAAGTTTTGGTATTTCAATTAGTCCCTATAGTTATAGAAAGAGAACAAAAAAAATCCCTTGCTTAGTACAATGCACTAAACCATTTTTCCTATTCTAATTTAATATTTCCATCAACCATATGAAGTAATATTACACTCTCATTTTACAGACAAAATTCAAGACACAGACGAATTATATAACTAGAAAGGAATGAAGCCAGGATTCAAACGTAGGTCAGACTTAAAAATCAGCTCTTGGAGGAGCTTCAAGATGGTGGAAGAGACGCGGAGATCACCTTCCTCCCCACAAATACATCAGAAATACATCTACATGTGGAACGACTCCTACAGAACACCTACTGAACGCTGGCAGAAGACCTCAGACCTCCCAAAAGGCAAGAAACTCCCCCACGTACCTGGGTAGGGCAAAAGAAAAAAAAAAAGACAAAGAATAGGGACGGCACCTGCACCAGTGGGAGGGAGCTGTGAAGGAGGAAAGGTTTCCACGCACTAGGAGCCCCTTCGCGGGTGGAGACTGCGGGTGGCGGAGGGGGGAGCTTCAGAGCCACAGAGGAGAGCGCAGCCACAGGGTTGTGGAGGGCAAAGCGGAGAGATTCCCTCACAGAGGAGCGGCGCCGAGCAGCACTCACCAGCCCGAGAGGCTTGTCTGCTCACCCGCCGGGGCGGACGGGGCTGGGAACTGAGGCTCGGGCTTCGGAGGTAGGATGCAGGGAGAGGACTGGGGTTGGCGGCGTGAACACAGCCTGAAGGGGGCTAGTGCACCACAGCTGGCCGGGAGGGAGTCCGGGAAAAGGTCTGGAGCTGCCGAAGAGGCAAGAGACTTTTTCTTGCCTCTTTGTTTCCTGGTACGCGAGGAGAGGGGATTCAGAGCGCCGCCTAAACGAGCTCCAGAGACGAGCGCGAGCCGCGGCTATCAGCCCTGACCGCAGAGACGGGCATGAAACGCTAAGGCTGCTGCTGCCGCCACCAAGAAGCCTGTGTGAAAGCACAGGTCACTCTCCACACCGCCCCTCCCGGGAGCCTGTGCAGCCCGCCACTGCCAGGGTCCCGTGATACAGGGACAACTTCCCCAGGAGAACTCACCTCCGGCCGCAGGCTGCTGCAACGTCACGGCGGCCTCTGCTGCCGGAGCCTCCCCGAGCACTCCGTACCCCTCCCTCCCCCCGGCCTGAGTGAGCCAGAGCCCCCGAAGCAGCTGCTCCTTTAACCCCGTCCTGTCTGGGCGGGAACAGACGCCCTCAGGCGACCTACACGCAGAGGCGGGGCCAAATCCAAAGCTGAACCCCGGGAGCTGTGTGAACAAAGAGAAAGGGAACTTTCTCCCAGCAGCCTCAGGAGCAGCGGATTAAATCTCCACAATCAACTTGATGTGCCCTGCACCTGTGGAATACCTGAAGAGACAACGAATCATCTCAAATTGAGGAGATGGACTTTGGGAGCAATGATATATATATATATATATTTTTTTTTTCCCCCTTTTTCTGTTTTTCTGAGTGTGTATGTGTATGCTTCTGTGTGTGATTTTGTCTGTATAGCTTTGCTTTTACTATTTGTCCTAGGGATCTGTCTGCCCATTTTTGTGTTTTTTTTTTAATTACTTAAAAAAATTTTTTCTTAATATTTTTTATTTTAATAACTTTATTTTATTTTATTATATTTTATTTTACTTTATTTTACTTTATCTTATAATTTCTTTCTTTCTTTCTTTTCCTCCCTTTTATTCTGAGCAGTGTGGAGGACAGGCTCCTCGTGCTCCAGCCAGGCATCAGGGCTGTGCCATTGAGGTGGGAGAGCCAAGTTCAGAACACTGGTCCATAGGAGACCTCCCAGCTCCACATAATATCAAACAGTGAAAATCTCCCAGAGATCTCCATCTCAACGTCAAGACCCAACTCCACTCAACAACCAGCAAGCTAAACAATAAAAAATACAAACACATGGAGGCTAAACAATACACTGCTAAATAACCAAGAGATCACTGAAGAAATCAAAGGGGAAATCAAAAAATACCTAGAAACAAATGACAATGAAAACACGACGACCCAAAACCTATGGGATGCAGTAAAAGCAGTTCTAAGAGGGAAGTTTATAGCAATACAATCCTACTTCAAGAAACAAGAAACATCTCAAACAAACAACCTAACCTTACACCTAAAGCAATTAGAGAAAGAAGAACAAAAAAACCCAAAGTTAGCAGAAGGAAAGAAATCATAAAGATCAGATCAGAAATAAATGAAAAAGAAATGAAGGAAATGATAGCAAAGGTCAATAAGACTAAAAGCTGGTTCTTTGAGAAGATAAAATTGATAAACCATTAGCCAGACTCATCAAGAAAAAAAGAGAGAAGACTCAAATCAATAGAACTAGAAATGAAAAAGGAGAAGTAACAACTGACACTGCAGAAATACAAAGGATCATGAGAGATTACTACAAGCAACTCTATACCAATAAAATGGACAACCTGGAAGAAATGGACAAATTCTAGAAATGCACAACCTTCTGAGACTGAACCAGGGAGAAATAGAAAATATGAACAGACAAATCACAAGCACTGAAATTGAAACTGTGATTAAAAATCTTCCAACAAACAAAAGACCAGGACCAGATGGCTTCACAGGCGAATTCTATCAAACATTTAGAGAAGAGCTAACACCTATCCTTCTCAAACTCTTCCAAAATATAGCAGAGGCAGGAACACTCCCAAACTCATTCTATGAGGCCACCATCACTCTGATACCAAGACCAGACAAAGATGTCACAAAGAAAGAAAACTACAGGCCAATATCACTGATGAACATAGATGCAAAAATCCTCAACAAAATACTAGCAAACAGAATCCAACAGCACTTTAAAAGGATCATACACCATGATCAAGTGGGGTTTATCCCAGGAATGCAAGGATTCTTCAATATACGCAAATCAATCAACGTGATACACCATATTAACAAATTGAAGGAGAAAAACCATATGATCATCTCAATAGATGCAGAAAAAGCTTTCAACAAAATTCAACACCCATTTATGATAAAAACCCTCCAGAAAGTAGGCATAGAGGGAACTTTCCTCAACATAATAAAGGCCATATATGACAAACCCACAGCCAACATTGTCCTCAACGGTGAAAAACTGAAACCATTTCCACTAAGATCAGGAACAAGACAAAGTTGCCCACTCTCACCATTATTAGTCAACACTGTTTTGGAAGTTTTAGCCACAGCAATCAGAGAAGAAAAAGAAATAAAAGGAATCCAAATCAGAAAAGAAGAAGTAAAGCTGTCACCGTTTGCAGATGACATGATACTATACACAGAGAATCCTAAAGATGCCACCAGAAAACTACAAGAGCTAATCAATGAATTTGGTAAAGTAGCAGGATACAAAATTAATGCACAGAATTCTCTTGCATTCCTATACACTAATGACGAAAAATCTGAAAGTGAAATTAAGAAAACACTCCCATTTACCATTGCAACAAAAACACTAGGAATAAACCTACCTAAGGAGACAAAAGACCTGTATGCAGAAAATTATAAGACACTGATGAAAGAAATTAAAGATGATACAAATAGATGGAGAGATATACCATGTTCTTGGATTGGAAGAATCAACATTGTGAAAATGACTCTACTACCCAAAGCAATCTACAGACTCAATGCAATCCCTATCAAACTACCACTGGCATTTTTCACAGAACTAGAACAAAAAATTTCACAATTTGTATGGAAACACAAAAGACCTCGAATAGCCAAAGCAATCTTGAGAAAGAAAAACGGAGCTGGAGGAATCAGGCAGGCTCCCTGACTTCAGACTATACTACAAAGCTACAATAATCAAGACAGTATAGTACTGGCACAAAAACAGAAATATAGATCAATGGAACAGGATAGAAAGCCCAGAGATAAACCCACGCACATATGGTCACCTTATCTTTGATAACGGAGGCAAGAATATACAGTGGAGAAAAGACAGCCTCTTCAATAGTGGTGCTGGGAAAACTGGACAGCTACGTGTAGAAGAATGAAATTAGAACACTCTCTAACACTGTACACAAAAATAAACTCAAAATGGATTAAAGACCTAAATGTAAGGCCAGACACCATCAAACTCTTAGAGGAAAACATAGGCAGAACACTCTATGACATAAATCACAGCAAGATCCTTTTTGACCCACCTCCTAGAGAAATGGAAATAAAAACACAAATAAACAAATGGGACCTAATGAAACTTAAAAGCTTTTGTACAGCAAAGGAAACCATAAACAAGATGAAAAGACAATGCTCAGAATGGGAGAAAATATTTGCAAATGAAGCAACTGACAAAGGATTAATCTCCAAAACATACAAGCAACTCATGCAGCTCAATATCAAAAAGACAAACAACCCAATCCAAAAATGGGCAGAAGACCTAAATAGACATTTCTCCAAAGAAGATATACAGATTGCCAACAAACACATGAAAGAATGCTCAACATCATTAATCATTAGAGAAATGCAAATCAAAACTACAGTGAGATATCATCTCACACTGGTCAGAATGGCCATCATCAAAAAATCTACAAACAATAAATGCTGGAGAGGGTGTGGAGAAAAGGGAACCCTCTTGCACTGTTGGTGAGAATGTAAATTGATACAGCCACTATGGAGAACAGTATGGAGGTTCCTTAAAAAACTACAAATAGAACTACCATACGACCCAGCAATCCCACTACTGGGCATATACCCTGAGAAAACCATAATTCAAGAAGAGTCATGTACCAAAATGTTCATTGCAGCTCTATTTACAATAGCCAGGACATGGAAGCAACCCAAGAGTCCATCAATAGATGAATGGATGAAGAAGATGTGGCACATATATACAATGGAATATTACTCAGCCATAAAACGGAACGAAACTGAGTTATTTGTAGTGAGGTGGATGGACCTAGAGACTGAGTGAAGTAAGTAAGTCTTTTTCTGACTTACTTCACTCATACAGAGTGAAGTAAGTCAGAAAGAGAATAACAAATACCGTATGCTAACACATATATATAGAATCTAAAAAAAAGAGAAAGAAAAAGAAAAAAAAATGGTCAGAAGAACCTAGGGGCAAGATGGGAATAAAGATGCAGACCTACTAGAGAATGGACTTGAGGATACAGGGAGGGGGAAGGGTAAGCTGGGACAAAGTGAGACAATGGCATGGACATATATACACTACCAAACATAAAATAGATAGGTAGTGGGAAGCAGCTGCATAGCACAGGGAGATCAGCTCAGTGCTTTGTGACCACCTAGAGGGGTGGGAGGGAGGGAGATGCAAGAGGGAAGAGATATGGGGACATATGTATATGTATAACTGATTCACTTTGTTATAAAGCAGAAACTAACACACCATTGTAAAGCAATTATACTCCAATAAAGATGTTTTTTAAAAAAATTACATAAAAGGAAAAAATTATATATAGGGTATAGAAACCTGATTTCATATCAATGAGATGTATGTGTGTATAGATTGCACAAATAAATAAATAAATAAATAAATAAATAAATAAATAAAATAAGGTCACTTCAAAAAAAAAACAAAAGCTCTTTCCATATATCCTGAGCTGCTCACAGGGATCTTAGAGATCACTCAATTCCCCCTTTTGTTTTACATGTGGGGAAACTTAAAGGAGTTAAAGTAGAACTTCTGATTCCTGACTCTGAGAGTTGAGAAGACATGGACACCATTGTTCTGCTAATGAAAAAGTACAAGCACAGAGCCAGGATAATTCCTTATTGGAGTCACTGCAAGTATTGAGGGTTTTTTTAATTTTTTATCCAGATATTAGTATTGCTGATTCAATTTTACTACTGCAGTTGTTCCATTGACCATAGAAGAAAGCCAACTTAAATCTCATAATCTACTGTTAATTCTTCCAATGTTGCACATGGATGGATGGATGGATGGATGGATGGTGGATGGATAGATGGTTGGATGGATGGTTGGATGGATGGATAAATCAATGGATGGATCGATGGATAAATGGATCTACCCCTCTGTCTATATATATGCATATATAATTTCCCCTGTATAGGAAGTTATTATACTTTACATGATCAGTTCCTCCACATTCAATCAAAGGTAGATTTTTAATAATTTTTAAAGCCACATATTGCCCAGGTTATTTTACCTATATGCCACATTACTAATTTAGAGCCATAAAAAAAGCCTGCATTTTCCAAGTCTCCATTCAATTGGGGAATTAAAATCTTCTTCTGTATTAAATCTGAGTCATCGGGACTTCCCTGGTTGCGCAGTGGTTAGGAATCCGCCTGCCAATGCAGGGGACATGGGTTCGAGCCCTGGTCCTGGAAGATCCCACATGCCGCGGAGCAACAAAGCCCGTGCGCCACAACTACTGAGCCTGTGCTCTAGAGCCGTGAGCTACAACTACTGAGCCCGCATGCCACAACTACTGAAGCCTGCGTGCCTAGAGCCCGTGCTCTGCAACAAGAGAAGCCACCGCAATGAGAAGCCCGTGCACCACAATGAAGAGTAGCCCCCTCTCGTCACAACTAGAGAAAGCCCGCATGCAGCAATGAAGACTCAATGTAGCCAAAAATAAATAAATTTATTTTTTAAAAATATGAGTCATCATGAAAAGGCCTAATCCTCCCATTGTTCAGCACTCATGATTCCTATTCCTTCCAAGAGGGATGGAAGTGTGAATCACTATCAGTACTAGGTCCTGAGTGCTGATTTCTAAAACTGTCTGTAACCAGACCACTGGCTTCATCTCAGGCTGATTAAATTAACTTTACATCTTTTAGGTCCCATAGTGATTCAAAGTCCCACCAGCAGGACAGCACTGGCACTGAATTTCATGGTAACTTAGAGTTTTCTAAATTCCAGTTTTCTAAATTCTTTGCATTCATTAGCAATGATACCCTTGCACTAGATGTCAACAGAGGGAAACACCCAAAGGCAAGATCTCTGCATCCTAAGTTATGTGAGGAGGTGGGGGTGGCGGGTGGGGGGGGGGGGAGTATGTCCATGCTGACTCAGCGGTGCAGGCAAATGCTAGACCATGCCATGTTTAGTTTCTGTAACTGTGGTCTCTAGATACACCGGGATTCCAAGATACTTCAAATCTTTACTTGCAAGTTGGCAGACTATCATTAAATACACACACACACCTACACATTAAATTCATGCACACTGTGATAATTCACTATAATTGGATGATTTCTTTAAAACATTCTTACCTCCACCTCGTATAGTAGAAAGATCATAAACTTCAGAGTCTGACATCTAATCTAAGTTCTGTCATATACTAGTTTGTTTACTATTTTGCCGGAATATGTTGCTCTCTTTTCCTCATTTTTTTCATTTGTATAAGGACAATAATATATTTCCTCATAATAATACTCTATGGATTAAATAAGATAATGCAGGTAATATACCCAGCACCGCACCCAGGACCTAGTACTCAGTGAATGTAAGTCCCCTTCGTCTAAGAAGAACAGAAGGCACCATTAAGGTCACAAAGGTAAGCCAACAACTCATTTCAAAAATTACTGAAGACTATATTCAGGCAAAAACATACTGCAAGTGCCTGGAAAATGATATAGAATATTTAGAAATTCAGAATAAAATGATCTAAAATCAAAATAACCCCTGGCTGTCTTCCTATGAAAAATGAATTATAACTTTCAATTTGCAGTTATCTTTCTTAGGAATTTATCTCTTTGAGACATTTTGCTTTAAGGCATGGATTTAAAGAATTCATATTTCATCAACTTGAAAGTGGTAGCATAAGGACCTCTTCAATCCAAATGGGAACACTTGGAAATTTCTGTAAAAAAATTTTACAGATAGATCAAATAAAGATGTTCTACAAAGTCACAATATTGAAGATAAAAGATAAATATGTAAGAGTATGACATGTTTCATTTTCCAGTTAAGTATGACATTTTGGGGGATCATATAACTATTAGGCCAGGCAGTGTCTCTAGGCTACTGTGAGTCTTGCTGCACACAGGCCTGGAGTGCTTCAACCTGGTCAGAGAGATGGGCCTCCATCGTTTCAAAAGAGCATTGTTATAAGTTCTAGAGGTCCACAAACTTAAATCATAGCAACAAAATTCATAGAACAAGTTTTTGAAAACCATCTAAATGGGTGAGGTCAATTGAATAAAACAAAGCAACTAATACTGATATAGACATTTTTAAAGGTCATTTGTCCTAGAAACAAATTCAAGGAGTGAACCAAATTTAACCTTCTGTGCAGATGAGTGACTTAAGTCTTTGGTGTGCTTGCTTTATGCAGTGATCACAGAAAAGGGCAAATATGCTACATGGGGAACCACTTGAACCACACAAATCATGAATGCAGAACCCAAAGATTCGGTAAAATGTCAGTTTGCAAATCTATCAGTGGACATAATGGCTTAAGCCCAAGCAGGAGTCTTGATGATAGATCAAGTCAAATAAACTGAATACATTTCTTAAAAGGCAACAGATTGTTAGCATGAAGGTCACTTATGAAGAAAGATGTTTTCACAGGTAAAGTACACACTAAAGGATGGGTACACCAGAGACAGGTCGTAGGGTATGTGGAGTAGCGCTGAAGTTTCTCTTCCCTCAGACCATTCATTGGTGGGATATACTCCTGAGAAATAAAAAGGAAGGTAACTGTAGAAGCTCAAACTAGAAATAAGGACTTTTACCACTGTGTATTTTGAGTCAAAGATTCCTCTGAGTTGAGGCAGAAATGCTCCAAAATCAGAATACTCAGTAAATGATACAAACCTATTTCTCACATGATGGTAATTATTATCTTATAAATAATTGAAACAACTAATAACTGTATTTTGTATCATGCTTTAACAACTTTCACATTCATAGTCTCTTTTGTCTTCAAAAAACGCCATGTGTTGTGTCACATTATACAGGTGAAGAAATGAAAGTACAAGATATTAATTAACCTGACCAAGACAACACAGAGAGTAAATGGCCCAGCTAACACTTAATGTTTTCTCTAGTCTCACAAATTCACTTGAATGACATAGATATAGCATATGTAATAATCTCATTTTGAAATATCCTAGGATAAAAATAAAATCACAAATATAAACAAAAAAGTGCAACAAAAGTACAGAGATTATCAGTTCTTTGGAGAAAAGCGGCCATGTTAAGCCAGCACAGAACAATTATTATTACTCATTAAGGGAAAATAATCACTCTCTGAGGATACTTAATTTACTGTAATATTAATAAAGCTTTAGAAAACCCAAAGGATTGTTTATTGTGTGGAAGCAGTGTGGATTACACACCACCAAGGAAACACTGGGGAGTGTGATTTTTCTTGGTTGTATGACATTTTTTTTAAATTGATTGTCTTTGTTTGGCCCAGTAATTACATTTTGAAGTTCCATAGTACAAGGAAGCTGATGTAGCAAGTAAGCCGACTTGAATAGGTTTTTCACTGTTTCTCATAAAGGCGTGATTTGCAGTTATAATGTTTTCCTTCACACAGTGCCTTCAGATGATCAAATCCTCCTCAAGAAAGGAAACAAAATCAGCTAAATTGCCAGCATTCTTCACCTCTTGAGACAGCTTATTTGCATGTTGTGATGAAGGCTCTTAATATCTGTTATCCCATCTTGTATCTAGAATACTTAACTGTGATCTTAAAATAAAAAGACGTCTCTACCTTGATGATTCTGATGATGCCCAGCCTGTAGAGTTTAGTGATAAGCTGGACACTTTGCCATTTTCTCAAATTATACTTTGGGTCACTTTGCAAGTACTTTTTAAAATATGCATTTAACAAGTTATAAAATACCTCTCCAATACACAGAATGAGCACCTAATGGAGTTTCTCCTTATCTGAAATCAATGTCACCCTCCCTTCCTACCTAATCTGTGTAACCAAGGTTCCACAATACTGAGTAGACTCATTCAGATTCAAAAGACCTGTTATAAAATTAAACTTTCTAATAGGCTGAGTGTATCAGAGCAGAATCAGAGATGCAAAAAAGAACATTTCCAAAGGGAGTTGTGGGAAAATATGACACATGTAGAACTGAGCTTTCTCATCCTTGAACTGAGACTTGGAAACGCCCAGAAGAGGTTAACAGAACTCAGAAGACCAAAAATCATAAGAAACCTGTGTGAAGATAGAATTTAGGACCCAGAGGTGCAGGAAATGGCTGTCCAGAGCAGAAGAGGGCCAGGCACCATGGACAGAAAACAGGCTGTGGGAAGCTGTTTTACCTCCTGACATGCTCTGTATGATAAATTAGTAAGGCCAACCTGCAATTAGCCAGCTGCAGTGGGGATCCAATAACCACAGGACAGTCCAGTCCCTCCTCCCACCTCCATCCACCCCTAATGCCTGGTAGTGACAACTGTGGGAAGCACCTGTTAGAAAAGTGCCCAAGACAAAGTTACAAGGAGGTGCCCCGAGGGACGGGATGGATTGAGATAGGGTCAGGTAGAGAGGAGCATCCCTCCTCTGTCAGCCAAGTGAGCACGGGAAATGCTGCCTTGACCAAGAAGACCAAGGAAGTTTCTCTTTGCTGCTAAGCGCCCATCTTTGCATTTCCTTTCCTCTTTGCTCTCTGCTAGCAATCCTTACCCACCTGGAACTACCACCTGGCTTCAATTCTTACATCATTCCAATGCCAGTTGAGAGAAGGAAGAACAGATGATAATGAAGGTTAGAAAGGAGGGAAGAGGGACTTCCCTGGTGGCTCAGTGGTTAAGAATCCGCCTTCCAATGCAGGGGACACGGGTTCGATCCCTGGTCCGGAAAGATCCCACATGTCACGGAGCAACTAAGCCTGCGTGCCACAACTACTGAGGCTGCTCTCTAGAGCCCGCAAGCCACAACTACTGAAGCCCATGTGCCTAGAGCCCACGCTCCGCAACAAGAGAAGCCACCGCAATGAGAAGCCTGAGCCCCGCAACAAAGAGAAGTCCCCACTCGCCACAACTAGAGAAAGCCTGCGTGCAGGAATGAAGACCCAACGCACCCAAAAGAAAATTAAAAAATTTAGATTCTTAGAAAAAAAAGAAGGAGGAAAGAGGCAAGAGGAGAAATGCGTGAGCCAGCTCCATGCTTCCTCCTGCCTCAGCTTTAGTGCATCCTGAAGTTTCATTATAAAAACCCAATCTGCTGACATTAATATAAGGTACTGTGTATTGCATACCTATCACATATCAGGCTCAGTGCCACTTGCTTGACAAATATTATATAATTCAGTACAACATTTTGGGGCAAGGATCATTGCCCCTTATTCATAGGTGAAGAGTCAAACATTTTTTACAAGTCTTAAAATTTATCCATAGTCATATAGGTTTTATATATTTTCAGATCCAAATTTCAAATCCAGGACAGGATGGCTCCAAAGATAATTTTCGAATTTCTAAAATTCCCTTTGAAAATGCCAAACAAGCTGGCATCTACAGCCAGGTGTAACTCAGATGCCCTTAGAGATTAGGAAGGTGCTTCTCAACGCCCAGGCAGTGGAAACGGGCTACCTTGCCCATTCTCACCAGGGATTGTCCCTAAGTGAGGCAGAATAGAAAGAGAGAAAGTAAAAGAGGTTGCTTTTGTCTTTTCTAGACATACTTTCTCTGTCCTCCAAGTTCTGTGTCAGAGAAAGAACACGACGCCTTTTCTTTGATCTCTACCCAAAACGCAAGGCATGAAGTTTGAGTACCACGTACTGCATGGCAAACAAAATTTGAACACTAGATATTCCCTAAAGACTCCATGCTTCTCTGCTTCCCAAGCTCTCCTCCCTCAGGAATCCTCTGAAACTCAGTTCCCCTCTTTAATCTGCAGAACGCTTCAGCTCTCTGCTCCCTGTGGCTTGGCTTGGGCATTGCTGCTTTTCTAAGATTCATTCCTGTGCTCAGTAATGGACCAGCTTCTCTGAGTTCCCTGACTTGCGTGTCCAGAAGAACAGGACAACAGCCCATTTTCCTCTCTTTTCTTTCCCTCTCCCCTATCAGCTCCCAGATAGGGGTTTATTTCTCTCACCTGTGTAAATTATTCTACCTACTTCAAAAGTCAGATGCTGTTCATTGTAGTTAGGATTTTTTTTTAACTGACTCTTACTAACATTAATTAAGGAATTACTTATAACCTACTAATAATTTAATTACACAGAAAACACTTGTCTTCAAATGGAGGTAGCAAGAGGCGTTGTTACTAATTCTCTAGGGGCACTGGCAGGCCAAAACCATTCTTAGGTTATAACATTTTAGAGAAAAAGTATTATATTAATCCTAGACCACACTATTAATATACTCTTAAGTTAATATTTTCCCACAAAATCTTTAGCAATAACAAATAAGTAACAAAGAGACTGGTCTATGTTTTAGCCACATGGAATGAGAGACGTTCCAGAACTTCCAATTAGAGCATCGCAGGCAGTGGGATGGCCCTGGATGTGAGGTGAGCTCAGAAGTGCAGCTGAAAACTGCCCAGACCCACACTGGTAGGTTACAAAGGAAACCAGGGAATGGCAATGAGCTCCTCTGACAGAGACTGGGGAGAGAAGAGCATAGGGCAAGGCCTTGGGGTGCCCCATCTCACCAATGCAGGAAGAGCTAAGAATATTTCTACTATTTTTTAAAATGCATTTACGTGGTTCCTGAAACTAAGATCAATGTTTTACATAAGTTCAGCCTTCATGGCTGCTTAAATTTTTATCTGATTTCTGTTTTCCTCCAAATGATATTCTTGGAACATTTTCTGAAATCTCAGAGGTAAAAGATAAAGGCAAGCCAGGACCTCCAGCGTTTGTTAAAATGTTTTGTGTAATCCATCCCGGTTTATTTGACTCCAGGACAGGCTGATTTTAATCCTCATATGCAGTCCATTCTGACGCTCTGCCCACAAAGATAAGAGGAGTAAAGCTTTTACAATAATGCAATATTATATCTGGAAAGGATTCCACAAATCCTCCTGTAAGATTGGTACGAAAAAAATCCAGTTTAGCAAAAGCTTTAAACACACGCACACACGTGCAACTGCAAGATACAGTGTACCTCCAATCTGGGAAGCTCACAGTTAACAGGCGTCAAGGGGAAACATAGACCTGTATTCTGAAAAACACACCACTTCAGAATGCAAGTCTTAATTCTGCAGTTTTTTAAAATAGGCACTGGACTAGTTATTAAATGAGTAGTAAGATCTTTAGACTTTCTTTTTTTCCTCCTATTTGCTCTGAATCTCAGACTATGAAAATAAAACTTTTTTGTTTTACCATATGAACCTCCCAATTTTTTCTAGCACAATAACTAGCTTTGACAAACAGTTTTGCTTTTCCTTCTCCTTTACAAAGTATTACCATGATTTCAGAGTAAATTCAAATTTTTTTCTAATTTTAAGCTTGCTGCTTTATGCTTATAGTATTATCCAGGTTTCATGGAGAATTAATAAACAAACAAACACAAAAATCAGTCTAATGGTTTGCCAACCAGCAGCAGTACAGATAAAAGCAGTTTGCTTCCCCTGGGCAGATTTTGACCAACATTACACAATAACCTTATCTTGTAAAGCAAAATAATCAGCCTCCCCCAAAGCAGCCACCCAAACTACCTGCTCAGGCTATTAATCTATTTTCATTACCTACATTTTAATTCTACTTTGTGTGTGCCCCTAGTTGTTTTGGGGTTGATACAGTTTACAGGTTCAGGCAATGGGATGTAGCAGTATAGTCAAGTGTACCGAAAGAGAAGTGCTAGAGGCATGTGTGTGGAGTTGACAGACAAACCTTGCATTGAGTTAGAGCTAGAAAGTTACATAAAGGAAAATTTTTGAATAAAATTCTCTCTTATCTTTGGGGAGAGCACTGCTTTTATTCTACAGTGACTTCTTTCATAAAACCAAATATCACTTGGTAACATAGTTTATCTGTTTTAAATCTGGATCTTTATTTGTTGGATTTCATGGAATGACTTTCATTTGCTCACAAATTCTGTCTTCATCCCTTCCTGATTGCACCACATGCTCTATGAAAATCTCAGTCCTTTCTTCTTCTGCACAGACAACAAATGCACTTGCACATGCACAAAAGCTTTGTCTATGCCCATCATTCTTCACCCACCTTCCCTGGAACATCTTTATTTCCCACATTTCCTGACTTTAAAGCCCTCAGGCCTCACATTCCACCTCATAATGTAGTTATTAATTTGCACGTCTCATTTCCTGACCAGATGATCATATCAAAAGTCAAAACCAAGTCTGGCCTCGTTTTTTATCACCCAGAGCTTACGTAATAGGTTCTCAATAATTATTTGTTGAATTTGAACGAACATTTTTCTTTCTTCTTCATCTAAGCCTCCTCTGACACCGTCCAAGCAAATCGAGTTATAGCACAAAATCTAAATACCTTGTGTAGCATGCAAGACTGGCCATATACTTGTCCCTTTATCAGCCTTATCTCTCCCATTCACCCAGAACTATGTGCCAACCCATATATATTTTAAGCTATATTGATTAAATAACAATGTATCATATTATTTTTTTAATACATCTTTATTGGAGTATAATTGCTTCACAATGCTGTGTTAGTTTCTGTTGTATAACAAAGTGAATCAGCTATACATATACACATATCCCCCTATCCCCTCCCTCTTGATCCTCCCTCCCACCCTCCCTATCCCACCCCTCTAGGTGGTCACAAAGCACCGAGCTGATCTCCCTGTGCTATGCAGCTGCTTCTCACTAGCTATCTATTTGACATTCGGTAGTGTATATATGTCGATGTTACACTCACTTCACCCTAGCTTCCCCCTCCCCACCAGTGACTAATTGTACTCAATGTTAGTTTCCTTTTTTAATTTTTAGTTCCCCAAACCAATACTACCTTATATTTCTGTGCTTTCATACATTATCCTCCTTCTTAGAATGCTCCCTACCCTGATCCCTTGTCTACCAACTCCTACCTATTCCAATGACTCTAAATTTACATCTCTACTCCCAGATTCTCTCCTGACTCTCAAAACCACACATCTAATTGCCTTGTTCATCTCCACCAAGAGATATGAGGAGTCTATGGCATTGGTCCAGTTGAAATACTATATTGGTAGCAGTGAAGATGGGCAAAGGAAGTAGTTTGAGATATATTTTAAGAGTTGTGTCAATAGGAGTGTCTATGACATAGAGATGCGGGTTACTTCGCATTGTTGGAAGTCTACCAGGATGAGGCTGAGAGCATAAGTTCACTTTCCTGTTAACTTTGCTCTTCTTTATTGTTAAAGATCTCCTGACCAAAGACCTATAAGCAGACATCTTGCAATCCCATGTGTTTAGTTGTCAGACTCCTTTTTGGAGATACAGACTTACATCTCTAACTTATTTCTTAAAATTTCCACTTAAATGTCTCACAGTTATCTCATATTTAACATGTCCAAAACTGAATTCTTGTATCTTATTCCTCAATCTTACACCTCAATCTGCTCTTTCTCTAGTGTTCCTTATCTAGAAAGTTGAACTGTTCTCCAGAACAGTGCCAGAAACTTGGGAGTCAACTTTGACAATGATCTCTCCCTTAGTGCCCAGATCCAAATGATCATCATGTCCTAATGATTCTACCACTAAAGTATAACTTGAAGTCACATATTTTTCTCCATTTCTATGGCGACCACCCTAGTTCAAACCAATTTCATCTCTACCTGGACTAGTGTAAATAGTTGCCCTTTCTGCCTCTACTCTAAACTTTCTTTAGTGCTTCTGCAGAAGCTAGCATGTCATTTTAAAACTTCAAATCTGATCATGTCTCCTTCATTTTATATTCTTCAATGTTTTCTACCTGCATAATTTGGTTCCTGCCTATCTTTCTAATTGCGTCCCACAATACTCTTCCCCCCTACTAACTCAGCTCCAGACACACTAAGTTTCTCTCTGTTTTTACAACACTCCATGACATCAGCTCCATACCTGTGCTCTTCTCTACTGTAGCCTAAGCACCTGGGCCATGCTTGGCACATACATGTTCAATTAACATTTATTAAATGTATAAAATGATGAATGAAGAGAAAAACAAACACCGTATGCTAACACATATATATGGAATCTAAAAAAAAAAAAAATGGTTATGAAGAACCTAGGGGCAGGACGGGAATAAAGACGCAGACCTACTAGAGAACGGACTTGAGGACACGGGGAGGGTGAAGGGTAAGCTGGGACGAAGTGAGGGAGTGGCATGGACATATATACACTACCAAATGTAAAATAGATAGCTAGTGGGAAGCAGCCGCATAGCACAGGGAGATCAGCTCCGTGCTTTGTGACCACCTAGAGGGATGGGATAGGGAGGGTGGGAGGGAGGGAGATGCAAGAGGGAAGAGATATGGGGACATATGTATATGTATAGCTGATTCACTTTGTTATAAAGCGGAAACTAACACACCATTGTAAAGCAATTATACTCCAATAAAGATGTTAAAAAAATAAAATAAAATAAAATAATGAATGGGTTCTGAGGATGATCACCTTTATGCCAGAAGAGTGGCTGAACCTATTATGATCCTTTTAGCTACAAGTAATGGAGGATCCAACTAACAGAGGTCTAAATATTAAAAATTTTATTATGTCACACAACTAGAAAACCAAGGAAAAGGCAGCTTTGAGTCAGTTTTGGACCAATTATTTCAGCTTCAGAATAACATCCTAAAGCCTCTGGGTTCTTTTCTTCTCTCTGCTCTGCGTGCTTAGCATGCAGGAGCAGGACCATCCCCTGATGGTCACAAGATAGCTAGAGCATTTTGGATATCGCAGGTAGATGACAACATCCAGCTAACAATTGGAGTGTTTTCCTCCATTCAGCTCTTTTTATTAATGAGAAAAACACCTAAATCTCTCTCAAACCAACTCCTTTCCACCCTACCCCCTGTACACTATCCATATCATTTCTTGGCCAGGTTTTTTGTAATAAATCCCATGGTAGTACATCTCCCCCCAATAGTCAATCCTCTCTCCTACAGCCACAATGATATTTCTAAAACAAAGCTCCAAACAGTTTTTTTCCACAGCTATGGAAAGTTTAACACCTCAGGGGGCCCTGAAAGCCCCACCATGATTTGGCTCTCATTTCCTCTCCAGCCTAATTTCTAAGCCTTTCCCACTCATGGGGAGGGGTAATCTTACTTATAGATGTAGAGCCCAGGCTTTGAAGTCAGACTGCCTGAGTTTGAATCTTGGCTCTGTCACTTCCTGAATTACTTGAACAAGGAATTTAACTTCTATGTGCCTCTGTCTTCCCATCTGCAAAATGGAGACAATACTATTCCCTAAAAATTAAGTGAGGTAATATATGTAAAGTATATGGAACAGTACCTGGCCCAACACTAGTTACCATCTCATGGACAAACCACCCCAAATTTCTTTGAACCTGATGTTTTTGTTCCTGTCTCTTCCTCAAATCACTTTTCTTATTTTATTTGCCAGGCAAAGTCCTCACTGTTCAAAAGCCACTCAAGAGCCCTAGCTTGTGAGGACTACAGTAAGCTTTCAGATTCATTATCAACTACTTCTTCAGATTTTCTCTGGGCTAGAGGAAGTTTAGTTTTTCTATTTGTACTTGTCTTCCCCATCAAGCAATCTCCTACTCATTCTTTGTGACTTCTAGTGTACTCTTAAAACTTCAGAAACAAACTCTATATTCTTCATTCCATTAAAAAAGCGATTGAAAATTCGTAGAAAACTTAGACTTCAGAAGTGACATAAAGGAATTCTTCATCATTCATTTATTCAACAAGTATTTATTGAGCATCTATTACAGGCACTACACTAAGGGCCAGGATCACAAAGATTAGTAATACAAGAGTTCACAGTCTGAAGTAGAGACCAGCTTGGTCAATGGAAATTTCTGTGATTATGTAAATGTTGTATAATTTCTTTTACCAATATGGTAACAATTAGCCAGATGCAGCTATGGAGCACATGGAATATGACTCATGCAACTGATGAAATGAATATTTAATTTTACTTAGTTCTAATTAATTTAAACAGCCACATGTGACTAGTGACTACCATATTGGATGATACAATCTAGACCATTATATAAAGAAATAATTACCAGGTGACCAAGACTGTTGAAGAGGTACATATAAAGTAACATAGGAGCAAAGAGAAGTGAGTGACCAATCGTCTATAGAGTTGAGAAAAGCTTCCAATATTTGGTCACAAAGAATGAGTAGAAGATTGCTTGATGGGTAAGAGTAGTGCGAATGGAAAAACAAACTTTCTCCAATCCAGATAGAAACTAAAGAAATAGCTGACAAGTCATCTGAAGGCTTAATGAAGACCTCACAAGCTGGGGCTTTTTTTCATTAAATGCTTTCTTTAAGACATATATACCATTTGGTTGGTTTTTAATCTTCAGTGAGACTGAAGGGACACAATTTAGAGGCCATGGAGAGGAATAAATGAAGATGAGTGAATTATGCTCTGCATAAAAGTGTGAAATCTTATATTTTGAGATAAGTGACTTCACAAATTAAAATGTAGTTGAGAATATTCTTCCATCTGTGAGTTTGTATTATACTAAACTAATTTCTGAGAATTTATATGTGTCTATAGAGGGTACATGTGTGTTTTAGTGTGTGTGTATTTGAGAGAGAGGAACTTTTATCAATATTACTCAAAAAGGAATATAATGAGCACATCTGCACTCATCTTAATAGAGAGATTTGAAAGGGAAAGGACTAGACTCCAGACTGAAGTCCTTTCAAAAGCCATCCTACACTGTCTCCCTAGAGCCCCTAAGGCATATCTCTACACTACATTACTCAAACTTTGAGAAATGTACTACTGGGAAAAAGAGATAGATCCTGAAGCCACACTTGGCCCTGTGGAAAAGGTTTCCAAAAGATGAGCAGAGATTCACCCTGAGGAAGTTAGAAGAGAAGGTAAACCTGAGGACACAAAAATAAAGTTAGGAAATGTTACAGGGGAGTGACAATGGCCCACAAAGTGGCTGACAATGGTTTAACCTCTTGGATACATTTCTATTGAACCATGGGAAAGGTAGCACTTTGAATAAACTTTTAAATGTCTTCCTTTTATATAATCCTTGTTGTTCATACAACTTAGCACAGTGAAGTTCTTAAAGAAAATGAGGAGGAGCACAAAGAGAAGTGAGCCCTGCCAAGTGTTTACTACCTCTACCTTCTCCGCAACCCTCTCCACAGTGGCCCTTGAGACAGGAACAACACTGTCTTAAAGGTACTATGGACTTTTTGTTGTTGGATTTAACTCTAGCAACGACAGCCATATCTAGTGGTAGAATGAAGAGTGGTGGGTGGGAAGACAAGACTCAGAAGAGCAATGATCCAGTGAACGAAGGAGGAGGAGAAGACCCAAGACTCTTCCCTCCTCTAGCTTGTACACACACACACACACACACACACACACATACATGCACACACAACTACACAAAGATACTAGAGGATAATGACTCTCAAGGGATGAAAAATGCGAAAATTTTGACAACAGTGAGAAATACATTCCAGTGAGCTTATATGCAACTTACTGTATAGTAGTTAAGAACTGTGCCTAACTCTATACCATAATACCTGTTTGAGTCTACTTGAAGAAAAACCTGAATTAGTGAAAAGTCTTAATTATAGGTGATTTGTAAGGATATACAATGACATTTTTAGCAAGTTGAACACACCTAGTGACTGACACAACTCAGCCAAGTGGAGGCCCACAGGATCTGCATTAACGGTTAGCTAATTAGCAACATCAGCAAACAAAACCATTTACAAATGTTCAGGTAAAGTACTTCAAAATTCTTGCTTCCACCTTCCTGTTTGACTATTCATTTAGTAATCTCTGTTCTTCATGAATGGTAAACAGGTAGGTAAACTCCAAACCAGCCCTTTGTTCAAATAAGCATAACTTAAGAAAACCACACACAAAGTAAAGAATATTTTCAAAGTTTGTCAGTGAACCTGGTACAAGGCAGATTCCATTTGAGCATAAGAGGCAGGCAGAAGCTAGAATCGGGGTCTATTGATGCTGTGTTGACTCTTACAAGTAAAGCAAGTTCTCTGATGTTTCTTTCCAACATAAACTAACTCTAGCCTAGAAGTCAAGTAAAACAAGTCCTCTGTTTCTTTCCAGTATAAACTAACTCTAGTCTAGAAGAAAAGTAAAGCAAGTTCTCTGATGTTTCTTTCCAACATAAACTAACTCTAGTCTAGAAGTCAAGAATATAACTTCCTTCCCCTTTAGGGGCCAGCCATGGTTTACTAGTAACTGCTTAACAACTGGCTCTCTAAGTGTAATTCTGACTTGAATTTTGGTTGATGTTTTGGTTACTGTTAGTGAGAAAGATGAATATGAAACAATTAAGATGTATGTTGAAACTTCACCAGTTCGCCAATTATGTGAACAAACTCTGCTGAACCAGATAATAATTTCCTAATACTGAAAGAATATTTTTTCTTCTTTTGTGCTATTCACAATGAAACAGCTAAAAACATCACAAACTTAAGTTTAATATGCATTATTAGCCTTTCCTCCATCACTTTCTTAGGTCTACATAGACAATCAACAAAATAATAACTCAAGCCTTAATTTGTAGTGTGTGCTGATTTCCATGGTGTAAATATTCCCACCATGGCCCCTTCCAGCTACCAACATGATGTAATTGAATTCAGAATTGGGAAGAGATACACAGTAGCATGCTATTATCTAATTTTTGTCACACAGATAAAATAAATACAAGGAACCTCAAGAGCATAGGGATAATTACAGAGTAAAATAATTAAGAAGTAAGTTCTTTCCTTTGTTTTTAATATAACTTATTTCACTGTTTACGTAATTTACGTTTTAATGATGACTGTGCTTAACAGCCATCTTGCTAAATTCCTGAAAATTTAACCAACTCTCAGGAGACAGTAGAGCAGGCTCCAGCATACCACTGGTCCCTCCATGGCCTAAATATGTAAAATACAATTCTGAACACGCGTAACATGCAATCTACTAGTATCCTTCAGTATGTGAGTATGTGTGAGCTTCAGAGACTTCAGGAAACAGAGCACTGTAGCAAAGAGACACAAGGTCCCCCCCCCCCAAAAATACAGAGAATATTTATAAAAACAAAAATATAGAAATAGATACAAAGCACTGAGTATGTTAGAAAGGGTTGTTGCATTAAGGACTTCACAGATGAGACTTTTAGTTACCCATCCAGTACCTATTCTCCTTGTAGATTAGCCTGCCAGCCACCTATCAATTACCCATTCTCCTCTCCCTTCTTTTTTTTAATTAATTTATTTATTTTAGGCTGCATTGGGTCTTCATTGCTGTGCGCAGGCTTTCTCTAGTTGCGGCGAGCAGGGGCTACTCATCGTTGCTGTGAGTGAGCTTCTCACTGCGGTGGCTTCTCTTGTTGCAGAGCACAGGCTCTAGACACACAGACTTCAGTAGTTGTGGCTCGTGGGATCTAGAGCACAGGCTCAATAGTTGTGGCACACGGGCTTAGTTGCTCCGCGGCATGTGGGATCTTCCGAGACCAGGGCTTGAACCTGTGTCCCCTGCATTGGCAGGTGGATTCTTAACCACTGTGCCACCAGGGAAGCCCTATCCTCTCCCTTCTTACTAAAAGAACACTGTTATTCTTTGGACCACCCATGTGCCCAATTAAGAAATTATACTATCCAGCCTCCTTTGCATCTAGCAGTGGCCACGTGACAGTTTGAGCCAACGAGAAGTAAGTGGAAGTCACTCAGCAGGGCTTCCAAGAAGGCTTTCTTAAACAATTCACTCAGCTGGCACATGGTGTTTGTTCCTCAGTCTTTTTCTTTTCCATCTGGAATTCTGTATCAAGGCCCTGAGACCCGAAGGCTGAGAACCCATGCTTGAGATATTTGGGCAGAAATATAGAAGTCAGGTCCCTGATGACAACCTAGACCACCCTGCCATCCCTACCCTGCCTACCTCCAACTTTTCATTACATGAGGAAAACAGAAAACATAACTAGATTAAGCTACTCTCACTTGGCTTTTCTGCTACATGCAGCCAAACTTAAAAAGTCTAATTAATAAGGGATCAACATGAGAGGACTGGGAAAAATTGTCAAATGAGAACACGATAAAGCTCAGTCATCTGCATCACCATTCCAGTTTAAAATGCATCTGAAAGAGTCCTTCATTAATTCTCACTCAACCTGCCACTAGACATGTACAAGGACCGGAAAGAGAAAAGTAGGGCTGACTGTTAATGTATCCTAAGAATTTGGAAGGAATTTCAACTAACTGTGAGGCCATTAAAGTAGGAATGAAAAATAATTGGTGACCTATGGGTCATCCTTTGCTACCAGAACGTAGGTAACAAGATGACCAAAAAGAAAGCAGAGAGACAATCCATCCCTTTGCCACTATATCAGCCAGTGCTTCTTTGTTTCCAAATGACAAAAATTCAACTCACATTAGCATAAAAATTCAGGCAGTTAGTAAGACTCAGCTCGTCTTCATCTTTTGACTCTGCCTTTTCTCACAAAGGCTGAATTGAATGGATTTCAGGCTCCATGTGGCGGCCCTACCAGCTCCAAGATCGTATTCTCCTGGGCTCAGATGCAAAAAGAAAGAGTATGTATCTCTTTCTCAGCCTGGGAAAATTATATCTCACTGGTTCTGCCCAGGTCACACCCCACCTTTGAATGAATCACTGTGACTATGGAAATATGCAGTGCTCTCTGATTTGCAGTGCCAGAGCCACCTGTCTCCTCCTTAGACGCAGAGAAGGACACCTTTTAAAAACACAGGGACTGAGTGGAACGCATCACTTACTGTCACTTTCTACCTGCAGGGTGGGTGAGGACACACAAAGCTACACACTTTCTGAAAAGGATTTAATTATCTGAGACAGCACCACTTTGGGAAAATGTGCTCTAGGGGAACACTTGCTTCCCTATTCCCACCCCATATCAGCTCTGGGGAAGAGAGAAAGAGTATTCTCTCAAAGAAAAATTGAATTTGATACCAAAAGATGGAAGAATGCATAAGAGGGCAAAAACAATACCTATTATACTTACTGTTGCCCTCAGGTTAGAAATTCCATGTTTGCACTAATGGAAAACTGAGCAAGTCCCTCTCCTGTGGTGGCAATTCATTCTGAAATACCACTCCCCAGATTGCTCAAACAGTACAACATCTGTTTTTACACACACCAGGAGGCTGTAACTTCAAGGAACCAACTAACTAGGAAGGTGGGGAAAAGGAACATGAGGTACAGTCCTCAGTGTAGAACCTTGGAGGGAGGAAGCGAACGGAAGAGCACTGGATGAAGTCGATGCTGGGGATTATGATTTTTCATGTGCCACAATGACTCATGGAGTCAGAAGCAGTGGAAATACAATAAGATCCTGCCTCAACCAGGCAGTTGCCACACCACATAAATGCCTTCCAGACACTAGGAAGTGAACTGGGAGCACTTCGGTCAAAAACAAGAAGATGGAGTTATATTTATCAAGTTTAAAGAACAAAAAAGTAAGCCAGGGACACATACCAATTACAGACAAAGACTTAAGTAGCAAAGAGAGGAATTTACGTCGACAGAAGGAACAAACCACCATAAATTTTTATATCAACTAAGTAAAGCAAAAACTATTACAAATAAAAAGAAAAATTGATCAAAATATAATTTCAGATTGACAATAACAAAAATAAAATCACTACATGTCAAAATTTATCGGTAATGTAGTGTAAATATATTAGAGAATTGTTTTAGTTATTCATTCAGCCAAGGAACAAACTACTCCAGGACAAAGATTTTAAAATTAGTTCTCTCTCACCTTCCTTTTATTATCCTAATCAGCAACTTACTTGAAACTGAATAGCCTTGAATGGTTCTGTGTTTTCACAAGGGTGTTTGTTCTACTTACTGTATTCTTTATTTTTCTTCTCCACTGCCCTCTAGTCTATATTCTACCTGCCACCTATCCAATCACTTACTTAATATGACATCTTATTGACCTATTGTGTTTACTCAAATATATTTTTTAAGGGGAACTGATAGATAAGAAAATATAGGGACTTCTCTGGTGGTCCAGTGGTTAAGACTTTGCCTTCCAATGCAGGGGGTGCAGGTTCAATCCCTGGTTGGGGAGCTAAGATCCCACATGCCTCACCGCCAAAAGAACCAAAACATAAAACAGAAGCAATATTGTAACAAATTCAATAAAGACTTTAAAAATGGTCCACATCAAAAAAAAAATCTATAAAAAAGAAAGAAAATATAAGGTAAGGATCAAAGGTAGAAAGGACCATGTCCTTGGAGTTAAAGCACAGGATGAGAAATGCCATAAGAGGCAGATATAGGAGGTACTCTAGTTTGATACAGCTGCCGCAATGAAGTACCACAGACTGGGTAGCTTAAACAACAGAAATGTATTGTCTCACAGTTGTGGAAGCCACAAGTCTGAGATCAAGGCGTCGGCAGGGTTGGTTCCTTCTGAGGGCCATGAGGGAAGGATCTGTTACAGGCCTCTCTCCTTGGCTTGTGGATGGCTGTCTTCTCCCCATGTGTTTTCACATCATCTTCCTACTGTGCATTACTGTCTCTGTGTCCAAATTTCCCCTTTTTATAAGGATACCAGTCATATTGGATTAGGGTCCACCCTAATGACCTCATTTTAACTTGATTACCTCTTTCAAGACTGTATTTCCAAAAAGTTCACATTCTGTGACACTAGGATTCCAGTATATCTTTTTTCATTTTTCGGAGCGTGGGGAGAGACACAATTGAACCCATAACAGGAGGGATGAGTCTTTCTGAGAATGGACCAGAATAGAATTGGCACCACCTGCTGTCCAGTGAATGAAGTTTATATCTCTTTAATAAGCCACCTAAAATCACCACACTTTAGGAAACTCTTTCCTCCATGTTTTTTGCCTTATCACCCCTTAATTCATATCATCCATCTCCCCTCTTCCCATAAGTCAACTGGATCTATACTTTCCTATCTCAACTGGATCTATACTTTCCTATCTCCTACTGAATTTTTTGTCACTTAATAAATAAAACACATTTCTTCTTAATAAAACAAAAGTTACCATACACAGGTACAAGAGTGGTATAAAGCCCTTCACACCTGGTCCCCAAATAGCTCTAATCTACAAATGGACCCAATGAGTCCCTCTCAGGCTCTGAACCCAATCTTGGTAATATGCAGTGAATGTAAGAGTCTGGCTTTGAGCTATACTTCTGGTTCCATGCTAATAGAAAACTTCAGTTTGTCAGTAATTGATTTCCTGACTTGTGACCTAGGCTCCCAGTGACTGAATCCTTACCCTTTCTTCTTATTATTCCTTATCTAAGTTCCTAATTTCTGGACCAGCATCTCATGGCAAGATTCTTGTTTTCCCCTTTAAGAGTAGGATTTGCAATTTCTGAATTCTCTGCCTGCTATCTCAGTATGACCAAGAAATTGTATTCTTGTCCTGGATTTTATTCGCCTTAGAGTCAGGTCACTGATTAGGTTGTCAAAGTTTTATAATGTTAACACCTATCCCCTTGAAAAACTGTTGGTCCTGTCTCCACCTGGATATCATGGTACCTGCATATGGTAAGTATACAGCAAATGTTTGTGTTTTTTGAATAGATATTAATTGATGTTGGATATTTAACATTTGTTAATGTCACTTCTTCCTTACCAGACCAAGGACCAATACCCCAAAAATACATCTTCTTTCAAACTCACATGACTGTCTTTCCATCCTTGAAAAGTCTTGCTTTGCTCCCATGTACAAATTCCTGATCTTTATGGGAGTAAATGAGTCTCTACAGACTCAAATTCAGGACTTGCTCAGACTAGGATTCAAATCAAGTTATGTCAGCCCTGGTCAGACACTGACCCCACCACATGCATTATGGCTCCATATTATAAGTAGAAATTGCTCAGTCCTAAAATAAAGAAATGATCAAACATCTTCCAATTAGCCCTAATATCTCTTCAAATAGATCTAGACCTATGATGACAGAATCACTCCAATAAAGTTCAAGGAGCCTGTACAGAAAAGGGTTAACTCAGGCCTGGTTGCTCAAACCCCTGCACATTCTAAAGAAAGGCCTGATCTCAAGAGGACTGGCCCTTGGCCTACTCCTAGAAGACAACCTCTGAGCCCTTGGAATATCCTGCTTGATAAGGGTTTTATATTCCTGAGGCCTTGGGGCCAGATTGTATCAGTTTGACCAGATGATTTATGCTAATAATGCAACCCATGGTGAATCCCTGTTTTTGTATGCATGAGGTCCTGGGCCATGTTCTACCAGGTTGATCTCTGGGGGGTTGAATAGTGGGTAGCTAAGTTTAATCATGTGGATGCTGCATGCTTACAAGAACAACCTGAAACCTTTTAAAGCTACAAACCCTGAATACCAAGGCTCAGGTAAGCTCCCCTTGTTGGCAACACTTGGTACCTGCTGTCACACATCATTGCTGGGAGAATTAAGCATGTTCATGTGACTCCACTGGGAGAAGAGACCTGCAAGCTTATACCTGGTTCCTCCTGGACTTCACTCATTCACCTTTTACCTTTGCTAATTTTAATCTGTAACCTTTCACTGTAATAAACTATAACTGTGAATATAACAGCTTTTTTGAATCCTGTAAGTCCTTCTAGCAAATCATCAAGTCTGAGTATGATCTTGAGGAGCCCTGGTTCAGAGCCACTTTGAGTGAATACCAAAATGAGTAAGAAAAGCCAATTATTTTAATTTCTTTATCCCTGTAGATTTTTGGTACTGAGAACATTTAGGACTTTTATATAGATCTATCCCTTTTCCTTGGTTTTCACCTATATATCAAATCCTCAAGATGAATTGTTTATATCTAGAAACTTTTTCAATGTCTAAATGCATTGACCAAGAAATTCAACCTCCATAGATTTAACAAAAGGAAATGCTCACACATGATTACATAGATAGGTGTAGGATATTCATTCCAGTATTACTTGTAAGTAAAAAATCAGAGGTGACATATATCCTTCAGCACAGAGATGTTATAATACATAATTTGGAACACTATGTAGCTGGGTACTGATATGGAATGCAATCCAAGAACGATTGTTGGGGATAAAAATCAAGTATGCAGAATATAGCTTCATTTTTATAAAAGCAAAATAAAATCCTAATTATTTTTGTTTGTGTAACCATAGAAAAAGAGGTAGAATCTCATTTATCTGATGCCAGTGGGTATCATGGAGCAAAGAAGGGAGGGTGTAATAAGAAATTTCTCTGGTATTATTTAAGTATTTTTCAATCATTTTTGGCTTGGTTTGGTATCATTTTTGTACTTTTCCCAGATTTTTAAAATACCAGACATTCCAACATTTAAGCACTTTGCCTTTATCTACAATGCCAAAACCACCTGGCACTAATCAGACAAGTCACCAATGTTAGCGTTGGTGTAGCATTTACCTCTACCTCTCCCTCTGGGAAAATCTCACCTGAGCTGTGCTCCTGGTTTAGCAGATGGGATCTGGCTCACCAGGTGTGAGAACAAGTAGCTGGAGGGGAGCTGGCAGATATCCTGCATGAGAATGAGGCTCCTTCCTAGGTGCTCATTTGACCTTACTGTACCTTGTCACAAAGATCTTTAAAAACGAAGCATGAATGCCCTAGTTTCCCTGGGTCATGAAATTCCCTAAGCAGGAATTCCTCTCATGAACCCTTGCTGTATACCCTGTGGGGTTGAGGGAGCTCCCGACTACTGAAGAGCAGTGTGAGTACTGACTGTGGGTTGCAACCATTATGGAGTGGTAAAGAGCATTCTTCCTGGCTATATTCCTGCTTAGCCAAATGGTGATGTGATCTCATGCAAGTCCACTTCTACTCTGAATATCGGTTTTCATCATCTATAAGAATCATGAATAGATCATCTCTAATGTCTTTTACAGCACTACAATTCTAACTGTATTATCACAATAAATTAGCTCCATTTTCCTTCACCTGGATACAGTTTCTCCCCTTCTACAGGGCTACTGCTTCCAATCAAATACGCTTGTCATTCCCACGAAGAGAAGGAAAGGTTAGGCTGCTATAGGAAAGAAAAACAAACAAACAAACAGGGTGATTCCTGTTGGGAAAGTATCACCCATCACACAACTCCTCATCTAAAATGAGAATAAAGAAATATATTAAATACTTTTACATGTTTAAAATAAAGCTACCCACTTCATATTAGTTGTATTATAGAATTCTAATTCTAACACAGAAATGTATGTCTTTTGATGTCTATCAAGAAGGTGAATTAAAACTTTGATTAATGAAAAGAATGTTTCATATTCATATGTCCTCTTTTATCTTTTCTGTGAATAAGGAAGGAACATTAATCTGACAAAAAAAAAAGGAAGGCTCAGCGTGGGGAGAATAAGGAATAGACCACCACGTTAACAGAAATGTAATTCAAAGAACTCATGATCATTTTCAATTTCTAGGACCAACTTCTAGCTATTCTGAACATTTGTTTTTGTCTCTCAATTTGAAGTCTTATCAGGAAATACAAAAAGAAAAACATTCATTTATGGTCTTCATCTCCAGAATAAATTGAGCCTTATTATAAAATGTCCACACTTTTCTATTGCAATTAATCTGGTCACAAGAAGGCCAACTGCAGAAGATTAATGGATCACAAATGAGGGCTGCTGTGCATGGCAGAATGACCACCACCATCACCTCAGACATGACACCACATGACCCAAGTGTCCAATACTTCTACAACAAATTGCAACACACATACAATGGCACTAACTCTATTTCTAAAACAGCTTAGCATTATGAGTTCCTGAAATTTAATTTACATTCTTTTTCACTTTTGCAATTATAAATCCCTGAAGTTAAGGTTTATGGAAATATGTTGGTAAAATCTGTCCTATAGCACTAAATGGGCAATTGATATCAACAATATTTATGGTGTCTTGAAGCAGCTTTTGTGTTTCAAATTGTTTACTGAAGGAGCTAATTTTAGGTTGAACACCAATAACATCTGAAAAAATAACCTTGAAAAACTATACAAATAGCAACTAAAAGGCAATGTTATGTGATGCTGTAATTTAGCTGGTAAGCACATTTACAGAACAGCTGTGAACCAAAGGATTTTGTTACAATCTGAGGTAGGCACAAAATATAGAGATGACAAAGTCTTTTTCTTGAAAAAACGTACACTCTACATAGGGTCCAGAGTATGGGAGGTAACACAGTATTTTGGTAAGGAAAGGTATAAACTCATCTGAAATCAAATTGAGAATGTAAATGCTAAGAGTTTATGAAAGGAAGCTGTGAAACAAATCAAAAAGGATTAAATATGTATAGCTACATACTCAGAAGAGCTTGTTTAGAAGGAAGATGTAACAAATGGCAGCATTTTATGGCATAATAGAAATGGCCTCAAGTTTGGAGATAAAAATTGGAAAGGGCAATAGAAATTTCAGATGGAGATAGGAATCAGCAACATTTTGGTAGAATCTTTCTGCTTAATACTTCTTGCGTCATTGCTTGGAGCAAGAAAAGTGTAAGGATACTCCAAGTACCTGGACTGGACTCTAAGAGTAAAGATAAGGGTAGTGACATTAAGGACTCGTGTTATCAAGAGATTCCAGAAAAACCTAAGGTTCTTGGAGTATCATGTGTGCATATTCATACTTTGGGGTTCCACTTTAGAAATTCTAACCATTGTACAATGGTAGCAAACAATGTCAATGTTGCAGATCTTCAGTGATTAATCCCAAAGCAGCTCCTCCTCAATCTGGTTGGTGTTCCATAACACTTATAAATACTTATGCATGAGCCTGAGTCATATAGAAAAGGGAAAGTCTGAAAATTACTTGTACAGCCAAATCCTTGATATCAGCTTCTTTTATTTTTCTTGTTTCTTTCACTTAAAGGTACATTTAAAAGCTTCCAATAGCAGCCATAATTGGATAGCTGGTATCAAACTAATCATCCCACTGAAAAATTACAATATTTTAAAATAACTGTGGGCATTGGAGGGAATGGAGCTTTGGTACATGCGGGAAGAAAGGAACAGGTGGTGAGATTTAGCATATTCATCTGGCTCTTTCCCTGAGGTTGCTTTCCCGTTTCCTGTAAACAGAGGAATAGACACCTGGCAGAAACACAGTGGTCTAAATGGGCTATGGAGAAAGAGTTTGGAGTTCAGGTGGCCAAAGCAGCTAGAACTTGAAAATTAAAATCACAGAAGGTAGGGAGCCTCAGGAAAGCAAGCCCCATGAGCTGTATATAAATTCCCCTCAAGTTATTGACTAACACCTGAACTTTACACATGATGAGTTTGAACATAAGAGAGGTAATTTCTAGCAAATTTGATAAGGCAAGAAAGAAATAAAAGCCATGGAATTTGTCATCTAGTCTCAGACAACATGATTATCTATTAGAAAATTCCACTGAATCTAAAAAAAGCCCCTAGAGCTAATAAGTGGGTTTAGCAAGATCACAAGGTACAAAAATCAATTGTATTTGAACATACTCACAATTAACAATTAGAAACTAGAATTAAAGAAAGAGTACTATTTATAATAGCACCTCAGATACAAATCTGACAAAATATGTGCAGGCATTTTGTATTGAAAATTATACAACACTTATCAAAGAAGTCAGAATTGGGATAAAGAACATCTAAATGAATGGAGACATACACACTGTTCGTGGATCAGAAGACTCAATACTGTTGTGAATTTTTCCCCAATTGGTCTTTAGACTCCACATAATCTCAGTGAAAATCCTAGCATTTTTAGTAGATAACAACAAGCTATTTCTAACATTTATGTCAAAGGCAAAGAAACTAAAGCAGTCAAAACAATTCTTTTAAAGAAGAGCAAAGCTGGAGAACTCCTGTGACCTGATTTCAAGAAAATATGAAGCTCTAGTATCCAAGACAGTAAAGTACTAATGAAAGGACAGATACAGACCAACATAGCAGAGTAAACGTTCCAGAAATAGGCTCACAGACACAGTCAACAGACTTTTGACAAAGGGAATTCAGTGGAGAAGACATAGTCATTTAAACAATTGGATATGCATATGAAAATAAAATATTCTCAAAAAACTAGAAATAAACTTGGGCAATTGGGATTGACATGTATACACTGATGTGTATAAAATTGATGACTAATAAGAACCTGCTGTATAAAAAAATAAATTAAATTAAATTAAAAAATTTAAAAATAAAACTAGAAATAACCAAATGTCCATCAGCAGAGGAATGGATAAATAAATTGTGGTATATTCATTTAACTGAATATTACACAGTGTTGGAAAAGAGCAAATTCCTAAATACTCAAGAATATGGATAAATCTCACAGACATTATGTTAGAAGCCAGACGTAAAAGACTATACATCCATGTGATTCCACTTATATGAATGTCTAGAATAGGCAAAACTATCCCATGAAAACAGGCATCAAAATAATCATTTCATTTCTGGAATACTGACTGTGAAGAGACAAAAGGGAGCCTTTTGGGTGGTGATAAATTTCTTTATCTTGATCTGATAGTAGTTACACAGGCACATACATATGAAAAAATTCAATGAAATGAACACTTAGGATGTGTGCACTTTACTGTATTTATGTTGTTATGCCTCATTTTTAAAAGTAAGGAAGAAAGGAAAAAAGTAGAGGGAGGGAGAAAGGAAGAGAAGGAGAGAGAGGGAGGGAAGGAAGGAGAACTTTATATATTGCTACTGTGTGATGATATGATCTCCAGGATATATTGTAGAGTAAAAAATTGAAACTCAGAAAAATATTTATTACATGACACTTTTTATCTAAGAATGGAGACAGGGAGATACCAATATGTATATTTATGAAAAAGTAACAGTTGATGAATAAACCAAAAATGAATAAACTGCTATATATAGGAGAGGAAGAGAATAGGGTGCAGGCAACAAGGATGAAAGCTACGTCTTTGAATGTACTTTATTATTTTGATTTTGGAACCATGTAAATGCTCTTACATAATTTTTTAAAATAGATTAAAAAAGAGTGCTCTGTAAAAATAACTGAAACAAATGTACCTAATAGTATATCAAATTGATAGTATGAATATATACAGAAGAATTATTTCAAGTGACTCTAAAACATATTTGAGTGTATCTCCCTCTGGGAACATATACAAAAGAAAGGAACTGTCAAGAAATCACAAACTGTATTCAGCTGTACTCGTTTTAGTACAAATATTGCCACCATTACTTTTTAAATACAGTAAATAAGAAATGTCATCAGGAAATATTTTCTGCATAAAAGAAGAGAGATGCAAATATAAGTCAAAAATTATCTGTTTTAGTCCAAGAAGACCTAAATAGATATTTCTCCAAAGAAGACATACAGATAGCCAACAGGCACATGAAAAGATACTCAACATTGCTAATTATTAGAGAAATGCAAATAAAAACTACAGTGAGGTATCATCTCACACTGGCCATAAATGACCATTACTAAAATGTCTGCAAACAATAAATGCTGGAGAGCAAGCCCACTCCTAGGCATATATCTGGAGAAAAACATGGTTCAAAAGGATACACGCACCCAACTGTTCACTGCAGCGCTGTTTACAATAGCCAAGACATGGAAGCAATCTAAATGTCCATCAGCAGATGAATGAATAAAGAAGATGTGGTACATACATACAATGGAATATTACTCAGCCAGTTAAAAAGAATGAAATAATGCCATTTACAGCAACATAGATACATGGAGATTATCACACTAAGTGAAGTAAGTCAGACAGAGAAAGACAAGTATCATATGATATCATTTATATACAGAATCTAAACAACAACAAAAAAGATACAAATGAACTTATTTACAAAACAGAAACAGACTCAGAGACTTAGAGAACGAACTTATGGTTACCATGGGGGAAGGGTGGGGGAGAGGGATAGATTGGGAGTTTGAGGTTGACATGTACACTCTGTTATATTCAAAATAGATAACCAACAAGGACCTAGTGTATAGCACAGGGAATGCTGCTCAATATTCTGTAATAACCTAAATGGGAAAAGAATTTGAAAAAGAATAGATACATGTAAATGTATAACTGAATCACTTCGCTGTACACCTAAAACTAACACAACATTGTTAATCAACTATGTTCCAATATAAAATTTAAAAAAAATTTTTAAATGCTGGAGAGGGTGTAGAGAAAAGGGAACTCTCCTACACTGTTGGCAGGGATGTAAATTGGTGCAGCCACTACGGAAAACAGTATGGAGGTTCCTTAAAAAACAAAAAATAGAGTTGCTGTATGATCTAGCAATCCCACTCCTGGGCATATATCTAGAGAACACTCAAACTCAAAAAGACACATGCACCCCAATGTTCATAGCAGCACTATTTATAATAGTCAAGACATGGAAGCAACCTAAATGTCCAGTGACAGATGACTGGATAAAGAAGATGTAGTATATATATATATACTACCCAACCATTAAAAAAAATGAAATAATGCCATTTGCAGCAACAATGGATGGACCTAGAGATTATCATACTAAGTGAAGTAAGTCAGAAAGAGTACAAATATCATATATCACTTATAATTAGAATTTAAAATATGACACAAATGAACTTATTTACAAAACAGAAACAGACTCACAGAATAGAAGACAAATTTATGGTTACCAAAAGGGAAAGGGGGTGAGAGAGGGATAAATTAGAAGTTTGGGATTATCATATAGAAACAACTATATATAAAACAAATCAATAACAGTGTCCTACTGTATAGCACAAGGAACTATATTCAGTATCCTGTAATAAACCATAATGGAAAAGAATATGAAAAAGAATATATATATTATATATAAAATTATATTATAATTATATAAATATATAACTGAATCACTTTGCTGTACACCAAAAACTAACACAATGTTGTAAATCAACTATACTTCAATAAAAAATTTTAAAAATTTTAAAAATTATCGGCTTTAGTCTGAGTCTTTTTCCCTATATTTCTTCAAAATAACTGTTATCCATCACCTCAAATGTAGCTTGGGGATAAGCTTGCAGGTCTGGGAAATGGGGAATCAAGTCTGGGGCCCAAATGAGATTGAAGACTAACAAGCACTACATTATATTGATTCTGACTCTGGTGAACCATCAACCCAGAAGAGTTCTGATTTTGGTAGAAAGACAGAAACATCTTAGTTCTAAACTTTCTCACCACAAAGAAGAGCAAGGAAAATGAAAAATAAACTTATAAATTGTATTTTCAATGAAACCAAGAAAAAGAAACATCAGAAAACTTCAAATTGCAAATAATTGCTGCCCAAAGATGGATCAGAACCAGAAGGAAGGAAAGATGTGCAGAGGAGCCTGAGGGAGAATGATCTCAGAAGGAACCAGCAAATACAAAAACTATAAAAGGGTGAGTTGGCCTGGAAGGCTCTACCTCCTGCTGAACAGTCTAGGTGAGCCTAAGGCTGATGAGTGAAATGAATAAAGATGGGACTTCACAAGAGGCCATCTGCTAAGTCTTTTGCTAGGGCAACAGGAGAGGACACCCTTGAGAGCTGTGAAGCCTAGAAATGTACCCTGGCCTCATACCTCCACCGGAACTTCCTGCTAACCACACACACACACAAATCTATCTCATTAAAATACGAGTAACAACAAAAAAGATGCTCTATATTCACACAAAGATACTACAAGGAAATATATTGATGAAAAGATGAAAAAGAGCAAGATAGCTTTCTTACAGACAGTAAAACCCCAGAAAAATATTGATACAAAACAGGTTAAAAAGCGCAACCTAACATTCCAGCTGAGAATCTTAACCCTTTATGCAGCAACTGAAACTATAAAGGAGAAATACCAAAACTCAGAGAAGAGATGTCAGACAAGAGGAAGTGACAGTTAATAACAGGAGGATAGGCAAGAGGAACTGACAGCACTCAGAAAAGAAATAGAAAAAAATGACAAAGTCACTTCAGAAATGAAGACTAAACTACAAGGAATACAAGGAAGAGCAGACACCATAAAAAGCACAGTAAGGATACAGAGGATAGAAAAAGAAAATCGAACAAAATGCAAAATAAAATAGAAAGAGGCAAAAAGGACTACATTAAAAAAGTCAGGACTAAAATATTTACAGATAGATAGATCTATATATATATATTATATATAGATAGATATAGATGTCAATGAAGAAACAAAACCAAAATGATGGAACATAACAAACATTTTAAACTATTTAAACAACAGAAAAAACCTTGCCTGAAATGAAACAAAGAAAGGAAAGGAGGGAGGGGGAGAGGTGGGGAGTAGAGAGGAAGGAAGACAGACTGAGCTGAATCTACATATAGAAAGGGCACACAGAGCACCAGGGAAAGATGACCCAGAATGGTCAACACTGAGGCATATTCTAGAAAATTATTTGAATTTTAAAATAAGAAAAAAAGGAGCTTTTGTGTAAACAGTAAAAAGAACAAGTCACTTATAGGGCAGAAAAAACAAGCTTGATCAGATTTATTGACAACAACATTCAATAAAGACCACAGAAGACAGCAGAGCAGCACCTACAAGATACTCATGCTAAGATGTATGTAGCTCAAGGATTTTATACAGCTCAACTGTTCCTAAAGTATAAAGTCTGCAGACAAATACAGATGACTCTCATTGTTCGTGGTAATTATGTTCTATAAGGTCACTCTAGACACTGAATTAGCAAACCCTGAACCATTGCTCCTAAGATAAACACAGGGTTAGGTTCCTGGGAGTCTCTGGTCACAACACAACAAAAAATAACAGAACTAAGACCAAACATACATTTTTCTATCAATACATGTATGTAAGCTTAAGTAATCTATTGAAAGGAAAAGATCTTCAGATAGGATCACAAAACAGAATCCACCTCTGTACTCTATACAAAAGACATGCCTAAAACTAATTTTAAACACAAGAAATAAAATAAAGGAAAAACAGAAAGAAAAAAAACAGAGGTTGTGACTATAATATTACACAAGGTAGAATTCAGATCAAGCATCAAAAGAGACAAAGAATGGTACTACATCACTCAAGGTCACAATTCACAATAAAGACATTCCAGTTATGTTTTATGCTCACCAACCAAGTTGGGTTTACTGACACTGCTGCAAGAAGGGAGACCACAGCTCAGGGGGAAACTTGGGGTGTCTCAGTAACCTAAGGAGGACTTGTTAGAAGATTTGGGTCTGTTAGGTGATTAGGAGGAGGGTTCAAGGAAATGTGATTTAGCTCTGGATCAGGTAGTATCCGAAAGTGGGAATGATTAATTCTATGACTGGGTATCTTAATAATGTTTATTAAGAACAGAGTAGGAACTAACACACCATTGTAAAGCAATTATACTCCAATAAAGATGTTAAAAAAAAAAAAAACAGAGTAGGGTTAAGGTTGTGATTGGTAATTGCAAATACCTTACTGTGGGACTTCTCAGCTTCCATAATCATGTGAGCCACCCTTCATGCTAAATCTCTTTCTATACCTCCATATGTATCCTATTGTTTCTCTGGAGAAGCCTGACTAATATAGTGAAGCAGCAGTCGCTCATGTTAACTGGGAGAAGGGGATGTGTGGTCATTTTTCTGACTTGCACAGTGTTCTTCATTTTACCTTTGCCCACACATGATTATGGAGTGGTCTTTTTGTCTCACATTATCTTGTGACCTTGTCTGATGTTGGTATTCTGTGATGTGTGAGTTCAACAGTGGAATATCATGGCCTACCTGTAAGAGCCAGGTCAGGCACCAATTGGCTGCTATCAGGGGCTGTTTTTTTTTTTTCCTTAATATCTGCTTCTTTTTTTCCCTCAATGTCTAAACACAAAAAAAATCCAAGTAGCAACTTTCATAAAACAGAAATTACACGGACTTCCCTGGTGGCGCAGTGGTTAAGACTCCATGCTCACAATGAAGGGACCCAGGTTCAATCTCTGGTCAGGGAACTAGATCCCACATGCATGTCGCAACTAAGAGTTCACATGTCACAACTAAGGAGCCCACGAGCCACAACTAAGGAGTCCACCTGCCACAACTAAGACCCAGTGCAAACAAACAAATAAATAAATAAATAAATATTTTAAAAAATAGAAATTACAGAAGGAGATATTGAAATACTAACAATAGGAGATCTAAACTTACCTCTCTTTGTCTAAGATCAATTTGAACAAAAATCAGGACACAGATACTGACACAACATAATCTATAATATAGATCTGATTGATATATATCATCTTATATATTTTTTTCCCTTGGTTCTTTGCTGTACTTTATTTTTTTATTTTTTAAATTTTTTAAACATCTTTATTGGAATATAATTGCTTTACAATGTTCTGTTAGTTTCTGCTCTATAACAAAGTGAATCAGCTATATGCATATGTATACCACCATATCCCCTCCCTCTTGCATCACCTTCCACCCTCCTTATCCCACCCCTCTAGGTGGTCACAAAGCACGGAGCTGGTCTGCCTGTGCTATGCAGCTCCTTCCCACTAGCTATCTATTTTACCTTTGGTAGTGTATATATGTCAATGTTACTCTCTCACTTTGTCCCAATTTACCCTTCCCCCTCCCCATGTCCTCAAGTCCATTCTTTACAACAGTGTCTTTATTCCTGTCCTGTCCCTATGTTCATCAGAACCTTTTTTTTTTTAAGATTCCATATATATGTGTTATCATACAGTATTTGTTTTTCTCTTTCTGACTTACTTCACTCTGTACGACAGACTCTAAGTCCATCCACCTCACTACAAATAACTCAATTTCATTTCTTTTTATGGCTGAGTAATACTCCATTGTATATATGCGCCACATCTTCTTTAACCATTCATCTGTTGATGGACACTAAGGTTGCTTCCATGTCCTGGCTGTTGTAAATAGTGCTGCAATGAACATTGTGGTACATGACTCTTTTTGAATTATGGTTTTCTCAGGGTATATGCCCAATAGTGGGATTGCTGGGTCATATGGTGGTTCTATTTTCAGTTTTTTAAAGAACCTCCATACTGTTCTCCATAGTGGCTGTATCAATTTACATTCCCACCAACAGTGCAACAGGGTTCCCTTTTCTCCACACCCTCTCCAGCATTTATTGTTTGTAGATTTTTTGATGATGGACATTCTGACTGGTGTGAGGTGATACCTCATTGTAGTTTTGATTTGCATTTCTCTAATGATTAGTGATGTTGAGCATCCTTTCATGTGTTTGTTGGCAATCTGTATATCTTCTATAGAGAAATGTCTATTTAGGTCTTCTGCCCATTTTTGGATTGGGTTGTTAGTTTTTTTGATATTGAGCTGCATGAGCTGTTTGTATGTTTTGGAGATTAATTCTTGTCAATTTCTTTGCAAATATTTTCTCCCATTCTGAGGGTTGTCTTTCCATCTTGTTTATGGTTTCCTTTGCTGTGCAAAAGCTTTTAAGTTTCATTAGGTCCCATTTGTTTATTTTTGTTTTTATTTCCATTTCTTTAGGAGGTGGGTCAAAAAGGATCTTGCTGTGACTTATGTCATACAGTGTTCTGCCTATGTTTTCCTCTAAGAGTTTGATAGTGTCTGGCCTTACATTTAGGACTTTAATCCATTTGAGTTTATTTTTATGTATGGTGTTAGGAAGTGTTCTAATTTCATTCTTTTACATGTAGCTGTCCAGTTTTCCCAGCACCATTTATTGAAGAGGCTGTCTTTTCTCCACTGTATACTCTTGCCTCCTTTATCAAAGATAAGGTGACCATATGTGTGTGGGTTTATCTCTGGGTTTTCTATCCTGTTCCATTGATCTATATTTCTGTTTTTGTGCCAGTACCATACTGTCTTAATTACTGTAGCTTTGTAGTATAGTCTGAAGTCAGGGAGCCTGATTCCTACAACTCCGTTTTCCTTTCTCAAGATTGCTTTGCCTATTTGGGGTCTTTTGTGTTTCCATACAAATTGTGCAATTTTTTGTTCTAGTTCTGTGAAAAATGCCATTGGTAGTTTGATAGGGATTGCATTGAATCTCTAGATTGCTTTGCGTAGTATAGTCATTTTCACAATGTTGATCCTTCCAATTCAAGTACATGGTATATCTCTCCATCTGTTGGTATCATCTTTAATTTCTTTCATCAGTGTCTTATAGTTTTCTGCATACAGGTCTTTTGTCTCCTTAGGTAGGTTTATTCTTAGGTATTTTATTCTTTTTGTTGTGATGGTAAATGGGAGTGTTTCCTTAATTTCTCTTTTAGATTTTTCATCATTAGTGTATAGGAATGCAAGATTTCTGTGCATTAATTTTGTACCCTGCTACTCTACCAAATTCATTGATTAGCTCTAGTATTTTTCTGGTAGCATCTTTAGGATTTTCTATGTATGGTATCATGTCATTGGCAAACAGTGACAGTTTTACTTCTTCTTTTCCAATTTGGATTCATTTTATATCTTTTTCTTCTCTGATTGCTGTGGCTAAAACTTCCAAAACTATGTTGAATAATAGTGGTGAGAGTGGGCAACCTTGTCTTGTTCCTGATCTTAGAGGAAATGCTTTCAGTTTTTCACCATTGAGAACGATGTCGGCTGTGGATTTGTCATATGTGGCCTTTATTATGTTGAGGTAGGTTCCCTCTACGCCTACTTTCAGGAGAGTTTTTATCATAAATGGGTTTTGAATTTTGTCAAAAGCTTTTTCTGCATCTATTGAGATGATCATATGGTTTTTGTCCTTCAACTTGTTAATATGGTGTATCACGTCAATTGATTTGCATATATTGAAGAATCCTTGTATTGCTGGGATAAACCCCACTTGATCTTGGTGTATGATCCTTTTAATGTGCTGTTGAATTTTATTTCCTAGTATTTTGTTGAGGATTTTTGCATCTATGTTCATCAGAGATACTGGCCTGTAGTTTTCTTTTTTTCTGACATCTTTGCCTGGTTTTGGTATCAGGGTGATGGTGGTCTCGTACAATGAGTTTGGGAGTGTTCCTCCCTCTGCTATATTTTGGAAGAGTTTGAGAAGGATAGGAGTTAGCTCTTCTCTAAATGTTTGATAGAATCCACCTGTGAAGCCATCTGGTCCTGTGCTTTTGTTTGTTGGGAGATTTTTAATCACAGTGTCAATTTCAGTGCTTGTGATTGGTCTGTTTATATTTTCTATTTCTTCCTGGTTCAGTCTCAGAAAGTTGTGCTTTTCTAAGACTGTGTCCATTTCTTCCAGGTTGTCCATTTTATTGGCGTATAGTTGCTTGTAGTACTCTCTCATGATCCTTTTTATTTCTGCAGTGTCAGTTGTTACTTCTCCTTTTTCATTTCTAATTCTATTGATTTGAGTCTTCTCCCTTGTTTTCTTGGTGAGTCTGGTTAATGGTGTATCAATTTTGTTTACCTTTTCAAAGAATCAGCTTTTAGTTTTATTGATCTTTGCTATTGTTTCCTTCATTTCTTTTTCATTTATTTCTGATCTGATCTTTATGATTTCTTTCCTTCTGCTAACTCTGGGGTTTTTTTGTTCTTCTTTCTCTAATTGCTTTAGGTGTAAGTTTAGGTTGTTTATTGGAGATGATTTTGTTTCTGAGGTAGGATTGTGTTGCTATAAACTTCCCTCTTAGAACTGCTTTGCTGCATCCCATAGGTTTTAGGTCGTCGTGTTTTCATTGTCATTTGTTTCTAGTAGTTTTTGATTTCCTCTTTGATTTCTTTGGTGATCTCTTGGTTATTTAGTAGCATATTGTTTAGCCTCCATGTGCTTGTATTTTTTACAGTTTTTTTCCTGTAATTGATATCTAGTCTCATAGAGTTGTGGTCGGAAAAGATACTTGATACGATTTCAATTTTCTTAAATTTACCAAGGCTTGATTTGTGACCCAAAATTAGCAAGATATGCTAATGTTCCAAGAGCACTTGAGAAGAAAGTGTATTCTGTTGTTTTTGGATGGAATGTCCTATAAAGATCAATTAGGTCCATCTTGTTTAATGTGTCATTTAAAGCTTGTGTTCCCTTATTAATTTTCATTTTGGATGATCTGTCCATTGGTGAAAGTGGGGTGTTAACGTCCCCGACTATTACTGTGTTACTGTTAATTTCCCCTTTTATGGCTGTTAGCATTTACCTTATGTATTGAGGTGCTCCTTTGTTGGGTGCATAAATATTTACTATTGTTATATCTTCTTCTTGGATTGATCCCTTGATCATTATGTAGTGTCCTTCTTTGTCTCTTGTAATAGTCTTTATTTTAATGTCTATTTTGCCTGATATGAGAATTGCTACTCCAGCTTTCTTTTGATTTCCATTTGCATGGAATATCTTAATCCATCCCCTCACTTTCAGTCTGTATGTGTCCCTAGGTCTGAAGTGGGTCTCTTGTAGACAACATATGTATGGGTCTTGTTTTTGAACCCATTCAGCCAGTCTATGTCTTTTGGTCAGAGCACTTAATCCATTTACATTTAAGGTAATTATCGATATGTATATTCCTGTTACCATTCTCTTAATTGTCTTCTGTTTGTTTTTGTAGGTCTTCTCCTTCTCTTGTGTTTCCTGCCTAGAGAAGTTCCTTTAGCATTTGTTGTAAAGCTGGTTTGGTGGTGCCGAGTTCTCTTAGCTTTTGCATATCTTTAAAGGTTTTAATTTCTCCATCAAATCTGAATGAGATCGTTGCTTGGTAGAGTAATCTTGGTTGTAGGTTTTTCCCTTTTGTTACTTTAAATATGTCCTGCCACTCCCTTCTGGCTTGCAGGTTTTCTGCTGAAAAATCAGCTCTTAATCTTATGGGGATACCCTTGTATGTTATTTGTTGCTTTTCCCTTGCTGATTTTAATATTTTTCTTTGTATTTAATTTTTGATAGTTTGATTAATATGTCTCAGCATGTTTCTCTTTGAGTTTATCCTGTATGGTACTGTCTGTGCTTCCTGGACTTGACTGACTATTTCCTTTCTCGTGTTAGGGAAATTTTCGACTATAATCTCTTCAAATATTTTCTCAGACCCTTTCTTTTCTCTTCTTCTTCTGGGAACCCTCTAATTTGAATGTTTTTGCATCTAATGTCCCAGAGGTCTCTGAGACTGTCCTCAATTCTTTTCATTCTTTTTTCTTTACTCTGCTCCCTGTCAGTTATTTCCACCATTTTATCTTCCAGCTCACTTTTCCATTCTTCTGTCTCAGTTATTCTGCTATTGATTCCTTCTAGAGTATTTTTAATTTCAGTAATTGTGTTGTTCATCACTGTTTGTTTGCTGCTTAGTTCTTCTAGATCCTTGTTAAGTGTTTCTTGTATTTTCTCCATTCTGTTTCCGAGATTTTGGATCATCTTTACTATCATTACTCTGAACTCTTTTTCAGGTAGGTTGCCTATTTTGTCTTCATTTATTTGGTCTTGTAGGTTTTCACCTTGCTCCTTTGTGTGTAACATTTTTTTTGTCATTTCATTTTTTCTTTTTTTAAAGGGTGCGGCTGTATTCCTGTCTTATTGGTTGTTTGGTCTGAGACATCCAGCACTGGAGTTTGCAGGCAGTTGGATAGAGCCAGGTCTTGGTGCTGAGATGAGGACCTCCAGGAGGCCTCACTCCAATTAATATTCCTTGGGGTCTGAGGTTCTCTGTTAATCCAGTAGTTTGGACTCGGAACTCCCACCACAGGAGCTTGGGCCCAACCTCTTGCCTGGGAACCAAGATCCCACAACTTTCGTGGCACAGTAAAAAAAGAAAAAAAGAAAAGAAAAAGAAAAAGAAAGAAAGAAAGAAAGGAGCAGTACAATATCAAAGAATAAAAAACAAATAAAATCAGAAAGATAAAAAATATATTAGGGAAAATAAAACTATAATTGAAACAATTGCAACAAGGTAAAATAAAACCACAACAGACAAAAGGAAAAAAAAGGGGAGGGAGGGAAACAAGCCAAAAGGAGAGAACAGTAACAAAGTATAAAGAATAAAATAAAATTAGAAAAATAAAAGATTTATTAGGAAAAATAAAAATATAAAAGAATCAACAATAATGAATCAACAAGGTCAAACAGAACCCCAATCTAAAAGAGGGAAAAAGAAAAAAAAAAAGCCTTGGCTATGGGGGCAGAGTTTAGGCAGGGGTGGAACTTAGGCAAGGGTGGGGTTTAGGGTGGGGCAGGACCTAGGCCGGTGGGAGGGTGATGTTTGAGCATGAGGCAGGGCCTAGGCTCAGGACCCATGTAGCTGGAAAAGGCCCTGGGGGTGGGGTGACTTTGAAGTGTGGGGTGGGGCCTCTTCTTAGGACCTGCGCAGAAGGGGAGAGGCAGCACGTTGAAAGGAGGGCATCTGGAATGTGGAGTTCCAGAGTTTGAAGATAGGGCCCTGAGTGAGGTTGTGTGGGTGGGGTTTAGGCCCAGCGTGTTGGAAGGGGTGTCAGAGGGGGGTCTCCAAGTGTAGAGGTAGGGCCCTGGGTGGGGGTATAGGGGCAGGGCTTGGGTTCTGCGCCATAGGAGGGAGGCTCCAAGAGCAGAGGTTTAGGCACAGGAGCCCAACAGGCCCCCTGGTGCCTAAGTGGGAAAGCGCTGGCCCCGTTCCCTTCTGTTCCTCTGTGTCCCTCCCCCACTGTCTCCTCCAGGGTCTCCCCCATCACCGCTGGACCCCTAAATGTGGGTGGGTCATGCTGGGTGTAGGAACTCCTCCCCTTCCCAAGCCACCCCTCAGGCATGCCAGTCCCGGAGGTCCAGGCTTTACTTTTGCTACCCCTTCCCTCCCTCCCACTCCATCAGGACCCGCACAGCTGGAGGGGGCCTCAGTGGGTAGAGGATCAGGCCCAGGATCTCAGCAGGTTCCTGGGGACCCAAGTGGGCAGGGGAAACCTAGCCATTCTCCCTTTTGATCCTCTGCCCTCCCAGTGGTCCCCCAACCTCCCCCTTCAGGCATGGGATCCCTTCCCCTCCCCCAGCCGCCCCTCAGGGGCACTAGTCCCATCCCACCACCACTTCTCCTCCCCCTTCACTCCCCCCATGCCCCATGTCCTACCGGGTCACTGGGGGTTCCTCCCGTCCCCTTAGGTGTCTGTGGTCCCCCAACAGTGCCTGGTAGGTTCCCTAGTTGTGAGGAGACATGAATTCCGCCTCCTCCTAGTCTGCCATCTTGACTCTGCCCCCCCTCATTTTATATTTTAAAACAGAAATGCATCTTATCTTTAAAATTGATTACCTATTGGTCCACAAGGAAAATCTTAATAAATCCCCAAAGATTAAAATAATATAGACCACCTAGAGGGGTGGGATAGGGAGGGAGTGAGGGAGACACAAGAGGGAGGGGATGTAGGGATATATGTATACATATAGCTGATTCACTTTGTTATACAACAGAAACTAACACAACATTGTAAAGCAATTATACTCCAATAAAGATGTTTTTTAAAAAAAGATCACTGATCACAGATCACCATAACAAATAAAATAATAATGAAAAAGTTTGAAATATTGAATTATTAAAAAGTGACACAGAGACATGACGTGAGCAAATGCTATTGCAAAAATGGCGCTGAAAGACTCGCTAAACACTGGGTTTCCACAAACCTTTTCTTTGTAAAAAAACACAATATCTGCAAAGCACAATAAATTGAAGTGCAATTTAAAAAATAAATTAATAATAGTAATAATAATATAGAAAATATTCCCTAATAATAGTGAAACATAAGTAGGATTTAATTAAAATTTCAGAAAATATTCTTCTACCTAGAAAAAGAAAATCCTGATCTCTTAAGCCAAATGGGAAATGAAAAGAGAAATTATAGAATTTCTGGAAAACAATAGTAATGAAGAAAGTACATATCAGAACCTATAGGCTACAACTAAAGTAATGATCAGAAGAAAATTCATAGCTTTAAAATATTTACATCCTTAAAACATGAAAATAAATAAAGCATGGAGCTCAAAAAATTTAAATAAATAAGAAAATAAACCAGAGGAAAGTAGTATGAAGGAATTAACAAAGGTGAAAGCAGAAATGAATGAGTTAAAATAGAAAATCAATAGAACTAATACCCGAAACAACAATAATTTTCACTGAGAACCACTATATATACAAGCATTTATACTAAGCCCTCGGTTTTGGGGGGATAGAGGGTGGGCGGGGAAATGGTGCAAAATAGAATGAATAAATAAATAGATGAGAAGAAAAACAGCTCCTGACTTCAGGGAGTTTTGCTAATTCCTCTTCAAAGACACATTTTACAAATATCTAATACTGATACTTAATAACTGAACACTTTAATAGCCACACTAGGAACCTCTTTGTTTTTGATCGTCACTGTAAAAGACTACTGAGATAATTTTTAAAACTTTAACACGGATCTTTCTAGACTAACAGAATCACAGGCTCTAATTTTATAAATCTCTATTCTTCTGGCATCAACAGTTAAAATTTGTGGAACAAAAAACATTTTCCTAAGAACAAAAAATCAGCTACTACTCATGGGGAAAAAAAGCTCCTATTTTTCAATAACATTATACAAGATAGATAAATGAGAGAGAGAGATTGAATAGAGAGTTTGAGGAAAGGCATAAATTTTCTGTGTATGCTTTATTTTTCCACTGATATGAGTCAACAATATAATTTTTTAAAGTAAGAGGAGAAATATAAGGATTTGAGAAGGCCCTGGAAATGAATTCAATAATCAAGAAGACAAAGCATCTCCCTCCCACTGGTTTTTTCCCATCAGTCTCTGAGCATGCCTAGAAATGACTTCAGTGACTCATCACTTTCTTTGTGAGGAGAGCCATGAACTTCACCAGCAGTACCATGGGAATCTTCTGCAAGGCAGGTAGTACCAAGGGGCTACAGCGAGAAATAGCGTATCCTACAGAGTTTCCAAGTTGTTTCCAGAGTAAACTGTCTGAATGGAGCAAAATGAGAAAGCGGAACCAAGTAAAGAGGGAACCAAGGCAGAAACTGAAGTGAGGTGGATCTTCAGTAATAAAAGGAAGGAATAACTCTCTGAGCAAATTCCGGGGCTTCCCATAGTTTTCTAGGCACTACCCTCCCCCTCAAGCATGGCAGCTTTACGTGGGCAGGTTGAAAGCAGTTAAAGCAGAAGAACTCCTCATTTCTGTCTGATGCATCAGAAGATGGCACTCTGATTCTTCTGGAAACTAATATATAGCAGGTCTCAGAAGTAACCCACCTGCTGATCCAGAGCCTGTGGATCCATATCACCTTGGTGACTAGACTAGGTAGACAGACAGATAGATATATAGACAGACAGACAGACAGGCAGATTGATATTTTTCTCCCTTGACTAAACTTCTTCCTCTCTAGTTAATGACCTCTTTTCCACTTCGATCAACATATACCTTGGCTCTCTCCATTATGTCTAGTTCCCATTCACTTTTCAACCTAGGATGTGCTAGTCTCTACCCCCTTCATTCTTCTAACATTGTTTCCACTAAAGTCACTCATAACCCTCTTTGCTGCCTCCCTACTCCGTTCCTTCATATGTCTCAATTTGGGCCATAGGCCCAAGAGGCCCCCTCAATACCAGCCCCCACTCCCAGAACCCAGTCCAGCAACTACACAAAGCAGAACTAATTACCAACCATGGTCCAACAGTCCACCAGGAAAAGCATTCCCTTTGAGACAGGTGCCTGATGGAGAAGCAAGGATTATCCAGGTACACATCCCATTCACTACTTCTGATCTATATAACTAGAAAAGTCATAGTAAGGGGTTGAGGGAAAATCCAGAGGGGTTCCTGAATCTGAATAGGGGAATCTTTCAGACCCATGACCCCACCTGGGCTGACATCCAGAGGCCCCTCAATGTACTCCTAACAGGGGAAGAAAAAGCCACAGTCTTTTCAAAAGCCCTGGAGGAAGCAGACAAAGAACAGAAACAACGCAGGTCATGCTATTTTCAGACCAAGGAATCAAGTGGTCCCAGATAACAAACCCAACTGGGACCACCAAGACAATGGAAAAGTGGGTATAAGACAAAGGCTGACCCATTATAAAAATATGATCCTAAAGGGAATCCAGGCAGCAGGAAAGAAATCTATCAATTGGAATAAGATAAAGGAAATCAATCAGGAATCAACAGAAAACGCTTCAGCATTCCTAGACCAAATCTATGCTACCACTGACCCTGAGTCATTGGAAGGGAATGCAATCCTGAGGTCATATTTCATTTCCCAAAGTGCCCCCAATATTAGGTGTAAACTTCAGAAACTGGAAATAGAACCAGATAGCCCTACCTCTTGCCTGGTCGAGGTTAGCTACCAGGTGTTTAATAACCGAGACATAGAGGAGGAAAAGTCAGAGGATAAAAAGGCCCAGAGGCAAACCCACCTACTGGCTGTTGCCCTCCACTGTCAACTGGTCAGTGCAGGGAATCTGGACTAACTGCCCACAGAGACTCTCAATTCTGGTGAGTGAGCCCTGGCCCCCACCAAAGGATAACAAGCCAAGGAAACCAGGACCCAATCAGTGTACCGTATGTAAACAAGAAGGACGCTGGAAGAGGGAATGCCGTCACCACTCCCAAAGGGGACAGAAATGGCAGATCTCAGCAACTACCCTCAAAGGCAGATGGTCCAAATAGATGAAGAATGATGGGGCCGGGGCCTCCTAAGCTGGCACTCCAGTTGACCCTCAAGGAGCCCCGAATGACATTGGACATAGGGGGAAAGCTTATTGAATTCTTAGTCGACATCGGTGTCACTTACTCGGTTCTGAACACCAGATCAGGCAAACTCGGTCATAACAGTTGTAAAATTATGGGGGTATCAGGCAAAGCCCAAGAACAGGCATTCATAGAGCCATTAGAATGTAAATTGGATGAACACATGCTTACCCATTCCTTCCTATATGTTCCCGAATGCCCTATACCCCTGATAGGAAGAGATATCTTACATAAATTGAGGGCTACTATCCACCTGATGGGAGACAAACTGGAGACTGGTGTCCCCTCAGACTAAGGGCACAAGATGATAATGTTAATGGCTGAGGACAGACCTCCACAGACAGAGCAAGTCAACCTCGCTGGAGTGAATCCCAAGGTCTGGGCCCAAGGATGGGTAGGATGAGCTGTAAGAACCAGTTCCCTGATAGTCCATCTAAAACCCAACATACATGGCCCAATAGAAAGCAGTATCCTCTCCATTGGAACACCTTGCTGGGCATTGCTCCTGTTACACAGAGCCTAACTGACCATGGCCTTATTAGACCTTGCCAATCAGCCTGTGATACCCCCCATTCTTTCCATAAAGAAACCCAATGGGGAATACTGGATAGTACAGGACCTCAGGGCAGTCAATGAAGCCACTGGGGATATACATCCAGTAGTTCCTAATCCCTATACCTTGCTGGTCACTCTACCACCACCAGGACCTGGTATTCTGTATTAGATTTAAAAGATGCCTTCTTCTGTATTCCATTAGCCCCAGAGTCACAAAAAATGTTTGCTTCTGAGTGGCAGGACCCAAACACGCAACAAAAACAATTCTGCTGGAAAGTCCTGCCCCAAAGGTTCAAAATTCCCCCACCATCTTTGGGGAAACTTTAGCTAAAGACCTAAAAGATCTACATCTGGAGGAAAGAACCCTCCTCCAGTATGTGGATGATACTCTGATCACCAGCCCTACTAAGGAGGCCTCTGACAAAAATACTGTAGCCACTCTGAACCTCTTAGCTGATAAAGGATGTAAGACGTCCAAGAAAATGGCTCAAACATCACAAACTAGGGTGACCTACCTAGGCTCCTTTCTCACAGAAGGTCAGAGAAACCTACCCCAGTAAAGGAAAGAAGCCATTTGCAGTCTCACCCCTCCTAAAACTAGAAGACAACTTAGGGGTTTCCTGGGGATGGCCAGATTTTGCTGCAACTGATCCCTAACTACAGTCTAAGAGCTAGGCCTCTATATGAAAAATTGAAGGGAAAGGATGATGATCCTTTTGGATGGAATTCAGAATTTGAAGGGGCCTCTCAAGAATTGAGAAAGCAATTACTTTAGGCCCTTGTCCTGGCGCTCCCAGATTCTGCTAAACCCTTTGACTTTTACATTCATGAGAGAAGGGGAATCACTTCTGGGGTATTAGCTCAAAAACTGGGACCCCTTACTCTGGTGGTTGCTTATTTCTCTAAACAATTAGATCAAACCGCTAAGGGATGGCTTTGTTGCCTACAGGAAGTAGCAGCTACTACAACCCTAAAGGAAGCTGAAAAGTTAATGTGTGGTCAGCCAGTCACTATATGGACTTCACACCAGGTTCAGGCTTTAGTAATTTCTAGGGGAACGGAATGGCTATCCCCCAAAGGTTGATTCAAGTTCAGGCTATGCTTTTAGACAAACCAGTGGCTACCATAAAAACCTGTCACACACTAAATCCTGCCACCCTGCTACCCACAGAAATGCGGACCCTGGTGCATGAGTGTACAGAAACCATAGACACGATTTATTCCAGTTGTCCTGACCTGGAAAGTGAGCTTCTCCCAAACACCAAAGAGGGATGGTTCACAGACAGCCGCGGTTTTATCAGAGAGGGAAAAAGACTGGCAGGATACTCAGTTCCAAGAGTCTCAACCTCATAGACCCAAGTCATAGAAATAAGAAGCCTACCCCCAGGGACTTCTGCCCAAAAGGCCAAGCTGGTAGCCCTCACAGGAGCCTTAATGCTCAGGACAGGGAAGGTCGTAAATGTTTACACACACTCCCAGTACGCATATGCCATCCAACAAGCACATTTGGAAGAAAAGAGGTATGGTATGCTTACTGTGGAGAATAAACAAATGAAACATGGCTTAAGTATACTGAAGCTCTTAGAAGCAGTACAGCTTCCAGAAAAGGTGGCAGTGATTCACTGGGGGAGTCACCAAAAGGTGGGTGCAGAGGTAATAAAGGGAAACAACAAAGTGGATGCAACTGCCAGAAGGGCGGCCCTAGAACCAGTAAAGTAACTTGGCCACTACCCCTCATACCTCGAAGGCCAGATCCATCCAATTATTCCCCAATCCACACAAGGAAGAATTAGATAAAACCCAAAAATGGGGCTTCAACAGAGATCTAGGAGGCCATGTGTGGCTAGTTAATGAACATGGGCAATACTTCTTTCCCCAGACTGCAGCTTGTCAAGCCATCAGGGAGGCTCATCAAGGAACTCACTGCAGAAGGGAAGACCTATGTAATTGGTTAGTTGAGGCCATGGTAACTCCTGGCATGAAAAGTATAATCAGTCAGATAGTTGAGACCTGCGCCATCTGCACAGTGAACGGCCCCAGCACCAGACCCCCGAGAGACCCTAGATTAGGCCCATTCAGACCAGAGGGACATATCCCGGGGAAGACTGGCAGACTGATTTCACATGCCGAGAGTACGGGCAACTTCAGTTCTCTCTCGGTGCTAGTAGACACCTGTTCTGAGTGGATAGAAGCATTCCCTGCTACAACTGAAATGGCAGCTGAAGTGGCTAAGGCATTACAAAAGGAAATACTCCCCAGTTTGGGGCTCCTAGGATCCCCCACAAAGTGATAATGGTCCAGCATTTGTGTCTCTAGTGAAAAGGGAATAATGAGTGCCCTGGGCTAAAACGGACCTTGCACTCAGCCTGGAGGCCCTCAGTCATCGGGGGAATGTAGAGAGATCAAATCAGACCTTGAAACAGGCCTTAGCCAAGCAATGTCCGGAGACTCAAGAAAATTGGATTAAGTTGCTTCCCATTGTCCTGCTCTGCATGCAGTTAGCCCCAAGAGATAAGTTTAGTGCATTTGACTCATGTATGGTAGACCCACTCCTCAATCCCGAGAGGAGGGACACTTTAACCCCCTTGAAATAGAATAACTCACGTATGCCCTCCAGGTAGGAGCAACCACGAAAGCCCTCACGAATATGGTAACCAGGTGCTGCCTGCACCCACCAACCTGGCCCTGCACCCATTCCGGCCAGGAGACTGGGTAAACCTAAAAACCTGGAAAACCGGCAGCCAGCAAAATCAGCTCACTCCTAAGCAAATGGGCCCCACTTGGTAACCCCACCCCCCCTTCTGCCCTGAAGTTGCATGGGTAACTCCAGGGGTACATCACACTCGAGTGAAGAGGGGACCCCAAGTCCCAGCCTCCAGAAAGACAACCTGGGGCAATGGACCCCCCGACTGCTGGTGTGAACCTCTCTCTGACCTGAAGCTTCTCTTCTGAAAAACAACAAAAGTATGACCACGGATACTCAGTCCAGGGCAGTGAGCCTCGACAGCAGGGCACACTTGTGTCTTCAGGCAAAAGATGTAGATGCATTCGTCTTTAGGAAAAAATTTGACATGTGACTATTATTCTCTTGCTAGTATATGAGGCAAGCACCTGAAATTGTCTGGTGTCCTTTGTCTCCAAAAGGTTAACAAATGCTGGTCGCTCAGGGATAGAACAGTTTGGACTAAGGCCAGGAGACAATCACACGCATCTAAAGGCGGCTGGGGAGAAGTTCTGCTCCTCCACCCGGGGTTATGACGATGCCCAGACTTAGCAGGAAGCAGTTACAGAAGCCAGACCTGCGTCCCTCAGTGCCCTCAAGAATGAGGAGGAGGACAAAAGGCAGAGGAGGGATTCGTTACTGACAAAGCCCAGTAACAATTCCCAGGAAATAAAGATAGAATCTGGGAAATAAAATAAAGTCTAACCGTTTTTTCCCTGGGTGCCTTGTCTAGTTTCACATGCTCATAAGAGCCCACGTGAAGAGGCCTGGCACCTAGCCCTTCAGACCAGAGTTTCTGGTACAAAACATATGCACCGACACCTCAGCTGGGTGGGCCATTCAAGATGGTGGTGGGCCGAGTGCATAGACGCTGCGACCGGCACTGCAACCTGGAGCCTGAACAGCGCAGCTGCGCCTGCCCCATGAGAACTCCACCCCCTCCCCATCGACAAGACCCCTGTAAGGCAGCCCCACCCACAGCCTGCCTGCCAGGGAGTGTGTGCCCTAGAGCGTGAGCTCATGTTTCTCCATTCTTTGATCAAAAACTAAAGCTTTCCTTTGCTTATCTACTGAACTTGGTCTCATTCTATTGGCAGGAGGATCCTTGCTTAGGACCCACTTGAAAGGGTCAGTAACAATTTCTCCTCTACATCCCTATCCCATCCCATTTCCCACAGAAACTGAAATCCATTTTTGGTTCCTTGACCATGTCATGCTTTCTCCTGCCTCAGAGCCCTTATCTTCTCTTCTGGTCTACTCTGCCTGGAACCTTCTCCCTCTTTCATTCCTTTCTACCCAGAACACCCAATTCCCATACAGGTCCAGCATATATGGTTGTATAGGCTGTGCACTGAAGAACTCCAGGAGAACTCTAATCACATCTGAGTCTATGTGACTACCATCCCCTGGAGTTTTACAGTGTCTACACAGTCATACATGACAGCCCTGGTCCATCAATGTTATCCAAACAATTCTTGCTCTTTCCTTAAGTCTCTGCTTAGAGGTCCCTTCCTTCAGGAAGCTCTTCTAGACTTCCTCTCTTGGTCAAAGTTAGTGCCTGTCTTCTGTCCTCCTTTGGTACCTCATGCTATTGATCACAGCCCTTTTCACAAAATATTGCAACCATCTGTTTTCCTGTGTTAGCCCCTACTTAAACTGTTCGTGGTTCAGTGTGGCCAAACCAAACTCAATAACTTCTCCTCACCCCCACCCCAATCACCCAGTCATTCACTCTCCATCCCCCAAACTTCCCTTCTTCTATATTTTCTGCTTAGGTGAAACCATCTATTCACTCAATTCTTCAACACATCCTTTGACAATATTCTCCTTTCACAGTCAGAATTAATTAGTACCCACAGCACTTTTACACAGATTTTCATGATAACGTGTATCAACCTGAGATATATTGTAATTATTGCTTCACATGCTAATCTCTCCATAAACCATGAACTTATTAAAGGCACAAGACTTCTTCCCTTTCACCAATACCTCATATAATGCTTGATATTCTGCATTAATATCTTTAGTAAACTACACATCCAAATAAACTCTTTGTTAAGACACTGTTAATTCATACATGTGCCTTGGGACATTGATTCTTTTCTTTTTAATATATTTTATTCATTTGAAATATTGGTTTTCATTCAGAAAAATACTAAAATGGAAATTTTTCTATAATCAAATGAACATATTTCCTCATACAAGTAAAAATAATTTTAATATACACTCACATGCATCACTACTTGTAAAATCTATCTCACTGCTGGAAATTTAATTGGCATAAAATATTGGCAATTATAGTGATAAAAGGATGTTGCTTTGAAGAACACCAGAAATAGTAAAGCAGTCCAAAAATAAAATCAAAATTCCAAGAACTGTTCTTTTAAGTAAATTCCCATCACTTTTTTGATAACAAAACATTCTTACAGTTTAGAGATATAAAAACGTAAACGTTTCCATTTAACAATAAAATCTCTCCTCTCAAAAAAAAAAGAAAAGAAAATGAAATACTCTATTTGAGTCTGGATGACACTTACTGATTTTGGGATCTTGGACAAGTCAATTAATCATACAAAGCCTCAGTTTCCTTATCTGTAAACAAAAGAGAAAGTAATCATAATATGATCTCATAAAGTTAAATATCAAGATTAAATGTGACTTGGTAAATAAAGGTGATTTCTAAACTCTAAAGTGCTAGGTCACCATTATAACCACTGTTAATATGATTCCTACAAGGCAAATGGCTTTCCAAAGAATGACCCACTCCCCATATGAATTCAGTCCTCACTCCCTATAGTTATTTATTATTGGAGCTGACTCTGAAAGATAAAGTTTCAGGTAGTGTTATCATGAAACTGGAGAAGAAAATCAATCATGTATAAATAAAATGTACATGCACATTAGTATTTTGGTGTAGAGTGTATTTGCATTGGACATTTTAATGATTTTTAGGAAATTAAGCCATAGGAAACGAGTGCTCCAAGTCTTACTTTCAGCCACCAAATAGCATAAAACAGGGTAAATATTTTAGGTTTTGTGAGCCATACAATCTCTGTCACAACTACTCAACTCAGATGTGCAAAAACAGCTATAAACAATACACAAATGCATGAATATTACTGTAAAACTTTACTTATGCACACTAAAATTTGAATTTCATTTAATTTTCAAATGGCATGAGATATTATGCTTCTTTTGATTTTTTTAAAACCGTTTAGTTATTTAAAAACCCTTAGCTCATGGAATGTACAAAAACAGGGATCAGACCAGATTTGGTCAATGTGCCAACAACTAGTATGAAAGATAACATCTCAAGTTGAAGATTATACAAAGAAATGGAAAGATACTCAGCGCTCATGGATTGGAAGAATTAATACTGTTAAAATGGCCATACCATCCAAAACAATCTACAGATTTAATGCAATCCCTATCAAAATACCCATGACATTTTTCACAGAACTAGAACAAATAAGCCTAAAATGTATATGGAACCCCAAAAGCCTGCAAATTGCCAAAGAAATCTTGAGAAAAAAGAAAACAGCTGGAGGAATCAGGCTCCCTGACTTCAGGCTATACTACAAAGCTACAGTAATCAAAACAGTATGGTACTGGCACAAAAACAAACACATAGATCAATGGAACAGAATAGGGAGCACAAGAATAAACCCACACACCTATGGTCAATTAATCCACAACAAAGGAGGCAAGAATATATAATGGAGAAAAGACAGTCTCTTCAATAAGTAATGCTGGGAAATCCAGACAGCTATATGTAAAAGAATAAGATCAGAACATTTCCTCACACCATATACAAAAATAAACTCAAAATGGATTAAAGTCCTAAATGTAAGACCTGGAACCATAAAACTCCTAGAAGAGAATATAGGCAGAACACTCTTTGACATAAATCATAGCAATATTTTTTTGGATCTGCCTCCTAAGACAAAGGTATGGTATCTAATTAAACTTAAAAGCTTTTGCACAGCAAAGAAAACCACTGACAAAACGAAAAGGCAACCTACAGAATGGGAGAAAATATTTGAAAATGATATGACCAACAAAGGGTTAATACCCAAAATATATAAACAGCTCATACAATTCAATTTATCACCAAAAAAAAATTTTTTTAATGGGCAGAAGACCTTAATAGACATTTTTCCAAAGATGACATACAGATGGCCAAAAAAGCACATGAAAAGATGCTCAACATCCCTAATTATTTGAGAAATGCATATCAAAACAACAATGAGATATCACCTCACACCTGTCATAATGGCTATCATCAAAAAGCCTACAAATAACAAATGTTGGAGAGGATGTGGAGAACAGGGAATCCTTGTACACTGTTGGTGGGAATGTATTGTAAATTGATGCAGGCACTATGGAAAACAGTATGGAGATTCCTCAAAAAACTAAAAATAAAACTACCATATGATCCAGCAATTCCATTCCTGGGTATATATCCAGAAAATAATGAACACTAATTTGAAAAGATACATGCACCCCAATGTTCATAGCAGCATTATTTACAATAGCCAAGATATGGAAGCAATCCATGTTTCCATCAACAGACGAATGGATAAAGAAGATGTAGCATATATATTCAGTGGCATATTACTCAGCCATAAAAAAGAATGGAATTTTGCAACAACATGGATGGACCTGGAGGGTATCACGCTTAGTGAAATTTCAGAGAAAGATAAATACTGTACATTATCACTTATATGTATAATCTAAAAAATAAAACAAATGAATGAATACAACAAAACAGAAACAGACTCACAGATACAGAGAACAACCTAGTGGTTACCAGTGGGAAGAGGGCTGGGGGAAGAGCAAGCTAGGGGTAGGAGATTAAGAGGTACATAGCACTATGCATAAAATAAATGAGATACAAGGCTATTTTGTACAGCACAGGGAATACAGGCAATATTTTATAACTTTAAATGGAGTATGATCTATAAGAATATTGAATCACTATGTTGTACACCTGAAATGAATTCAACATCGTAAACCAACTATATTTTAATTACAAATAAATAAGTAAATAAATATAACATCTCACATTGGACACTTTTCTCATAAAAGAAAGGCAAGTTAACTTCTTTCAATGTAGTAATTTAGCCAAGGTTGGTAGCCTTCTAAACTGGAATACTTTTGAGATTTTATTATATATAGAATCCTTGACTGTTCTTGTGAACATTGTCAGAAGAACTTTGCAAGTAGCCATTCCATAGGAGGAGGTCACTGTCTTCTTTAAATCAAGGTCCACCAAAATGTATTTATGCATATCCTATAACACACCATCACCCTTCAGGTGGCATACCATGTAATCTGGAACAACTTATATACAGTGATTTCTCATTGTAAATTTGCATCTGCAAAATCCTTGCATCTTGTTTCTACGTTCTATTTCCCAGGCAATGTAATGGGAGTGTGATTTGGAGAGCCACTCAAACCAGGCTTAAATCCCAGCTTCCCACTTAATATCTGTGTGACTTAAAAGGAATTTGTCAAATCCTTTAAAATTAATTCCTCATTTGCCAGACAAGAAAAATGACAGGAATATTTGCAGACTTGTTGGAAAGTGAAAGGAGATCACGTATCTAAAGAACCTGGGGCAAAGCATGGTTCCTCTTCCTCATTTTACTTCCAATTTCAAAAAAGTTTCAAAAACCCATCTGCTACTCTAAATTAAGGTGAATTCCATCTTTGACTTCTCCTTTGTCTGATTCAGTATGATCATACAAGGAACCATTAATGTTTCTAAAATGCTTATCAGCATTTTATCTACATTTTAAAATGCTTTTTCACAATGAAGCTGAGTGCTCATTTTATGGAAACATTTTAGATGCCTCTGTTTTTAAAGCAAAGAGATCCACAAGAACATCCAAGCATTAACCTCAAGTACACAGTGTCAAAAATTTTCAAAAATCATTCTTATTTTCCCTTATAAATCATCAATATCCTTTAAATTTGTCATAAAAGTCTACTTTGTTTTTTTTTTAGAGGCATGCATATTTAAAACTGTCAATCTTTCCATTCTACTTTTTCATAAAACCAAAAATCTCCTGAGAATTTTCATCATCAAACTGGAAAACGCTGAGGAAAAAATCTATTGACATTGAAGGGCCAGTGATGTGTGGATATCAGAGCCAATCGGGTATCCTTCCCAGCTATTCTCTTGCTTGCCCCTCAGATCACTGTTTTGGCAGACAGAAGGTTCTGGAGTCAGACTGCCAGTTCTTCAACTAGTAGGCTGAATAACGCTGGGTAAGTTTAGTAACCTTCTCTGTGCCTCAGTTTCCTCATCTATAAAATGGGGCTAAGGCTGGTATTAGTTCATAAAAAGGTCTATAGTGAGGATTAAATGTGTGTGTCTCAATTTGGGTTCTCCCGAAGTTGAGACTAAAATGGGTTTGGGTTCAGGTAGCTTGTTTGGGAGGTGCTCCCAGGGAGCCAGGATTGTAAGTTAGCGAGGGAGAAACTCCAAGCCCACTAAGGATGCATTCTGGTTACTACTCCAAGCAACTGGGGCTCAATCCTGCAGGGAGCATTCTGAAGAGCCTTATACAATGGCCCTCAGAGTTGTACCTTTAAAGGATGGAAAGCTGGGGCATTAGTCCACAAACTCCCACTCCTCATTTGTGAGGTTCACTCCTGGGAGCTTAACTTCACCCTCACAACATGGCTGGCTTGTTCGCTGGCTCAGCAGCCTTCCCCAGCTTCAGAGGAAGCCCTGAGACAGGACAGCTGAGGCATGTCCTTGACCTGGGATAATAGCAACAAGCACAGAACTTTTCATCATAGCTGCACTAAAAACTGATGTAGGCGTTAGGTTCAGAAATTATCTGGCACAATGTATGAAACACCAAGCACAGCAAATGGAAAATAGTTACTGCTTAATAAATCATAGTTCTTATTATTAATGTTAATTTTGTTATCAGAATCAACTCTGTGCTATAGGAAGACAAACACTATTCATCCTTTGGATCCTGAATACAGAATAATAATGACACATACCCAAATAGGCAATGCCAGCAAGAGTGAAAGTAGCAGAAGGGCACAAAATAATGAGCTCAGTTAGGACTTCACAGGGTTCTAGATGCCTACAGGGTACTGTGGTGGAGATAACCAACAGACAGGTAGGAATTTGGGTCTGGAACTTAGAAGAGAATGGGTAAGAGCTGGAGATGGAGGCTTTGGAACCACCAGTATCTACATTAGAGTGCAAATATTAATATGTGATCATAGAGAAAGACAAGTTGAATGGAGAAAAGAAGAGGGCTAAGAATAGAACCTTAGTCCACAGTAGTATTAAAGAGACCATGATAGAAGGGTGACACTGGAAAGCAAACACAAAATAATCCTGCCAGGGAGCTAGGAGGCAAGCAGGAGAGGGTGGTGTCATGGAAACCAGAGCAGAGAGGAAGAGAAAAGTTTCCAGAAGGAGGGAGTATCAACAGCATCAAATATTGCAGAGACCAACATGAAAACAACTGAAAAATGCTCATTACATACATATTTTTAAATATGTATTTGTTTTTAATGGAGTATGATTTTAGTTGGGAAAAGTAGAAAAGGAACAATTTAAAAATTGAGGCACAGGCAGATCCATCAAATTCAATTCAATACAAAAGTCTTTTACTGAGCACCTACAGTGTGCCCAGAGCATAATTGAAACTGATTATCCAAAAATCACATAAAACTAATAATTTAAGTTTCTTTGCATCTCTTCTTCTTATCTTTTTCTGTCCTTGAAAAGTGAGTTTTATAATGTGAACATTTGATGTCATGAAATCGGCCTCAAGCTTTAACTCTATTTGTGCATTACTTATCAGCAAGCATTCCTGACTGCTTTCTCCTCTAGAATGCAAAGCATGTCAACTGAACAATGGAAGCTATGTAAGCCAACCTAATTATTAATTCGCCCACTGGCTTTTCCAAACATATGCTTAAATATCTTCTTCATTCTAGGATTTGACAGCCTAGTATCGCAAAACAATAAACCTTGCCTGTTTCATTGCCATGATAACCAATTGTCTTTTAACTTTGTGGTCGGGAGCCATTGGCCACTAGGTGGAGAAAGATACCCAGTGACCCCCTAGCCAAAGGCATGAACTGAATTTTTAGTTCCCCAGATTCACTTAGTGACTTCTCTAAATAGTAGGTTGGATTCAGTTATGAACAAAGGAAACCTCTATGAATGGTGATGCCAAGTATTCCATGCACTTGGGGGTCATTATTCTTTTCCCTGGAATCTATGCATTCACTTTCCAAGAATGAGTTCCCTGCCCTTCTCATCAAGATAACCCTCAGAGTTTGAATTAATGAGTTATTGTTCTGCCTCTCAGCCTTTAGCCTTCCACACAGCACTGGTAATATAGTTCTTGCTACATGGGTGAAATAGAGGGGATCATGCCCCTGTGAGCCCTCTTCCAGGTCCTGTGCCACACTCAGATACCACCCTTTCTGTCAAAACACATAAAGGACAAACCATACCCTTCAGAAATATTTGAATTTTTACTGGGGACCTCAGAAGGACAAAAGATCTTCAGAATCTAAAGGAATAAAACTCTCAAGGGTGGAATTTGAGAACCATGACTGACACACCCATAACTCACCCAAGATCTGTCTTGACCTGGAATCATAGTAAATTTACCATTATGTTTGAATAACTTATGTGAATAATATTTTGTAGAGAAATCTGTTGCTCTAGCCAAAAGATTTTTATTCAAGTAAATTTAAAAAATTAACTTTATTAAATGCCTTTTTGCTATATTCTTTATCTTTCAAACTTTTTAAATCACAGCATAATTTTTTTCCTTTTCTCTCTAATGTTTTCCTCTGAATACACCTCTCCTATTTTTAATGAATTAATCACTTTCACAAAAGACCTTAAATATAGATCTTTAACTTCCTCTTCAAATAAAGTTATACATTTATTTTCTCATCCCTCATCTAAACATGTCCAAATATGTGAGTTATTTACTGGAAAATATTTCCCACTTTCCACCTAATCACTGTTTGCAGAGAGGAAAAATAAAAAGTCAAACTTTTTTCATAGATAGGATTTTCTTCTTGTCCAAGAGTATTCTACCATCTGCCAATTTAAACCTTATACTATATAAATTTTAAAATGTACAAAGTAGATCCTAAGAGCTCTTACCACTCAAGAAAAAAAATTTTTTGTATCTGTATGAGATGATGGACCCTACCTAAATTTATCATGGTAATCATTTCAAAAGATATATGTCAAGTCATTATGCTTTACACTTTGAACTTATTAAAAAATGAAAAGACAAAAGTGGAATAGTGGATGGACAAAAATAGTTAGAGAAGAAGATAATAAAGCTAAAAAGGAAACACAGTGAGAAAATGAAAGAAGTAAAGACTGAGTGGAAAAACATCTAATGGGGTCCTGGGGTTGTATCTGAAGACCTTGTTATTGATTTTTATCCCAGACTCATCCCTTTCTAACCATAAGTCTTTTCAGGTTTGACTCCTTACTCCTTCCATCTCCAGATTCACTGCTTTCCCTGATGCTTTAGATCTTGTAAAGATAGCGATTGACCTAAAGATAAGCATTAATTTTATTTCAAGGAAAAACCTCTATAAGCAACTTAGTGATTAATTAACTACCCACTTATTACCTTTTATAATTAACTTAGTTGACCTGAAAATTGTGAGATCAAATCTTTTACTCTGCTAGATTATATCAGCCTTTAAGAAAGCATGCCCCATGCATATGTGCAAACTCCACACACAAACAGGATCACAGAAGTCAGAGTGGAGGCCTTGGGAAGAGCTAATCCCAGCCCTGTCATTCAAATGACAGGACATTGAATCCTGGGGAAGAAAAGCACCTTCCTCTGCATCTCCTAGTGCTGGTCGTTGGAATCAAACCTTAAGGCAGTGTTCCTCCTCCTGGTCCAGTTCTCATTCTACATTACAATCTTCCTGAAATAAAGACGAGTTCAGCCTATACTTTGTCTGTTTTTTGCGCTGATAAGAGCACATTCTTTGATTTCCACCAGCAGAAACAAACAGAATAGTGGTCTGTCTGTGCAGCTCAGATTTCTCTACATGTTGGAGCTTATCACATGAGGGGCTAGGAGGGCCATGAGCCCAAGTCTCAGATTTAGACTTTTCACTTTATTTCGCTTTATCTCCAATTAAGATTAAACATTCAGTTACAGAATGACACAAACAGAACTGAAAGACATTCCCCACACAACTTTAAACTTGGATCCCTTCCAGACCGCCCTGTAGGGCACCAGGATCACATGAATAAGACAATCATGTTGCATGATCCTATTTGGGTGTGCATGCATGCGTTACCAACATTGATTCGCTAAATACAATCACGTAAACTGTGTATCTGCTTTTGTATTTCACTTCTTCACATACCAGAGGTTTCAAAAATGAAAGTGCTCTGACTTCTTTGGACATCTGAGAAGCTCTGCTGACAGGAATACCAGATTGTGTTGTAGGAAAATAGGGAATTCCTCCAAAACAGAAGCACCATTCACACTCACCCTCTGCCGGGCATTCTATTTGGAGCCTTGTGATATCATACCATGTAACAACATATGCGATCCTCATAATACCCTCTTGACATAGCTACTATTTTAGCACCAGTTTACAGATGAGGAAAGTGAGGCTTAGGTTAAGCTCTCCGGCTCTGACAACTAGTAAGTATCAATAGTTGAGCCAGGACTAGAGAGGACCCAGTCCTGGCTGACACCAAAGCCATGTTCCTGCCCCTCTGGATCACTACCTCTCAAGGTTAATTTCCATGAAGCAACCCTAGTGATTCAGAAAAATCAACGGAAGGTCTTCTGCCCCACTTAGTGACCTATTAATCACATATTAAGCTCTTGCCCTCAGTCCATACTACCCTTATTAACATGGAGGAAGTGAGGCACTCCAACCTGTGCCAGAGACAGTCTGTGAGAGTCTGAGGGTGTACATCACATTCAAAGCTTAATGTTGGAGATGTGAGGACTAACCGCAGGTTGACTTACCTGTAGTCCTGCATCCTTTCCCTGACCCTTGTTCCTAATGCATTTCTGACACTAGCCATCTTTTGATCCCTGTTTTACATGATAATCTATTGAATTGGTGCAGTTATGGTTCTTTCCTCAGTTTTTCTGCTTACTTCCAAATAATAACCAAATCCTGTTTCTGTTTCTTTCTCTATTAACCCCAAAAGACAATGCTTTTGTCCAGTCTGCTCTCAGCCTCCATGATATTCCAAACCACATCCAAGCCTAAAGTTATGTGAACTGTTTGCCCAAGACTGGGACCGCATAAAGGCAGAAAAATGGGGAATTTGTCCTCAGTGCCCCCCCCCCCGCTACTTGCTCCTTGTATAAGTCTCTTCTGCTCGGCTCTCCCCAGACCTCTTATGCCCACATACCACTCTGGATTCCTGTCGTTAGGGAAGATCATGATATTACTAACTCTGGTGATGAGTAATTGTGGCTGGTCACTGGTCCTTACCTTTGCAGAGGACTCCTGGAGGGAGCAATGCCCTTGGTAGAATTTCAGACACTGTGTACCTGGTAGGGAGATATTTTTAGGAAGTATTCATTATAATATTTAAGTGGTTATTTGGTCACATAAAGCTGGGCCTTCTTGGAGCTAAGCGCCTCATCTCAGAGGATGGTCAGGTATGTACCGCCTTCCCTGAGGTAGGATGAGGCACCCTAGGGAAGAACAGACAGAGAACCAGACCCACCCAATGAAGACGGCTAGGCTTTAAGGACAAGCTCAGGCCAAGAAAGAAAACGCACTATCCAGATGATTCATAGCAACAGAGAAAGGAGATGGTCAGGCAAGCTGTCAGCTTCAGGAACATAAGACAAATTGGCAGGAGCGTGCAGACAGGCAAGTGGAACAGTAAGGGGAGGTTCACCCTGGAGCAGGTCACGTTCTGAGATCCAAGCAGGAACGAGCCACGGGGGAAACTCGGGGCTGCAGCCAGGCTGGGGAGCAGGAGCTGTGCTTGACTCCCTGGCACACCGAACTGCCAGACCAAAACGGGTTCCTGGGCTTAAAGGGACCAAGATACCAAGCATGTATCTGAGACATCAATTTGGGTCAAAAAATAAGGCAAAGGGGCTTCCCTGGTGGCGCAGTGGTTGAGAATCTGCCTGCCAGTGCAGGGGACACGGGTTCGAGCCCTGGTCTGGGAAGATCCCACATGCCGCGGAGCGACTAGGCCCGTGAGCCACAACTACTGAGCCTGCGCGTCTGGAGCCTGTGCTCTGCAACAGGAGAGGCCGCGATAGTGAGAGGCCCGCGCACCGCGATGAAGAGTGGCCCCCACTTGCCACAACTAGAGAAAGCCCTCGCACAGAAACGAAGACCCAACACAGCCAAAAATAAATAAATAAATAAATTAAAAAAAAAAAAAAAAAAAAATAAGGCAAGGGCTTCCCTGGTGGCGCAGTGGTTGAGAATCTGCCTGCCAATGCAGGGGACACGGGTTCGAGCCCTGGTCTGGGAAGATCCCACATGCCGCGGAGCAACTAGGCCCGTGAGCCACAACTACTGAGCCTGCGCATCTGGAGCCTGTGCTCCGCAACAAGAGAGGCCGCGATAGTGAGAGGCCCGCGCACCGCGATGAAGAGCGGTCCCCGCACCGTGGTGAAGAGTGGCCCCCACTGGCCGCAACTAGAGAAAGCCCTCGCACGAACCGAAGACCCAACACAGCCAAAACAATAAAATAAATAAATAAATAAAGTAGCTATAAAAAAAAAAAAAAAAGGCAAGAAAGTATATCTCTCAAGTATAAATGGGAAGCCTGGGTCTCAGGGCAAAGCCTCCCTAATCAGAATGGAGACACTGTTCAGAACCAGACTTGGTGCTCTGACCCCTGGGCAGAGTCCTACAAGCTCTCTATTTGCAGTCAGGACGAAGACTTGGGTGCTGCTGGCCCGGCAGCTGAAAGGATGGTGATCCCAGTTTGGAGGTCTAAGGGTTAGTTTGGGCTATAAGCCCACATAACACTTTATGCTAATGAGGAAAAGGCATCCTGTCCATGCAAAGGTAAACCTATCGGCACAGCTCTTGGCAAGTGGACAGCATCTTTGTGTTCTTTATAAAAAGATGCCCCTCCCAGTTGGTTGCAGACTTGTGTAGGGCACAGCCTAGCGTCTAGAACACCAGCTAGATTCTAGCCTCCTCCTTATTCCTCAATCAGCCACCCTTGGGCAGTAAACAACCTGTCCAACATACCCAGCTGACCTGGAAAGTACAATGGCTTAACAGTAGGATAAGATCTGTTCTGGAAAAGTCTAGAATCGAGGGCAAGGAAAGGGTTTTCCTTCTCTCCTCTAAGGAATAACCAAGCCTCGTCCACATACCCTATGGGAATAAAAACTGGAATCAAGAGGAACGTGCATCAGCAGCTGATAAAAAGACTTTTTTCCTCCCAGAAAGGACATTTCAATATGAATTCAAGCTAAGAAATCTGAGAAACTCCAAAATAAATGCTTTGGCAAAAACATGTATTTCATGACTTTCTTTTCATAGACAAGTTATGTTCTTTCTTTGTTTTTTCCAGGCCTTCCTAGCAGAGTTTTTATTATCTATGACCAAGTAGAAGATAAGTTGGACAGATGCACCATTCAGGGGCCAAGATCTGCACAGCAATTTTTTTTCTAGAAGTAACATCTGGCCCTATGGCTCTTTTCCCCTTGGAGATTCAGCGGCTGTGGACATGGCTGGCTGCTTGGTTTGCTTCGCAGCTGTAGAACTGCATCCCAAGTTGTTTCTGGCATAAGCTGCAGCTGGGCAACATCTGACTTCATCCTTCCACATTCTCCCCCTGTCCTTTTATGTAAAGCAGACCCAAAGGAGTTGGGGCAAGATTCTTGATGGTGTCAGAACTCTGGGCCTATGCCCTCAGTAGCCATTGGAAGTGAGACCCAGTGGTGCGGGGACGAGTATTCTGTACCGTGTTAAGGTTTAGGAAAGAGATTAATCCCTTCAGTCAGGCAGGAGCTGGGGGAAAAAATGAGTTTCTGTTCACAGGGGAGATGAAATGAAAACTCTTTTTGGAGAGTGGGGACTTTCCTGTCAGTGAAGCCTGAAGACAAAGAATAAAGAGGGGAGTCTATAAAGACACTTATGAGAGAAAGGAGGCCAACAGTCCCTAGGGTTCCAGAAATATCTTTGAATTGGAAGGATTCTGGTCTGATAATTCTTTGAAAACAATGTTTTCATTTTCCAAATGATACGTATTCACTAAAGAAACTATAGAAAAAGAAAGGAAAACATACATACCTAGAGAGAACCATATTTCTATCATCCAAGCTCAACCCCTTTGGGGCATTTCCTTCCTACTCTTTTTTCCCCTGTATGTAGTATCAGGTGGGAGAAGGGGCTCTCCCTAGATTCACTCATACATGATGTATGTTTTTATATTCATGATATTAAATTATACAAATTTTGCCATGTTAAGATTCTTTTTAACAATTTTTAATGGCTACATAATCAAGCAGTTATGTCAATTTTCTAAATTATTCTAACATAGTTTAGGTTCAGAGGTCATTGAAGAGACATTTTCAAAGAGGAAACAAAATCAGTAAAAAAAAAAAAATTTTTTTTTAAAAGATTGGATTTAGACAATGAGAAGGAAAAAGAAGTTGATGTAAACTGCAGGATTTATATAGCCTGGGAAACTAGCAGTATGATGATACCAATAGCAGAAATATTGATGCTAGAACTTAGAGCTGGTCTAGTTCTTTGCCTCCCTAAGTGTGGTGCTTGAACCACCAGCATCAGCTGGGAGTGTGTTAGGAGTGCAGAATCTCATCTTCTACCCCAGACCTACTGAATCAAACCTGCATTTTCCAAAGACCTTCAAGCAGTTCATTTGTGCATTAAAGATTGAGAATCACTGGTGTAGAACAATCCCTTTCCCTAACCAGAGAGGAAAAATCTGGCCACAGTCACACAGCTATTAGCAGCAGACTTGGTTTCTGCTTCTTTCTATTAAACCAAAATTGATCCTATTCAATTAATAATAATAATAATAGATGATATTTATCAATGACTATGTGCCAGGAATTATTCTAACAGTTTTATATCTAATTCTTACAACAACACAACCCTATTAGTGTCCCTGTTTTATAAATAATTGAGTCTTAAGTAACTTACCCAAGGCCACATAGTAATTGGCGGAGCTGAGACAGAACCCTGGGTCCATGACTTGTGCTCTCCTAACCACTGAACTGGATGGATGGATGGATGGATGGATGGACCCTTTTGCTATGCTTTAGCCCAGCTTATCTGACACGTATCACATTTGAGCATGTTAGAGACCTATACAAGGAACAGTATGCATAGCTATATGGATTTGAACCAAAGAAGTCTAGTTCCAAAGCCCCCACCTGCTCTTAATCAATCTCTATGCCAGCAGAACTGCAAAAGAGAATAGTACCTCCTGCTGGCTGAAAATCACTATAGCCAATGTAAGGAGTTTTACATCTACAAGAAGTTGGCTATATGTTAGGTTCCCTCCTTATTAGATTTTCTATTATTTTCTATTTACCCATCATCAATTTCTTCCCCCAATTTATTCATTCACCTTAATCTTTATCATGCCCATTTGTTGTTTATTAGTTATTATGGCACTGCTCAGAAGACTATGATCATCGAAACAGTCTCTGCCCTCATAGATTTTGCAGTCTAGAATGTAGTCTAGGTTAAATAATAATTACACAAAAATATAAACATATATTGATAACATATTATATATTATTTATATAAATATATATTTAACTTCAAGTAGTGCTATGAAGGAAAATTACAAGTACTAAGGGGGTGGTGGCCTCAGGAGTCAACCTTATTCAGGTCTTGGCATCAACCTTATTCAAGAGTCAACCTTATTCAGATCTACCCACTCCCTGCAGTTTCACACATACGTTACCTACCTTCATCATTGTCTCTCCACCTAAACATCAAACTCATTTTGCAAATATTCATATTCTTTCAAATCACATAACTTCCCTAACTCCCCCTGTTAAATTCAGCCCCTGTATTACTTTCCTACTGCTGCTATAACTAATTACCACAAACTAAGTGGCTTAAAACAAAACAAATTTATTATCTTAAAATTCTGGAGGTAAGAAGTCCAAAATAGATCTCCCTGGTGGCTTAATGGCTAAAATCAAGGTGTTGGCAGGGCTGCATTCCTTTTAGAGGCTCTGGGGGGATTTCCTTGCCTTTCCCAGTTTTTAGAGGCTACCTCCTTCTAGCCAGCAACTGCATAACCCTGACCTCTACTTCTGTTGTCACATCTCCTTCTCTGACTGTGATTCTTCTGCCTCCCTCTTTCACTTATTGAGCCCACCTGGATAATTGAGCCCACCTGGATAATTCTGGATGATCTTTCTAGATGCATAACTTAACCACATCTGCAAAGTCCCCTTTGCCATGTGTAATAACACAAGTTCCGGGGATTGGGAGGTGGACATGTGCTACCACAGCAGGCTCATGCTATCTCCCTCACCCTGTTTCTAGGCTCTGTCTGCACCTATTCTCTTCATCCTATTACCACTGTCTCCTCATTCTTTCCCCTCGTAATACAACCACGTAATGATTCCAGTAACACGCTAGCCAAACAGGAAGAAGGAAGCATAATGGGTCAACCCCTGAGCCACACTTTTCCACTGGAGCATAGCCTTTATTCTTTTTTTTTTCAGACAAAGCTTTTGTCTTGGACTTGATTTTCTAAAAACCAAAACAGCACATTTCCTGGTTCAGAATGTGCCTACAAAACAATAGAAAAACTATCATTTTTTCCAGGTAACTTTTATAAAGGAAAAAGTGACCCTGAAACAGCTCATTATATTGGTACAGACACTGGGAAGGTCAATTAGTATATATCAAAAGGAACTTCAATTCCAAAACTCTATCCCATAAACAATTAAGGATGAGCGCAAAGATGCACAATCATTTATGATGATGCAGAGGAGAAAACAACCTAAATATTCAAGATTACAGGATTTAATTATTGTACGTTTGTGCAGTGGTTCAGTATGTAGCCTTTTAAATAATATTTTGATACATATTAAGTGACATGGAAATAGAGTAGTGATATCAATTTTCAGAACAGTACAACATGGTTACTTAATATACATGATTATGTTCAGAATTATATAACTAAGATAACTACAGGGTTTTTAAGAAAGTTCTTTTGTCTCTATCTATAGTTTTCTAATTGTTCCACTATAACTTTGATTACTAAGCAATAAAAAAGCAGAGTTTTTACAAGTAGGGCTTACTGATGAAAACATACAAATATTTAATCATTAAAAATAATAGCAATGGGGCTTCCCTGGTGGCACAGTGGTTAAGAATCTGCCTGCCAATGCAGGGGACCAGGGTTCAAGCCCTGGTCCAGGAAGATCCCACATGCCGCGGAGCAACTAAGCCCGTGCACCACAACTACTGAGCCTGCACTCTAGAGCCCGCGAGCCACAACTACTGAAGCCCGCGCCCCTAGAGCCCATACTCCGCAACAAGAGAAGCCACGACAATGAGAATCCCGCGCACCCCAGCGAAGAGTAGCCCCCGCTCGCCGCAACTAGAGAAAGCCCGCGTGCAGCAACGAAGACCCAACGCAGGCAAAAATAAATAAATTAAAATAAGTAAATTAATTTTAAAAAAATAATAGCAATAATAACCGGAATGCATTTCGTTATTTTCAGTTTGCAAAGCATATTCTCATGTAAATTCTATATCCATAAAATGATTTGGACACTGGCCAGGGATATTTATATTCAAAACAATCAGTGAGAATCCACATAGCCATAAATAGCAGATTCAAGATCACTTTTACTGTCTACCCCTCTCGCCATTGCCGACTATGCCCTGTCACACAGAGAATTTCTGCCTTTCTTTCAATGTGCCACACTTACTGTCACCATAGGACGTGTACACTGGCTGTCCCCTCTGCCTGAAATACTCTTCCCACAGATCTTCACACAGCTGGCTCTTTCCTATCATTTAAGACTCAGCTCAAATGTCACCTCCTCCTCAAAGAAGTCTTCCCTCATTACGTCATCGAAAATATTGCCCCCTACCTCTTCTCCCAGTCAGTTTTCTTCATGGCACATATCTGAAATTATTTCATCCTTTAAGATGTTTGCTTGCTTATATTTTGCTTTTCCCTCCATCGCCACCCTTTACTTCCCCTAAAAGGTAAAGCACATGAAAACAAGGCTATTTTTTGCTCTGTTCACTAATTCCTATGAGAGAACATGCCTCATACACAGGAGGTACACAATACATTTTTGTTAAATAAGATAATTACCAGTCTAGGTTAATTTTGAAGAAATTGTACCTATTGGATTATAGAATGTGGGCTACAGGAGAGTTTTCTTTTTCTTTGCAGCATTCAGTTCCTTACCATGATTCTGGGGGTGGGGCGGGGAGGGTTCTTTTTCTTTTCTTTTTTAATAGAATTATCATTTACATACAGATCTTAAGTGTACAATTTGATGAATTTTGACAATTATATATAAGCTCACTTAACCCCAACCAAGATATAGAGCTTTTTAATCACCCGAGCAAGTTTATTTTGCCCCTTCTCGTCATCTCCACAGAGGCAATAATTATTCTGATTTCTCTCACTATAGATTGGTTCTCCCTGTTCTTGAACTTCATATAAAAGAAATAATATAGTACTGTGCTCTTTTTTGGCTAGCTGCTTTCACTCATTATACCTCTAAGATTTGCCAATATTGTTGCATTTAGTAATAATTTATTCATTCTCAATACTATGCAGTATTCCATTGTGTGAGTATTTTTCGATTTTATTTTCCTATTCTTCTATTTATGGACATGTGGCTTATTCCCATTTTGTGGGTATTATAAATAAAGCTGGTATGAACATTCTTGTACAAGTCTTTTTAACATACATTTTCATTTTTCTTGGCTAAATACCCAGGAATAGGATTACTGGGTTATAAAGTAATTATATATTTAACTTTATAAAAAACTGTCAAACTGTTTCTCCAAAATAGTTGTGCTGTTTTACATTCCCACTAGCAAAGCATGGAAGTTCCAGTTGTTCCACATCCTCACCAGCATTTGGTGGTGTCAGTCTTTTTAATTTGGGACATTCTGGTAGGTGTGACATGACATCACACTATGGTTCTAAATTGTATTCTCCTGCTGACAAATGATGTTGAGTACTTTTCATGTGTTTGTTGTCCATTTTTATATCTTCTGAATAAAATGCTTATTTAACTATTTTGTCCATTTTCTTATGTGGATGGTGTGGGTTTTGATTTATTAGTTACAGCAGGTCTTTTTTATATTCTGGTTGTGAATTCTTTGTCAGATACATGGATTACAGACATTGTCTCCCAGTCTGTGAATTATCTGTTGATTTTCTTAATGATGCCTTTAGATGAACTGAGGTTTTTAATTGAAGTCCGATTTATCATATTTTTCTTCTATAACTAATGCTTTTTGTATCCTGGTAAGAAATCTGTGTGTCCCAAAGTCAGAAAGATATTCTCCAATTTTGAATCAATTTTGTGTATGGTATATTGTCGAGATTGGTACTCATCTTTCTCATACAGTTATCTTATTCTTCCAGCACCATTTGTTGAAAAACCATCATTTTATCTATTGAATTGCTATGGTGTCTTCATTGAAAATCAGTTGACTGAAGAAAAGTGGATCTATTTCCACATTACTGTATTCCGTAGATCTATTTTTCTATCCTTAGTTACTATCCTGATTACTGTGTCTTTATAGTTAATCTTGGAATCAGGTAATGTAATTTCTCCAATTTTGTTCTTTATTTTTTAAGGACTATTTATAATTTCTACTTCTTACACAAGTTTTATAAGTTGTATCTTTCAAGGAATTTGTCCTTTTCAGTTAAGTTATTGAATACCTTGACATAGAGTTGTTCATAATATTCTCCTATACTTTCAATGTCTGAGATCTGCAGTTATGTCTAAATTTCACTCCCGCTAATAATAATTTGTAAGGTTTTTTGTTTTTTGTTTTAACCTTCATCAGTTTTGCTAGGAGTACATCAATCTTATTAATCCTCTAAGATTCAGTTTGGGCTTTGTTGTTTTTCTCTATTGTTTGGCTGTTTTTCCTGGTTACTTTAAAGATTTTCTCTTTGTCTTAACTGGTTTTTAGCAGTTTGACTCGGATTTTCTAGGCGTGGTTTTCTTTGGAGTTTGTTAATCCTCATGGATCCACGAACTAATGATTTTCATCATATGTGGAGAATTCTTGGCCCCATTTTCTCTCTCTTCTCCTCTTGTATTCCAAATGTGTCATTATTGTGAACTGCTTCATATTATCTTACAGGTCACTCTTCTGAAACGTTTTTGAATCTTTCCACTTCATTTGGATAATTTTTATTTGAATGATTTTAAGTGCACTGATCTTTTCTTTGGCAATGTCCAATCTAGTGTGAGCCCATACACTTTTTTTTTTTAGTTCAGAAATTAACTAAAATTTGATAACTTGGTTTGATAACATTTGGTTTTTATTCAGAGTTTCTAGTTCTCTCTAAAATGCCCTATCTCTTCACACATTATACTCATTCTGTCCCATATATTATTTTAACATATTTATAATGGTGTTTTAATGTCTTTGCCTGCTAATTTTAACAATTGGGTCATCTAGACTACAGCTTTATTTAGTTTATATTCATCTGTAATTGTCCCCAACCCCTACTGCTGTTTTAGCTTCTGCGTTTTGGGGCATCAATATTGGGGAACAATTTTCCATGAGTCTGTAATACTTCCTCACATCTTACAAGCAGATGCACTGACTTTCTTCCCAACTAATAGTATTCAGACCATCTTTTCAACGATGTTTGTAGAGCAAACAGCCTTGGAAGATAGAGATAGCTTCTCTACTTGGACCAAAGAGCAGGTTTGGTCACAGCCCATTATAAAATATTTGGGTTCCCTCTAAGCTCAGTGTTATTTTCCTGGAACAGAACCCATTGCATGTTCAGGCACCATCTGCCCTCTTTGTATCATCCTGTGGGAATTGGGGCTTGGGGAACCAATGCAAACATGTTGATTCCCTGGCTACTGCTCTTGCTGCAAGTAAGAAACTGCCCTTCATCTCTGACCCATGAGTTTTGTGTCTTCTACCAGCATCCATGAAAATGTGGCAGGCTAATTTGTTAGCTTGCAAGTACAGTAAAATCTCAGACCCTCACAGTCCTTGACAAACAGTACTTAAGCTAGGAAGGGTTCGGAGACTGCAATTACAGATATTTTTTTACTCATCTTTATATTTAACTCTGGTAGAACCCTGGAATCCACTCCCACAAGAATATGTGAAGCAATAAGATTTCTCTCTTTTTCGGCTCCTCATCCACTGCAGCTTACTCAACAGTAATCAAGGACACTGGGAAAGGGAGAATTTGGGGATCAAGCAATTTGCTTTTGTCTTAGTGGTCTTCCAGATTCCAGTCCATCCCACCTACCCATGTAGTCGTCTAAGGCTTGACTGATTTCCCCTCATCCCTACAAAATTTCTCCATCTATGGCAGGTTTGCAACACGGTCTGCCCAAACCTAGATTGGTGACTTGATCCAAGGTATAGAAGCTGCCACACTTCTCTGTTCATCCATAAAGAGCCCCTTCCTTTCTTTTTCTCTTTTTCTTTCTTCCTCTTTTTCTTTCTTCCTCTCTTTCCCTTTCTTTCTTTCTTTCTTTCTCTCTTTCTTCCTTTTTTTCTTTCTTCCTCACTTTCTTTTTCTTTCTTTCTCTCTCTCTCTCTCTCTCTCTTTCTCTCTTTCTTTCTTTCTTTCTTCCCCTACCTAGAATTTAGCTCTTCAACGGTTCCTGCATTCACTCCTCTCCACTAGCCCCATATAAAAGAACAATTTGGGGGGCTTCCCTGGTGGCACAGTGGTTAAGAATCCACCTGCCAATGCATGGGACACTGGTTCGAACCCTGGTCCAGGAAGATCCCACATCCCGCAGAGCAACTAAGCCTGTGCACCACAAACACTGAGCCTGCACACCACAGCTACTGAACCCATGTGCCACAATTACTGAAGCCGCACACCTAGTGCTCCACAACAAGAGAAGCCACTGCAATGAGAAGCCTGCGCACCACAACAAAGAGTAGCCCCCGCTAGCCGCAACTAGAGAAAGCCCATGTGCAGCAACAAAGACCCAACGCAGCCAAAAATAAATAAATAAAATAAAAAAGAATTATTTTGACTTTCTCTGGCCTTTTAGTTGCTGTTGTTGCCATGGGAGTAGATATCCTCCCTCTTCTTCTGTATCATAACAAGAAGTACAAAGTTGCAACTCTGATTCTGACATATACACTTGCAATGTAGTATTTTTTTTTTAGATTTTTTTAAATTAATTAAGTTAATTAATTTATTTATTTTTGGCTGTGTTGGGTCTTCGTTTCTGTGCGAGGGCTTTCTCTAGTTGCGGCAAGCGGGGGCCACTCTTCATCGCGGTGCGCGGGCCTCTCACTATCGCGGCCTCTCTTGTTGCAGAGCACAGGCTCCAGACGCGCAGGCTCAGTAGTTGTGGCTCACGGGCCTAGTTGCTCCGCGGCATGTGGGATCTTCCCAGACCAGGGCTCAAACCCGTGTCCCCTGCACGGGCAGGCAGATTCTCAACCACTGCGCCACCAGGGAAGCCCTGCAATGTAGTATTTTATACAAAAGCTCCCAACTGATCCCTTTGCCCATCATACCCAGTGAACATTACTTCCCACTGCTGACTGCCTTCCAGATCTCTGACTCCTGCTTGAAACAACACTGGCCCCTCTACCTTGCCCTAGAGAGCTCAGGTTCTCTGCTTCTCACAAACTCTCCCTGTGGATTCAGAGATATCCTAACCCCAAGATCCAGATCTTTTTATGCAGAGAACATCTCTTGGTTATACCCCAGAAGAAGTCATTGCCACCCGAGAGCGCCCTCTAGTGAACACAACTAACATATATTCACTCATTAAGCCTCCTAGTTCTTTGCACACGCCCCAAAATGTAACACATTATACCATAGGAAGTTAATGGTATGTATCACCTATTCAGAACCAGACATTCTTCCTTGGTCTTTTAATCTAATCCTGAACACTTCCTGTCTTGATCTTCCCTAGGGCAGAATGAAAATGGGAAGAGCACGGATCCCATGTAGCTCATATGTGAATTTCACACCTGGATCAGGGGATCTCTCAGACTATAATTTCCCTAGGTGCTCTCCAATCCTAGATTTTGAGAAGTAGAATTGCCTAGTATTTGTGGTAAATAGTTTAGAAAGATGGACACAACAGTAGCTCCCACCCCATATACCTTTTGCAACTAGAGTTTTCTACTACTCCCATAAAGCTACGGAACCACCCATTAAATCTGCACTGGCCCTCTGACCTGATTTTACCAAAAGAATGCAGTAGAAGTGAAGATGTGTGCCTACCAATGCCAGGTTTTCAGAGACCTTGTAGCTTCTAATTCTATGATCCTAGAACACTCCCTGTTGGAATCCTGCCTTACACATGGTAAGGAAGCCTAAGCTAATCATGTGGGAAAGCCACAAGAAAAAGAATCAAGGTGCCCCACTTGAACCGAATCCAGACTTTAGCCAATCTGAGAGCTGAGTGTAGCCACATGAGTGATTCCAGGCAACAGAAGAGCCACCCAGCCAACCCACAGAATCATAAAAAGTAAGTACGTTTTGGGATGGTTGTTACACAGCAATGAAAACTGAAATAATATTTAAGGGCATTATTTAAGGAACAAGACTGCCTGGGTTTGAATCCTACTTCCTCTTTCACTTACTAGTTGTGTAGCCTTGGGCACGTTATCAAACCTCTCTATGGAATTAAATGCCCACCTCTTCTTTCACAGTAATACAATTTTCACTGGGTACACAACTGCCAAGCTAGACGGCATTTCCCAGCCTCCCTTACATTTAGTAATCATGTAGCTAAGGAACGTGAGCAGAATAAATGTGTGCCGTTTCTTGGTCTGGACTTTAAGACATTGGACATGCACTTCTTCCTACTCTATTCCCTTTCTGTAAGACTGGAACATGGATGTGCTTATAACCTAACTTCAACCATGCAACGACAAAGACAACATCCTAGAAAACAGCGCAGAAACAAGGTAAAGGGAACCTGGTTTCCTGAGTGACTATGTGGAGTGGAACTATCCACCAGTCTAGATGCACTAGACTATAGCACAAGGGAAATAGGCCTCTACACTCTTTAAGCTACAGTATTATTCAGTTTCTTTGCTATAGTACCTTAGCCTTTACCCTAACTAATATACCCTCTGTGACTTAGTTTTAAATAATGTTTGAGGTCAATTTGAGATTGGTTGATATTCTTTCCATGAAAGGAAAATAATGGGAACACTATAAAATTATTAGGGTCTTTCAATATCCCCCCACAGGAAAAGTGTCTTCCTGCAATTGAACACTGTAAGAGAGTCTAAAACCATGTCGGGCAAGAAAATTTCCTATAATTTATTATAAAGTTCAATGTATTCAAGGCCACAAAAAATTTTCTGTAGTTTTGATTTAGTTGAAAGGTATTCTAAGAGCACTCAAAGTATTCAACCTACTATTGGTCTAGGATTAGTTTTTCTTGTCAGCAATGTATATTTTTGAAGTGTCCAGTCTCAGTACTTGACCAAATGAGGTGAGGTTTCTGTTTCAATATGGATAGTAAATATTTTTTAATTTATTAATAGTGTATAAGACAATTGATTATTACCAGATCTGTTACACTACTAAAGAGCATGAGATATACTTTTCTTTCTATTATCAGATCCATTCCGTTACCTTGGGGGTCAATCATGGAGACAATATGATTGAATGGAATACATTTTCTATAATTATTTTTAACTCAGTGGAGCTCATTTGAGGGTTAAGCAGCCAGAAATACAGGATAAAGAAGCCAATTTTTATGGGAGAGAATTAAGCGCAAATGTCTTATTTGAATATTCATGCTTAAAGGGAATTCTCTCTGAAATCTCTGTCATTTAGAGCAATCCTTATACAGCAGGAATTTTGGTAAACTTGTTGTAATCTCTGAGCAGATGTGGAACAAGACAAAATGTGGCCTAATATTATCAGAGTATGAAAAATCACAGAACTGTTCTATTTTATGTGTGTCTGCCAACATTCATACTGGATGACTCATTAGAAATTTATATAATAAAAATATGCATAAAGCCTTACACAAGTATGTTAGTTTTCATGTTTTAGTGTCTGTTACAGAATTTGTGTTAAAACTGATGATAATAGGTCTAAGAGGATAACCATTTAACTCAAGAATAAAATGAAAACAAGCTTTGTTGCACATTTCTTCAAAAATATATGAATAGATTCTTGATGTTTTAAGCCCTGTTTCGGCATTTGAAGATTGATAAGTGTTGGGAGTAAGAGACAAGGAAGAAACACAATACCCAATTCCAGGATACTAGGAATATTAAAATCTTTATGAAAGGGGAAGATAAGGCCATGGTAATTTTTGTAAAATAATGTGGGTGTATACTGAATAATAATCAGAGAGCCTCTCTTTAGACTTTGGTTGTGAGGGAAAGTAGGGTAGGGGTGGTACAAAGACCAGATGTTTTCTTCTGTCTTCTAGAATGGGCTGGAACCACATCAGGAATGTGATCTGGTGCCGCCACCCTGCCAGCTTAACCCCATGGTGTGACTGAGAGATTTAGACAAATGCTCCTTAGAAGCTGAACAAATTAATACTGGTCCAGTGTCAGGTTCAGTTAACTTGCTTCTAGATTCCTAGTGCATCTTCTTCCTAGGGATCTGGCAATTAACAAACCAGGTTTTGAGTTGTAGATGTAGCTTTTAGGGGAAAAGTTTTACCCTAAAATTTAACTCTTTCAGATTACTTAGTATTATGAAGGGAAAATTATAACTTTATTCTGAAGAGTCTGGCAAGTACCACTTTAACCAAGTGACCAAAGTTAGCATCACCAATAATCAACTAAACTGGCATCATTTGCCTCCTGATGTGGTGCACTGGGAATAATACAACCCTAACTGCAAAAATGAACTTATCTACAAAATAGAAATAGAGTTACAGATGTAGAAAGCAAACTTATGGTTACCAGGGGGATATATATCAGATATATATATATAGATATATATATAGATATAGATATAGATATAGATAGATAGATAGATAGATACACACACATATACATATATGTATATATATGTGTGTGTGTGTGTGTGTATGTATATATATATATATATATCTGATTCATTTTGCGGTACACCTGAAACTAACATATTGTAAATCAACTACATTCCAATAAAATATTTTTTAAATATAACTGTAACTTATATAGCATTCCTACCAAAAGTGCATAACCTGAATCTGATCCTGAGAAAACATCAGCTAAACCTAAAGTGAGGAGCATTTTATAAAACATCGATTTATTTTCTTCAAAAATTACATCTTGAAATACAAATAAAGGCTGAGGAACTGTCCAAACTAAAGGAGATTTAAAGAGAAATGATGACTAAATGAAATGCATGATCTTAGGTTGGATCCTCTACTGGAGGGGGTGTGGGAATGGGGGACAGATTGCTATGAAGAAACTTGCATATAGATCGCAAATTATAAAATGGTATTATAAAGATGCTGTTATTTCCTGAATTTAAGCACTGTACTATGGCTATACATGAGAATGAGCTTATTTTTAGGAAATACATATTTAAGTATTTAGGAGTAAAGGAATATGATGTCTGCAACATATTCTCAAAAAGGTCCGGGAAATACTATGTGTATAATATAGAGGGAGAAGGCATGATAAAGCAAATGTGGCAAAATGCTAATAATTGGTGAATCTGCATTTCGAATGCATGGGAGTTCTTTATAATATTCTTTCAATTCTTCTTTAAAGTTATTCTAAGTTTTAAAATGTCCAAACTATCTTAAAACATGAGGTTATTAAGATGTGAAAGAAAAGAAAAGTTACTGTTTTCAATACCCACTATCTTGGTTAATAATACTGGGGAGTTCTAGAACTAAAAAGAAAAAAAAATGTTTATCTCTTAGCAAACTAAGAATACAGATCATTAGGGCTACTCATTAAACAGACGGTTTTAACTGTTCATGGACATGTTCGAAATGGATATTTTTCAGAGTGTTTATCTTTTTTTAAAGATTTTTTTGATGTGGACCATTTTTAAAGCCTTTATTGAATTTGTTACAATATTACTTCTGTTTTATGTTTTGGTTTTTTGGCTGCAAGGCATGTGGGATCTTAGCTCCCGGACCAGGGATCAAACCCACACCCTTTGCATTGGAAGGCGAAGTTTTAACCACTGGACCACCAGGGAAGTTCTCAGAGTGTTTTTCTTTCACAGTAGTTTCATTGGAAACATCTGAGGAGCGAGATTGTTTCAAGTGGATATTATTAACCACCTAACATTCAGAAAGATAAACTTTGAATAGCAGGAGTCTGTACTATATATGGTGCACAGCAAATCCAAAGATCCATGGTTCTTCTACAAATTCATTCAGCATCACTGGGCCCCCATTTCGTGTCAGGTACTGCATTGTTTGTGGGCTGACTCAAAGCACAACCATGGTTTCCAATAAGCTGCCAGTTCCCAGATAGATCTCTTCAAGCCCAGACCTCTCTCCTGAGCTGTAATTCAACATGGGCCACAGCCTACTGGATATCTTCACTTGGATGTCTGACAGGCATCTTAGCCTCTACCTGCCAAGCTGCACTCCAAATCTGTGTATCCTTCAGTCTTTCTCTGTTTCAATAAATATGGAATCCTTCTAGTTGATTCAGGGAGAAACATGGGAGTCACCTCTGCATCTTCCATTTCATCACCACCCATAGTCCATTCGTTATCAAGTCCTCTTGATCTTATCTCTAAATATATCTTCATCTACTTTTTTCACCTCCATCTAAGAAAGGCAAATAGTTCAGTGATTAAGATCATGAACTATGGAATCAGATTATTTGGATTGAAATCCAAGTTCCAATCTTTTAGCTGTGTGTCATTAGACAAATTACCTTGCTTCATTGTACCTCAGTTTCTTCATCTGTAAAACTGGGACCAATAACAGTATCTATTTCATAGGATCATTATAGTAAGTACTCAATAGATGCTAAATATTATTGTCTACTTTGCCACCACTCTAGTCCAAGTAACCATCAACTGTCAATTTCTTATTGATCTCTGAAATTCCACATTTGTACCTCTCTAACCAATATAACTAGAGGATCTTTATTTAAAACACTGATAAAACTATATCATTCCCCTGCTTAATGTGTTTCAGTGGCTTCCCACTGCCCTTGAATACAATCCAAATTTTTTTCCAAAGGCTACATGTCCCTGCATGACCTAGACTAGTGTTTCTCCAACTTCTGACAACTGAAGACCACATCATGGGCAGTCAGTTGACACAGTGCTATGAATTTTAGGTTAAACAAAAAGAGACAGAACTCATCCCAATATTAAATAATAAAAATATAATAATATAATAAATAATGATTACATGTAAGTGAGAAGTAGAATATTGTTTGCAATTTTTCATCAAGGCATCCAGCTCCACGCCAACTTACATCAGTTTCCATCCACATATGGGTGATTTATTTTCTTACACTTTATCTCTAATAAGCTGTAAAATCCTAAATCACAATTGTAGATATCAGGAATGGCAATTGAGGATGGGTCTGTCAGAGAGCTTATAACTGAATTAAGCAAAGAATCCAAAAATTATATGATGATTTTTCACTGAAGATCACTCTCAAAGCTCTGTCAGATGCTAAGTCAAGGAGCACATCACAAAAGAGAGCAGGAAGTTTAGCGATTTGAACCAATTCCAAATCCACTCGGACAGCGTCCAATTCTGACAACATTTTTTCAGGTTCTACTATAACATTTAGGTATGGTTTTCAAATATACCCTAATCATACATAATCATTTTTTTTTTCTGGGGCCGGTGAAGACATCATCATGTCCTGGGGGAAAGAAATCGGACTCTCAGCAGTGGAGCCCTTTTCACTATAAGTCAATCTTTGTAACAAATCCTGCCATTTTAGCTCCAACATTTAAAATACTGATATGTCAGCTTTCAAATAATGGATCAGGCCGTTTTGAGATTCTGATATCACTAAGATACATCACTTGAAACCGTATTTCAGTGACAAAGCTGTCATTATCAGATCACCAAGAAGAAATATTTTTATCTCCTTCTTCATTGCAAAAACTTGTGAACACCTTTCCTCTCATTGACAATTCTCCCTCTATCCTCTATATCAGTTTTTTCCCTTTTATTAGGTCTTTCCCATCAGCATGAAAAACTATGCTGTTAATCCTTTCTTTAAAAGAAAAAGAACCTCCAATTTCTCTGATCCTTCTCTTAAACCTCTCCAGTCAGTTTTTTGCTCCCATCAACTCCACAAAAACCACTCTTGTCAAGATCACCAGTGACCTAGACATTGCAAAATCCCACAGTCAGTAGTCAGTCCCCTTCTTACTTGAAAGTTAGCAGCCTCTATGAAATTTTCTTCTTTATATCCACCCTGCTGTGGTAAAACTTTTAAGTATGTCATATATCTCTGTATTTTAGCCTGAGAATTAATGAAATCTGTGGCATCATAAAAAAAGAAAAAAGAAGAGTCAAGCATATACATTGTCATTGCTACATAAACTGAGTACCCCTGGGTACCCACCAAGTGGATGATAGAAATCATCCTATTGTAAAACATTCCAAGTAATAAATGAAGAAGAAATTATAGAATAAGAATGCCATTCTTTTGCAATCTCTAAAGAATTAATAGATTTAGGTAATGAGCATGAATGGCTGCTAAAATCACCACAAAAGAGAGGAGCAGATACCGTGTGCTTTATGAGAGAAAGAGCTCACCACCACCTTAGTGGTGCCAAAGTGTAGCCCAGTAGCAGAGCAGATTCTGAGCATGCAGAGCTAGTCTTGCCAAAGGGGCAGTACTGAGTCTGAACAACTTCTGCATCCAGCTGTCAATCAACAAAAATATAGAAAACAGAGGAGAACACCAGAATCACAACTAGCTGCTGGACAATCATCGACAGGAAGACACTGGAACTCACCAAAAAAGATACCCCACATCCAAAGACAAAGGAGAAGCCACAATGAGACGGTAGGAGGGGTGCAATCAGAGTAAAATCAAATCCCATAACTTCTGGGTGGGTGACTCACAGACTGGCAAACACTTATACCACAGAAGTCTACCCACTGGAGTGAAGGTTTTGAGCCCCACGTCAGGCTTCCCAACCTGGGGGTCCAGCAACGGGAGGAGGAATTCCTAGAGAATCAGACTTTGAAGCCTAGTGGGAATTGATTGCAGGACTTTGACAGGACTGGGGGAAACAGAGACCCCACTCTTGGAGGGCGCACACAAAATAGTGTGTGCATTGGGACCCAGGGGAAGGAACAGTGACCCCGGGGTAGACTGAATCAGACCTACCTGCTAGTGTTGGAAGGTCTCCTGCAGAGGTGGGGGGTGGCTCTGTTTCACCGTGTGGACAAGGACACTGGCAGCAGAAGTACTGGGAAGTACTCCTTGGCGTGAGCCCTCCCAGAGTCTGTCATTAGCCCCACCAAAGAGCCCAGGTAGGCTCCAGTGTTGGGTTGCCTCAGGCAAAACAACCAACAGGGAGGGAACCCAGCCCCACCCATCAACAGTCAAGTGGATTTAAGTTTTACTGAGCTCTGACCACCACAGCAACAGTCAGCTCTACTCACCACCAGAGCCTCCCATCAAGTCTTTTAGATAGCCTCAAACACCAGAGGGCAGCCAGCAGAAGCAAGAAAAACTACAGTCCTGCAGCCTGTGGAACAAAAACCACATTCACAGAAACATAGGCAAGATGAAAAGGCAGAGGGCTATGTACCAGATGAAGGAACAAGATAAAACTCCAGAAAAACAACTAAATGAAGTGGAGATAGGCAACCTTCCAGAAAAATAATTCAGAATAATGATAGTGAAGATGATCCAAGACCTCAGAATAAGAATGGAGGCAAAGATTGAGAAGACGCAAGAAATGTTTAACAAAGACCTAGAAGAATTAAAGAACAAACAAACAGAGATGAACAATACAATAACTGAAATGAAAACTACACTAGAAGGAATCAGTAGCAGAATAACTGAGGCAGAAGAACGGATAAGTGACCTGGAAGACAGAATGGTGGAATTCACTGCCGCGGAACAGAATAAAGAAAAAAGAATGAAAAGAAATGAAGACAGCCTAAGAGACCTCTGGGACAACATTAAACGCAACAACATTCGCATTATAGGGGTCCCAGAAGGAGAAGAGAGAGAGAAAGGACCCGAGAAAATATTTGAAGAGATTATAGTCGAAAACTTCCCTAACATAGGAAAGGAAATAGCCACCCAAGTCCAGGAAGCTCAGAGAGTCCCATACAGGATAAACCCAAGGAGAAACACGCCGAGACACATAGTAATCAAATTGGCAAAAATTAAATACAAAGGAAAATTATTGAAAGCAGCAAGGGAAAAATGACAAATAACATACAAGGGAAATCCCATAAGGTTAACAGCTGATTTCTCAGCAGAAACTCTACAAGCCAGAAGGGAGTGGCATGATATACTTAAAGTGATGAAAGGGAAGAATCTACAACCAAGATTACTCTACCAAGCAAGGATCTCATTTAGATTTGATGGAGAAATCAAAAGCTTTACAGACAAGCAAAAGCTAAGAGAATTCAGCACCACCAAACCAGCTCTTCAACAAATGCTAAAGGAACTTCTCTAAGTGGGAAACACAAGAGAAGAAAAGGACCTACAAAAACAAACCCAAAACAATTAAGAAAATGATCATTGGAACATACATATCGATAATTACCTTAAACATGAATGGATTAAATGCTCCAACCAAAAGACACAGGCTTGCTGAATGGATACAGAAACAAGACCCATATATATGCTGTCTACAAGAGACCCACTTCAGACCTAGGGACATATACAGACTGAAAGTGAGAGGATGGAAAAAGATATTCCATGCAAATGGAAATCAAAAGAAAGCTGGAGTAGCTATACTCATATCATATAAAATAGACTTTAAAATAAAGAATGTTACAAGAGACAAAGAAGGACACTACATAATGATAAAGGGATTAATCCAAAAAGAAGATATAACAATTATAAATATATATGCACCCAACATAGGAGTACCTCAATACATAAGGCAACTGCTAACAGCTATAAAAGAGGAAATCGACAGGAACACAGTAATAGTGGGGGACTTCAACACCTCACTTACGCCAATGGACAGATCATCCAAAATGAAAATAAATAAGGAAACAGAAGCTTTAAATGACACAATAGACCAGATAGATTTGATTGATATTTATAGGACATTCCATCCAAAAACAGCAGATTACACTTTCTTCTCAGGGGAACATGGAACATTTTCCAGGATAGATCACATCTTGGGTCACAAATCAAGCCTCAGTAAATTTAAGAAAATTGAAATCATATCAAGCACCTTTTCTGACCACAACGCTATGAGATTAGAGATCAATTACAGGGAAAAAAACGTGAAAAGCACAAACACATGGAGGCTAAACAATACATTACTAAATAACCAAGAGATCACTGAATAAATCAAAGAGGAAATCAAAAAATACCTAGAGACAAATGACAATGAAAACACAACAATCCAAAACCTATGGGATGCAGCAAAAGCATTTCTAAGAGGGAAGTTTATAGCTATACAAGCCTACCAAAAGAAACAAGAAAAATCTCAAGTAAACAATCTAACCTTACACCTAAAGGAACTAGAGAAAGAAGAACAAACAAAACCCAAAGTTAGCAGAAGGAAAGAAATCATAAAGATCAGAGCGGAAATAAATGAAATAGAAACAAAGAAAACAATAGCAAAGATCAATAAAACTAAAAGCTGGTTCTTTGAGAAGATAAAATTGATAAGCCATTAGCCAGACTCATCAAGAAAAAGAGGGAGAGGACTCAAATCAATAAAATTAGAAATGAAAAAGGAGAAGTTACAACAGACACCACAGAAATACAAAGCATCCTAAGAGACTACTATAAGCAACACTATGCCAATAAAATGGACAACCTGGAAGAAATGGACAAATTCTTAGAAAGGTATAACCTTCCAAGACTGAACCAGGAAGAAACAGAAAATATGAACAGACCAATCACAAGTAATGAAATTGAAACTGTGATGAAAAATCTTCCAACAAACAAAAGTCCAAGACCAGATGGCTTCACAGGTGAATTCTATCAAACATTTAGAGAAGAGCTAAGACCCATCCTTCTCAAACTCTTCAAAAAAATTGCAGAGGAAGGAACACTCCCAAACACATTCTATGAGGCCACCATCACCCTGATACCAAAACCAAAGATACTACAAAAAACGAAAATTACAGACGAATATCATTGATGAATATAGATGCAAAAATCCTCAACAAAATACTAGCAAACAGAATCCAACAACACATTAAAAGGATCATACACCACGATCAAGTGGGATTTATCCCAGGGATGCAAGGATTCTTCAATATACGCAAATCAATCAATGTGATACACCATGTTAACAAATTGAAGAAGAAAAACCATATGATCATCTCAATAGATGCAGAATAAGCTTTTGACAAAATTCAACACCCATTTATGATAAAAACTCTCCAGAAAGTGGGCATAGAAGGAACCTACCTCAACATAATAAAGGCCATATACGACAAACCCACAGCAAACATCATTGTCAACGGTGAAAAACTGAAAGCATTTCCTCTAAGATCAGGAACAAGACAAGGATGTCCACTCTCACCACTATTTTTCAACGTAGTTTTGGAAGTCCTAGCCACGGCAATCAGAGAAGAAAAAGAAATAAAAGGAATACAAGTTGGAAAAGAAGAAGTAAAGCTGTCACTGTTTGCAGATGACATGATACTATACATAGAGAATCCTAAAAATGCCACCAGAAAACTACTAGAGCTGATCAATGAATTTGGTAAAGTTGCAGGATACAAAATTAATGCACAGAAATCTCTTGCATTCTTATACACTAACAATGAAAAATCTGAAAGAGAAATTATGGAAACACTCCCATTTACCATTGCAACAAAAAGAATAAAAAGAATAAAAGAATAAAAAGAATAAAATACCTAGGAATAAACCTACCTAGGGAGACAAAAGACCTGTATGCAGAAAACTATAAGACACTGATGAAAGAAATTAAAGATGATACCAACAGATGGAGAGATATACCATGTTCTTGGATTGGAAGAATCAATATTGTGAAAATGACTCTACTATCCAAAGCAATCTACAGATTCAATGCAATCCCTATCAAATTACCAATGGCATTTTTTACAGAACTAGAACAAATCATCTTAAAATTTGTATGGAGACAAAAAAGACCCCGAATAGCCAAAGCAGTCTTGAGGGGAAAAAACGGAGCTGGAGGAATCAGACTCCCTGACTTCAGACTATACTACAAAGCTACAGTAATCAAGACAATATGGTACTGGCACAAAAACAGAAACATAGATCAATGGAACAAGATAGAAAGCCCAGAGGTAAACCCACGCACCTATGGTCAACTAATCTATGACAAAGGAGGCAAAGATATACAATGGAGAAAAGACAGTCTCTTCAATAAGTGGTGCTGGGAAAACTGGACAGCTGATGTAAAAGAATGAAATTAGAACACTCCCTAACACCATACACAAAAATAAACTCAAAATGGATTAGAGACCTAAATGTAAGACTGGACACTATAAAACTCTTAGAGGAAAACATAGGAAGAACACTCTTTGACATAAATCACAGCAAGATCTTTTTTGATCCACGGCCTAGAGTAATGGAAATAAAAACACAAATAAACAAATGGGACCTAGTGAAACTTCAAAGCTTTTGCACAGCAAAGGAAACCATAAACAAGACGAAAAGACAACCCTCAGAATGGGAGAGAATATTTGCAAACGAATCAACGGACAAAGGATTAATCTCCAAAAATATAAACAGCTCATTCAGCTCAATATTAAAGAAACAAACAACCCAATCCAAAAATGGGCAGAAGACCTAATTAGACATTTCTCCAAAGAAGACATACAGATGGCCAAGAAGCACAAGAAAAGATGCTCAACATCACTAATTATTAGAGAAATGCAAATCAAAACTACAATGAGGTATCACCTCACACCAGTTAGAATGGGCATCATCAGAAAATCTACAAACAACAAATGCTGGAGAGGGTGTGGAGAAAAGGGAACCCTCTTGCACTGTTTGTGGGAATGTAAATTGATACAGCCACTATGGAGAACAATATGGAGGTTCCTTAAAAAGCTAAAAATAGAATTACCATATGATCCAGCAATCCCACTACTGGGCATATACCCAGAGAAAACAGTAATTCAAAAAGACACATGCACCCCAATGTTCATCGCAGCACTATTTACAATAGCCAGGTCATGGAAGCAACCTAAATGCCCATCAACAGATGAATGGATAAAGAAGATGTGGCACATATATACAATGGAATATTACTCAGCCATAAAAAGGAATGAAATTGGGTCATTTGTTGAGACGTGGATGGATCTAGAGACTGTCATACAGAGTGAAGTAAGTCAGAAAGAGAAAAACAAATATCGTATATTAACGCATGTGTGTGGAACCTAGATAAATGGTACAGATGAACCGGTTTGCAGGGCAGAAGTTGAGACACAGATGTAGAGAACAAACGTATGGACACCAAGGGGGGAAAACCGCGGTGGGGTGGGGATGGTGGTGTGCTGAATTGGGAGATTGGGATTGACATGTATACAATGATGTGTATAAAATTGATGACTGATTAAAAAATAATAATAATAATAATTTTTTTAAAAAAGGGAACAGAGGAACATATTGAGCTATACCATAGGACACAACCAATAAATCAGGACTGTGGGAAACTCTACAGATCAAATGCCCTGGGGTTTTCCAACAGATAAATTATAGGGACAAGAAAAAGAAGTAGGTGAAACCTGTAAACTAAAAGAGACTTAAACGACTTCTTTTACGGCTAAGCTGTAGTATCCTTAGCATGCTCCCAATTAGGGATGAGTGATAAACTATTAGAAATATACACACAAGGAGGTGACTGCTATAGAAGCCAGGAGCCTGGTTACTCTCAGAGGAAAGGATAAATTGGGATTGGAGCACATGAAAGGATTTCTGGGATGGCTGGCAAACTTCTATTTCTTGACCTGGGGAGTTTATAAGGAAGTCCATCTTATAAAAATAAGAAACAACAATAGTAATATAATAACTATACATTTATTTTACGTGGCTTTTTAAATCTGTTTTATTTTACAATAAAGGTTTTTCAGATTCTTTTGCAAAATGAAGAATAAATATATAAAGCAAATCTAAAAAAAAAAAAGTCAGCAGCATTCAGCACTGTTGATTACTGCCTCCTCTGGGAAATACCTTCCTCACTTGTCTCCTGGACACCACGTTTCCTTATGTTCCTCCTTGAGGCTCTCTCCTTGCTCTCCTCAGTCTCCTTTGCTCCTCTAACCTCGAGAGGTTTCTCATTTCTCCAGGGAGTCAAATCTATCCCAAGCCCTATCTCTCCCCTGAAATCTAGGACCATACATGTCTCTGTCCAATTGACACACCGTCTCCAAAACTGAAATCTTGATCTTCCTTACCCACAAATCTCTACTCACTGTCCCAGCTAATGGAAGTTCCATCCTTCCAGTTGCTCAGGCCAGAATCTCCAGGGTTCATCCTTGATTCATCTTATTATCTCAAAACCTACATACAATCCTTCAGATCACTGCTGTACCCAGAATACGACCTCTTATCTCCACTTCCTCTCTGGCCCAAGCCACTACCATATTTAACTTGGATTATTACAGCTGCTCTCCTTGCTTTCATCCTCCTCCAGTTCCCAGTCTACGTTTCTCACAGAAGCTAGGGTGATCCTTTTAAAATATGTCCAATCACATCACCCCTCTGTTCCAAGTCTTCAGTTGCTCCCTAACACATTCGGCCAAAATCTATACCATGACCTAAAAAACCCACAGCCTGGCACTCTGCTTCCTCCATCACTTTATCCCTCAGTCGTTCTGTTCCAGGCACACGGGAGCTCAGACATTCCAGGGGTAACACCATTAGGGCATTTGCACTGGCTGGTCCCTCTGACTAGAATGTAAGCTCCACAAAGGTGGCAGTGTTTTTTATCTGATGTGTTCACCACGATATCCCCAGTACCTGGTAGGTGCTCAATGGATATCTGTTGCAGAAATTAATAAATCCATGGTAAACTATACTTCCAGCCATTTTCCCAAACCCATACATTTAAAATCATATAAACAATTGATTATTAAAAATGATTCTAAAAAAGGCTTAAAAAGCAAGTGAAATATGGCCTTCAGATTCAGACTTGGACATGAACCCCTGCTCCATCACTTAACCTACCAGCTCTGTGACTTTGGCCCTGAGCCTCTGTTTCCATTTAAGAACAATGGAAACCAGGGCACCGACCTCTCTGATTATTAAAAGGATTCAATATGAAAAGTGTGCAAAATTTCTCAGCACAGTGCCTCACATATGATAGTTGTTCATTAAATGTTAAAACCTCCCTTTTCTCCTTCCTCCGTGATTACAGGAAGAGTAACTTGCTCTCTCTACTGAAGGTTGAACAGGACTGGAAAAGGATTTTACTTTGCATGCCGATCAGTTTGTGGTAGATGCCTGGAGCACAGTTTTGAGCAGGACTTGGCCATCACGTCCAAACTCAGCTAGAACCAGCACACCGTGATGACACCTATCCTGGCACTGGAGGAGAGAATGGTGGCATCTGAGCAGAATCTACCATCTGGGATTTTTTTTATATATATAAATTTATTTATTTTTTATTTATTTATTTTTGGCTGTATTGGGTCTTCGTTGCTGCACGCAGGCTTTCCCTAGCTGCGGCGAGTGGGGGCTACTCTTTGTTGCAGTGCGTGGGCTTCTCATTGCGGTGGCTTCTCTTGTGGAGCACAGGCTCTAGGCATGGGGGCTTCAGTAGTTGTGCACATGGGCTCAGTAGTTGTGGCTTGCGGGCTCTAGAGTGCAAGCTCAGTAGTTGTGGCGCACGGGCTTCATTGCTCCGCAGCATGTGGGATCTTGCCAGACCAGGGCTCAAACCCATGTCCCCTGCCTTGGCAGGCGGATTCTTAACCACTGTGCCACAAGGGAAGTCCTACCATCTGGGATTTAATGGCTTACCCTACTGTCTCATAGAAGAACCCTCTGCTTCTCCAAATCCTTATTTGATTTTTCTAGCATAACTGTGAGGGGAGCTATGTCATACCAGTGTCAATTGTAGAATTATTTCTGAGGTTAAGGAAAGGCTTAAGGAAAGACAGTGGAAAATCTATATTTCTGCAAAGGCTTATCAAACCAATTGAGCTGTCACTTCATTTTATGGAATCTGCTTCTTTCAGTATATTCAGGCCTGAATCTAAAACCACAGAAGGTTTAGCTAATCAGGCTTCACAAATCCCATCTCCTCAACCAGATTTTGAAAATTCACATTTACTCTAAGGGAGCTTTTCCCAATGACAGAAAGAGAATTTCAACATTTTTAAAAAAGATCTTCAGTAAAGAATAACTTAAGACTAAGCATCGTATTGATTCCAGTAGTTTAAGAAATACTAAGAATAACTGCAATGAGACAGATGTTAACTGAATAAAAGAACTTTAGAAATGGATATAGTTATTCTCCTAGGATGCTGTTATTCATCCAGTTGACTTGGTCTGGTAACAGTATCTTATGTTTTCATGGCATAGAGAATGTGTTGGCTTAGTTTTTTTAAACAAGTTTTTGTCCAAAATATATTTTGGAGAAAGGAAGTGAGTGGGCAAAATTGTAGTTAGTTCTTAAAAAAAAAAAAAAAGTGGTATCAAAGGCAGTCAACTTATCTGACAATAAGCTTTTGTATCCAAAGTCAGAGGAAATAAACATTTCCTATTATGTGCCAAATTTACCTACCAGGAAAAAGAAAACAAAAATTAAACCAAACAGAAGATGGCTCCTATTAGATGGCACCTATTCTATAGGGCACGAAGCAATAATGTTTCACACTTACAGTTCCAATCTTAGTTTGATTATGCAAGAGATGGCCATGAAAACAAACAGGAGAGAAGGATATTTAATAGGCATCCTTGATTCAGGCATGGTTGAGATCAGCTGCAGAGATGATACACTAAGAAATATAGTGCTTTATCATCACCTTCAGTAAGAATAAAGTTATAGAGATAATGGTCTGAAGTACCAGAGTTCAGAAACTGATAGGCTACCCCACATGATCCCTGCAAACAGACCAAATGAAGCATGGATTTTAGGGCACAGCACTAAACATTGCTGCATGTTACAGGCTCTTAAATAAAAGGCCAAAGATTATCATTGACGGGTGGAAACTGAAGGTAGGACACTCACTGTTTATGACTCAGCATCCATTCTTAACATAACCAAGTGAAGAGTAAGGGTTCTATAGCCAGAGTGTTTGTGGGACTCCTGGCTCTGCCACTTCCTAGGGGTGTGAACTTAATCTCTCTGTGTCTTAGTGACTTCATCTGTAAAGTGAGAAGTTAATGGTATCCTTCTCATAGAGTTGTGGTAAGAATTAGATATGTTAATATATGCTAACACATACAGCCATTATTATTATTATCATCACTATTACAACTACCACCGGTAGCACTATTATTATTACTATTACTATTTTTTTCACTTTCTTTCTTAACGTCAATATCTAGAGTTTCCTCCCTCAGTCCCACTCTCCATTTTCAGCCCTGTGATTCCATGACACAAGGGGTGCAGCTTGATTGGCTTAAACCCATCAGCATCTCACTTAACCCAAGTCAGAGAGAAACCTAGCCCTTATGAGAAAATGCCAAGATATACACTCTCCTCCCTACCAGGCTGGGTGGCGAAGAAGTGAAGCTTCCCTCCACTGTGGCTGTGGAGTAGCCCAGAGATGCCAGAGGCCCTTTTGTAGAGCCTGAGGATGGAGCCAACCCAGAAGTAGGAGACCAAGAATGGATCCTAGTGGCAACATTAATTCCTGGATCAGCCAAACCCAGTTATAGCAAACCCCAGTTACATGACTATAAACGTCTTTTAGCTTAAGCTAGTTGGGGTTCAACTGTGTTCCTTAGCTCTTTTATATATTCATAACTATATTCTAGAGATGTGATTATTTTTATTTAAAAGGCAAAAAGTCATTAGTTAATGAGGATTTTCTTATAGTTTACACAAGTAGGGGCATAAGTGACTTATATCTAGTTCTTAACCATGTGTCTTTGTCTGTTTGGGCTGCTATAACAGAATACTAGACTGTTATAAACAACAGAAATTTATTTCTCATAGCTCTGGAGGCTAGGAAGTCCAAGATCAAGATTCTGGCAGATCTGGTATTTGGTGGGAGCCCACTTCCTGGTCCATAGACAGCTGTCTTCTTGCTGTGTCCTCACATGGTAGAAGAGGCAAGGGAGCCCTCTGGGGTCTCTTTTATAAGGGCACTAATCCCATTCATGAGGGCTTCATCCTCATGATCTAATCACTTCCCAAGACCCCACCTTCAAACCCCATCATGTTGGAGATAAGATTTCAACGTATAAACTTTGGGGGACACAAACATTCAGTCTATAGTACCATGTAAAAACAAAAGCATAAATCTGAAGAGAAAATCAACTCAAATTATAATCACATGTGTCCAGAATGCTCCCTCCAGCATTTCATAGCTTTGTTAAGCAAGCATAGGCTTATTAAGCAAGTCCTCTCTTCATGCATTTTCTCAAATGCCACATGGTGAAGCATAGTTTACCCAAGACTTCCCCATCACTCTTTCAGGCACCAGCCAGGGCTCCTTCATGTGAAAATAATAGAAAATCATCCCAAGTTAATTTAAATCAAAATGGGAATGCATTGGCTCATTCAAAAGGGAAATCTAGGCTGTGTAAAGAATAGCTTGATCCAAGGGCTCAAATTATGTGATCCAGAATCTGTTTTTTCTCTCTTTCAGTTACGTTTTTCTGTAGTATAATGGTTAAAAATATAAGCTCTAGAAGCAGGCTGCCAGACCTAGAATCCTGGATCCACCACTTCTTAGCTGTTTGACACTAACAAATCACCTGATTTCACTTAGCCTCAGTTCTTTTAACGATAGAAATGGCAATAATAATAATGTTCACCTCATAGGTTTTAGGAGAGGATTAAGTGGTTAAAAGACATGAACTACTTTATCATCATTATTATTATCAGCATCAGGAAGGATCTTTACACCTGGTGGCAAAGATGGCCCCAACAGCAAGCTTATGTGATCCTTAGTGAGAGAAATTCCAGGGGAAAACAGCACCTATTTCCAGAGAGCATCAGCTAAAACCCCAGAGATAATTTTCATTTGCCACACCTGGATCATGTGCCCACTCCTGAATTAGAGGTTGGGGTCAGCCCCAGATGAACAACTTGGACTGAAGATAGAAAAGAGGCAGAAGGGAAATTGCCGTGCTATTACCAAAAGAGGAAAGAAATCTTAGATAGGCAAAAACAACAGATGTCCACTACAGAGCCAATTGCACCCTGATTATTAAAATAGTAAATAATAGTGGTTGCTGCTTCATATAGTGAACAATAGTAGTCATGAAAAGGACACGGCCTGTGAGCCATGCCATAAAGAAAATGCCGTTACTGTTTGGAAAGTTGGATTTAATAAACATAAAAAGTTCCTTCCAGATTCAATAAGATTGAGATTTGGAAAGATTCTGAGACATAATAAAAAATGAAAGTCCAATAGAAACAAATCTTTGGGTACTTGGAATGTGCTGTACATTAGAATTAGACAGGAATGCTTCAGAGATGTGGGCATTTTTGAAGGATCATCTTTCTTTGATATGGAAAAATGAAATAAAAATTGGATAAAAAAAGCATATGTGAAATTTACAAGAACAAAACCATTTTAAGCAATTGCCAATTTTCCTGTTATAAAGTCAGTAAAAATGATATTATTTTATCATACAAAATTAAAGTAAAAAGAAGTTACCTTTAGACTTCCAGAGTAAACAAAGGAGATATGAATCTCACAAAATCGATTATAATTCTTTTAGTTTTCCAAAAAGTGAAGTAAAGTACAAAATAACTGACAAATATTACATGATCAAAAACAATAGACACAAATTAGGAACCACTATTTAACACTGTTGAAGTACCCACAGTGCCTTTAATAAGTCAGCACAATAAAGAGTGAATAGAAAAACAACAAAAAATGAAAATTGCATAAAATTGTCTGGAATTCTCACTCCAAAAGAATTCTGCATCTTGACAATTCTTATTGTCAAGGCGCTGACTTTCTAGGGCATTCAACCTGAAAACCATGTGTCCTGCATAATGACTCCACCCACCCTCTGCCTAGTGTTGCTGGGATTACAGTCATGGAAGACTTTAATTCTCTTCCTTCCTCTGTCCTGGAGCTTTTTATAGATTTGTTTGAAGATGTTTTCTTTCCCCTAACTCTCTCTCCACTTATCCCACTGGGAGTCAGTTTCCAGATCTTTCCTCTCAGTCCCTATCATGCACGAACACTGAATCTGAGATTCAAGCTGTGATGTCACTTCAGCCTTGGTAGTCTTTGTGTTTCTTTCTTTTGATGCATATGATTTCTAGATACAAGTCAATTAGCAAGTGGGTGTTCAAGAAATATAAACACACATTAAGTCTACAGAGTAGAATTGCATTTCCCTCTGCATTTAGTGTTTCACAACAAGAAGTTGGCCGGTAACCTGCAGGCTCTCAGGAGGACTCATTTTTGTGTTTCATCCAGTCACAACAACCAAAATGCCTGCTTGCACATAATAGATATCCCCTGTTATTGTTGAGAGGCCCTTCAAGTTCTCAATCTATGTATTAATTTTTTTAATACATCTTTATTGGAGTATAATTGCTTCACAATGCTGTGTTAGTTTCTGTTGTACAACAAAGTAAATCAGCCATATGCATACATATATCCCCGTATCCCCTCCCTCTTGAGCCTCCCTCCCACCCTTACTATCCCACCCCTCTAGGACATTTTTTATATGACAATAATGCATCCTAAGCAGAGGTCAAATTTTGAATTTTCTAGCAGAGGTGGAAGATTTACACCAATCTTTCTCACTCTCCCAGTAGATCGTACATTAAAACCAGGCAACAGATGGGTGATGGCCCAGACCCCACAGAAGTTCAGCCTGTGGTGGTAACACTGTGATGCTTGTCCACCCAGACAATAACCAATCCAGTGACATTAGGCTTCTTGGACCCATATCACTAACCCATTGAAACAATCATCAAGGATCTTTGTTGACTAAAATGGCTATTTCCACCAGCTATTTACTGCTCCGTGACCTCGATGAAGGAACAACCCAGCACCACCTCAATCTCAAATTTCTCCACTTTCCAAAATACACCTCTCCATCTGGAAGATCAGAAATCCATGAAAAATTTCTTTCTAAACTGTTATCTTTCTCCAGATTTTCTGGATAGGGGGAACTTCAAAGTTCTCTAACCACTGGGTTTCTATGGAGAGAGACCCAATAAAAAAAAGTCAGATCACCCACAGGACTCTTTCTGGAACAAGGCTTTGTTTTCAGAATTAAGGTATGCAATAGTGAAACACAGAAAAGAAACACACACACACACAAACACACACACACACACATCTTGACTGTTACTGGTCAAATCGGCCTCTTCTGTCCTAAGACAGAAAGAAGTCCCTATCTGCCTTAGAGCTGCAAGTAATCTATTTCTATAAGAATTAAGAGATTTGGCAAAGGGAGAAAATTCCTTCAAGCAAGGAAAATGAAAGGCATTTCTGGAACTATAAAAAGGTCACATCCAGAAAACGTGGCTGATATATGAATAGATGATATACGATATGATATGACAGGGGCAATAGACAGAGGCTGAATGCAGGTGGCCTGACAGATAAAAAAACACAAATCCAGAAGTATCCCTGGTGGCAACAACTCACCGGCCTTGGCGGGGAGTGGTTCCAGTTCAGGCCAGTCCTAGGACAGCCTGTTAACTTTTAGCAGTGCCCCAAATAATCTTCAGCTTTAGTTCCAGTGGGAGATTTGGGTCAGAACCCCTAGAACTACACAGCACTCCTGTCTCACACAATACCCTCTATCACCAGGGGCCTGACTTCCATGTTAGCTCCACAGAAGGCTTTCTCTAGGATGGGGGTGACTCGTGGCTGGGCTGGGCTGGGCATCCCAGAATCATAGGGACCACAGCACATCCCACATTCCTAAGACTAGAGTCTTAACAGTCTCCCACCTAGAGGCTAATCCAGAATCAGAGTATCTGACCCAACTGCATTATTTCCCTGAGTAACTTCTAGTTTCAAGCACAAAAGAAAAAAAAAATAGACAAGGAAGAAAGTCTGGGCTCTTTTATTAAAGTCAACCTAAAACTGGAGTCAATCAGAAGAATCAGAATTTTATGCAAAAACAGTCTGCTGGCATTTGGGAAAATTCATGTGAAGCCAAAGCTCACAGGACAAGAGGGAGCCAAGGAATTAAGATCTCTTGGAAAAAGCAGGAAATATAGTCCAGCAAGATTTCACCATGTACTAGTAAGTTTGTGTAAACTTGGTGCTTGAGGTAAACCAAATAATTAATGGCTACAAAACCACCACTCAGTCGTTGACATGGTACAGACATCTGGTAAAGAACAGTTTAGCAAATGGTCTTCCTACCACTTATAAATTCATACCTATAAACTTTTGAAATTAAAGTATATCGTTGACCATCCTATCTGGACAAGTAGTCACAATTCTATGGACCCACAGACCTATAAGAACAATGCTGCGTTATCTTTACTTTTTTTTAAAGATTCTGTTATTCTGATTCAGGTCAATATTTTAATATTTAAAAAGATTTATTCTCACATGGACAGTATGATCCATATAATCAGCAGGCTAATAAAATTCTAACTTTCTTGACCATTTTTACTAGAATGTCTCAAACATTTTTCCCTATAAATATTCGATTTGGCAGGGGGAGGGCGGCAGACCGTAAATAGCGATGGAAGAGTTTATCTTGAGAAATATAGCCAACATTCTCAATGGCCATGATCCATCTTTGCATATAATCCAATATGTCAGGTTGGATTTTGAGTGAGAAGTAAAGGACCCATAATTGGTTGCTTCAGGTCTCTTAAACGTCTGTTAAATTGCGATCCACAGAGCAATCGGCATGAACTTAAATATCTGTGTCTGCTGGTGCAAGGTTTAGCTTACACACAGATGTAGCAAAATTTCACCCAATCTGATATCTCCTTTTATTCCTAGGCCAAGTACTCAGTGGGCTGGGGCATGTTTGTAATGTAGGAACACAGGCTGGGCAGCTATGTTTGAGAACTCCATCTTTGAATGGAGTATTTACTCCATGCCACATTTACTGGCTGATCTCAGGTACAAGGTCAAAGGCAGAACCTCCTCAAAATTCTACCCAAGACACATCATTGCCTGTGCTCAAAGTGGCCTTATTAATCTTCAGGATGGGGTTCTTGACACTGTCAGTCACCCCTTCGCCTGCACAGATTTGTTTGGCTGCTGGCTTCACGCTTGAGCCAACTGCAATTTTATTATTACAAATTCCAGATGTTTCAGGTAGACTGAATGAAAATGAAATTACATAAATCACATGCAGTCATCGGTGCCTTCAAATGCTTCAGAACGGCACTAAACATAAACAATTCAACTTTCACACTTGTTACTTAACCTCAACGCAACTACCTCTGGTTGTCTAAACTATTTAGACTGTTCACCAGCATTTAGTTCTCCCTTCCTGGCACGTGGTAGGATTATACTTATGACCCTGTTGGGTAGTATGGGTATGGGACTTGCTTTGTCCAGTGAATGTGAACAGAAATGTCACCTCCAAAAGGAAGCTTTAAGAGCTAATGTGTAATGGAATATTACTCAGACATAAAAAGAATGAAATAATGCCATTTGTAGCAACATGGATGGACCTAGAGATTATCATACTAGTAAAGTCAGAAAGGGAAAGAAAGATACCATATGATATCACTTATATGTAGAATCATTTTAAAAAAAGAAAAGAAAAGAAAAAGAAGATACAAATGAACTTATTCACAAAACAGAAATAGACCCACAGACATAGAAAATAAACTTATAGCTACCAAAGGGGAAAGAGGCGAGGCAGGGATAAATTAGGAGATTGGGATTAACATCTACACACTACTATATATAGAATAGATAACCAACAAGGACCTACTGTATAGCACAGGGAGCTCTACTCAATTTTTGTTACAACCTATAAGGGAAAAGAATCTCAAAAAGAATATATATATATGTGTGTGTGTGTGTGTGTGTGTGTGTGTGTGTCTGTGTGTGAGAATCACTGTGCTGTACACCTGAAACTAACACAACATTGTAAATCAATTATACTTCAATAAATATATATAAATAAAATTAAATTAAAATAGGTTTTTATTATGGAAAAAAAAGAGCCAATGTCACTTACTACATTAATTTCTTCCTCTGCCACAGTAATCATCAATGTCCTCAATGTGGCTACTCCACCAGCCTAGATCCCTGAATGAAGATGATAAAAATACATAATACAGATACAATGTGAGCAAGAAATATGCATTATTTTATTTATTTTTATTGAAGTATAGTTGATTTACAATATATATTAGTTTCAGGTGTACAGCATAGTGATTCCATATTTTTGCAGATTTTACTCCTTTATAAGTTATTACAAGAAAATGGCTATGATTCCCGGTGCTATACAGTATATCTTTGTTGCTTATCTAGTTTATATGTAGTAGTTTGTATCTGTTAATCCCTACCCCTAATTTGTCCCTCTCCTTTTCCCTCTCCCCTTTGGTAACCACGAGTTTGTTTTCTATATCTGTTAGTCTGTTTCTGCTTTACATATACATTTATTTGATTTTTTTTAAGATTCCACACATAAGTGATAACATACAATATTTGGCTTTCTTTGTTTGGCTTATTTCACTAAGCATAATATTCCCTAGGTCCATCCACTTTGCTGCAAATGGCAGAATCTCATTTTTTATGGCTGAATAATATTCCATTGTATATCTTCTTATTCCAATTGTCTGTTAATGGACACTTGGTTTGCTTCCATGTGTTGACTATTGTAAATAGTGTTGCTATGAACATTGGGGTGTATGTATCCTTTTCAATTGTGTTTTCATTTTTTCTAGATATATACCCAGGAGTAGAATCGATGGATCATGTGGTAACCTATTTTTAGTTTTTTGAGGAACCTCCATACTATTTTCCATAGTGGCTGCACCAATTTACATTCCTACCAATGGTGTACAAGTGTTCCTTTTTCTCCACATCCTTACCAACATCTGTTATTTGGAGACTTTTTGATAGTAGCCATTCTGACAGGTGTGAGGTGATACCTCATTGAAATTCATGTTATTTTAAATTATTGAGCATTGGGAGTTGTTACAGCAACATGATCTAGTAGATACACAACCTGACTGAAACACCATCCCTTTATAGGAAAGAAATATTGGGACACTAAACACTATGGCAAGTGTTACTATAATACAACACAGAAGAAATGTGAGGCTATATCTATTATACAGTAGCATATATATGTGGATATAGATATTATTGATAGCCACTCATTAAGTCAGACTTCTCACACCCCCCCCCCACACACAAAGAAACCTCCTCACATCAAATGGATAATCTGAATTCTTAAAAATGAGTGTTCAAAAATCTCAAAGAGACACATAGTTCCCCCATCAAAAAAGTACTTGACCCATTTGTCAAAATCCCTTGCAGAGTTCCACTTCTTTTCTAAGACCGAGTACATTAATCAAACGCAGAGCTTCAAAGAGGCTTCATTTTGAGTGACCCAATAGACAAATAAATTAGCTGTCAATGGCTCCTTTGTAATTGAAGAGGGCCAGGCTGACCAAGGGGAGAAGACTAAATCAAAAACGGAACTGTTCAAGCAAAAGCAGCGTTTGGGGACCTGAAACAAACCAATACAGCCATCCCACACACTCTCATTTCCAAAAGTAAGGGTGAGCCAAGCACATGTGTGTTTATTCGCTAATAAGAAGATGCAAACATCCCACATCTGATTGATTTCTTATGTGCTACAACCATAAAAATGTTTGGGTCTGGAATACACGTTTGAGCGTTGAGCTCAAATGTGGCAGCTTATAAACCCGATCACACATCTTATACCTACGATCTGCAAGAACGTTTCCCTTTGTAACAGTGAAACTCTGGAAGGTTTTCTTCTTTACTGCCAGGACAAATTGCTTAGGGCTTCTCGCTTGAGTATGTGAAGAACTGTCCAGTTTTAATCTGCAGAGCTTTTAACTGGTGACTCAGTGAGGGATGATGTCATATGTTATCCTACAACGGCTGGTGTGGTTCCCTCTGTTTCTGTGGCCGACAGTACTCCTCAGTTTCCATCCTTTCGTCAGCTTCTTCCCAGCCAGCCCACAGGCAAACAACCTCCCCAGCCGTGGATGAAACAGGAAGTCTGACAGCTTGAGTCTGCAGTGGGACCCCTAGTGTTTTCCCACTCCATGTCCTGGCAGCGTTCCCCAGAAGTACAAACACACACACACAGAGCTCCCATTGTTGCAGCCTTCTCCAGCCCACTGATCCTAATATGGAATGCAGCAGGAAACCCATGATTTCCTGACACTCGGCAAGCTGGAGGAAGCAAGGGAAAAACTCCATTAAAAAGCCCAGCTTTCCTCCATGTTAGATGTGAAGTGGAAAATGGGGAAGATTTAGCGAAATTCCACTGTGTCTTCAGCCAGGCTTGGAGAACAGGAGAGCAGAGTGAAACCCTCAGGCTGTTGAAATTTCTAGACTCCCAGGAAGCCCTTAGAATTTGGTGAAAAATGAGGATTCATAACTCAAACTGATGGGGGCAAGGGGCAGATGCTTTTAATCATTCTCCCCAGTGTGTTTTACCTTTCTTGACCAGTATGGTAAGCAAGAGGGCACATGCCAGCCTCTCCGGACAAGTCTGCATGATCCGAGTTCCCCAAAGTAAGACAGAGTGACCTCAAGCCTGCGGCTCGCTTCATGGGCTTTGGGAGAAGCAGGAGAAGCAACGGCAGAGGCACAGTCACAGCAGCTGGAGCCGTGAGCATGAACTGCCAGGAGGGAAATGACAGTAGCTGCGGCTGCGGTGGCCGCGAGGAGAAGAAGATGCTGAAGTGCGTGGTGGTAGGGGACGGCGCCGTGGGGAAGACCTGCCTGCTCATGAGCTACGCCAACGACGCCTTCCCCGAGGAGTACGTGCCCACTGTGTTTGACCACTATGCAGGTAAGAAAAGCGGAAAACCTACCCTTGCATACGAGGTGAAGGAGGCGGGAGACCACAGCCCAGCTTCAGAGGGGCCTGGCTTATCTCTAATGTCAGTGCTGGGTCTGGGCCTGCCAGGAGCCAGGTAGCTGGGCACAGCAGACGACCAAGGTCTTTGCTGTTGTTAGGACAACTTGTATATCAGTGTTATGGTAACACTTTTCTCCAGTTAAACCGAATGAATAACGCTGGGGAAATACCCTGAACCATCCTCTAAGCTTTGCGGCTAGAGATTTTACTTAACATTTGCCTGAAGATTCATCAACTTTCTTTAATGTGAACTTTTTAAAAGGTAGGGTAATTGCATCACAGTTCTTTAAAAAACAACAACGACACTAACCACACAACTGGTGAAAGAAGTGTTCTTGCCACTTCTCACATATTCACCACATGCCATTTATAAATGAAATGCTGCGATTAGTAACATTAGAACATTCGTTTTTCTATAATAATTGGTGCTGTCCTGGTGTACTTTCATTTTCCTGTAGAGGTAGATTGAAGAAAAAGTATTGAAAGATTTTAAATATCTCTTAGGCAATCTGTATCTTGAATTAAAAGAGAAATTTCTAATCAATATGTTTTAAAGGTAAAAATAAAGATAAAAATAAAATTTTATTTATTTCAACATATGTCCCCAAAGCACAAAATATGGCATAAAATACTTTAAGATCTGACAGTTAAGATACTGTATTCACAACTTAATTCTTTCAGGGATATTTTTTCGAGTGTTCTAAAGTTTGTTGTGTGATAGCTTATTTAAATTTTTCCATTTTGACTCTTATTTTTTCTCTTAATCTCCAAAACAAATCTTATTAAATTTCTTAAAAGCAAATTCATAAAATGCTTCAGGTTTACAATAGTCTAGATTTTATAACTTTTTTGAATACGATGGTCTGCTTGCTCACTATGAGATCAGCTTGAGTTACCAGAGATTCGAGATTTTGTGAGAGGAAAATTTCTCTTCCTCACTTTAGCTTTGGGTCCAGAGCAGCGAAGGGGAAATGGCCCACAGGAAACCTGTGTGAGCGTTGGCTTTGCTGTGAGGTCATTTGAAATCCTTTCTGTAGGAAGCAGCTTCTTTTCCACAGCTAAACAATCACCTACGTCTCCTCCTACTACTACACGTACATGATTTACGACAACTATTACATAGCAGACAGGGAGAGAACCACAGTGAAAATAGTATCCACTTTCTAGCAGGTTTTTCTATATTTGTAGAAATTAAGAGCAAATTTGAACACTGGCTCTCTTAAGCTTTTCTGTGCCCAGAGAAGAACATTTTAATGAGAACAGAATGAAGAGAAGTACAGGTAGACTTTCACCCTGAGGGGGGCGGGGGGAAGTAATTGTAAAATTAGGTCTGCAACTTAAGAAAATTATTGGGATCCTGACCTGTAAATATCTTAGCAAAAGTTATTTATTCTACACCCTCTTTCTGCCAGGATAGGGAACTAGCTGGTACCTAATTTCAAAAACTTTTAGATCAAAAATGGAACCCACAATCTACTAAAGGGAGAGGTTTCAAGTGCTTTTAAAAATTACATATCCCATCCCCAACTATTGGGTGAAGCAATTACAGTACAGTGTCAGGAAGAAAGAGGATAAAACCATCTTTAGAGATAAAGTTAGCCTATAAAAAACATTAGAGATCAAACAAAGGCTGGACCACCGCTAGATTCCACTAAGATCAAATTGTTTTATGTTTCAGTTGTGTACATACTTGCTGTTATTTGAGCAACAAAGCATCTTAGATTTTGGCTATTCCTTGTTTTAGCTCTCAAGAAATCACAGTCACTGTACCCAAAGCAATACTTTGTACATAGTAGGCATTCCCAAACATTGTTACTTTGATTTACACTTTGTACTTTTTTTAAGTACACAGTCTTCTCATGCATTTGTAGTTAGGTTGTAAGGGAAATGAAGGTGTAAGCCACGTACATCTAGGAGCGCAATGAAGTGAACATTTCCATTTGTAGAGGGATCTTCTCCATCATGAAGACCCTAACTCTTTTTACCACCACGCTCCTCATACATGAACTGATTGAATATAAACCCTTACACAGTCACATGAGAATCTACAGTCAATTGTAAAAGAACTCATGCTCTCTTCTCCACGTGGAGAAATATCCAGTATCCAGTCCCTGGTCCTACTGGCTCATTCTGAAATGACAACCTGCAAATAGTTTACTGAGTCTTTGGAAAATTGCAGTCAAAGAATTTAGAAAAGTTCAAGTCAAAGAGAGCCTATCCCTTGAAGAAGATTTTTCCCTAATAGCTACCCATCCTAGGAAGGTAAAGATATAATAGTAAGGATGGAAATACTTAAGATAGTGAGCACAAGATAGTGAGCTCTGAAGCTGGACAGCCCAGTTCTAATACTGGCTCTGCCATTACTGTGTGGTCTTGAGCAAGTTGCTCAACTTCTCTGTGCCTCAGTTGTCATGAATTTTTTTAAGGGACAATAGAGGTATTAAGATCATGAGAACAAAATAAATTAATACACATAGTTCTTAGAACAGCACCTTACACATGATAAGTATTAGGTAATAGTAGCTGTTGTGATTAAGAATAGGGTCTCTTACATACAGAATGAATAAACAACAAGGTCCTACTGTATAGCACAGGGAACTATATTTGATATCCTGTGATGAACCATAATGGAAAATAATATAAAAAATAATATATAGATAGATATATATGTATAACTGAATCACTTTGCTATATAGCAGAAATTAACACAACATTGTAAATCAACTATACTTCGATTAAAAAAAGAATAGGATCTCTACAGTTGCACACAGCTATGAAAGGGAATTAAAATGTAATTAAAATATAAAGGCTACAGCAAGGAAAAATATAATTACAAGAGTATCCTTCAAATGGAGTAGGGTGTGATAGAGTGTGTGTATTGTCCTGATGATATAGTTATCGTGTTTACTGATAATTGATAAATATGTCTACATGGAGTAATAGTAGTGGGATATTCACTGGAGAGGAAATATTAGTTCTGCATGAGTGATTGTAGAAAAATCAACAACCAACTAGAAAAAAATGTTTTTAAGTTTTATAAATATTGGTTATTTTCCCTCCCTCCTACCTATCAGAATCCAAAAGTATATCTGCTCGATGCAGCATTCCTTGACTCCCCAAGGAGAATTCCTTGCTCCATCTCCAACCCATCCCCAGAAATGTGTTAACATTGCTAGAACACAACTTGCACCATTGTATAGCAATTTATTTGTTTCCTTATTTCCCCAGTCCCACTGCACTATAAGCTCCTGAGGAAAAGGGTCATGTCTTGCCAAAACCAGTGTTCAATTCTCAGTCCTCATCTTACTTGATCTCTTGGAGGCTTTTCTTATGGTTTATACTCTCCTTCCTGAAACACTTTCTTTGCTCCTGGGATACCACATTCTCCTGGTTTTTATTCCCCTACTGGCAAATCTCTCTCCATCTCCTCTGCTGCTTTCTCCATCTCTTTCCCTACCACTATACATTGGCATACTTCAGTGTTCGGTCTCTCAGTCCCCTTCTCTATTTATGCTCATGCCCTGGTTGACAGTATCTAGTCTCATGGCTTTAAATATGATTTATACACTGATGACTCCAAAATGTATATCTCTACCACACACAAAAAAAAACCCTGACCCAGACTCATATATTCAACTGTCCATTTGGATATCTAATAGGCATCTCAAACTTAACCTGTCCAAAACAGAATTTTTTAATTGCCCCAATCTACTCCTCCCTAGTGTTCCCCATAGAAGTATATGACCACTGTCTTCCACCCAGTTGCTCAGAACAAAAACTCTGGTATTATCCTTAACTCCTTTCTTTCTTTGACAATACTTCCCATCCCTCTCCATCCAAACCACTAGTTATTATCCCTTCCTACTACCAATCAGGTCAACGTTCAAAATACATCTCAAATCTGATCAGTTCTCACCACCTCCATTGTTTTCACTCTCATCCAAGCCACCATCATTTCTCATCCAAACTACTGTAATCACCTCCCAGTTCCCTGCTTCCAGTCTTATCCCGTATAGTTCAGTTCTTCACGCTCCCGACAGAAGGACTATCCACAGCCCAAATCCACCAATCAAATCCCTTCACCCTGAGGCCCCATCATTTATCACAGTCTGCAAGGCACTCCATGACTTAGTCCGCATTATCTCTCCAACCTCCTTTCCTAACTCTCTGCTCTGCAGTATTTCTGCTCTCAGCCGTCTTCATATTCTTCAAACACACCAAACTCCTTCCTTCCTTGAAGATTTTGCTTTTGCTCTTCCCCGAGCCTTACCTTATTCCCCCCTGATCTTCCTCAGCTTCAATTGATCACATTGTTTAATGCATTCACACACACAAACACAAACACACATGCGTACAGTCACTCTTTAATTTTTATCCTGTTTCATCTTTCCTCATAAGGTTTAACACTACTTCACATTATATTTATTTGCTTACCATTTTTATCCTACACTGGGACGTAAACCCCATGAGGGCAAGGGCTTTGTCTTGTTCACTGCTCTATCTTCATCTTCTAACATCTAGTATGTTAGAACTCAACATCTAGTATGCTCTCAATAGATTGTTACTGAATTAATGAATTAATATGTTTTACGCATCTCTGTCCTTCCAGTGCATAGATAATTCCTGGCCCATTAAAACTTTGAGGAATAAATGAACAAGTTGTTGGTCCAACAGATGTCTCTTTAGGAATGAACATATAAAATATTTATTAAATGTATTATATTTTTGAACTAGTTTGCTTGTATTTTAAAGAATCATTTTATCTCTACGGGGATTATAATACAGCATAGAATTTTCTTGACCCAACCAGCCAATGTCACATCTATTGAATAATGTAACTATACAATGTATAAATTTCATTTGGAAACAGATGGGATGTACTCAAATTCCTCCATTTACATTATATTCAAAAGCTTAGCTAAATTTTGAGTGGCTCACTCATTTATAGTTCTTCATAAAAACGCATGTTCCAGAGTAACCCCAAGTTCAACTATGGGCTAGGTCTAAAAATTGGGGGCAGTAGAAGGAAGATAAAAACGGTCACTGATGCTTTTTACAAGTATGCCTGAGAAACATCTCCGGGCACTTCTTCCTACTCCCTTCCAGGGATGACTCAAGATGTCCCAACAACCTTTAGAGATTTCACAGCTTACCATGGAACAACCATCATGTCTTCTCCCATCCTGTCTTCATCTTATCTTTAGCTTTGAGTTTTGTGGCAGACATCTCACTGATAAAGTAGTATCAATTAATGTTTCACACGACATATGACATAGGATAACACTTCCATTTCTAGTTTAGTTAGATTGTATGTTGAGGTAGGTAGTGTGCATGGTTTGTCTGTTTATGTGCATGGCTGCGTAAAATAATCCCATTCAAGTTGAAGCCTGTGCATGATGTACCTCATTCACCATTACCATCATCCTCTGTATAAGAATCGGTCGTGTCTATGGCTCCTTCTTCTAAGAAAACCACCTGTATTTAAAAACTTAGTTAAGTCACTATTTGCAAACCCAGGCTGCCTATGCAGGAAATTAACACAATTTGTGGAAAGGGGGGGTGGAAATCTAGTTGCTCTATCAGCTGAGTGAGGTGTAAAAGCAGTTGTTTTCACAGAGAGCTGAAAGTCAATTCTAAACTTTTTCCACCTAATTAAATGATGATTAGTCCAATGTAGACTCCATCATAACACTAATGACCAGAGCAAGGGGGAAACTATGTCCAATCCACAAGGGAAAAAATACCATAAAATAATAGTGAATAAAAACAAAGCCCCAGGCTTATAAAGTGTTATGACATAGTTCTGCCCATTTGGGAATATTTACTCAGGAGTTTCTCTTTTGTTCTTTCTAAAGACACCCGAGAGTCTCTGGAGAATGGATGAGATTCAGTTTTGTAAGCCAAAAGAAAACCTGAAACACCTCTCATGGGTCTATGAAATGAATCACCAGGTTTTTAACCTTAGGCAAAAATATAAAGGAAGTACGTGAAAGAGGAGAAAAGAATGGGCCAGTTGACTTGCTCTGTTCCTTCTAAATGCCATGATGCTCAAAAACCCAATGTCTTGTAGGTATTCAACCCTCCAATATCTCTTTATGAGGCAGTGTGATGCGGGTCTGATACTTTTTCTGGACTCTTGGAGGCCATATCAAAGGTGCAGTAACAGGAATTGTATAGACAGTTCCTTCCACAGTCTACTGTGATACCTATGAGCACAAGCACATTCAGAGGCTCCAGGGGTGGAATTTACACTCAGAAAGCCAGAGCGTACTGCAGAGAGGTAAACTGTGGGCTTCATCTCTTAGGAGTAAGAAAGAATAGAAGAGGGAAAAAGAAAATTAAGTATCTGTGACCAGAGTGACCCAAGAAAAATCATGCTCCCAGGATTAGAAACTGCATCTGCAGTTCATAACCCTCCTGCATTCCAGCTTTATCTGGCAACAAACCAAGGCCTGTGACCAATTCAGGTTTCGGTGGACAGACTCCCTGTGACCAAGACTTTTAGTTCCACAAGGCCTGGCTCCTTTCACTGTCTAAGCTAGGAAATCCTTCATAAATTTTACTACCTAAATGCCCAACAATGTTGGGCTTCAGGTAAACAGTACTTTATTTCCAGGATAACGTTTTCAGAATCTGCCATCACTAACTCTTCTTTTGGGGCAAAGAGGAAAGTTGGCTCAGAGATGGCTCAGTATATTGGACATCTTTGTTTTTGGATCTAGTTGGCCTGTTCTACAAAGGCAACATGAAGGTGGGCAACTAACATGAGGCAACTAACTTAAAGGATGGGTAGGAAAACTCAACAGAAATTATCTCCCTCACCAATCCTGAGCACAAAATCACAAGGATCAACAGAGGCCCTACCCTCTGTGTAAGGACACAGGTTCTGATAAGGCTGAAAATGTACTTTCCCACAAACAAAAATCCATGCCACCCCTTGGGTGAGTTAGCAGAATCCAAACAGTTAATTTTCCGGGTATAACTCAGTCAGGATTAATTCCACCATGAATTCAATAGAGACCCACTGTGAATCACAGAGTGGCCTGGGATCGTTCCTGAATACTCTGAAGTCCACCAACTTTTTGGATATGCGTAATTTTCACAAGACAAAAGGACCTGATCCATGTGTATTCATTCAGCATTTTGTAATGGTTCACAATACAGCTTTTATTTATGATGTTCTTCATTTGCAGTCTCAGTGTGAATTTCATTATGGCCACATGTGATCCTACAAGCAGTGTGGTAGTATTTAATGACAAAACTCAAACACCTCTAGAATATGTACTAACAACAATAACAATAGCTCTACAATTACAAAGTTCTTGCTATGAGCGTATTTGAGATATTTTCATACATCGATTCATTGCCTCCTCACAATGATACCATGAGGTGTTATTATTTTCCTAATTTTGACTGATGAGGAAACCAAGTTGCAAAGTTATTAACCAATTTGCCCAAGGTTAAATAACCTGTAATGGAGTAAGTGGAGGCCACGAAACAGTAAATAAATAATGCAAGCAGTGTGTAGGTTTATAGCTAATAAATTAATCAAAAAGCCACTCTTAGTTAGGGCAGGGATCCCCAACCCCCGGGCCATGGACCAGTACCGGTCCGAGGCCTATTAGGAACCAGCCCACACAGTAAGAGCAGGCGAGCAAGCAAAGCTTCACCTGTACTTACAGCCGCTCCCCATCGCTCATGTTACCGCCTGAGCTCCGCCTCCTGTCAGCATTATGGTGAGTTGTATAAGTATTTCATTATATATTACAATGTAATAATAATAGAAATAAAGTGCACAATAAATGTAATAAGTGTGAATCATCCTGAAACCATCCCCCACCCTGGTCCGTGGAAAAATTGTCTTCCACGAAACCGGTCCCCAGTGCCAAAAAGGTTGGGGACCACTGAGTTAGGGTATGCTAACCTGCTATAACAAACAGACCTAAACATGTAAGGGATTAACACCACGACAGGATGTTCCTTGCTAATTTATGTTCCTGAACATGTATTCAAGTCAGTGGGGCTGCTTTCCTCCATTTAGTCATTTAGGGACCCAGGTTCTTTGCATCTTGTGACACTGCCATCCCTTAAGATCTCATAGTTGTCCACATCCAACCAGACTAATGAGAAAGAGCGTGGAGAAACCTGAATGGAAAGTTTTATGGGCCAGGCCTGGAAGTGACGGACATCATTTCCAGTCAAACTTCAGAGGAGATAACTTAGTCACGAGGCCACACCTCGGTCTAAGGGAAGCTGGGAAATAAAACCACCTACATGCCCAGAAGAGGGAAGGACAGATTTTAATGGAAACTAGCCATCTCTGTTTGTGTCAGACTCTGTAGCCACCAAATATCCCTGCACACTTTTTCCCACAGGTAAAACAAACTTTTTCCCAAGAGGGACTGCCCAGAGCCCCAGTCTTTCACTGAAACAGGTTAAAGTCCAGCCATGCCGGTGATGCCTGGTCCTTTCCATTTGATGGAGACATGGCTCCTTGTGGTCCAGTAGAAGACTCATTATCTCCTCCATATATACAATCACCCCTTAGACAATGATAGAACAGGGATGGGATAACCAAAATATCTAAACCCCCTTTCAGAAAAGTAAAGAATAGGAGAGACATAGCAATAACAGAATCCTGATGGCAAATGTTAGAAAGACTTCCTGCTCTAGCAGTGGGGGAAGTTTCTTGAATTGACCCTTATGCTGTTCTCTGGGAGGAATTTCTTCATCCATTATTCTCAACTTCCCCTGGCTTGGGTCTCTGGGGAGTTCTTCTTCCTCATCCATTTTCCACCATGACACACATCTGAATCAGGCCTCAGGGACTCTGTCTTTCTCAGGAGCTGCACAAATTTCATAGCCTGCTTCTGGCTTGTCCAGTTTTGAGACTCAAGTGTTGTTTTATAGTCAGAAGACTGTTTAGTCCAAGCTTGGAGTTTCTTTGGAAATACAGTTCTCTCAAAAATGTATTAGGCTTCTGGTAAGTTCCATGTACCAGTAGCCACATTCAAGACCAAAGAATCTCTTTCCTAGACGTGCTTCTTAAAAATACTTTGTCTGCTTCATCTAGCCAGTGCCTTTTGCTCTCAAATTAACACTAGCTACGTAGAGGCTGTATGAAGCAAAAGACTTAAATGGGAAGGGAACACCCTGGCTCTTCTCTTTGACACAGAGCTGGTTCCCTGTTTTAACAGAGAAATGGACATTTGTTGCTCAAATCCTTATTTAATTGTATCTTCTTTGGGGAAATACAAAAATAATCAATTTTCCAACTATTAATTAAGGACATTGATATTTGTGTTCTATCAATCGCTGCTTAAACACAACCAATTGAACTCTTTTCTTTCTTGTAACACCTAGTTAAACCCAGTAACAATTAATATACTCTAATACTCTGACTTTTCCCAATCTTTCCTTTGAGCGTAATAGACTCAGGAAGAACTAGGTTTACCTTCCAGGTTTCACAGACAATAGTTTTACAAGTGTTTTGCCATGGCATAATGTGGATCTTCATCTTTCTAGTCTGTTCTGTTTTCTTACTACCTGCCACTTAACACTTAAGCTAACAGCACACTTTTTCTGGAATTTTCTAATGATGGCACCACACTAGATAAGCTAGGATGCTAGAACCAATAGACTCAAATATATAATGATTCAAACTGTTAGAATTCTATTTTTCTTTTTGCTCAGAGAGCAGACCTGGGCAAGTGTTCAGGTTGGTGAGGTGGTACTACTCCATGTAATCATCCAAGGATCTACTTTTTTCCATCTTGTGACCCTGCTGTTGGGTAGGACTTTGTAGTGTTCTATATCTAGACAGGAGAAGATGAGAGGACATGGAGGGCAAGGAGTAGTGGTCGGGGCCAGGTCCACAAGTGGCAGGCATGAGTTCTGTTCACATTTCTTTGGAGAGAAGTTAAACCCTAGGCCATACATTATTGTAAGAGAGGTTAGCTATATTCCCAAAGAAAGCGTGAACAGATTTTAAAGGACTCTTAGTAATCATCATCACACTCACTAAGTCAAAATTTCTTACATCAAATACAATAGACTCATAAACAATGTAAATGGCCCTACATACCATATTTAATTAGACATTTATTCAACTACAAATGATATACCTGTATTTCCCAAATTTGCCTGGTCATCAGATAAACCTGCTTGTCAAAAAGGCAGATTCTGTAACTTGGTGCAGCCACTATGGAAAACAGTATGGAGATTCTTTAAAAAACTAAATATAGAGCTACCATATGATCCAGCAATCCCACTCATAGGCATATATCTGGAAAAGATGAAAACACTAATTCAAAAAGATACATGCACCCCAATGTTTATAGCAGCACTATTTATGATAGCCAAAACATGGGAACCACCCAAATGCCCATCAACAGATGATTGGTTTAAAAAGATGTAGTGTGTATATATATATATATATATATTATATATATTATATATATATATATATATATATAATATATATATATATATATATATATAAAATATATATAATGGAATATTACTCAGCCATAAAAAAGAATGAAATATTGTCATTAGCAGCAACATGGATGGACCTAGAGAATAACATACTAAGTGAAGTAAGACAGACAGAGAAAGACAAATATTATATAATATCACTTATGTAAGGAATCTAAAAAATAATACAAATGAATCTATACACAAAATAAGAATAGACTCACAGACATAGAAAACAAACATATGGTTACCAAAGGGGAAAGGCAGTGGGGGAGGGATAAATTAGAAGTATGGGATTAACAGACATATACTACTATACATAAAATATATAAGCAACAAGAATTTACTGTATAACACAGGGAACAATATTCAAGATCTTGTGATAACATATAATGGAAAATAATCTGAATATACATATATGTATAAATAATCTGAATACATTGTAATCTGTATAAATATCTGAGTATATTCCATTATATTTCAACTTTAAAAAGGAAAACTATACTTCAATTTAGAAAAGGAAAAAATGCAGATTCTTTGGTCCACACCAGAGCTTCTATACCAGACCCACTAAGAGAAAGAGCTGTAAATATACATCTCAACAAGCATCCTAGGCATTTCTTATTAGGTGGACCTATGAAATGACCATTTGGCAGTTCAAAACCATTTGGATATCATAAGTTCATATAGTTCAATCTAATGTAATTTAGAAAGTTCAGAAAACCCTTCTTTATGCTATCAAGATGCCTAGAAATCAAGTTAAGAAGAACAATTCTATAACCAACCATCAATCAGTAAAAAGCAAGTTAAAAATAGATATGTATAGGGCTTCCCGGTGGCGCAGTGGTTGAGAATCTGCCTGCTAATGCAGGGGACACGGGTTCGAGCCCTGGTCTGGGAAGATCCCACATGCCGCGGAGCAACTAAGCCCGTGAGCCACAACTACTGAGCCTGCGCGTCTGGAGCCTGTGCTCCGCAACAAGAGAGGCCGCAATAGTGAGAGGCCCACGCACCGCGATGAAGAGTGGCCCCCGCTTGCCTACAACTAGAGAAAGCCCTCTCACAGAAACGAAGACCCAACACAGCCAAAAATAAATAAATAAACAAATGTGGGGGTTAAAAAAAAATAGATATATATAATTCCTTGACCTGATAGTTTCTAACAGGAGAAATTGTTTAAGACAAAAGAGGCCTTTAGAGCCTCTCAGAAACAGCTAGTAAATTCATAAATGAGAAACCAGAGTACTTTTTAAAAAGATCTGTGCCCATGGCTGGGACATAGAGAGACCCTGGAAGAAAGAAAATCCACAAGGCTGAGAATCAGGAAATGTTGGGAGAGGGCTGGTGCCTTGGAGGGAAGGGAAAAGCCTCAGAGTCTCAGAACAGGGAAGAGTGGGAGTTGTAAAACAGAGTGGAAAGAAGATTAATTAGGCAAACTTGGGTGCACCAAGCACCAGCAGATGGGAGCAAAGCCTCAGGCACGATCGGCAAAGCTGCACATTGTTCATCGCTGTTCACTGAGCCTACTGTCAGCAAAACGGTAATCAGCATGACCGTGAGACCTTCGGAGGGGTCACTGAGGAAAACTTAGAGAACACCTACTCTCATGGGAAGAAACAAATAAGTCTTAAAAGATAAGAAAGAGGCTGGGACCCTTGGGGTGGTTTGGGTGCAGCTCCGTCCTGGATGCCGCTCTTGCTCTTCCGTATCCACCCAGCTCTATGATTGTGAAATGAACATAAACATCTGTTTCCCCTCTGCAGATCTCTCTGTTCTTCTTCACACTTTGACCTAACATTTGGAGAAAAGGAGGAAAAAAAAAAACAAAAATGGAAAGTTGCCTCAAATTCTATTCTCAGAGTCCAAAAAAGCTTCTACTTAGGCTAGAATCTGGTTCCTGAAAGAGACAGGACATAAATTCTGGGAGAGGCAGAAAGTTTGTAACTGGGATTTAGGCACCCTTATCTGGACAACCAATTGGACCAGCACTCCTGCTAGTGGGGACCAGGCCTTTGGAGTCTCTCAAGCTGTTTTAATACAGATGAGTCAGTCAGGCTTCAGAATGTGATTCAACTTGCCAACAAGAGAGAAACAATTCCCCCTGTGAGGTCTGAGCAGAATGTATCATAATGAAAAAATTGCTTCCTGACCCTTTTGGAGTAATGTTTATAGTTTATTAGTAAAATAGTAAGTAAGTAATATTAATTAGCTAAGTATTTAATATGCACCGAGCCCTGTGTTACTTTGCTATCTTCTTTGAGCCTCATATTATCTCTGCTGGTAAGTATCTTCATTTAACAGGAGAGAAAATTGGAAGTCAGAGAAGTAATCAGTCCAATGTCACAGGACCAGGAAGTGACAGAATTGGGATTAAAATCTGTCAGCTCAAATGTTACCTCCTCAGGAGGCCAAACCAAACCACCCTGATTAAATTGGCCACCCTTTCAAAACCTGTTTATTTTCTCTCTAGTTATTATCTGATCTGTTTATTCACTTGTCCATTGCTTGCCTCACTCTAGAATGTGCACTTCATGAAGGCAAGGTTCTTTCTGTCTCATTTATTCTTATGTCTCCAATGCCTGGAATTAGCCTACAACACAACAGACACCCAGAAATGTCTACTGAATGACTGAGTGAATGAATGACATCCAAGAGTCCCACAGTTTTAACCACTGCTCTACACTGAAGTCAGTACCCCATGTAAACAGTCAGGATAATTTTCTATGTTGAAATTTGATCCTCCAACATCCTAAAAGTATATGTCCTAAGCATCATGAGCATACATTCAAAAGTAGTGTATTGGCTTTGTTTAAAAGTTGTAAAACAATTTTATTCTTCTAGGAAAAAAAATTTCAAAAGCTTTTGCTTCCAGCCAAATTTCAAACTTGTGAGTTGAGTGATTTCACTACGCAAAAATTGTTTTCCTAATGATATTAAGGATTTGTTTTATCTGTTTTGGGGATGCTATATCCTGGAGGCAAAAAGAAACATTTAATTCCCTAAAGTATGTACTGTATAACTTTTTTTCAAGTAACTACATTAATAATGAGAAAAACAATAAGTCAATAATCTCCTCAATGTATGCCAGGTGCAAACTTTCTAAAAATCGTGAATGAGGTTTGTAAAATGCAACCATTCATTTGCTAGAAAGCATACTAATTTTCGGCCAGTAGGAAATGTAGTGAACATATATATAAATAATTGGGCACTTTGTACCTGTTATAAGAGGAGTTATTAGGAGAAAAATGGCTATACTCCCTCTCCTCAAGCCTCCTCTCTGCTCATATTGGATAAGCTTGCACTATAAGCCTTAAGAGCTTCTTTCCTCAACTAAAATGAATTTCATATGACATTTACAATAGTTCAAGCTGGTAAATAAGAGCTTTAAGAATTTTCAATAGTAAACATGTTTTTAACCGAACTTTTCACAAGAGACAGAGAGTGAATGTTAAATCTTAAGTGTCAATATTAGGCATAAACTTTGCCGTAGAGGTTGTACTCTGTTTATTTCGTTCACTTACCCTCCTAATAACTCTCCCTACCAAGTCCTTCCCTTTAGATAAACTGAATCTCTCAGGCTGTAGATAAAAACCATTTCCTCTCAAGTTAGCAAAGATGGAGAAATCCTCATTGTCATCCTCAGAATTATGGCTTTTAATGTATTTGAAAACCAAGGAAATTTTCATCCCTATCGTCCTCAGACAATATACCCAGATCTTTCCAACTCCCTTCATAGATATTTGACCTATCCTTTCCCCATTTTTAATGGGCAACTTCTCATGAATTCCTTTCAACTTTCATTTCAGATCTGTGGGCAGCACACAGTAAGTAGCTTTTGTAATTTTTTGGTAGTAATGGATGTCTCGTCAACATGGTTAGGTGCAGTCCTAACAGGATGTAGAAATCTAGACTAAATAATCTTTTTGATCACCTCTATCTTTGTTTTTGTTTTATCTGTTTGTTTGTTTTGTTTTGTTTTTTTCTATTTTTTGGCCTCATCGCAAGGCATGCAGGATCTTAGTTCCCCAAATGGGGATTGAACTGGCACCCCCTGCAGTGGAAGCATGGTGTCTTTACCACTAGACTGCCAGGGAAGTCCCTATCTTTGTTTGTCTGGGGTTTTTTTTCCTTGTTATTAGGGAAATAATGTGTCCTTAGGTTGACACATTCTTTGGTATTGTAGGAGACATTTTTGTCCCTGTGGACCATAGATCACTGTATTTTATAGCACTGGATACTCTATCATTGTAACAGATATGTTACTTTTACTAGGATTTAGTATGTAGTATATTACAAATCATCCTGAGGCATTTTTAGGCTTCATTCACTTTCTACCAGTGAACACATTAAAAGCTTTTTTAGGGTAGTGTACATCAGACAAACATCCTATTTAAAAACCTCACCAATTACCACAGATTGAACTCCAGTTTCACAAAAGACATTCTGTTCCAGGGTAATCTAGATTTTTCTGGACACAGGAAGAAATCTTAAGCTCTGAGCTATAAACAAACCCTGAAGTACCTACAAGAGATCATGAGTTATTTTGGACCCTACCACATCATCAATTAATCTTACTTCACATTGTGTTTATTTATATATGTGGGTCCTCAAGTGATTTCCAAAATTTCTACTGATATCCAAGTGTGGGAGCTTATGATGGTGGGGAGGAGTGAAAGGGGGTTGGGAATTAGATTAATAGATGCATAACTTTCAAAGCATCCACACAACATTTGGAAAAACACATTTTATTTGTGTTCAATGTCACAAGGAGCTGGTAAACCCATCATTGTTTTCTTATCTGATATCACTGCTTCAGCTTCCCTATCTTTTACCATGTCACCAACAGTTTAGAAGCCTGTTCCCGTGAAATGAGGAAGAGAATTTCTATTCCATTGACAGAGACACTTAGCTCTACTTTTACAGCCAACATCTGGTTACTCCCACAAACCCTGAAAATCACTCAAAGCCTAGAGAAAAAGAGCACCAGGTAAAGCACTTTGAAGATGAGAAGGATCAACCCACAGAATGATCCATTTGTCCATTAAAAATTGTTAGCATTATTCTATTTCTTTGTAAATGGGCATCAACAACCTTTGAACAAAGTAACTGAAAATGGTGACTTTAGAGGACTTAATGCACATTTTATTTCTTTTCGTGGTTCTTAAAATCAATCATCGTCTATTGAAAGATATATGAAATACTCAAGAAAGAGCCTCATAGAGGTTGTTTTTGTTCTTATTTAGTCTCTTCATATTCTCCTACTTTTTTTTAAAAGACCCTAAACTTTCTTTGGTATGTGTGTTAAAAGTTTTTCCTCACCCTCTGAAGTACCTCCATCTGGTGAATTCTACAGGAAAGGGAATGTACATCTTCTAAGAGAAAGGCAGTGGTATATTAACTTGACAAGCAGCTCCTGATAAGCCAAACTTCATGCTAATACTATTTAAATTTTATCCTTTATTAAGGCAAAAATACTTAAGAAATATTTAAATGGTATATGTGATAATCATAGAAATTCAGTTATGGAAATTACACCATGATGCAAAAGGAATGAGGAAGAGCTGTGTATTTCTTCCTTGGTGAATTAATCAGTGATTCAGAAGGAATAATGCCAAATCTACCCCTGAGCAATGTCTGAAATCTATGGAAAGAGAAAATTAAGTAAAATTTTTCTCTGTGATTCTTCAAAAACAGGGTTCTTTCAGCCCCAAATCCTTGGTAATTTTTCCACTAGGACCCATTAGGATCCTTTCTACAGTGATCCTCCTCTATTAATCTCCAAGTTTCTCCTTTTTTTCTCGTTTTAACATCAAGTCACAGAGACAAGAAGACTCTTGATTCTAGGGATGAAGACTAGCACAGGAAACTCCTACTCCCTGGAATCCCTGACTAGGTAACTCGATCTCACTCTCCAAGAGAGGTGCTGTTTGAAAACAGGACCCACCTGGAGTCCTGTTCCATTAGATAAGAGTAGGCACGTAGCATGAGAGAGCTGGATGATCTTAGCAAAGATCCAAATGTTCTTGAATTATAGAAGATTGTGGTTTTAACTTGACTTCCCAAACACCTTCTTTCCTTATACACATTATTGCTCAATGGCTAAAGCTGTAGAAATTCAAACAGCAGAACTAGAATTTTTTACTGAAGAATCTGGCATTATGCCCTATCTCTAAATATTTATATTGTTGTGCTCATTCTCTTGAGGCAATAAGATCCCCAAAGCTTTCCTACTCCTCCTCCTCTGTTGTCTCTCAGCTGTATGAATACCTCCCATAAAATAGCTGCTTTTCACTGTTTACAATAGCTAAGAAATGGAAGCAACCTAAATGTCCATCAACAGATAAATGGATAAAGAAGATGTGGTACAATGGAATAGTACTCAGCCATAAAAAAAAGAATGAAATAATGCCATTTGCAGCAACATGGATGGACCTAGAGATTATCATATTAAGTGAAGTCAGAAAGAGAAAGAAAGATACCATATGATATCACTTATATGTGGAATCTTAAAAAAATGATACAAATGAATTTATGTACAAAGCAGAATTAGACTCACAGACACAGAAAACAAATTTATGGTTACCAAAGGGGAAAGAGGTGAGACAGGGATAAATTAGGAGATTGGGATTAACATCTACACACTACTATATATAAAATAGATAAACAACAAGGTCCTGCTGTATGGCACAGGGAACCAGGGAACTATACTCCATGTCTTGTAATAATCCAGAAGGGAAAAGAATCTGAAAAGAATATATATATATATATATATATATATATATATATATATATATATATATATATATATATATATATATGAATTACTTCGCTGCACACCAGAAAGTAAAGCAACATTGTAAATCAACTATACTTCAATTACAACTTTAATTTTTAAAATAGCTGCTTTTATCCCCTTCTGCCAGGCTGCTCCTCCTAGTGAGGCAAACCTCTATCCCCCCATCACACTTGGGCATATAGTAAGTACTAGGTCATAAGCGCTGATTTTATTTCCAACACCAGAGAATGGTGATAAAGGATGTAGCACCAGTGTCAGGAACACAAACTGATGCCCCAGGGATGAAAATTGCATTATATTATACATCTCTCATGGACATGCCTAAAGAGATCATCTTAAACTTCAAAATGAGGGATTTAGACTAGACAGGTTCAAATATGACATTGTTGTACAACTTCCAAAGTAATTTTGGCCTCTTCCCCTTCAAAGAATCTGAGATTATTTCACTGTGAATGAACCCACTTCATAAAGGGAGCAGCCTGATGTTGTGTTGGGTCCGAAGGTCCAGAGAACAAAGGCAAAGAAATGCAACTACTTTAAAAGATGTTTTATTTCTTGCTCACCTCACCTCTGTATATCTGGAGAACACAAAGGAGGTAGGGAGAGGAGAAGGAAGGATGTAGACTAGCTCCTCCTGCTCTGGGCTCATCTATCATTGTTGAATGACAAGTGACAAGAATGAAGAAGAGTAGAACTTAGGGCTTGTGGGTAGATGAGTGGACCTTAGGTTTGATTCTCACAGAATTCACAGCTAAAAGCTATTTGTGAAGATTCCATCTTGGAGGCACTTCCAGGTCTTATTCACGCTGTTGGGTATAGTGAAAATAGGAAATTCTGGTGAGCCATCTGGACTATTGCTAGAGCAGGACCTATCAGTGTAAGGAAGAGATCCTATAGTCCTGTTGTTTCTAAGGCCCCACTGCATCTTCTCTGCGCAGAACTCCCAGCATTGACAGATGCTCTTCCTCAGCGTTACAGATCATCTCCAACCAAGTTCTGCATTTACGCATGACATTTTTAACAGTGGCCCTACTCTGCTATCATCCTAAGTGATCAATGAAGTGCACAGAAAAGGGAGGGAAGGGCGGGGACATTCAATGAGTTGTTTATTGCCCAAAAGCCTCATTCTATAACGCCCAGATCAGTGTCTTCCTCGCAAGAAGGTTACTATCTGCAGGGTTTCATAGGAAAGTTGTGAGATATTCATAAAAGGTAACTTCTATATCTATTTTATCAGCTCAGTGCTGGCAGTAATGGTTTCGATATGAGCATTCTAATCTTTAATTTCATGGACACCTCTGGAAGACTAAAACAAGTGCCAGCCAATTCACTGTTGATCTTGACTGTGTGTGTTTGAAAGAGATACAGAGAGACAGAGACAGAGAAGCCCCAACTCTCTTGGTAGAAAAAAAGAAAGAAAGATATATATTGATATACTCCTCAGGTATGGCCCTTATACAACTCTGCTTTTCCAGATTAGTGTTCAATCTCATCCCTACAAGATGACTTCAACATGCTTTATTTGTTTTTAAGAAAAAATGGTCTTATCCGTAAAAGCCCTTTAAAAGTTTCTATAATCTCACTTCATAGTCCAATTTTTCTCTACCCTGAGAGTCTCTAAAAATACTTGTTAAGCAAATTATTACCACTATAACTCTCTCCAACATGTAATTTTACATTGAAACAAGGTATCTAGGAAGTAATCTGTCTTCTTGATAACACAATATTATAGAGGTACCTAGGCAACTAATCTGTATTAGCCAAACATCCTCAACAAATTATAAATTATATAATGTACATGAAAGCATTTTGTGTGCTGGAAAACACTATCAAATGTTATTGTTGCTGATTAGTAATAAATCACTTTATTTATTAAACACTCCATGAGTGTAGAATGACATAAAATGTAATTAGACACAAAGTACAGCAAAAGCATGAAAAAGGAACACATCCTCTTTCCCCAGGACTGCATCTGTAAGAATGCAGTTAACCCTTATTTGTTCCTTCACACATGCATAAGCCATATGGATGCATGAGTGCCAGAAATAGGGCTCAGAACCAGAGGTCTCTGCTTTGCGCCCTGTAACTCGTGCACACAGCCTGCTGGTTCCTTTTATGGGTGGAAATGTCTCAGAACTGTTGGTATTATCTCAGCAGCAGGTGTGGGGAGGGGGTGGTCTCCATAGCCCAGACCACCCAGCTGCAGTACCAGAAGAACTGTTTCTAACCAAGCATGTAAATCCATTCTTATGACCTTAAAAAGACTCACAATAAGAACATTTGGATATTAAAACACTCTATTCTAAAGACATAATTGTAATTGTACTGTTTACTGTTGATAATATACCTCAAACAATTTATTGCCTAGTGAAAAATCAGGGCCTACTTCATATCAAATTCACAGAGTAGTTAATAAGTGCAATTAGTCCCTATTGGGATAGATCCAGAAGTTTGCTGTTTGGAAGATTTTGTTTGTATTTTTCCTGACTTCCCGAGCATTCTCTGACTTCTGAAGTTAATGCTCACCCTTATCCCACACCCCCACCCTGGGGACCCCTCACTAACTCCCAGGCTTGTTCCTCAGCTCCTCAACCCCATCACAATTTTGGAAGTGACTGAGGTCAATATTCAAGGAAAAGCATTTTTTCCAATTGCATCCAACTATCACTTAACCTCCATCATTTATACAACTATCATTTATACATTTTTAAGCTATAGTTGGGGGTTGATGGAGGAGAAAAATTTATCCTTGGAGCAATATAAATGACCTCTAGCTTTCCAGGAGAGGGTTGTATTTGCCACCAAAGAAAAGAAGATAAATAATTAACTTGTAATAATCTCATCCCTATCCCCCAAAATATTGAAATCTTTTACGTCTCAAGCAATTTCATCTTTAAAATGTCTACTGAGAGTCTGTGAAAATCAATTCAATATTTTGATATTTACTTCTATAAAAATAATAGTATTTCATTGGGACTTCTGACATGACCGTTATTACATAAATCCAGTTTTCTTCTCTTCCTGAAACCATCCAAAAGAAAAACTGGAAAACAAAAACACAAACTATATTTTCAGTAAAACTAGGACATAGATTCCAAAATATTTTTAAAAGGGCACCAAAAACAGCAGAATTCACAGAAGAAACAAAGGAAGGAAATAGAAGCTGAGGAGACAGAGCCCAGTCATGATGGGTCTCAAAAACTGCCAACAAAAATATAATTTCTGAAGGTAAGGGACACATCCGGAAGGGAAAAGAACTATAGCCCATGTATATAAAACAGTGCAGAAAAGAGAATAATTTGAAGGTTTTAGAAGACTGCATACACCTAATTCAGGTCATAGAAGCTAAGGACCTCATGAAGAGTCATACAGATAAAGCCATGTACAAGAGCAGTTTATTCCAAGTATTTAAGAGTAGTTCAAGATTAGAAAATTTATTAATAAAATTTATCATATTAATAGGTCTAAGGAGAAAAGTAGTATTATCACCTTCATGGAGATTGACAAAGCATTATAAAATTTAATAATGAAAATTTGATTTAAATAATAACAACAATAAAATAGGGAATTGATGATATGATAGCCTCCAAAGATGACCATGCTCATTTTCTCCCTTCCTCTATAAATATGTCACTCCTCCATCAAGAGGTGGAGTTTATTCCTCAACCCTTGAATCTGAACTGGTCCTATGACTATCTTGACCAAGAGAGTGAAGAAAAATTGATTTTCTGGTACACCAGAGCCCAGGATTTCCTTCCTCTTAGAACCTAGCTGTCAATGCTATGAAGCCAAGCTATACGGAAAGACCACAATGAGAAGAACTAAGGTACTCTGGTCCATAGCCCCAGCTGAGCTCCCAGACAACTCAACACCAACTGCCACATGTGAATGAGTCATCTTGGAAGCTCCAACCTAGTCAAGCCCCCAGACAACTGCAGCCCAAAATGACATATTATTAAGCAGAAAAACTGCCCAGCCAAGCCCAGTCAACCCATAGAAACATGAGATAATGAAATAAGTATTGTTTTAAAGTCACTAAATTTTGGTATAGCTGTTTATGCAACAATAGACAACTTAAACACATGGGTATTTTGTTTATAAAAATCTATCTTAGTCAAAAAGCCAGGGTAATGCTTAATGGGAAAACGCTAGAAATATTTCCAACAAAGTCAGGAATGAAGCAAGGGTTCCCATACTAACATTATTACTTAACATTTTATAGAAAGTACAAGATGATGCACTTGGATAAGAGAAAAGTATTAGAGGTATTTTTTTTAACTTACTCTCTCCCCTGCATTCATTCTACTCTCTTTGCTGTTCCTTGAAAGGAAGTTTCCCTTTTAGAGATTTTGCTCTTGCTGTTCCCACTGCCTGGCACTTACGTTCCCAAAAGCCATATGACTGCCTTGCTCATTTCCTTCAGGGATCCACTCAAATGTCACTTTATCAACAAGGCCTTCCCCAGTCACACTATATAATAATGAACTACTCTCCACTTATCCTGCTTTATTTTTCTGTAGCATTTATCACCACCTAATATATTGCATGCATATATACATGCACTCACATACTACATTTCTTTATCATCTAGCTATTAAGGTGATAGGCCATATCTCTGGCATTTAGAAGAATGCTTGGCACTCAATAAATATCTTCTGAGTGAACAAATGTATGTTTACAAGGATACAATGCCTTCACTTTATAGTTTTTTTTTTAATATGTTGGTTCTTCCTTAATTCCAACAATTATTTGTATCCATCTCTATCTTTCCCTCAGATTTTATGGGTCCTTTATAGAAAATATTAGATCATACTTATGCATAAGCACAGAAAAACTGACCAGTTCCATAATTCAGTGAATCCAACTATCTTGCTGTGTAATATTAACAGCTAGTCAAATAAATCAAAATTACTTTCTTTATAACATGCTGTGCTTGAACTATTATTTTTCCTGGTTATGTGGGCAAAGAACTAGTCACGCTTTTGAAAAATTCCATCTTAAAATTATGTTACATAGCCATGTTATGAATGGACACACTCACATGCAGAGTAATCAAGAAGATGTGCTTTGGACCAAGCAGCCCTAAATTAGACACTCAACTGTGACATTCAGTGGTAGTTTGATCCTCACCAAGTCACTTAAACTCTCTAAGCCAGTTTCTTCATTTGTAAAATGAGGATACAAAAAGACATATTTCACCTAGGAAATATGAGGATTAAGTGAACCAATGTATCAATATATGTATCAATGTTTAGTAAATGTCAGTGGCTTTTCTATTGTTTTTGTTCATGAGTGAGAGATACCTGACCCAGCTTCTTTGTCCTTATGTAACACCTGACCTCAGAGACTGTATTTTCCCTATTGTTAGTTTCCAACACCCAGGGAAAAGTAAACAACACAAAAGCCCATAGAGTAATCCAACATAGATTAATGTTGGTTGGTTTGGTTCATAAGACACTGAAGTGAGCTAAGGAGTTATGGAGTACACGTATAAGAAGATCTCTTCATAAAGAGAACAGACAATCATGGTACTTGTGTGGTTAGGACACTAACATGTCTGAGACAGTTATGAAATGACTTACTGGGGTTCCTTCTAGACCTACATTTTATTTTTCGTGGTAAAGCCTCTCCACACTGTGGGTTTTGTCAAATCATTTTCAACTAGAGAATCATTAGTGCCACCCTCAAGTAAATTCTTTCATTCTTGTGTATTCAGGCATACTTTCTTCCTTTCTGACACTTGAAAAGATTACTTTTCATAAGTCCTGTTGAATTTAAATTCAGGGTAAGAAAAGCTGTCTTCCTTCCCCAAAACTACACTTTGCTGATACAATAACTCAAGGAGGATTTGAACAACAGCACTAGGGAGAAACGTATGTTGGGGTGCCTGGGAAGTAGGCAATAGGAAAAATAAAACACAATTTATTTCTTAGAGCCACTTCACTAAAGGAACTTTGCCAGAATATGGAGACTACAGCTGATGCAGAGTTGCCCCTGCAGGAAGCTCTTCACTGCACGGTCTATATTCAAACACAGTAAACCATAGTTGTATTAACATTAAGTCAGATTATCACATTTCTCGTACAACATTGAGAGGCAATAATAGATAAAACATGATTCCTATAAATGTAACAATTATATAAACACCTATATTTTTCAATTAGTGAGTCTGAACCATTTGGTTAAGTGATTAAACAGTTATCATCTTGACCCATTTTCACAGTGGAGTTTACTCCCAACCCCAGCTGAAGGATGGGGAAACAGTGAAATTCTCGGACCTGCCATCTGTTAGGAAAGACATATTTTCATGAGTTTTCTTAACTCTTCAAAAGCTGAGGCCAGTAGCCAAAGAATAGGTGTACCATTCAAAGTTGAGGAAAATGTGAAGATCATGAAAAGTGGTATATAAAAAAGAAATGGGAAAGTTACCGGGGAATAAAAAAAAAAAATAGGGTGCTTTGTATTCTTATACAGCAGTCAAGAGCATGGCTTTTGAGCTAGTACAGAGTGATATATGAAATAAGAAATTTCTGGCCTAACTCTTAATTTCCTCACTTGTAAAGGAGTTAAATACCTATCTCATGGATGTGTTGTAAGGAATAAATAAACTGAAATACATAAATCATCTAACAAGTGTTCAATGCATGAAAATATCATTATATATTGTTGTGATAATTTAAAAGTAGCATCATTATGGAAAAAGTATGTATCTGTATCTGACCTCTTATACAGCTCTAAGCAATTTTACCTTCTCTAGAACTCTACAGACTGGGGAGGGAGATATTCTCAAAGGATTTATTTATTTTTCTTGCCTCATTGTTCTGGCTAGGACTTCCAACACTCTGTTGAATAAAAGTGGTGAGAGTGCCTTATTCCTGATCTTAGAGGAAAAGCTTTCAGCTCTTCATCACTGAGTATTATGTTCGCCATGGGCTTGTCATATATGACCTTTATTATGTTGAGTTACATTCCCTGTATACCCACTTTGCTGACATAACCCAGCTTTTATCATAAATGGATGTTGAATCTTTTCAAATGCTTTTTCTGCATCTATTGAGATGATCATATGATTTTTATACTTCATTTTGTTAATGTGGTGTATCACATTGATTGATTTGCAGGTATTGAACCATCCTTGTATCCCTGGGATAAATCCCACCTGATCATGGTGTATGATACTTTTTATGTATTGTTGATTTCAGTTTGTTAATATTTTGGTGAGGAGTTTTGCATGTACATTCTTCAGAGATATTCCTGTAATTTTCTTTTCTTGTGTTGTCCTTGTCTGGTTTTGGTATCAGGATAATGTTACCCTAATCAAATGAGTTTGGAAGTGTTCTCTCCTCTTCTATTTTTTGGAAGAGATAACTTTTCTTTCTTTAACCACACTTTCTCTTATAAGCCCCAAACCAGCATTCCCAACCATTTGCTAAACATATCCACGGAAGAATGATGACATGTTAAAGAAATCAGTTCCCTTTCTTTTGATTTTAGAATATCTAAAAACCAGTAAACTCAGACACATTGTGCTCCCAAAATACTATTATGTTTCCTGACAAATTCATTCTGTCCGATCTAAATCTCCTGGGGTTTCTATATTAATATGAAAGTATTCACCACTTTGGTAACTATCTCTTTACTAATATACTAAACTAAGTTCTTAGGCTGCTTCTTTTGTGATTCTAAATTGTCAAAAATCATATCAAAACTATTACTAGTTCCAGAATGTGATGTATTCCACAAGAAAACTGGCTTGGACTCTTTTAAAAACATCAATAACATAGCAAGGGGGAGAAAAAGATGAACAGACCCCTCTAGATTAAACGCGAAGTTTTAATCTGATTGGATCCTGATTTTGTACCAAAAAAAAAGCTATTGAAGATATTCGTAGACAATTAAGGAAACTGTAATATGGAATGATTTAGATTATATTAGGAAATTAATGTCAATATTCTTGGGTATAATAACAGTATTGTGGTTCTGTAGAAGAATGTCCTTTTTCAGGAAATGCTGCTAAAGTAGTTATGGGTAAAATGTCACCATGTCTGCAATTCACTTTCAAATGGTTCAGAGGGAAAAAATTATGTACATAGAGAGACAAAGCATATGTGGCAAAATGATAACATTGTTAAATCTAGGTGGAGGGTAGAAGGTGTTCACACTGTCCTTTCAACTTTTCAGTATGTTTCAAAATTTTTGAAATAAAAAATTGAGAAAAAATCTTCTTTAAAGGAAGATTTTTTTAAATGATAATTGTGCCCTGTGCTACAACACACACTTTTTCAAACTGAGATGGTTATTTGGTTTTAGAAATAAGTAAGTCTTTTGTTAGAATTGATGGCAGTGCTTTTTTCTGATTATTAACTTTGGAACTGTGCTGAAATCAGAAGGTTAAATTCTCTAATCCTACTTTAGAACCTACCAAAAGACTTGAGGTTAGAATTACTTTCTCCCAGAGAGGAAATATCAAAATGCAAATGGATGACTTTCCTTAATAAACACTTTTTTTCACTTGGATAAATATTTCCCCAAGAGAAAAATGTGCATATGGGACACATGGAAGAAATTCTCCTTTGTAAATACATTTCTTCATTTTTTCAATGTTCTAAAAGCTAAACACAGCACTCACAAGGAGTTTAAATTGTTTCTGCATTTTTCTACAGATCTATAGATCAAATCTCCCCTTCTACATCCTTTGTTCTTACTCTGACTCCAGAAAGCCATACATGCAAACACACACACACACACACACACACACACACACGCGCGCGCGCGCGCGAGTGGGAAACTATTTCAATAGACTTTGAGTAGACAAAAGAGGATGTTTCGTGAGATATACTCTGCCTATAGAGATAAGAGAAAATATGAGCAAGAGAAAAAAATCAGAGTTTCTCTATTATTAAACAGCTCAGCACTAGCAGGAAACAAGATGACATAACCTAGAAAGCATGATCTGACAAAACATTGACCAGCTCAGTTTAATCTCATGAGAAAAAAAATTTTTAACTTAAAAAGAATAATTTTCTTTTGTTTCCCAAGTACTCCACACAACAGTTGGAACAGTTTGAATGTCAGATCAATATCGGTCTCCGGAAAAATTTAATTTTAAGCATTAAAACACATCTTCTCTTGAGAGTCATTATTATTTCTTAAATCCTCCTCATTTCCCTCTTAGGCCAATAGCACGAGAGCGGTGCGTAACATGGCATTCTGTTAGCTACTCGTCAAAAACTCCAATTTCACACCTGTTAAGCTTCAGTTTAATTATGCCTCCAAGGGGTAATTTCTTGTTGCATTTTCCAAAGGGTATCTAAATATGGTAGAAACAAGAAATATAACTGAGAAATGCTGATGAAAATGTAGGTATACATTTTGTAAGTTTGATTTTATTGCGAATTTATACTGTATTTGAAGGTTAGACCGCATTAATTGATGTGTATCATTGGACGATCTGCATCACTCCTGCTCTTGTTATCACGGCACAGTGAGATCAAGGGATTTTTCACATGCTCCTCATTCTTTAGGAAGTACAACTTAGGTGTGAAAGGAATTTTCCTTGCCACTTCAGCCTGGCTGTTCTCCCACCCTGCTCTGTCCTGCTGGTCCTGCAGCCGCCAAGAATTGACAAGCTCCAGACCATATTCAACTCACTTCAGATTTATTCTAACGCGTTCACCTCTTGGCCTTGGTTTCCACCAGCAGTAGATCATGGCCTAACATGGCAAATCTTTCATGTAGAGAAAAAATTTTCCTTGATAACTCATAAGTGAGAGATGATGGGGCGGGGGGGGGAGTTGTAGATTTCAGGTGTATTTAGAACACTAAGTCAAATCCATCTTAGAAATGTTATTAAATGTAACTCCAATATGTTGCTTCCTTGTTTGCTTGCTTGTTTCTTTGTTTCCCTCAGGCACAGGAAAAAAATATAGTTCAGGCCAGACCACTTTTAGGAAGCTGTGGAAATTGTTAAAGCAATAGTCATCATCAGCATAGTATAAAATTAACTTTTCAAAAATCAGGGTCAGGGAAAGTCTTGAGCTGTGTACTTTTAGTTATGCTTAGGATGATAATACAGTCGGCATAGATTTCATGGAACACTGCTCATGCTTCAGGAACTGTGATGAAGACTTTGATATATATCAGTACATTTTCATGGTGATCCTGGGAGGTAACTGTGTTTCTCCATTTCTGGAGATGAGGACGATGCAACACAATTAAGAAACGTGCTCCTGGTCACATCACACATAAGCAAGCAGCAGAGTTGATACTTCATTCCATGCTCATAACCATAAATCCACATCACCTTGTCACACCGTAGGCTGGGTGCTAGGCAAATCAGGAGCCTAAATTCAGCCCATGATCTTTCTAGGTGCTTACATACTGATGAGCATAATTTATTCAAATGAATAACAAATCATTTTAAAGTAGAAATAAAAATGAGAATTCTTCAACAAAGTTGACCCATGTTACCAGAAAAACTTGGGGGTAGTAGCCTCATAGACTTTCCATGGTTCCCATGTCATTCTAAGAACATTAGAATCAGCAAGTCCAAGTACTGATACTTTCATTGACTCTTTGGGGAAATTTAAATGGCTTCAAGTTGTTTCTGAAGGTTGCTTTGAATAGAACTATAAATTTTGTTGTCAGAACCTGACCTGACTAACCCTCTGCACTTGCCAAGCGCTTCTTCTCTATTTCAGGTGTTAAGAGAGTCAGCTCAGAGTGCCTTGGCTGTAATTTTGTGATGGTCACTGCCATTTACCTGCAGGACAGGGAAACATGAAAGCAGACTTCTCTCAAGATGAGCAGAGGAGGGGAAAGAGAAGTTTCTTTAATAAGTGTGTATGATATTTTCTGTAATTAAGGACAGTGAAAAGGGAAGACTATCAAGCAAGTCAACTCTATGCTAAAAGACCAGAGATGAAATTCTGAACAACTAAAATAGAAACCTTTGTGACTATCTGACTCTCTCCAGTCCTCAGGAGCAATGTCTCTGACTTGCATTTCCTTTATAAAGAGTCACAGAATTTTATATTTTATTCTGTATGGTAAATACTCTGTAAATATGTTAGAATGATAAGATGAATAATTTATAATACTGAAAATAGGGCCTTTGAGAAAACCTTAAAGGAGCTGGATTTGGTTAATAGGAAGAAGCAAAGGCTGGGAGGTGACTCATGGTTAAACAAAAATATAAAAAGTTTTAATAATAAGAGTATGTGTATGAAATCTTGCCAATTGTGACAACATGGATGGACCTTGAAGGCATTACGCTAAGTGAAATAAGTCAGACAGAGAAAGGCAAATATCATATGGTCTCACTTATATGTGGAATCTAAAAATAACCGAATTCATAGATACAGAAAACAGATTGATGGTTGTTGGGGACTGAGGGTTGTGGGGTGAAGGAAGTCAAAAGGTACAAACTTCCAGCTATAAAATGAATAAGTCCTGGGGATGTTACGTATGCATAGCGACTCTAGTTAATAATAATGTTTTGCATATTTGAAAGTTGCTAGAAGACTCGATATTTAAAGCTCTCATCATAAGAAAAAAAAAGTTACATACATACATACATAATTTTTTTGTAACTATGTATGGTGACAGACGTTAACTAGACTTATTGTGGTGATCGTTTCACAATATACACAAATATCTAATCATTATGTTGCACATCTGAAACTAACATAATGTTGTATGTCAATTATACATAAATAAATATTTAAATATTTAAATAAATAAAAACCAATAGAGTCCCTTTTTTAAAAAAAAAAGGAAAAGAATATGTGAATACACTTTCTTTCTGGAATAGTCTAAGCATAGTTGTGTTTAAAAGAAAGAAACTAAAAATCCCTTTCTATTTTTTTTTTTACAAATTTATTTATTTTATTTATTTTTAGCTGCACAGGGTCTTCGTTGCTGCGCACAGCCTTTCTCTAGTTGTGGTGAGCAGGGGCTACTCTTCGTTGCGGTGCGTGGGCTTCTCACTGCGGTGCACGGGCTCTAGGTGCGCAGGCTTCAGTAGTTGCAGGACGCAGGCTCAGTAGTTGTGGCTTGCGGGCTCTAGAGCACAGGCTCAGTAGTTGTGGCTCATGGGCTTTGTTGCTCCACAGCATGTGGGATCTTCCCAGACCAGGGCTCGAACCCATGTCCCCTGCATTGGCAAGTGGATTCTTAACCGCTGTGCCACCAGGGAAGTCCCAAAATCCCATTCTTTTCTAAGGTATATATTTATTATTGTCATCCAAACCATTAAGTACTTTTTGGCATGAAATATTACTACATTAGTGGCTATGTGGAGCAATTTGGACAGAAATCTTACCCTTTCCTTTAAGAATTATAGCTTAATTCCTGCAAAGCCTGTTACAGCAACAATATAAAAAATACTTGTTGGTTGATTGATCTCAGAGAAAAAAAAATGATATGGATGAAGATGCAGAGGGCTCCAGGCAGCAGAAGAGAAATAGTGAGTAAATAGAAAGATACTGGAATATTTACATTGAGTATGTGGCAGAAGCAGTGAGGGAGAGAATAGATGATCCATGCCCAGCACAAGCTGTCAAGAAAAACTATCAAGCCCACAAACTATAGGACCATCTTATAATCATCTTGTTATTAAGTCTCACAGTGGATACTCCGTAAACACCTACTGGCTTTATAGAACAAGTAAAAACGTAATGAAATCAAGTTATGTCAGGATTTTCCACCTTGTAATAGATTATTCAAGGAAAATTATTTAGCTCATTTAATGTAACTAAGACATTTGTAACCGGAATCCACTGTTTTCATTTTCTCATTTGGGATAATGGTTCCATGATATGAAAATTATATTTTGCTAAGAATGTGTTCAACAGCAGACTAAGTATCTCAAGCTTTTGATTTCAAATTCAATGATTTCAATTTCAAATCCATGGCCAGTCCTCTCCCAATATTTCACTTGCTTTCTTCCCAGAGCACTTGTGAGAAATAACGACTAATATAATATAAAGTATAGATATCAAAGACATTGCTCAGGAAAGTTCCTTTGAAGTTATTATCAGTTCTAGAGTATCTCACGAAACTCTTCTCAGAGATAAGTTGAGCACAGCGGGGGAGGATGGGGGGCACTATACATGTGTTTTTTCCATGGTCTTTGGAGATCTACATTTTTTTAACGTGGATTTGAAGCAGTGAGTCAAAAATGCAATGCCATCCTAGTAGTATTAATCATCTATCCTCTAAGCTTTCTGGGAAAGCAACGACCAAAAAATTTTGCTTCCTCCCTAGTCTTTGATACAGCCATAAATATACAAGAGAAAGAAGGAAAGAAGAGATTTCTAATCCCATCAATGACTTGCCAGCTCTCTTTTTCTTTCTTTTTTTTTTTCTTGCCTTTTTTTCCCCCATGCATGGATCACATTTGCCTGTTTCTTTGCATGTCTCATAATATTTGATTAAAAACAGGACATTTTATATTCTTTTCCATTATGGTTTATCACAGGATGTTGAATATAGTTCCCTGTGCTATACATTAGGACCTTTCTGTTTATCCATTCTAAATGTAATAGTTTGCATCTACCAACCCCAAACTCCCAGTTCATCCCTCTCTCTCCCCACTCCCTTGAAAAAAACTGGACACTTTAGATGACATATCATAGCAACTGTAGGTACTGATTTCCCTCCCCCACTCTGGGGTTTGTTATTTTTGTTGTTTGTTCTGTGACTTGGGTGGATTATTTTAGGACAGTCTATTTCCCCTTCTGTGGGCAGCCTCTGACGTCACTCCGCCGAGGTCAATGCATTGGCATGTGTATGATCATCCTTGGATGAGAATGGATTTTGCAGGGCTTTCTTTTCCTGATTTCTCTATTGGCTGACTACCTCTGTTGGTACCCCAAGTTGCTGCTAGCCGCCACTCACTGATGGCTGATTGCACTATTGTTTTTGATAACACCTTGGTACCTAAATTTTTCCACAGCCTGATCCAATAAATTTGGTCCTCTTTGCAAGGGTTGTCTTTGGGGAGACTCTTTAAGGTTTGTTTCAACCCTCTAGTTCTCTCCTTAATTGTTTCTTTCACCCTGTTAAACTTCTAGGTCGTCTACTCTATAGCTTGTTTCCCACACGGAGCTACCTGCCTCCTCTTAATTGCTCACCACCAAGGTCCCAATTGTTTTCCACAACAACCTTAGGCATGAACTTCCCCATTCTCTGTTCCAAATAAAGTCAGTTACCTTAAGCAGAGTAGTGCTCTTTGCTCTTTAATATTCCAATCCCTCCAAGCAAAGTTTCTGTGCCTTCGCACTGGAATTGCAGCCAAGACGGTGGCCCACTTCTCCCAGAGTGATACCCCTGGCCTATGAGTGGAGCTCTGAGTGGGGACAGTAGACCCTCATCTTCTCGATTTGTTGTTCCTGGCCTGGAGTCTTTGCCCTGTAATTGAGCTTGGGCAGCAGCATTTAAGACTCAATATTCTCAGCCTACTGTCCCTGGATGAGAGCTTCTTTTCTGAGTGGGAGATGTGTCAGAAAAGGAGACAGGTTCTCTTGGCTATGTGTGTCTGGAACAGTGCTTCTGCAAGACGGAACTACAGGCTGGGGATGAGAAGTGCTGGTGGCCTGCCCCTCCCAGAGTGAAACCACATCCCTAGATGGGGAACAAGGTGGAAAGAGAGCCCTGCCTGCTTGGCTACACATGCCTGGATAGTTTTATGTTTTAAACAAATGCTTGTCCCCCGTGTCTCTGGGCACTCATTCAGAAGAATGACTTGCCAGTAGTTTTTGGTGACTTCAAGGGAGGATTTAGGATTTATTGACATGACGGAAAGTAAGTACAAGCCAAAGACACTCACATTAACTACCTTTATGTGCTTTCTGCAGCTTTGCAGATGACAGGGACATCGATATCCAGTTAACTTTGCAGAGCAGTTAGTTATGTTGTTGACAGCTTAAGAGGAAAAGTGCAGGCTGGAAACACTGTGGGGGGAAGGGGATGTAGGGGAGTACACCCAACAATGGCAAGTGGAAAATTTCTTTGAAGTTCTATGTTTTATCTTTAATCACCTTATGAATTTGGCGTTCATAATATATCCTTCTTTGTTTTAATGTGAAAATGAAGTGTTGTTATTTGGTTGTTTTTTGGGAGTTGATGTTGCAGAAAGAAGCTCCCCTTTTCTCTTTGTGCCTCATTAACTCAAACACCGTTTGGGAAGACTGGTCTTATGGAAAGGCACATATTAGCAATCACAATAAGTTTCTTTGCCATAATTCTCCTTAAATAAGCCACTCCCCACTCCCATTTTGTGAGAAAAAGCCATAAGCTCTTATCCAAACTAAACACAACTATCCACAGACCTATATAAGCAGTTATGTCGTACAGTTATACAAAGGAGATAACTCAGAGACGTAAAATGAAATAACCACAATTATTTGCTACATGTAGTATTTTTATATAAATGAAACACTCTAAAACACAGTTCAAAAATAAAGGTTCATTTTCTATTGAGTTTTACCGTTCAGATCGATAAAGGGTATATACTGTGTCGACCCCATCACCAAATACAAGGAACCCACCAGATTCCAGGGGGCATGGGAATGTATACTGTGGACATCAAGATATTCAAAATGATAGGGTGGCCAAATGGAGAACTATAGTACTTGTACCTTCTTCTATTTTTTTTTTATTTATTTAAACAAAAAACAAATTAAAGAAAAACTCCCAAGGGAAAAAAGTGATAACATACACCTTCAGGCTCTCTCAACTCCCAATCTGAACAAGCCCCTCTAAAATCCAAGGAAAGAAAAGTATTTCTCCCCTGTATGTCTCGAGGGAACCCAGGTGGCATCATTAACTGTTCTCTCCATTGGGCTGATCCACCAATGAGCACCAAGGCTAGCTCCTCCTATCCCCCTGCCCTGCACAATGACACGCTGGCTTGAAACTTGGTATTTCTGAAGTGCCAGCAAAGGATTTGACCCAATAACCCATATTATATTTTGCCTAAAAGGTTAAGGATAGCCTGAGGAGTAGTGCCATGAAACAGCCCCTCAGCAATTGAGGAAGGCTTAACTCATGGCTCCTGTAAACATGATGTAGGGAACACATTAACTACTCTGGAGAGCTGATCTTTTGAATTAGGCTGTGAGAGCCGTACACTCTTCCCCAAGACAAACAGCAGTCATCTCCACAGTTGCGCAAAGGGCACTATCTCTGATGTGATGCTAAAAGAGGAGCATCATGACCAGCACGTTTTACAGGTGAACTCCTACAACTGACTGTCAATTGAGTAGCAGCACCTATTCCTGCTCAGAACATGTATTAATACAACATTCATTTCTGAAACAGATACTTCTATTAATTTCTCTTCCTCAGTCTCATCATCTCTAAGATGGGGATAGTAGAGCTCTGATTTCATAGGTTTTGGGGGAGGAATATGTGCAGTGGATGTGCTCATAAAAAGTGCTTGGCAGTTTGTACATTGCAAGAAGGCAATAAATTTGAGCTATGATTGCTGTTATTGTTGTTGTTTGTGAAAACATTAGGGACGTTATCATAGCAAAGTAATGCCTGATTGAAAATGAGCAGCTTTGGAAATTAATAATGGCTTCTTTATTTGGAACAGCTGCCAAACCTCAAGTAATATAATATTAGTGAGATAGGTCAATATACATTATCTTTAATCCTTAAAATTCCACGAAGGTATTAAGATCCCAATTTCAAAAACAAGGAAACTGAAACTCAAATATATTAATTTGCCCAAGGTTTTACAGCTAGTCATAATATAATTAGCTAGTTTGTTATTGCTAGTATTAGTTTGTTACAGCTAGTATTAGTTTGTAGAGCTAGCTAGTTAACAACTAAACTGTAGTAGTTTGTTTGTAACTGCTATAGCAAACTCCAACAATTCATTGGCTATTCACAAAAGCATATTTCCAGCTCACTAAAATCCAAAATCAGTGTTTCTAATCTGCAGGCATTTCTCTTTCATGTGGAGATTCAGAGATCTGGATTCTTTCCCTTCTGAGCAACATTGCTCCTCTTTTATGGCCGAGATCACTCAGTCACCCATACAGCAAAGGAGGCTGAGAAATGTAGTCTACTTATGTGTCCGGGGGGGGGGGGGGGGGGGAACAGATTTGGTGAGCAGTTAGGAAGTCTCTGCTACAAGTTTTGAAGTCAACAAAACTTGTTTTGAATCCTGGCTCCACAATTGACTATGTGATCAGGAACAAGTTACTTAAACTCTCTGAGTTTCTTCATTTGTAAAATGAGGATTACAACATCTTCATGTGGTTGCTTGTGAGGATAAGCAAGAAAATAATAATAACAAACATCCAACATTCCTTAAGTGCCAGGTCACATCCACATTATCTCATATAATTTTCACAAGCCACCTATAAAGTAGAAAGTATTGTTACCATCTCTATTTTACAGACTAAGGTTGTAGTAGATGAGGTACAAAAATCACCAAAGATTGTTCATGTCCCCTTGTATCCACATCCTGTACAATGTGATTTTGCAGTAACTGTCATCAAAAGACAGATCCCTACCCATGAATCTGGTCTGGCCTTGTGACTTGCTTCAGCCAACAGAATGTGGCAAAAGTGACATTGCCAATTGTCAGCCTAGACTACTAGCTATTTTGGACCCCCTGCAACAACAACATCAATTAAAACAAAATCTGCCCAAGATCACAAAACTACATAAAAATTAATTTTCAACAAATAAAGGAGTTCTCAGGTAAGCAAAGCCTTAGCTCTGATGTCATTATACTTGTCTCTGATTGAGACCACTCACACATGGGCATTTGTGTGTACACAAAAGCAGCAGCGTTTATTGAGAACAGCATGAGTCTTGGAGTCAGCCATGAATTTAAATACAGTGCCCAGGGTTTACTGGCTGTGTGATCCTTTCTGCATGTCAGGGTCCTTAACTGCAAAACGGGTGTGTCTACTTCATGGACATTATGACTCATCCATCCTTCACCCCTCTGCACATTGGCTGCGGAAACTGCCGGACCAAATTTGTGTTCTATCTCTCACGGATCCGTATACAGGAGCTTACACCGTGCTTTTTTTTTTAAATAACTTTATTTATTTTATTTATTTTTGGCTGCGTTGGGTCTTCGTTGCTGCGCGCGGGCTTTCTCTAGTTGCGGCGAGCGGGGACTACTCTTCGTTGTGGTGCGTGGGCTTATCATCGCGATGGCTTCTCTTGTTGCAGAGCATAGGCTTTAGGCACGCGGGCTTCAGTAGTTGTAGCATACGGGCTCAGTAGTTGTGGCTCGCGGGCCCTAGAGCACAGGCTCAGTAGTTGTGGCGCACGGGCTTTGTTGCACCGTGGCATGTGGGATCTTCCCGGACTAGGACTTGAACCCGTGTCCCCTGCATTGGCAGGCGGATTCTTAACCACTGTGCCACCAGGGAAGCCCCACCATGCATTTTGTATAATAACATGTTCTTTGCCTCCACTTAGTTTTTCCCTCATTAATTTTCTTTTCACCCTGATTGCTTCACTTTATGAAAAACTTATATTTGTTTTGGCAAGCCCCTTTAAACCCTTTCTGGAAAAGCATAATATTGAACACATAAAGAACAAAATTGAATAATTTATCAATTACTGATAAATAGTGGATCCAGTACAATGTAATATCGAGTCACTGAATAACTAAAAAACCAAACATTCCCTCATCACCTCAATCACATCTATGGAAATATTAAATCCAAAGTGTTTCCATCTAGTTCCACAGAACTCTGTGTGCATCAAGGTACTAAACCAAACCAAACTCTTTCAGTGCTGGTGCTTCTGAACATTACTTAGCCTTACCTCCGAGTTATCACAGTATAAACCCAACAAGGGAAAAATGTTCAAGATTATTTTGCTTCATTGAAAAGAAAGGCAAAAGACCCAACTGGCTACATTAGTACACAGCATATATTATTTAGAAAAAGATGTATTTTTTAAACTATGCAAATCTGACCTCAGTGTAAACCAATGTATAAATCTGGGACTATGATCTCTTCATGGGTAAATGCTTACAAACTGACGGGTCTGGAAAACTTCTAATATCCCTATCTACCAAGATTTCCCTGGCAGTCCAGTGGTTAAGACACCGTGCTTCCACTGCAGGGGGTGCAGGTTCGATCCCTGGTCAGGGAACTAAGATCCCGCATGCCGCAAAAAAATTAATTAATTAAAAATTTAAAAATCCATACCTACTTATGGCGGGGACCCCATAGGAGACGTTCACAGTCACACACAGTAGCTCAGACGTTCAGAAACATAAAAGAAGGGGACAGCTAGAGCCCCGACTTTGAATTCCAAGAGACTGGATCCTAATCCTGGCTTTGTCACCTATTAACTGTGTAGCTAATGTTACTATAAGATGATTTTTGACCTTTTTATAAACCCAAAGGAGACCCCGTAGCGCAGGGATTCTGACGTTTCAAAGACCCAGTTTAGGAGTGTCTTATGCTTCCCTCCCCAACCCCTAGCTTTCTCCTGGCAACTACCCAGGGGACTGGGCTAGAATCCAGAGAAGGGCCCAACCCCAAGTCTGTTTTCCATCACCTTCTCAAGTACTCACTTTCCCCTCCTCCCTTCTCCTCCTCTTCTTACTTCTCACCACTCATCTCTAGTCCTCACCTTTCACCTCTGTCTTCAAAATATTTCTCTTTCAGTCTCTCCTCTTCCATTTCATGTGTAAGCTAAAAGCACAACATGCAATGAAGAGTCAAAAAAGTCCTGAGTGTTTAAGAAAATTGGGCTTGATAATAAGCCAGTGACATCAAGAGCCTGGTAAGTTTCCAGAAGCTGTCTTCAGAATCTCTACAGAAACTACATAGTGGGTAACGCCTGGGCTTTGAAATCAGACAAATTTACATTCTACTCCCAGCTGTGAGTCTTACAACTAGTGTGTTCTTGGAAAAATCATATAAGAGACTCCTTTTTCCTTAACTGTTAAAGAGAAATTGAATGAGATAATTCACATAAAGCACTTAGCACAGTTGTCTACATGGCAAGTATGCAGAGAATGTTAGCTATTATTAATCCTGTTATCACCTCCCCCTATTTCTTGTACTTAGCTTTTCTTTGATGACTAGGATTCAAGATAAATTTTTAACCTTTTTTTTCTGTAACAGTATGTGGGATAAGAAAACTTCCTTCTGTTTTTTATATACATTTATAAGAATTCAGCTTTACTATATGCTATCGTGGGCTAGCCTAGAAACCTAAACGCTGAGGGGAGGTGGGAAGGGAGGTTGGATTCCAAGTTGCTAATTCAGCTTGACAAACCAGATCACAGTCTGTTTGCAGGTTTATAAGAGGAGACCTTAGAGTCAGTCCTTGGTGGAAATGGACTCATTAACTCCTTTTAACTATTCCCTGGGTTCCTACCCAGCTCCATGTCACAGGTCTGGAGACAGAATTGGAAGGGGATGCAGAACAAGGGTGGAATCAGAAAGAAGTGGAACTAACTCATCAGGGAGCATCCTAAGAGACATAAGGATCTTGGCCCTTCTTGTTAGATGAAGTGAAGAATGGAGTAACCAGATCAAAGACTAAGCAGAAGTTTGTGTAATTATGTTGAAGTAATACACTGAGGCTTTCTCAGTAGACACACTCAGTATGTATCGGCTCCGCAGACCCTCAACAAGTCTCCTGAGCCGTGGACTTGGAAGGGTTCATCCTATAGCCAGTACACAGTTCTAGAGCAGCATCTCCAGTGGCCCTTACCAGCGCACCAAACGTATCTGAATTTTCCAAAGCATGAAATTTGATATGAAAACCTATGCTGTCTCTACCCTCTTTTCATCACTCTTCTGTTTCTACTTCCTTCTTGCTGGTAGGCCTAGAACCTAGTATAGTCTAGTAAGTTGGTGAAAAAAATAGAGAAAAAAATCAAGAAGGGAAGAAATGATGAAAATTTTCATTGCTTTTTGTCTGGGAGGAAATTAGATAAACTTCTATTGGCAAATGCAAACTATCTTTTTTCCCATATAAAAGTGAATTGTCTCCTTCTCATATTTGAATATGTCCTTGGGTAAAATCATCACAGAGGTCACTGCTAAATCTTTCTTTTGTCTCTCCTCACCTATGTGTTATATCTGAGATGAAATAGATTTCCTATGTAAAGTATGCTTGTAGCCCCGAGTAAGTGTCACATAAAAAATTATGATGGGGGGGGGATTGGAGAAGATGGCGGAAGAGTAAGACGCGGAGATCACCTTCCTTCCCACAGATACAGTAGAAATACATCTACACGTGGAACTGCTCCTACAGAACACCCACTGAACGCTGGCAGAAAACGTCCGACCTCCAAAAAGGCAAGAAACTCCCCCCGTACAGGGGTAGGGCAAAAGAAAAAAGAAATAACAGAGACAAAAGAATAGGGACGGCACCTGCACCAGTGGGAGGGAGCTGTGAAGGAGGAAAGGTTTCCACGCACTAGGAGCCCCTTCGCGGGCGGAGACTGCGGGTGGCGGAGGGGGGAAGCTTCAGAGTCACGGAGGAGAGCGCAGCCACAGGGGTGCGGAGGGCAAAGCTGAGAGATTCCCGCACGGAGGAGCAGTGCCGACCAGCACTCACCAGCCCGAGAGGCTTGTCTGCTCACCTGCCGGGGCGGGCGGGGCTGGGAGCTGAGGCTCGGCTTCGGTTCGGATCGCAGGGAGAGGACTGGGGCTGGCGGCGTGAACACAGCCTGAAGGGGTTAGCGCACCACAGCTAGCCGGGAGGGAGTCCAGGGAAAAAGTCTGCAGCTGCCAAAGAGGCAAGAGACTTTTTCTTGCCTCTTTGTTTCGCGGCGGGCAAGGAGAGGGGATTCAGAGCGCCGCCTAAACGAACTCCAGAGAAGGGCGCGAGCCGCGGCTATCAGCGCGGATCCCACAGCAACAGGGGCGCAGAGGGAAAATCGGAGAGACTCCCGCACAGAGGCTCGGCGCCGAGCGGCGCTCACCAGCCCGAGAGGCTTGTCTGCTCCCCCGCCGGGGCGGGCAGGGCTGGGAGCTGAGGCTCGGGCTGCGGTCGCATCGCAGGGAGAGGACTGGGGCTGGCGGCGTGAACACAGCCTGAAGGGGTTGGCGCAACCACAGCTGGCTGGGAGGGAGACCGGGAAAAGGTCTGCAGCTGCCGAAGAGGCAAGAGACTTTTTCTTGCCTCTTTGTTTCGCTGCGCGCAAGGAGAGGGGATTCAGAGTGCCGCCTAAACGAACTCCAGAGAAGGGCGCGAGCCGCGGTTATCAGCGCAGACCCCAGAGACGGGCATGAGACGCTGGGGCTGCTGCTGCCGCCTCCAAAAAGCCTGTGTGTGAGCACAGGTCACTCTCCACACCGCCCCTCCCGGTAGCCTGTGCAGCCCGCCACTGCCAGGGTCCCGGGATCCAGGGACAACATCCCCGGGAGAACGCACTGCACGCCTCAGGCTGGTGCAACGTCACGCCGGCCTCTGACGCCGCAGGCTCGCCCCGCCTCCTCCGTACCGCTCCCTCCCCGCGGCCTGGGTGAGCCAGAGCCCCCGAAGCAGCTGCTCCTTTAACCCCGTCCTGTCTGGGCGGGGAACAGACGCCCTCAGGCGACCTACACGCAGAGGCGGGTCCAAATCCAAAGCTGAACCCCAGGAGCTGTGCGAACAGGGAAGAGAAGGGGAAATCTCTCCCAGCAGCCTCAGAAGCAGCGGATTAAAGCTCCACAGACAACTTGATGTGCCTGCATCTGCTGAACACCTGAATAGACAACGAATCAGCCCAAATTCAGGAGGTGGACTCTGGGAGCAGGAGATATTAATTTTTCCCCTTTTCCTTTTTTTTGTGAGTGTATATGTATATGCTTCTGGGTGAGATTTTGTCTGTATAGCTTTGCTTTACAATAGCTTTATTTTACTTCACTATATTATAGCCTCTTTCTTTCTTTCTTTCTATTTTTTCTCCCTTTTACTCTGAGCCGTGTGGATGAAAGGCTCTTGGTGCTCCAGCCAGGCATCAGGGCCGTGCTTCTGAGGTGGGAGAGCCAACTTCAGGACACTGGTCCACAAGAGACCTCCCAGCTCCACGTAATACCAAACGGCAAAAATCTCCCAGAGATCTCCATCTCAACATCAAGACCCAGCTTCACTCAACGACCAGCAAGCTACAGTGCTGGACATCCTATGCCAAACAACTAGCTAGACAGGAACACAACCCCATCCATTGGCAGAGAGGCTGCCTAAAATCATAATAAGGCCACAGACACCACAAAATACACCACCAGACGTGGACGTGCCCACCAGAAAGACAAGATCTAGTCTCATCCACCAGAACTCAGGCACTAGTTCCCTCCACCAGGAAGCCTACACAACCCACTGAACCAACCTTAGCCACTGGGGACAGATACCAAAAACAAAGGGAACTACGAACCTGCAGCCTGTGAAAAGGAGACCCCAAACACAGTAAGATAGGCAAAATGAGACGACAGAAAAACACACAGCAGATGAAGGAGCAGGCTCAAAACACACTGGACTTAACAAATGAAGAGGAAATAGGTAGTCTACCTGAAAAAGAATTCAGAATAATGATAGTAAGGATGATCCAAAATCTTGGAAATAGAATAGACAAAATGCAAGAAACATTTAACAAGGATGTAGAAGAACTAAAGAGGAACCAAGCAATGATGAAAAACACAATAAATGAAATCAAAAATACTCTAGATGGGATCAATAGTAGAATAACTGAGGCAGAAGAAAGGATAAGTGACCTGGAAGATAAAATGGTGGAAATAACTACTACAGAGCAGGATAAAGAAAAAAGAATGAAAAGAACTGAGGACAGTCTCAGGGACCTCTGGGACAACATTAAACGTGCCAACATTCGAATTATAGGGGTACCAGAAGAAGAAGAGAAAAAGAAAGGGACTGAGAAAATTTTTGAAGAGATTATAGTTGAAAACTTCCCTAATATGGGAAAGGAAATAGTTAATCAAGTCCTGGAAGCACAGAGAGTCCCATACAGGATAAACCCAAGGAGGAACACGCCAAGACACATATTAATCAAACTGTCAAAAATTAAATATAAGGAAAACATATTAAAGGCAGCAAGGGAAAAAAAACAAATAACACACAAGGGAATCCCCATAAGGTTAACATCTGATCTATCAGCAGAAACTCTGCAAGCCAGAAGGGAGTGGCAGGATATACTTAAAGTGATGAAGGAGAAAAACCTACAACCAAGATTACTCTACCTAGCAAGGATCTCATTCAGATTCGATGGAGAAATTAAAACCTTTACAGACAAGCAAAAGCTGAGAGAGTTCAGCACCACCAAACCAGCTTTACAACAAATGCTAAAGGAAATTCTCTAGGCAAGAAACACAAGAGAAGGAAAACACCTACAATAACAAACCCAATACATTTAAGAAAATGGGAATAGGAACATACATATCGATAATTACCTTGAATGTAAATGGATTAAATGCTCCCACCAAAAGACACAGGCTGGCTGAATGGATACAAAAACAAGACCCATATATATGCTGTCTACAAGAGACCCACTTCAGACCTAGGGACACATACAGACTGAAAGTGAGGGGATGGAAAAAGATATTCCATGCAAATGGAAATCAAAAGAAAGCTGGAGTAGCAATTCTCATATCAGACAAAATAGACTTTAAAATAAAGACTATTACAAGAGACAAAGAAGGACACTATATAATGATCAAGGGATCGATCCAAGAGGAAGGTATAACAATTGTAAATATTTATGCACCCAACATAGGAGCACCTCAATACATAAGGCAAATACTAACAGCCATAAAAGGGGAAATTGACAGCAACACAATCATAGTAGGGGACTTTAACACCCCACTTTCACCAATGGACAGATCATCCAAAATGAAAATAAATAAGGAAACACAAGCTTTAAATGATACATTAAACAAGATGGACTTAATTGATATTTATAGGACATTCCACCCAAAAACAACAGAATACACATTTTTCTCAAGTGCTCATGGAACATTCTCCAGGATAGATCATATCTTGGGTCACAAATCAAGCCTTGGTAAATTTAAGAAAATTGAAATCGTATCAAGTATCTTTTCCGACCACAACGCTATGAGACTAGATATCAATTACAGGAAAAGATCTGTAAAAAATACAAACACATGGAGGCTACACAATACATTACTTAATAACGAAGTGATTACTGAAGAAATCAAAGGGGAAATCAAAAAATACCTAGAAACAAATGACAATGGAGACACGACGACCCAAAACCTATGGGACGCAGCAAAAGCAGTGCTAAGAGGGAAGTTTATAGCAATACAAGCCTACATCAAGAAACAGGAAACATCTCGAATAAACAACCTAACCTTGCACCTAAAGCAATTAGAGAAAGAAGACCAAAAAAACCCCAAAGCCAGCAGAAGGAAAGAAATTATAAAGATCAGGTCAGAAATAAATGAAAAAGAAATGAAGGAAACAATAGCAAAAATCAATGAAACTAAAAGCTGGTTCTTTGAGAAGATAAACAAAATTGATAAACCATTAGCCAGACTCATCAAGAGAAAAAGGGAGAAGACTCAGATCAACAGAATTAGAAATGAAAAAGGAGAAGTAACCACTGACACTGCAGAAATACAAAAGATCATGAGAGATTACTACAAGCAACTATATGCCAATAAAATGGACAACCTGGAAGAAATGGACAGATTCTTAGAAATGCACAAACTGCCGAGACTGAACCAGGAAGAAATAGAAAATATGAACAGACCAATCACAAGCACTGAAATTGAAACTGTGATTAAAAACCTTCCAACAAACAAAAGCCCAGGACCAGATGGCTTCACAGGCGAATTCTATCAAACATTTAGAGAAGAGCTAACACCTATCCTTCTCAAACTCTTCCAAAATATTGCAGAGGGAGGAACACTCCCAAACTCATTCTACGAGGCCACCATCACCCTGATACCAAAACCAGACAAAGATGTCACAAAGAAAGAAAACTACAGGCCAATATCACTGATGAACATAGATGCAAAAATCCTCAACAAAATACTAGCAAACAGAATCCAACAGCACATTAAAAGGATCATACACCATGATCAAGTGGGGTTTATCCCAGGAATGCAAGGATTCTTCAATATACGCAAATCAATCAATGTGATACACCATATTAACAAATTGAAGGAGAAAAACCATATGATCATCTCAATAGATGCAGAGAAAGCTTTCAACAAAATTCAACACCCATTTATGATAAAAGCCCTGCAGAAAGTAGGCATAGAGGGAACTTTCCTCAACATAATAAAGGCCATATATGACAAACCCACAGCCAACATTGTCCTCAATGGTGAAAAACTGAAACCATTTCCACTAAGATCAGGAACAAGACAAGGTTGCCCACTCTCACCACTATTATTCAACATAGTTTTGGAAGTGTTAGCCACAGCAATCAGAGAAGACAAAGAAATAAAAGGAATCCAAATCGGAAAAGAAGAAGTAAAGCTGTCACTATTTGCAGACGACATGATACTATACATAGAGAATCCTAAAGATGCCACCAGAAAACTCCTAGAGCTAATCAATGAATTTGGTAAAGTAGCAGGATACAAAATTAATGCACAGAAATCTCTTGCATTTCTATACACTAATGACGAAAAATCTGAAAGTGAAATTAAGAAAACACTCCCATTTACCATTGCAACAAAAAGAATAAAATATCTAGGAATAAACCTACCTAAGGAGACAAAAGACCTGTATGCAGAAAATTATAAGACACTGATGAAAGAAATTAAAGAGGATACAAATAGATGGAGAGATATACCATGTTCCTGGATTGGAAGAATCAACATTGTGAAAATGTCTCTACTACCCAAAGCAATCTACAGATTCAATGCAATCCCTATCAAACTACCACTGGCATTTTTCACAGAACTAGAACAAAAAATTTCACAATTTATATGGAAACACAAAAGACCCCGAATAGCCAAAGCAATCTTGAGAACGAAAAATGGAGCTGGGGGAATCAGGCTCCCTGACTTCAGACTATATTACAAAGCTTCAGTAATCAAGACAGTTTGGTACTGGCACAAAAACAGAAATATAGATCAATGGAACAGGATAGAAAGCCCAGAGATAAACCCACACACATATGGTCACCTTATCTTTGATAAAGGAGGCAAGCATATACAGTGGAGAAAAGACAGCCTCTTCAATAAGTGGTGCTGGGAAAATTGGACAGGAACATGTAAAAGTATGAAATTAGAACACTCCCTGACACCATGCACAAAAATAAACTCAAAATGGATTAAAGACCTAAGTGTAAGGCCAGACACTATCAAACTCTTAGAGGAAAACATAGGCAGAACACTCTATGACATACATCACAGCAAGATTCTTTTTGACCCAGCTCCCAGAGAAATGGAAATAAGAACACAAATAAACAAATGGGACCTAATGAAACTTAAAAGCTTTTGCACAGCAAAGGAAACCATAAACAAGACCAAAAGACAACCCTCAGAATGGGAGAAAATATTTGCAAATGAAGCAACTGACAAAGGATTAATCTCCAAGATTTACAAGCAGCTCATGCAGCTCAATAACAAAAAAACGAACAACCCAATCCAAAAATGGGCAGAAGATCTAAATAGACATTTCTCCAAAGGAGATATACAGATGGCCTACAGACACATGAAAGAATGCTCAACATCATTAATCATTAGAGAAATGCAAATCAAAACTACAATGAGATATCATCTCACACCGGTCAGAATGGCCATCATCAAAAAATCTAGAAACAATAAATGCTGGAGAGGGTGTGGAGGAAAGGGAACACTCTTGCACTGCTGGTGGGAATGTAAATTGATACAGCCACTATGGAGAACAGTATGGAGGTTCCTTAAAAAACTACAAATAGAACTACCATACGACCCAGCAATCCCACTACTGGGCATATACCCTGAGAAAACCATAGGTCAAAAAGAGTCATGTACCAAAATGTTCATTGCAGCTCTATTTACAATAGCCAGAACATGGAAGCAACCTAAATGTCCATCGACAGATGAATGGATAAAGAAGATGTGGCACATATATACAATGGAATATTACTCAGCCATGAAAAGAAATGAAATGGAGGTATTTGTAATGAGGTGGATGGAGTTAGAGTCTGTCATACAGAGTGAAGTAAGTCAGAAAGAGAAAAACAAATACAGTATGCTAACACATATATACGGAATCTAAGGGGAAAAAAAAAAAAAAAAAGGCCATGAAGAACCTAGTGGCAAGACGGGAAGAAAGACACAGACCTACTAGAGAATGGACTTGAGGATATGGGGAGGGGGTGGGGTGAGATGTGACAGGGTAAGAGAGTGTCATGGACATATATACACTACCAAATGTAAAATAGATAACTAGTGGGAAGCAGCCGCATAGCACAGGGAGATCAACTCGGTGCTTTGTGACCACCCAGAGGGGTGGGATGGGGAGGGTGGGAGGGAGGGAGATGCAAGAGGGAAGAGAAATGGGAACATATTGTATATGTATAACTGATTCACTTTGTTAAAAAGCAGAAGCTAACACACTATTGTAAGGCAATTATACTTCAATAAAGATGTTTAAAAAAAAAAATTATGATGTAGATCATTGACTATATATGTTTATCTTTTGATTAGTATACTGAAACATGTGAACATACTTCCTTTCATGATACAGTGATTCTACAAATTTGAATATGGGCAAAATTTTAATAATTTATGTCAAAGTAAGTGTGATTAAATTGAGTGGAATATTTGTAAAGCTAAAAAAATAATAAAATACGTCAGTTTGGGAACTCATTGACTTACATGCCTTAAATCTGAGTCAGATTTCCCCTGATACTAGTGTTGAAGAAAAAGGATTTTCTCCCTCCCATCCAACCCAATTTATTATTTATTTCTGCTTTTTTCCATTTAAGCTTCCTTTGTCATCGTAAGGTAATCAGAAGGAAATTCCATATTTTGCTATTTCAAGTCGATGTCAGAATCAGAAAAACGATGAGAGTTTGGCCTCCTAGATAATGGTCTTTCCTTCTGCAGTTACATAAACTCAATACTGATTTCCATTTCCTAACACTGCTCTCTTTCCTCTATTTACCATTCGTTCATTTGACAAATGTTTACTGTCATGTTGCAGCCACAGAGAATAAGGCAGACACAGTCCTTATATTATTGCAAGTTACAGGGGTAGTCCTGGCTTCAGATGAAGCTTTATCCATGACTTACACAACATCTTTCAGCCCTGCTTTCTCGGGAACGGCTCCACGCTCAAAGAGATTTCTTTTCACGGCTCCAAAAAATGGCTACAGCAGCTATCTCCTTATCCTTTCACTTTCAGTCGAAAAGAGGGTCCATTCCCCCTATACCTCAAATAAAGAACCTGGAATTGAGTCTTGTTGGTCCCAGTTGGTCTGACTTAGGTCATGGGCCAACTCCCAACCAATCAATGTGATCAGGGATATAGGATATGTGATGGGCTTACAGTAATCACAGCTCACTCTTAGAACTAGTCAGAGCCCATTGCATGATGCTGAGAACCTCACAGCACTTGTAGGAAACAGAGGAAGGTATGAAATGGATGCCAGAAGGAACGAGGTACATCCACTATACTCCCAGTCCTTGCAGAGTTAATTAGCCTCTGCGGAATGGGCAGGATGATGGGAACTCATCAATTCAGTGTATGCATGAATCATTTCTGATACATGAGGACTAACAAGTGTGTAGTCCTGGGAGTCTTCCCATAGCAACAGGATGCAGGCTGATTGTTCTGTTAAAAAACAACACTAAGCAGCCACCATATGCTCAGAACTGCTGGCCTCCGGCAGTGATCTAGAGGTGAAACATTTTGTGTCCGATTAGCCTACACTTTGATTCATGCAGTGCCTAAGAATTTACCTTCATTTAAGAGTCCAAGGTTTCAGATAAATTTGACAAGAGCTGCTGTAAGTTAAAGTGTTTACAAGGATGTTAGTTTCCTCAGTGAATCATGATTTAATTTTCGTATGTGGAGCTGGTTAGAGAAAACTGCAAATAGTTGGCTCCATTCAAATCTCACATTAGTAAAAAATATTCCTTCTCCACCTTGTTTACAACCTTAAGTATTGGATTTAATTCTAATCTCACATGTTACATCCCATCATTAATCTAATGCTCTCTGGCAGTGGTTCTTAATCTTAGCCACACAATGGAAGGACTTGGGGGGCTTTAGAATATGTCTGTGCCTAAGTCTCAGTCCCAGAAATTCTGTTATCATTGGTCGAGGGTGTGGCCAAGGTTAAGAACCATGGCTCTAAGTAAAATCTTGTTAGGGATGATAATGTGTCTCCTAGGAAACCTGCCCAATTTGCACATGCAACTAATTGAGATGCTAGAGCCAATCAGTTAAGAAAAAGTTGAAGTTGATTTAGGATTAAATCAAATTCAGAAATAGGGAGAAACGTTCCCTAGATCAACAGCAAAGCACCTATCTGTGCCTGCTTTTGCCCCCATCACCATACGCACATCTCCACCTCTCTACTGCCACCCCCTGGTCTAAGCCACCATCATCTGCCTGGGCCACTGCAACAGGCTCCCAGTTCTCTCTCACCTGCTGTCACAGCGCAGCCAGAGTGAGCTTCTTAAAATATAAATTAGAACACGTCACTTCCTTCCTCAAAAACCTTCAAAGGATTCCCACTGCTTACGCTAAAAAATACGCAAGCTTTCCAAGCCATTGTCTGCTCAACCCCCTCATTCATTACACGATGGCCACACTGACCTTTCATTTCCTCCACATCTTTCCAATCTCAGGGCCTCTGTGTGTGTTGTTCCCTCTTCCTAGAATGCTCTATACACATACATACGTACACACACACACACACACACACACACACCTGATCTTTTCCCACTATACACGCATTCTTTGCCTTGCTCACTTTACTTATTCCTATAGTCTCAGCTTATATGTCACTTCCTCAAAGAGGTTGTCCCTGACCCCTAATATAAAGTGACTCCCCAGTTTTATACTCTCTTAGTGCCTGATTTTATATCTTCCTAGGATGGGGTTACTTGTACAGCATCTGGCTCGCCCTCTAGACTCTAAGCTCCCTGAAGACCAGGGTGGTTCTGTTTTGCTCACCTATGTATGTCCCAGTACCAAGCATTGCCCCAATCCATAGCAGATGCTCAATAAATATTCAATGTAAATGAAGGAAGTGTATTTTATTACACCATTTACTTACACTGAGGGATATTGTAAAAAATAGCTTCTAAAGGTAAGTATAGCCATATTTACTCAAGATGATGTTCAGATTCCTGTTCACTACATTATATTGTTATAAGTGTTCTCTTTATGAAGAGCCATAGGAGAGAGTTTTTTACTTTCAGTTCTAGGAAGAGTAATGTTTTTCTCGAGTAACCAGTTGGTGTTTTGCTACTATATTCCGAAAGTCATACTATTTTGATTCTATAATGATTCTATTAATCATTAACCAGTTAGGCTTCCCTCTTTGCTTTGACTGATTAGAAGCTCAAAGCCACTTGTAACCCTCCCCAACAGTCCCGCCACCCCTGCCCCACCAGCACCAGAATAGACTCTAGTGATATGGATTTTGCATTCTAACCTTGCTACAGTTTACCCTAATCAGTCCTTCATTGTCCCTCAGCTCATTTTTAATTATAATGTATTTGTAAACCATCTTAAATACTCTCTGGAACTAAGCAAGACATAGTAAATAAATTAAATAATGAAAAATAATTTATTCAATGAAAACAGAAAGAATATCTATGTGATGAGTTGTGTTTCAGGAGTTTCAATAAATGACACCTCTTTTCCCTGCTTGAGAGAGAGAAAAAGGAGTCAAATAGAAAAAGAGCAGAATGGGTTTAAGCACATAAGCCATCACAAACAGTATTGGAAAACAAAGGCTTATGGAGGGAAGGAGGGAGGATGAGAGAGAGAGAGAGAGAAGAGAAACAGAGCTTTTACATCTGTGTCAGACAGATCTCAAACGGAAAGGGGAAGGGCTGAGCAGGGCCTACCCAGTTACCGTTCTCAAATTTACCAGTCAGATCATTCTCTCCACTCCCCTGGGGGCAGTCAGGCCAAGAGTATTAATACTAAGTGATGCCTTCACGTGGGAACATTAAGCCAAGGGAAAAGATGCCCCCTCTCCCCAAACATTATTGACTTTATAACATTTATTTCAGCTAGTAGATATTTTATAACATAAAGTTACTGTATCAGTTTCCTATTGCTGCTGCAACAAATTACTGAAAGCTTATCATCTTAGTATCTTATTTCTGACCTCCAGAAATGTATCTCATTAAACTTACTGGGTTGGCCAAAAAGTTCGTTCGGTTTTTTCTGTAAGATGCTACAAAAACCTGAATGAACTTTTTGGCCAACCCAATACAATCAAGGTTTGAGCAGACCTGCATTCCTGCAGGCTACAGGGGGAAATCCATTCCTTGCCTTTTCCAGCCTCTAGAGGTCGCCTTCATTTCTTGGCTTAGGGTTCTATTTGCATCACCCCAACCTCTGCTTCCATCCTGACATCTTCTCTGACTCTTCTGCCTCTCTCTATCCCTTGTAAGAATCCTTGTGATTACATCAAGCCCACCAGGTAATCCAGGATAATCTCCCCAACTCAAAATCCTGAACTTAATCAAATCTGCCAAGTCCCTTTTGCTATATAAGGTAACATATTCACAGATTTGGGGGATTATGAGGTGGGCATCTTTGGGGGACCATCATTCTGCCTACAATTGTTACACCAAATAGGTATCTGTGGATGTCCCAAGGTATGAATTTGGGATATGCTTAAAACCATATCAAAGAACTGTCTCCAGTGTCCAGTACCATCCATTCAAACCAGTCCATGTATTCCAACGGTTCAGTCCAAAGACAAGATATAAAATGCTTCTTCACCCTGGAAATGTAGTTCAGGGATATGCCTAAGCTGATTTTAACCCTAAAAAAAAATCACTCCTTCCCAATTAACACCTCTCTAGCATGCAGCTGTGATGAAAGAGGCTATTTTGTTATTCCTCCAGCCTGGACTTCACCATTCCCAAACTCTCTCTGCCCTTTCCACCCCCTACTCCTAGCATCTCCTAACCTCCCTTCATTCCTCCACTTCCAGAAGTGCAACGGCGTCATAAGGATGGGATAAGAAGCATCTCTTAAGAACAGGAATGTAAAGGTGAGATAATATTTACCAGAGAAATTAGGAAATTCTCCATAATTGTTCAAGAAGGATTTGCCTGGATGTTTAGACAATTTTTCTAGCCCTGCTCCTAGCTCTAGGTTATATATATAGTTTATTTCTCTTGCCTTTCCTTACTCTTTTACATTTATACTTACTTATAAGCCCCCAAAGGTCAATGCCTCTATAATTCTCAAGGTGAAAGTCCTTTAGAACCCAAGGCAGTACCATGCTAAGGGGCATTCAACAGATGCATATTTGTTAATAGATGCATGTTTTTCAATAGTGCCATCATTTGCCTGTGAGTGCCAATTCCTAATTCCTTCATATGCCAAAAATACACTCATCTGAATACTTCAAACACACGTAGGTTACAGATAATATTTTTAATCATTTTCTTTCACTTCTGTAGGCTACTGCCCCCTTCTTGCCTATCTCTGTTTTCCTCCAGGCATTTCTAGTTTTAAGCAAGTCGGCACGCATTGACTTGTAAGGCTATTCCCTTCTCACCCTTCTTGAGATCATATACAAAAACAATTAGTTACAAATGCCATACCTCACAGAGAGCCAGGAGACCTGATCCTTGGACAAAATCTGAAAGAGAAAACTCTTTGCTGACAGTTGAAAGACCAGCCAATGTGATGATTTTTTTTTTAACTGTTTGAATTTATCTCAGGAGGTATGATTAATGTTCATTTACTCTCATTAATTCTATATTTTTAAAAAATCTGTAATGTAGTTAACAGGTGTGCTTTTCTATTTTTCTCTCCTCCTCGTAACTGGGAGTCAGATTTGGGAGCAGAGTCTACAGCTCTAGCACCATCCACCACAGTGCTCCTGGGAAGCATGGAGTTGGAGTGATGATAGAACAAGTCCCTGGCAGAGATCAGGGTCAAGGGTTTCGGCTGCTCCCCCCAGACTATGAAATTAAGAACTTCAAAGTCTGCCTTATGTCACACAAGCCTGGATCATGGTTGTCTCAACTGTCAGTGCTGGAGACTAGCCAAACACTCGATTACTGTCTAGCTTGGAGTGTGCCCAAGCCATGGGTTCAATAGCTTTCCTTGTTTCCTAGAATTGATCAGTTTCAATTCAAGAATTGTGTCTGTTAACCACACCAGAAAGTATCACCAGGACCTCCTGCTGTGATTTCTTGAGTGCTAGGAAAGCTACAGTCTCACATAAACTCGCCTCCTGCATACCAGATGCTCCTGAGGGCCTATTAGAGATTTACCAGCCTGATGCCATTCTCTCTAAAATGTACACCCTCTTGTTGGGGGCGGGGCAGATTTGAAGCTATCCATTTATTTAACAAATACCCATTTATTGAACATCCATTTTTTTTTAATTAATTTTTGTTGGAGTATAGTTGCTTTACAATGTTGTGTTAGTTCCTGCTGTACAGCAAAGTGAATCAGCTATACGTATACATATATCCCGTCTTTTTTGGATTTCCCTTCCCATTTAGGTCACCACAGAGCATTGAGTAGAGTTCCCTGTGCTATACAGTAGGTTCTCATTAGTTATCTATTTTATACATAGTAGTGTGTATATGTCAATGCCAATCTCCCAATTCATCCCACCTCCCACCTCCCCCTTTGGTAACCATAAATTTGTTCTCTACATCTGTGTCTCTGTTTCTGCTTTGCAAATAAGATCATCTGTATCGTTTCTCTAGATTCCACATATAAGTGATATTATAGGATATTTGTTTTTCTATTTCTGACTTATTTCACTCTGTGTGACGGTCTCTAGGTCCATCCACGTCTCTGCAAATGCCACAATCAAGACACTATGCTGGGTCCTAGAAGTTGGTCTTTGCCTGTAAGGAGTTCACAGTCTACTCAGTTATTAAGTGTTCGTAGACCTCAATGTGTTGGCGAGGGTGATGGGGGAGAAAAGAGGATATATTTTGATAAAGAAGAGGAAAGAAGGATACCAATTCCTAGGCCAGAGAGGAGGAAGTGGGGTGAGGGGAGCTCACCCAGAGAAGGCAAATTTGTCTGATTTCACCAGCTGCCCGTTAAGCTGTGTCCACACAGGCCCTTACAGTGGACAGACAGACAGCGATAGTAGCTACTTCCACAGGTCCAGAAACACACTTGTGTAAATTAGGTCACAGAACTTCAAACAGACACTCAGAAATCCCCACATAGAAGAAAGCACATTGGTTTGGTTTGGTTTGGTTTGGTTTGGTTTTTTGGAGTATAATTGCTCTACAATGTTGTGTTAGTTTCTGCTGTGCAATGAAGTGAATCAGCTCTACGTATACATGTATCCCCTCCCTCTTAGACCTCCCTCCCACCCCCCGCATCTCACCCATCTAGGTCGTCACAGAGCACAGAGCTGAGCTCCCTGTTTTTTACTGTACTCCAAGCTTCTGAGTATAATCTACTGAAATATTGAAATAAATGACTGAGAAAATCAGCCCAGTTCATGGTCCCATTTGCCCCAATCATTTGCCTCCCTCCCTTTCCTCATGCTCTCACATTTTGAGGTCAATTTCCCCTCAGTAATGATCCAAGGGAGTGAGACAAAATTTTCCAAGCCTCAAGATTACTTGTTTCTAATTTCATCTTTTTACGGTCCTCTATTTTGGCTGCAGTCCCTTCCATGCCTCAAATTCCCACTGAGGAAACTGGCAGCCCCATCAAGAGGCTTCCCCCATTGCAGACACTTTGGGCTCTTTGCAGGACCGATAAGGTGACTATGCCCCACCCCCTTAATTTCTGAAGCCCAGTGAGGGGGCAGGTGAGAGTGAATACTCCAGCTGCGGACCAGATCCAGCTTCCTTTCTGCATTGTCTTTGTGGGGTACACTTGCATGCATATATATATATATATATATATATATATACACACACACACACACACCCCATATTTAAGGGAAGGATAAGAGCCTTGTCACTTAAAGTGAGGCCTGCAGAGCAGTAGCAAGGGCACCAGCTAGAAGCTTATTAGAAATGTAAATTCTCAGGCCTCACCAGACCGACTGAATCAGAATCTGCACATTCACAAGAGCCATCATTACCAGCCAACCCCACCTCCCCATCCTTCACCGAACATCCTCATGATTCACATGCACTTCTTGATGACAGCAGGGGATAAAAACAGCTCCAGCTCTTCTCTCTCCCCATCTCACACTCGGATGAAGGGCCACCTGTTGCATGTGCTATCTTTTCTATCTCCATTTTGGAGCTATATTTCTTGGAGCCTGAAGAAGAAGCTCTTGCCTTGACTTCACCAAGGATGCCTCCTATATCATTAATAGAGGGATGCTTTGGGTCATTGGTGACCAAGCCATCTGCAAATCAGCACCTTTATTTATCAGCCTCATTCTTCTATAGCTCATGCCCTGTGTCCCTCACCTGCCACACTATACACCAACTGGCACTGGTATCAGTTCTCACCTAACAAACTCTGTCACAAAAAATATCCTTTTATTTATTATCTACTTGTTGAATCATTATGGTAGGCCAAATATTATGCTATACACTTGTCCTCTAGCTGAGAGCTTATAGATCAGACTGTACAGTCCTAATGTAGAGCCCTTGTATTAGTCAGGGTTCTCCAGAGAAACAGAACAAATAGGACGTGAATATATAGAGAAAAAGATCTATTATAAGGGATTGGCTCAGGTGAGTACAGAGACTGGGAGTTCCATATCTGCAGTGTGGACCAGTAGGCTTAAGACCCAGGAGAGCCAGTGGTACAGATGGAGTCCAAAGGCACTCTGTTGGAGAATTCCCTATGACTCAGGAGAGGGTGGGTCTTTTCATTCTACTCAGACCTTCAAATGATTAGATGAGGCCCACCCACATTATGGAGGACAATCTGCTTTACTGATTAAAATGTTAATTTTATCCAAAAACAACCCCCACAGAAACACACAGAATAATATTTGACCAAATATCTAGGCATTCCATGGTCCAACCAAGTTGACACATAAAATCAGTCATCACAGCCCTTCTTAGAAATTCATAATGGGAGGAGAGGAGAGGCACAAGCATCACAAGGTAGGGACAGCAGAGCCGCAGCAAAGGTAATAGACATGAGTTGGCGTGGCCTTCCTGACCATGCCAACACTTTGGTCTTCTGCAACATCCTTGGTCTACCTTTGTCCCGTTATCAGTGCCATCATGGAAGACAGGACTCAGTAGCATGTCATTCCATCCAGAAAAGAACAGGCCAAACAGAAGTGACAAGAGTTTCTTTACCAGCCCTCTCTCCACCAAGTCCTAGGCACCCCTGACAGCTAGCCACTCAAGAACTGAGCCCAGGCCCATACGCCCTACCTGACACAGCCAGCTCAAATGAGGAGTTTAATAATCCTTCAGAATAGGTGTGGGTTTTCCCAGTGGAGAGTCATAGGTCAAGACTGAGGGGAGGACAGAGAAGCCACAAGTCCCGCCTAGGCATCTAGACTGAACCAGCTCCTGGACCTGCACTGGGGTGGGATCCACACTGGGCTTCTGAAGATTGATGCCAATTAGAATAACCCACCCCCTTCCCAAGTCCTCTTTCCTTCCTCTCCATCTTATTTCTCACTCCCACCCCCATTTTTGTCCCCAGCAAATTTGACTTCTTTTTCTCCTCTTTGACATGGTAATTTCTCTGTAGTTAGTGGCAAAGCCTCCCCAGCTCCACTGCCCTACCAGGTCCTGCACGCCTAACTTCACATTCTCTAGACCACAGTGCTAGTGGCCTGTGGTATTCACACCCCTCCACACATGCAGTCCTGACCCTGTGTCCACACAGCTTCCACTGGCACAACCTCCTTTTGCTTCTGACCAGTTAGTGATGACTCAGGAGGACCGTCATCTTCTCTCTATCCACTTTCTACCCTTGAGCCTTTCACCTTGTGGTCTAGCAGAGTCTGAAGTTCCATCTACCTATGGTGTCCTTGACAATGTGGTTATTTAAACTGCTGAGTGTCTATGGGTTCCAGGAGAAAGACATGGTGCTACTATCCTAAGAGTCTGGCAAACAACCCCTTGACTTATAAAACAAATACCTGAATTATAAACGTGTCAGGGACACAAGAACAGATATTATAAATGTTTATTATCCTTCCCTTCCTCCTTTTGCTGAAGAGAGAAAGTGCCTTTGGCTACTCAGATTTCCTCTCCTCCAAAGCCCAAAGGAGAGCGCCAATCAAGCCTTGGCTTTCTTGTGGGGCAGAAAGAGACCAAGATATTTACAGAAGGTGTGCTGGTGATGAATGGAGAGAAGGGGCAAAGCTTCAAGGCTGTGGTAGGCTGAGAAAAATACTGAGAAAAAGATGATTTTAAGAGGCAGTGCTATGGTTTATAATTTGAATCCCCCTTTGGTATCTTTATCTTTCACTTAAGGTTAGAGTGGTTTATGAGGACTTTAGGCTGTTAGTGTTGTGTGTCCTTGAATGTGAAACCACATGAGACCATATACCACATGGTTCCCCACTTATTTGTTACATTTTTTAAATACTTGAAAATGCACAGGAACTCTACTAGATTAATGGTACCTCACCTAAAATCTGAGAGAAAAGCAAAAACATGAATAAGAATTCAAAGCCTCACATTGCTAATCCACTGACCCAGTTGACCTCAAGTGCCAAGCATTTCATGAAGCCTCTTTCTAGCTTTGGGTGACAATGCGCACCACAGGTTCTGATGGTAGCTGACATTTGGGGCATCCCTTTTACTGGCTATGAACCTCTCCTTAATGGGACTGACTAGCCATGAACTTTACATTGCTAACAAGCATCCCCAAAATTATACTTTTCTTTTTAGATGGTCTGAAGAAAAACAATTGGGGAAAAACATGTGAACAAGGACATAAAAGTGGTAGATGTTACCCTATGCAAATTCTGAGAAAATACTTAATAAAGTTATACAAGATGGTCTCTTAGATATTCATTGCAGAAAAGAGCCAAGAACTGTTTTATCTCAAATTGTCACACATCCTCCTTTGATCATAATTAACCAGCAACTATTAATATTTCTTGACAGTTCTTAAGAACTAGAAAATAAATATGCTACCTGTAAAGAACCCCATATTAGACTAAGATAAATGAAATAAATAAAGGGAGAAAACCACAAATACATAAAATTCTAGGATCCTGAATAACAAAGAGGCAAATGAGTAAATATAATCCAGGACAACAACCATACACGAAAGTAGAAAAGAGAGAAAAATCACTTAATGTTCTCCAAATTATCTTGTAATGCTTTGGAAAAGAAGTTATTGAGAGCAGAAACACACACTCTAAATATTCACTTGACTAGTTTATTTCACTCTGCCTAGACATTGTTCTATATTTAGAACCAATTTACTGCTGTTGTCTTTACAGCTCATATATTTCTTTTGGTTTGCAACAAATACATTTGGCAGATTCCAACATCCTCAAATGCACAGTATTTTCTTGGTACCTACGAAATGCAAATATAGGTAGAGCAGTAGTGGTTCATCATAACTCTCTGAAAAAGATGAGTTGCTCTGCAATACACAGCTCATAAACCTCCACTGCAGTAGACCTATTCATCACATGTTCCTCCTCATAAAAATATAAGCTTGGTCCTACAACCTAAAGTAAATCCGGATAAGCCTAAGACAAAATTAGAGAGTGAACCAAGAAGAAATGGTAGCACTTCCGTGATGGGAGACAATTTAGATGACGTTGACTCCAATCTACATATAACAGTAATAAGAACAACAAAATAACCACAATTTTTAAGCACCCAAATGTCTTTTTTTTTTCTGATTTACATGTTCATGGTAACCAAGTATGGAAAAAATAAAAAGAGTTTCCTATAAATATTTTTACCTATTCAATATAGAATTCTATCTCCTACTCCCTAGACATTATATCCTAAATATTTTACCTCAATGTTCTTTCAAAGTTTCCATTGTAAGGTTGTTCCATAACTGATAAGGGCCAATCCCCAACTGCTGAACATTTAGATTGTTTCCAACTGTTACTGTTATAAACTTTTTGGTGATATATAGTCTTATATGTGTATATTCTCGCGCACTTGTATGATTTTGCCTGAGGATACGTTGCAGAAACAGGATTGCCGAGTCAGAGGGAGACCCTTGGTTAGACTTTTGATCTATACTGCCAAACGACTTGACAGAAAACTTGAATCAATTTACATATCCTCCAGCAGCATATACCTGCCACCTCTTTATGTATTCACCAGCCCTGGGTGTCATTCTCTTCATCTTTGCAAATTTGACAAGCCAAAGATTGCATCTTGTTTAATTTGATTTTTTTTACTCCAATATTCATTGGCCTTTTATTTACTTGTAAATTTTCTATATTCTTTATATATTTTCTTGTTTTAATTATTATTCTTGTTAATCAGAAAGCACCCTTATGCATCAAAGATAATAACCTTCTTGACCATTTTTCACAATATATGTGAACATATGTGATTTTTTAGTCAATATATCAATCATTTTCTTTATGGTTTTCTTCATTTGCTTTTATATTTTCAGAGTCTTTTTTTTATTTCCAAACAGTAACCAACTATGCCATATATTGAATACTTCATCTTTCCCCATTGCCACTTATCATATACTAAATCATTACATATGTAGCATAGGTTCAGTGGCTGAGATTCCTGTTCTGGATCATTGATTCTTGCGCTGATGCTATACTGCTTTAATAACTTTATAATACATATTAATGTATATTAGCACAATTATCCTGTCATTCTTTTTTAATTATTAGCTATTCTCCCCAACTAAATTTTGAATATAACTGCTATAATCACTCTGTCATGTTCCCAATTCAAAAATTCTATTGGAATTACTGTAAGCATATTAAATTGAGAAGATCTAACATCTTTATGATACAGAGCTTCCCACCCTAGACCATGAGCTGTTTCCCCCCATTTTTCTTCTTTTATGTTTCTCAGCAAGTAATGGGAAGACCTTTTTTTCATAAAGGTGAAAAGGATATTTTCCATCATATTTTCTAAGTAATTACAGCTGGTACCTGATAGAATTTTTATGAGCCTAATAATTAATTGAACACTCTTCACAGGAATACACTATTCCACTTTTATCATCACCTAGGTGTTTGGATTTCCTTAGTGACTGTTTCTAGACAAGGAGGGGAAAAGACTGCTGCTACACACAGACCATCTTGTGCCTGTATTGTGTGTCAGATAGGATCAAAAAGATAATATCTGTGTAGCATTTTATAAATTTTAACTTTTTTTCCCTTATATTACCTCATCTGTTATTCACAAAACTTTCTAAAGTGGACAGGATGCTCTAGAGTCATCGAGCTTATTATTATTCTCATCTTAAAGATGAGAAAACTGAAATTCAGATCTGAATCACTCACTTAGAGAGTTTGATAAAAATGCAGACTTCTGGGCCCCACACCAGACCTACTTCCTTGGAATCTAGGGGTGGGATGTGAAACCAGGAACTCTGTGTTTTTTAAACTAGCTTCCCCAACCTAAATGCCCATCAACAGACGAATGGATAAAGAAGTTGTGGTACATATATACAATGGAATATTACTCAGCCATAAAAAGAAACGAAATTGGGTCATTTGCAGAGATGTGGATGGATCTAGAGACTGTCATACAGAGTGAAGTAAGTCAGAAAGAGAAAAACAAATATCGTATATTAACGCATATACCTGGAACCTAGAAAAATGGTACAGATGAACCGGTTTGCAGGGCAGAGATAGAGACACAGATGTAGAGAACAAACGTATGGACACCAAGGGGGGAAAGTGGTGGGGTGAGGGGTGTGGTGTGATGAACTGGGAGATTGGGATTGACGTTTATACACTAATATGTATAAAATGGATAACTAATAAGAACCTGCTATATTAAAAAATAAATAAAATTCTAAAATTCAAAAAAAGAAACAAAACACTAGCTTCCCCTGGTGACTGCCATGAAACATCGATTTCACCAAGTCTAGGTCAAGGCTGAAAATAAAAGTATCTGCCTCTAAATTAGGTATTTATTCCACCATACCTCAATGGCAGCTTAATTATTATGAGTTTCTAACAATGTATGAATGTCACTGAAGGAGCTGGCTTTTTTTTTTTTTTTCAAAGTATCTCTTTATACAGAGGATCATGCAAAAAGCACACCCTGGTTTGCAGACCACACACCTCAACATGCAGGCTTCACTTATAATTCAGTCACTGCTTCCCAAAGTCCTAATCAAAAGACAGCTCCCCTGTACTCTGTAGTTCATGCCAGGGAGCCTGGCTACTATGGCTTATATGGCCACAGTGAACCTCAGGACACCTTGCCAGTGGTCCTGCCCCACTGATGGAGTCTGGCAGCCCTGTAGCTGGTGAAAGTTGCCTGGAAAAGTGGCAGAGTACCCCAAACACTGATCCCACCCAGGGTAGCCACATTTCCATGGCATCCCCTTGTAAAAGGTAGGCCAGCTTTAGTGTAGGACACCACTGCTGATGAGCTCATCCTACCACTACTACTACCATCCAGAAAAGCTCATGGTGACCCTTTGGGAAAGGCCAAAGGCTCATCTGGAGAAAATATATGCCTCAGAGAAAACCTCCGCTTTAGTTGGAGTTTAATTCACTTTTCAGTCACTGAACCAATACTTATGGAGGCACGTGCCAGGCCCGTGCTAGATCTTGGTACATGAAGATAAATAACACAGCACTTTAAGGTCCAATGCGCAAGTAAGCATGGAAAGACACTTAAGGTAGTTGGAGGACATAAGGGGGGCGTTACAAAAGTGACTTTTCCAGGTTATGGAAGTTTTCCAGGCTGACAGGTGTGGGGAAAGCATTCCAGAATTTCCTTTCCAGATTTCCAGAGGGAACAACTTAAACAAAGACATTGTGAGTATAACAGACTGCAAGAAGTTTGGATTGTAGGTGGGTAAAAAATAAGAGAGATCTGGAAAGGTAAACCAAAGGCCAGATTACAAGGACACTGTACACTCTTGGAAAGTATTTGAATTTTATCTCGGAGATGATTGGGAGCCACAGCTACGTTAAGCCTGAGAAATGAATGAGCCTGGAGAAATGAATGTTGATAAGGAGACTTTTGCAATTGACAAGGTTGGGGGTTGCATGAGGACAGCTACACAGATGGTAAAGAGGAGTCCGAGTATCTAGAGATACTCAGCAGGTAGAAGTGGCAGGATGTAGAGACCAAATGAATGTTGAGGAAGGAAGGGTGAGGCCAAGCAAGACTCTAAAATCCCAGGATGTGAATGTCATGGAATCGTGGCTCTGTCTTTGGTTTGGCCTCATCCCCAGCCAGTTCCAAAGGTCCTGGAACCGCACAAGCTCCTCCCCTTCCTCTTGCCTTTCACTCCCCTTCCTTCTCCTCCTCCCCCTCCTCCCTCATCAAACAAGTACTGACAAGGGTAGACCTTTCCTGAACACCCACCCCATACCCAACTTCATTCCAGCAAGCTCTGTTCCCAGAAGTAATGTTAAGAAGCCATTTGCTCACTGATGTCACCTTATGCTTGCGTTAGCTTTCTTGTACACAATTTTTATATTCATGATCTTCTTTTCTCCTCAAACTTCCAGTAGGAACTGAGAACGTAGGGAAGCTGTAACTTGCTCAAGGTCCCAGAGTTTGTTCACAGTGAGTTCAGGCCTCCAGCCAGTTCTTCTGCCTTAAAATCTGGGGTGGTTACACTACAGACTAAACAAACAACTACAAACTAAATCCCCCGTCACAATAGGCATACCTAAAGGAGAAAAGAAACATGACCAGGGATGGAGATGCATGGCAGAGGTACATTACCCTGTTCAAAAGGAACTCTTGTTACTGTAGGATGAATATACACACCTAACGAAAGAAAACCCTCAGCTCAGTGTCCTAATGGATTCTCAGGGAGATTGTTTGGTTTTCCCCTCAGTCTTTGTTCTACGGAAACAGGACCTCACACCAGTACATCAAATAAGACACTTGCCTGAACAACTTTTATTTCACACACACACACACACACACACACACACACACACACACACACACACACAGGCTGCTGATTAGGAAACAAGAGGCATTCTCTGCAAAGAAAGGAAACGAGCTGGCTGAGGGGGGGCCAGTGTAGATGGATGAGGTTTTCAAGCCGCCTTAACAGGAACACATAAGTTGGAAGGATGAAACCGCACCAGGAAGGAATTCACCACCATTCATATTTATGAAAGTGTATTATCTATTTCTAGTTTCATTCTGTTTTCTAACTTATTTTAATTTGAGGGAAATGTCATCCCAGATGCCTCTGAGTTGCTTCCTTATAAAATGAACATGCACATTTGTGAGGCTTAAAGCACGTCACAAACACACACAAGCAGCTCCTAAGAGCAGACCCTGGTGCTAGGTGAGTCACAGCCCCAGATGGGATCTTCTAGAAAGGAGGAGGAGCAGGGGATGAGGGTCAGTTCAGAGAGGGAAAAGGTCAGCGAACACTGCTGAAGATATTCAGTCAGCAAGCATGACGAGGGTCAGAATTGAGATACTTCATTTAAACTCTCCTTTTTTTGCAGCACCCCAGACATACACAAACTGTAGTGATGATTACCCCTGACTATGGAACAACTAATAAAGAGTTTTTATACCCCTTTAGGGTAAAGACAATGTGTTTATCTTCCAGGTGAGGGAGAGACCTACTGACCTACCTAACATCTCACCAAATGAGTAGATAGCTAAGTATGGACTTGAATTTGGACATGAAGAAAAAGTATCTGGAACTTGGATATAAGGCCGAGAACATGCAACTGTCCATGCTAAGGCAAAGTTCAACACCCTTCCCCCAAGGCTTAGTAATCTAGGGGAACTTACCTTTGTCTGATTCTGCTATTAACTAAAAGTTTAGATTTTCTGAAGTTACATGTTAACTTGTAAATCTTGTTGGGTCAAGATGCAAATAATTCTTGTTTAGTAGAAAGGAGAACACCAAAGATTATCTTTTCCGTAGGACAACAACCGGTTTTCCATGGAACTTGCCATCTTATTCTAACATTTTGCTTTTGAAGTACCTATAAATGCCCAGTTCTTCAAAATGCTCTTTGAACAAGATTTATCATCTTACTGATTCTCTCATTAACAAGTTAATAAATCTTTTTTTTTTATAAATCTATTTATTTAGTTATTTATTTTTGGCTGTTTTGGGTCTTCGTTTCTGTGAGAGGGATTTCTCTAGTTGTGGCGAGCGGGGGCCACTCTTCATCGCGGTGCGTGGGCCTCTCACTATCGCGGCCTCTCTTGTTGCAGGGCACAGGCTCCAGATGCACAGGCTCAGTAGCTGTGGCTCACGGGCCCGGTTACTCCGCGGCATGTGGGATCTTCCCAGACCAGGGCTCGAACCCGTGTCCCCTGCATTGGCAGGCAGATTCTCAACCACTGCACCACCAGGGAAGCCCACGAGTTAATAAATCTTTGACATAACATCATTCTATATTTGCATGGGGCCATGTTTTTAACTTAATTAAAATTGTATTTCTTGCTATGTCTATAAATCTAGTGTTTCTTCCTCCAAAATAGTGCCTAGGATGGTACTAAAGGTACTATTAGTACCATTAGTACCACCCTAGTACCTTTAGGATGAGGCATAGTCAGGTATGCCTCATCCTACCTGCCAAATAGAGTACATTTGACATGAGTGATGCAGACAGCCGGCTATGTGCTGGGAACGGAGGGGCACTGGGAGGCTTCCTCTTACCTGACCTGGCATTTCCACCATGCCGGTTCTCAGGATTCATCAGATATTCATCACATTGGCTCCAAAAGATTGCTCTTGGCGGATGAGATGGCCAGCCCACCACCCAACAAGGCAGGGGCTGTGAACCAGGTTCCTAGTGCTGCTGATGGGCTGGACTGATGGTCTGAGCTGGCTTACAGGGAATGACCAACACTTCCTCATCCGGGTTTGCAAATGACATGCAGCTTCATGAGGTGACTGAAATGCTGAGACGGGGTGGTGGGGAGAGGGGACAGGCTCACGTTCTGCCAGGACACTTTCTCTCTGGGTGAAAGCAACTGACCCTCAGGAGAGCAAACCCGTGACTTCAAATTCATTAGCACCTCACTCCAACTCATAAAATTAACCATCCAATCTGCACCAAGAACAAACACAAGGAAGCCAAGAGCTTAATGGATTTGGAGAGGAAGGCCTTCAGTTTACATACTTAACAAGCCACTGACAACTTTTCACGCTTTATTGAGAGAACCATCTGAGCCATTAGCAGGTCATTTGACCCACTCTCTTTAAAACCTCTCTAAGCTTAAAAAAAAAAAAAAACGCTAACAGCTCCGAGAATAGAAGGTGATCTGGGATTTTAGCCTGACCACTGTCTGCCAGGCAGGTTTGCTGGCTGCAGGTACTTCCCAGCAGTCAGCGTCTTGCCAGCATGCTTCAAGCTGAAGCTCTGCACATGTCAAAGGACCTCCTTCTGCCTGAGTTGCCCCTGGGGCTTCATTTCTGTTCTGTGGATTCAGCAACTACTACGTATGCCAAGAACTGTGTTGTGTACTGTGTGGGGTATGGGGTATGGAGATTCTGTCCTCAGGGGTCCAGTCAGAGACACAAGACATTGATCTAAATAGCTACCATTTAGGGAAGAAAGTGACTGGTAATTCACAAATACTATAAATTTGTTGTGCCATTTCACGTGCACTGGGTATACAGGGGAGAGCAAGACAGACTGTCCCTGGTCTTAGAAGAGGTTCAATAAGCATTTGCTGAAGGAGGGGAAGTAACAACTTCTCAGCACCTACTATGGGCCAGGCTGTGTGCCAGGCATTTTCGCATTTAACTTCCTCCTCACAAGTATTCTCTTTGATGGGTGATGTTCTCCCCATTTTTAACAAATAGGAAAAGGGGGGCTCAGAGGTGTTAGGTGACTTTCCCAAGGTCATTCAGACAGTGAATAGCAAAGATAGGATTCAAACGCAGAACCATCTGACTTAAAAGATCCCGCTCTCTCAACGTCTCTACATTTCCTATGATCATTTTTAGAGCATACCTTCCTTCTATGCTGATCTGACTAATTCGTTTCCAAACTGAGGAGCCTCATAGAGCCCAGGTTGGAAAGCGATAAGGCATCCATTGCTAGTCCAAGATAAGGACTCACAAAGCCATTTGCATGTTCCACAATATGTGAGTAATGCTTGGATCTGTCTCTGGCTGTCTGTCCCTTGATGTTCTCAGTCATCAACTGTGTGACCCACTTATCTTCCTTCCTATAAAATGGGAGAATCAAAGGGCAGAGAAGAGAGAATAAAAGTGATTTCCAGAGATGGGGGCACGAGGGCACTGCCCTGTTCCCTCAGGATTCCTCCAGCAGGGCTGGTCCAACAGAGTAGGCAGCAAAGCTGAAAGCTGACCTGGCTTCCACCCCAAAAAACTCATCCTTCCTCCTCTCACCATTTCGCCTTAACGCAAGTAAATTATTTTAGTTCCTTCTTTTTCGCTTTCTTTGGGAACAAGAATTCAGGACTTTCATAGTTTAACAAAGCCTTCAGAATAAAGGCTGTATTAGTGAGTCGGGTGGGCCTGAACCTACATGCCCCGTCTCCCCCAGTGCACCCTGGGTAATTCTTGGCCATCCTTGGGACGCACCTCAGACATGTCCTCCAGAAAGCCTTATCTGACCACACTCGAGCAGTGCGCGTGTGCACGTGCAGTGGGGCCCCTTCTGCACGCTCCCACACCCATCCACACTGCCGCCAGCATAGTGATCACTGCACTGCCCTGTACCCTCCTCTCCACGCTCCGCGACAGGACGAGTTGTATCTGGCCTTTACGCTCCCAACACTGAGGGCAGTCCCAGAACCCAATAAACTCTTGAGGGAGGGAAGGACAGAGGGAAGGGAAGGTTGGGCTCAGACTCTCAGCCCGACGGCCACCTTTCCCGGGCTGGCACTCGCCTCAGGCCTGGTACAGTTCTCTGCAGTCAAAGCCGCCAGCGGAGAAAAGGGTGAGGCCTGAGGAAAAGCAGGCTGGAAGGAATGTTTGTTCTCTGAGAAAACTCAAACAAGAGCTTCAGGGCTCCAGTGACAAAGGTCAGAGCCATCGCTTTGGAAATTCTGCAGTGCCCAGTGGGGCCGTGAGGGTGAGTCAGCTTCTAGTACTGACTCCGCAGATGGCCCTGGGCCTCTAGGTCAGGGGACCATCCAAGGGGGTCTCCAGAACAGCTGCCCCTAACCTGTAAGTACTGGGCTCACTAGAGGCAGGAAATTCCATGTTGTAATGGCTGGCTTTCTTCCCTTCATTCCTGATCCATGTCTAGGTGGTGAATTGGCCATTAAAGAAACCATTTAGGCAGATTTTAGGAACATCTGACCGGGCTCCAAGTGTGCAGGAAGAGGAAAATATAACAGGATGAAGAGATCGGGGCTGCACCATCTCACCTTCATTTCCATTGCTAGCCTGGCTTATGAAAGGAAGTAAAAATGTTTAGACGCCCCTCTCCGGTGTTGTCACTAGCGTTGGATGGAGCTGGGTTCACCCCTTAAAAACACACATGTAAAAGCTCATCTGCGCAGCTGCTGCCATGTTATCAAGCTGAACACACGTTGATCTGAGTAGATTAGAAAACTTGTTCCCAGTGTCTGGGAAGGCAGTGCTTTTAAACAAGTGCTTTTCAAAGAAAGAGCCATTAAGAAGCACTTTGCATACACGTAGGCCCTGAACCTGAAAACAAATAAAAGTCAGATCAGTACCAAAGCAGCAACTCCGAGCAGCAGACTAGAGAATTTGGCTGGCATATTTTAGAGATATAGTTATAAAAGGTTGCTATTCCATTTATCTTTCGTTTCCTGCACAGCTAATGGTAGGAGAAATCAAAAATCATTTTTATGTTGGACTTGCACATTTGTATTGAAACATAGTTGACTCACAATAATGTGTTAGTTTTAGGGGTACAGTATAGTGACTCAGTTATTTTTTCTGATTGTATTTCATTATAGGTTATTATAAGATAGTGAATGTAAATCCCGGCATCTGTACATTTTTTAATCAACTAGGAAAAATCACATTCTCCTTCATATTTTACTTTCTTTTTCCAAAAAGAGATTACATTTTTGTGGAAATTTAAATGTGCTCTTTCCATTCACCAAGAGAATCATATTACTCTTGCCTTCGATTTGTTCAATCTCAGTTTAGTTTCAGGTTGAGACTTTATTTCATTTCCAGCCATGTAAAGAGCAGCTGGTATCCCTCTATTACCGCTCACTTTTGGACATCATTGCTTGGCAAGGCAATAAGCCTGCTGAGTAAATCAAACTCTCTACTTTTCACTCTATATATGCCCTTCAGGTATGTGAGATGAAACCCATATAAAACACCTCCTACTGCAACTAAGGTTCAAACTGTAATGAATCAGTTGAGCTAAAGCACAGAGATATTTAATAAAAACACTTTTTGAAATAAATGTTAAGCCCTTCGCATTTCATTATTAGCTTTGCCTTATAGACTATAACATAGACAGGTGGGTTAATATCCTTTGTTTTCAGGGTTTTTTAACATTTTGATGACAAATAAAAGCCACGAGATTTCTAACAGAAAGGTTGCTTACACGAGTCTATATCCCGAAAGGTGGCTCAAACCAAATGAAAGAAGAAAATAACCTAACCAAGAAAGAGTCCAGCATCCTCTTCCTTCAGGAGCTTGATATTATAGGGCCTAATCAGAATCAATGAACAGCCTGCAGAGTGCCCTAGTGGCACCAATAGTATCCACGTCGGTTGAGAAATTTGGACTTGGCTCAGCCCATCTGCTCTCACTGCAGCCCACGGTTGCCTTTCATTTGGCAAGCATGCTGTCAACTTGGTTTAGAATATACATGGGTGAGGCATATGCTTGTCCTTGCTGCCCAAAGAGATGCTGGCATAGAGAAACGTGAAGACTCCTGATTGAAGCTTGCATTTACAGACTCTCCTCTTTTCTCTTCTCCCCTAGTTACTGTGACAGTGGGAGGCAAGCAACACTTGCTCGGACTGTATGACACCGCAGGACAGGTACATTTTTCTTATCTTGATTCATTAAGAGTTTGGAGGGGGGAGAATGATCCATTTGGCTAGGCATATGGGGACTAACGGTACAGATATTACCTCCTCTGATCACTTGGGGCAAATTTATTGTCTACCTAAATGACAACCAAAATAATCTGAATATCTTAAAAATATTTATAATTACAGAAAACTAAATCATTGTAGGATTCAAGGTGTTGATAGGCAAATAACCATTCATTTACTGATTGATGACTATCACTAACCAATATAACATATTTGGCCAAGAGTTCCAATTTCTTCCTACCCATACCAATTCCAGATCCAGGATTACTGAGTCAATTTCATAAATTTTAGTTTCACCCATATTTTTTTTTTCATGTTATATTCTTTGCCTGCTCTTTATTTGAATTGCCTAACAAGCTGTGGAAAGGTACAAAAAGAGATAGGGGATGGGGATCAAGGAGTAGGAAGAAGATGGATTAAGTGTTAGAAGGAAGAAAATCCAGGATCCTGGATGTTTTCCCAAAGTGAGGGTCAACCCCTGAATAACCGGGATTAACTCTAAATTCTCCAAGATTCCTGAAATATGCTCATTCTGTCAGAAATATTTCTTCAAGTTGGAGAACCTGGCCAAACAATAATGTAAGGCAACGGACTGGCACCCTCAGTGCTTAATCAGTTAGCACACGCTCTGTTTGGGTGAAAATGCCGCTTTATCTTTTTTTTCCTTGCATCCCACACTCCACTACAAAAAGTTTCTAATGTTACAAGTTCATGGGCTAGAGGGGAAGTGGTTAAGCAACTGACGGTTAGGGCGCAATTTCTTTGACAGAGCTTTTGGTACCATACATCCTGGGTCATTTATCCAGGTCAAAATCAGCGGGTTGTTCAGTCTGTCCAAATGCATACATCTTAAGTCCTTTGGAGTGAACATTAGACCATGCTTATTCCCACTGTGAGTTTCCTGGTAATTGTTATTTGTAGTTATGCATCTGTCTAGACTTTTTTCACAATTATCTGGAGATATGTCTTTTTGCTCAATTTGATACCTCTATACTAAAAAAAAAATCATAATAAATAAAATTCTCTTTAGGATTTCCGTGTGCATTTGCAAGAACCACTGTATAAATGTCTGTGGAACATCAAAGTCAGATGTTGGGCAGGCCCAGGCAGTGGAGAACTTGGAAAATCTAGCACCAGACTCAAGGCTCCTAAAAGCAACCAGTTTCCCCTCGTTGGCTGATGGGTGTTTTAGCCAACTACTCTCAGGAACTGGAGAGTGGAGGAGACCTCTCACATCAATACAGAGACACACGACTAGAAAAGGATGCCCATAGATGCCCAGATTGGGAAAGTGATTTAGCTCCTCTGAGCTAAGGTACAGGGCTTCAGTGCAGCTCATGCTTGACTGACCCTCCCCCAGAAATCGTTCCAGCAATAGAGGGAGACTGCTCTTCGGGCTGGAGTTGCCTACCCTCATTCAATCACACAGTCATTGGGGTGTCCCCATCCATCAGGGACTCACAGCCTGAAAAAAGAGTTCACACCCTTTTCCTCCATAATCATATTTTACTAATATAACCCAGTTTGAAAAATTCAATACAGCAAGGATTACTGCCTGATTCTGAAACCTCTTTCTGTTTCCCTTGCCTTCTAAAAATGCTCTCTGTGCCCCTTGTGCCCCCAGTTCTCCCCAGTTCTATAGCGATCCACCACAATTGTTCGCTTCTGTGCGTTAATTGCACCCAGAACATCCTCCCTGGCCTCTATTTAATTTTGAATCCAATAAAACTGCATATAAGCAGTTTAATTATTCTTTCCCACTGCTCTGTCCTTAGAAAAATTTAATAATACTAGGATAGGAGTGGAGACTCTAAGGCAGTGGAAAAAATATCTTTAAACTCCAAATTGACCCAAACCTCTGACACAGAAGAAAGTGATGAGCACTGATAGAATATAACAACAAATGGGTTATAGATAGTTCTTCAATTTACCTTTCACTTTAATGCTTTCCACCAGCTACTTTGAAAGCCCAGAGGTTCACAAGGTTCACGGGGGAGCGTAAAGCACGAGGAAAAGAAATCAGAACACATCTTAAAGCTCCTTATAGGACTAAAACTCTATGATTAGGACCTTGAAAAATGACCTTGAGAATGCCTAAAAGAACTGGAATAATTAAGCAAAACAATTTGAGGCTAGACCTAAGGGAGACCTCCCAGCAGTCAAGGACCGTTAGGTATTGGAATGCATTCCACTGGAGGATGACACGTAGGAATAATTCATTTTGTGGAACAGTGGTTCTCAGGCTTGAGCAGGGATCAGAATCACCTGTAGGGCTTGTTAAAACCCAGTCACCGGGCCCCACCTGCAGTGTTGCTGATTCTACACGTCTGGGATGGTGCCTAGGTATTAATACTTACGTTTCTGACAGGTTTCCCGGTGATGCTGATGCTGGTCTGTATACCATACTTTGAGAACCACGGTTCTAGAACCTTACCACTCAGAGTCTGGTCCACCAACCAGCAGCATTGCCAGGGACCTTCTTAGAAGTGCAGAATCTCAGGCTCCGTCCCCAGCCTACTGAATCTGAAAATGCATTTGAAGAAGATCTCCAGGTGATTTGTATGCACATTAAAATTTAAGAATCATGACCCTCGTAAGGCCACACACTATCAAACTCTTAGAGGAAAACATAGGCAGAACACTCTATGACATACATCACAGCAAGATCCTTTTTGACCCAGCTCCTAGAGAAATGGAAATAAAAACACAAATAAACAAATGGGACCTAATGAAACTTAAAAGCTTTTGCACAGCAAAGGAAACCATAAACAAGACCAAAAGACAACCCTCAGAATGGGAGAAAATATTTGCAAATGAAGCAACTGACAAAGGATTAATCTCCAAGATTTACAAGCAGCTCATGCAGCTCAATAACAAAAAAACAAACAACGCAATCCAAAAATGGGCAGAAGACCTAAATAGACATTTCTCCAAAGAAGATATACAAATTGCCAACAGACACATGAAAGAATGCTCAACATCATTAATCATTAGAGAAATGCAAATCAGAACTACAATGAGATATCATCTCACAGCGGTCAGAATGGCCATCATCAAAAAATCTAGAAACAATAAATGCTGGAGAGGGTGTGGAGAAAAGGGAACCCTCTTGCACTATTGGTGGGAATGTAAATTGATACAGCCACTATGGAGAACAGTATGGAGGTTCCTTAAAAAACTAAAAATAGAACTACCATATGACCCAGCAATCCCACTACTGGGCATAAACCCTGAGAAAACCATAATTCAAAAAGAGTCATGTACCAAAATGTTCATTGCAGCTCTATTTACAATAGCCAGGACATGGAAGCAACCTAAGTGTCCATCATCGGATGAATGGATAAAGAAGATGTGGCACATATATACAATGGAATATTACTCAGCCATAAAAAGAAATGAAATGGAGGTATTTGTAGTGAGGTGGATGGAGTTAGAGTCTGTCATACAGAGTGAAATAAGTCAGAAGAGCAAAACAAATACAGTATGCTAACACATATATATGGAATCTAAGGGGAAATAAAGGTCATGAAGAACCTAGGGGCAAGACGGGAATAAAGACACAGACCTACTAGAGAATGGACTTGAGGATATGGGGAGGGGGAGGGGTAAGACGTGACAGGGTGAGAGAGTGGCATAGACATATATATACTACCAAATGTAAAATAGATAGCTAGTGGGAAGCAACCGCATAGCACAGGGAGATCAGCTCGTTCTTTGTGACCACCTAGAGGGGTGGGATAGGGAGGGTGGGAGGGAGGGAGATGCAAGAGGGAAGAGATATGGGAACATATGTATATGTATAACTGATTCACTTTGTTATAAAGCAGAAACTAACACACCATTGTAAAGCAATTATACTCCAATAAAGATGTTTAAAAAAAAAAAAAAGAATCATGACCCTCGGAGTCTTTGGTGGTTGAAACATTGTTCCTAATGTTAGGAGGATGTGGTGGAAAAGAACCATTACCCAAGTTGATTCCCATGGTTCTAGACTCTGCCAATAAGGCTCTGTGACAAATTTAATTTGGAAGCATTGTCCCAACATTTCCATTCCCAGCCTCAGGGAGGATAATCTAGCCTCCTCAGTTATATTCTAACAAATGTTGCTGAGGTCACATGGCTAAGGAAGATCTATAACTAATTCAAAATTACTCATCTGATCAGAGTTACTAACAAGGAAGAGTGGTGATCTCAAAACCAATTGATTAATCCCTGAGCCACAGAAAAGGAAATAAATCTCTGAACCTGGCTATAGGGTTCCATCTTGCTGTGAATAATTAGATTTTCTCACATGAACAAACCAAGGAGCAGTGCCCCTCATCTTTGTCCTGAGCTAACTGTGGCTCAGAGTTAACAAAAACAACTTCAAGAAGTGCATGTGTTCGGAAAGATAAACTGATAGGAACTCGTTATTTCTACCCTCAAAGTCAGCCCTGGACAGAATCATTCGACCTGGTTCCCTCCACTTCGCCACACCTAGTCACCTCGGGCACCACTGCAGCGCCGCCAGCCTCGCCTGAGACACGCTCGCAGCACTGCACGAGCCAGCCAAGCATCCGCTGAAGGCAGGTTATAATGAAGTCACGTGCAAACCCTGCCAGCACGTGGCAGCTGCTATTAAACATTAGCTCTCTCCCCAAGCCCCTGAAACAAACTGATACTTGGACTTTGAGTGGAGTCCTTTGAAGACAAAGAGCCTTCAGAACTCTGGTTCATCTGTTGGGTAAAATTCCAAACAGTCGGGTAGGCAATGAAGTGAGGGGCTTTTGTACAGGGTGGCTCGGCATGTTACCCCCTCAGCTCACACTGGGGAGGCAATAAGGCCTGGTCTATAAACCAAATCTATTTAGGTCCTGCCAACCCAGCCTATGCGACTCTTGCCCCTCCTAGTGCGTTACGGAGGGTCTCTCTGAAAGGGATTTCTAGAGCTCAGAGCTTTGGCTTGACTACAGAGAGTCTGAGAGCCGACTTTTAAACGACGTACTTGCAGGCCAGTTTCTTCAGAGTGTGTCACGAAGGAGAGCAGGAAGCTGGGGTGGGGATACTGCCGCAAGCCTGGGTACTGGCCGGCTAAGGAATGCCAAAGTGGGAGAGGGGCGTTTCCCAGGTCACGGCCCTGAACCAGCCATCCTTGACCCCTCAGCCGACCACCTAGACTGGAACCAGTCCCGGTACTAAGACACCTTGTCTCTTTCTCTCGTGGGCCCTGGCCTACAGGAGCAACGTGGGTAAAACCCTGCTGTGATTGTGGCCTCTCAGGCCAAACTCCAGGATGGACGTATCTCAAAAGCAACATTTGCAAAAGTGGCAGTTAGCAGCACTACCAGGGAAGAATGAGAATCTCCTGGTGTCAGGAGCCTGGCTTCTCAACAGGATAAACCCCTGAGTTCTCTGCACACAAGCACTGCTGGCTCGGGGGCCGGCTGCTTGCGGCCGAGCACAGAATGGTGTCTGTCACTGAGAAGTCACAGCAGCTCCGCTGTCACCGGTGACCACGAAAGTCGGGGAGCAGGAAGGCCATCAGCTGTACCCCTCACTCAGCCAGGGCCGCACAGCACGCGTCTTCACCTGTCCTGGATTCTGAAACCCTTCTCCTCCCCTCTCCCTGCCCCCTGCCCCCGCAAGGGCTGAAGAGAGAGACATAAGGACCAGGCAGGGAGGCAAGTACACCTGGGGTTCATTAATGGCAACCCAGGGCCAACCTGGAAGGACTGGAGCCTTCCTCTTTGCTATCGGCTGACCCAACAGGCCATCTGGGTTTGAACCCAGAGAAGATGTCTCCCTAGCCCACGTTCTTGAACACTGTGCTGCACTCCTGCCCTATGTGTGCTGTCCACATTTTCCAAACCAAGCCTGACAGATATGAGTGTACTTATGGGAGAATATGAAAGTGAGAATGTGTTGAAAATCTGGGGTAGATATCATTAAACCAACAGGGCTTGGAAGCAGAATTCTATTTCCAATTTCACATAGGTGTGGGGGTGGGGCGGGGTGGAGGGAATGCTCGGTGCAAGGCTCCTAGCCTCTCCAAGTGTGGTCCCCAGACCAGCGGTATCAGCACCACCTGGAAACCTGTGACAAATGCAAATTCTCAGACTTCATCCCAGGCCCGCTGCTGAATAAGAATCTGCATTTGAACAAGAGCCCCAGGTGATTCAAATATGCATAAAGTTTGAGAAGGGCTGGTCTAATGGTTTCACTTGCTCACCACCTGTGCCTTCATGATGCGACTGTTCCAGGCATATTTCGAACCCAAGGTGTTCAGCCCGTCTGAGGCTGAGGCTGTCGCTGAACTTTTCTTGTTTGATAATCACCCATAGTTACCCCAGAACACCAGATTGCCTTCAGACCAAACACTCTCCTGCCTTCGGAGTGAAGCTGGGTGGAAAGCACTCAAAAGCCTACCTTGCCCAAATCCCACCCTTCCCTCCACCCCCATCCCCTCCCCAGCCTCTTTGTCCACTTTAGCCCTTGAAGCCCCCTTTGAGTCACTCTTATAGTCTTCCATTCTCAGTTTCAACATTGGAAGGGACCTCAAATACCAAATAAACCATTGACCCACTCCTCAGAGCCCCTTTATATCATCTCAACATGTGCACATCCAACCAAGACCCCAAACGTGCCCCATTGCAAAAAAAAAAATCACCCGAGTTATCAGCTGGTACAAATTCAAGTCCCCCAAACTCCCAGCACCCAGGCCTCAGTGTGAGGGGACACTTACTTTTATTAATCCTGAACCCACTGCCGTGTGTCATAGCTGCAGCCAGTGGCAAACGGGGGCTGAAATGAGCCTGACCAGCCTAGGTGTGAGACTTCTTTAGAGGTATGTTTGCTCTGTAGTCCCGATTAAATCACTCAGTGTCTAGACTTGAGCTATGACAGAGTCACCTGGAGGGCTTGTGAGGACACAGGTGGAGCAGCCCCTCCCCCAGAGCCTCAGCTTCAGGAAGGCTGGGTGGCACCGGGGAATGTGCATCCCTAACAAGCTCGCAGGTGATGCCCATGCTGGGAGTCGGGGACCCTACTTTGGGAGCCACTGCACTAACTGACCTCTAAGACCTCTTCCAGCCTTGAAATTGTATTTTCCCAATTCAGTCAAATAACTATTCTGCATTATTCTATTATCAGAGAGCTTACTAAAAGCGAGAGAGACTTCACCTGTCTCATTTTCACATAAATCGAATTGTTTCCCATATTTTCATTTTTTTCCCCCACTAGCTTGCCAAATCTTATTCGCCTTATATAGTTCACATAGCATCCTGAATGCTGTATGCTAGACGTTCAGTAGGCAATTAATAAATCTTTTTAAATGGAATTATACAGCAGGACTAAGGTTTCCACAGAAGAGAGATCCAGAATACAGAGCAGGATAAAGCCCAATGAAGGACACAGTCAGAAGTCACTCAGCTGGACTTACCAGGAGGATAAATTATCGAAAAACCAAACTCTTTTCACCTTCCCACCTACAGTTAATCCAGCAACCAGGGGTCTTCCTAACTTTTCCATAATGTGAGCAGAATTCCTTTGAGAGCTTCCAGGTGAAGAATCAAGTAAACATGATCCTTTCAGACTACCAGTTATTTGCTTATCTAGTTGTGACCCAACTTATCTAGTTCTGACATTTCTCTCAATTGTGCTGCTTTTTTAAGCTTTGAGGTTTTAAATATACAGTGTCTGCTGCCATCTGGTGGTAATTTCTGGTAGGTGCAGGCCTAGAGATAAGCCTCTCTATAGCTCTGTAGAAACAGATACCATACCTACCCCATGGTCTCTAACATTTCTTTTCCTAGATCCTTGGGTAAAGCATGAATCCATATTAAGATTCCTGGATAATGGAATTTTCAAGAAAATGCTTAATCTGTCACTTAAAATTCCGGGCTGAAGCAAATTGTGTGGTCACAATTAAGAGCTAGAGCTGGATTCAGGCTAAATACCCCCATCCTGGCACTTAATAGCTCTGTAACATTGGTCCAATGAATTTCTCTAAACCTTAACTTCCTCTCCTATGAAATTCGGATGTTGACGGTACCATCTTTTCAGTGCCAGTGTGAGGATTCAACTAGATAATGCATGTAAGAGCTTGAAACAGTGCCTGGCCCTTAGTAATAAGCCCCTGATACATCCTCTGTTGACAGTGAAGATGATGTAAATCAGTTGTTCTCAACTCCACGCCAACCTCAGACCAATGAAATCAGAATACCCAGATACCCAAGCCCACTCTCCAGAGATTCTGATTTCACTGGTCCCAGAGTAGGGAAGGTAGAGGCAGGTAGTTGGTTAGCAGGGCATCAGGATGTTTTTAAAACTCCCTGGATGATTCTAATGAAAACTACTGCAGTAAATGATCCACAGAAAAACCATGTGTTCATTTGCAGGTCACTGCACACCGGGTGTCATCAAAATCATTCAACAGCATTTATGGAATATTTGCTATGGACAGAGTACAAGTGGGGCATGAGAATAAAACAACACGGCCCCTACTCCATTTATGACAATGCAGATGAGAGGATGAAGTGGCAGGGAGCAGGTGGTATCATGAACAGCTGTAGATTATGGGCTGGGAAGGAGAGTTCTTGGCTTGTGGGCTTCACAGCTACTGTGAGAAAGTCCCAGAGAGAAAGGAGAGAGGCAGAGAGACTGTGAGACAGATTTGGCTTTCAGGGCTAGCTGTGGAAAGAGGAGGAGTCACTGACAAGAGACAAGCTGTCCCCTCCCACACTCCCACCCCTGCCACGCAGGGGCGCGCACACACACACACACACACACACACATAGTCATGGGCACAACTTGACTGAGATGCAATCGTAGGCCTGGCCCAATCAGTTTTTAAGCAATGTACTCAACCACAATGACTGATTTTTTTGTGTGTTCTTTTAGTTCACTTTTTAGGATTTTAGGATTTTTCAGCATCCTTGCCAGCTTGCATTGAATTGTGCTTAGATTTTGTTAGTATTAGAAGCAGTAATAGTGCCAGCCATGCATATTGAGCCCCTGTGTGCTGGGCACCTTGAGTAAATGATAGATAAATGCACAGCTACCAACCAGAGATGACCACCCTGGACATTCTAAGGGGCTTCTTCCCCTTGGAAGGGGCATACATGTACATGGCTGTGTGCACCCCCTTTTTATAAAGACATTGTTAGGGTCAATAGAAAGATAGTGAGGTCAATATTTTTAAATATCCATGACCTGTTAAGCTGAAAAAAACAAGTGTCACAACAATATGAGCTATATAATCAATTTCTTTTTTAAATAAACATGTGTATGTTATATACGTAAATAAATATTAAAAGTTCGGAAGGATACTGTTACATAGCTGCTTCCTCTGGGAAGAGAGGGAAAACTCTTAGAGATCAAGTGCAGGATGGGAACAAAGTTTTACTTCTACTCTATGTACTTCCGTAATGTTTGAATTTTTGCAAAGAGCATATATAAATTTTGTAACTTTTTTAAGTGTTAGGAAGAGTAGTAAGGACAGACCCTAATAAATGAATTGATATGTTGCCCATGTCTATGTACACATGTATAAGTGTGAACATATAGATTTGATTGCACCTATGTATGTATGTATAATGTGTGCCTGTATGTAGTGTGTATATGTATATAAATTACACGTAGTGTGTATGAACATTTTGTCATATTGTGGTATGTGAGAACATGTGTGTATACATAGTATATACATGTAAAGTATACACACACATAAAGTTACTTTGGGCTTATGTGTTACCAAATTCTATGAAAATAGATTAAACCTTCTAATGAAATAGCAGATTTTACCTTGGAACCTCCTAAAACATTTTACATACAATAAAAGGTACTTGCTGACATTTTCCCAAAGTTGAGATGATCCAGTGTTTTTCTTTGTCTCTATCATCTCCCACTAAAACAGCATATACATAAACATCGTGTGCAAACAGGAACTCTTCAACTAGAGCATATTCTGGTCTGAAAAGTCTTTGGGGAAAAGTCATTAATCTGGCATTTTATTTATTAGGCCACAGTATGGCTTTTAGGTAGATGTAGAAACAAATCCCCAAATTCTTAGCTCTAAACCCTCAGACAATATATTTCTCCAAATACTGTGGTGTATGATTTGGCAACAACTCTTTGCTTTGCATTCGAGTTAGCTTACTCTAAATTAAATTTCAATGCAATTTTTTTAATTATATAAGGAGACAATTTCTGTGCCTTGGCCAATGACCCACTAATTTAAATCCCTATTCAATACAACACAATTCCCAAGGGACAGGAGAATTGCAATAATTCTTACTGAGTTATACACATTAAATGGATGAACGTCATGGTATGTAAATTACCTCACTAAAGCTATTTTAAATTTTTTTTTTAGGTTTTTTTTTTTTTTTTTAGTTCATCTTAAACGGACGCAATTCATAATCTCTATACAGAACAAACAGGTGTTTTCCGGATTGATGGCTCCTTTACTTCTTGTAATATAGGGAACCACCAGATTCCAGGGTCAGGGAAGGTATGGGGTCGAAGGGCACGACGGTGGAATCTTTCCCGAGTCACTCCCTGGAACTGCGTGGCCACACCTCACCCCAGCTGTACAAACGCACAAACTCTTTTCTCTTCCCGCAGGAGGATTACAACCAGCTGAGGCCGCTCTCCTACCCCAACACGGATGTGTTTCTGATCTGCTTCTCCGTCGTAAATCCTGCCTCTTATCACAACGTCCAGGAGGAGTGGGTCCCGGAGCTGAAGGACTGCATGCCTCACGTGCCTTACGTCCTCATAGGAACCCAGGTTCGAAGGCGGGCGTGGCAGGGAGGGTCGGTCAGTGGAGGGTTTGTGAAAATGAAAAGACCCTTTCGGCATCTCCTGAACATCCTATTCTATCAAACACTATAGAAGAGTGTCTCAGATACATTAATCCTATGAACAGCCTTTATTAAGAACTGAATGATTATTTAGCCCATGGTTGAAAAGACAATAAAGCTATTTAATATGAAACAGGAAGTTTTGATGGGGCCTTTAAAAATTAATCTCTCCGCTTTTTGCTTTTAAATAACAAAGTAATTTTTTAAATAGACAACCTTCTCCAGGCCTGAGCCAGAGGAATGAGGTGCAGATGTCAATTACACTTATTATGTAATATTTTTTATATCTAAAATCCATGATTCTTTGAAAGTCACAAAATAGGTGTGAATGTCAAAATGACCGCAGCAATCAGAAAGGCTCATTATGACAAAAATTCTTCAGGAACAGCCCTTGAAAAGGAAGACAGAAATTCATTGTTCTCTATTCCCTTTAAGCCCCCGATCTCTCAGATCTTAAAAAAGCATTAAAACAGATATATACCAGATAAAGCTGTGATTGTAAAAGGCTTTAAAGTGTTTTGAAAGCTAATAAAGTTCCATAGTTTGAATCTCCAGCAGTAAGCCAGTTGCACAAATGCATTAAAGATTGTTCCAGCTTTTTATAGTTTTAAATAGATTTTGTTCTTTGCTATGTTAAAACCCAAATTACTATCCCAAAGACATATGGAAATGTAATGATACCAAAGAGCTTTATTATCTGTTTCATATGCTGCTGCTTTCTATTTCTCATTTTACATTGTGCTTCACAAAGAGAAATTTTTTTAAAAGTAAAAGAAAGGAAAATGTTTCCTAGAGAGTGTATGGACAGATAATTAATACATCCATAAATCAGAATACAGTTAATGCTTCTGCTCTGAAAGATAATTATTAGTTTGTTTAAATGAGATCTTTTGCCTTAACTCCAGACGATAGTGTCTGACCATTTGGTGGGAAAATATGTGATGGGACATGTAAACATCTATGTATGATTTGAATCCTTTTTATAACTGGTGGGCACTAAGTTGAAAAATTAAGGCCAAAACAAAAATGCCCACACACACAAATTAGTAAAGCTGAGAAATGTGCTTACGGGAGCCTAATATATGAATATATTATTTTTCCTTTAAAACACAAGCCTTTATGTGCCCACATTTACACCTATGTATGTATGCATGTGTTCACACACACAGTGAGATTTTAAAGCAACTTAAATATTTAATTAAATTATCAACCCTAATCCAAACATAGATGCTATTTTCGAGGTAGTTCTGCCTTTGAAAAGATTAATGCTTATTCCTTGAGCAAGCCCTTTGGAAATTCCTTTTTAGGACTTGCCTTCAGAGCCTGCAGCACATTTGTTAGACTATCCTCACAGGTGGCAAATCTTCATCCCTTTGAGAGTGAAGATTTGTTTTGGAAACTGTGCCCCCCCCCAAAAAATTTAAAAAATAAAAAAAATTAAAAAAAAAAAAAAATATATATATATATATATATATTCAGAGCCAGGAAATAAACTATTAGATAATGAGTAGTATAACCAGGGATCAAATGAGGCATCACCGTACAGTAGTAAGACTGATTGATTATTTTGTATATCCTATAAGTGGGACCTAGAAATAAACAGGAAATTTCAAAAACATTTGCAACGGCTACAGAATCATTCGAATCAGCTCCCAGGGTAATAGCTTTGAAGGGGAAACTATAAGGAAAGCCTGGTGTATACACTTACAAAGAACTCACTCTAATTTTTAGACATAATATGGCCATGTGTATGTGCTTCCTTAAAGAAAATTCATAGGTGTCAAGGGGAAAAACATCTCTATTATGTCACAGTTTTAAACATCTGGTGAGGCCTGAAAAAATAAATAAGTGTATCACATGTGTGTTTTTTGCCAGATTGATCTCCGAGATGACCCCAAAACCTTGGCCCGTTTGCTGTATATGAAAGAGAAACCTCTCACTTATGAGCATGGCGTGAAGCTTGCAAAAGCGGTACCGATTTGAATTTCATTTTAAATGGGTGCTGAGAGAAGAGTTTGCTGTATGCTTTGGAATGGAAGAATGACATCGGCTTTTGCTTTAAAATACAATGTGTTCAGAGTCATCTCTCTGCTTTATACTCTCCCCTCTATTCTCGTCAGGCTGGGAGGGACCATTTGGTTAGCATTCTTGTCAGCCAGCACTGTCTGTTTTTCATTAAGAAACTTGGTGAATTTAAACAGCTGAAGCACTTATTATTTGATTTAGCAACCTCTAAAATTATCCATTTGCCATATTAAGTATGAATAATGGGAATCATTAGATATATATTTGTAAATTTCATTGCTTATTATCCGTGTGACTCATTTAAATGACTCCATAAAAGGCATTTTGTGATTTTCCTGGGAGAGACTTCGATTTCCATCTGGCAGGGTTATATTTGTTCAGTATTTCTCACCCTGTAATGAATAGCCAGTTAGAGAGGCTGGATTATGTCACAAACAGCATCTTAAAAGAGTAACATAGACCAAAAGGTAACTAGTTGGAGAATCCAAGTGGCTATTCGACAGATAATAGCTACTTGCTCACAGCTGGAACAGTTTCCACAGACCTTTCTTCATTCTTAAGAGCTTAACAGTGATTTTGTTGGGCAAATGATTCAGACCAAGTCTTTGTCTCCCATTTACCACCAAGATGCGTACAAAGGCAGACACTAAAATGAACACAAGAGGAAGAGGTACCATATGCAAGAGGAGGGTTATAAATCATATTTCCATAACCTCCTCATTGATTTAGTCACAAACCCATCAAGCCCTGCCAGAGGTTTCAGAAATTCCTCTTTTACTTTCTAAAGTAACTAACCCTGCAAATGTATGCCCTGGGGCAGAGTTAGGGGTCCCTCTTTTAAATAGGTCAAGAATAATATTAACTACCAATTCTTTGTGAATAAAAATGCATGCATTTCTCTTATTAAAACTTTCTTATAGGCAACAAAATTAAGCAATACACTCGAATAGAAATGGGTTAAAGTTATGTTTTATGGATGCAATATATGAGAACATCTTACAAATATTTGAGAAAGTTAACGCTTCCTACCTCTATGGATAGTAATGTCAGAACCAGCAGTGTGAGCCATCCATTGTGTTCTCACTAAGCACTTTACAAGCTCTGTCTATTTCAGCCTCATGCTCACCCTCAGGCACATAGTCCTGGTCTCCTCTTACAGGTGAGGGAACAGAATCTTAGGGAGATGAACACGTTTGATTCATACAGCTGATAATAACATAGTAAGACAACTCTAAGCCAGCTCTGTGGACGTCATCCCCATGCACCTGACCTTGTGTAAACTCTCCTCCAGCCATTTATTTTTCCTCCTATAAGATGGGCATACATCTACAGGTTCTTCTACCTTTTCTTCACACATCCAGCTTCCATTCTCTCCCTAAGGTACATAAATATATAGCTCCATAAATGATTGTATGTGATTCCCAGCTATGCATTTTTCACAAAAACGAGGTCCCGGAAGCCTCCTTTTTGCAGGAGCTTGTTTTCTATGTCTCGCTTCTGGCCTCTCTCCCACCACCATCCTGTCAGTGTCCTAGACTGACTTCTTATTTGGGAAGTCGTTTTTTCCCTCTGAGAAGAAGTTGTTCCAAAGCCTCCCATCTCATTTCATATTTATTTTAGGAACAATGGCTGAGTTCACCACTTCATTGCCTTTTGCCAGTTTCTCCTAGCAACTGCTCTCAGATACTGAGAGAATCATGTTTAGCTAACAAAATCCAATTTAGAAGAAAACCAAGCAAGAGTTTAACTTGTTTCATCACAATTCGTGTAATTATAGAGATGCTTTAAGTTTCTCTGCTCCCTGACTTTCCTGTCAAGTAGTTTATAATAACAGCTAACATTTATGGAGTGTTTGCAGTGGGCTGGGTTTCATGCCAAGTGCTTTACATGCTTTGTCTTAATTAATCCTCACAGCAACCCCCTGAGGTGTATATATTATTACCTCCACTTTCCTAGAGGAAACTGAGGCTCAGAGAGACTAAAGTCACACCACTTGAAAGTGGCAGAGCCAGGATATGAAACTGTGCTTTAACCACCATGCTCTTCTGCTTCCCTCCTATAATCTGAAAAGAAACCCTTAGGTTTGGGGCTTCTTTGTTTACAGACTGAAGCCCCATATTTTAATGTGTATATTCTCCCCATAGCTTAAAGGCTTTGCAAGTTCAGATTTTTTAATATCTTTTTGTTCAGTACTTTTCAATTTCCAAAACATTTTTTATCTATCATCTCTTTTTGGTCTCAAAGGGCATTTTATTTATAAAGGACATTTTCATATTGTACATATTTCCAGTTCTTTACACTCCAAAGTCAACTACATTTACATAAATGTTTTATATCATTTTATAATAAATATTCATTGTTATCCCTTTACTTGTTTTATCCTCCCTCTTCCCTTCATTATTGTGTTTTTTAATCTTCAGCCTACTTTTCCCATGCTTTTCTCATTCGTGTATGTCCATACTGCCACTGGACTTATTTGGCAATAACTGATACCTAATATGTGTCACTTTAGCTCTAAGATGATACTTTTGTGCATTCTCTTTCCCAATTCCATTGGATACAACCTAAACATGATTTTCTAAGCTCAGACTTCCTAAGGTATTTCTTGATAAAACACCTGACCATCTTTCCTTTTTTGGTCTTTGGCCTCTTTTGGGCCTCTCCTGCCATCTTCTTCACCCTGTGCCTGTTTTATTGCTGTTCTCACTCTTTGTCTTAACACCTGTTTCCCCCTGGATTTTTAACTTGCACCAGTGGGGTTTAAAGCAGCAAAACTGCAGCAAAAATCCTGTCATCAATGCTCATGGAGTCTTTAGTTCCCTCCCCCTGACTGCAAGAGTCACCATTACCTTCCTTGTTTTGTGTGCCGGCCATTTCCTCTTTCTCCCGTGGTCATTAGAAATCAGTCACTTCACCGCTGGGGTCTGGGCTACAGAGGTGAGAGAGAGATAGCCCCTGCCCTCAAGAAACCCACAGGCCAGAAGATGAGAGAGATAGACAAACAAAAGTACACCAACTGAACAAATACAACACAAAGGTACACAAAGGGCTGAGGTAACAGAAAGGAGAGAGTGATGGACACATTCAGGGGAGGAGGACTCAGAGACGATTTCTTGGAGTAGTTGAGAACTGAGCCAGGTTTACAGGATAGGAACAAGTTTGTCAAGTGGACAAAGTTAGGGGACTGGGGAGACGAAATTCCAGATAGGGAGACCAATACATGCAAGTAATGGGCCAAATTTCACCCACAAATGTTTTGATCAACCCACACAGGTATTTTTGATGTGATTTAGTGGTCAACACTGAACAATCTGGAAACTTTATGTAAATATACACATTTCTAGCTTCTTTAAAAAAATCAGTACACCTGGCAGCACTATCCAGCGTTTCCTCATCAACTGCAACTTTTCAACAGTCTTTTAAACAATGTATATACCCTTCAGTAAGCCACAGTCCCCACCACTCCATAATAACCTACACTCAAGCAGTGCCCTCACATTACCCACACTTGCATTGGCAAATTCTGCCAGTTCTTGAAAAAAACAGCAGCAAATGCATGCAGCCTGGAAACCCTTCTCCTCTTTCAACAATTTGGTCATAATGTTGATTTGTTGAGATGGAAATTCTCTCACAAGCTATTTGGCTCCTTTTCTTTTGCTTGGCTCTCAAGTTGCCCTCTCGCTACATGTACCCTTCCTAGTTCTTAAATAAGAAATAAGGAACTTCTCTGCTACTAGCCATTCCTTAAGATACAAGCCCACTCTGTTCATTCTACTGACATGTCTTCTCTCCATTTACAGGAACTGCCTTACTTTTCCTTCTCTTCTTCTCTCACTACCGTCACTCAGCCCATAACAGCATCTCCATTTGTTCGTTAGTTTTGCTCTTTCAAACATATTTCTTTACACTTGCTAGAGAGAGCACAAGAGAATGGTTAAGACCCTGGCTCAAGAGACAGACAAATTCAAATCTCTGCCATTTTCTTAGTTGTGTGGCCTTAGAGAGGTTACCTAACCTCTCTGGACATCAGTTATCTGAGCTGCAAAGGAGAATGGTGATAGACTTACCTCCCGATTGAATGAGTCAATGTACCATGAGATCTAGCTCAGCAAGCTAGAGTTGTTGAAACTGTGTCCTCTCAGACACGTCTGCAGCTGGGAAGACCTCTCCACCTTTATTCTTTCCAGTTATACCTTATCTTGTTCTAGAACGTGTCCCACCTCCATGAGGACCATCTGGAAGAAATACTAGGTTTTCTTCCACTTGATTGGTCATTGTGAATTTGTTTGCCCGTTTTCTGATTTCTTCTTGTCGGACTCAAAATGTTCTCTACACCTCTGAAAAATTTCCCAGCATTTGAGACAATAAGTTTTAGCTATTATAAAGTTAGCAGGGAAGTGTTCTCTCAGTTTACATTTCTCAATCTCTAATTTGTTCTTGAAAACACATCATTTTGGTAAAGCATGTCCCAGATTGCTAGCATGTGTATCTCAACAAAGATCTGTGCATCCTGAGCACTTACAGATGGGTTCTAAATATTTGACTGTGTAGATCACTTTGCTCCAAAAGGCAGATGAAGTTGCTGCTGTAAAAGAGGCTGTATTTCCTTGGGATGGTTTTCCATTTTGCATCTTTGAGGGCACACATTTTTTCTTCAGCAGTCCCTATAACATGGCTGCGCCTTTTCCCTGAACCTGAATAAATTCTCCTCTCTGACCCTCAGAGCCCTTGAACCATGGTTAACAATACTCATCTCACAACTGGGTTCTGGTTCTCACACATATTTCCCAAATCACACCCAAAATCTGTTTGCTACTTTTCCTGAAACTATCAGTACAAAATAATGTTATATTAACCCAGTTATACAATAATGCCTTGATCTGCTGTTTCATTACCTTCAGAAATGCCTGAATTGGGAAAGACAAGTTTGGACTCCTCCTGCACCATGAAAAGACAAACTCTGACATGCTGTCAGCAGCACTGTGGGGTGGGGGGTGAGGGGGTGGGGAGAGGGGACAGGAGGAGGAGAGAGTGTGCTTGCCCATCTTGCAGGTCCAGACAGTCCAGAACTCCACATGTGAGCCCAGATCAGCCCAGCTCTCCTGTAATTTCCAGAATCAACTGAGGCTTGTGATCATTAGTGGGGAGGTATTCCGGATAGAACAGCCCCACAGTGCTTTCTGTGTATTTTTTCAGGATGACTGACAAAAGCCAGCACATTACAAGCACTCATTCAGTTGACACATTCACTAGATTAGTGTGCTTTTCACATGTATTTGTATCAAATACCGAACACAATCCCAAAATGTGACAGATGACATTTGAGAACATTATTAGGAAAAATTTCTCTATCCTTTATCCCTCTCTTGCATTCAATTGTTTTTAATTATATAAAAAAGCCATATTCTAATCCAGACCATGGTCAAAATGAAACCATAAAATAAGTTATCAATATCTAACATCTTTTCTTTGAGTATTTTCCTTTGGCTTATACAGTAACCATTAACCAGACAGGAAAAAAGCAAGTGCATAATATCTGGATGCCACCAGAACAGTTTTACCTCATGCTTAGCTTTCTTATCTGTGGACTTTCAAACAGGTAGGCAGCTTCATTTCATTAACTGTCAGCTTGACCAGCTTCTTGCAGTGTTGAGTGACGAGGGTCACAGTTTCCGTCATGGAACTAGGAAAAGAACACACATCAAGTGACCCAGATACTAGGTCTAGATCATTTACTTTCTAGTTGGATGTCCTTAAACAATACATTTCACCTTCTGGGGCTGTTCCCACTCTATTCTAAGCTAAGTCACCAGTCCCTTTAATCCACGCGTTACAAACTGGCTGGTTGCTGCCAAAGACATCCCACATCAGCAGCTTGCTTGGACCACAGAGTGTTTTTAAATTGGTAAATATTAACTAAAATCCAAATGCCCAAGTCCTCTTGAAAAATACAAAGATGGCAGTGATGAACCAACGTTCCTGCCTGGCAACAGTTGCCTAAGCCAAATAGACTACCAGCTCTGGAGAGGGTGTTTACTTCACAGGCCGCCACAGACTCTACCTCTCCCTGTTGTCTGACACCAGCCCTGCTTTACTCAGTTACATAAGCTACTGGCCCTAATCGGCATGTGATTTTGCTACCCTGTTTTAGTCATTTATCTGTTGTTGGTTTCCAGGAGCTCACCATCCAGCCAGCCTCTTCTGAATACACTGTAATTTTTCAAAGTTATTCTTATAATGTAAAGCATACAATAGAAGCATTTATCCAGATATCCTTAATATTAAAAGGTCCACATCAAACTGTTAGCTCATATTGAGCTTGGGAGCAATTAAAACCCCAGGTCTCCCTCACATGAATTATCTCATAAAGTTGACTGCCAACTTCTGGTCTGCTCTACCCTGCAATTTTTTTAATGAGAATCTATGGCTCTGGCCTGAATTTTTATATTTCTCATAGGGATCTTGTGATTATCAAATACATCATAATATGAAATCATCAAAAGCGTTGAAACAAAGCCCTAAGCAAGCACAAAATATTTCCTCATTTAAATACACATAGACTGTATATTGACAAGGAGGGTGTCTGTGTCAGTAAATGCATTTTATGATTTTTATTTTTAGTGTTTTGGAGTTTAACTGCTTAAAGATATGCCTTTTAATGTATCTTAAAACTGAATAATATGACCAATCAGATATTACTTTGCTGAGAGATATCTTGTCAGAAGAGCATTTTAATCAAGAATGACCTATAAAACCATATCACCCACTCTCTTTCTATGTGCTTTATTAACCAAGTTGACACCTTGCCCTACTATGTACAGAAGGAAATATGTTTCACTTGCACCAGATTTACATGTTCTGCATACAAATGAGAAGGTACTAAAAACAACATCATGTACCCTGTTGTTCACAGTATATATATTTAAACCATATCACTGGTTTGAAACCTCTCTTAATTTTTATATTTTTTATATTCTTATATTTAGGAATAAATGGTTATGGATCACTTTCAGAATCTGTTGCTTATCAAAAGCAATCCACAATCATTTATTATTAATATCAGAAAGCAAAAAAATATAAAAATACCAAAAATCAGGAAAGCAGATGCAAATTGAAATGCAGAAGAAAAAGACATGATCCAAACCATCCCCCAGGCTGTTTGTGAGACAAGCAGCAGCAGCACTTCGCTGCGCAGAGGGCAGACACCGCTGTGCTTTTCTCTCTTTTTCTCCTCTCATGCCTTTCTCTCTTGTGTGTTTAAGATTGGAGCACAGTGCTACTTGGAATGCTCGGCCCTGACTCAGAAAGGTCTCAAAGCCGTTTTTGATGAAGCGATCCTCACCATTTTCCATCCCAAGAAAAAGAAGAAACACTGCTCCAAGTGTCACAACTGCTGTTTAATTATCTGAGGTAGCTTGAGACCCACCTCCACCGCATCTAAGGGTAAGAATGGCAGCCAACCTCCGAGACCCAGCTCAAGCCAAAAGGAGGGCATAACCAGAGAGGAAGTCCCTGACACAGAGGCTTGCTCCTCCACCCTGTGAGCCCTCCCAAACACGGCGCACTATCAGCCAACTGCCACATCCTCCCTACCAGCCAGAAGCACCCACGTTGCACACTCTACGAGAATGCTGAGCCCGGATTCCAGCCAATGCCACTGCTGACCACGTAGGAAACAAAGTCAAAGGCCATCTTGCATTTTTCACCGCCCCCTCCAAGAACATGAAGCTGATAGGAAATCATCACAGGAAAAACAAAAAAAAAGAACTCGGTTCCTGTATTGGTGGCCTTACTTGATGTCTTTTACAAAACATGGGAATACAATACTAACCTTTTTTTTTTCTGAATCTGCTCTTCTACTATGTGTCTTACATTCATTTGTATTATTTTAAGACATTTACTAATTTACCAGTTTACTCAGGCCTTATAAATCCACACCAAATTAGCCTAAAGACAAAGGGTTTTATATCCATTCCTATTTCAGCATGTTTCTACCAAAGCTATTAAAACCAACACGTACCTCTGAACGCCTGACTATAAGGAGATACAAGAAAATGTTGAAACTTTTGGAAATATATGGAGCCATAATTTTTGAAACTGATTGAAAGAAAACACCATCTGAATTATTGCAGGTCCACATTTTTTGCCTAAGATTCACCCCAGATATGCTTCCGTTGATAGGTAGCCTTATTTTTTCCACATTATATTGTGATGGAAAATTGCAAATGAACTGTGTTTAAGAAAGTTTATTTCTGCTTTTCAGTCAGACTGATTGGGGAGAGAATGTGGCAGACCTATATTTTAAAAGATTCTTTATTCAGCAAAGTGAACTTTCCTGCTCCCTCCCTTCCCCATTGCATGCCCCTTTCCTTTCTTGATTTCACACTCTCTCCCACACCCAATAATAACTTTATTCCAAAGAAGGATCGGGCCATGGAGCATGAAAAAGTTAAGTGTTTAAAAGTCCCCAAAGCTTAAGCAAGGTGCCTCAATTTTCCCTCTCACTTCAACTGAAAGTGCTTCTCTCCTTGTCCATGGGAGCTCCCATTCTTTTTAAATGATATTTTCCAAGTACAACTGGTACAAAAATATTGCCCCTCCCTATTTCCTGTACTCATTGTCCCAAATGTGTATTTCAGGGCTAGATCCATGGGTACCAAGCTCTGGATCCCCTGCTTCTAAAGTGATATGCTCCATGGAACAGGGACTTTGGCCTTGGGGAAGTGACTCTTCCAAACATCCAGGGATTCTTGTATCACAGAGTGAGTTATTTCCTAGCTTTTAATTAGAGACTGTGAAGGCTTCTAATTAGTCTTATTTGCTTACAGTTACTCTGGAAACACCCAGGTAGGCACTTTATTTTTTATTTCAATTGCATAAGCAGAGTGCCTTTTTGCAGCATGAAATTACACAAATTTTAGTTTAAGAATTTCCAGATTCACACTCCTGTTGGAAAAATCCAGTTTTCCCAGTTCCTTTTGCTCCTGGAGGAAGCACATTAAAAAAGAAGTGTATGGTGTGGGTCTTTTCTGTTAAGACCTTCCATGAAACCCCCTCAGTTTTGGGGGTTTTGTTTGTTTGTTTAGAATTTTTGAAATGTGCTTTCCCTACTACATTTCAAGTTTTATTTCCCTTCTCCCCTATCTAGTTGCTAAACATTTTCTTGAACACACACACACCCCAACCTAAAAGAAAACGGGAGTTTTGTAAGTCAAAGCTTGACATTTAGAGAAAACAATGACTTTCTCTCTTTGTAAATGGAAATCAACCATGTATAAACTGTAACTCTGCAGAGGTTATGAATTCATCCTTTACAAACAATAATAAGCATTTAGCCCTATAATAAATGAAGTGCCGTTAGCTGGTTTTGTTACGTTATTGTGTGGTCGCGTCTTGCTAAAGAGCCACTCCTCACATCTCATTGATGTGGATGAAAAATTGAGAGCAGTATGTTTGCTCGGCCAAGGAGAATTTTCCAGATGTGTGCACTCAACAGGCGAACAGTTCCCCAGGCCATCACCTCCCTAATGGGCCACAGAGATTAACTTGTTCATGGTGGGAGATCTCTCTCTCACCTGGAACCAGAACCTGTAGAGAGACTGTTAGTGTCTGTGTGGCGCACAGGCTCTTAGCAGGCTTATGAGCTAATCGTCGAATAAAATAATGAAGAACAAAGCAACCTAAATGCGTTAATGTCATTCCACCAAATTAATCATGTATTCCCTGTTTCATGGTGATTGGTAGTTCATTTCACTTAAAAAAAAAAAGTTTTCTGCCATAAGATTGAATAAAACTATATTCTGAAACCAAAGATAAAAAGACAGAAATCTCAACAAGGATCCTTTAAAGGTCTACACTATCTTCCAAAGTCAAGAAGGGGCAGCTGATCTCCATTGGAGGGTAGAGTCTTAACTTTTCAGAGATAGAAGAAGCTATAGTCCTATCCCTTCATTGTACAGATGAGAAAACTCAAGCCCAGATGAGTTAAAAGAGATGTGTTGCAACAAAGCTGGGACAGATCTCAGCTTTTCTGCTTCCCATCCAGTGCCCTTCAACTCCATACTATAATCTATTCATTATCAGCATATTAAGTTGGAGTTTTGTAGGTGTATTACCTGAGTTATATCTGTTTATCCTATAGATCCTAGCCACATTTCAAACACATGGCATGGGCCACTAGAATAAGATAATCCATCAAACTAGTAATAACCTAGAGACAAGAATCTGATCTACATGCTAATATGCCTGGAATCTGGAATATACAATGTAATGTAATCTCAATCTAATGGCTTAATCAAGTAGCTACTTTGACAGATTTTTTTTTTTTTTCAGTCAGATGGTGGGTTGTTTGGTAGAATTAATAGACTCCTTTGGAAACACAAAAGGACTAAGACACAAGTCAGAGCCGTGTTAACAGGAGAATTCTGGGCTGCTTTCTGCCAAGTAAATTTATATTCAAAGAGCAATTACTGAATGCAGTAACAACATCCACCCTAAACCAGGCAGCACTAAACTGGGAAATCAAAAACTGAGTCATACACATATGAGAGGATGAGAGATTTGGTCCTGAGACTTTAATAAAAATATGTTTGATCATGACATGCAAAGAACGATTTGAAAGTTTTCCGGTCTATAAGAGAGGTACCAGATGAAGTGGCTGTAACCATACACAACTTTCATAGAACACCAGTAAGGAAATAATATTCAAACGGTAGTAAAGAGGCAGTCACAACCACATTCACAATTCTAGGAGAAAATTTTTAAAAGTTAACCCAGAATTTGAAGCCAACAAAAATATCATCATTAGGAGTGTTGGCTCCTATGAGCAATAACCTCACAAAGTAGAGAGTCTTCAAGAAGAAATATCTGACTTGAGGTCAGCCTTTAAAGAAGCAGTATTGCATTCATAAAGGCAAACTCATCCATAAGACCAAAGTGATGGAAGATTAAAAATCAAGGTTTAACTTTAAAGGAATGTTTGACACCATGCTGGAGATGATTAACCATTTATGTCTTCATTTTTAAATCTACCCCTATGTTTAGAGGCCAGAATGCAAAATGTGCATTCTCTTCAACAGAGAGAACCACAGGTCGCCAGCTATTCTCGTGAGTCATTGAGTATAATGACTCAAGTACAAATAAGGAAACTCAAGAAAACATTTTCATTTCAAGGACCATTAGAAACAGAAAAAAAAAAAAAAGAGAGAGAAGGTCAGGGAAACCGAATTTCTTGCAAAGAAAGTTAGGTACTTTTAAACAGGAAACATTTAGAGAATGGAGAAAAAAGCTATAACCAAATACAAGGCAAAAACACATAGCTGACAATTCTCCCAGGGAATTGCTAACCTCTGACTGGTCTCTAGAGGCATAGGGAAGAAAGCAGGACCATTCACGTGAAGAGCATTCCATGTTTCTGGGTATCTAAGCAGAGTCAGCCAACAGAGTTAATCGTGTGATAATCCTAGATAATTCCACCTCGTGATTCATTAAAAATGGATGAAATGCTGGACAGTGCTCTTTGGGTCTTAAATAGCAGTGCAGGTCATCCCCCTCACACCTTCTCTGCCAATATGGAGTAGGCAGTCAAGGGAAAATTACTGAGAAATAAGAGTGAATAAATTATTTTGAAAGTTTCCTTGAGAATGAATGTGACTTAAAACCTGCAAAGGATGACTGTGGGATCTCTGGAAAGACAGTTACTTGTATGAAGGATATTTATTTATCTTGGCAGACTATCTCTAATTGCATTGAAAATGCACAACAGCATTACCTTCCTAAAATTAAAACATCTCTAAACTGCAAAACAAAATAAAATAAAATGTACAACAGCAATAACGGAGTACCAAAATATGAGACAAAGCAACAATTCATGGTGTTTCCATGGTCAACAAAGACCAGAAGGGAAATTAAAGCTCCAAGCTCTACGCAGAGGCACATCAGGCATTAGAGGCTCAGCCCTGCTCTTTGGAGGTCTCTTGGGGTTAGGACAGGAATGAGTCAAGGAAGGTTTGGCTCATCTGCGAATTCGGAGGGTGCAAGTTCAGTAACAGTTCTTGGCTTTTAACTTCCACTACGGGAAATTAGAGGAAAAGCTGCATGATTAATCTTGATCACAATCTATGTTTTTTTTCTCCTTAGGGAATATTATGTTAAAATCCAGAGTCATTTTGTGCATGTTTTAAACATGTTCTACCCTGGTAATTTCATTTTATTCTGAGTTCTGCAGTGACTCAGAAACTTCATGATACTGTAGCTGGTGTGATTTTGTTGTATTTTCAGCCATGTCCTCCAAGCCTCCCAGTATATGCAGTTATCTTTGATGAACAGGACCTGATCAGTGTTTCAGGGGATGTGATGTCTGGGGTAATCTGAGGAGAGGGTCCATAAGGCCCAGAGCTGAGTCTCACCTAGAAGCCATAGTAGCACACTTCACCTCGCAGAGACCCTGAACAAGGCAGTCTTTTGAGTTTATGTTAATTCTTTGGAGAAAAAATAGAAACTCTTTCATGGCAGGGTGGTATGTTTAGGGTAGCTTTGTAAATATGCACCTAAAAGTATCACCACCTGCTCTTTTTTAAATCAATTTTTGTAAGCAATCGGATTTTCTCTGGTAGAGGGGCTGTGGGCAGAAGCCTAATGAATTCTACATTCTCCTCATCACCTGGTTTAAATTGCTTTTTACTCTGAGTACACAGTAATTGCTGTTTAAGTACATCTCAGCAGAGTTTTATCCCAATGGAAATGGTCCACACTCCTCCCCATGTAATCTCTACAGAGGAAACGATAGACAAGGGGAGAATGGCTGACCTGCTCACGGATTGCCTTTCTTACAATCTGCTTCTTATGTATTCTGTGTATACTTTTCATAATTAATGGAATATTATTTCATGTACTCTAACCTTGCAGTTTATCTTGTGCCATGTACTTTTAATTCATTTAACAGTCTTTTTTTCCTACTGTCATTTCTGGGTTATCTGAAGGTGTCCCTACCAGCCACTCAAGAAAACTGCCTTCCCCAGGCCTCTGTTAGAATGGGAAATTTGCTACTCAAAGTGTAGTCTGGGAACTAATAGGATGGGCGCTACCCGAGAGATAGTTAGGACTATAGAATCTCAGCCCCAGGCCAGACCTACTGAATCTGAAGCTGTATTTTAATAAGACCCCCAGGTGATTTATGTGCACATTAAAATTTGAGAATACTGGCCTATGAGACAACAAAAAGTTTATCATCAGTTTTTACACCCAAATATGTAGCTGCCAAGATGACAAAACCACCAGCTTCGCCTGTCTCTCTGATGCTACCTATTGGGTATTCCTTAGGCTAATATTTGAGCTGTTTACATTTACTGGATGAATAAACAGGCTTTCAGGAGTCCTTTCTTTTACTTGTCATGTGCTTCCCAGCTGCAGAAACAGCATATTTTGGAATCAAAAGCAGAAAAGCAGCATCTGGTTTGAAAGATCTGATAAATCTAAAGTACTTCTTTTCTGAAAGTCTTTCTGGCGTTTCTAAGGGAGAGAAAAAATGCCCTCCAAAATTATTTTTCATGAAGAAATAAGAAAGAGACCAGTGTCCTTGTCCCCAGACTGAGGCACTGCAGCCTCTGCCTCTGCAGGAGACCCTCCAAAACCAGCAGCCTCCAATCATCCAGTCACCTAACTTTGATAATTCAGGCAATCTGCAAAAGAAGCTTGTGCCCTTTGTCACAATATTAAACTCCTACCTAGCCCACAAGTCGGAGAAGATGAAAGAGGGAAGCTGGATGGGAGCTGACGGAGTTGTCGCCTGAACGACTGCCCCAAAACTACAGGTTCCACAACCAGGGATAGAACCCACACCCCCTGCAGTTGCAGCACAGAGTCTTAACAACTGGACCAGCAGGGAATTCCCCCGATTTACAATTTCATAGGATAGTAGGGGTCGTGTGGCTGACAGGGTCTTGGTGCTCCAGCCAGGTGTCAGGCCTGTGCCTCTGAGGTGGGAGAGCTGAGTTCAGGACATTGGTCCACCAGAGACCTCCCGGCTCCACGTAATATCAAATGGTGAAAGCTCTCCCAGAGATCTCTATCTCAACGCAAAGATCCAGCTGCACTCAACAACCAGTAAGCTACAGTGCTGGACACCCTATGCCAATCAACTAGCAAGGCAGGAACACAACCCCACCCATTAACAGAGAGGCTGCCTAAAATCATAATAATCATAATAAGGTCACAGACACCCCAAAACACACCACCAGATGTGGTCCTGCCCACCAGAAAGACAAGATCCAGCCTCATCCACCAGAACACAGGCACTAGTCCCCTCCACCAGGAAGCCTACACAACCCACTGAACCAACCTTAGCCACTGGGGGCAGACACCAAAAACAACGGGAACTACGAACCTGCAGCCTGCGAAAAGGAGACCTAAAACACAGTAAGTCAAGCAAAATGAGAAGACAGAGAAACACACAGCAGATGAAGGAGCAAGGCAAAAACCCACCACACCTAACAAATGAAGAGGAAATAGGCAGTCTACCTGAAAAAGAATTCAGAGTAATGATAGTAAAGATGATCCAAAATCTTGGAAATAGAATGGAGAAAATACAAGAAACCTTAACAAGGACCTGGAAGAACTAAAGAGCAAACAAACACTGATGAACAACACAATAAATGAAATTAAAAACTCTCTAGAAGGAATTAATAGCAGAATAACTGAGGCAGAAGAACGGATAAATGACCTGGAAGATAAAATAGTGGAAATAACTACTGCAGAGCAGAATAAAGAGAGAAGATTGAAAAGCATTGAGGTCAGTCTCAGAAACCTCTGGGACAACATTAAACACACCAACATTCGAATTATAGGGGTCCCAGAAGAAGAAGAGAAAAAGAAAGGGACTGAGAAAACATTTGAAGAGATTATAGTTGAAAACTTCTATAGGAAAGAAAATAGTCAATCAAGTCCAGGAAGCGCAGAGAGTCCCATACATGATAAATCCAAGGAGAACCACGCCAAGACACGTATTAATCAAACTATCAAAAATGAAATACAAAGAAAAAATATTAAAAGCAGCAAGGGAAAAACAACAAATAGCATACAATGAAATCCCAATAAGGAAAAGAGCTGATCTTTCAGCAGAAACTCTGCAAGCCAGAAGGGAGTGGCAAGACATGTTTAAAGTGATGAAAGGGGAAAACCTACAACCAAGAGTACTCTACCCAGCAAGGATCTCATTCAGATTTGACGGAGAAATTAAAAGCTTTACAGACAAGCAAAAGCTAAGAGAATTCAGCACCACCAAAGCAGCTTTACAACAAATGCTAAAGGAACTTCTCTAGGCAGGAAACACAAGAGAAGGAAAAGATCTACAATAACAAACCCCAAACAATTAAGAAAATGGTAATAGGAACATACATGTCGATAATCACCTTAAATGTAAATGGATTACATGCTCCAACCAAAAGACATAGACTGGCTGAATGGATACAAAAACAAAACCCGTGGGCTTCCCTTGTGGCTCAGTGGTTAAGAATCCACCTGCCAATGCAGGAGACGTGGGTTCGAGCCCTGGTCCGGTAAGATCCCACATGCTGCAGAGCAACTAAGCCCATCTGCCACAACTACTGAGCCCACGTGCCACAACTACTGAAGCCCGTGCGCCTAGAGCCCATGTTCTGCAACAAGAGAAGCCACTGCAATGAGAAGCCTGCATACCACAACGAAGAGTAGCCACCACTCACAACAACAAAGACCCAATGCAGCCAAAAATTAATTAATTAATTTTTTTAAAAAAAGAAGACCCGTATATATGCTGTCTACAAGAGACCCACGTCAGACCTAGGGACACATACAGACTGAAAGTGAGGGGATGGAAAAAGATATTCCATGCAAATGGAAATCAAAAGAAAGCTGGAGTAGCAATTCTCATATCAGACAAAATAGACTTTAAAATAAAGACTCTTACAAGAGACAAAGAAGGACACTATATAATGATCAAGGGATCAATCCAAGAAGAAGATATAACAATTGTAAATATTTATGCACCTAACATAGGAGCACCTCAATACATAAGGCAGATGCTAACAGCCATAAAAGGGGAAATCGACAGTAACACAATCATAGTACGGGACCTTAACACCCAACTTTCACCAATGGACAGATCATCCAAAATGAAAATAAATAAGGAAACACAAGCTTTAAATGATGCATAAACAAGATGAACTTAATTGGCATTTATAGGACATTCCATCCAAAAACAACAGAATACACTTTCTTCTCAAATGCTCATGGAACATTCTCCAGGATAGAACATATCTTGGATCAGAAATCAAGCCTTGGTAAATTTAGGAAAATTGAAATCGTATCAAGTAACTTTTCCGACCACAATGCTATGAGACTAGGTATCAATTACAGGAAAAAATCTGTAAGAAATACGAACACATGGAGGCTAAACAACACACTACTTAATAACCAAGAGATCACTGAAGAAATCAGAGGAAATCAAAAAATATCTAGAAATAAATGACAATAAAAACACAACGACCCAAAACCTATGGGATGCAGCAAAAGCAGTTCTAAGAGGAAAGTTTATAGCAATACAATCCTACCTCAAGAAACAAGAAACACCTCAAATAAACAACCGAACCTTACACCTAAAGCAATTAGAGAAAGAAGAACAAAAAAAACCCCCAAAGTTAGCAGAAGGAAAGAAATCATAAAGATCAGACCAGAAATAAATGAAAAAGAAATGAAGGAAATAATAGCAAGATTCAATAAACTTAAAAGCTGGCTCTTTGAGAAGATAAACAAAACTGATACACCATTAGCCAGACTCATCAAGAGAAAAAGGGAGAAGACTCAAATCAATAGAATTAGAAATGAGAAAGGAGAAGTAACAACTGACACTGCAGAAATACAAAGGATCATGAGAGATTACTACAAGCAACTATATGCCAATAAAATGGACAACCTGGAAGAAATGGACACAGTCTTAGAAAAGCACAACCTTCCGAGACTGAACCAGGAAGAAATAGAAAATATGAACAGACCGATCACAAGCACTGAAATTGAGACTGTGATTAAAAACCTTCCAACAAACAAAAGCCCAGGACCAGAGGGCTTAACAGGCAAATTCTATCAAACATTTAGAGAAGAGCTAACACCTATTCTTCTCAAACTCTTCCAAAATATAACAGAGGGAGGAACACTCCCAAACTCATTCTACGAGGCCACCATCACTCTGATACCAAAACCAGACAAAGATGTCACAAAAAAGGAAAACTACAGGCCAATATCACTGATGAACATAGATGCAAAAATCCTCAACAAAATACTAGCAAACAGAATCCAACAGCACATTAAAAGGATCATACACCAAGATCAAGTGGGGTTTATCCCAGCAATGCAAGGATTCTTCAATATACGCAAATCAATCAATGTGACACACCATATTAACAAATTGAAGGAGAAAAACCATATGATCATCTCAATAGATGCAGAAAAAGCTTTTGACAAAATCCAACACCCATTTATGATAAAAACCCTCCAGAAAGTAGGCAGAGAGGGAACTTACCTCAACATAATATAGGCCATATATGATGAACCCACAGTCAACATTGTTCTCAATGGTGAAAAACTGAAACCATTTCCTCTAAGATCAGGAACAAGACAAGGTTGTCCACTCTTACCACTATTATTCAACATAGTTTTGGAAGTTTTAGCCACAGCAATCAGAGAAGAAAAAGAAATAAAAGGAATCCAAATTGGAAAAGAAGAAGTAAAGCTGTCACTGTTTGCAGATGACATGACACTATACATAGAGAATCCTAAAGATGCTACCAGAAAACTACTAGAGCTAATCAATGAATTTGGTAAAGTAGCAGGATACAAATTAATGCACAGAAATCTCTTGCATTCCTATACACTAATGATGAAAAATCTGAAAGTGAAATTAAGAAAACACTCCCATTTACCATTGCAACAAAAAGAATAAAATACCTAGGAATAAACCTACCTACAGAGACAAAAGATCTGTATGCAGAAAACTGTAAGAGACTGATTAAAGAAATTAAAAAGGATACAAACAGAACAGTCAGCTCTACCCACCTCCAGAGCCTCCCATCAAGCCTCTTAGATAGCCTCAACCACCAGAGGGCAGACAGCAGAAGCAAGAAAAACTACAATCCTGCAGCCTGTGGACCAAAAACCACAGTTACAGAAAGACAGAGAAGATGAAAAGGCAGAGGGCTATGTACCAGATGAAGGAACAAGAAAAAACCCCAGAAAAACAACTAAATGAAGTGGAGATAGGCAACCTTCCAGAAAAAGAATTCAGAATAATGATAGTGAAGATGATCCAGGACCTCGGAATAAGAATGGAGGCAAAGATTGAGAAGATGCAAGAAATGATTAACAAAGACCTAGAAGAATTAAAGAACAAACAAACAGAGATGACCAATACAATAACTGAAATGAAAACTACACTAGAAGGAATCAATAGCAGAATAACTGAGGCAGAAGAACGGATAAGTGACCTGGAAGACAGAATGGTGGAATTCACTGCTGCAGAACAGACTAAAGAAAAAAGAATGAAAAGAAATGAAGACAGCCTAAGAGACCTCTGGGACAACATTAAACGCAACAACATTCGCATTATAGGGGTCCCAGAAGGAGAAGAGAGAGAGAAAGGACCAGAGAAAATATTTGAAGAGATTATAGTCGAAAACTTCCCTAACCTGGGAAAGGAAATAGCCACCCAAGTCCAGGAAGCGCAGAGAGTCCCATACAGAATAAACCCAAGGAGAAACACGCCGAGACACATAGTAATCAAAGCGGCAAAAATTAAAGACAAAGAAAAATTACTGAAAGCAGCAAGGGAAAAACGACAAATAACATACAAGGGAACTCCCATAAGGTTAACAGCTGATTTCTCAGCAGAAACTCTGCAAGCCAGAAGGGAGTGGCATGATATACTTAAAGTGATGAAAGGGAAGAACCTACAACCAAGATTACTCTACCCAGCAAGGATCTCATTTAGATTTGATGGAGAAATCAAAAGCTTTACAGACAAGCAAAAGCTAAGAGAATTCAGCACCACCAAACCAGCTCTACAACAAATGCTAAAGGAACTTCTCTAAGTGGGAAACACAAGAGAAGAAAAGGACCTACAAAAACAAACCCAAAACAATTAAGAAAATGGTCATAGGAACATACATATCGATAATTACCTTAAACGTGAATGGATTAAATGCCCCAACCAAAAGACATAGACTGGCTGAATGGATACAAGAACAAGACCCATATATATGCTGTCTACAAGAGACCCACTTCAGACCTAGGGACACATACAGACTGAAAGTGAGGGGATGGAAAAAGATATTCCATGCAAATGGAAATCAAAAGAAAGCTGGAGTAGCTATACTCATATCAGATAAAATAGACTTTAAAATAAAGAATGTTACAAGAGACAAGGAAGGACACTACATAATGATCCAGGGATCAATCCAAGAAGAAGATATAACAATTATAAATATATATGCACCCAACATAGGAGCACCTCAATACATAAGGCAACTGCTAACAGCTATAAAAGAGGAAATCGACAGTAACACAATAATAGTGGGGGACTTTAACACCTCACTTACACCAATGGACAGATCATCCAAAATGAAAATAAATAAGGAAACAGAAGCTTTAAATGACACAATAGACCAGATAGATTTAATTGATATATATAGGACATTCCATCCAAAAATGGCAGATTACACGTTCTTCTCAAGTGCGCACGGAACATTCTCCAGGATAGATCACATCTTGGGTCACAAATCAAGCCTCAGTAAATTTAAGAAAATTGAAATCATATCAAGCATCTTTTCTGACCACAACGCTATGAGATTAGAAATGAATTACAGGGAAAAAAACGTAAAAAAGACAAACACATGGAGGCTAAACAATACGTTACTAAATAACCAAGAGATCACTGAAGAAATCAAACAGGAAATAAAAAAAATACCTAGAGACAAATGAAAATGAAAACACGACGACCCAAAACCTATGGGACGCAGCAAAAGCGGTTCTAAGAGGGAAGTTTATAGCTATACAAGCCTACCTAAAGAAACAAGAAAAATCTCAAGTAAACAATCTAACCTTACACCTAAAGAAACTAGAGAAAGAAGAACAAACAAAACCCAAAGTTAGCAGAAGGAAAGAAATCATAAAGATCAGAGCAGAAATAAATGAAATAGAAGCAAAGAAAACAATAGCAAAGATCAATAAAACTAAAAGTTGGTTCTTTGAGAATATAAACAAAATTGATAAGCCATTAGCCAGACTCATCAAGAAAAAGAGGGAGAGGACTCAAATCAATAAAATCAGAAATGAAAAAGGAGAAGTTACAACAGACACCACAGAAATACAAAACATCCTAAGAGACTACTACAAGCAACTTTATGCCAATAAAATGGACAACCTGGAAGAAATGGACAAATTCTTAGAAAGGTATAACCTTCCAAGACTGAATCAGGAAGAAACAGAAAATATGAACAGACCAATCACAAGTAATGAAATTGAAACTGTGATTAAAAATCTTCCAACAAACAAAAGTCCAGGACCAGATGGCTTCACAGGTGAATTCTATCAAACATTTAGAGAAGAGCTAACACCCATTCTTCTCAAACTCTTCCAAAAAATTGCAGAGGAAGGAACACTCCCAAACTCATTCTATGAGGCCACCATCACCCTGATACCAAAACCAGACAAAGACACTACAAAAAAAGAAAATTACAGACCAATATCACTGATGAATATAGATGCAAAAATCCTCAACAAAATACTAGCAAACAGAATCCAACAACACATTAAAAGGATCATACACCACGATCAAGTGGGATTTATCCCAGGGATGCAAGGATTCTTCAATATACGCAAATCAATCAATGTGATACACCATATTAACAAATTGAAGAATAAAAACCATATGATCATCTCAATAGATGCAGAAAAAGCTTTTGACAAAATTCAACACCCATTTATGATAAAAACTCTCCAGAAAGTGGGCATAGAGGGAACCTACCTCAACATAATAAAGGCCATATATGACAAACCCACAGCCAACATCATTCTCAATGGTGAAAAACTGAAAGCATTTCCTGTAAGATCAGGAACGAGACAAGGATGTCCACTCTCACCACTATTATTCAACATAGTTCTGGAAGTCCTAGCCACGGCAATCAGAGAAGAAAAAGAAATAAAAGGAATCCAAATTGGAAAAGAAGAAGTAAAACTGTCACTGTTTGCGGATGACATGATACTATACATAGAGAATCCTAAAACTGCCACCAGAAAACTGCTAGAGCTAATTAATGAATATGGTAAAGTTGCAGGTTACAAAATTAATGCACAGAAATCTCTTGCATTCCTATACACTAATGATGAAAAATCTGAAAGAGAAATTATGGAAACACTCCCATTTACCATTGCAACAAAAAGAATAAAATACCTAGGAATAAACCTACCTAGGGAGACAAAAGACCTGTATGCAGAAAACTATAAGACACTGATGAAAGAAATTAAAGATGATACCAACAGATGGAGAGATATACCATGTTCTTGGATTGGAAGAATCAACATTGTGAAAATGAGTATACTACCCAAAGCAATCTACAGATTCAATGCAATCCCTATCAAATTACCAATGGCATTTTTTACGGAGCTAGAACAAATCATCTTAAAATTTGTATGGAGACACAAAAGACCCCGAATAGCCAAAGCAGTCTTGAGGCAAAAAAATGGAGCTGGAGGAATCAGACTCCCTGACTTCAGACTATACTACAAAGCTACAGTAATCAAGACAATATGGTACTGGCACAAAAACAGAAACATAGATCAATGGAACAAGATAGAAAGCCCAGAGATTAGCCCACGCACCTATGGTCAACTAATCTATGACAAAGGAGGCAAAGATATACAATGGAGAAAAGACAGTCTCTTCAATAAGTGGTGCTGGGAAAACTGGACAGCTACATGTAAAAGAATGAAATTAGAATACTCCCTAACACCGTACACAAAAATAAACTCAAAATGGATTGAGACCTAAATATAAGACTGGACACTATAAAACTCTTAGAGGAAAACATAGGAAGAACACTCTTTGACATAAATCACAGCAAGATCTTTTTTGATCCACCTCCTAGAGTAATGGAAATAAAAACAAAAATAAACAAGTGGGACCTAATGAAACTTCAAAGCTTTTGCACAGCAAAGGAAACCATAAACAAGACGAAAAGACAACCCTCAGAATGGGAGAAAATATTTGCAAATGAATCAACGGACAAAGGATTAATCTCCAAATTATATAAACAGCTCATTCAGCTCAACATCAAAGAAACAAACACCCCAATCCAAAAATGGGCAGAAGACCTAAATAGACATTTCTCCAAGAAGACATACAGACGGCCACGAAGCACATGAAAAGATGCTCAACATCACTAATTATTAGAGAAATGCAAATCAAAACTACAATGAGGTATCACCTCACTCCTGTTAGAATGGGCATCATCAGAAAATCTACAAACAACAAATGCTGGAGAGGGTGTGGAGAAAAGGGAACCCTCTTGCACTGTTGGTGGGAATGTAAATTGATACAGCCACTATGGAGAACAATATGGAGGTTCCTTAAAAAACTAAAAATAGAATTACCATATGACCCAGCAATCCCACTACTGGGCATATACCCAGAGAAAACCGTAATTCAAAAAGACACATGCACCCGAATGTTCATTGCAGCACTATTTACAATAGCCAGGTCATGGAAGCAACCTAAATGCCCATCAACAGACGAATGGATAAAGAAGAAGTGGTACATATATACAATGGAATATTACTCAGCCATAAAAAGGAACGAAATTGAGTCATTTGTTGAGACGTGGATGGATCTAGAGACTGTCATACAGAGTGAAGTAAGTCAGAAAGAGAAAAACAAATATCGTATATTAATGCATGTATGTCGAACCTAGAAAAATGGTACAGATGAGCCAGTTTGCAGGGCAGAAGTTGAGACGCAGATGTAGAGAATGGACATATGGACACCAAGGGGGGAAAACAGCGGTGAGGTGGGGATGGTGGTGTGCTGAATTGGGCGATTGGGATTGACATGTATACACTGATGTGTATAAAACTGATGCCTAATAAGAACCTGCAGTATAAAAAAACAAACAAAACAACTAATACTAAACTTTCATTGGGTTATTTGTATGGAAATATGTTAATATAAATGTTTCAGATATTACATGAAATTTCTAAAAATCTTATATTTGTATTTGTATGGAAATATGTATGGAAATATGTTAATATAAATGTTTCAGACATTACATGAAATTTCTAAAAATCTTATATTTGTATTTGTATGGAAATATGTATGGAAATATGTTAATATAAATGTTTCAGACATTACATGAAATTTCTAAAAATCTTATATTTCTATTTGTATGGAAATATGTATGGAAATATGTTAATATAAATGTTTCAGACATTACAGGAAACTTCTAACAATCTTATATGTTCTGGTATAATATAAGTAATAATCCTAGTTATTACTTTAAAATGTATATCTCAGAAATAACTAATTTTCTTGTCAACTGCATTATTATGAACTTTCATCAAATCTTTAACCATGGTCATTTTTAAGTCTTTTGTCATTTACAGACAGTTCTGGGTGTACTCTGATGATTTTGCAAATATGTTCCTATAAAAGGGTTTCATCTTCAAGAAATTCATGGAAAAGACTCTGACAAGTACAGGTTTCTGGTAACTGACTGTACTGCTGAACTGAATGAATAAGCATTTTCAGAACTCTAATGAAAAACTGATGAACTCAAAAAAGTGCTAACAAAAGATCAAGATGAAAAAAAAATTAATTACATGGGACTGAGTGAACTGATGAGGATGAGTATAATTTTTGTGACTTTCTGTCTGAATTAAAAAAAAAAAAAATCCCACAAGGACTCAGAGGCAAAGAATATACAAATCAATGTTCACTGCAAAGTAAAGGAGCTGTTACAGTGGAGGATCACTGGACTGAATGTCAATATTATGACATAGTATGAGTGTGTTTCATGTTTGGTAATTGCAATCACTGTTGCTTTTGTTGTGGTCATCCATGTACAATGCTTGGTGTCAGTCTATTTATCTCTTGTAAAAATAAAATACAGTGTGTGTGTGTGGGAAAAAAAAAAAAAAGGATACAAACAGATGGAAAGATATACCATGTTCTTGGATTGGAAGAATCAACATTCTGAAAATGACTATACTACCCAAAGCAATCTACAGATTCAATGCAATCCCTATCAAACTACCAATGGCATTTTTCACAGAACTAGATCAAAATTTTTCACAATTTGTATGGAAACACAAAAGACCCCAAATAGCAAAAGCAACCATGAGAAAGAAAAACGTAGCTGGAGGAATCAGGTTCCTGGACTTCAGACTATACTACAAAGCTACAGTAATCAAGACAGTATGGTACTGGCACAAAAACAGAAATAAAGATCAATGGAACAGGATAGAAAGCCCAGAGAAAAACCCACACACATATGGTCACCTTATTTTTGATAAAGGAGGCAAGAATATACAATGGAGAAAAGACAGGCTCTTCAATAAGTGGTGCTGGGAAAACTGGACAGCTACAAGTAAAAGAATGAAATTAGAACACTTCCTAACACCATACACAAAAATAAACTCAAAATGGATTAAAGACCTAAACGTAAGGCCAGACACTATAAAACTCTTAGACGAAAACATAGGCTGAACACTCTATGACATAAATCACACCAAGATCCTTTTTGACCCACCTCCTAGAGAAATGGAAATAAAAACAAAAATAAACAAATGGGACCTAATGAAACTTAAAAGCTTTTGCACAGCAAAGGAAAACATGAACAAGATTGAAAGGCAACCCTCCGAATGGGAGAAAATATTTGCAAATGAAGCAACTGACAAAGGATTAATCTCCAAAACACACAAGCAGCTCATGCAGCTCAATATCAAAAAAACAAACAACCCAATCCAAAAATGGGCAGAAGACCTAAATAGACATTTCTCCAAAGAAGATATACAGATTGCCAACAAACACATGAAAGGATGCTCAACATCACTAATCATTAGAGAAATGCAAATCAAAACTACAGTGAGGTATCACCTCACACCAGTCAGAATGGCCATCATCAAAAATTCTACAAACAATAAATGCTGGAGAGGGTGTGGAGAAAAGGGAACCCTCTTGCACTATTGGTGGGAATGTAAATTGATACAGCCACTATGGAGAACAGTATGGAGTTTCCTTAAAAAACTAAAAATAGAACTACCATACAACCCAGCAATCCCACTGCTGGGCATATACCCTGAGAAAACCATAATTCAAAAAGCATCATGTACCACAATGTTCATTACAGCTCTATTTACAATAGCCAGGACATGGAAGCAACCTAAGTGTCCATCGACAGATGAATGGATAAAGAAGATGTGGCACATATATACAATGGAATATTACTCAGCCATAAAAAGAAAGGAAATTGAGTTATTTGTAGTGAGGTGGATGGACCTAGAATCTGTCATACAGAGTGAAGTAAGTCAGAAAGAGAAAAATAAATACTGTATGCTAACACATATATATGGAATCTAAAAGAAAAAAAAATGGTTCTGAAGAACCTAAGGGCAGGTTAGGTTCTGGGTTAAAGACCCAGATGTAGAGAATGGACTTGAGGACACGGGGAGGGGAAAGGGTAAGCTGGGACAAAGTGAGAGAGTGGTATGGACATATATACACTACCACATGTAAAATAGATGACTAGTGGGAAACAGCTGCATAGCTCAGGGACATCAGCTCGGTGCTTTGTGACCACCTAGAGGGGTGGGATAGGGAGGGTGGGAGGGAGACGCAAGAGGAAATAGATATGGGGATATATGTATATTTATAGCTGATTCACGTTGTTATACAGCAGAAACTAATACAACATTGTAAAGCAATTATACTACAATCAAGATGTTAAAAAATAAATAAATTAAAATTTAAAAAATAAGCAAGATTTATATCATGTAATGTTGTAAACTTATAAAATGAAGATAAAACAAATTTCTGAGGCATAAAACTTTTAGTAAAGCTTTATTCTTCATTGCTTAAGACAATATTCTAGACAGTGCTCTAGAGGCCAGAGTAAGGATTGACTACAGCTTGTCCTCTACAAAGGGTATCTCCCAGATTTATATCTTTATTGTCCTAAGCACAGACCAGAGTTGTTATCACTTATTCAACGTGTTTTTTACTAAACATTACAAGGGACCATGCTTTGTTCACCCCGCCCATACCCTACCTTGTGTACAAGAGCCCTTTAAAGATTGAAAATTGTACACACACACACACACACACACACACGCTTAAGCCTATTATCTGATTCAAATTCCATTGTTGCTGCAGAAGTTCTGAAGGAAATCATACCTACTTTCAAACAAAGAAAGAAAGAGCACAAAGATTACCACTTCTTTTTTACCTACAAATGGCCTACTAATTTTCTGGCTAGGGTATCAGTGATTCCGTCCCAGAATAAGAACCTGATGTCATTGTGCAGGTACCGTCACTAAGGGACCACTTCCTCTGAGAAGGACAACCTTCTGCCCCCTACAGCTCTGACTCTGGTCCTGTCAGTCAGCTGTTCCTTCATGCTCAAGGCTGCAGGAAAACACCTGGGTCCCAATATATCCTTAAATTGGGTACAGCTTTTAAAGTGGGACAGCTTTTACATCTGGGAGCAGCTTGGCTACCCAGAGTGGCTAGCATTCTTGGAAGAATTTAGTCAAATCCAAAAACAAAGTCTTACCAAAGATGATTTTCATTATTGCAAATGTACCATTTACTTCTTGGTCATAACCACCAGTGCAAGGTGCCAAAAAGTGCTTCTTACCCCAGGGACTGCACGTCCTCCTGGAGCCCTGCACCTCCACCCATTCACTCCTTCCCCAGGCTGCAAAATAAAGCCTATTTTATCTTCTTCATACGAAACTAATAGGACAAGAAAACTGGCATCAACAATCGATCTCTCTTTAAGAATCCATTTACTTATCATTTTTAAATGTTTGATTCCCAGTCCCTTTATTGTAACAGTAAAACAAAATCCCAGTCCAAGAAATCAGAAAGCCCTCTACTGAATTAAGCACACTGAAATAATCAAGTGCCGAAGAAGAGAAGCCCCCTGATCAGAGCCCACTTGCTTCTACTCCACTGATCTGCAACTTGCAGCGTAGAGACAGGCATGAGTGAAATTATGGTACATTAGTTCCTTTTGGTTTGTCCAGAAGGTGGCTCAGATTTTGTTCATGCTGAAATTTGCCACCAGTTTCAATTGGACTTTCTCATTAACTAGTGCTTATGTTTCAATGGGGAGATTTTCAGCATAGCTTCCTAAGCTTGTTCTAACAGGAGCCAAAAGCTGAGCAAAATCTTCGTCTTAAAGACAACGTATTTTTAAATGCTGGATGTCTTAATTCCACTCAGTAAAATTGGTCCCCCCAAATATTTTAATTTTGATATGCAGATGCCAAGAGGATAATGGAAGATGGAGGTTCAGAACAGCCTAGAAGCTTAGATCACCTTCCTTTGAGGATGCATCTCTCCATATCTTGATAATCTCTGCATGAGCAGCAGAGTGAGACCAAGAAAGTGTGATCTGTTCATGCATTTCCTGTGGAAAGAACTTGCACACTCACAGGATTAAATTTCTATTTTAAGTGCATAATTCTGCATGTGTACTTCAGAGAGATAATGACTAATAATAATTCATCAACATCCTTTATTGTGTATATAGAGAGTTTAAGTGAATAAATGCTCTTTCAAGTCATTTTAAGTTGTATAATATTATTTGTGACTCAGGGATATTTATATTTATCCCTTGTTGGTAATCGTATCTTCAGCATCACCCAAAAAAAAAAAAAATACCATTCTCATCTTGGTAATATTAATATTCTTTGTTGAAGCAAAATGTTTTTTCTCTTTTGGGGAAGGTTGTGTGTGTGTGTGTGTGTGTGTGTGTGTGTGTGTGTGTGTGTGTGTATTTGATTGATTGTTTGTTTGTTTGTTTGGGAGAGGTTGTATTTGGGGTTTGAATGACTTTCCAGAAGCCCCAATGGTCCACAGTCAAGGTCAAAGCATATAATTGATCTTGTGTATCAGGAAGCTTTTTTTTTTAAACTCAATTATTCAATATGCTAAAGAAAGACAGCCAGAGGAACTTAGAGCCAAAAATAAAGTCAAAGAGCTTGGGAACTGTTTGCTTTTCTCCTGCTAATGAGGACCTAGAGACTCGAATAGTCCCTCTAAATTCCCTAGCATTGGAACAAGTCTCTGCTTACACTACCGGTTACATTGCTGTGCACCTCTCCCCCTTTTCTCATCCTTTCCCTATTTCTTCTTCCTGTTGTTAGACATCACCTCCTCAGAGGTCTTTAGCACCCCCTTCAGATACTCCAGGGTCACAACAACCAACCACTGAGCCTTTTAGACCTCCCTGTACACAATTCCAAACAAGCCTGTTCATTAAAACAAAGGGAGATCATTGTAAAAGAAATGCCAGAAGATTCATCTTGCCAATAAGGACCAAATTCTTCTAATGCAGTGAACTGTTTCTCTAGTAGAAATTTTCAACAGAAAATAAAATTTTCAGAATTTGCTAAAGAATCCTTTTAAAGTTACTTCTTAATAATTTGCTTTAATATTTTGAAGAAAACAAAACCCAAAAAAGGATAAGGTACATATTATTTTTAAGATAATGTCTCCTGGCTCAGAGCACAATTACCGAGCCTGTGCTCTAGAGCCCACGAGCCACAACTACTGAAGCCCGTGCGCTCTAGGGCCTGGGCTCCGCAACAAGAGAAGCCACTACAATGAGAAGCACGCGCACCGCAATGAAGAGTAGCCTTCACTCGCTGCAACTAGAGGAAGCCCGTGCATAACAGTGAAGACCCAATGCAGCCAAAAATGAATAAAATAAATAAATAAATTTATTTTTAAAAAAAAGAAAGAAAATGTCTCCTGAATGAAAAAAACAATCAGTCCCCTTGGAAAACTTGATGAAATGCAATTTGTTTTTATCAATGCCACATTATTTTCGATTAGATATACAGTTTATTTACTATCTGAGAAATGCTTTTTAGTATACTTAAAACCTAATTAATTTGAACAGTTCTTTGAGTCACTTCAGCAGAATTTGGTGCTTTTCTGGTAGCTCATTCATTTCCTAATCAGTGGAAGAAGGAAAGCATGAATTCAATCAGTGGAACTAATAAGCCCGGAGGTAGAATGAGCGGTGAGCATTTACATTCTCCGTTGAAAAACGTTCTTATGAAAAAAAAAAAATCTAGGAAATTCTCCTTCTCTTTACCTTTTGTTAATTGCAAAATAAACATATTTCCAAGAGTAAGGAGTTGCTGAGAGTTGGTTTTATCTAGAGCTCCCCCAATAGGCACTGGACCACCATCCCTCTGCCAGTGTCCACATTGCCTGGGAGATGAGTTGAGAGCATACAGCCTTCATCTCCACAGCAGCCTCTTTGAATTTCCCTTTGAGGCTCTGCTCCTTTTCTCCCTCAGTCTCTCCTGTTATAAGCTTTGGTTTGAGCTGTAGCAAAGCACTATCTTGCTAGAGGTTATAAAGGAAACCAGAGAAAAGTTACAATCTCCATAAAACAACCCGAGCTTGCACTGAGCTTCCTCCAGAAGAGACTGCACACATGCTTATCAATGGTGAGAGACTGTCCAACATCAGTAAACTCAAAGACTTCTCCAGGCAGGAACAACTTGGAAGGAACACTCCAAAAAGCCATCATGCTCCAATGGAAAGAATTTAGTTCTGGCTCAGAGAAACCTGGCATGTGCTGCCAATCAGCTGTCTGATCTTGGGCAGGTTACCTGACCTCTCTGAGCTTTGGTTTCATCGTCTGTAAAATGGTGTTGGTAAGACGGCAATTACAATGCCTGTGAGCATGGTTGACACAGAATTACAAAGAATTAATATAAAGGGTCCTGCTTATAGTAAGAAATCCATAAATGGTAGCAATATTTATATCTTACTTCCCAAACACAGTGCCTTGCACAAAATTATAGTTCATAAATATTCGTGGAAGTGAGGGAGGGAGAAAAAGAGAATGGCTGAGAAGAAGACGGGAAGAGGGAAGAGAGAGATTTGAAAAAGATTCAGGTTTATCAGTGACAGACATTTCCCCCTTTTCATTATGTTTCTGATTGTAATAAATACTTACTGTAGAAGTTGTTTGATACCATGGACTGGGAACACCATGGACTCTTAGCCAGCACCACAGATCCTGCGGATTAGAGCCCTCCAGTTGCTTTTGCAGCTTTTCTGCCTGTTACGGCAACTACGTTCACCTTGCCTCTGACAGCTACATGGTACCACCTGGTCTCTGCTATTCCAGACCCCTCTCACCTCTGCCGATACCAGGAAGCCCGGTCCATGGCAGTTCCTCCTGCCATCAACCCAGTCGACAAAGGACAGCCACTATCGAGCTTTTCTGTGATGCAGAAGTCCCTCGCTTGTGCATTCCTCATGGCTTTAGTGAGGGGAGTATCCAATGAACTCTCCAGGTGAAGATAGCAGGCCCCCTTCTCTGAGCCTTTAGTCCTCAAATACTCTGCCAGGACAGTCTGGCGTCTTCTCTTTGTTCATGTAAGCCACCATTTCCTCCAAGCTTTAGGGAGACATCCCAACAGCAAACTGGAACGAGGTCCAGCTTCCCTCATGAAGATGCTACATCCTGAGTCATGAGAGAATGCCCCAATAAACTCTTCTTATCCGGGCTTATATTCTGCCACCCTCCCCCTCATCCCATCTGACACCCTTAAGATCCATTCTGAAGCGCATTCCCCGGATCCATGTCTGCATTAGTCAAGTCCTGAGTTTCCTTCAATGGAAAAATCTCATTCCTCCCACCACAGGGAAAGTCATTCCCCAGCCGGGTCATCCTGAGACTTGACCCTAACTATCCATGTAGAATAAATGAGGGGTTGCAGATGGTATTTGAGGAGGGCAAGTTATCACCATGTAAAGCAGCCTCCTCAGATGGGGCCTCAGCCTGGTCTCCAGGCACCGGAGGCTGGCCTCCTCTAGGAAGAAGGAGCCGGCCCCTTCAGCAAGGGAACCTCAAGCTCATCTAGGGGTTGTCCCCATTGCAGGTCTCTGTGTCCCGCGCCCTCCCTATGAGGACCTTACGTATAGGAGACTGACTGCCAGGGTGATGGATTCAGCCTTTTTGATGATTCACCTGCTCTTGCAATTAGGTCTGAGGCCTGAATTTCAGCAGTCTGCCCTCCAGCTTCAGGAGAATGAGACTCTTCAAACGAGGCTTTCATTTGAAGCCTCGTTGCCCTTTCACTCAGGGCAATCAAAGCCCTGAGTGCTTTGATTGCACTTAACAACCAATTAATCCACAGTCCTGGTAATTACCATTGTTCCCACATCTCTCAAATGTTGTCAATATTGTATTCGCCAGCACATACCTTTCCACGTGTATCCCATCCCAATTCATCACAGAGGAGTCTTAGTAATTGTAATGCTGCAGGATTTACCTCTCTCGCGGCCAACACTACTGCCTATGGCATTCCGGCTAACCTTCCCAAAAGATACCTATGGGTGATTTTATCCATTGGCCCCCTTAGATCCACTCTTCTCCTACCTGCTTCCCAGGCTGCCAACATTTATGAGTTGAACCAATGGGCTCCCTTACTCTCTGCCTTCCCATTTGCTTTGGCAGAAGATCAGGGTGTGGGAGCAGAGCGAGGCTGAAGTATTTGCTCCTCACCTCCCTCCTTCCCAGGCCTCAGATTGGTAATGTCTGCACCCTCCTACGAAAAGCCACAGCCCCTGTCAGGCGTTCCTCTCCTACAGTTGTCTGTAGGGCCTGATCATCACTTCTTCCTGGTCCTTCAGCCTAGGTTACCCATTGCTTCAAACAAGTGTTTAGGAGTGTTTCACCACCCCCTTGTTGGTTTCCTTAACTCTGTCTTCACATTTGTAAATAGTCTCTTCATTGAATTCTCCTCAATATGCAACCGCGGTATATCATTTGTTTCCCACCAGGAACCTTAAGGATGCTACAGTCATCTTTTCTCAAATTCTGGCAAGCGCTTCCTGCTTCTGCTTTTTTCCGTAAGTTTCTTTAAGAAGCAGCTTTTTCTCCCAGAAACTCCTGAGGGAAGTTCTTAGGGGTGGGTTGAAAACACCTGAGTGGTGGCATCCGGTATCATCCTTAATCCCCATCCTCCACCCCAGCAGAGACCCCAAGGCACTCAAGTACTTTTCGTGTTAGAGTGACTCTCTTGCCTACCAACAGATCTGCACTGAAGGTTGAGGTGGATTTTGCTCTTGTCCTTTGTTCCTGGTCGTCCACCTCAGCACCCCAGTCCTGGACCATCAATCCTAACATTTGCTTTACTGTTTTCATGGGGACTCATTGACTCCTCATTCAAGGAGGACCCCTGGTTCCTAGTGATGAAATGCCAGGGGTGTGAATACAGATTGAGCCACCTTTGGGACTCATGGTACCCAGTCATCTGTCGGTGTTCCTTACTAAATATGACATCCTAAATTAATGTGCAAGTAAAAATAACCTCGCAGGTCATTTTAAGTGTGCTTGTTGTTGTTATTCCAAGGGTATTAAAGATGAAAAAGACTGTTTTGAAAGTTTTCATGAATTCAAAAGACAGAAGACATGCTTTATTGGCATTAATACAGATTTTCCTGGCATAATGTGAAAAAGGAACAAGGTTCATTTCAACCCTAAAAATGTCAGAATTAAAGACATCTGTGTAACATTAGAGTGTTTTTTGTAAAAGTCACAGAGAATCAGCTGCTGTAAGATTTTAGCGAGGGCAAGAGCTAGACAATCACAGACTTTTTCCTCTGAGTCAGCAGTACAGTTTTACCCCTACAAACATGTAAAACTTTTGAGTTTAAAAAATTACAATTTAAATTTAAAATATTCCCAGTTGGAAAGAATAATTGTGATTGATCATTTGGGGCATGGCTTTGGGAGAGCATCACATGAGTCTAAAAACATGAGTTTAGTTTCATAAGTTTTTTTTTTTTTTAAGTGTATATGATATCTCTGATTACATATTTTTTCTGAGTTTTTTTATTCACAAAGGGGTCTCTTTATAAGGATCTTAAAGGGACTTTGGGAATTTTGCTTGGGAAAAGAATCACCCAAATCCAGACACCTTTCAGTTTGAGCTTCTATCGTCCTCCCTTTTTTAATCTGAGTAGTCTCTATTTCTTGTGTCGGTAATTGCTCAGTTAAAAGGAAAACAAAGTATTTTCTCTAAGGGAGCTTGCAGTTGGATTTTCTTGGAGGCCATGAGGACTAAAGCATGGTTTTATTAATTTCTGGTGCTTTAATCATAAATCCAGTTGGAGACCCGTCATTACATAAGACATGAGAATTTAAAGTCTTTCTAGGCCCATTTCCTAATTACGCCCAATGCATTTAAAATATTGGCTTATTAAAAATCCAAAGTGGAGGAGGGTTGTGATATATGAATTATGTTCTGAAATTCAAGGTAAAGAAAAATTAATTTGCAGCGTGTGGACCAGAGAATTTATTTTAGCGAAGGCACAAATGTTGTTTTGCATTTTTAGCATAAGTATGCTGCCTCGGCCTTGCGCCTGAGGGTGGGTAAGGGAGACAGGTAACCTCCTCCACAAGTAGGGTCGAAATTAAACAGTCCTTGAGTGCAGGGGGGGTATAGCTGCTTGTGCTGCCCGTGCAGGTGGGTCCGTGAGGCCGCAGGCCGCCAGCTGTGTTCTGAGGGTCGCCCAGCTTCAGATGGTCTCACACTCCGTGGTGGCAGTCGAGCAGGCCCCACAGTCACAGCGGACAGCCACGGGGTAGGTGTAGAAGGGGTCGACTCCCGGGGCACAGTTGGGCAGCTTGACTGTCACCTGTTTGGTCTCATTGTAGGTACAGACTCGATGATGGGCTTCAATGTAGGGGGGTTCCAGAATGGGCTTCTGTCCCCACAGGTAGAAAACAGAAAACCCATTAGAACATAGCATCGTGTTTCATTTTCTTGGTACCATTTATCACTATCAGAGACTAGCTTGTTATTCATTTCTTTACTCGTTAATATGTTTCCTCCCAGTAGAAAGCGAATTCCTGAAAGCAGGAAGGTGGTTTTGTTCACTCACGTATCCTGAGCTGCCAGAAGAGCCCATGGCACAGAGGAGGTACTAAATAAATATTTAGCAAATGAAGAGTCTTGATCATTGCAAAAGCCTTCTAACTGGTCCCCTCACTTCTTCTTTTACCCCCTATAGTCTATTTATGACAGGGCAGCCCCAAGAGATCCTTTCAAAATGTAAGATCCTATCTCCCCTCTGCTCAAAGCCTCTATGATTTCCTATCTCATTCGAAACAAAAGTCAAAGATCTTACACTCACCCTCAAGACCCTACATCATCTTCCCTGCACCTTCACCTCTGACATGTCCCCAGTGACCCCATCTTGCTGGTTTCCTCACTCTGCTCCAGCCGCAATAGTCTCCTGCTTTTTCCCCAAACCCACCAGGAACAGTGCCACCCCAGGACCTTTGCCCTTGCTAGTCCCTCTGCCTGGAACGCTCTTCTCCCTTGTGATTCACTCCTTCTTCAACCTTAGGTTTTTGTTCAAACGTCACCCTCCCAGGAAAGCCTTTCCTGACCATCCTATTTAAAGTTGCCACGTTTCCCCTTCCACGCTGCCACTTCCTCTCCCTCTTCCTGCTTTTTTTCTCCGTAGCACTTGTCAACACCCTGTGACATATTATACATTTTATTTATTTGTGTTGTATTTTTCCCACTCTAGAAAGAAAACTGCATTAAGACAGGGATTTTTGCCCGTTTTACTCGCTGCTGTGCCTCTACTCCCTAGAGATACCTGGCACCCTGGAGGTTCTCAACAATTATTTGTTGAATCAGTGAAAGAAAACAGAGCAAGGCAGGTTCCTGAATGCCCTGTGCGCTGGTTCTGATAATCGAGGGATTCACGTTCTTCCTTCACCTTTTAGAAATCGTGCATCCAAAGTTCATTTTGATAAACAGAGCATATAGATCAGGAAACCAGCACGAAGTAGTAGTTAAAATCTCAAACCCTGCAGTCAGAGGCACTGAGCTTGAATCCCTGTTCTGCCACTTGCTGGAGACCTTGGAAAATCCACTTAACTTCTTGAAGCCTCAGATTCCTCAACTGTAAAACAAAATACCTACCTCCCAGCCTTGTTGTGGAGATAAGAGAAGATGGTGTATGTAATACCTGCCGAGCACCAAGTAAGTGTTGAGTAAATGTAATCTATTGTTCTTATCAGAGCAATTATAAGAGCAAGGAAGTATTCAATAATAATAAAAATAACAACCAACAAGCTTTCAGAGGACAACAGCTTCACTTGTCCTGGGCAAATGAAATATGTTTAATGGAGGCCCAGGATGAAGTTCTTACATGCATGTCATGGAAATAATGGCTTTGCCTCTGTCAAGGACCATGTAGAAGAGTTGAACTCAATATGCACTTCTTCCTCCTATTTCTCAGGTAACATTTTACCCTTTCTCAGTTCACTTCATGTCCTCTTACCCTCAGTAGTCTGGAATCCCAGGCAACATTGCCAGATAAAATACAGGATGCCCAGTAAAATTTGAATATCAAATAAACAACTATTTTTTTTTAGCATAAGTATGTCCCAAATATTGCATGGGACAGATTTATATCAAAAAGAAAAAAACAGTTGTTTATGTGACATTCAAATTTAAGTGGCCTCCTGGTTTGGTTTGGTTGGGTTTTTTGCTAACTCTGGTAACCCTAAACCCAGACCAGGAACAAAGGTTATTTTCAGCAATAGTTCCACCTTCAAAGTAAATCCAGCCACTTTGTCATTATGAACACCCTTATTTTCAGACAGGCTTCCCAGTTAAATTACCAAAAATAAGTGCTTTATATCTCAGAAACTTTCAGATGGTTGGAAAACTAAATCTGATTCTTTTATTTATTTTCTAGATGTAACCTCCCTTTTCAGAGCACAGTAAAGGCATAAATAAAAGCTGGCTGACATTAAGGAGAATCTCGCTCTTTCATAGTCTCAGTGCTTCCATTTCTCCAGTGAGAGCAGAGTCCCTAACCTCCTGCGGGTGACCATTACCCAATTAAAGCCGTTCACTGATTTATAAGGGCAAGAGAAGATGGGTTGAATTAAGGGGAAATGGTAACTTGAGATTTTGGCCCACAGAGAGCTCCAAATAGCCTGACACAGCTGTGAGCAGGGGAAGGCACTGCCAGACCACGCCCTGAATACAAGAAAGTTTCCCGCATAAGTTTGATGTCTTGTGACAGCCACAGTATCTGCAACACCCGAATTTTCATCTCACTGTTAGGTCTCAAGCCCCCAAATGATGGAAAAAAACCAAGCGAACTTGGTGGGGTCATTTCATTTAAGTTAGAGGTTTCATCACCATAATCCAATTCCAATCACAGGGCCATAATTTTATCCAAGTGACAGCAGGTTGCTCTCTGAGTCCCTGAATAGAAGGATACTTTTCTTAATGGCAGTGTCTTCTCATGGTGCTTGTGGACTTATAAGTTGGCTCAGTTAGGTGAGAGGATGTATGACTCCAGGAGGGGATCCATCCCTTATAGTTCCACATTTATCGAATGCCTTGTTTGTACATGTCATTTGACAAGAGCTGTGAAAGGCACAAGAATGAACCTCTACCCTCAAACAACTTAAAACCTACTGTGGGGAGTGGGGAGGAACTAAGACAAAAAGTAGATGATGGCCATGGGTTGAGCAGAGAGTCAGAAAAGGCTTAGAGGAGTGGGCACTGGAGACAGGCACTGAGGAATAAACACGAGCAGGAATATGAGAAAAGGACCAAAAGTATGATTTCATGAGGAGCATTGAATAAAACCTTTAAAATCCAGTCTCTTCGCAGACGCAGAGAATGGACTTGAGGACACGGGGAGGGGGAAGGGTAAGCTGGGACGAAGTGAGAGAATAGCATGGACATATATACACTACCAAATGAAAAATAGCTAGTGAGAAGCAGCTGCATAGCACAGGGAGATCAGCTCAGCGCTTTGTGACCACCTAGAGGAGGAGGATAGGGAGGGTGGCAGGGAGACGCAAGAGGGAGGGGATATAGGGGTATTCATTTGCATATAGCTGATTCACTTTGTTATACAGCAGAAACTAACACACCATTGTAAAACAAATATACTCCAATAAAGCTGTTTAAAAAAAAAAAAGAATCCAATCTCTTAGGCAGCACTAAGAATGTGTGTAGCCACTGGGGAAATAGGCAGGTACCATATTGCTGAGGACCTTAAAAGTCGGTTATTGAATTTGCAGTATTTGGTGGGCATTAACAGTTTTTGGATTCAGGATGACAAAATCAGATCTAGTGCTTCATTAGGAGCCAACTCCAGCCCTAGTGGGAAGAGGCAGCAGTCACTATATGGTGTGATCTGATGGGATGCTGAAAGGCCCTGTTTCTCCTCACACCTCAAACATCTCCTCTCAGCCCAGCAGGGTTCTAATTTTGAGATTTTTATCCCATGTTAAATGTATTGTCTCTTTAAAAGCTGGATATAATAGTATATGAAGGGCCTTAAGGGATCTGTCAGTGATAATCCCTGAGGGGCCCCAGGAACTACTCTAGGGGGTGGGAAGAGAGTAGGGCTGTGGATGAGGCGCTGAAGGAGGGGCTGAGGACCCGCCCTCGCCTGCTATTTAGCTTAGGGCCTCTCTCGGTAACTGGCTGGCTTTTTCACTGGTGGAGGAATACAGGGAAGAGTTTGGGTTACAAGCTTGCACCAAGAATTTATTCCGAACTTTCCACTGACCCCCTACATGACTCTGCAGTCAGCCACCAATTGAATTCTTCCACGTCATCTGTAAAATGGGTAGAAAGATAGCACATCTTGACCTCCCAGAGATGATTCCCCAATAGACAACCCTGTGTCAATCAAATTATTAATTTTATCAATGCTTTGTTAGAAGGGCAGTATCTTGTTTCTTTCAGATTATTTTTGGAGGATACCATGTAGTTGTTTTTTGTTTGTTTGTTTGATCCACAGGAAAATGTAGATACCCCAGCTCTATCTCATTTGATTAAAAAGTGAATACTTAAGAATCAGGCCAAGGGGCTGGCCCTGAAGGCATTGCCACCTAGGCCTGTCTTGGGACTCACCTCCCAGGTTTCACAGCGGCCCCAGCAGGCATCCGTGGTGATCCGAAGGCCCCTGCAGCCCGGCTTCTTGGCCAGGAAAGTAAACTCTCTCACCGCACAGCCCACAAACGTGCGCAGGTTCCCGCCGGAGGTGCTGAGGACACAGCCGCAGCCAGCCAGGAGGAGGAGGGCCGCGGGGCCAAGGAAGAGGTATGCCAGCCTCATACTGTTCCCCGAGAGGGAGAAGAAAGAGAGTTTATTAACAGATCCAGCTGCCTCCATGGGACTGCCATCAATGTGTTGGTCGCTATCAAAGGGACATCGCTCTTAGCATTTCAGGAGAAATGAGCCAAGAAACTGTAAATGCCCACAAACTCCAACACAAATGCCCAAAGTTTCCTCCAAGTGGCTCCAGTATGGATTCCATGGACCCACTGAGCTCACTAGACATCCAACCCTTCAAGGGCACCCTCAGGCTTTCCCTTATAGCATTCCATTTGCTGGACTTGACTTGTGGGTGAAAGAAGTTTGTCCCAATCGTCTCTTCAAAATGAACACAGAATATGAGTAACACCAAAAGTAATGCATATCCTAACATAATACAGGAATATACACAAATTCTTTTTATTCAGATCAGGGTATTTGGAATTATGTTACATACCTTGCTCACAATTATATTTCCAATGTCATGGATGGGGAATGGAGGGGGGAGGTAAATAAACAATAATTGTTATGCCCCATACGTATTGCTACTAACCCAACCCACCACAAAACTTGGATATGCAGATGTGAACCCTCACACCTGACTTGGTGGCCATTCATAAGAATGTGTCCCACTTGCTACAAATTCCCTCTGGTCTAACCTCCACTCTAATAGGCACCTCGTAGTGAGTGAATTTAAATCCAAATGATGGAAAGCATCACGGGTATTTAAAACATAACCCCAGTCAACTACCAATCTACTGTCTACCCTCTCTGGGTCTTGGTCATTTCCTGTGCTTTTTCAGGAGCCAGAATCACTCCTTTCATGCTTGGCCCACCAGACGGAACATACCTGGATGTTGAAATGAGGGTGGCCACTACACTTATAGAACACCCCCAATTCATTATGACTTAAAACTGGCTGCAAAGTTATTTATTCCCAAACTGATCTCCCAGTTCCTACTTCTGATCTGTCACCTTAGCAAGGCTATCTGGACTTACCCTCAAGTAGAATGAAGTTACAAGTATGGAGAAGCACTTACCTGATTTTACTGGAGCTACCTCTTCTTTAAAGCTGAAACTTGCACCCAAGACTTTGGAAAGTCACAATGAGCGGTACAAGTTTGCTCTGGGTAAATGCCTCTACCCTCTGTCACTGGGCTGCTTGATTGCTCAAATATATAGGAAAGGTCTCGTCAATCAAAACAAAAGGGAGGTAGAGCCTTACAGGAACCACTGAACACATCAAAGCCTTGGGATATAAAGCCATTCTCTATTTTCCAAAAGTGATTAACTTAAAGGGTGTTGTTCTGTTTTTTAACATCGCCTACTGAAACAGAAAGTTACCTTGGTGGGTGACATAATCCTAGGGAAACAGTCAAAGGTAGTTCACCTGGCTCTGGGAGACCAAGTGCACTGGGGCAAGTTGGATTAGATTTTCCTTCGCGGTAACCACAGCTTTCCTTCGAAACAGGAGGCAGTCACCAGCAGCTCATGGCAAACTCTTTCCTTTAACTCACAACACATTTCAATACATTGAAAGATAACAAAACAATAATTCTTCCTGGAGAGAACATGGGATCACTAACTGAAAGGATGGAAATCACAGTGAGAAGAAACATTTGAATGTCCTAAAATGAGTTAAGGATTAGATCATATTAATAACACTTTAAAATGAATCACACAGGAAAAAAATATTAAGGTGTTCAACGTGATTATCTTCCAGCATGGTACTTAAAAATGACTTTTTTTCTAAGTAGTTTTCAGCATTTTTCACATTTTCTACTTGGGGCAGGCTTTTGTAATAGAAATTCAATTAATATTGATACTTTAAAAATTAAAAGAAACCAATAAGTATCCATTTGTGCTGCATGTAAGAATATTCAATGCTGTTGTAATGGAACTGTTTCATTTGATTTCAGGTTCTTAAAAGTCTAAACTAAGAATGAAATGGTATTCTTTACGAGTGTTAGATACAGTTTATATTCCAGTCTGCAACTGTAGCATGTAAATGGATGAAAAAACTTCATTGTTCATGGAATTATTCCAGGTGCTCTAAAAAATAAATGAAGCAAACATCATTCTTACCTTTAGGAGTTTACATATCATAGCTAATAATGGCATAGCCCAAGACATTTAAGATGCACATTAAATAAATAAATGATACAAAATAAAGAAGTTAAAACATTTCTATTTTCTGCAAAGAAAGGTGTTCTTTAAATAAACATGCTACTCATTAAGGGTTTGATTTTTTTTTCAAAACGTATAATAACCCTTAGTGAATCTATCACTATACCATCAATACACCCATCTCTAGGGTCAGATTATTATATATATTTTATAGAAATTGAACTAGGTTTGGAATAAAGGACTTTCTTCAGCCCTTCAGCCTGTGAGTAGCATAACCAGACCTGGGGTACTATAGGGACAGACTGCTTACCTGGCGTGAGAGTCCTAACTTGCTGGACCAAGAGCTAGCCAATCAGCGGTGAGCTGCCATCCTGACCTGAGACTGTTCAACCCTTTCAGATGAGACCTGAAACATTCATACCTGTGTCTGCAATGTCACAAGATAAAGAAAGACAACAAAGGGAGGCCAAGAGTACCATTCTTTCACAATCCCCAACTTCCTTATAATGCAGAGCTGTGGCATCCTGACTACTCCCCATCAGCATGAACTTCATAAGAATGACCACTTATGGTCACTGAGCACCTACTATGTACCAGACTCCATGGTATCTGCTGAGCTCTTACATATGTTATCTCTAAATCTTATAACAATTCTGTAAATCAAAGATTAATATCTCCTTTTATCCACTGGGAGAAATGGAGGCTCAGTTATTTTGTAAGCTACCTGCCTTCAAAGCCTTTGACAACACTGAGGATGGCAAATAGGTTTGTTTCATCCCCGTAATCAACTGCGGTCAATTGAAGGTGCCGCCTGGGACACTGTGTTAAGAAAGGCCCTTGAATCCATTCCCAGTGCAGAAGGCTGTGGCCCACCAACTTCATCATGAGCGTAGGAGAGGGGAATGGTATACGGATGCTGCCTTTTTGCAGTCCGTGCACTGTGCCATGCCACCTGCCTCCCTAGAGGCAGTGAGAGGTTGCTGTGCGATTTCTAAGGCTACTTAAGGCCCTGATACCTGCAGAATATCTCAGGATCTCTATCTGCCACCTTCCCTTCCATTTAGCCTGTATCTGCCACCTTCCCTTCCATTCCTGTTGATGTTCCCACCACTAAAGTCCCTCTCTTGTTGTAGCAAAGATGTGTGCACTGTCTCCAAGCACAGGCTCTAGGGAATCTTCTCTCATCTTGCTCCATTATCTTCACATGGATTCATTGTCACCTTGGAGGATGAGTCGAAAGATACAAGTTCACTAGGGGTAAGGAGAGGGGAGAAGGGGCGTAGGACAGCAATCATCTTGAGGTCTAGGGGAGCGTGAAAACAGAGGAATGAGCTGAGTGTCAGTGCCTTGAAAGACTGAGGCCTGGTCCAGGGCGGGCAGCCCCAGACAGGGAGCACCAGGGAGTGTAAAACCTGTGCAGGAGATGGAGATATTGCAAGAGCCTGGTAGCTCCCTTCCCTGGCCTAGCCATGCTGATTCTCAGTGGCACAACTTCTTTTGTGACTGTCTTGGGCAAGTTACTTCTCTCAGCCTCAGTTTCCTCTTCTGCAACATGATGGGGTTGGACCCTATGACTCATAAGGTCCTTCCTAGCACCAGAATTTAAAGGTTTGCAAAACTATTTATGAAGATAACAAGCTGGGGGCAAGTCAGATGGAGAACCCAAAGGTTCATATCATCATAAAGTCATCTAGATTTGTGTTTGTCTGACTCTGGCACCCGCCAGCTTGTGATCTTGGAGTCTCATAACACACTGAGTTTGTTTTCTACAAAACTGAAAATGCCTCCTTCATAGGGTTCATGTGAGCCTCCTACAAATTAATGTCTATAAATTTCTTATCTCAGTGCTTGATATCTGATAAGCAGGCAATAAATGCTTTACTTTTTTCCCCATCATCATTGTGTGTACCTCTAAGAAATAAAAATCTGCCAATAAAAAATTATGTCCATTAATTATTAGGCATATCCTAATTTCAAAGGTATTAAATGTGAAAAAAAAATACGAGTCAGAAAATAGAGGAAGCAAAGTCTTTGGAGGCTAGGAGAACTTCTCAGCATTCTGAAACCAGGAGACATGGGTAGGTACCAACCATGCTTCCCCACAGCCTGTGGTGCTTTGAGCTGACACTAAAATTGACACATTTTTAAGTAGGAAAAAATGTCTGACATATTAGATTTAATTTTTAAGGTCCAAATCTCACACTTCGTGGATGCAAGCTTTACCACAATACCAAGTTTTAATATATTAATAAATCGTCATGAATACTCCCAAACAATTTCAGTTCTGACCAAGGATGGAGTCAAACTAACTGAGCCAACCTCTGTCCCACAGGTACTAAGTGAGGGCCCACAAGAACTCTGCTGTCTGCTGCATCACTTACAATGATCTCTTAAGAGTTGAGAAAAGACATGCGTGCTCTGATACATTTCTCCACGTTGTCCTCTCAGAATTCACAATGCTCTGTCCAAGGGCCAAATTAATTAGCATGATGCCTCCTGTGGATGAATAAAAAAGCCACAAATGAAGCTATGTGTTTCAAGGAAGTAAGAGAATTAATGATTTTCTGCAAACAGATACAAGAAAGGTCAGCCTTGGATTTTACAAAGTTGAATTTTGCTTTTAATATCCCTTATTTAGATGGGAAAAAAACTCTGGGATTACAAACGAAGATGAATGGTGAAGTCTTGAAAGAAATTAATTTTATTGAAAAGTCATTTCTTCCTTTGGAAGCACTGGGCATTTGTGGGATAGCTCTTCATTTTATTGATTTAAAGGGATAACGTTTGCCCTAGATGATGGTGCAGTTGCTATGGTAACGTTTTTTCTAACGAGACTAAAAATAATGAAGCCTGTGTCTGATTTACTAGGGCAAGTCAAGCCTTTCTCCACAACTTTCTGAAAGAAGTATCTGTCCGTTGTCACAGATTTATTTCAGATTAAGGGGAACATGGTTTAGGAGCTGAAGTGGAATGTTTTTATTTCCGCCTGACTCTTCCACTTTTGAATGTCATAGATTTGCAGGGCATGGCAGACACATGCCCAATAGAGAGGAACAGAGAGGAGCTTAATGAGTCACAAAGAATCATTCTTTATTTCAAGTGCGTCCTGTATTCTCATTGGAATGAGTCCACAAAGCTGCTGGGTCCCCAAATCCTTCATTTGTAATTCCCTAGGCGGTCGCACAGACAAGGCCAAGGTTGTTGTTAGCTAAGCTTTGAAGCAACAGCACCTCATTTGTTAGTTATTGGCTTTGTTCCAGAAAAAGGTTCCTAGGATCATGGCCCCAGAGTGCGTGCGTGTGCCTGTGTGCACCAATGCTTATGCTTGAGAGATGGAGCAGGGTGATGGGAGAGTGGAGACAGAGAAGAGGAGAGCTGTTCAACTCTCCAGCGTTCTCATTATATAACTTAACACATATTTATTAAGCTACTACTATGTGCCAGGCATTGTCTAGCACTGAAGTCACTGGGTTCATTAAAAATAAATAAATAAAAAGATGTTGTTGAGAGGCATGAAGGTGGAATAGCTAACAACTGAGGGTAATGATAGATTTCCTTCCTCCTTCCCTTTCTTCATCTCCTCTTCTTTCCTTCTTTCTGTCCTTCCATATTTTATTGAATGTTACCGTGTGTCAGACACATGCTAAGTACATGTGATGCAAATATGAACAGAGCTAAGAACCTGCCCCCAAAGAATCAAAAGTCTAGCGAGGGTGATAAATAAACCAACATACATAAGACCCAGATATTGTACTCTTGGGCATTTATCCCAGAGATATGGAAATTTATGTCCACATAAAAACCTGTACACATGTTCATGGCAGCTTTATTCATAATAGCCCCAAACTGAAAACAACTCAGGTGTCCTTCAACAGGTGAATGGTTAAACAAACTGTGGTCCATCCATAATATGGAATCCTACACAGCAATAATAGGGAATGAACACACAACAACTCATGAATCTCTGGAGAATCGTGGGGAGTGAAAAAGCCAATCTTAAAAAGTTATATACTGTATGATTCCATTTATATAACATTCTTGAAATGACAAGATTCTAGAGATGGAGAACAGACTAGTGGTTGCCAGTGGTCAAGGAGACCCAGAGATAGGAAGGAAGTGGGTGTGGTTACAAGGGGCAAATGTAGGATTTTTGTGATGATAGAAATGTTCTGCTCTTGACCGTGGTGGCAAATAAATGAACAAAACATGTAATAAAATTGCATAGAATTAAATATACACACATACACAGATATAAGTAAACTGAGTAAATGTAAACAAGATGGGTGATTATATCAATGTCAATACCCTGATAATATAATACTGTACTACAGTTTTAAGTATAAAAACCACTGAGGGAAACTGGATGAATGGGACACAGGATGCCTCTGTATGAATAAATGAGTCCTGTGGATGTAATATTCATAATGATGACTATAGTTAGCAACACTGTATTGTATATTTGAAAGTTGAAAAGAGAGTAGATCTTCAAAGTTCTCGTCACAAGAAAAACAATTTTGTAACTATGTGTAGTGAGGGATGTTAACTAAACTTAATGTAGTAACCATTTTATATATCAGATCATCATGTTGTACCACTAAAACTAATACAATGTTAATGTCAAATATATATCAATTTTTTAATGAAAAAAGTATTCTTCATAAAAAAAGTAAAGTTAATTTTAAGTATTACAGTTAAGAAATAAAAAGAATTAGAAGCTTAAAAAAATAAATCAATATAACATTAAGTGGGATAAGTGCAGTGGTAAAAATGGAGATAGGGTGCTAGGAGACCTTAGATTATTTCCTAGCGAGGTGACTCTAGCAAGTTGGGAGAGAATTCATTTCAGGCAGAGGAAACCACACGACTCCACCATTAGAGTTAAGAGCAGACTCTTTTGACATGATACTATATATAGAAAACCCTAAACACTCCACACAAAAACTACTAGAACTGATCAAACAAATTCAGCAAGGTAACAGGATACAAGATTAACATACAGAAATCAGTTGCACTTCTTTACACTAACAATGAAATATCAGAAAGGGAATGTAAAAAAACAAATTGCATCAAAAAAAGTAAAATACTTAGGAATAAACCTGACCAAGGAGGTAAAAGACTTTTATGCTGAGAACTATAAAACATTTATAAAGGAAATTTAAGATGATTCAAAGAAATGGAAAGATATCCCATGCTCTTGGATTGGAAGACTTAATATTGCTAAAATGGCCATACTACCCAAAGCAATCTACAGATTTAATGTGATCCCAATCAAATTACCCATGACATTTTTCACAGAACTAGAACAAGTAAGTCTAAAATTTATATGGAACCATAAAAGACACAGAATTGCCAAAGCAATCCTGAGGAAAAGGAACAAAGCAGGAGGCATAACCCTTCCAGGCTTCAGACTATACTACAAAGCTACAGTAATCAAAACAGCATGATATTGGCACAAAAACTGACATATGAATCAATGGAACAGAATAGAGAGCACAGAAATAAACCCACACATCTACAGTCAATTAATCTTCAACAAAGGAGGCAAGAATTTACAACGGGAAAAAGACAGTCTCTTCAGCAAGTGGTGTTGGGAAAGTTGGACAGCCGCATGTAGATCAATGAAGTTAGAACACTCCCCCATACCATACACAAAAATAAACTCAAAATGGCTTAAAGACTTAAATATAAGACATGACGCCATAAAACTCCTAGAAGAGAACATAGGCAAACATTCTCTGACATGAATCCTACCAATGTTTTCTTAGGTCAGTCTCCCAAAGCAATCGAAATAAAAGCAAAAATAAACAAATGGGACCTAATTAAACTTATAAGCTTTTGCACAGCAAAGGAAACCATAAACAAAATGAAAAGACAACCTACAGAATGGGAGAAAATATTTGCAAACGATGCGACCAACAATTTCCAAAATATACAAACCGCTCATACAACTCAACAATAACAACAAAAAAACAAACAACCCAATAGAAAAATGGGCAGAAGACCTAAATAGACATTTCTCCAAAGAAGACATACAGGTGGCAAAAGGGCACATGAAAAGATTCTCAACATCACTAGTTATTAGAGAATTGCAAATCAAAACTACACCTCACACCAATCAGAATGGCCATCATTAAAAAGTCTACAAATAACAAATGCTGGGGAGGGTGTGGAGAAAAGGGAACCCTCCTATACTGTTGGGAATGTAAGCAGGTACAGCCACTATGGAAAACAGCATAGAGGTTCCTCAAAAAACTAAAAATAGAATTGCAATATGATCCAGCAATCCCACTCCGAGGCAGATATCTGGACAAAACTATAATTCAAAAAGGCACATGCACCCCTATGTTCATAGCAGCACTATTCATAATAGCCAAGACATGGAAACAACCTAAGTGCCCATCAACAGGGGAATGGATAAAGGAGTTGTGGTACATACATACAATGGAATATTACTCAGCCATAAAAAAGAATGAAATATTGCCATTTGCAGCAACATGGATGCAACTAGAGTTTACCATACTAAGTGAAGTCATTCAGAAAGAGAAAGACAAATACCATATTATATCACTTATATGTGGAATCTAAAATACGACACAAATGAACTTATCTATGAAACAGAAACAGACTCACAGACATAGAGAACAGACTTGTGGTTGCCAAGGGAAGGGGGAACAGATGGAGTGGGAATTTGGGGTCAGCAGATACAAAGTAGTATACATAGAATGGATAAATAACAAGGTCCTACTCTACAGCACAGGGAACTGTATTTACTATTGTGATAAACCATAATGGAAAAAGAACATTAAAAAGAATGTATGTATAGGTATAACTGAATCACTTTGCTATACAGCAATTAACAAAACACAACATTACTGTGTATAGTAAATCAACTATATTCCAAAAAAATTATTTTAAAAGAGCAGACTCTTCATCTGTCTTGCTCACTGCTATTTCTCCAAGGCCTAAAACACTGCCTGGCTCACAGTTAATTATCAAAAACTGTTCACTGAATGAATAATAAAGATGTGGAAGAGGATGTGGTGAGTTTGGGAAGCTACAAGGAGTCATCATGGTTGAGCATAGAGTGTGTTTAGGGGGATAGACAGGGATGAGAATGGGAGCAGAAGATGGGCTACGGGTCAGGTACTCTGAAGGGTTCAACCTTTATTCCAACATAAAGTAGGAGCCAAGAAAGATCCTGTGAGCATAGTGAGGAGACAGACTGGAACAAAGACACCAGCTGGGGAGGTTGCTGTGGCGATCCAGGTGAGTCCTTTGCTTACAGTCTCGTATGTTAGAAGTCCTTCAGTATAAGTCCTATGTCCAAAACGGAGGTGTCCAATAGCAATAGAATTCAAGCCACATACGCAATTTTAAATTTCAAGTAGCCATATTAAGAAAATCAAAGGAAAAGTTGAAATTAAGTGTAATAATTAATTCCAGTGTGTTAAACTCTAGAAATAAGATTGTACCCAATATTATCATATAATCAACATGTAATCAATATAAAACATTATTCATGAAATTCTTTATACTCTTTTTACATCCTTTTCTTATACTAAGTCTTTGGAGTCTAATCTGTATTGATATGTATCATTGACAACACATCTCAGTTCAAAGCAGCCACATTTCAAGTGCTTAAGAGCTACACGCCCCAGCTACCATATTGAACAGCATAGGTCTAATGCATAGATGGTGTTACCCAGTGGCAAGGAATAATTATTTGAACTTCTTCTAGACCTTTTCCATGTGGCATGACTATTAATTCTCACAACAACAGCAACGACAATCCTATGAAGTATTATTATCTACCTTTATGATGAGGAAACTGAGCCCCAAAGAAGTTAAACAAATCGACAGTGGCCTTCCAACTAATCAGTGATGGAGCTAGTATTCAAATTCAGCTCTGACTGACTGCGTTTTCCTCTATGCGGCTGCTTTAGCCACTTTATTATGCTGTTGCAGTGAGAAACCTTGGCCTGCAGTGAGGGATCGTAAGATCAATCTTATGGAAGCATCTGAGCCCACGCCAACTGAGCTCGTGCAGCTGATGCGTGTGAAATTCAAAACTTGAAGCAGCAAGGAGTCCATAAAAGAGATGATTTTTTTTCAGAATTTATCAAAATGCTTATTTATCTAGAACCTGATTTCTGATCTGCTGAGCCTAATTACTTGATTTGAGAGTCTCAGTCTTTAGAAATGTGCTGGTCTGCCTAACTGAATCACTGCTTCTTACCTTAACCTCACTGAGGAGTTCACACCAAAATAAATTATGGGGAGAAATTTCTCCTAAGTAGAGATGGCCCTGACATTTAGTGAATGATGAAGCCAGAATGGTATTCAGGTCCAGAGACAGGACACTAATATAATCAAGGGAATGGAAGAACTTCATAATAAAGGATAGGCTTTGAAAAAAATCACCAGCCTAAAGGATAAGCTGGACAGGCAAAGGCTGAGGGGAAGGAAAATACAGTATAAGATCTTGAAGCCATGATGGCTGTGGGTATAGTGAACAGCAGTATTTCTGAGGCTGACCTAAGACCCATTTCTCTCTGTAGCTGTGGTCCCTGGGCCCTGGGTGTCTCTTGGAACAAGTGACCCACATTTGCAAAATGCTGGCCAAGGATTAGAGATGTAGTTTGAGATGTTTAAGGGCTGAATAAAGTAAAAGTCTCAAACCCATGAATCTGAGTTAACAAGCCATGGATAGAATGCCAGCTAAGGTCGAGAACATGAAGCTGAAACAGTCTGAATATTAAGTACACAAATGTCTAATACCATTTGTTGACTTCCTCACTATCTACATGACCTCTCTATTTGGATGTCACAGAAACATCCCAAACTCATTATGTCCCAAAGTTCTTTATCTTTCTCTCCAGGGTCTTTCCCACCCCTTTCATCTGGCATTTTCCATCTCTGTAAATGAAACCCTTTGAGATTCATTCTAAGCACCTCCCTGCCTCCCCCCACCACCACATACAATGCTATCAGTTTTATCTCCTAAATACCTTGTGACTCAGTTTCCTAATTCAAAACCCTTGAAGACCCTTCTTAATTATGCCTCTGACTCCTTCCTCTCTCTTCACTGTACCTAGAAAGATTTTTTGTCAATGTCAGTCTAAACATGATTTGTACATTCTGGTTTAAACTCATCACTGCTCCCCAAGGCACCCAAGACAAAATACAAACTCTTTAACAAAGCTCTCTCCTTAGCCCCTCCCCATTCTCACTCCAAGTTCAGGTCTCTCTGCCTGAGCCAAGGACCACCCTCTCTCCTATCTGGCCTTCACACTTGCCCTTTCTTCTCCCCAGTCCCTACCTCTGCTTCACCCCCTATTCATCCTTTAGGACTTGGCTTAGCTGCTTGCTTCCTTCAGGAAGCCTTCCCTGATCCTCAAAGTCTGAGATGGATGCCCAAGACATGAGCTCTCATCATGCCTCGTGCCTCCCCTATTGCAGCTCCTTTCATATGGGACCATCATCAGCGGTTCACTTGTCTCCAACCCCTACTAGATTGTAAGCTCCAAGTAGCTGCCCTGTCACTCTCCTGTTCACCCTTCCATCCTCAGCGCTTGTACAGAATAGGCAATAAACACTTAAGCAAATGAGGAAAACTGAATGCTTGTGGAGAACACCAAATATCACTTATTCCCATTTTCCCCCAACTCAAAACTTTGTGAACCTCCATTAAAGTTTGGCAAATATTTCTGGAAAAGCAAATAGTCAATCCAACAAGATCTGCCTTCCCATATCTAAATGAGAACTCAGTGGGACAGTGCAGGGTCATCAGGAAATGCCACAAGGTTTGAGTTAGTGCAATGTGGGGCCCACGTGTAGGGGTGTGGACTCACCCAGACAACAAGCAGTTCTGGAAGCATTAGGCCCAGGGAGCAGGGTCAGCACCCACTTCCCCGTTATCTTCTTTCCCATCACAGGACACTAAACCTGATGGCTTCCACCCCTTAACAATATGAACAGGTTCCCCCATGTGAGTGGTCAGGCAGGGCACATATCTGCTTCTTGGAACTCCTCGGCACCTTGGTCTGTTTGGCTGAGTTTTATGACTAACTTCAATTACTTGGAAAGGAAAAAACATTTTCCTTCTTTGCAGCTTGAAATATCTCATCAAAGAAATGTGGAGACTATGGAAATCAGTTTTGACTGGCAGCCAGCTCTTCGCTTCAATCACTTCTGCTATTCTGTAGCTCTCTTTGGAAAAAGGAGTTTGGGCTTTTCTGACAGCCTGATGGGCAATGACATAATTTTAATAATCCTCTCCCCTCAGGGGCAAAAGTAAAGAAGGAAACTTCATAATGAAATTACTGTGCCTCAAATATGTGGTCGCTAGGTTCATCCTTCCTGCATTGTTCATGTCCAGGACTCTGGAAACGAGATGCGTATTTCAGGCATGCCTGACACTGCTGTTGATGCTCTGTTTTCTACACTGCCTTGAAGACCGACGAGGCCTGCAAAAGACTGAGCCTGTGAAGCTTTAGAAGTACTATCAGAACATACACACCACAATTCAACTCTGTTCATCACGTAAAGATCATGGATCTAACTCTTCAAAAAATTACAAGGCCCTTGTATTTTTAGACTCCAATTTCCAATGTTATGATTGGGGTTAGTTGGGAGGAAGGGATGCTTATCTCCCATTCTCACTTGTCTGTAGTGGGCAAGAGGAGAGAATGGATAGAACAATTCAGCCCTCTGTCTCTCTACTCCACACTTCTACCCTCATGTCTCTTTTCTGATCCAATGATGAGATTGGGAAATAAACAAGGTGACTCAGCATCCTGGAGGTTGAGAGTTCAGGTAGATTTATCACTTGGGATGGTTTTGGCTGCAAATAACAAGCCACTGAAGGTGCCATAAGCATACTTGAGCTTAAGTAACAAGAAACCCGGAGTCAGGACGATCCGGCGTTGGTGTGGTTGCTCAACAGTGTCATCAAGGCCCCAGGTGCTGCTCGTTTGTCTCATCTGCGATCCCCAGCGTGTTGACATGCCTCCCTTCATGACCTGCCCCAGCTCCAAACTTAGTGTCCTTAAGCAACAGTGTCCAAAAGCAAAAAGGAAGGAAGGAGGGAAGGAAGGGAGGGAGGGAGCGAGAGGGAGAGGGGGAGTGAGGGAAACAGGAAGGAAGGAAGGAAGGAAAGAAAGGGAATAAGGAGAGGAAAGTACGATACCTTGTCACAGCACTTCTCTTTTAAGAGAGAAAACGTCTTCCAGAAGTTTCCTCCGATTTCCTCTTTAATCACGTTGGCCAGAATCAGGCCACACAATCATGCGCTAGCTGTAAGGAAGGCTGGGAATGGGAGTACCTTGTCTGCAGCTGGAGGACCAGCTTTGCTCACAAGGGAGAAAGGCACCTACTGGTGTGTCAGGTAGACAACCACCAGTGCCTGTCACATGTGTTGGTTTGAGTCAGAGCAAAGGCCATGTCAAGTTGTGCTCTCTAATTTAACCTCATTCAGTAGGAAAGCCAATATTTGTACCTCCTCCTGTCAGATTCCTGTGTCCTACCTTTCTATTAGTTCCAAGCTCAGAGCAAGGAGAGAGTCATGATTACTTATTACCTCAAACACTAACAGGTACTACCAGGAGCACAGCTGACCATAGAAAAATAAACCACCACCCTCCGTTTCTTTATCTGCAAAGCAAGAGGTTTGGATGAGAGCATCTCCGAAGCCCCTTCCAGCCCTGACAGTCTGTGGTTCTATGACTGTGCATTCAAATGTCTCCAAGCAGTGAATCAAATCACAATCAGCCTAAGAAATGTTATGAAAGGAAACAATTTTACTCACATTGACTTACATTGGCCTCAAGGAATCAAAACTAGTGAATAATGATGAAGTTTGAAGCCAGTGTCAGCTTAATACAAATAGGAACTTGTGAATATGCCCCAAGCCTGTTGTTCAGAGTAGCCATGTAATGGGCTTACGAGAGTTTAGGAAAATTTTTATTCCCTTGAAACTGAGTTTTGTTAAGACAAGCAGAATGACAAGGCACTAAAAATGGATCTCTCCTTCATCTCTGCATTGAAACGATCTCTAATGTCTACAGGATACAGCCCAAACGCCTTGACACAGCTTATAAAAGGTCCTAGCGTCAGCTTCCATTCACAGCTAATTTTTTTTTTTTACAGCTAATGTTTTTAGTCTTACTCTGTGCTCAATACATATGAAACACTTTACATGTCATTGTCTCTTTTAACCCTCACAACAAGAATATTGTATAATGTTGTTATCTCCATTTTACATATGAAAAAAACTGAAGTTAAGTAACTTGCCCAAGGTCACACAGCTAAAAGTAATGGAGTCAGGATTTGAATTTAGGCAGTCTGTATCCAGAGCCCATGCCCTTGACCACTATGTTATATTCCTCTATAGTATTTAAATATTTTTTTAAAATTTTGTTTACATTTCTATTTCTACCACTAATCCATAAGGGCCATTGTCTTCCCACCCCTTAGTATTGTATCTGACAGTAAACAGACACTCAATGAAGATTTAAAGAATGAATGAATGACTTCCTGCGCAGACTTTTCACTATTCTTCAAACGTTCTTACTCTATTATACAACCAAGCTGCTGTGCTCTACCTTACACCACTCCTTCTTCCCAGAAGACTCCAACTCCTCCTTCAGGCATGTTCTCAGATGTCATATCCATGCTGTGCTCTTCCCATCCGTCTTCCAAAGAGAAAATATGTCACATGGAAAACAAGTCACATAAGAAGGCACTAGAATCAGAATGGCATAGGATTTACTTATTAATCAGGATCAGCTAAGAAAAGTGCCCAAACTCAATGGCTTACCAAATAAAATCACTCAGAGTCAGCAGAAGCAGAGGGCAGGGCTCTGCCATCATTAAGGGACAGAGGGTCCATCTTACGATAACACCATCTTCAAGGTGTGGCCTGGAGGACCACCATGGAAGGGGAAGAGAGAGCCTGGAGGACAGTGCAGCCTGAAGTGGGCACATCACGTCCACCCACGTCCCACTGGCCATAACTCAATCTTATGGCTCTGACCTAACTGCAAATAAGGCTGAGGAACAAGGCCGTCCTGCACGCCCAAGAAGAAAATGAAATAAATTGGGTGAACACATAATATTGTTTTCACCAGAGCTTCTTCACAGTAATAGGGAAAAAATGCCTTCAAAATTCTAATGAAAAGTATTTTCATCTTAGGAAATTCTACACCTAGACAAATTTTCAATCAAGTATTAAAGTAGAATAAAGAAATGTTCAGGTATGCAACATCTCAAAAAGTATACACCCCATGTACCCTTTCTCAGGAAGCTACCAAAGAACATAAACAAGGAAGTAAATAAAGGAAGAAGAAAACATCAAATCCAGGAATCAGGGATCCAAGGCAGGAGAGAGTTGAAGAGAAGTCCAGAAATAATAGCCCTACAGAAGGCCCAGAGAACAACAAACTCAAACTGGAGAAGAAGGGTGTATAGTGACCCCATTTGAAGGTGGGGAAAGGGAAAGGGGGCTGGTGATATAAGTGTGCTCTATTATACCACCCTGCTCCCTCATCTTCATTATATGAAGTCAACAAAATAACATCTAAAATTTATAAATCTAGAAATTACCGTATAGGCATATTACTTAGAAATGGAGAAGTAAGTTACAAAGGAAACAGTTAAAAAGAGTTGAAAAGTGTTGCTCTAGGGTAGCTGAACTTGGAAGTGGGGTGGGGTAGAGCAAGGGAATGCCATTTTTCATTCTAACTCTTGGTATAGTATTTGAGTTTTTAACCATATAATGTATTTCTTGGCTAAAACTTACATATTTTTTAAACAAAGAGGAAAGAGAGATAAAGAAGTTTTCATAATCTTTTCCTTCATCCTACCCAAAGGTCCCCCCAAGGACCTTATGATGGCCTCAAAATGTCAAGAAGGGAAGAATGGGACAGGGCAAATGTGCATTAATATGACAACTTCTTTGAACCCGCTAGCAGAGTATTTTCCCTTTCATCCAATTCTTTTTTAAAATACTGGTCAGTGGTCTCATCTGCCTGAGTAGGTACAAGGGAAGAGGGGAAAACAGATGAGGCCATGAACAGAGGCCCTGTAATAGCACTAGTGACCACCACCCATATTGGACCTCTCCTCCATCTTGCCAAAAAAGGAAAAATAACACATTCTAGGCATTTTTCTGAAATCATTATGCTCTATATCCTCCTAATCTAGTTTGACATGACTGTTTGGTGAGCTCATGATGGTCACCCATAAGTATTGCCTTCAAAAGTGCTGGTACACCTGTCAGTCTTACCTGTCTAATTTCAATAATTCACCTTTTGATTTTTTTCAGGCAACATTTGTTCGTTTCTTGGCTCTCTTGCTGCCTTCCAGCAAGAGAGCCAAGAAACTTCCAAAAGTTGTCTAGCAATGGTTCTGCCGTTAGTTCTGTAAGATCTATTAGAATGTCATTTACTTGGTCCTAAATATTTGACCACGTTTTTTGGATGTGGGGGTTTCAGTTGTCTCTTCAACAACATTCATCCTGTTGTCATCTATTGGGCACCATTAGGTATGGGGGGCGGGGACAGACATGAAGAACATATTAAGAGTTCTTGCCATTGTGGAGCTCTTAGTCTAGAGGAATAGAATGAAAAATAAGTCAGTAATTTCAACAGTGATAAGGGCTATGATATGCATAGGGGGCTACAGGTTTGGAGGGACACTTAAGTCATCCTGGAGGAAGGAGGATAGGCTTCCTGGGAAGAGGCATCCTTTGATCATGTGAAGGACACAGGAGTGAACATGTTAAGGGAAAGGAAACGGCATTCTGGGTAGAAGAAAGAGCATGAGAAAGCTCAGAAGTGAAAGAGAATGCAGAAGTGTCAGGGAATCGAAAGTCATTTGGGCATAGGGAGGAGTGACAGGAGATGGAGGACACAGCCAGAGGGGAGCAAGGGCCAGGTTCTGCTGGGCAGACACTGGAGGATTTTATTCAGAGGAGTGATATGATCAGATATGAGTTTCAAATAGATCCCTCTGACCCAGGGAATTAAAGTGTGTGTGGTAGGGGAGGGAGGGTGAGATTGGAGAAAGAAGACTCTGACCAGACATGAGACCATTGAGGTAACGAGGGGAGAATCCCGAGTGTGGACTAAGACAATGAAAGTGTAGATAAAAAAGGAGAGCAACTGAAATCTATTTGACAGTTTAATTCAACAGAATTTAGGTATAAAGGATGAAGGAGGGGAAGCATTTCAGATGGCCCAAGTGTCTGCCTTGTGACTCAGTAGATGGTGGTAGCATTGGCTAGCAGGGTACTGTGTGGGAATAGGTTTGGGGGCAGGTGAGTTCACTTTGGGTTGACTTTGAAATATCTGCCAGACACTTGTATAGAGACATCTACTCACGGGTAGACACATAGGTCTGCAATCTAGAGAAAGATCAGGGCAAGAGAGAAAACAATTGAATCATCTGCACACAAGCGGTGGTGGAAGCACTTGGGGGTGAACAAGATCTTCCAGAAAAGATATGTAGCAAAGATAAGGGACAAGATTGGGATTAACATACAAGCACTACTATATATGAAATAGCTAACCAATGAGGACCTGCTGTATAACACAGAGAACTCTACTCAATATTCTGTAATAACTTATATGAGAAAAGAATCTGAAAAAGAATGAATATATGTATATGTATAACTGAATCACTATGCTGTACACCTGAAACTAACACAACATTGTAAATCAACTATACTCCAATAAAATTTAAAAAAAAACACATAAGGGGCAAGAAGTCAACTAAGGAGCCTCAGAGCTTAATACTTGGCTCATTTGAACGAAAGTATTTATCTCCTCATGGTTCCCACAGCACCTTGACCTAACATCCATCATTGTTATGACTGTGTACTTTTTTTTTTTTTTTAATTTTAGGGAAGGCTCTTTTATTTATTTATTTAATATTTATTTTTGGCTGTGTTGGGTCTTCGTTTCTGTGCGAGGGCTTCCTCTAGTTGGGGCAAGCGGGGGCCACTCTTCATCGCGGTGTGCAGGCCTCTTCACTATCTTGGCCTCTCTTGTTGCGGAGCACAGGCTCCAGACGCGCAGGCTCAGTAGTTGTGGCTCACAGGCCTAGTTGCTCCGCAGCATGTGGGATCTTCCCAGACCAGGGCTCGAACCCATGTCCCCTGCATTAGCAGGCAGATTCTCAACCACTGCGCCACCAGGGAAGCCCGACTGTGTACTTTTTTCCCCTGTGCTAGACACAATCAGCTTGAGGGTAAGGACAAAATCTTATTTGATTTCATATCCCTAGGATTAAATACATACATAATTAAGAATATTCTACATGTTCAATAAGTGTTTATTAAACAATGATTGTATACTCATAGTTTATGGAAGAGGCAAAAAATAGCCAGTCTGATGTGCTTCAAATTCAGGAAAGCACCAGGCTTTAGCATGTCACTCAAGAAGAATTTTAATCTAAGAGCACACCTCTTCTCTCTGCCCCCTCATTCTCTTTACTCACTTAAGAGCAGAAATCTGGTTTCTAGATTCTACCACTTGCTTTTCTCCAATCATCATGAAAACAGGAGTATTCTCTTTTTCTGAATTGCCTGGGCTCACTTTTAAAACTAAATTTAAATACCATAGAAATGGTCTTAATTGGTTTCTGCTCTTCAGTTAATCCTTCTCTAAGGCTCTGGCAGGTACGGTGAGATCAGACTCCTTCCTGGGGCCAGCACCCGTGTGACAATTCCAGCAGCATGGTTATTATATGTGAGGCTTTTGTAATCAGAACCTCTCTCTGGGGACAGTTTACTGACATCGGAAGTTCGTCATGGTTACAAAGTACTTTGATTTCACAAAAATAAGAGGTCTTCTCTGCCGAGGTGGCAAGTGGTGTTTTGTTTTATACAGAGTAACTGGGGAAGAACCTCAAGTTCAGTGTCAAAGAGCCAAGATTTTTCTCCCTTCCCTGAGCCAGCTACCAGCCTGCTCAGAAGACAGCGATTTGTGTTTATAGTCACTAAATTGAGTTTGAGGGAAAGTAAAGCTGGAAGGCATTTTGTCTTTGAAAAGAGGCCACCAGAGGCAGCTGCTGCTCCATCTGCCCGCAGAAGTCCTCATGTTTTAACACATGGACACCAAGGCGGGAAAGTGGTGGGGGAGGGGTGGTGGTGGGGGGATGAATTGAGAGATTGGGATTGACATGTATACACTAATATGTATAAAATGGATAACTAATAAGAACCTGCTGTATAAAAAATAAATAAAATAAAATTCAAAAAATAAATAAAAATTTAAAATATGAAAAAAAAAAAAAGAAGTCCTCAGTCCTCATGTTCTCCAGCCATGTGTCCTGGTTGGTAATAAGAAAACGCAGTTAAGACTTTGTGCTTGGCATAGTAAGAGCTCAATCAATGTTAACTAAAAAGCAAAACAAATAAAAACAAAAAGGTGACCAGGTCTGAATACTGGACCGTGGCTTCAGTCAGTACAATGCAGCCAAGAGCTGGGGTCCCGGTCTCAGACAAAGCTAAGGACTAACTCTTATTACACCCAAGAAACGACAGCAACTAAATCAACCCTGGAATCTCAGTGGGAAGGTCAGCATTTAATGGAAAGTACTCTCCTCATTCTCCTGCCCCTGAGACTGGAGACTAGATTTTTATGATGCTATTTCATACCTGACAACAGAAAAAGTATATATAAATAACATCCAAAGCTGACAAAAATGTTGTGCAAATAACGCATCAAAATTCTGGAGACCTTGTAAATTTGTACAATATTTTTGGAAAATAATTTGCCCAGAGGTCTTAAAAGTCATAGAAAGTTTTCTACCTTCTCATTCCTGGGAATTTATCCTAATGGGGAAAAAAATCTAAAATTAGAATACAACTTTGCAAAGTGCCTTTATTGCAGCATTATTTTACAAAAATAGCAACATGAGATATCTTAATCATGCAAGGATAGGAAAGTGTTAAATTATGGTCCATCCACACAATGGAATAATATTTATCAATTAAAATTATTATAAAGACTGTAGCATGTGGAAAAGCATTTGAAACAAAGTTAAGGGGAAAAAATCAGAATGCAAAATTGTACAAAATAAATATTAGTATAACTATATCTGTTTAACAATTATGCCAGCCTGTGGACAAAAACTGGAAAGTCATATTAAGAATAATTTTTAAGTTGAGTAGATTGTGTTCACCATAAAAGTCAAATTATTTCATATCTTCAAGGAAAGAAAATTCTGAAACTATTTAAATAATCCAAGAGAGAGAAGAAAAACAAAGTGCCTTTACAAAGGCCCTAATACAAAAACCAGGACAAGAGAGCACCAGAAAAGAAAGCTATAATCTTATTTTTCTTATGAATACTGATATGAAAATGCTAAACAAAATATCAACAAATTGAATCCAGCAACATATTAAACAAATAATATACCATGGCCAAGTTGGCTTTATTCCAGAAATGCAATGATGATTCAGTAACAGGAAATCTGTTCATATAATTCTCCATATTAATAGATCAAAAGAGGAAAAACACATGATGTCATCTCAATAGAGGCTGCCTGTAACAAAACAAATACAACAGTTATTCCTAATTTAAACTAATATTTAAATTCTAAGTAAAATAGGAAAGATAGGTATTTTCTCAATGTCATCTGTATATCTACACATATGTGCATAGTTATATTGAATTTTGGTTATTAGACCTATAAGAATGCAACAACAGTTAGTTGATCTGATGAATTCCTTGAAGACTAAATGGGTGCAATGACTATTCAAAGGTTCAAAGGCAAATCCTGCTATCAGTGTGCCCTGATCTTTGCAGACTGTACATTCAGGTCCAAGTTACTTTACCTCTATACCCATTAGGATGCTTTGGGCTACAAATTACTCCCATTCTCAATATTTTCCAATAGCTTTGCTTCACGTAGACAGGCAGTTCCAAGTCTATCAACCCACATGTTCTCACCACTGCTTCCTTCTTACCTACCACCAATCTCCATCTCATTCAGCTGTACCAATGCTTTGGGTTTTTCCTAAAACATACCAAGCACATTCCTGCCTTGGGACCTTTGAACTTACTGTTCCCCCTGCCTAGAAAGTTCTTTCCTCAAATGTTTTAATGGCTCACTCCCTCACTTTATTCACTTCCCTGACCAAATAGCATACCTCTCAGATATATGACCCCCAATCAACACTCCCTACCTCCTTACCCTGCTTGATTACCTGATATCATATTATGTATAAATGTGTGTATTGTTTTTTCTGTTAACAGAAGGCATGTTTCATGAAGGTAGCCACTTTGACCATACTTTTCACCAGTACCTGGGACAGCACCTGGCTCGCGGTAGCTGCTAAGTAGGTAATATGTTAAATACATTGTTGAAAAAAATAGGAAAATCTGACTCACACAGATTTAAACAATTAAGGAATTTATTTTCTCACAAAGCTAAATTCCCAAGGTAGGACAAGCTCCAGGAAAAAGTAAGGCTTTTTTTCTCTTTCTCTGCAGTTCTCTATGGTCTTCCCTTTTTAGTAAGCCTGCTTTATCCTCAGAAGGAGCCTGCCCTTGTGGTCACAAGATGGCTGCAGCAGCACCTGGAGCAATGTGCTTTCTCTTTCATGTCCATTTGAGAAAGAGCAAGACTCTCCCCCTATATTAGTCAGAGTTCTCTCAAGTTGACACATAAAATTAACTATGATCCCTCCCCCCCATCATGAAATAAAAGTCATTCCCTTCAGTCTGATTGAGCCTCCTTAGTTCACATGCCCACCCCTGAACCAATCACTGAAAAGGAGGATTGAATTCCAATTTTGGCTCACATGAATTAGGACCCACCCCTGGAGAAGGGCTGGAGTCAGCCTCCACTGCCTCACATGGGTTGCAGGAGGAAGGAGTGGGTGGATCTTTGTCTTAGACAACCAGCCATGACCAATACAATCTCTGACTTCAGAGAACTCCTCAAGCCCAGGGAACCCTTTCTAATAGAGTAACTAGCCTCTTGGGGTCTTAAAACACAATCATTTGGGGGGGGGGGTGTTACATCTTGAATAAAGTACCACTCTTAGGGGAGCTGCCTCAAAAATTTTCCTCCTGGGAGAGACTGAGCACTGGGAGAAAGAGAGCCAAATACACCCCTTTCTTGGGAGGGAGAAGGAGATGGAAACTGCAGTGCAAAACACATTTCACCAGAGAGCATTTTTTGCAAATCAGTATCAAAACATGAAGCATCTACAAAATACAATATTCTCCCACAGAAATTAAAGGTCATTTAATTCATATTCAGGCAACGTGAAGAACGGCAGCAATTCAACACAGGAGAAAATATTTTGTCAGCAAAATGAGCCCAGATGTAAGTTACTGAGAACACATCACCAGCCAGATACCCTAAACTGGTAAACCAATAGTTTGATTAAAAGTTGCTCCAGGCACAACTCTTGCACTAGGGTGATCTCCTAGGAAAGAGAGCCGCAAAGAGACATTGAAAACCATCTGAAGTATTGCCTACCCTTTGAACAGTGTCACAATATCCTATTTAACCTGGGGCAAAAGCACAAACCAACTTCTAATGTATCCTTCCTGAAAAATATTTGATCATTTTTTTACATTGTGACTCCTTCACTGAGATACTTTAAATCCCATATAATTATTTTCTTTTTAATTAGCTGTTGAGTTGTCACTAACTATATTAAGACATTTTGGGGTGACTATTTCACGTCTTGAAAATGCTGTTTTTCTCAACATCAGATATGTCCAAACTATTGTAAGTTGGCCTCCTTCTTGACCCCCAGTGCTGGAAGCTGCAAACAACCATAGCAAAGGCAAGCCTTTTGTTTCTAACACAGAAAAGGTAAGACTTTGAGTAAAACTTTCTTGCTTCTTTCTAATTGTCTTGCAAGGGTGTCTTCTTCAAAAGGGCTATTGTTTACTCACATGACATGAGCCTGAACATTATCCAGCATCTATAAGCTCTTTCATGATAAACATCCAAAACTGATTTTGTAATGAATGAGAAGGAACAGTAGAAGATTTGAAGATGCACAATATTGCATTACTAGCCAGGAAATTTGATACGAGTTGCCCCAGAACACAACCAGCAAGGGACAGAACTGGACCACCCTCTAGGGTGCCTACTCCCAGCCCAGGGCTCCTTCCGCTATAACGCTCGCTCCTGCCGTGGGAAGGTTCTCCCCTCAGCTAGGCAGCCGAGTCCCTTTCCAGTGTGTCTCTCTGTACACACGGTGAGCTCCTGCTTGTGTGCTACAGTAAAGCACAAATTCAGCTCTAAGTTTTCTTTCATCCAAAGCAAAGGTGTAAGGAAGATTTAAACATCCATAAGGACATACTTGTATATATCCCTAAGGATCTATATAGATATATCCGAACTAAAGTTGCTGCAAAGAATCACAGCTATTCCTAGTTCAGATAGGACTGAAAATACACATTAGTAGAGACACTAATCCCTAGGTCTGCATGATTTTATTCAGCAGAAATCAGTGACCAAGGTCAGCCAAACTGCAGAAAGCAGAGAGTCAAATTGAGGCAAGATTAGGAGGTTTCCAGGACTGCTAAAAGGCAGGGGCTTGAGAGGTTGTCAACAAATTGGATGAGGAAGTGAAGCAGTAGTCTGAACTGGGTGAGTGAGTAGGAACAAGGGAGAGCTGACAGGCCATGGAGTCCTTGCATCAAGGGCTGTTTCATATTTGTCTCTGAATCCCAGCAAACAGCATAGTCAATGCTCAGTACATATTGAATTTATGTATGAATGAAAGAAACGGATGAATGAATTCATACACACCCATGAGTGTACACACAAACAGATGCACACAGAGAATGAGAAAGAGAGAGAGTCTTATACACTAGAAGACCAGGGCCATCATTAGACAAAATTCACCATTATTATTCATCCTTGTTAATTCTTGTTGCCTCAGATGGGTACTTCTTTGCTTCCCTTGCTCTACCCTTTAAGATCGAATACTTTGACGCTCAGACTCTGCATTCTGGGGGACACAAGCAAAGGCAGGTAAGTCTCCTGGGAGGCTTCTAGGGAAGAATTTCCCCTCTAATGAAAAGAGACCTATAAGGAGAAATTGTTCTTCCTTCTTCTGAGTGCAGTAACATGAGGACACAATGCCTGGATCTGAGGCAGCCCTCTAGTAAACAGGAGGAGACAAGCTTGTGAACAAAAGCCAGTGTGATGAGGACAGCAGTGTGATGATGGAAGTCCCTGCCTCCCATTGTTCCACTAAAGTAACCAACCTTCAGACTTCTTATTATGTGAATTTATAAGTATTTTCATTATTTAAGCCACTGTTAATCCAATTTTCTGTTCTTTGCAGCCCCATCTCACCTGATACAATGAAACCAACAGAGTAGAATCACTCAACTGTAGGCTGTAACTCACATGACACTGCTGTAACAAGGAGGTAGCATTGAATTCACTTAAATTGAAATATTCATTTATTTAAGTCAGAAAGTTCAGAAGCACAATAACTTAGGTGAGTTCATAAGTATACTGTTGATAATATTTCTGACCAGCTAATTCACGAGAAACTGATGGAAACATAGATAAAATCTAAGCCTCATTTCAGCCAATAATTGGACCCACTCTTCCCCTCAATCTATAAAACTAATTCACATAAAATGATTTGCAATTCATATGTGTTGATCTTCCTTGTACCAGCCGCTATGTTAGCACTCTACACATATTAACTCTTTAATCTTTAGAACAACACTATGAGGTAGGGAATATTATCATTCTCATTTTATAAATGAGGAAAGGCAAGCTGAAAGTAACCATCAGACTTCCATCTTGCTGTAAATTTCTTCTTTGTTATAATCTCATCCTTTGGTGTAAATGTTTATGAGTAATGAAATACACAAATATCGGAAAGTAAGAGAAAGACAGAAAAGCAAGAGACTTCAATAATCCAATGTTAGAATAAATTAGTCAGTGCTTAGGCAAACAAAGCCAACGTATTCAGAACTTATAATAAGCTAATATGGAAAAATATTAGCTTATTTTAAGCTAATATTTACTTAAACTTTACATAAGTTTCTTCCAATTCCGTTATCCAGTTTCTCTCCAGCAGGCTCTGAGTGGGTTTCTATCTCACCTCTCCCATGACTAGATACTGAGAAGGTTTCCTTCAGAAAGGATACCTACCTGTTAACAAAATACTCTCAAGTCATTTCCAAAATTTCCCCTAGAGAATTAATCTTCTTCCAACTCATGTTCGTAAGCTGCCAATCAGATGTCATCAATGGTAATGAAATCCATACCATTAAAATATAAAACTTTTTAAAATCCATCTGTAAAAAGACAACAAAAGACACATTTGTTTACTTTAGAATAACATAGTAACTCTGTGCTATTTAGTCAACTTTCCAACTAAACCAGGATTTCTATTATTCATGACTATGACATTTGATCAAAGGAAAATACTAGAAGGACTACATATGGCTTATTTCTCCATGCTCTTTTCCCTGGTAGTTAAGCCAAACATAAATTTCATTATCTGGTTTCCAGCCACAATAATGAGCCAGACTGTTCTGAAATCTCAGACACCACAGCCAAGGATTTTTGAGAGGGGTTGTAGGTGAATCAGAAAATAGTAGTAATGGCAATGGTTTTTAGGAATAATTTGTCAAGTGGAAGGAAAAAGAAAAGGTTATGAGTAGGGATTTTTCAATGCAATAATAGAATTGCATAATCTCTCCTCTTAAGAACTCGTCACTCAAATTCACGAAGGTTCCAAGATGGCTTTAGAATAAGGTGGTGTCTTAGCAGGTTTTCCAGTTCTCCATAAGGAATATTCTGTAGCAGGCTTCATCACTTTTTCTGTTTAGAAAAGCAACAATTGTTGCTCAGAGGTTACCACTTGGACTCATTTTCCTTATAGGGCATAAAGAAAAATATCTAGAGTTTTCCTTATATGGAATTTTCATTTGATGATGAGGGGAGAGCTGCAGGACAACAGATACCACACAGGAATGTGCCAGCAAAGCCATCAAAGAGGAATATAATACCCGGATAAAGTCAACATACTTAAGCATATTTAGACATCTACTTGAAAAATGATAATCAAGAACACTGAGAGGCAAGTGGAATCATGCCAAGCATTTTACATACAACAACCCCATAAAATTGGTGATGTTAACCCCATTTTACAGGAAGAGAGAATAATAAACTACCAAGAGTGATATTTAAAATTTTAAATATCTCAATTATTGTCTATTCTATGTACATATTAGTTTGTGCTTCACTTCAACTGAGAATATTGAAATTAAAGACTTTCTCACTTGAAATCATTGAGCACAAGAGTAATATTGGATATGCACATGAAGGAACATAGGCTTTTTCTAGACCACAAATTCTCAAACCCTTTGATCTCGGGATCCCTTTATTCTCTTAAAAATATTGAAGACTCTCAAGAGCTTTTGTTTATTTAAGTTCTATCCATTAAATCCTTAGTTTCATTTCTACCATGGTAAATATCCATAGATTTTTTATAATATCTAGCTACTAATTCATTTTAAAATAACAATAGTAAGCTCATTACAGGTTAACATAAATAACACATTTTGTGGAAAAAAATATATTTTCCAAAAAAAAGTAGTAACAGAAACTGCTCTGTTTCACACATTTACAAATTGCTATAATAGCTGGAATATAGAAACATCTGGATTCTCATAAGTATTTTTACATTCAATCTGTTGTGATACGTTGTTTCTGTTGATGTATGTGAAGACAGTCTAGTCTCATAATGATACATAGTTGGGAATTAGAGGAATATTTTATTATTCTTTTCAAATAATGTGTATTTTTTAAACTTTTTTATTGAAGTATAGTTAATTTACAATATTGTGTTAATTTCAGGTGTACACCCAAATGATTCAGTTATACAGATGTGCATATAGCTATCTTTTTTCAGATTCTTTTCCATTATGTTATTACAAGATATTGACTATAGTTCCCTGTGCTATACAGTAGGTCCTTGATTATCTATTCCCTATATAGCAGTGTGTATATGTTAATCCCAAACTCCTAATTTATCCTTCCCCTCCCCCACGCCCCACCCCTGTTATCCCTTTTGATAACTATGTTTGTTTTCTATGTCTGTGAGTCTATTTCTGTTTTGTAAATAAGTTCATTTGTATTGTTTTTTTAGATTCCACATATAAGTGATATCATATGATATTTGTCTTTCTCTGTCTGACTTACTCCACTTAATATGATAATCCCTAGGTCCATCCATGTTGTTGCAAATGGCATTATTTCATTCTTTTTTATGGCTGAGTAATATTCTATTGTGTGTGTGCACGCATGTGTGTGTGTGTGTGTTTGTGTGTTAGCCATTCATCTGTCAATTGACATTTAGGTTGTTTCCATGTCCTGCCGGTCTTGGCTATTATAAATAGAACTGCTATGAACATTGGGGTGCACATATATTTTCAAGTTAGAGTTTTCTTCAGATATATGCCCAGGAGTGGGATTGCAGGATCATATGGTAGCTCTACCTTCAGTTTTTAAGAAACCTCCATACTGTTCTCCATAGTGGCTACACCAATTTACATTCCCACCAACAGTGTAGGAGGGTTCCTTTTTCTCCACACCCTGTTCAGCAGTTATTATTTGTAGACCTTTTAATGATGACCATTCTGACTGGTGTGTGGTGATACCTCACTGTAGTTTTGATTTGCATTTCTCTAATAATTAGCAAAAGCTTTTACATTTAATTAGGTCCCACTTGCTTATTTTTGTTTTTACTTCCATTACTCTAGAAGACGGATCCAAAAACATATTGCTGTGATGATAATGTGTATTCTTTGATACGAAACCAAAACTCAACAAGTGGTAGTTCCTTAAGGGCTGGTTATAATGTAGAATCTGAAACCACATCAATGAACTTTCCATAATGACTTACATTAAAATCCACTTGTCTCTCTTGCACTTTAAATGGATCGTTTACCCAGGCATGATATTGTCACATACTGCACTGGTCATGTAGAAAACATTAGTTGACTAAATTGTGCAAATGTTTCAAGTGTTCATACATTTCATCATACAATATCAAAATATCACATTCATTAATTTCACCAGCACTATCATCAGAAAAGTCTTTACATTTTTTTTTTGGAAACTGACAAACTCACAGTGGTAGATACAAGTTTTTCAAAATTCTAATTTTCCCTTAAAATCTCAAGTTTCATTTTGCCAACAAATACTGTCAGTTATTTTCCTTGAAGTGACAGGTTCACTTGAAATTTTTGGCAGAAAATATCTGTCACGTACCCAGTTCTAAATAACCACAGACTGAACTGCCCAGGAGCCCGAGGGGAGGGCGGCCTCACTGAGGCTGCCGGCTCTGGAGGGGGCCCACCAGCTGAAGCCGCGACAGTCCTTGGGACCGCGGGCCAGATTCTTACTAGAGAGGAGCTTCAAGGTGGTGAAAGAGTAAGACATGGAGATCACCTTCTTCCCCACAAATACATCATAAATACATCTACATATGGAACAACTCCTACAGAACACCTACTGAACGCTGGCAGAAGACCTCAGACATCCCGAAAGGCAAGAAACTCCCCACGTACCTGGATAGGGTACGTTTTCAGGGGGGTAAGCTTCAGAGCCACGGAGGAGAGCGCAGCAACAGGGGTGCGGAGGGGAAAGCAGCGAGATTCCCGCACAGAGGCTCGGCGCCGAGTAGCACTCACCAGCCCGAGAAACTTGTCTGCTCACCCGCCGGGGCGGGCGGGACTGGGAGCTGAGGCTCGGGCTTCGGTCGGATTGCAGGGAGAGGACTGGGGTTGGCGGCGTGAACACAGCCTGAAGGGGGCTAGTGCGCCACAGCTGGCCGGGAGGGAGTCCGGGAAAAAGTCTGGAGCTGCCGAATAGGCAAGAGACTTTTTCTTGCCTCTTTGTTTCCTGGTGTGCGAGGAGAGGGGATTAAGAGCGCCGCTTAAAGGAGCTCCACAGATGGGCGCGAGCAGCGGCTATCAGCGTGGACCCCAGAGACGGGCATGAGACGCTAAGGCTGCTGCTGCCACCACCAAGAAGCCTGTGTGCGAGCACAGGTCACTGTCCACACCTCCCCTCCCAGGAGCCTGTGTAGCCCGCCACTGCCAGGCTCCCGTGATCCAGGGACAACTTCCCCGGGAGAATGCACGGCGCGCCTCAGGCTGGTGCAACGTCACGCCGGCCTCTGCCGCCGCAGGCTCGCCCCGCCTCCTCTGTACCGCTCCCTCCCCGCGGCCTGGGTGAGCCAGAGCCCCCGAAGCAGCTGCTCCTTTAACCCTGTCCTGTCTGAGCGAAGAACAGACGCCCTCAGGGGACCTACACGCAGAGGCGGGTCCAAATCCAAAGCTGAACCCCGAGAGCTGTGCGAACAAAAAAGAGAAAGGGAAGTCTCTCCCAGCAGCCTCAGAAGCAGCGGATTAAAGCTCCACAAACAACTTGATGTACCTGCATCTGTTGAATACCTGAATAGACAACGAATCACCCCAAATTGTGGAGGTGAACTTTGGGAGGAACAATATATATATTTTTTCCTTTTTCTCTTTTTGTGAGTGTGTATCTGTATGCTTCAGTGTGTGAGTTTGTCTCTATAGCTTTGCTTTTACCATTTGTCCTAGGGTTCTGTCTGTCCGCTTTTATTTTTTTTTACTTAAAAAATTTTTTCTTAATAATTATTTTTTATTTTAATAACTTTATTTTATTTTACTTTATTTTATTTTATCTTCTTCTTTCTTTCTTTCTTTTTCTCCCTTTTATTCTGAGCCGTGTGGAGGACAGGCTCTTGGTGCTCCAGCCAGCGTCAGGGCTGTGCCACTGAGGTGGGAGAGCCAAGTTCAGGACACTGGTCCACAAGAGACCTCCCATCTCCATGTAATATCAAACGGTGAAAATCTCCCAGAGATCTCCATCTCAATGCCAAGACCCAACTCCACTCAACGACCAGCAAGCTACAGTGCTGGACACCCTATGCCAAACAACTAGCAAGACAGGAACACAACCCCATCCATTAGCACAGAGGCTGCCTAAAATCATAATAAGGCCACAGACACCACAAAACACACCACCAGATGTGGACCTGCCCCCCAGAAACACAAGATCCAGCCTCATCCACCAGAACACAGGCACTAGTCCCCTCCACCAGGAAGCCTACACAACCCACTGAACCAACCTTAGCCACTGGCGAGAGACACCAAAAACAACGGAAACTATGAACCTGCAGCCTGCAAAAAGGGGACCCCCAAACACAGTAAGTTAAGCAAAATGAGAAGACAGAGAAACACACAACAGATGAAGGAGCAAGGCAAAAACCCACCAGACCTAACAAATGAAGAGGAAATACGCAGTCTACCTGAAAAAGAATTCAGAATAATGATAGTAAACATGATCCAAACTCTTGGAAATAGAATGGAGAAAATACAAGAAACGTTTAACAGGGACCTAGAAAAAATAAAGAGCAAACCAACAGTGATGAACAACACAATAAATGAAATTAAAAATTCTCTAGAGGGGATCAATAGCAGAATAACTGAGGCAGAAAAACGGATAAGTGACCTGGAAGATAAAATAGTGGAAATAACTACTGCAGAGCAGAATAAAGAAAAAAGAATGAAAAGAATTGAGGACAGTCTCAGATACCTCTGGGACAACATTAAACGCACCAACATTCGAATGATAAGGGTCCCAGAAGACGAAGAGAAAAAGACAGGGACTGAGAAAATATTTGAAGAGATTATATTTGAAAACTTCCCTAATATGGGAAAGGAAATAGTTAATCAAGTCCAGGAAGCACAGAGAGTCCCATACAGGATAAATCCAAGGAGAAACACACCAACACACATATTAATCAAACTATCAAAAATTAAATACAAAGAAAACATATTAAAAGCAACAAGGGAAAAACAACAAATAACACACAAAGGAATCCCCATGAGGTTAACAGCTGATTTCTCAGCAGAAACTCTGCAAGCCAGAAGGGAGTGGCAGGACATATTTAAAGTGATGAAGGAGAAAAACCTACAACCAAGAGTACTCTACCCAGCAAGGATCTCATTCAGATTTGACGGAGAAATTAAAACCTTTACACACAAGCAAAAGCTAAGAGAATTCAGCACCACCAAACCAGCTTTACAACAAATGCTAAAGGAACTTCTCTAGGCAGGAAACACAAGAGAAGGAAAAGACCTACAATAACAAACCCAAAACAATTAAGAAAATGGTAATAGGAACATACATATCGATAATTACCTTAAATGTAAATGGATTAAATGCTCCAACCAAAAGACATAGATTGGCTGAATGGATGCAAAAACAAGACCTGTATATATGCTGTCTACAAGAGACCCACTTCAGACCTAGGGACACATACAGACTGAAAGTCAAGGGATGGAAAAAGATATTCCATGCAAATGGAAATCAAAAGAAAGCTGGAGTAGCAATTCTCATAACAGACAAAATAAACTTTAAAATAAAGACTATTACAACAGACAAAAAAGGACACTACATAATGATCAAGGGATCAATCCAAGAAGAAGATATAACAATTGTAAATATTTATGCACCCAACATAGGAGCACCTCAATATATAAGGTAAATGCTAACAGCCATAAAAGGGGAAATCAACAGTACCACAATCATAGTAGGGGACTTTAACACCCCACTTTCACCAATGGACAGATCATCCAAAATGAAAATAAGTAAGGAAACACAAGCTTTAAATGATACATTAAACAAGATGGACTTAATTGATATTTATAGGACTTTCCATCCAAAAACAACAGAATACACATTCTTCTCAAGTGCTCAAGGAACATTCTGCAGGGTAGATCATATCTTGGGTCACAAATCAAGCCTTGGTAAATTTAAGAAAATTAAAATCATATCAAGTATCTTTTCCAACCACAATGCTATGAGACTAGATATCAATTACAGAAAAAAATCTGTAAAAAATACAAACACATGGAGTCTAAACAACACACTAGTTAATAACCAAGAGATCACTGAAGAAATCAGAGGAACTCAAAAAATATCTAGAAACAAATGACAATAAAAACACAACGACCCAAAACCTATGGGATGCAGCAAAAGCAGTTCTAAGAGGAAAGTTTATAGCAATACAATCCTACCTCAAGAAACAAGAAACACCTCAAATAAACAACCGAACCTTACACCTGAAGCAATTAGAGAAAGAAGAACAAAACACCCCAAAGTTAGCAGAAGGAAAGAAATCATAAAGATCAGATCAGAAATAAATGAAAAAGAAATGAAGGACATGATAGCAAGGTTCAATAAAACTAAAAGCTGGTTCTTTGAGAAGATAAACAAAATTGATAAATCATTAGCCAGACTTATCAAGAAAAAAAGGGAGAAGACTCAAATCAATAGAATTAGAACTGAAAAAGGAGAAGTAACAACTGACACTGCAGAAATACAAAGGATCATAAGAGATTACTACAAGCAACTATATGCCAATAAAATGGACAACCTGGAAGAAATGGCCAAATTCTTAGAAAAGCATAACCTTCCGAGACTGAACCAGGAAGAAATAGAAAATATGAACAGACCAATCACAAGCACTGAAATTGAAACTGTGATTTAAAATCTTCCAACAAACAAAAGGCCAGGACCAGAAGCCTTCACAGGCGAGTTCTATCAAACATTTAGAGTAGAGCTAACACCTAGCCTTCTCAAACTCTTCCAAAATATAGCAGAGGGAGGAACACTCCCAAACTCATTCTACGAGACCACCATCACTCTGATACCAAAACCAGACAAAGATGTCACAAAGAAAGAAAACTACAGACCAATATCACTGATGAACATAGATGCAAAAATCCTCAACAAAATACTAGCAAAAAGAATCCAACAGCACATTAAAAGGATCATACACTATGATCAAGTGGGGTTTATCCCAGGAATGCAAGGATTCTTCAATATATGCAAATCAATCAACGTGATACACCATATTAACAAATTGAAGGAGAAAAACCATATGATTATCTCAATAGATACAGAGAAAGCTTTTGACAAAATTCAACACCCATTTATGATAAAAAACCCTCCAGAAAGTAGGCATAGAGGGAACTTTCCTCAACATAATAAAGACCATACATGACAAACCCACAGCCAACATCATCCTCAATGGTGAAAAACCGAAACCATTTCCACTAAGATCAGGAACAAGAAAAGGTTGCCCACTCTCACCACTATTATTCAACATAGTTTTAGAAGTTTTAGCCACAGCAATCAGAGAAGAAAAAGAAATAAAAGGAATCCAAATCAGAAAAGAAGAAGTAAAGCTGTCACTGTTTGCAGATGACATGACACTATACATAGAGAATCCTAAAGATGCTACCAGAAAACTACTAGAGCTAATCAATGAATTTGGTAAAGTAGCAGTATACAATATTAATGCACAGAAATCTCTTGCATTCCTATACACTAATGATGAAAACTCTGAAAGTGAAATTAAGAAAACACTCCCATTTACCATTGCAACAAAAACAATAAAATATCTAGGAATAAACCTACCTAAGGAGACAAAAGACCTGTATGCAGAAAATTATAAGACACTGATGAAAGAAATTAAAGATGATACAAATATTTGGAGAAATATACCATGTTCTTGGATTGGAAGAATCAACATTGTGAAAATGACTCTACTACCCAAAGCAATCTACAGATTCAATGTAATCCTTATCAAACTACCACTGGCATTTTTCACAGAACTAGAACAAAAAACTTCACAATTAGTGTGGAAACACAAAAGACCCCGAATAGCCAAAGCAATCTTCAGAAAGAAACAACGGAGCTGGAGGAATCAGGCTCCCTGACTTCCGACTATACTACAAAGCTACAGTAATCAAGACAGTATGGTACTGGCACAAAAACAGAAATATAGATCAACAGAACAGGATAGAAAGCCCAGAGATAAACCCACACACATATGGTCACCTTATCTTTGATAAAGGAGGCAAGAATATACAGTGGAGAAAAGACAGCCTCTTCAATAAGTGGTGCTGGGAAAACTGGACAGCTATATGTAAAAGAATGAAATTAGAACACTCCCTAACACCGTACACAAAAATAAACTCAAAATGGATTAAAGACCTAAATGTAAGGTCAGACACTGTCAAACTCTTAGAGGAAAACATAGGCAGAACACTCTATGACATAAATCACAGCAAGATCCTTTTTGACCCAGCTCCTAGAGAAATGGAAATAAAAACAAAAATAAACAAATGGGACCTAATGAAACTTAAAAGCTTTTGCACAGCAAAGGAAACCATAAACAAGACGAAAGACAACCCTCAGAATGGGAGAAAATATTTGCAAATGAAGCAACTGACAAAGGATTAATCTCCAAAACATACAAGCAACTCATGCAGCTCAATATCAAAAAAACAAACAACCCAATCCAAAAATGGGCAGAAGACCTAAACAGACATTTCTCCAAAGAAGATATACGGATTGCCAACAGACACATGAAAGAATGCTCAACATCATTAATCATTAGAGAAATGCAAATCAAAACTACAATGAGACATCATCTCACACCAGTCAGAATGGCCATCATCAAAAACTCTACAAACAATAAATGCTGGAGAGAGTATGGAGAAAAGGGAACCCTCTTGCACTGTTGGTGGGAATGTAAACTGATATAGCCACTATGGAGAACAGTATGGAGGTTCCTTAAAAAACTAAAAATAGAACTACCATACGACCCAGCAATCCCACTACTGTGCATATACCCTGAGAAAACCATAATTCAAAAAGAGTCATGTACCAAAATGTTCATTGCAGCTCTATTGACAATAGCCAGGACATGGAAACAACCTAAGTGTCCATCATCGGATGAATGGATAAAGAAGATGTGGCACATATATACAATGGAATATTACTCAGCCATAAAAAGGAACAAAACTGAGTTATTTGTAGTGAGGTGGATGGACCTAGAGACTGTCATACAGAGTGAAGTAAGTCAGAAAGAGGAAAAACAAACACCGTATGCTAACACATATATATGGAATCTAAAAAGAAAAAAAAAGAAAAGAAAATGGTCAGAAAAACCAGGGGCAAGATGGGAATAAAGATGCAGACCTACTACAGAATGGACTTGAGGCTACGGGGAGGGGGAAGGGTAAGCTGGGACAAAGTGAGAGAGTGGCATGGACATATATACACTACCAAACGTAAAATAGATAGCTAGTGGGAAGCAGCTGCATAGCAGCAGGATATCAGCTCGGTGTTTTGTGACCACCTAGAGGGGTGGGATAGGGAGGGTGGGAAGGCGGGAGATGCAAGAGGGAAGAGTTATGGGGACATATGTATATGTATAACTGATTCACTTTGTTATAAAGCAGAAACTAACACACCATTGTAAAGCAATTATACTCTAATAAAATGTTAAATAAATAAATAAATAACCACAGTTTGTCTGTCATTCTTTCAAGTACAAATGGTGCACCATGAAAAACAATCAGTTAATTCAGCTCCCATCCCAGTCACGCAAGTGCTTTTCCTCAGAATAACCATCATATTTCAATATGCAGCAGAAGTGCTTTATGCACACTTTCCATATCATCATCACACAAACATTAAAATCATTCAAGGACTGAGATTTAGTAAAATTAATAATTTTTACTGCTTTATTAAGGACATTCTTAATTGAAACTAGCATCATTTTTTTAAGTGAGAATGTGTGGTAATGAAAATTTCAATTACTATTATTATGGTTTGGTGTCCACTACCTTAATTCAGCACTTTTATCTGCCAGCACTTTTATCTTTCATTGATTTTACACTACCAGTGGAAATATCTACACAGTGAAAAGAGCAAATGACATCTTAATATTGCTCTGAAAATAGTTTTAACCTTTCAGATTCCTAAAAGGGTCTCAGTGTCCAAAGGCCACACTTTGAGAAGCACTGCCCTACGTAAAAGATAGACTAAACTTAGACTAGAAAGCTGGGTTGAGGGAGAAAGAGAGAGAGAGAAATTTGATTTTAGGTTAATTCTTTCTGGAAATCACTATCATTTTTTACCTAAACTTATTCATGGTAGAACTAAAATAAATCTCAGTACATTTTCAATGAGGTGATCACCAACTTTCATTAATGTTTATGAAATCAGTAACATATTGACTGGCACCAATTACCAAGGTTTCTTCCTGAATCTCAAAATCAAATTCCTATAGTTTTTAGGCAAAGCTGTTTTAATTGAAAGAATTGTCTGTATATTCGATGATTAATCTGTTAATGGCACTGAATTTTATTTAAGTTTCAAAAGTGTTTTGCCCTGCAATATGGTCAATTCATAATGATTTGTGAGATGGTATTGGGAGTTGCAAAGAACTTCAATTTACTCTATCAGTGAAATGGCCAAAAAATTGAGCAGCCAAGGTGATACATAGAAATTATATTCAGCACTACCAACTGTAAAATAGATAGCTAGTGGGAAGCAGCTGCATAGCACAGGGAGATCAGCTTGGTGCTTTGTAACCACCTAGAGGGGTGGGATAGGGAGGGTGGGAGGGAGATGCAAGAGGGAGGGGATATGGGGATATATGTATACCTATAGCTGATTCACTTTGTGATACAGCAGAAACTAACACACCATTGTAAAGAAATTATACTCCAATAAAGATATTTTAAAAATAAAGAAATTGTATTCAGTCCTTCCCTGTCTTAAACCCCTTCAGTAGCTTTGGATAGCTTTGGGGATAAAATCCGAATGCTTTAATACAACTTGCAAAGCTCTGTGTGATCTAGTCCTCACCTCCCTCACCAGCCTTGCTCCTTGCTCTCTCTTCACTCTGGACACCCGTCTTCTCAAGGCCTTTACTCTAAGTGAAAGACTAAATTGTCAGGATAAATTTTTAAATTCTGGATGGATAAATGATAGGCTATATATACATGTGTGTATATATACACATTTATATAGTTTTATATATATTATCATATATTATTATATATCATAGATTTTATATGTTATATTTGAAGAAAGAGAACCTAAATCTTATTAATCCTTTCCTTTTCTTGAGAAAGTAACATATTTACATTATTTTAAAAGCAAATCAATGTTAGAAGTCTAACTCCCACCCTGTCCCCATCCACCGAGTTCTGCCCTCACCCCCTACAGGTGATCATTTATATTAATGTCTTACATAACCGTCCAGTATTTCATTAGGCAAATACAGAGAAATACTCCCGAAATCTTATTCCCCCCCCTTTTTTTTTAAGAATACAGGTTTTTTTAAAAAATAAATTTATTTATTTATTTATTTTTGGCTGCGTTAGGTCTGTGTTGCTGCACGCAGGCTTTCTCTAGTTGCGGTGAGCGGGGACTACTCTTTGTTGCCGTGTGTGGATTTCTCATTGCGGTGGCTTCTCTTGTTGCCGAGCATGGGCTCTAGGCACGCAGGCTTCAGTAGTTGTGGCTCATGAGTTCTAGAGCACAGGCTCAGTAGTTGTGGCTCACAGGCTTAGTTGCTCCATGGCATGTGCGATCTTCCTGGACCAGGGCTTGAACTCGTGTCCCCTACATTAGCAGGCGGATTCTTAACCACTGTGCCACCAGGGAAGCCCTCCCCTCTTTTTTAAAAAGTGTAAGCATACTGTGTAAACTCTTCTCAATACTGCTTTTTTAACCCAATGGTATATCCTGGAGATCTCACCTTATCAGTTCATAGAGATCTCCCTCATCCTTTATTACTAGCTGCATGGTATGCCATAGTATAGTCCTTCAGTCCCCTATTGCTTCATTGTCTCCAATCTTCTGCTACCACAAACCATGTTCTAATGAATAACTGAGCACATATATGACTGCTTCTTTTTATTTTTTTAAGTTTTCACACGTGGTTTATTTCACTTGTATTTCAACAGTGTGGTTAGCATTTAAATTTTGCTTTTAGTACTTATTTACATTCACGTGCACTAAACCTAAGAATACCATCTTTTTGTGTTATGTGTGATTTCTTTTTTTTTTTTAATTAATTTTCATTGGAGTATAGTTGCTTTACAATGTTGTGTTAGTTTCTGCTGTACAGCAAAGTGAATCAGCCATATGTATACATATATTCCCTCTTTTTTGGATTTCCTTCCCATTTAGGTCACCACAGATCACTGAGTAGAGTTCCCCATGCTATACAGTAGGTTCTCATTAGTTATCTATTTTATACATAGTAGGGCATATATGTCAATCCCAATCTCCCAGTTCGCCCCCCACTTCCCCCCTTGGTAACCATAAATTTGTTCTCTACATCTGTGACTCTATTTCTGCTTTGCAAATAAGTTCATCTGTACCATTTTTTCTAGATTCCACATATAAGCAATATTATATGATATTTGTTTTTCTCCTTCTGACTTACTTCACTCTGTATGACAATCTCTAGGTCCATCTGCATCTCTGCAAATGGCACTATTTCTTTCCATTTTATGGCTGAGTAATATTCCATTGTATATATGTACCACATCTTCTTTACCCATTCCTCTGTTGATGGACAATAGCTTCCATGTCCTGGCTATTGTAAATAGTGCTGCAACAAACATCGTGGTGCATGCATCCTTTCGAATTATGGTTTTCTCCAGATATATGCCTAGGAGTGGGATTGCTGGGTCATATGGTAGCTCTAATTTTAGTTTCTTAAGGAACCTCCATACTGTTCTCTATAGTGGCTGCTTCTTAAACCTAGCTTTTCACCTCCTGATCAGGAGGAAAGTATAAGCATACTTGTATTCTAACCCCATGGCCAACAACTTGATCCCTTTAGCTTCCAGTCTTTCATCCTAGAACTCCAAGGAGCTTAATTTGTGTCTCTATCTCCCTTTGCCTTTCTCTTCTACGGGCACCTGACATTGGTTTCAGAACCCACCCTAAATCCAGGATGATCTCACTCAAGATCCTTAACTTAATTACCTCTGCGAAGATCCATTCCATGTAGGGTCACATTCACAGGTTCTGGTTGGACATATCTTTGAGGGGGGGCATAATACAACTCACTACACACTAGGAAAAGAGAAGCGAGAAGGGCTAACTTCTCTTGAAGGGAGGCGGGCAGGGATGAAGAAATGGTACACTTGCCTCTGCTTAAAACAGCTTATCCTTTGCTTCTGGACAAGTGACACTCCAAGCTTGATGATCAAAAATAATGTGATATAACTTGACCTGAATAGGAACTTACGCCAACAGAGCTAATAAAACAAAAAGTACCTTTGTCTTTTTTTTTTTTTTTAAAGAATTGGCATTTTCTACTCAGCAAGAGACTCTAAGACTGCCTGTTTCCCACATCAGCTGAAATTATTGTAAACCATACAACCCTGTCCCTGGGAACCCTGCCTCCCATCCACCCAGAAAAGTAAAACAGACAATGAGTTTTAATTAGAGTTTATCAGAAAGTTGGACAAAGGCTCTTAGGAATAATTACAAGGCAGGACCACCCATGATTGAGGGCACTTTCCTAATAGAGAAGAAGTAAAAATGAATCTTTCAAAAGAGAAAGAATATATTTACACGACAGTGGAGAATAGGATCCTGGCTGGAACTGAGGAATATATTGACCTAGACGAAACGGAAACATGTGTACGGATGGATGCTGCACATGCAGTAGCAATTTCCCGTGCAGAAGAATGAGCCACTCGGTCAACTGAAATGTTAAGACACTATGATATAAGGCATGCCCATGGCATTCATGAGATCATGCTGAATTAAGCTTATGTGATACGTAACAAGTTAGACAGGCATGATCCTTAAGGCACTCAAATGTCTATATATTTGTCATCCTGGTATTTGCTATAGAGAAACATTCCAGATTAGTAGGGACCAAGCATGAATGCCAAGCAGCACTCTTGAGCTGTGGGAGACCCCCAGCTGGGATCCCAAGGCTCATCTTCAGGGTGTATCCCCAGAAGTGGACAAAGTCATGGAGTCCCACTGCCAGCTTGGCTTGTTAGCAGCAGAACAGGGTTGCCAGTAGGGTCTTCTAGCCTGAAGCATCTTCATCATGTGTCAGGATGCTGGGGTACCCTGGCTGCCACCCCTGGGGACAGCCATCATAGGAAGTGTTCATCCTCACAAAGGTCAGACTGCTGGAGGAAACATGCAGGCAGGGGCCCAATAGCCTGCTGGGGAATCCACGTTTTCAAATGGGTTGAAGATCACAAAGCACAAACCCACCACCAAACGGTCCATCCCTAATACCCCTCTAAGCCACTCTCACCTAGCTGTGTCCTCCTTGCTGCTAATATTTCCCGGAAACCCCAAGCCCATATCTACACCCAGTGGTTTGGCTTCAATTTGCTCTACTCACTCAGCAGAGAGAGACAGACTGAACCCCACAGGCATATAAAAGTGCAGAGAAATCTATCCACAATGATGGAATAACAGAGTCAGGACAACAGTATCAACCTTGCCCAAAAAGGTAACTGCCACCAAGTAGTTTTTCTTGCACCTCACATGCTGCTGGGAGTATGGTAGGTTTTACTCAGCTCTTGGGGAATCAAAGTGAGTCAACTGTCATCTTCCCTTAACTCAGGTTGGTGAGAGTCATACACAAAACTTATCAATATAGATTTTGGTCTTTGGAAGTGGGGTGCTGTTGTGACAAATACCTGACAATATGAGCATGCCTTTGGAGCTGTGTGGAGCCTGGAAGAATTTTGAGGCACGTGAGAGAGAAAACCTAAACTGACTTGGCTTTTATTCCATGCCACATTTTCCTGACAGTGCAAGGAAAACATTTCTTAATTTTAGCATCTTTTGACATATAAGAAGTCTAATAATTTTCAAAATCATTAAGCCTTAATTCTTGGTTTAACAGTTTCCACCCAATTCACCTGTCTCCTCGTACATTTTACTACAGGAGTAAAAAAAAGAAGGATCATTCCGAGGATGAAAGCAAGAACCCAAAGGACAGAGCCAATGAGGATTATTCCCAGCACTCCTTTCTACCTCCCGTTTCCCTCTTTTTGAACAGGAATATCTGTAGCTATTATTCTATGCCTATATTCCACCATTGTAGGGGGTAGGGGCAAGAGGTGGATAAAGTTATCTCTCTCGTTTTTTTAATTAATTTTTATTGGGTATAGTTGATTTACAATGTTGTGTTAGTTTCTGCTGTACAGCAAAGTGAATCAGTTACATGTATACATGTACCCACTCTTTTTTAGATTCTATTCCCATATTGTCTCTTTAGTTTTAAAAATTGATAAATGTAGAGGAATTTTACCCAGAGTGCAGTTTCTGATTTGGATAATGAGATGCTGGACTTTGAACAGATGCTGTAATGGGTGAGACTCGTGGCTCTTCTTGGTAGGAGGTGAATGTATTTTGTGCGGGGGAGGGATGCGCGGGAGGGTGTGAACCGTTGGGAGCCAGAAGTTGGAGAGTTACAAGCAGATTCTAAGATGGCCCAGGGATCCCTGCTTCCTGGCATTCACATTCTGGGTCATCTCCTCCCCTAGCATGCAGCCTGGACCTGTGACTTGCTTTAGACTAGAAGATGGCAACAGAAACGAGCTGTCATTTCTGCGATTACATGACGTAAGATCGTAATGTCCATCTTGTAGCAGACTCTCTCTCCCTCACTGTCATCGCCGTGGCGAGCAGCCAGGCTGGGGAGGCCCTCATAACAAGGAACTAAGGAGAGCCTCTGGCCAACAACCAGCTAGAAACTGAGGACAGCACCAGCCGATGGCCAGCCAGAAACTGAGGTCCTCAGCCTTACATTTGCAAGGAACTGAATTCTGCCAACAACCACGTGAGCCTGGAAGCGGTTCCTTTCCCAGTCAGTCCTTGAGAACAGACCACAACCCAGGCCCACACCCTGATCGCAGCCTGATGAGAAATCCTGAGCAGCAGACCCATTTAAGCCATGCCCAGACTCCTAATCCAAAGGAACTATGAGCTAATAAATGTGATTCAAGTTTCTAAAGTTTCTAAGTTTGTGGTAAATTGTTACACAGCAATAGATAACTAATACAGAGTTTAGTAACCTAGCCTAGGCGTTCCAGAATTCTACATGTAGAGCACAGCACTCAGACCTCTATGCTCAGCACCCCGGGGTGGGGGGGCTTCCAAAGATAAGAAGAGCATTGGCTCATTCCTTGCAAATACCTTAGCCTAATATGTTTATTACGCATATTGTTCACTATTCATTTACTCATTCATTCAATACAGGCTTAGCACCAGCTACGTGCCAGGCACTGTTATTCTAGGGGCTACTTTATAGCCATCGGTGAAGCAGGTAAAGCCTGCCCTTATGGAACTGACATTCTAGAAAGGGGCAATAAAAATAAGAAACAAGTGAAAAAATAAACAAATAAATAAAAGGTAGTTTCAAGCTGTGGTAAGCTATTCAGTAAATAAAGAGGATGATGAGGAGATTAACCAAGATGGCGGAGTAGAAGGACGTGCTCTCACTCCCTCTTGCGAGAGCACCAGAATCACAACTGGCTGCTGGACAATCATTGACAGGAAGACCCTGGACTTCACCAAGGAGGACACCCCACGTCCAAGGACAGAGGAGAAGCCACAGTGAGACGGTAGGAGGGGCGCAATCAGAGTAAAATCAAATCCCATAACTGCTGGGTGGGTGACTCACAGACTGGCGAACACTTATACCACAGAAGTCCACCCACTGGAGTGAAGGTTCTGAGCCCCACCTCAGGCTTCCCAACCTGGGGGTCCGGCAAAGGGAGGAGGAATTCCTAGAGAATCAGACTTTGAAGTCTAGTGGGAATTGATTGCAGGACTGTGACAGGACTGGGGGAAACAGAGACCCCACTCTTGGAGGGCACACACAAAGTAATGTGTGCATCGGGACCCAGGGGAAGGAGCAGTGACCCTGGGGGAGACTGAACCAGACGTACCTGCTGGTGTTGGGGGGTCTCCTGCAGAGGCGAGTGGTGGCTCTGTTTCACCGTGGGGATAAGGACACTGGCAGCAGAGGTCCTGGGAAGTTCTCCTTGGCGTGAGCCCTCCCAGAGTCTGCCATTAACCCCACCAAAAGAGCACGGGTAGGCTCCAGTGTTGGGTTGCCTCAGGCAAAACAACCAACAGGGAGGGAACCCAGCCCCACCCATCAACAGTCAAGTGGATTAAGGTTTTACTGGGCTCTGATCGCCACAGCAACAGGGAGGGAACCCAGCCCCACCCATCAACAGTCAAGTGGATTAAGGTTTTACTGAGCTCTGACCGCCACAGCAACAGTCAGCTCTACCCACCACCAGAGCCTCCCATCAAGCCTCTTAGATAGCCTCAACCACCAGAGGGCAGACAACAGAAGCAAGAAAAACTACAATCCTGCAGCCTGTGGACCAAAAACCACAGTTACAGAAAGACAGAGAAGATGAAAAGGCAGAGGGCTATGTACCAGATGAAGGAACAAGAAAAAACCCCAGAAAAACAACTAAATGAAGTGGAGATAGGCAACCTTCCAGAAAAAGAATTCAGAATAATGATGGTGAAGATGATCCAGGACCTCGGAATAAGAATGGAGGCAAAGATTGAGAAGATGCAAGAAATGATTAACAAAGACCTAGAAGAATTAAAGAACAAACAAACAGAGATGAACAATACAATAACTGAAATGAAAACTACACTAGAAGGAATCAATAGCAGAATAACTGAGGCAGAAGAACGGATAAGTGACCTGGAAGACAGAATGGTGGAATTCACTGCTGCGGAACAGACTAAAGAAAAAAGAATAAAAAGAAATGAAGACAGCCTAAGAGACCTCTGGGACAACATTAAACGCAACAACATTCGCATTATAGGGGTCCCAGAAGGAGAAGAGAGAGAGAAAGGACCAGAGAAAATATTTGAAGAGATTATAGTCGAAAACTTCCCTAACATGGGAAAGGAAATAGCCACCCAAGTCCAGGAAGCGCAGAGAGTCCCATACAGAATAAACCCAAGGAGAAACACGCCGAGACACATAGTAATCAAAGTGGCAAAAATTAAAGACAAAGAAAAATTATTGAAAGCAGCAAGGGAAAAACGACAAATAACATACAAGGGAACCCCCATAAGGTTAACAGCTGATTTCTCAGCAGAAACTCTGCAAGCCAGAAGGGAGTGGCATGAAATACTTAAAGTGATGAAAGGGAAGAACCTACAACCAAGATTACTCTACCCAGCAAGGATCTCATTTAGATTTGATGGAGAAATCAAAAGCTTTACAGACAAGCAAAAGCTAAGAGAATTCAGCACCACCAAACCAGCTCTACAACAAATGCTAAAGGAACTTCTCTAAGTGGGAAACACAAGAGAAGAAAAGGACCTACAAAAACAAACCCAAAACAATTAAGAAAATGGTCATAGGAACATACATATCGATAATTACCTTAAACGTGAATGGATTAAATGCCCCAACCAAAAGACATAGACTGGCTGAATGGATACAAAAACAAGACCCATATATATGCTGTCTACAAGAGACCCACTTCAGACCTAGGGACACATACAGACTGAAAGTGAGGGGATGGAAAAAGATATTCCATGCAAATGGAAATCAAAAGAAAGCTGGAGTAGCTATACTCATATCAGATAAAATAGACTTTAAAATAAAGAATGTTACAAGAGACAAGGAAGGACACTACATAATGATCCAGGGATCAATCCAAGAAGAAGATATAACAATTATAAATATATATGCACCCAACATAGGAGCACCTCAATACATAAGGCAACTGCTAACAGCTATAAAAGAGGAAATCGACAGTAACACAATAATAGTGGGGGACTTTAACACCTCACTTACACCAATGGACAGATCATCCAAAATGAAAATAAATAAGGAAACAGAAGCTTTAAATGACACAATAGACCAGATAGATTTAATTGATATATATAGGACATTCCATCCAAGAACGGCAGATTACACGTTCTTCTCAAGTGCACACGGAACATTCTCCAGGATAGATCACATCTTGGGTCACAAATCAAGCCTCAGTAAATTTAAGAAAATTGAAATCATATCAAGCATCTTTTCTGACCACAACGCTATGAGATTAGAAATGAATCACAGGGAAAAAAACGTAAAAAAGACAAACACATGGAGGCTAAACAATACGTTACTAAATAACCAAGAGATCACTGAAGGAATCAAACAGGAAATAAAAAAATACCTAGAGACAAATGACAATGAAAACACGACGACCCAAAACCTATGGGATGCAGCAAAAGCGGTTCTAAGAGGGAAGTTTATAGCTATACAAGCCTACCTAAAGAAACAAGAAAAATCTCAAGTACACAATCTAACTTTACACCTAAAGAAACTAGAGAAAGAAGAACAAACAAAACCCAAAGTTAGCAGAAGGAAAGAAATCATAAAGATCAGAGCAGAAATAAATGAAATAGAAACAAAGAAAACAATAGCAAAGATCAATAAAACTAAAAGTTGGTTCTTTGAGAAGATAAACAAAATTGATAAGCCATTAGCCAGACTCATCAAGAAAAAGAGGGAGAGGACTCAAATCAATAAAATCAGAAATGAAAAAGGAGAAGTTACAACAGACACCGCAGAAATACAAAACATCCTAAGAGACTACTACAAGCAACTTTATGCCAATAAAATGGACAACCTGGAAGAAATGGACAAATTCTTAGAAAGGTATAACCTTCCAAGACTGAATCAGGAAGAAACAGAAAATATCAACAGACCAATCACAAGTAATGAAATTGAAACTGTGATTAAAAATCTTCCAACAAACAAAAGTCCAGGACCAGATGGCTTCACAGGTGAATTCTATCAAACATTTAGAGAAGAGCTAACACCCATCCTTCTCAAACTCTTCCAAAAAATTGCAGAGGAAGGAACTCTCCCAAACTCATTCTATGAGGCCACAATCACCCTGATACCAAAACCAGACAAAGACACTACAAAAAAAGAAAATTACAGACCAATATCACTGATGAATATAGATGCAAAAATCCTCAACAAAATACTAGCAAACAGAATCCAACAACACATTAAAAGGATCATACACCACGATCAAGTGGGATTTATCCCAGGGATGCAAGGATTCTTCAATATACGCAAATCAATCAATGTGATACACCATATTAACAAATTGAAGAATAAAAACCATATGATCATCTCAATAGATGCAGAAAAAGCTTTTGACAAAATTCAACACCCATTTATGATAAAAACTCTCCAGAAAGTGGGCATAGAGGGAACCTACCTCAACATAATAAAGGCCATATATGACAAACCCACAGCAAACATCATTCTCAATGGTGAAAAACTGAAAGCATTTCCTCTAAGATCAGGAACGAGACAAGGATGTCCACTCTCACCACTATTATTCAACATAGTTCTGGAAGTCCTAGCCACGGCAATCAGAGAAGAAAAAGAAATAAAAGGAATACAAATTGGAAAAGAAGAAGTAAAACTGTCACTGTTTGCGGATGACATGATACTATACATAGAGAATCCTAAAACTGCCACCAGAAAACTGCTAGAGCTAATTAATGAATATGGTAAAGTTGCAGGTTACAAAATTAATGCACAGAAATCTCTTGCATTCCTATACACTAATGATGAAAAATCTGAAAGAGAAATTATGGAAACACTCCCATTTACCATTGCAACAAAAAGAATAAAATACCTAGGAATAAACCTACCTAGGGAGACAAAAGACCTGTATGCAGAAAACTATAAGACACTGATGAAAGAAATTAAAGATGATACCAACAGATGGAGAGATATACCATGTTCTTGGATTGGAAGAATCAACATTGTGAAAATGAGTATACTACCCAAAGCAATCTACAGATTCAATGCAATCCCTATCAAATTACCAATGGCATTTTTTACGGAGCTAGAACAAATCATCTTAAAATTTGTATGGAGACACAAAAGACCCCGAATAGCCAAAGCAGTCTTGAGGCAAAAAAATGGAGCTGGAGGAATCAGACTCCCTGACTTCAGACTATACTACAAAGCTACAGTAATCAAGACAATATGGTACTGGCACAAAAACAGAAACATAGATCAATGGAACAAGATAGAAAGCCCAGAGATTAACCCACGCACCTATGGTCAACTAATCTATGACAAAGGAGGCAAAGATATACAATGGAGAAAAGACAGTCTCTTCAATAAGTGGTGCTGGGAAAACTGGACAGCCACATGTAAAAGAATGAAATTAGAATACTCCCTAACACCATACACAAAAATAAACTCAAAATGGATTAGAGACCTAAATATAAGACTGGACACTATAAAACTCTTAGAGGAAAACATAGGAAGAACACTCTTTGACATAAATCACAGCAAGATCTTTTTCGATCCACCTCCTAGAGTAATGGAAATAAAAACAAAAATAAACAAGTGGGACCTAATGAAACTTCAAAGCTTTTGCACAGCAAAGGAAACCATAAACAAGACGAAAAGACAACCCTCAGAATGGGAGAAAATATTTGCAAATGAATCAACGGACAAAGGATTAATCTCCAAAATATATAAACAGCTCATTCAGCTCAATAGCAAAGAAACAAACACCCCAATCCAAAAATGGGCAGAAGACCTAAATAGACATTTCTCCAAAGAAGACATACAGACGGCCACGAAGCACATGAAAAGATGCTCAACATCACTAATTATTAGAGAAATGCAAATCAAAACTACAATGAGGTATCACCTCACTCCTGTTAGAATGGGCATCATCAGAAAATCTACAAACAACAAATGCTGGAGAGGGTGTGGAGAAAAGGGAACCCTCTTGCACTGTTGGTGGGAATGTAAATTGATACAGCCACTATGGAGAACAATATGGAGGTTCCTTAAAAAACTAAAAATAGAATTACCATATGACCCAGCAATCCCACTACTGGGCATATACCCAGAGAAAACCGTAATTCAAAAAGACACGTGCACCCGAATGTTCATTGCAGCACTATTTACAATAGCCAGGTCATGGAAGCAACCTAAATGCCCATCAACAGACGAATGGATAAAGAAGTTGTGGTACATATATACGATGGAATATTATTCAGCCATAAAAAGGAACGAAATTGAGTCATTTGTTGAGAAGTGGATGGATCTAGAGACTGTCATACAGAGTGAAGTAAGTCAGAAAGAGAAAAACAAATATCGTATGTTAATGCATGTATGTGGAACGTAGAAAAATGGTACAGATGAGCCAGTTTGCAGGGCAGAAGTTGAGACACAGATGTAGAGAATGGACATATGGACACCAAGGGGGGAAAACTGCGATGAGGTGGGGATGGTGATGTGCTGAATTGGGCGATTGGGATTGACATGTATACACTGATGTGTATAAAACTGATGCCTAATAAGAACCTGCAGTATAAAAAAACAAACAAAACAACTAATACTAAACTTTCATTGGGTTATTTGTATGGAAATATGTTAATATAAATGTTTCAGACATCACATGAAATTTCTAAAAATCTTATATTTGTATTTGTATGGAAATATGTATGGAAATATGTTAATATAAATGTTTCAGACATTACATGAAATTTCTAAAAATCTTGTATTTGTATGGAAATATGTATGAAAATATGTTAATATAAATGTTTCAGACATTACATGAAATTTCTAAAAATCTTATATTTGTATTTGTAGGGAAATATGTATGGAAATATGTTAATATAAATGTTTCAGACATTACATGAAATTTCTAAAAATCTTATATTTGTATTTGTATGGAAATATGTATGGAAATATGTTAATATAAATGTTTCAGACATTACATGAAATTTCTAAAAATCTTATATTTGTATTTGTATGGAAATATGTATGGAAATATGTTAATATAAATGTTTCAGACATTACAGGAAACGTCTAAAAATCTTATATGTTCTGGTATAATGTTATAAGTAATAATCCTAGTTATTACTTTAAAATGTATATCTCAGAAATAACTAATTTTCTTGTCAACTGCATTATTATGAACTTTCATCAAATCTTTAACCATGGTCATTTTTAAGTCTTTTGTCATTTACATACAGTTCTGGGTGTACTCTGATGATTTTGCAAATATGTTCCTATAAAAGAGTTTCATCTTCAAGAAATTCATGGAAAAGACTCTGACAAGTACAGGTTTCTGGTAACTGACTGTACTGCTGAACTGAATGAATAAGCATTTTCAGAACTCTAATGAAAAACTGATGAACTCATAAAACTGCTAACAAAAGATCAAGATGAAAAAAAAGAAATTAATTACATGGGACTGAGTGAACTGATGAGGATGAATATAATTTTTGTGACTTTCTGTCTGAATTAAAAAAAAAATCCCACAAGGACTCAGAGGAAAAGAATATACAAATCAATTTTCACTGCAAAGTAAAGGAGCTGTTACAGTGGAGGATTACTGGACTGAATGTCAATATTATGACATAGTATAAGTGTGTTTCATGTTTGGTAATTGCAATCATTGTTGCTTTTGTTGTGGTCATCCATGTACAATGCTTGGTGTCAGTCTATCTATCTCTTGTAAAAATAAAAATAAAAAAATAAAAAAAAAAAAAGAGGATGATGAGATGGGAGTGATTCGGAAGAAAGAACTCCTTCATTTACGTAGACCATCAGGGGAGTCCACTGATGAGGTAACATCTAAGCAAAGAACTAAAAAGTGAGAAGCAGCCAACAACACAAAGTTCCTAGGGCAGAGGAAACAGCAAGTACAAAGGCCCTGAGGCAGAACCAAGGAACAGGATGGCAACCAGTGGAGTTAGGATCAGTGAGTAAAGACGGGGAGTAGCAGGTGAGAAGGTCAGAGAGCTGGGTAGTGCCAGATAACTTGGCACCTTGTAGACCACTCTTGGGAGTCTAGATTTTATTCCTAATGTATCAAGCAGTCATGGAAAGGTTTTTTGGAAGGGGATCGACATGATCTGATATTCAGAGCAATCCACTGCCTTTTCGTCAGCTTCCACTGCCTTTTCTTCCACTGCCTTTTCTTTCATTTATCTGAATCAGTGATGTGTCATAGGATGGAAACAAACCATGAGGCTCCTGGAAAAACCATAGCAGGGACTTTGTATTTATTCCCTTAATCACTCATAGTCCTATTTCTTTTATAGCCTATACATGAAGACTTACTGTCTTCCCAGGTGTTGCTGGGTGCAGCCACGAAGTTGGCAGGACTACCGTTGCTGTGGGTATCCTCACAGGGGGTCATGCCTGAGGCAATCCTGATTGGTCCTTAGAGGAGTGGAGACAATTCCAGGGAGATGCAGCCACACCTGGCCATCAGGTATACATCAGAGCATCAAGCCACTTGTCCCTACACGGTGACAGCAGAATATAGTCTCTCCCAACCTGTCTTCTACTTCTCACTTTGGTTTCTTGTTTTTATCTCTAAAAAGAAATCAGTAAAAATGCAGTGAGTTGTTCATGTGTGACATGTACACTTTTCTGCAAGGATATTATACCTCAATAAATAGTAAAAATGAAAGGGTACATAAAATTTCATAATGAAAATAAAGTCTGCAAAATTGATATGCTTTTTATTTGTGAGCTTTTAAAATGATTCTTCCTAGCACTTCCCTTCCCTCTCCCACTGCTGTAATTTAGCTAAACTGTTCATGTGGTGTTTTATGGATCTTCAGATGTTTCTCCCTGTGATGATTCCCCATCAAATTACCAATAAGAAGAGTACAGGACTCCACTCCCACAAGGATGCCTCATGACCTTTGCACCCTCAGATTTTCAGAGTCTGCAGAAGCAATAATGAAAGTTCTTCTCCCTCTCCTGACTGGCCCCTCTCAGGCCCCTCCAGGTGGCCCCCTCCTGGATTGCTGGAGCTTCTGGAACCAGAAGTAGGCTTTCTAAAGTGACAGTGCTATTCCAGAGTTCTAACAAGGAAATTAACCTGCCTTTGAGATTCCACAAGCCCAATTTTTTCAATCATAATCACTTACCATTTCAGATTGCTCGTTATGTGAATTCACTATTGTCTGAGACAATCCAGGTGCTGAAGTGCAAGGGGGAACAGCGATAATATCCTTTTTGTGTCAGTGAAATAGCCTGTAAATGCCTAACTAATTAACACCATCTGATGTTCACATTTCCTCATTCAAGCAAACTAGAAGTCTATCTGTGCCAGGTTTTTTTCTAATCTGGGATAGAGTAAACAGTGACAGAGGTCAATTCCTAACCCCTCCATTCTCAAAAGCTCAAAAAAATAATTATGTGTCTTGGGGGATATCAGCTCGGCCTGTTACTTCCTAATGCTTGACCTGGACCTGCTTTATCTATACGTATGTAATCACCCTGGCCTGAAGAAAGCCCCTTTTATACCAACAGGCATGTCTCAATCTGCTGGGGAGGTTTTCTAAGGTCTGCTCCACTGAGCTTTTGAAAAAAGAATGCACACTATTTATTTGACCTATTTCTCAGGCATTGAGACTCTGGTAAAAGACAGTTATGCCTCTTCTTCATGATGTCTCTTCTCTCTCTCCCCTTGACTACTTTTAGCCAGTTTTACCTCTGTAAGCTATCAGTAAAATAGCTTCCACATTTCCAATTGCTTATGCTGCTATTTCTTGATTTGGAAATTCTATAGACATTGTCAAGGATTTAGCTCAGTTTTGCACAACCTGTGTCTCCCCTCTCCCATCCTCCCAATATATCACTATTTTAATCAATAATCAAAAATCAATCAATCAATAATCAGGGACGGCATTAATATGAGTATGTAAATATTCTCTGTAGTCTAATAATAAACAGTGACATCATGTACTCCCTGATCTCATGCACTGAGGGAGGAACATCATCTCCGAATCATCCTATCAATATCCTGAAATAATACATATAACTTCAACCTTGCCATAAGAAAACATCAGAAAACCCAAATTGAGGGACATTCTAAGAAACAACTGACCAGTGCTGTTCAAAACTGTCGGTAATGAGAGATCAGGAAAGACTGGGGAAGTGTCACAGAGTCGAAGAGACTAAGGAGACGTAACAACTAAATATAATATGGAGTCCTGGATTGGATGCTAGAAGAGAAAAGGGATATTAATGGGAAAACTGGTGAAATCTGAATAAATTCTGTATTTTAGTTGATAGTGTTATACCTAGGATACTTGTACCAAGGATAAATGTTCTATGGTTATAGAAGATGTTAACATAAGGGGAAGCTGCGAGAAGGGTATCCCGGAATTTACGGTAATATTTTTCAACTCTTATATACAAGTCTACAGTTATCTCAAAAATAAAAAATTTAAAAAGCAAATAAATAAATAAAATTGAATGAAAATATGATTCATTTAAAAATAGCTAACAAATCACAAGGGTAGGGAGTTCCCTGGTGGCCTAGTGGTTAGGATGCCAGGCTTTCACTGCCATGGCCCAGGTTCAATCCCTGGTCAGGGAGCTGAGATCCCACAAGCCACACGGCGTGGTAAAAAAAAAAAAAAAATTGCAAATGTAATGTTACAAGTGGCAAAATTCATGGCAGTGATATATAAATCACTGATGTGTGGGAAATACTAATCTTGGCTTAGTACACTGCCTGATATGCAGAATATGTTGGGGTGGGGGAGGAAGGGAATCATGTGTCCCCATATGATAGCCCTTGAGTGAAGATCTGCTTTAAGAATATCTGATTAAAATTCTGCTAGACCTCCTCATGCAGATTAAAATGGGAAAATGTAGCCAAAATACAGAGAGAGCGAGAGAAAGAGGAAAACAATTGGAAAGCACTAAAAGGCATATTCTGGAGGAAAGTCAACACTTGGGAAAAAGGATGACACTGGGTAAATCTTCCTTTTAATGTGTTTTAGCCTGAGAGTCAATACTAGGTGAAGCAGGAGAACACAAATAAAAAAACTGTTTTTCTTCCCTGAAGAACAAGAGGACAGAGTTCAGGGCAACCACAGCCATTGGAAAGTGAGGGTAATATCACAGAAAGGAGAGCACTAGACAGTAGGAGCCCAAATCTTGTGTATAACTCAACCCAAATCTATGACTAATGCCTGACCCTCACATGCATGGGACAAACTCCGGAGAAGGAAAAAGGAATTGAACTAAGATTTGAGCTACTGCCCAAGAGTTGGAGTTTGTAGTTTGAGTCCTTTCAAATTAGTCTTTGCTAAAATAAAATAATTAATACTCTTCAGAGAAATATTACATAATCCAGAGTTCCCATAACATAATATTCAAAATATCCAGGACAAAAATTCAAATTTACTCAACATATGAAGAATCAGAAAACTGTGACAGAGTCTCAAGAAAAAGACCATTAAAAGAGACAGGTCCTGAGATGGCCCAGATATTAGAATTAGCAAACAAGAATTTTATGATGGCTCCTATAATTATGCTCAATGATATTAATAAAAACATACTCATTGGGACTTCCCTGGTGGCTCAGTGGTTAAGAATCCATCTGCTAATGCAGGGGACATGGGTTTGATCCCTGGTCCAGGAAGATCCCACATGCCACTGAGCAACAAAGCCCATGAGCCACAACTACTGAGCCCACATGCCACAACTACTGAAGCCTGTGCACCTAGAGCCTGTGCTCCACAACAAGAGAAGCCACCACAATGAGAAGCCTGTGCACTGCAAAGAAGAGTAGCCCCTGCTCACCGCAACTAGAGAAAGCCTGTGCACAGCAATGAAGATCCAACACAGCCATAAATAAATAAATAAATAAATAAATAAATAAATAAATAAATAAATTTTTTAAAAAAAGAAAAACATATTCACAATGAATGAAAAGATAGAACTCTCAACAGAGGAATAGAATCTAATAGAAAAATGAACTAAGAGAAAATTCTAAAACTAAAATAATACAGTATCTAAAAGAAAAATATTTGTTATAGGAGCATAACAGTTAATAGAGATGACAGAGGAAAAAGCCAGTGAACCTGAAGTAGATCAATAAGTTATTCAATTTAAAGAACATTGAAAAAAGATATTTTTAAGAGATGAACAGACCATCCACTAGGGTCACTATAATAAAGAATAATAACAGAAAATAACTAGCATTAGCAAGGACGTGAAGAAATCAGAACCCCCATACATTGCTGGCAGGAATGTAAAACAGTGCAGCTGCTGTGGAAAACAGCTTGACAGTTCCTCAAGAAGTTAAACATAGTGTTACCATATGACCCAGCAATTCCACTCCTACCTACTTACCAAAAGAATTGAAAACACATATTTAAACAAAACTCATAATGTTCATCACAGCACTATACCCAATAGCCATAAGGTGGAAACAACCTAAATGTCCATCAACTGACGATGGATAAACAAAATGTGGTATATCATACAATGAAATATTATTCAGCAATAAAAAGGAATGAAGTACTGATACATGTAACAACATGAACTTCAAAAAGAATATGCTAAGTGAAAGAAGCCAGACACAAAGGTTACATATTATATGATCCCATTTATATGAAATATCTAGAATAGGTAAATACATAAAGACAGAAAGCTAATTTGTGGTTGTGGGATTGGGAGGGAGGAATGGGAAAGTGGTTGCTTAATGAGTACAGAGTTTCCTTTTGGGGTGGTGAAAAAATTTGGAACGAAATAGAAATGAAGGTTGTACAGTATTTTTAATGTACAAAATGTCAGTAAAACGTATACTTTAAAATGGTTAATTTTATGTGAATTCTATCTTAATAAAATATAATTTAAAAACTGAACAGTACCACTGTGACTTATAATATAATAACAAAGATTTAAGTACATATTAATTAGCATCACAGAAGAAAAAAAATAGAGAGAATGGGACAGAAAAAATATCTGAAAAATAACGACCAAAATATTTACCAAATCTGATGACAGATATAAATGTAGAGATTTAAGCAACTCAGTGATCTCCAAGCATGATAATTATGAAGCAAACCATTAGGCACATCAGAAGCAAATAGAGAACAAAAGATAAAGGAAATCCTGAAAATAGCCAGAAGAAATGACACATTATATTTAGAGAAATATCAAGTTGAATAAACACTGCATTGTCATCAGAAATTAACATGTATACATATAACTACAGTCATCCCTCAGTATCCGCAGGGGATTGGCTCCAGGACCCACCATGGATACCCAAATCCACTAGTCCTATAGTCAGCCCTCCATATCTGCAGATCATATAGTATTGTATTTTTTATTGAAAAAAAATCTGTTTATAAGTGGACCTGTGCAGTTCAAACCCAGGTTGTTCAAGGGTCACTATATAGATGTATAAACTATATATATCTTTAATCCCAGAAATGCAATGCAATTCACATTAATAGAATAAAGGAAAAAATTATAGGATCATTTCAATAGATGCAGGAAAATCATACGACAAATTTCAGCACTCATTCATGATAAAAACTCTCAGTAATGTAGAAATAGAAGAGAACTTTCTCAATCTGATAAAGGGCATCTACAAAAAACCTACAGTCAACACTATATTTAATGGAGAAATAATGAACACTTTCCCTCTAAGATCAGGCAAGGATGCCCAGTCTCAACACTTCTATTCAATATTATACTAGAAGTCTGAACCATTGCAACAAGGCAAGAAAAAGGAAATAAAACAAATAGAAATTTAGTGACCATTAATAAAGAAGTAAAACTTGCTATTTGCAGATAACATGATTGTTTACATAGAGATTCTAAACAATCTATAAAAACTAATTGAACTAATAACTGCTTTTAGCAAAGTTTAATGATGGCAGTTAATCTACAAAAACCAACTGTGTTTTATATACTAACAGCAAACAATTGAAAAATGAAATTTAAAAAACAATTCAATTCATAACAGCTTCAAAAAATATAAAATACTTAGTAATAAATTTAACAAAAGATGTACAGGATATCTGTGCTGAAAATAATTTAAAAAGTGCTGAGAGAAATTAAAGACTAAATAAATGAAGAATAATACCATGTTCCTGGATTATAATACTCAATATTATGAAGATGTCAATTCTTCCCAAAATTATCTAGAGATACAATGCAACTTTAATCATAATCTCACAAGGTTTTTTTTTTTCTTTTGTAGAAATTGACATGTTTCTTCTAAATTTTATATGAAAATACAAAGGATCTATAATAGGCAATCTTGAAAATGAAATAAAAAATTGAAGTACTTAGACAACTTGATTCAAGACTATTTTAAAGCTACAGTAATCATGACTGTGGTACTGGTATAAAAATCAATAAGTCAACCATTGAAATAGAATAGAGAACCTAAATTTAGATCCACACTTTTATGGTAGCCTTTTTTTTTTTTTTTTACAAAGGCACCAAAGCAATTATTTGGGGAGAATTTTCAATAATTGATGCTGCAATAATATGTTATCCATACAGAAAAAAAGAATCTAGATTTTTATATTAAAACCTATGCACAAAAAAATAATTCAAGGTGAATCATGAACCTACACATAAAAGTAAAAACTATAAAGTTCTTAAAGGGAATACATAAGAGAGTATAATTTGGTCTGGCAGGTAGGGAGGAAAGGAAGCAGGGGAAGAGAAAGATTTCATACGTCACAAAAAACAATAATCATAAAAAGAAAAAAATGTTAAGTTAGGTCTCATCAAAATTTAAACCTTTTGCTCATCAGGTAGGGAGTAAATTTCACAAAACATTGTGATATATTCACAAAACATCTATCTGAAAAGAATTATTATCCAGGCTATATAAAGATCCCCTACAATTCAAAAATAAAAAGATCAACAACACAATAAAGCAAAATGGGCAAAAGATTTGAGCAGACACTTCACGAAAGGAGATACACAAATTGCCAAAAAACACATGAAAAAATAGTGTTCAATATAATTAGTCATCAGAATACAAATTAGAACCACAATAAGGCATCTCTATATGCATACACCAGAATGTCTAAAATAATAAAAAGTGACACCACCAAATGTTGGCAAGAATGTGAAGCAACTGGAATTCACATACATTGTTGGTGAGAGAGTGAAATGTCATGTCCACTGTAGAAAATGGTTTGGTAGTATTTTTTTAATTATTGAGGTAAAACACACATAAAATTAAGTTACCATTTTGACCATTTTTAAGTGTACAGGTCATTTGTATTAAATACATTCACATTGTTGGGCAACCATCACCACCATCTATCCTCATAACTCTTTTCATCTTATAATACTGAAACTCTATACCTATTAAAATATAACTCCCCATTCTCTCTTACTCTCAGCCCCTGGCAACCACCATTACACTTTCTGTAATTTTTGACTTGTTTAAGTACCTCATGTAAGTGGAATCAAACAGTATTTGTCTTTTTAAGACTGGCTTATTTCATTTAGCATAAAGTCCTCAAGGTTCATCCATGTTGTAGCATATCTCAGAATTTCCTTCCTTTTTGAAGCTGAATACTATTCCATTTTATGTATATACCACATTTTGCTCATCCATTCATCTGTTGATGGACACTTGGGTTTCTTCCACATTTTAGCTATTGTGAATAGTGATGCTATGAACATGAGTGTACAAATATCTCATTGAGACCCTGATTTCTCTTCTTTTGGGTATATATTCAGAAGTGCAATTGCCAGATCATATGGTATTTCTATTTTTAATCTTTTGAGGAACTGCCATACTGTTTTCCACAGCAGCTGCATCATTTTACATTCCCACCAACAGTGCACAGAAGTTCCAGTTTCTCCACATCCTCGCCAACTCTTGTTGTTTTCTGATTTTTGATAGTAGCCATCCTAATGGGTGTGAGGAGTTTTCTCACTGAAGTTTTGATTTGCATTTTCCTAATGATTAGTGATGTTGAGCATTTTTTCATGTGCTTATTGGTCATTCATTTATCTTCTTTGGAGGAATATCTATTTAAATCCTTCTCCATTTTTGAATTGGGTTGTTTGGTATTTATATCATTGAGTTTTTGAAAATTCTCTATATATTCTCGATATTAACACTTTATCGGATATATAATGTACAAATATTGTCTGCCTTTCTGTGGGTTGCTTTTTTACTGTGGATAGTGTCCTAGGATGCACAAGTTTTTTAAAATTTTCATGAAGTCTAATTTGTCTACTTTTTTCTTTTGTTACCTGTGTTTTTTATGTTATATCCAAGAAGTCATTGCCAAATACAATGTTGTGAAGCTTTTGTCCTATGTTTCTAAGAGTTTTATTGTTTTAGGTCATACATTTAGGTCCTTTATTATTTGGTGTTAATTTTTGTATATGGTGTTAGATAGGGTCCAACATCATTCTTTGGCATGTGGATATCCAGTTTTCACAGCACTATTTTTTGAAAATGCTATCCTTTTCAAAAGGTCTTGGAAACCTTATTAAAAGTCTTTTGACCATATATGAGTTTCTTTCTGGACTCTCTATTTTATTCCATTGGTCTATATATCTATCTTTATGCCAAAACCATCACACTGTTTTGATTAATGTAGCTTTATAGTAAATTTTGAAATCAAGAAGTGTGTATCCTCCAGTTTTGTTCTTTTTCAAGATTGTTTTGGCTATTCAGGCTCCCTTGAGATTCCATATGAATTTTAGAATGGATTTTTTTAAATTCCTGCAAAAAGAACTTCATGGGGATTTTGACAGTGATTGCATTCTATGTGTAGATCATGTTGGGTAGTACTGACATTTTAACAATAATAAGTATTCCAATCCATAAACATGGTATATGTTCCCATTTATTTATGTCATAATTTCTTTCAGCAATGTTTTATAGTTTTCATTGTACAAGTCTTTCACCTCTTTGGTTAATTCCTAAGGAGTTTATTCTTTTTGATGCTATTGGTATGTGAAATTGTTTTTGTAATTTCCTTTTCAAATTATTCATTGTGTATAGAGATGAAACTGATTTTTTTCTTTAAATATTGCTGAATGTTATTTGCAAATATTTTATTAAGCATTTTTGTATTAACATTTATGAGAGTTAACGGTTTGTAGTATTCTGTACTATTAGTGTTCTAATACATTTGACTAGTTTTAGTATCAGGGTAATTATACCTTCATCAAATAAGTTGGGAATAATTTTAAAAAAATCTATTTTCTGAAAAAAAGTTGGTTAAGATTCCAAACATTTTTTTGAGATGAAACTGATTCTTGTGTGTTGACTTAGTATTCTACTACTTTGCTGAATTCATTTATTAGTTCTAACTACTTTTTGTGGAGTCCTTAGGATTTTCAATACCATCATACCATCTGCAAACAAATAATTTTACTTCTTCCTTTCCAATCTGGATGCTTTTTATTTCTTTTCCTTGCCTAATTGCTCAGGATAGAACTTCCACTATGTTGGAATACAAGTAGTTAAAGTGGGCATCCTCACCTTCTTCCTGATCTTAGAGGAAAAGCTTTCAGTCTTTCACCATTGTATATGATGTTTGTTGTGGATTTTTCACACATGGCTTTTATTGGGTGGGCCAAAAATTGCCTTCGGTTTTTTAAGTAAAAATAAAAGACACATTTTTCATTTTCACCAAGAATTTTATTGAACAACATATTCACCCTTTTGTTCCACTACCTTCTGCCATTTTTCAGGCAACTTCATAATTCTATCTTCCCAAAACTTTTATCTTTTTGAGCAAAGAACTGTTCCAGGTGCCTTTTACAGTCTTCCAGGGAATTAAAATTTTTTCCATTAAGAAAATTTTGTAAAGACCTAAATAAATGGAAATCCTAAGGTGCAATGTCTGGTGAATATGGAGGGTGAATCAGAACTTCCCAGACAAGCTGTAACAGCTTTTGCCTGGTCATCAAAGAAACATGCGGTCTTGTGTTATCCTGATGGAAGATTATGTGTTTTCTGTTGACAAAGCCTGCATGCTTTTCGTCGAGTGCCACTTTCAGTTGGTCTAATTGAGAGCAATACTTGTTGGAATTAATAATTTGGTTTTCGGAAGGTGCTCATAATAGAGGACCCCCTTCCAATCCCACCATATACACAACATCACCTTTTTTGGATGAAGACCAGACTTTGGTGTGGTTGGTGGTGGTTCATTTCGCTTGCCCCACGATCTCTTCCATTCCACATTGTTGTACACTATCCACTTTTCATCTCCCGTCACAATTTGTTTTAAAAACGCAACGTTTTCCTTTCGTTTCAGTAGAGAACCGCAGGCGAAAATATGGTCAAGAAGGTTTTTTTCGCTTAACGTGAAACACAAACATCAAAGTGATTCACATAACCAAGATGGTGCAAATGATTTTCAACACTTGATTTGGATATTTTGAGTATGTCGGCTATCTCCCACGTGGTATAAAGCTGACTGTTCTCAATTAATGTCTCAATTTGATTGCTATCAACTTCAAGGGGTCTACCCAACCCTGGAGCATCGTCCAGTGAGAAATCTCCAGCACGAAATTTCACAAACCACTTTTGACATGTCTGATCAGTCACAGCACCTTCTCCATACACTGCACAAATCTTTTTGTATGTTTCAGTTGCATTTTTACCTTTCTTGAAATAATAAAGCATAATATGTCGAAAATGTTGCTTTTTTTCTTCCACCTTCAATATTAAAATGGCTACACAAAAATTCACCAATATTTATGTCTTTTTTTAAATGCACACTGATATGATAGCTGTCACACACAATCTAACAAATTGTTTTGAATGAAGCTAAAGAGCAGTAAGTGCTACTGGAGCCATCTTATGGGGAAAAAAAGGAACGAAACTTTTGGCCCACCCAATGTTATGTTGAGGTAGTTTCCTTCTATTCCTGTTTTGTTGAGTGTTTTTATCATGAAAAGGTGTTGAATTTTCTCAAATGTTTTTGCTGCATAAATTGAGATGATTGTGTGGGTTGTTTTTCATTTTCCCCCTTCATTTTGTTGATGTGGTGTATTACATTGATTGATTTTTGTAGGTTGTACCACCCTTGCATTCCAGGAATAAATCCCAGTTGCTCATGGTGTATAATCCTTTTAAATATGCTGCTGAATTCTGTTTGCTAGTAATTTGCTGAAGATTTTTGCATCGATGTTTATAAGGTATATTGGCCTTTAGTTTTCTTTTCTTGTAGTATCTTTTTCTATTTTTGGTGTCAGGGTTATGCTTATCTGACAGAATGAGTTAGGAAGTGTCCCCTCCTCTTCAATTTTTTGCAAACATTTGAGAGGGATTGGTATTAATTATTTTTTAAATGTTTGGTAGAATTTACCAGTGAAGCCGTCAGGACCAGGACTTTTCTTTATTGGGAGATTTTTGATTACTGACTCAATCCCCTTACTACCTACATGTCTATTCAGATTTTCTATTTCACTGTGATTTAATCATTTCATCTAGGCTATCCAGTTTTTTTTGCATACATTCATAGTACTCTCTTATACTCTTTTTTATTTCTGTAGAATCAGCAGTGATACCTCCACTTTCATTTCTGATTTTAGTAACTTGAGTCATCTTTTACTTAGCCCATCTAGCTAAAGGCTTGTTCATTTTGCTGATCTTTTCAAAGTACCAACTTTTGGTATCATTGATTTCTATTCTCTATTTTGTTTATCTCTGCTCTAATCTTTATTACTTCTATTCTTTTGTTAACTTTGGGTTTAACTTTTGGATTTAATAAAATAACCATTTATTAAAGGTAATAATTAATATTTTTTCAGGTTACCATGTACCAAGCTTTATGCTAACTACTTTACATATATTATTTAATGGAATATAACAACACTATAAGTACCATTTTACCTGCATTTTACAAAGGAAACTGAGGCTTAGATCAAGCGATTTCCCCAAAGTCACACAGCTGATAAATGTCAGAAGCCAAATGATCGCAAGAATCTCTGATTTCCAAGTCCACGGCCGTCACCTTGGGTGACTCTAGACAGAGACATCTCGCCTGAAGAGCCTTGGGGAGGACAAAGGGGGCCGTGGCTGATATCCATCCTGGTTCTGAGGCCTCATATCATCTGGTAGCAGCAAAATGTGACTCAAATTGTACGACTAATTCAGACTTTGATTGCAAGAGGTGAAATAAATTAAATGAGACATTAAAGAGGCAGGAAATCTGCACATCAGAGAATGGGCAAGACTATGGACAGAGGTAATCAATAAACACTGCTCCAATCAATCAATGAATGCACATGACTTGCAGTGGACTTTTAGGTATGGGGCACAGCCATGTAGCTATTAAACTTGGTTTTTAAAATCTTCCTTTTCAAGAATAAATTATACATTGAACATGTATCAGAATCAGAAAAAAATCTAATTTTAATTCCCCTTATCCTATAGTTAGTCTTGGTTAACTGTCCCATAGTTAGTCTCTGTTAAAAAAAAAAAATCTAATGTGAATTTGATCTAAGAGAAACCACCAGGACACAATATTATATAGAACTCCAGGAAATAGAAATTGGACTGTACATTAACTTTGCCTCCATTATAATATAGTGTTTACAGGCAGGAGGCAATGTTATAGAAAGGATTAGATATTCCATGAAAATCAACTCTTAAATTTCTTTGAACCCTAAGTTTCTTTTAACCCTTCTTTGTTACAAGTTTCTTCTTGGTAAATAACTTACAACCTTCAGATGTTAAAATGGTCATGCTTTGAAATACAAAACTGCTAAATTTACCAAGATTTTTCCCTCCCCAAGTCAGAGTTTAACTGAACATGAAACAGTAATTGGTTAACTCTACATGGTTCCAAGTCTGATATGACTTAATTAGCCAAGAGAGGAAAGCACACCTAAATCAAATGCTTTACAAAGAAAGTATCCCATGGTTGGCTACAGATGACACTCCTCTCATCACATCATGATGAGGCCTACATCCCCTCCACTTGTATCTGAGCAGACCTTGTCATTGTTTGACCAAGAAAATATTACAGAAGTGATGCCATGACAGTTTCTGGGCCCAGGCCTTAAAGTATTGGCAGTGTCCACTTCCTGTCTCTTAAAACACTCATTCCTAGTTGTCATGCTGTGAGGAAGCCCAAGAAGGCATCCCCATAAGGAGGCCCATGTCAAGAAGAACCGAGGCCTCTGGCTGAACCCCAAGCCAACAGCCAGCACCAACTTGCTAACAACCATATGAGTGAGCCATGTTGGAAATGAATTCTCCTATCCCACTTGATAAACCCAAGTTGATACTTGAATAGCAGAAACAAGACATTATTGCCAACTCCTGCCCACACCATACATTTGTGAACAAATGTTTTGTCACCAAGTTTTGGGGGTAGTTTGTTATCCAGCAATAGACATTGGACCGCTCCCTAATCACAAACTGATTTTCTCAAGTTGAAAGCCTGAACATACCAACCCCACTGCCTCGCAGCTACATTGATCAAATCTACCATTAGTATGGTTCAAAAAGGCCATGGACGTCAGAAACAGACAAACAAACAAATACACACAGCCAGGCACCTGAAAACTCTTCACTGCTTCTTTATTAGGATGCACCCACAGTACAGAACCTCTCACACACCTGTGAAAGGGGAAGGTTACATTTCCCTTTGGGAGCACCTTCATTTTTGTTTCTGTTACCACTTTGAAGAAAGTAAATCATTTTCAAAGAAAGACATTTTAAAACTCCAAATGTTTTAAGACTCGGCTTGCATTTTGTTGTGTTTGAAAAGGAAGTAGCACATTTTAGCCAGCGCTGGAAGATTGCTTTGTGGCATTTTAACTTTAATGTGGATCAGAAGTCTTCACTGTCTGGTTGACCCAGTCTATAATTTTCATATGCAACTTCTCATAGCAAAAATGTTTCATTTTTACCTCTACCCACAAACAGATGCTGTTTAAAAAAACACACACACAACTAAATTTAAAACCAATCATGAACCACAGCATTTCTAACAGGGAAAATGAACTTTTGCTGCCCTCTCCTGCTAAAACAATGAAATACTAAAATACCAAAAGATTTATGAAGCTAAAGCGAAATCCTCAAACCAAAAGCAATGGACATGTCATTCTCATTATACCTCAATCAAAAATCAGACAACAACCAGAAAATGTATTGGTAATATTTATATTTGAAAGTTCCCCACTGATACATGAGGTCTGGATTACAACTTATATACAATAAGTGATTTCCAAAAAAGTAAAGAAAGAGAAGGGAAGGAAGGAAGGAAGGAAAGGAGGGAGGGAGGGAAGGAAGGAGGGAGGGAGGGAGGGTAGAAAAGGAAACCTATATTCATAGACATCATAATATGGGATGTTTATTTCCAAGAGAGATACTACTGCTGCTATCGTGCACAAGAAGCAGCACAAATTAACACTAGATTAAAATTTGCTCAACTTTCTCTCAAGATGCACAATCCTTTTAGAGTTTCAAAATTAAATACTGAGAAATATAAAATGCATTGCCAATATAGCTACTACAAAAATCCTTTGTGGCTCATTCCTTAACTCCACTCAGAGAAGCAGCTGAGCCAGAATATAAAAATAAAAATATTGATGTGCAAATAAAATATCACTGATCATGTCTGGTGCCACCTTTTTGCTATAGGTGACTGTCACTTTGTTATAACATTGGTAATAGCATCAAAAGAGAGAATCTCTTCATTTCTTGGGCCAGGTCAGTGCATCCAATTAAAGGGAAGAAAAAACAAAACAGAAGAAACAAAACAAAACAAAACAAAACAAACAAAACAAAAACCTCTGAACATTTAAAAATGCCAATAACATCCATACATCTTCCCTTTCCCACCCCCCGATCCCCACAAAAAAATAAAAAAGCTTTTAAAGCTCTAAATATACTTTTTTTTTTCTTTCCATAGTGTGATTGAGCCTAGGGCTATACATTTAAGTATAGCAGGTGCAATTATAAGCAATTCCTAGCTCTGCACCCTGGACTGTCCCACGCATAGAAGGAGGTACAAAATAAATTAAACCCTTCCATTTAGGCAAGCGAGCCCAAGACGAAGGAGCGTAACCCTGCTTGTGAGTATCCAGAGGCATTGAGGGTATTATCTATGTCTTACTTTTTTTATTTTTTATTTTATAAAAAACAGATGTCAGGGAGAGCAAAATATAATAAAATTTAAAAGGACGAAAACACTGAAGGAAAACAACTGGAGACACCTGCACAATGAGAAAAGGAATGCATGCTTGATTCAAAGTAGGAGATGGGTCAATTCACTCACATGGTTGTTCTAGGCCCACAGCCTAAGGCCTCAGCATCCTTCTAAACCACAGGGTTCTGTTTTTGTTTTTTGTTTTTTCTTCCAAAGACACGCTTAATCCTACCCCTGAAACCAATATGGTAGGGATAAGGTTGGAGCGATCATCACTCACTAACTACAATATTTGCTATTTAAAAAATATATTTATATATAGTTCTGGAAATTAGGAAGCAAACAAAATATAACACAAAGATGCATTTGTCACAATTAACTCAAGTTGCAGCAACAGCAGAAATGTGGGAAAGGACAAAGAGAGGGCTGCTGCAAATGCAGCAAGTACGTCCTTAAATATGTCACATAGTGCAACAGTCAGATTACCTCAGTTACTGTGCATCACTGGACACAACATGACAAATGCCACATTGTCACTTTCAGTTAAAAAAGAAAAGACAGTGTTTCTTCTCAGAAGTTGCTCTATGAATTTTAGACATATATCTATAATAACTTCTTTAAATACGTCTAAAATTTGGCTTTATTCTTCTCAGTTTGGAATGATCAACATATGAAATTGACATCAAGGGTATCGGTGTAGCTCTCACCTTAACTCTGAGGACAGGGTGAGGTGCAAAAAAGGATCCTGGTCTTTCTCATTTCAAATGACTGCATTTCATTCTAATGGGCAGAGATATTTCATAAACCTGTGATTGTAATGTCCTCAATCTAAAAAGATGAATTAATGGCAAACAAAAGTTTATATTGTCAAAATTAAATGTAAAGCAGAGTTAAAACTAACAGGCTAAAATCAAAGGGCTAAAGGAGATGATTTGTTACAAATTTATTTTTATCTTTAGCATTTGAACTTGCACCTTTGCTCCAGTACTTTTAAAGTAAGTTGTTTTCATCTTTGGCAGCCTCTGCCAGCTTTACATTGAATTCCCATTAATGTTCTATAAAAAAAAAAAAAAAAATCTATTAATTCCATTAAACCATGTTGTGTTTGGTATTGCATATGACTCTTTTACTGCTGTTTCTTTTTCAGAATTAACAATGCCAAATTCTGTTTTTGTTTTACAAAGTTATTGAGATGACAATATCCATAATCAGCTGACTTTTACGCACAAACTGTGACCTGATAATCCTGAAACACTTAATAGGGGAGAAAGGTCAGTGGCTTCTTTTTTTTCCTTTTTTCTTGTAAAGAATAAAGCTGCATATTCTACCTTATATTTTAAATGGAAGGAAGAAAATATACAAGCCCATATTGATACCATATTTCTATTAAGAGCAACAACAGTTCATATGTTCCTGTTTGCTACTATCACAATTCAACACAGGAACGCAGAATCAGCTCTATACCACGAATACTGCTGGAAGGGATTGTTTAGGATTATCAACTCACTGATGCCAAGTCCATAACAAGCAAAAGCATCCTGGAAATAAATCCCAAAACACATATCTTTCAGTACACAATAATGCAACTGCTTTAGGTAAGTACATAATGTACACAAGTTTTATCAGCATTTTAACTCCCCAAGATGTAAGCTTCCTCTTTTAAATACAAAGCAGAGAGCCAATAAGATAGATCTATAATACAGCCTTAGATTTTGTTTTTTGTTTTTCTTAAACAATTTGGTCACAATGCACCTTTGATATAAAAGCATTTTTAAACTTTATTATTAATACTCAGGACATTAGGAATTTCCAGATTTTTTCAGTAGCATTTGTAGAACCACTTTTGGTAACAAATACAGTAGTTAGGAATACGCATTCAATTCAGAATGCATAATAATGTTTATCCTGAATCCTTTCTGGCTAAAAACAGGGCTGGCGCTGTGATGGGATATAGAATGAGAATCTACAAAAACCACTGTAATACGTTTGTTTTTTTCCCAGAGGCTTCATCCTCTTTTGCTGGAATACTTTATAAATACATATTAAAAAGTAAGGCAACAACTCCAAACAGTCCAAGCTGTTTGCTCAACTCTATTCCCAATTAGATTCGCGATCCTGGTGATCAATTTCATGGTTGTACTGTTTAGTGTTTGTCTTTCTTATTTCAAAATGGTCCAAAAGGATGTCTTCTGACATTTCTAAAACATCTCTGGCTTGTGTGTTCAATGACGTACATAATGAATACTGGTCAGGTACTGAACCCTATGATGTCCCAGTGCCTGTTTTCAAAGGATTCAAGACATTGATTTGGAGTCACCATAAACTGATGCGTGAATCCAAAATTCCCTTCCCTACTATGTTTATCACCTGCTCTCTTTTACTCCTAATTTTAAAACTAAAGGAGTACCAGGACTACCTGCTTACTGGAAAGATGTTCACTCCAGTGAACAAAACTTCTATCAGGGACCTTAATAATTCACGGCCCCATTCCACGTGGACATTCAACTCATGAAGATGTGCAAAAGGAAAAGATGTCAAATTACAGTCAAGATACCCAGAGGAGGATGTTATACAAACTTATAAGGAAATGACAGTCTTTTTGTCCCCTTCCTTTACTATAAATACACTTAATAGCTTAGCAGAAAGACAAGCTAAATTTAAGATTGTTCACATTTGAAAATTGTTTCATACTCTCTGCTAGTGATAAATAAGGAACTCCCAATAATGGAATTTTAATATACAAATTTCATTGACAGATCTTCGAAGACTGCTTTTTTTTTTTTTTTTTAAAGAGGGTTAGAACAATGATTATGTTTGCCAAGTTCTGAGAAGTCCATCTACTGTCCAAACTTTGGACTGAAGTCCTTATTTTTTTTTCCTTTACTTAGAGACAGGTATATACAGTGCTGTTGTAATAATGAAACAAATGTGAAATCTACTGTAAAGTTGCACAATACAGAAAACTGCTGCTCCATCTTCTACTACATAAATGTGTGACTCCACAGGTTAGTAAGGTTGTTGTCATTATTTTTGTTAAGTTGGAATTATCCCATCACGTCTAAGACCTCTCTTTAACTCCAGATCCTCCAGTTTTTTCCACAATTCTTCACGCTCCTTTTCTTTCTTTTTCTCACTGGGGAAAAAATAGAATACAAGGTAAACAACTGAGAAAGTGTAAAGAGATTATCCAACAATAACTGCCCCTTTGACATACTTTTCCCCAGACTTTTTAAAAGGTCTCTGAAAAGTTTGGCATTTTTGGTTTTTCTCTCTCTTGCTTTTTAATGTTTCTTGACACTTATACAGACATAAAATAGAGTAGGAGATGACAAGAATATTTTAATATTTCACATTAATATCCCTTTATACTTAGCTTAATAAAGAAAATTAACTTCAAAATTACCAAGAAAGCAAAATGATGATCATTTTTATGTATCTGTTAGCCTAAAACCAATGGTACATTATTCATTTTTACTTTGGGTCTAGTTCAAATCTGATTTTCTTTTTGTCTCCAAATAGTTTCTCAAAAGGGTTGCTAGAGATGACACTGATACAAAGAATGTAGTAGGTCAAGAAAATATACTTCCTCTTTATTATTACTCATTTTTCTTACATTATGTATATGTAAACTCTTTAGCAGAATCTTGTTCTTACAAGTATTAAACCACAAAATCCACATTACTAACTTATTTTATACCTATATATATGGACATATTAAACATTCTTCTGTGATTTCAGTTTTAATTCTGGACAGAACTTTGTTGATATTATTGGGTATTAAATTTTTAATGTTCCAAGCCTTCAAATTTGGCTCAATATCAATTTGACTAATGACATCCAGACTTTTCAGATTTCACTGTTTGGTAAAATTTACCAAAAAACTAGATGTTCAAAATAGGGTAGGGACTCCCCTGGTGGCGCAGTGGTTAAGAATCCACCTGCCAATGCAGGGGACACAGGTTCGAGCCCTGGTCCGGGAAGATCCCACATGCCGTGGAGCAACTAAGCCTGAGCGCCACAACTACTGAGCCTGTGCTCTAGAGCCTGCGAGCCACAACTGCTGAAGCCCGTGTGCCCAGAGCCCGTGCTCTGCAACAAGAGAAATCACCGCAATGAGAAGCCTGGATGCCTCAACGAAGAGTAGCCCCCACTCACCGCAACTAGAGAAAGCCTGTACGCAGCAACGAAGACCCAACACAGCCAAAAATAAATAGATAGATAGATAGATAGATAGATAGATAGATAGGTAGATAGATAGATAGATAGATAGATAGGGTAAACAAATTTTATTTTGCCAAGGACATTTTTAGATTACCATATTTTTATAAAATAAAGAATGTTAACTTTAACATCAATGAAGTAGTAAGTCCACAAACCAGGAATACATGGCTATACTATACATTAAATAATTTCATATTTATTAAAAATAATTCATTACACTGTCCCTAGTTTCTTCATGTTGTGATGAACCAGTAAACAGCAGACCCAGGTAACACTTGTGAATCCATAAATTCAGATAAATCCTGAAAACACGGGCTCTGCCACCCCAGGCATGGCAGATTATGGTCCTTGTGCAACTTCACTTGGTAAGAATTTAACTTCACTTAAGTAAGAATTTTGTACTTCACTACAGTACAATATGTACTCAGGGAAGGAAATCCACATAGGTTAAGTGAAATGTGTATATAATTCCATTGCCTCATATTTTTTATTGTCACCAATTTTTTTAAAGTTATATTGATATCTACAGCAACAGAAATTAATCTTCATCCCCCCCGCCAAAATGTCTCTAGAAATATCTAAGGAATTTTATAACCTCATTCCACTAGAGTATTGAGGGAACATTTAATTATATAATATGGTAATTAATATTATCATTTTATAATTATTATTTCGGTAATTTAAGCCTCGTTTACTACAACTAGTTCCAACCAGCTCAAATACAATCTGCACAATATGAATTTCAGTGAGTGTAATAGTTTTTCAAACAATTACCTATTTGGTAATTTTGATCCTGAAAATTTTTATTTATAGGGTAACAAGGGCAAGATTAGATAATTCTCCAACCATTATGGATACTAGATTCTTAACTGTAAAGCAAGCTGTTTGGTAAATTACCACTTTTGGTTTCTCAGTACAGTCTGGGGATAATATTAGGTCTAAATAAATGTTATCACAGAACACTGATTTAAAAGTAAATTCTACAGATCCTGCTGAGTTTCAATGCATATTGATCTTCCTATTTGGAGGAGGAAGAAGATGGTAAGCAAGGGCTTAGAGACCTTATCCAACTAAAAACCAGCTTAAACATATGTTAGGTTCTCACTGCCCTAATCTGCAGTTTAAATTAAGTGCTGACATGATTAAAACACTCATCTTGTTACTGAAGCATTTCACGAGCCTGTGATCAAGAGTTGCATGGCAATCATCGCAGTCTACCCTGTGGGGCTTTTCTTCCAGATGAACTTCTTGCTGAGTTATCATACATCTTTTACACTGACAACTTTATCTTCAAAAATCCTAAATATTTCTGAGATAGCTTCTGTCACCCCCATTCTTTCCCACTTTTCTCTCTCCCTGTAGGTGGCAATTTAAAACTCCACCAAGTTGTCATACTAGGGATAATGTCAAACTCTCTTCCAATTTCAATTTCACAGAGCACTAATGTTGGCATATGTATCAATATCTATCAGTGTTACTTACTCCACCCACCTGTTTTCAGATTTGTAATACTTAAAAAATTTTGATCTGAACTGAAACAGTCAGTTACTTCTTGCCTTCCGGAAGTGAAATCCTCCTTTCATTTCTTGTCTAACAATACCAAATAAATCTCTTTAGTCTCTTTTTCTCTTCCCACATCCATGGAAAAACCAGTATTTCCAACTATTCAGTACAACCTTTTATTGCTCACTTGACAAAATATTACCCTGGCTTTAAAAAAACCCTTCTGTCATTAAGAAAGTCCACTCACTATAAGTCGCTTTAATATACCAGATTATCAGAATCAGCTTCATAGTGTCTATTCCTGGTCCCCTTGGTTCATTCCTATCTTTTTCAAGAGTTTGGCCTATTTAGTTTAAATGATAAATGATCAGAAAACAGTTCTGAAATTCAACAGAAATGAATGAATTTAATTCAATCGATTTGAATATTTTAGAAATAAGGTCTTCAATCGTCTTAATGGAATTCTACAGATTTAATCCTTATTCAACTAGGACAATAAAAATGGGTTTTTACTTACCATAAAAGAAAGGATATTATGTACAATGCACTCCTTAATTGTATGTCACAGTATAAAAATGTGTCCTGTATCTCCTTTACTTAAATAACATTTTTTTAAAGATTTTAATTTAAGTTTGGAACATGGAGGGTTACTATAAATTTAATGATTTGCAGCAACTATAAATACTGTATAGTAAATTAAAAGTTCTTTAGGTATGGTACAACATATCCAATAACTGGTATTTATTTCAGTGTGGCATAAAAAACCTCAGTCTCTTCTCTCTACCATTAAACACTTGCCATATTCCATAATTAAGTCGCTTTTCTATACTGCATCCTGGTAATTAAAAAAAAAAATCACTGTTAAGGTCCTTTGTCCCTGCCACCAAACCTTTCCTTTCATTGCTCTTTTTATCTAAAATCCAAGTAACACATTAAAAATTGGGCAAAGATGCAAGGGAACCACAGAAAGTTTTGCTCAGGAGGTTCAGCCAGGTCTTGAGTATGAAAACTCTGGGATCCTTGCAGGTCCGTGGTTTTATGATATACACAAAGCTGACATTTTCTTCTGGATGAGAAAAGCCAACCCAGAGGCTCAACTACTAACAAGCTCTCCAGACTTTCCTCAATCTCTCCAAGTATATATATATTTTTTAAATAATATGCTGACATGAGTCATTCTTTTTTTTTTTTTTTTTTAATATTTCAGCTTACTTTTTTTTTTTTTAACTTTGGGTTTATTTTATTTATTTATTTATTTATTTATTTATGGCTGTGTTGGATCTTCATTTCTGTGCGAGGGCTTTCTCTAGTTGCGGCAAGTGGGGGCCACTCCTCATCGCGGTGCACGGGCCTCTCATTATCGCGGCCTCTCTTGTTGCGGAGCACAGGCTCCAGACGCGCAGGCTCAGTAATTGTGGCTCACGGGCCTAGCCGCTCCGCGGCATGTGGGATCCTCCCAGACCAGGGCCCGAACCCGCGTCCCCTGCACTGGCAGGCAGATTCTCAACCACTGCGCCACCAGGGAAGCCCCTCTCCAAGTATATTAAACCAGGGTCTGAATATCTGTGTGCCCCCAAAATTCATATGCTGAAATCCTAACCCACAGAGGTGACGGTATTAGCAGGTGGGGCTTTGGGGAAGTGATTAGGTCATGAGGGTGGAGCCCTCATGGATGGGATTAGTGCTCTTATAAAAGAGACCCCACAGAGATCCCTCGTCCCTTCCACCATGTGAAGACATAGTGAGACCAGCTATGAACCAGAAAGAGGTCCCTCATCCAACCATGCGGGCGCCATGCTCTTGGGCTTCTAGACTCCAGAACTGTAAGCAATACATTTTTGTTCTTTATGAGCTACCCATAAAATACCCATAATGTGGTCTTTTGTCATAGCAGCCCAAACGGACTAAGACAACATCTTTTGGAAAGTGAACACATTGAACAAGAAATAACAAAATTGAAGAATCATGTAAACGAACTCAAGGAAGGCCTACTAAACCAGAGCATTTACTATAAAGAGTTCAACTGGTTTCTGCTCCCCTTTGATCTTAAACATTTCAAGATTTGTATAATACACTTTACCTCCTTGTTCTTTTCACTGCTCTCTAAATCGTAAGGAGTTTGTTGGCTTCTAGTATAGAAAGTAAGTTCTGGGCCAAAGAGCTAAACAAAAACGGTGCCTCATCTCTCCTGCTGCTGGAGTGAAGTACAAATCAGCCCCACTCTAGTTCAGAATGGGAGCAACTCCAGATGGCAAACTACCTGATGGTCCCCTTAAGTGGACCTGAAATACCAGTTATGTGCCAGGCTCTTAACCCTGAGGCAGAAGAGAAACATTATGGAAGGGAAGAAGGAAAGCAGCCTTTTTCAAAATGACACTTTGTTACCCAGTGGCAGACTAATAAAGTCGCAGCTAATGAGCATGCAAAAATGAATATGGAAATAAATAAACTTTGCTGCTTAGGATTTCAGGTACAATTAGGCAACTTCAGCAAAGAGCAAAAAAAGAACTCAATAGTATTATGCATGGCTGACAAAAAAGCTTTAAAAAGTTACCGCTGACGATCTGACTTGTATGTGGCTGTCAGCTCATCAAACATGGTGCTGTTCATTTCCATAAACGCCTTCAACACATTGTACACTAACGCCACGATAGCCCTGGAAGCACAGAGAGGAGGGAACGTGTTGGTTAGTCCTACATAATGGGATGCTGAATGAAGAAAGCGGGTGTACAGCCTTTACCTGAATGAGCTCCTCACACTGCATAGTCTCCATCCCTTTTTAGTTGGAACAACTAGAAATGACCTACAATTCACTTCCACATCAAGAGAGCTACATTCTTTAGGTAAGATATCTTTCTGAGGGGTTGGCAGGATTAGAAAAACAAAATCTAATTTTGCCCTCTTAATTATGGGTACCCAGAATAGACTTGCCTGTGGGCACTTGTTAATTTCATTTAATAAAAAGGCAAGCATAAAAATAAAGCAGCTTCACCCTAAAAATGAGCACCTGTGGTAGGACCAACCTTCGAGACCTGAATTTGCATAGAATTTTATTTTTAAAGTGATAATATACATAATTCATCAAAATCAAAGGCTGTTCCCATGGTAACAAATTTTATATATCTATAATTCATATTCAAAGATGATACCAAGCCTCTGTAAGCTGGGCAGTTTACTACGAGTTATGTCTCTAGTTGGGATTTGCATCAGTCCATCCACTCCTTAGTCCCCTTGCTGACCCAATACACAGGCTGGTAAGGTAACTGACAAGCTGGTGATGGCTGCTACTAGCTGTGGAATACTAAACAGCTAAAGAGCCAAACAGTTGCCTATGCTTATCCAGTGGAAGAATAAGCTCTTGGCAATGTGAGGACTCTGCCATGACGGGCTTGGTATCCTCAGACTAGAGTCTAAATAACATTGCCCTTTGCAAAACTACACGATATTACTTCCCTTTAATGTGTTTCGAATACCACTGAAAAAGGCATTGGTAAAAGTTAGGCCATATAATAAACCCTGGGTTTGATGTTTCTCAAACATTCATAAGAAAGTGGACTTGCTGTGTTGCTTCTGCCCTGTGTCCATTAAAAGGGAAACTTATGGGGAACGACCTTCTCAAATAGGATGGGCAGTGATGGAGAAGAGCCAAATACAATCTACTGAGCAGTTACAGACACTTGCTAGAAGCACTCTCTAGGTTCTCCAGAGGCTATCTACATAATGAGATTTGTCTGCTAGCTCTTTATTTTTATAAGTTTTAGTCATAAAATTTGACAAATGTGAAAAGTAAGAAATATGGTATTTATAGCTGTACGTAAAACTTTTAGACAAACATACTACGAATATACTAAATAATCTCTAATTTTTAATGCCACATTAAATTTTCTTTCTATTCCACAGAGAAATATGTAAAGCTCTTCAAATACAGAATGCTTTAACTTCCATAAGACTAGATGATAAAATCCTCTTGGAACATTTTAAAATGTTTTTCCCCCTAGAGAACCCATATAGTGACCGAACTGGTTTTTAAGAAATGGATCTTGTTAAAATGCAAATCAGCTCAGAGCACTTCCCTTCTTACAACTCTTTAGTGTTTCCTTATCATCCACTTGGTGAAGACTCACGTGGGCACCACTCCACTTTCTAACCCTATCTTCCAGCAACCTCCCCAAAAGCCCTTGTGCTTCCGCCCTCCCAAATTCACAGGTCTCAGAACATGACAGGTGCTTCTTACTGTTTTGTGCCTTTTTTCTGTGATGGGTAGACCCACTATCTGAATGGACTTCTCCATCCCATCCACCTGCCAAATTCTTTTAAGATTCAGTCTGAGCATCATCACCCTATCAATATCCACAAACTTCTCCTCTTGACCCAGAGCATCCCCAAAATACCTCCGCTACATTCACAGACAGGTCAAGAAGCCCTCAAGTAAACAGATATCTGAATATAACAGCACTTAAAACACTGTTTTATAAAATATCTGTTTATTTGTGGGTCTCCCCAACCAGTCAGTGAATGTCTAAAATGTAGGGATTTTATCTTTTCACATATCTATCTTCAGCATCAAGCACAACATCTGACACATAGCATACATACAAGACATTTTACTAAGCAAAAGAGAAGGAGGGGGGAAGAGAGGCCAAAGGAGGGGGAGAGAGAGAAAGAGGGAAGGACGGATGGAGGGAGGGGGGAGGGAAGAAGGAAGGAAGCAAGGAAGGAAGGAAGGAAGGGGAGGAGGGAGGGACGGAGGGGGAAAACTGTGAAAACCTACGGATTCCAATGTTCTTTTGAAATCCTATAAAGACTGGAAAACATGATGGGAAGGATGACATTAGAGTTTTCTTCTATCAAACTCATGATGTATTCATTATTCCAATAATAGAGTGCCCTTTCCGCCACCTTTGAGAAAAGAAAAATAAAATGTTAAGAGAGAGAGAAAGACAAAGATAAAACAAAATTATAATCTCTTTAAACAAAAGTATTTTAAGACTATCTTAATATCATTCAATCAAGTATAAAATTAAATATTAATCACACTTTACATTTTGGGGGGTTTAAAATCTTTCAGAAAGTTCCAAGGTGGTTCATCAATTTGGGGAAGAAAAAGAAGTTTTCCTACCTACTTATTTATATTCTCCTTTAACAATGCCCATTTCATCTGATTCCACATTTTCCCTACACAGCTCGCAAGCTCCAGACACCCTCACCCTACTTCTATGTGCTACACTGTTTTCCCCATCACTTTAATCCCCTTCCTGGCTCACCTCTTTCATCCCGCACACTGTAGATCAACCACAAGGCGCAGCGCGTGGCTGGCCTTCAGTCAGTAGCTGCTGAAGAAAACCCAGCTGCCCATCCCTGCAGAGCAGGCGCACTTGCTAAGCGCCTCCTGTGGCCAGGCACCGTGCCCCCCCCGCAGGCAGAATGTGTCGTACTTACCAGCATCCAAGGAGTGGGAACCACTGTACCGAAGAGGGCACTGAGGGTCAGAGAGATCGGGAACCTGGCCACAGTCACACTGTTAGTCAATGATAAACTGGGACGGGAGTCTAGTGCCCAGACTCTTTCCAGAGTTCATTTCTGGTCCCTTCCTTTGAACTGGGTAAGCCAGGAGGAAGTCACTCAGTTTAGGACTCAGGGATACTGGCTCTAAGTACATTCGCTTGCTATCTCAGACCCCTCTTTTCTGACTGCCACATTTATCAACTGACTCTCTGAATTCAGAGGAAGGTCTCAAAAAAAAAATCTAAAAAGTAATCTAAAATAACAATAAGAATTCCAATAAACCAAAGTCTCAAAAATAAAAAAATCTAAAAACCTCTAAAAAGAGTAGTTATATGGGGAAAGGGGGAAAAGAGCGGCTTCTTTTATTCATACAGATTAAGAAATTATGTTTTAATTAAATAAATTTAACTTAAATGTAATCACTTAATTTAATAAAATGGTACAACCTGTGCCCACCAATAGACTCTGAGAAATTAGAACCTTTCCATTTACATTATTCAATTTGGTTCACAAAAAAATCCTGGGTCTCATAAGGCACTAGACACTGAGAGTACAAAGAAAATAATTCACAATTATTGAATGTTTACTATATGCCAGGCACTGTGATAAGTGTTTCACTTACATATTTTCTCATTTAATCCTCACAACCAACACACAGAGTAGGTACCATTATTTCTATTTTGCAAATGAGGAAACTGAGGCTCAGAGGAGATAAGCCATAGCCTCAAGGTCACATGGCTAGCAAGTGACAGACCCCTAAGTCCCTGCTTCACCTCTTCACTCCATTATCCCTATGGAGCTCGTGTGCTGGTAGGGAAAGGGGGTTCCACGATCCCCAATCCAACATGAACTGTGATAGATGCTGTATCAGATCTAGAAATAAAGTGCCAGAGGAAAGAGCAGAAAGAACAATCCAGATGACTCGGGGGAGAGGAGGAGTGGCAGAAATGTACCGTAGGCCATAGCATCTAAGCTGGGCTTTGAAGGATGAAGGAAAGAAGCAAAGGGCATTCCAGGCCAAAGGAATTACAGGAAAGGGGGGCAGAGGCACCAACATGGACAACGTGTCTAGAAACACGAAGCACACGTGTGGCTGAGGCAGGCAGAGCACAAGGCAAGGGAAGGGCGGGGCGAAGAGGAGGAACGGGGATGAGGCTGCTCTGAAAACAGCCCACAGGAGAAACTTCTAAAGAGGCCACAAGGGGATGCTGGTAAAGGAAGAGAGACCTAGGCTTCTCCTGAATCCAACTACAAGTCTAGTATTTACCTGCTACTTAATGCCAGTAAGTATCCTAAGCTCTACGTATCTATTTATCAGTATGTAAAATCACTTACAGAAAGAGAGTCAGTATCCAGCAAAGCCCTTTAAAGAGGAAAGGCACTGTTTATGCAAAGTGAAAATTAGCATGTCTGACAGCAGGACAGAACCACTACTTTCCTGGGACCCACTGTCCTCCCGCACACACACAGTGCAGTGTCTCTAGCTCAGAGCCTTCTAACCCCAGTGCCACACCTGGGCAAGTAGTGAGCGGCATCTGACTACACAGAGTGACACTCGATAAATGTTTGCTGGATGAACCAATGAACACTCAATGAATGAACAAAGAACTTCTTTACTCTCCTTCTTTCTTTTGTTCTCAGTTTTACTTCTGTCAAGGAATTTAAAATTCTTTTTCCTTCTGCTATGGACTGAATTGTGTCCCCACCCCCCTACCTCCATCCCCGTCTCCCCCTCCTGCAGGAAATCCAAATGCTGAAGCCCTAACCCCTAGTGTGAGTGCATTTGGAGATAGGAGTTAATTAAGGTTAAATGAGGTCATATGGGTGGGGCCCTAATACGATAGATAGGCTTGGTGGCCTTATACGGAGAGGAAGAGAGAGATTTCCTTCTCTTTCCTCAAGCATGCAGGAGGGAAAGGCCATGTGAGGACACAGTGAGAAGATGTGCAAGCCAGAAAGAGCCCTCACAGAAGCATACCACGCTGGCACTCGGATCTCAGACTTCCAGCCTACAGAACTATGAGAAATCAATTTCTGTTGTTTAAGCCACACAGTGTGGGGTGTTTTGTTATGGAAGCCTGCTGCAGTCTAAATGTTTGTGTCCCCCCAAAACTCCTACGTTGAGACCCTAACCTCCAAAGATGATGGGATTGGTGCCTTTTAAAAGAGGCTCCCAAGAGCTCCCTAGCCCCTTCCACCATGTGAGGATACAGCAAGAAGTCTGCGACCCAGAAGAGAGCCCTCACCCAACTGTGCTGCCACCCTGATCTCAGACTGCCAGCCTCCAGGACTGTGAGAAAAAATTTCTGTTGTTTATAAGCCACCAGAGTCTGTGGTATTTCGTTAGAGTAGCCCTAAGACACAGCCCTGGCTAATTACGACACTCTGTCTTCTTTCTAAGCTTCTGAGCTTCATTTAAGGCTCCCTGGTGGTTCTCATCTGAAAAGAGAGTCCTGCTCTTTGCCCTCCATTACCACAAACACATGATACAAACTGAAAAATAAGGTAAACAATCCAGATATTTGAGCACCACAGGCCATGTGTAACATGTAAAAACATCTACATAGTGTCCCGCATTTAAAAAAAAATCTAGACGTGTCATATCATCTGAAGGTAATGGTTCATGTAATGGTTTCTACTCTTTTTTTGTTTGTTTGTTTGTTTTGGCTTTGTGGTACAAGTGCAAGGTTGCCATAAGATCACTGACTTGACATACTAAGATGTCTTTAGGTCAAAAATTAAAACAACAACTACAGCCAGTGTCTCTAACTATGCAGGATAATGACAGCTCAGAGAAAAGTCCACCATCAAGTCCCCCATGTTAGCAATGGGGTTCTGTGCTGCCAACTACAATCTGAACAGTGTCTTCAAATCAACAGGCAGTATATAAAGAGTCAATTCTCTAGGTCTGTGACTTGGACCTTTAGTGAGACAGCCAAAGTATAAAACCTAACGTGTTTCACCCAAGATCACCTTCTTCTCGCCAGTGTGGGTACCACAGCACTTGCTAAAATGTCCCCAGTCGAGAAAAGGGCTGCCCAGGCTCCCCCTCCCTGTGTTCTCCCAGAGCGGCCACAAGGAGGCAGAGTGGTACCACAGCAAGGGCACCGGCTTTCCCCAGCAGCTCCGCCTATGGGACTCCCCACTCCCTGTTAACTGGGGAACTTGAGCAAATCATTCTCTGAGCCTCATTTTTCTCACCTAGAAAGTGGGGGGGGGGGGGAGCCTCAGAGGATAATCTGAAGTTTAGGAGTAATGTATGTAAAACATCTGGCACAGTATAGAATGTCAGCATTCTCTTTTTCTTTTAAAAAGATACTACAGGACTATTAACACACTGACATTGAACTACACACTACAGGAGCCCTACCAGGTCACCTCTTATTCAGCCCTTTTACTTGAGACATGTTATTTTACCACTTTGAGGGTCAGTGTTTACATCTGTAAAAATCATAATGCCCTCCTTGCAGAGTGGTCCTGAGAATTCAAGTTACTGGGCAGAAAGCACCATCACAGTGGCTGTCACGTAGCAAGTGTTAAGATGAAGGTGGTGATTACCAAAAGCATTGTCATCGTGTGAAAAAGCAGCCAATAAAAACAACAGGTAGTTAGTGTCCGTTACACTTCTTTCAATACCAGTGAAACTTTACCAAAATAATACATGTTGTATAAGCCACTCTGGCTCACGCGCTCTTATTACTAACCTGAAAATGGGGGCTAGAGACACACTTGGCAATTTGTTTAAACAAAGGTTCTTGGATTTTAACAAATTGTGAAGGTTCAATCACATCCAATATTTCTTCCAGCTCCCCAAGGAACATGACCTGGAAGTACATGCAAAACACAAAGTGTCAGGTGCTTGATTAAAAAATCCATATGGACAATGTGGATTAATGAGGGTTTTGCACAGTTTTAATATAATGAAAATTTACACATAAAACCAAACATGAACAAAACAAATCAGGGTTTAACTTATGTTAGATGTTCATTCCACAAGGAATTCACCAGAGAGTACTTGTTAAGAACAAATTCCCTATGGCACTGAAGATGTGATTCTATTTACTTTGGAAAAAATACTCTATGTGCTACATCTATTATACAGAATGAGGGGTACTTACACACTGCAGCAGGGCCCTGGGAAACGGGACTATCCCTTTGGGGCTCTCCTCCCCTCCTTCATATTTTTAAAACAGTGAGCAAGTGGCCCTCCTGCACGATGGACAAAGCTCACAGCGGCAGCACATGCAGATATTTGCCAAACATTTACAGCCCCTGCTATGTGCTGGGCGCTCCTCTAAGAGACACCAGTTCGCAGAACACACAAAGTCGGAGAGACACAAATGAGGCGGTTCAGCCACACACACACACCACTTTCAAGCCCTCAGCACGCACGGACCCAATCTCCACACTTACACACATATACATACGAACACACTCACTCGCTACAGAGCGCAATGAATCTTGTGACCTCAGTACCATCTGCCTCCAAGACCAGAGCTTTTAGATCACAAAATGGAGTCAAATCAATAGTAGGGTCACTTGTTTTAAATATAATGGAAAACTGACAGAGAAATAAAAACCACTTTCCTGTTTAGGTATGAAGAAATAACTGCCTAGAAAAAAAATTAAGCCTGCAATTAAAGTACGAAAAATGACGTTTTCATATCTTGAGATGCATCTGGGTAGCAATGCATAGTTTAATCTTACCTAACAGGTATTAAGAAATTAGATGATTTTCTGAAAATGTGTAAAGTAGGGTTCTGGAGAATCGTAGCTGATTTGAGAAGGAGGGTGTTTCCGTTAAAAGCGAAATAGAGTCGAGCCTTGCCATTTGTTAAGAAACATTCTGAAGTTCTTCCAAAATACTCTCCAAATGAAAAACTAACAGCTGACTTTTGTTTCTGGGCCATTTTCCATATGGTTTCTAACCTTTCAGAAAAGTGGGTGCAGATCTGGGGCCCAGCTAGGCTCACCGCGAAGCTAAGAGCCTCACTTTCTCCACAGCAACCTCACACAGCACATGCCCACTTAGGTCTTGGCAAAAGTACAAATGATTGTAGATCAGAGATTTCCAGGGCCACCTGTGAACAGCTGAAACTAAAGGTCTGTAATATATTTTAAGATTGTACATAGTAAGATCCCACCTACATGATGCTTTAAAGTAGGTATTGGGGCAGCTTGCTGTAGCATCTATCAACAGTGACAGCAAAACCTTCATATTACGTAGGTGGTCACTAGGAAGGGGACATCACTAGAGCTAGACAGTTGGACACATGACTGGGGTCTGCCTTGGGCTTACCCAGGGCTGAGCAGCCCAGGGTGAAAGCCCAGGGTTCAGGAATCAGGGAGGCAGGTTGTGGCCTAATCACCTGTACTTAGCACACCCAGGCAGGCTACTTAACCTCTAAATAGCAATTTCATAACTAGTAAAATGAGAATATTTACAGTCCTGCCTTGCTGAGTTACAATGAGGATTAGAGGAGATAATGCATTTTTACACATGCTTATTATCTCAGTGCTCTAGTAAGCTACTAACACACTGACATTGAACACTTACCTCTTTTTGACTACATGTTTTGGGCCAAAATTTCATTAATCCCCTAATAACCTAAAATGAAAAGGAGAAAAACAAATTGCAGTTAATTTTCTTATATACGCCATGAAAAGTGGTCTTTCTGAAGTTTTTTGAAATTATGGAAAAAATACTTACTGGTTCTGTGAGTGAAGGATCTTTCTCCAGAAACTGTACTATGCAATATGCCAGCTGGAGAAAGAAACAGACAAAAGACAAAATTGGAAATTCTATATACTCAGGGCTCAAAGATGTATTATTAAAAAGCCCTAAAAAGTTTCCAGAGTCTGGTTTTAATAACTTCACATTCAATTCATTTTTAAAATAAAGTATATATAAAGCAAAATGTGAAGCTACTTTTTCAAGCCAAAGATTGACACTAACAAGGCTCCAGGGAAATTTTTTTAAAAAGAATATTGGGACATGAAATATTCAGCTAATGAAAAGCAGAGGTGAAACAGCACATCCAGCATATTCTGAAAGTATCTCATCTACATATAGTTTGAGCTACATCTCATGGGCTTCTTTTCTCTTTGCTGGAACATCAACAGTATTGGGTCTTACGGTGGTTCCAGAAGAGTCCTACATGAGAAGCAGGCACTTACTAAAAACATTGCTGGTGGCATGAAATGGCACGCGCAAACTGAAGCAGCTTCATGGAAAGATAAAAGGTTGTACCTGCCACAGGTAGAGCCCTGGACAAACACGAAGAGTTCTACATCTGATGCTAACTCATCGAGGTAAGAATTTGTAAATGATCGTGAAGTGTGATATCCTATTTCAAAAACTAGAGACAAGACCTGCAAAAGGGCTCGTAAAGATTCTTGGACAAGAAATCCACTCTTGCGAAACAACATTTTGATGGTGTTCTAAATTAGAAGCATATGGACTAATTTTTCCTCGAAACACAGCATTTCACATTTAAAGAGGAACACCACTCTGAAAAATGTGTTACATTTTTATGCAAACTCAAAGCATTCCCATTGCAAGGAGGAGGGCGTCAGAGGTTTGAACTGGTAAAATTAAAATGCCACTAGATCATTTATCTACCTCCTAGTGACATGCTTACCATGCAAGGCAGCGTTAGCAGGGAAATTAGAGTGGGGACTAGACAGGGTATGCTTTTTAAAGTAATGGAGGCTAAAAATAAAAGTAAGTGAAAACACTGATTGATTTGTTTACTTGTGAGAGTGTTATTTGTATATAGAAAGTGAGAAAGGAATGGTGAATGAACTAGAAGAGGGGGCAAAGGGCAAGGAGAGACTAATGCAAAATGAGGATGAGCTAAAAGATTCAAGAACATCCCAAAATGATTACACATGTACAAAGGTCCAAATCTGAAAAGCCCATTACATTTTATTATATGCAACCTGTTCAGTATATAATTGTGTGAACTTGGGCAAGTATCTAAGTTCTCTCTGTAAAATGATACGATTAAACAAATGCTCCTCCCACTTGAAAAATATTCCCATGACACTCCTATACATAGGAAAATATATACACATTTTTATTTGCCTTGGGGAATATTTTAAACTTTAAGAAGCATTTTGTTTGTGTAAATTAAGTAAATAACAATATCAACGAAACACTGGGTTTGCAAACTTTATTTTGCTTCCAAAAGTAGTTGTACAAAATTCTACCTGGGCATGGAAGAGTGATAAGCTCCTGACAGTGTGTAAAGGGATCAACACTTTCACCAGAAACTGTTTGTGTTCTGCCTTAAGAGGTAAAGCAAAGCCATTGATAATACTAGGAAAAAGAAAAGAGACATGAATTAGCAATGTTACCACAACAAGCTAAATTGAGACACTGTTCTTGTGAGATTAGGTTAAATCTTAATCAGTTTATGTTGAGTCCAGAACAACCCAAAACCCACCCCAGTGGCATTCGAGACTTCTTAGTTGCTTTAAAGAATACCTTTAAGTAGGAAGGAAATTTAAAAGAAGGAAATTTGCTTCTGATCTCCCAGCAAAGGCTCCTGAGCTCTTACACCTAGTTGGATAGTTCCCAAAAGCTTTTGTATCAACAACTCTTTATTTTTCCTTCCCTCTTTTCCTTCCCCAAATAATCGCCTGCCTTGCTCACTGATGACCCTTTCCATTTCCAGACATCATTCCTTCCCGTTCCTGAAATTGGCTCAGGCCAAGAATACCCCTGGGTAAAGAGCCCAACTATGGGAAGTCCCAGAGAGAACCGTGTGACTCCACCTTCCCTCTCTCCTCATATTAGGAAGAGAGACTAAGTAATCACATCATCCAGTTACATTAGCTCTCTTGTGTGTAGAAACCCACACAACAGCTGTCTCTTTCCAATTCATTCCACTACTCCAGGCAGCAGCTGTTCAAGAACTTCACCTGGGTACATGGTCCCTTTGAAAATGGCAATCTTTCTAACTTATTATAAACTTACTTTCAAAAATTATGGCAGAGGATAGGTAGCCTAGAAACGAAACTGACAAGAATAAGATGCTTTGGAGTAACTGGCCTGACTGCAATTAGATGAATAATGAATAAACTGTTAGCTCTTTCAGTCATTCCCAAAAAATAGCAATTCATAATTATGGAACAAGGGAAACACAAAACTGTGTCTTGTAGAGTCAGCTGGGAAACACGCTATAAGCACAGATGAGACCCAATGTACATACAAGCAAGGGATTTGGGGTAGCATTTCCCTGTGCCACCTGAACCTGTCACAACGACATTCACCTGAGATTAGCAATTAGATAAAAATGTGCTTACCTTCCTAATATTTCCAGCAGTTCAGCTACACCATTGAAGTGTTCTGTTTCATAAACAAACCTAAAAAGAGAGAGAAAAGAAGAGGGGATGGGGAGGGGAGGAGAGGAGAGAAAAGAAAAAGAGAAAAAGTCAGTACACTATGGTCAAATATTTGAGGTTTACTTAATACTTCTATAAAACCACCAACTTTGCTTCTCCTTCTCCCCCCCACCCTCCACTTACCTTAGAAAAATATTGTTAATCTGTTTTCGGATAAATGCTCTAAGACCAAGAAACTTGCCATAAATTCTGTGTAAGACTGTTTTTAAGTAGTCCCGTTCCCGAGGGTCTTCGCTGTCAAACAGCTCCAAAAGCTGTTGTAAATAAAAGACAGTGTAGCTGTCAAAAGCAGTTTCAGAAAAGGATTTAGGAATTCTGCCACTCATTATTTAAAATCCCTTCCTTCCTTCCTTCCTCCCTCCCTCCCTCTCTTCCTTTCTTCCTTCCTTCCTTTCTCCCTCCCTCCCTTCCTTCCTTCCTCAAAAAATGACTGAAAATCTATTATGTGCCAGGCACAGTGCTAATCTTTGGGAATACAGTGATAAATAAGTCAGACAAGGGTAGCTTATACTCTAGAGAAGATATACACAATAATAACAATCATAACAATAATCATAATAATGGGTAACACATATACAGCACTTAGTATGATCATCAGGCAACTTTCTAAGCAATCTACTTATATTAATACTCCCTATGAGGTAGTCTTATTCCCATTTTTCAGAAGAGGAAATTGGGGCACAGAGATGCTAAGTAACTTGCCCATGGTCTCAAGTGGCAGAGCTGGGATTTGAACCCAAGCAGTTGAGACCCTAGAGTCCATTACCTCAATCACCGCAATTCTATACAATAAGCCATCTACTGAGCTTATGTTCCAAATATATAGTTAAGCTTTCAGCTCTGCCAGAGCATTCAAGTAAATTTAGATAACCCACACCAAAGCAAACATCAAAGTTCCCAACAATACTGGCAATGTTCTCTTTCTAGATCCTGGCTCTTATCACATGGGTGTGTTCACCACTGAAGTAAACACTTAAGATTTCCGTATGTATGTTATACATGAATAACATTATTTTTAAGTTCCCAATCATTTGTAATCTAAAGGCAATAACTGAATCCTGATAAGATCACATCTTATCAGAATTGAAAACATATGTCAACACAAAAACTTGTACATGAATGTTCACTGCAGCACGATTCATAATAGCCAAAAAGTGGAAATAACCCAAATGCCCATTGACTGCTGCAAAGTGTGCTTACAGTGGAATATTATTCAGCCATAAAAAGGAATGAAGTACAAAAATATGTTACCACATGGATGAACCTGTCAAACATCATGCCAAGTGAAAGAAGCCAGACACAAAAAGGCCACATATTGTATGATGACATTTATATGAAATATCCAGAATAGGCAAATCCATAGAGACAGAAAGCAGAATGAAGAGTGGCTGCTAACGAGTATGGTGTGTCTTTGGGAAATGATAAGTGTTCTGCAATTATATACCAGTGATGGTTACACAACTCTGTGGAATATATTAAAAAACATCAAATTGTAAACTTTAAAAGGCTGAATTTTACGGTATATGAATTATATCTCAATAAGGCTGCTATATTTTTTTTGAACAATAGTGGGCAGGTTCCTCTAGCTGAAGAACAAACTTGGAGACTGGTTTGAATTTTACTGAGTTCTTCATACCTTCATTATCATTGCAATAAAACAAAACTCATAGTTCTAATGTTGACTTTATAGCGAAACATTTCAAGAGCATATAGACAGCATACAAATGAATAGACTATCCTAATTACCAAAAAAAGCTATCATGAGAGACTAAAGCATGATTTCAGGTGATTAAGACTGAGGCTGAGACCGACAGCAGAAGAACTCAGTGGGCAGTAATCAAATAAATCATCTACTTTGGTGCTTTTCTTTGAACAAAAGACAAGAGTTACAGACAATGATGAGCAACACTGCTTTTACAGAGCCTAATGCGATGAGGGATACAGGGAAGTAAGCAGCATGGTAAGTGGCTCAGGGTACTATATAAATACATAGCAGACACATCTACTCTATTTGGGAGAAGTGGAGTGATCAGGGAAGGGTCCTATGGGAAGTGACGTCCATGAAGAAATTAGGAGTTAGAGGTGAAGGAAGTGTTCATGGCAGATTCAATAACACATACTTTCACCAGCAGCTATCTAAACAGAAGATGTGGTTAAAATACCTGCCATCTCTCTGCCTACTTAGTCATGCAATCAATCAACCAGTCAATCAGTCAATCTCTGCACGCACCAGGGATTGTCCTCTTTGCTGCGCGCATGCATGCGCGCACACACACACACACACAAACTTGGAGTCCACAGGAAAGCAATGAGCAAGTCAACTACACATTTCCATAAGAAACAGTCTAAGAAAGAAAGATGTGAACCCTATGGGCAAAAAAGGCCCCACCGGCTCGGTATCTCTTAATGCCTGCATAAAATGACAGAAAAGTTCTAACCTACTCATTCCATTCCTTGTTAATAGAAATAATTAACCTTTGAGTTCTATTTTTTTAGTTGGTTTCTATTTTCAAGTGTTGTAAAAGGGCTTAATGAGTAATTTGCAACTAACGTAGGAGAAGGTTTGAGGGGGTGTACTTTAAGCAAAACTTGAATCAACCATGCTTATGTACTGTTAATCTTTAAGAGTTTAATGAACACATAATAATTATACAAAAATTATTTAACTAATGTTTCCATTAGGCCCTCAAAGAAAATGTATTATCAGGCACCTAACCTGAATGAGTTTTAAAGCCACAAATATTATATATTCTATGTTCTTTGAGAAAGATGAATTGCAGTACATAAACTACTTTTCTGCTGCTCTACAGAACACACTCTTGATGATTTCATGATGTATGAGACAAAAGAAAAGGTAGAACAGTGCACAGGCCCAAAAAGAGGAGAGAGTGGGATGAGCTCTAATTTCCAAAACAGAGTAATATTTGTGTGCTTAGTCATAGATACACTTCAAACACTCCCCATAAAAAAAAAGCAATGAAAAATATAATCCAGTATCTGTAAATGCCTAGGTAGACTATGCCCCCTACAATGTAACAGGCAACTTGTTGTCAAAGAAGTGAAGCTGGAGAGTTTCCAGGGTGATTACAGAGCAAAGACAGACCTGTCAACATGCTGTCTCCTAGTTTACAAAATCGGCCTTCCTGAAGCTAACAGACAGAGGTGAACTGCCTAGTGATTTAGCCAAAGAACCTCCCCTGAACCTCATAATAAATCTACAGTGAAATTAAAAGGGCAAAATGAAAAAGGTAGTTAGGGTCTTTCAGTTAGACTTGGGGGATTGAACCTCTCTCCTCTTGAACACTCCCTGAAGTGAGAGTAAAAAGAATAAAAATGGAAGAAATCCATGGGGCAGAAAGGATTGGAGAGCAGATTAGACGCACATCTCTCAAAGATGGAAAGTAGATGGCAAGGGGTAACTATCTTAGGTTTCCTCTTTCTCCACTCTGCTAAATGTTTTTCAATTCTGCCAGCAGGGAGGGACGCCAAGAAGAAGCAAGCCAATTCACACCAGAGAACCCTTAAAAGGCATAAGAACTGAAGGTACCAGATATATTTGATGTCAAGGGTGTGAAGAGCTAGAAACAGGAGAACTGGTTGAAAGCTTGGAGATAGAGTAACAAGACCTCCCAGATTCTCTGTCCCATGCAGTGTACTGAAGATCTAAAATCAAGGTCTGGAGGGAATAAATGAGTAAGTATCTAGTCTTGGGGACATCAGATATAGCTAAAGTAAAACAGTTATTGAAAATAATGGGATTTAATAAAATTCTGCATGCTGAAGAACATGACCTTTGCCAGGCCCTTCCCTGACTAAGCTCTCAATTCTGACTGAGGCAGGAGATTAGACGGTCCCTTTTTGGGGAAATTGACAGCCTCAAGAGGAAAACACCTGCAGATACACTAATATTTGAAGGTTTCTCAATGAAATGGCAAGGCCTCTGCCTAACGTGCCAAGTATCTCCCACTTATGCGTACACACACACATACACACACACATATACTCATACTCACACACACACACACACACTCACACACACACACACTCACACTCACAGACACAGGTTCTAGGAGGCTTTTTTTGGACTAACGTATAACTATGAATATTGTCAAAGATCACCAAACACTCTAACATAAAAAATAGAGACCAAAACAAACAATCATAAAGAACTCAGAGGTAACAGCCATACTGCAAGGAGCGGAAAAAAACTGCAAAAAAAGAACCTATAACATCCCCAGAAGTAAACGAATCTACTAGATACTTGAAACAAAATCAGAATGCTATTACAGATGAATATTCAGAAAATAAAATAGAGCTTTTGGAAATTCAAGATGTAACAGAAATAAAAGTTTCAGAAGGACTGGCGCATTAAAATGAGCAAATCTACACTGAAAGTATAACCAAACGATGAAGATTGTAACAGAAGATAAGAAAACTAAAGGATCAATTCAAAAGGTCCAACACATGACTAACATTTTAAATGGGTACAGAGACAGAAAATGGGTACAGAGACAGAAAAACAGAGAAAATAAAGAGAAGGAAATTATCTGAGAAATAATTCAATGTAATTTTCCAGGAAAAAAGGACATGAGTACATGAGTTTCAATATAGATGAGGGCCATTATGTCCTCTGCACAATAAATGAACAAAGACTCACAACAAAGCACAACACTTTGAAGTTTCCGGACATTGTGGACAAAGAGTAGATCACAAAAGCTTACAGAGAAAACAGGTCACTATAAAGGATAAGGAATTCAGCTGGCACAGGCCTTCTCAACACCAACACTGAAAGCTAGAAGACAATAGAGCAATTCCTTTAAACTGCTGAGGGAGGATGGGCTCCAACCTAGAAATGCAAACCTAGCCAAAACATCAATCAAGTATGTGGGTAGAATAAAGCCATTTTCAGAGAAGCAGGGCTCAAAAAATTTACATCCCATTCATGCTTTCTTAGGAAGCATTTAGAGTATGTATCCCACGAAAACGAAAGAGAGGAAACCAAGGAAATAAAGACATAGTCCAGAAAAGGTAAATCCCAGGATGGCCACTGCAGATACAGCCTAGAGAAAGCAACCAGTGCCAACTAGAGCAGGATGACTGGAGCTCCAGAAAAAAGGCCTCCAAGAGAGAAAAAAAAAAAGACTAGTTATCAGCGTGGGCCAGACTGGGAAGAGTTGTATGGTGCTCTCAGAGAACTAAGGGATGAACTAATGACGACTACATAAGAAAGCAAGCAAGTGAAAAATAAGGCAACTACTAATTCTAGGGGTTAAAAAAAAAAAGCCCTACAAGAAAAGAAATGTAATTATAGCATAATGTGTGCCTTGGCTCTGAACAACATATACACAGTCATACTAATGCAAACACTACAATTTGATTGAATTAAATATTGTGACATAACTGCATTGGAAAGACGTAAAGGAGGGAGATATAGAGGGAGACATGCAATGGCTTATAGTAGGAACAGATGAAAAAAATCAACAAACGGCAGTAAGAGTGCTATTTAGAAGTATGGAGATACATATGAGGAAACAGCTAGAAGACTTGAATGTGGTTACCTATAGGGAATGAGACTCTGGGTTGGGGAAGGATCAGGCAGGGCTTGCTATTTTTCTTTATAAACCGTATGAGCAAAAGACTTGAAACAAAAAGCCCATTATCCTCTTCTACATAAAGAAGCAACTGCCCAGCGCTACTTCATGTAAAGAAAGAGTAAATAATCAATGAAATTAGTATTCTCAATGTTTTAAACCAAACTAAAATCAGATCTCTACATGTCTGGCTTTGTTTTTCACTTAAGCTACTCTGCTAGGTGAAAAAAAAAAAAAAAATCTTCCTAATACCTTCACCTCGATCAAGTAATAAAGCACCTGGAGAAAATAGCCCAGAACCAAGAAAGAAGAGCCAGCGGCAGCCTGACTTCCGTGAATCATAACAACTCAAGAGGACCAACATATGAAATGAACTGACCTATGGGCAACCACTGAGCAAGCACAGCATGGACAAGGGATCAAACGGTTGCACATTATAAGCTTCTAGCAATTCTGACTTCAGGACCCCTATAACTCAGTATAAAAATTTCAGAGGTGTCAGTCATACAAACGTGAACAACTCTGCCAAGTCACAGGCTTTTATTTCTCTCCTAATTTCAGCATTTTTCCTACAAAGTAGAGAAGTCCATTCTATTCTCCTTCAAGCATTTATTCCAACTGATTCAAGAAAACCCTGCGATTTAAAATTTTAAGACAACCAGTTTGGTCAGCATTTCAAGAAAGAGTTGTTATGGTACATAATGATGCACTTAGTGGGATACAGGCAGGGACTAGCTACATAATTTGTGGGCCCAGCGCAAAACGAAAACGTACTGCTCCTTGTTCAAAAAGTACTAAGAATTTCAAGACAGCAACAGCAAAGCATTAAACCATGAACAAGGTCCTTCTAAGCACAGGGCCCTCCGCCCCTGCACAAGTTGCTTGCCTACCAAGCTGGCTCTGGATGCAGAAGTCAGAGCAGTACAGACCTTTTTTAAGGTTTCTGAGTTATAGGTTGGACAGGATGGGATGGGGCGATTTAACTGGTAATGGCTATCTGATAAAATTCCTGGTAGAAATAAACTCTCTAAAGTTTTATTTGCTATAGACTCTGAGAGAGAAATGTAAGCATTTTGACATATTCAAGGAACTTGTTTGGAAAACAGTTCTTTGTATTAGAGCTGAGATTCAAGGCCTCGTGAATTTTATTTCAGTTAAGAACCTAACATTTTTTCACGGGTTGGTTTTGTGTCATGTCCAATTTGTCTTCAGTTTTTAAAACACAATAACAAAAGGTCACTTTTAAGGACAGGCTGGATGACTTGCGTAATTTGCATGATAATTACAGTACCTTTCAGCTAAATATAACCGCAAATGTGAAGTACAAATTACTAACTAGCTATCTCCAGCAGTACATATGTTTATGGAGATACTTGAACAGTACATCTCTTAGCAACCACAGACTACTTTTCAGACTTGCAGAATGGTTGAAAGCAGTCTTTAGAGATATGCTACTAAACTCTTACTACGACAATTCACCCATTGACATAATTCAAGGTTTGGCAATTCATTTTTGGTCTTGGGGGAGGGAAGTGTCATAAAGAAACCGTTTTCCCAACCACCCTAACGCAGATGAAAATTATCTTTACTGGGAATAGACAAGGTTGTTTCCAAAGCCTAGGCAAGCCAACACACTTATAGCTAAGTTACTTAAGTCTAAAATCAACAACATTACCATGGACACAAGGGCACTATTTAAGCAATCGACTATCTTTGATAAGTCTCTGACAGCTTCCTTATGTAAAGACTTAGATTAAGTACATAAGAAATGCTAAAGGTTATGTAAATCTAGATTTAACAAAAATTACTATGAAATTTAAACAAACTAGTCCATTCTGAAATAAAAAAGAGCAAACCCTTCAAAGGTACAAGTCACTGACGATTTTGACTGGCCCATACAAAAATCTAGATTTCGTTCTCTTAAAAAATCAGAAGAATCTAGCAACACTTGGCCCACTTAGCAATCAGCCAACAGTTAACAGAAACAGATTGGCAGCAGGGTCCGAGCTCTCTAGGTCACCACTGTTTCCATCAATTCCTTTCTGTTACACCCAGACTACTTCATTATGTATCACTTGTCTGGCCTCTGTAAAGATTTGAATGTGCTTTCCCTGGTTCTTACACACTAAAAAGTACATGCTCCTGGCACTAAGTAAACATTTACTTCTAACACTGATTGGAAGAAATCAGTTGGTGAAGTGGAACTGATGAGAATTCAAGGACAAGAGACCACATTTAACATCTTTAAAAATCCCAACAGCCCACGAAGAACCATATAAGCAGAGTCCAAAGGGCTTTTTGATTTTTTAGAATGGTAAAAGTTAGATTTCAAAAAATTAATAACATGCTAGGTAAGACATGACAGACTAACATCACGTAACTTCCTGGATTGAGGCTGTTCTAGAAAATAATGGTAAAGAAAGTTTTAAAAACAAGAACTGATCCTAATAAAAATAGTAGTGACAGCAGCAGTGTAACATTTACTGAACAGTTACTATTATCAGGAATTGTTCTTAGTGTTTACATATGTATACACTTATTAAATCTGCACAAGAACCTTACAACATAATTACTATCATATAATGGATATTTTGCATCTACTTTCCAGAAGAGGAAACTGAGGCATACAGCAGTTATATAACTTGCCCAAGGTCATGCACTAAAAAATGGTAGTCTGAATCCAAACCAGTCTATACACTTAACCACTAATCTATATTGCTTCCTGCTGAGGAATTAAAACGAGAGGTATTGAAAGAGGCCCTTGAGGCAACACAGGAGGCTTGCCACCGAGCTTCAGACTTTAAAAGGACATGCACAAATGATAAAAGGAAGGAAATACAAAGAAATGTTAAGTATAAAAGAATGGCATAGTCTTATAAAAAATAGTCTTAGGAAGATTAATGCACAGAATCAGCTGAGTTTTACAAAAAATGCAAGGCAACAAAATGATAATGTAGCTGTAATTGAAATATTTTGACTATTCTTATTGATTATAACATACATGTTCACTATTTTTTAAATGCAAAAAATAGAAATTAGAAAGTAAAGATCATCACACATAATCTTACACCCTACCAGACAATTAATAAAAACGTGGTGTATCTCCTTCCAAAATTTTTAGTGCAGAGACAAACATTCCTTTTCCCTAAAATAACAGACTCAGGTTCAAAATATCATACTGTTCCATAATGTGCATGTTTCACTTAAAAACACATTATGTGTAGCTCTATCTCATTCCTTTTATAGACTGATGAATACTTCATTAAATGAATGTCCACAGTTTATTCAACCAACCCCTACTGAAGAACTTTTAAATTGTTTCCAATTTTCTAATAATCATTAACAATGATACATTCAATATCCTTGTACATATTGCTTGGTGTACACATCTACTTCTCATGGAATTGCTCAGTCACAATCTGAGTCAATAGAATTCTATCAGATCTCCTCTTCAGAGCATTATACCAATTTAATATATATGTATGTAGGTAGGTATCTATCTTATCTATTTATTCATATATTTTTTATGAGTTTTATAGCATACTAAAAAGGGTCTTTTCCACCCAAGCTTCTACTATGTTCCAGTCTCCTGTACCCATACCATGCTGTTTTTTTTTTTTTTTTTTTTTTTAAATCCATTACTTTTATAGCTACTTTATTTATTTCTTTTATTTTTGGCTGTGTTGGGTCTTCAGTTCGTGCGAGGGCTTTCTCTAGCTACAGCAAGCGGGGGCCACTCTTCATCGCGGTACGGGGACCGCTCTTCATCGCGGTGCGCGGGCCCCTCACTATCGCGGCCCCCCCCGCTGCGGGGCACAGGCTCCAGACGCGCAGGCTCAGTAGCTGTGGCTCACGGGCCCAGCCGCTCCGCGGCATGTGGGATCCTCCCAGACCAGGGCTCGAACCCGTGTCCCCCGCACTAGCAGGCAGACTCTCAACCACTGCGCCACCAGGGAAGCCCACCATGCTGTTTTAATTAATGTACCTTTACAGTATGTTTTAATGTCTAAGTATCACTAGTTTTCTTTTTCAAAAACTTTTTATTTCATGAACTCTGAAATTTTCAAATAGAGAAACTACTGAAATTTTAATTAGAATTGCACTAAATGTACAGATTAATTTGGAGAGTCTATGGGCATTTTTATGATGGCAAGTCTTCCCACCTAGGATTATGTTACATTTCTGTATTTATTCAAGCCTTCTTTGCAAAATTTTAATTGTAAGTTTCACATAAATTTTAAAATTTTGTTTCAAAAGGTGGAAGTTTAAAAACTAATATTGGAATCAAGAAAAATAAGACATCCTACCAATGTGGACAGGTAATATAATATGAGGATGTGAAAAGAGGAATTGATATTTAATGAGCAACTATTAGGCCCCATATATGCTACCAGCAGACATTTATACAAGTCATATTATTTTATCATAACAGCCTATTTTTTTGTAACTTGTAAGAAAGACGACTGTTATTGTCATTTTACAGAAGAAAACACTGAGGCTCAAAATAGTCAATTATCTGCCCAAGTTTTCAGTACCTGTTTAAGACTGAAGGTAGGGAGCCTGTGTTTGTATCCATAGTGCCAATTCAATTAAGAAGATTTAACAGTTGTCAGTTTGTGGGTATATCTTATTTTACTGAACAGTATCTCACTTATTCTGTTATCTACATGTCATGAATGAGGAAACTCGTGCTTGGTAGCAAGTGTATTAACTTGCTGAAAGTCACATTGCAAGTAAGCAGAAAAGCCAGGGTTTGAATGCAGTTTCTTCTTATCCCACAGCTCATATTCTTAGCTCCTAAAATATACTTACAGTACATAGGGGAGTAAGAATTCCAATCCAGAGCCTTCTAAGTTTCTCTCCACTACATCCTGTTAAAATAGCCCAATTCTTATTTTGCTTTTGGGGATGCAGGAATCAGTCAGAACAGACTGTAAAGAATACAGCTAGCTGCTACAGAAAGTAAGTGTAAATCTTGTGGCTAGAATAAATTATGTCTTACTAAATAAAAGAGTTCTGAGTTGAAAACTCTTTTTGAGATCTTTGAGAATCCACAGAGAATCAGAAATCTGCTCAAAGAAAAGGAATAAGGTGAATGTCATCCTGATTTGCAAAAGGGAAAAGTATGAGGGTTCCCATGGCACAAGAAAACCAGGCTAGGACCAGGTAGCACCCTGGGAGTCCATGGGGTAGAGAAAAAAGAGGGAAAACTGAGGGTGTGCAAAATGAATGAGCTGACTAGGCGGTACAGACATACGAAGGACCTGCCAGCTCAAAGTTAAGGCATGGTGGTCAGAGGAAGAGGACGGTAGGGTGGGATGGGGGATAACAGAATAGAATCTCAGCAATAACGCTCAAGCTCCAAAAGGCTCACCCATTGCCATCAGGTCTCAAGTCGGGACCAAAGCTCTTGAGGAAGGAAGCTTAGGAGAAGCAGGCAGGGGATTGAGTCCCCACTCCTAGAAGGTGTTGGGGCAAACTTAGGGAAGGAAAAGGAATAGGAGGCCAACTTTACAGGTTACGAACATGAATGAACAGGGTAATTTGGAAGATGGCAGCTGATAGGCAACCAGAGCTTATCCCCAACATGAAAATTAGTGCACTGGTTAGTCACATGATTACATTCAAGTACCACTCAGTGGTGACGTTAATTCCACCAATACCCTGACTGACCCCTTCATAACTGATGCAGTCACTGAGGTGAGCCGTCGTCAAAAGGCTGAGTTCATCAACAGATCCAGCAGAGGGAAGATAAAGAAGGCAAAAAAGTTGAAAAAATGAGGCAGGGACTGAAAACATAAAGCATAAGTAGATGAGCTTCACTATTTACACTTTATTACTTGTCTCTCACAAAACTTGGGGACAGATGATCAATGCCATGATTTGCAAGTACTTAGGGCAACATTACCAGTAAACCAACAGTAGCCGCCAGAAGTTCACAAATGCCCCGTGGCAGACAAATGGCGTTCCTTTTTATTTCTTTTTCTTTTTCTTTATTATTATTATTCTTTTCGGCCGTGCCCGCAGCTTGAGGGATCTTAGTTCCCTGACCAGGGATCGAACTCGGGCCCTTGGCAGTGAGACTGCAGAGTCCTAATCACTGGAGAGCCAGGGATTCTGGCATTCCTTTTATGATAAAGTTCCAAGGCCCACAGAGGAGGGGAATGCTGTAAACATGAAGTCCTGGCTTCTACCATCACATCTGACGAAGTCTCTACACTCTCCTTATAAACAAAATTTTTAAATGCGAGGATGAGGACATCCTAGGGTAAATTTCTTTTTCTTTTTTTTTAAGATACTTTTTTTTAAAAAGTAAATTTATTTATTTAATTTTTGGCTGCGTTGGGTCTTCGTTGCTGCACGCAGGCTTTCTCTAGTTGCTGTGAGTGGGGGGCTACTCTTCATTGTGCTGCACGGGCTTCTCACTGCGGTGGCTTCTCTTGTTGCGGAGCAAGGGCTCTAGGTGCACAGGCTTCAGTAGTTGTGGCACGTGGGCTCAGCAGTTGTGGCACGTGGGCTCAGCAGTTGTGGCTAGTGGGCTCCAGAGTGCAGGCTCAGTAGTTGTGGTGCATGGGCTTAGTTGCTCCGCAGCATGTGAGATCCTCCTGGACCAGGGCTCGAACCCGTGTCCCCTGCATTGGCAGGCGGATTCTTAACCACTGTGCCACCAGGGAAGCCCCCATCCTAGGGTAAATTTCTAACCGGCTCAAGGAGGGAATCCAAACACTGTTATTAGTGAATCTGTGCTAAAATAAAGGGAAGTTGCTAAAGGCATGCCACAGGCCTCTATCCTGAGTCCTGGCTAGTTTAACGATTTTAATCAATGGCTTCAATGAGACCAATCGCTAGTAATCACAGATGTGATTGGAAGGCACAGTGAATAAGGTGGATGACAGAATCAAGATCCAGAAAGATTTCAGAAGGCTGGGGAGATAAGATATTCCATAGGAATACATGTCAGATCCTACACCTAGATAAAAAAGCAAACTGTAAAATGAACAAGGAAAAACGAAAACGGGTTTATGACAACACGCGTAAAACTAAATTAGAAGTCAGTTAAGACCACAAGCTTATTAACCTAAGTTAGCAGTGTCATGGAACAGCAAGAAGAGCTAATGAGACTTCCCCTTTAAGAACCCTTGCATCCAGACAAGGGAATGGAAACCCTCAACTCTAAGCTGCATTGGATTGACCAGGTTCAGGGCACCACGTTCAGACACAGATGTCATCCTTGAAGACAAACTGGACACATGTCGAAGACCAAAAACTGACAAATGAGACAGGGTTGACAGAACTAAGGACTCAGTCTAGAGCAGAGAACACACACTGACAGCTGGTATGCTAGATCCAGAAGACAGATGGCTTTAATTCATTCTGAACAGGATTTTAAAACTATCAGAAAATTTCACAAAAAAACTGAATTTGGGAGAAAAAAATTTCTCTTGGAAAAAAAAAAAAAATGTCTGGCAATAACTGAAGAAAGAGGTATAGTCAAAGCTCCCTTCAGTAGGAGCTGGTCTGCCTCCTATTGGCTGACATCTGGCCACCAGACTATTATAAATGAGCCTATAGGCATTTGAGTTGTAACTGCTGTTTTAGAGAAAAAGAGGCAAGAGGTAAATACAAAAGCTGTGTTCTAAGACCTGAAAGGTTATGCCTGGGCTAGTGATATACTAAGGGACTCTTCTGAAGAAATAAGGCCAAAAGGTATCAGGTATAGGGAGATTCAACATAAAAAATAACTTTCTAACAAAAACGGAACAATCTACCTGAGTATGTGGCCCTTCCTCACTGAAAAAGGGCAAGGAGAGGTCACCCCTCATCAGGGTCTCAAAGAAAACTGACTCAAGGCGTAAAGAACTAGAAGAGACAACCCAGAATGTCCCTTCCAAGTCTGGGTTTCTCTGTTGTTTTAATTTTAGGAGCTTTATCGGTACCCATCGACCACGGAGAGCACACTGACTGGGCCCTTTGCAGGATTTCCTGTTTCCATGTCAACTAAACACAGTGTCTACTGTTGAATCATTATCTGATCCTCTCGGGCACTTTAATTTACCATAAATGTAAGAGAACCTTGTTTTTCATCAGTGTTGAGAGACGGGGGCTACTCCTGTGTTGAAGTCATTCCAAGTTATGGTAAAGGGAATCACAAGGAGGCATCATGGTTTAATGGACAGAAAACCAGAATAGGAAATGTGCTGGGGAAACCTGGATAACTTTTCTAGACCTCAGATTTATTCATCTATAAAATGGGCACAAAACTTAGCCATGTCTCCTCTAGATCGCTGTATAAATCAAATTAAATAATGCATGTAAAGGTGCTCTGACAACTATACAGTGCTACAGAAATGCAAGGACTTTCCAATACAAACACAGACCTGTTATGTCTTGCTTTTGTTTTGCCTGAAATGCATTTTACCTACTTGGGATAAGGGTCTGGATCAATCTATTTCCAAGTGATCCATGAATCTACCTATTTATCTACTACCTCTCTAGCTATATATCAAATCTCACTTTTCCAAGGCTTCTCAACCTAGTATGTCCAGAATTCTAAATGTATCAATTTAAGGAGGGGGAATGAGGTCATCACTGAGGTTATCAACCTTTATCCAAGTAAGGCATAGGAGATCAATTTTCTCCAAAGTAATGCTTTAAATTTTAAGTTCTGCATATTGGCTCACTAGGAGATATTTATTCATTTCCACATAAGGCATCTCATTAATCACTTAGAAAGGAGTTACAACAATCCATCCGTCAGTTGGCTCAAGTACGCATTTTTATAGATGAATGTTAACAAGAGCAAGGAGATACTACCTAAATATTCAGGGCCATGAAAGTACCCAATTCCGGGGTAAAAATATATGATTTACAGTTATAAAATGTAAAATGACAAATCAAGAAAAGTACGTAGGTACCCTGAAAAGTTCCAAACAGATAGGTGAGAGTTAATCTCTTCAAGGGAATCTTAAGGTGTTAAGCTGTGCTACTTCCTAGTTGTGAAAGCTCACCAGTACCCTGACTTTGATTATTTATTAAAGCTTACCTATGCTCTAGACCATGCCTACTCAGTTTTAACAGATGCATGAAATAGTTTAAAATCCTTATGCAAATAGAAGTTTTCAAGCTTACATAAAGATTCACACAAACTAGGGTTATACAAATGAAATTCCTTTATAATTAAACTTTAAGAAAGGAAACTGCAGGGATTTAGGCATTAGCATTCCTTGTTGTTTAAAATGTAATTAATTTCCAACACAATAAATTAAAGAGGTACCTATTACTTTTAATGGGCAATAATGAAAACTAACTTATGTGTATATATTTGTTTACAGGGTGATATAACTGTCACTGTAAGATTTTGTAACAAACATCAAGAGAAAATGAGATAAATTGTTATCAACTGAAAAACAAATACATGCAACCACAATAATGTGCTTACCTGTAATACAAATTTCTGATCTATGTATTTTTTGGCAATGCTGGGTTGGAATTCTTGGCTTTCCAAAAATCGTATGAAAAACTCATATACAAGCTGCAACAAATAGGTTATCGTTAATTTCAAAATATAATTCACTGAGAATAGTATCAAAAACCTTAAAAAGCTCTAATACTAAAACTGACAAGGGGTTTAGTAGGTTTTAATATCATTCAACTAGCAGTGCTAGCCTTTCTTGTAGCTCACAGCTGCTGTTACGATTTTTAACTTTTTAAATTTAAAATCTGGAAACACAGCCAAAGAGAGCAAATAAAAATCTCCCATAATCTCACCATTAAGAGTTAACCACTGTTAACACTTTAATGTATAAAACTCCCAATTTTTCTCTATACTTCTACAATATACCAATGTACTATAAATATATATATATATATATAAATAATATAGTTTTAAAACTACTTTTACAATCTAAACAATATATTGTGGACAATTTATGCCAACAATATCTAAGCCATCATTCTTAAACTACAAGCAGTCCATTATACATATTTATAATGAATAATTCCAATACTCATAATTAATTTAACCAATATCCTATGCTTAGACACTTAAGTAGTTTTTAAATTACTTCTCTATTAAATTATGCCAGAATGTACATTATATAACATGCATCAGTGTGCACGTGTTCAATTATTTCATGAGGAAATATTTCTAAAAGTAGAATTGTTAGATCAAAAGATATCCAAACATGTCAGGATTTTCAACATTCATTACCAATTTCCTTTTAGAGAGTTTATGGCAATTTTCACTCCTCTAAGCAATATATGATGGTGTATCAGGATATTCTCATCTGCAAAGAGTAAGAATAGTCTCATCTGCAGAGTCAACCTCAAATAACCGTTTTGATAAACCGTGGGGGATCACTGTTTACGCTCTTTGCAAAATAAATCTATGTTAAAGTGTACATTAAATCCTGGTGTAGTATACAACAGTATATCAAAACCAGGACTTTCAGGAGACAGGTAGACACTGCGTTGAAAGCCTAGCTCTACCCCTTACTAACTGTGTGACCCTAGGCAAGTTAATTTCTCTAAAAGTCTGTTGTTTCAACTGTATAATGGGGATGATAATCCCTGAGATTAAATGTGATTTTATATATATATATTGCCCTCTGCACAGTGATTAACACATATCACCACTGTCATTACTGTCATTATTGCCTAAAACAGCATTCTCAAACTTTTTAGTCTCACTCCTTTACACTGAAAAATTATTGAAGACTCAAAAAAGCTTTCTGTTTACATGAGATATATATATGAAAGTAGAAATAAAAATTGAGAAAATTTAATATATTTATTATTTTAGAACAATAAAATATATCACATGTTAACATAACTAACATATTTTTGTGAAAAACAAATTTATTTTCCAAAAAAGTTACTAGGGAGAGAAGCACTGTTTTTTATTTTTGTAAATCTCTTTAACAGCATATGAAAAGACAGAATCTTATCTGCCTCCATATTCAAGCTGTCGTAATATAGTGTTTTGGTTAAAGTATATAAAGAAAATCGAGCTTCACACAAATCTACTAGCATGAAAAAGGGAAAGTATGTTCATAGTTTTTTCACGTAATTGTGGATACTTTTCTTTGATACTACACCAGAACTCGACAGTCATTTCTTGAAGAAAAGTTGCAGTTGTAGAATCTGAAACTGTATCAATGAATTTTTCATACCATTAAACTAAATTCCAATCATCTATCTTGCACTTTGGATGATCTTTACCCATGCATGATTGCCTGACATCATTCACTGGCCAACTGGAAAATATTGGTTCACTGAGTTATGGAGATTTTTCAAATGTTGACACATTTCATTACATAGTATCAATAAAAGTCACATTCCTTAATATCTCCAACTTTATCAAAAAAAAAAAGTCTTTAAGCTTTGGGGAGCTGTAAAGCTCAAGGTAACAGATAAAGGAAAGATACAGTTTTTCCAAAATTCTAATTCTAAATTTTTCTTCAATGCTTTAATTTTATCAGTAGTAAAACAATTGTTCATTTGTTTTAGAGAAAACATCCACCAAATACCCAAGTCAGAACAACCATAGTTTGTCAGGAATTCTTTCAAGTAAAAATGACACTTCATGAAAAAACAGCTAGTTTAGCTTGCAGCTCAAACAATCACAGAAATGTTTTAGCACAAGGTAACTATTCAGTATGCAGCAGATGTGCTTTATGCATACTTCCCATTTCATCATGAAGAATATTACCTTTAATGTGTACTCAAAGGTCAAGATTTAATAAAATTAATAATTTTTGCTGCTTCTTCAAGGACATTCTTGATTGAAATTGGCTTTTTTTTTTAATTGTAAGTGCATGGCAGTGAAGAATATGACTACTAGACCAGTTGGGCACAACTGCCTTATTTGTGTTAATACAACACCATTGCTTTTACAAATATTAGTGCAAATGTCAACACAGTGAAAGGAGCAAATAATACAGTATTATTATAAAACTACTTTTGACCTTGCAGGCCACTGACAATTAGATCTCAGGCCCCCCTTAAGGGTTTACAGATACCACTAACCTAAATGTGTCACATGGTGACCCTGTGACTTCAGACTCTAACACTTATATTAGGTATTCACGTTAGGATTTTACTTCTTTATAAAACTATGTTTTTCTCTCTGGAACTCTGAATTCAGAAGAAACTTCTTTCCCAGTGATCTGAACATTGCCAAGTTGTACTTCTAGTCATAATAATGCCTGAGTTCAAACACCCCCTAGAAGAATTGTTCTTTTTTCAATACACTAATCTTTCAACTCTTGGTTTTACAAACAGAACATCAGCCTTGTTCAAATAACCCATAAAAAGGGGTTTCATCTCTCTTTTGATTCCCACAAAGTGGAGAGATTCTCATCTTCCAGGCCTGACTTGTGGGCAAGCAGGGCTTTCCGGTGGGATTGGCAAAATGTCCTCTCCCCTCTGGTCCCTTGAAAGCAGTATGGTTTAAAAAAGTTTGATGGAAACACTTCAGACATATTAATTAATAAGCATAAATGTTCTCTACTTTAACAGACAGATTTTACCTCAGAATCAAAAATCTCCCTTGAGTTTCTAAAGGGAAAGACTAGGGACTGGGGAGGATAAATTACTTTTCAAGGTCACATAAGTGAATTCTTCAAGGAACATGAGTAAAAAGACTTTAGCATTCTGGTTTTTCAGTCCCCAGTGTAAAGCATTAAAAACAATCCCTTAAGTGTAAATGGAAGTCCGACAAAATCATATTCTACTAGAAAAACAGACCCAATTTCAAAAAATACGCAAAAAATAACCATGGTAACCATGGGATAGTAGTTTAAAAGATACAAATGCAGATAATAGAAAAGATCAAATGACACACATACAGTAGACCTTTTGACATATGTCAACTAAAAATTTGTAGATTTAATACTTTTTCTTATTTTTAAATATCCTCAAAGATCCATGATTTGTTGTAATGAGTAATTCTATATGAGCCACAATTAAAATCAGAGTGTGCAGGAGCAGACAACTAGTGAGGCAATGAGCCTAGCCAACCACCCAACAACCATAATGTGATTTTGTTGTTCTCTACTATTGCCAGAGATTTGGTAATAAACACCGTGCTTCCTTGCAAAATGTGGGCCAGAATCAGCAGCACACTGCTAATGCTGGAGTTAAGAAAAAGTGAAAAGGCTGAAGAAAGTGCTGTTTGGGTCTGAAAAAATCGATTGTTGGATCAATCATAAAGTAAAATGTTGAATTTAGTGATGGGTCACCACGACATGAATGACCTATCACGAACAGAAAAGAAGTTTTCTTAAACATTCAACAAGGGCTCTTGTCAGTACTAAAACCACTTATTAGTGAAAATGGAAAGGTGACTAATTTGTGGAGTCAGAATATACAAAGAAAACACAGAATTCGTGAGATAAGTCAGGAGCCAGTACAAACACTTCCATAAAGCAAAAGATAGTGCCTTCTGACTTGGCCTTTGCTATGAATGAAGGTTGATTCGTGAATTTTAAGAGTAGATTTCTTTTTTTTTTAATTTATTTTAATTTTATTGGAGTATAGTTGATTTATAATGCTATGTTAGTTTCAGGTGTACAGCAAAGTGATTGTTATACATATACATATATTCATTCTTTTCTCATACAGGCTTCTTTACCTGATCCAGCCTATGTCATGTTTCCCGCTGAGCTAAAGAAGGGGAGAGAGGACTACAGGCTGAAACAAGATGTCAACACAGATGAAACCAGCCTGTTTTGGAATACAGTTTGTGACTTTAGATCCATTAAGGGTACAGGTCTCAGCATCACTCCTCACTGTTGCTTTGGTTTTAAGCGTTGCAAATGAACTAATGGTTAATGTTCCTGTAGTAAAGACAGTGTAAGCTCAAGATTTTTGGTGGCAGAATTCTCCTTAATAGCTTTAGAAATTAATTTAGACCCATATTTTATAGAGTCATTAAGCTTAGGAAGGATTAACTGAAATATTGAGTTAAATATTGAGTATGATAAAGTTTATCATACTTTAGGAGAAATTTATATCTATGGCGATCATGATTTAGAGTATTCAAAAAGCTCCTGCAAATGGCAAGAATGGTCTACTCTCTCTTCTTTGGGATGTAGACAAGACAACAAGTTGAAGCTTTGAAGACATCTCCTTCCCTGTCTTTTCAACCACAAGATGCAGGACTTTTCTGAGAAAAGTATCTTTTTTGTTTGCTTTGTTTGTTAAATTTCTTCCAGACTATACTGCACTTCTGTGAACTGGTGCCAAGCATCAAGAATAAGACATGACAAAAAGTCCATCCATTCAAAACAGTAATTCCATTTTGGGGGTTTTTTTTGGATTTTTTGTCACAATCTGGGATACACCATGAAAAGCACAAGTAGTTTTGCAAATTTCCTAGATTACAGATAGTATGTCTGGCACCTTATTAAAAAAATCAAGCATCTAAGATAGTAAATCAACTACAATGTTTTAACTAATTTACTCTGTATTTTGGCATTGGTAGCAGGAATACATATGTATAACATGCCTAGGTAAGAGCTGAGAAAACACAGCCCCTGAAAGCTCTCCACATAACTAGGGGAAAGAGCATTACATGTATATCTGCAGCAACCTTGAGCTGCCAAAGCAGGACAGGGAAAGCTGCAAATTTATGTCAAAAATTCTTAAGTGGGGAAAAAAATAAACCCTTAGAATATCTCTAGGCCTTATCTCCCTGCTGCATAGTTTTCTGCCCTTCAGAAAGTCAACTAATAACCATGAGCACACTTCTACCAAGATGCAGTGACTTCTGCCTTAGGGTGAAAATGGACAAGGTCATATTCCTTCTCTACCACCCCTTCCCTCCTCACTAGTTGTCACCCAGCCTCTGAGGACATTCTAACTGAATGGAAAAATGGCTTTGAGGTTCAATACACTCACATTTCCTTGTTCTACTCATTTGAGAAATGCTGGCCTTGAAAGAAGGCAGCCAGGAAAGGAGGATGGAAAAGGGCTGGTATGGATAAGTAAACACAATACAAATGGGCCTGGTGCTGGAAAAGGAGATGCAGGGGCGGTCCTAATCTGTCCTGGCACATGAGGATGATTGGAAAACATGGCCTTCTCAGTGCAAGAGTGCAAAATTGGCCTTTGCACAAGATTTTTCTCAGCTATTGCTCTTCCTTACAACACTGTGAAATAGCTATTGCAATTTGATTTTGCCCTTCCAGGATAAAGAAACACATTCGTGGTTATCATGAAGACAGGCATTCAAAGTCCCCCGGGTACCTAACTGCTGAAAATGAGGTACGTACTCTGTGACCTAATCACATCTAACTAATATTAATGTGAAAATAGTTCTGTTCTTGTTTGAGCCTCCAGCAGGAAGGATCACATAGAAGCTCTAATAAAAACTGCTGGCTGAGCATGCAACCCAGGAGGGCCCACCCTAAAGCCTTTATAAGGCTTATCATTTTATTCTTTTGGCATCCTAATTATCAACAGTAAGAAACATAAAAAGCATTCTCTAGCTTTCCAGTAATGTACTCTAACTTGATTTCTTGGTGAATAAGGCCTTCAAGGAATTCCCATGCTAATCAGCTAATGAGTTAATGGATCTTTCTTTTATAACAAATGGTAGTTCAAAGTACCTGTAAGTGTGGCCACGATGCCTCGAGGGTAGGTTCATCTTCTTCTGGATCAAATTCATTGCTGTCACTAGGAGGGAGAGTTCTGAATATATTGCAAGACACCTAAAAATAAACAAGCGGCAGAGTTAGCTGGAATGGAATCACCTCCTCAGCAGCCTTACACAAGGTCTTTGCGGCCAGCAGAAGGGAACCCAGACGACAGATGACAGGAACACCACCAGACTGGAAGGAGAACTCTTTCTATAGGCTTTGAGGCCAGAACCACCTCCAGGAAAAGATGGAAGATAGCAGAGCAGCACCCTCTTGAACAGTACTTGTAGTCCTTATAAGGCCTTCCCCACCCCAGGTCCCTGTGATCTTATGCCTTCTATCAAAGCTTGTGCTTCGTTACGTACCAGTCAAGCGTGCTCCTAATTAATCAGTTTACACTAAAACATAAATAACTGCTAATGGGCTTCATGTATTTCCCTTCTCAGGCTTATTCACGATTTGCAAATTTACAGTTATACTAATAGAAAAATTTCAGGCATCTACAAAAAGCAAATCAGAAAAGATATTTCAGAACCTTAAGTTCTTTTTTAATTTTATTTATTTATTTATCTAGTTGCGGCAAGTGGGGGCCACTCTTCATCAAGGTGCTCGGGCCTCTCACTGTCGTGGCCTCTCTTGTTGCGGAGCACAGGCTCCAGATGCGCAGGCTCAGCAACTGTGGCTCACGGGCCTAGTCGCTCTGCAGCATGTGGGATTGTCCTAGACCAGGGCTCGAACCCGTGTCCCCTGCATTCACAGGCAGATTCTCAACCACTGCGCCACCAGGGAAGCCAGAACCTGAAGTTCTTAAAATCGTATCTAATCTGTTCTCAGTTGGTTTACAAAATAGTAACAATGTCCAGGGTAAGATACATCTGTAATACAAATGTCTATAGACCAGGTATTCCTTTACCATGGGAAATTTCCAGATTAAATCCTGGATGCTCAAAGAATGGCCATGAGTTGATAACTGTTGAAACTGGGCTATGAAGAGACGAGGATTCATTTTACTATTCTACTATTTCTGCATATATTCCAAGATTTCTATAGTAAAATGCTTATTTTTTAAATGCTGTTGCTACTATTTTGCAGTAACCTACCCAGGGTTCCTTCCAATTTCTATTCTGTTTCTTGTTCTATTACTTATCTATCCTCTCCTAATGACCTAAATGTATCCTCAGATCTAAAAAATAAAACAGGGGTGGGGAGGGAATTCCCTGGTGGTCCAGTGGTTAGGACTCCGAGCTTTCACTGCGGAGGGCCCGGGTTCAATCCCTGGTTGGGGAACTAAGATCCTGCAAGCCGCCACTGCGGCCCAGAAAAAAAGCGGAGGGGAGGGGGGGGGTGCGGGGGGGGAGAGATTGCACCAGAAGCCTTTGCTGGACTTTCTGTATAAAGTAGAAAATACGAAGCTATAATATGTTGCTCTGGAAGAGGGAAAAAGAAAGGCTTCTGGAGGCCCATATAATCTGAATGTGTTTACTCATTCAACAAATAATTATTAAGTGCCCATTATGTGCACACACTGTTCTGGGCACTGGGACAATAGCAATGAACAAAGCAGATAAAAATCTGTGCCTTCCAGGAGTTCATATTCTAGTTAAAGTCATGATTATCCCTATTTTCTAGATATGGAAACTGAACCCAGATGTGTAAGCTATGGAAAGAAGATTTGATTTTATTCTAAGCGCAATGGGAAGCCACCAGTGGATCTAAACAGAGAAGTGACGTGGTTTGATTTTTACTTAAAAAAAAAAAAAATCACTCTGGCAGCTATGTATAGAACAGACAGGAAGGGGACAAGTTAGAAGTCTGTGGAAGTGGCAAGACATGATGATGGCTAGCAGAGAAGACAGAAATAGACTGATTCAAAATATATTCTGGAGGTAGTATTTGCTGCTGGCTTGGATGTATGGGGTGAACGAAAGGAAAGATTCAAGGATGAGTCACAGATATAAGGTCATTTACCAAAGATGGAGATGACTGGGAAAGGGAAGTTTTCTTTGTTTCCTTGCCTTGGTGGGGAGATCCAGAGATCCAGTTAGAAATATGTTAAAGGAGCAATATCCAGGAGCCAATCAGGCACATGAATCTGTACCTCAGAGCTGGATAGGTCAGGACTGGAGACATACAGGGATTCATCAGCATGTAGGTGCTATTTAAAGCCATGCGACTAAGGGATCTCCTTGGAAAGGAATTAATAGAAAGAAGGGAAAGGACCCTGAGGTATCCAACATTTAGAAACCAGACAGGAAAAAAAAAAAAAAAAAAAAAAAGGCCAAGAAAGGCAAATGAAAAGGAGTAGGAGGTAGGAGAAAAAAACAGTAGAGTTTGGGGGTCTTAGGAGCTAGGAGAGAAGAGTGTCTTAAGAAGGAAAAAGAGGACATCAGCAGCAAATGTTGCTCTGAGGTGGACAAAGATGAGCATAGGGCAGCACTGAAGTGGGTACTATCATTCCCCAATTTACCACTGAGGAACTAGCAGCATGGATGCTGAGATCTGAGGTTGCCATTAGGAACCAGCAGTTATGACTGAACCCAGGCTGTCAGGCTCCACTATAGTGTCCTAGAAAAGTGGGCAGACTACCTCTTTTGCTCTCCTTTAGCTTAGATGACTGAAAAAAAAAATTATCATATTAGAATATTTTTGCTATGGCTAATTACAGCATGCACAGTTATATTATTTTACTTTTGTCCCTTCCAATGATTATTAAAAATTATGTTTACAAAGAAACTGGTGACTTTTCAAATAACCATCAACCAATGACTTCTCTTCAACCAGCCAGTCATACTGTAATCAAAAGAGCGAAAATCTTTTAATTACTTGTTTTTGAATCTTCATTAAACTATACGTGTATTTCAGAAACTGAGTTGAGTTTTCATCCCAAGCGCGTCATTTATATTTACTGTACTCTGTAACAAGTTTTATTTTCCTCTCCCAAGATGTGAAAGTAAACCAAGGAAGGAAGGGAGGCAGGGAGGGAGGGAGGAAGGACAACTATACTTCAATAAAAATTAATAAAAAAAAAAAAAGAGAGAGAGAGAGAGAAAAGAGGAGAGGAGAGGGAGAGGGAGAAGGTGAGGGGAAGAGAGGAGAGGAGGGGAAGGGAGGGGAGGGGAGGGGAGGAGAAGAGAAGAGAGGGGAGGAGAGGAGAAGAATGTTTTCTGTAATAAAAAATCTGGGTAAAAGGACACAAACTTCTGTTCCTCTGAACTCTCTGACACATAAACACTCTTATGGTGCCCACCATGGGCTGCAGCAAGTATTTGTTTACATATTTGGCTCTTCCCACTAATTACTAATATGCAATGTCATATTCACATTTGTTTTCTTGGCACATATGGGGCATCCAATAAATGTTCACAAAATAAAGGTTTGGATATATAATAAAACTGTATGTTTTGGTTTTGCTTTAACCAAATTTAAATTTAAATTTTTGAGTGATTTAAATAAACCTAGGTTATTTAACCTAAGATGTTTAACTCTGCACAGTGTTCTAAAACCTCTCTTTTGGTCAAAGCTTCATCTCTCAATTATCATCCCATCAAAAGAATGTTGAATTGTGTAAATAATCCAAACGGCAAATAGTTCTAAAGGCATGTACATCTCACTTAGCCACACACTGCCATTTCTTCAGATCTGCCTTCCTTACAACGCTTTAGTATACTTCTAAACATTTAGTGTACTTCTAAACATTCACCATGAGTAATGAGGAAGCAAGGATCTATTAGGCTGGACAATTAATAGTCAATTCAACTGGTTAAGTAGTTCTCTAGCACGAATGGAAAGAATGTCAAAGCAAATCAAGTGTCATGGAAAAGGCCAAGCCTTTGACCCTGCCTAGCACATAACAGGTGCTTAATAAAAATGTCATGAATGAATGAACCATTGCTCTCATCCTTGAGAATCTATCCTAAGAAACTAATCTAAGACAAGACTGAAAAAACTACTTAAAGCAGTCATTTGCAACATTCTCCAAAGAGTGTAAAATTGGAAATAACCTTTATGTCCAACATTAGAGACGTACATCTATTTAGTAGAACACTGTGTAGCACTGAAGATGATTGCTATATTGAAGCACAAAGAAATGTTAGAAATAAAGATTTAGGGGGAAAGATGATGTGACTATAATGGTGTGACTATAATTATAAAGATAAGAATGAAAATGGATAACTAAAGGGAAATTAAGAAAAGCTGTATTAAAGCAAGAGAAATATGGATGAAACTCAGTAGTTGCTGTTTATCCTCTTGGGATACACCAAATTAGTCCTAAATCCATAAAAAGCATAAGTTATCGACATGCAGTATGTGAGTTATGCTTTTAATTTCAAGATGAAAATGCATTCTTGAATTTGAACAAGATTATTACCGTCAGGAGAGTTAAAAATCAGTGCCTCTCACAATGCCTAGAGTCTAGCTCATGAATGAATGGTTGAAGGACTGAATGACTGGACCACTTTAACTATACATTTGAGCTCCAAAATCATGAGTTTAAATTTGGGTCATCCTTGAATGGGCTGGGGGAAAGGGGCGGGGGAGAGGGGAGTCCTCTAAATCCCCTGAATTTTCTGCAACACTTTGTATGTGTGAGCCCAATTGGGGAAAAGAGCCAGTTGACTTCACAAGATTTTCAAAAGACTTCCAAGATCTAAAAATGGTTAAAAACCACTGTGCAAAATAATAATTTTGCTTCCATTAAATCTTCCTTTACCATGGCAGCCACTTCTGATTTATAGCCCAGGTTTTAAATGGATTATTAAGTAGATAACATTATTAAATAGGTAATGGCAGTTGCATGCTATGCAAATGTGTCATGACCACAAGTAACCACCAGCATCACTCCTCACCACAGAGCAGTATTGTGAAGAGTCTATGTAGCTAGAAGAAAATGCATCCAGGTATTTATAAAGTCACAAACTATCTCTATTAATATATTTAAATATATGCAGCTCTAGCCCTAAGCCTTCTATTTTATTCCTTCAAAAACAAATTATCAAAAATGAACAATAGAAACAACCCAATTGAAAAAGGGCCGAAGACCTAAATAGACATTTCTCCAAAGAAGATATAAAGATTGCCAACAAACACATGAAAAGATGCTCAACATCACTAATCATTTGAGAAGTGCAAATCAAAACTACAATGAGGTATCATCTCACACCAGTCAGAATGGCCACCATCAAAAACTCTATTAACGATAAATGCTGGAGAGGGTGTGGAGAAAAGGGAACCCTCCTACACTGTTGGTGGGAATGTAAATTGGTATAGCCACTATGGAGAACAGTATGGAGGTTCCTTAAAAAACTAAAAATAGAACTACCATATGACCCAGCAATCCCACTACTGGGCATATACCCAGAGAAAACCATAATTCAAAAAGAAACATGTGAGGGAGACCTTCAAGATGGCGTTAGAGTAAGACGTGGAGATCACCTTCCTCCCCACAAATACATCAGAAATACATCTACATGTGGAACAGCTCCTACAGAATACCTCCTGAACGTTAGCAGAAGACCTCAGACTTCCCAAAAGGCAAGAAACTCCTCACGTACCTGGGTAGGGCAAGAGAAAAAAGAAAAAACAGAGACAAGAGGATAGGGACCAGACCTGCACCTCTGGGAGGGAGCTGTGAAGGAGGAAAGGTTTCCACACACTAGGAAGCCCCTTCACTGGCAGAGACGGAGGGGGGCGCTTCGGAGCCATGGAGGAGAGCGCAGCAACAGGGGTGCGGAGGGCAAAGCAGAGAGATTCCCACACAGAGGACCGGTGCCGGCCAGCACTCACCAGCCCGAGAGGCTTGTCTGCTCACCTGCCGGGGAGGGTGGGGGTTGGCTGCGTGAACACAGCCTGAAGGGGGCTAGTGCGCCACAGCTAGACGGGAGGGAGTCCGGGAAAAAGTCTGGAGCTGCCGAAGAGGCAAGAGACTTTTTCTTGCCTCTTTGTTTCCTGGTGCGCGAGGAGAGGGGATTCAGGGGCCGCTTAAAGGAGCTACAGAGACGGGCACGAGCCGCCGCTACCAGCGCGGACCCCAGAGACGGGCATGAGACGCTAAGGCTGCTGCTGCCGCCACCAAGAAGCCTGTGTGCAAGCACAGGTCACTCTCCTCTCCTCCCCTCCCCTCCCGGGAGTCTGTGCAGCCCGCCACTGCCAGGGTCCCATGATCCAGGGACAACTTCCCCAGGAGAACACATGGCACGCCTCAGGCTGTTGCAACATCATGTCAGCCTCTGCCGCCGCAGGCTCGCCCCGCATTCCGTACCCCTCCCTCCCCCCGGCCTGAGTGAGCCAGAGCCCCCGAATCAGCTGCTCCTTTAACCCCGTCCTGTCTGGGTGAAGAATAGACGCCCTCAGGCGACCTACATGCAGAGGCGGAGCCAAATCCAAAGCTGAACCCCGGGAGCTGTGCGAACAAAGAAGAGAAAGGGAAATCTCTCCCAGCAGCCTCAGGAGCAGCCGATTAAATCTCCACAATCAACTTGATGTACCCTGCATCTGTGGAATACCTGAATAGACAACGAATCATCCCAAAATTGAAGCGGTGGACTTCGGGAGCAACAGTATATTTTTTTTTTCCTTTTTCTCTTTTTGTGAGTGTGTATGTGTATGCTTCTTTGTGTGATTTTGTCTGTACAGCTTTGCTTTTTCCATTTGTCCTAGGGTTCTGTCTGTCCATTTGTTTTTTTGTTTGTTTTTTTTAGTACAGTTTTTAGCACTTGCTATCATTGGTGGATTTGTTTTTTGGTTTGGTTGCTCTCTCCTTTCTTATTTTTTTCTTTTTTTTGATTACTTTTAAACTTTTTAATAATTTTTTTATTTTTTATTTTAATTATTTTCCTTTCTTTCTTTCTTTCTTTCTTTCTTTCTTTCTTTCTTTCTTTCTTTCTTTCTTTCTTTCTCTCTTTCTTCCTTTCTTTCTTTCTTTCTTTTTTTTCTCCCTTTTCTTCCGAGCCGTGTGGCTGACAGGGTCTTGGTGCTCCAGCTGGGTGTCAGGGCTGTCCCTCTGAGGTGGCAGAGCTGAGTCCAGGACATTGGTCCGCCAGCGAACTCCCAGCTCCACATAATATCAAATGGCGAAAGCTCCCCCAGAGATCTCTATCTCAACGCTATGACCCAGCTCCACTCAATGACCAGCAAGCTACAGTGCTGGACACCCCATGCCAAACAACTAGCAAGACAGGAACACAACCCCAACCATTAGTAGAAAGACAGGCTAAAATCATAATAAGGTCACAGACACCCCCAAAGCACACCACCGGATGCGGTGCTGCCCAGCAGAAAGAAAAGATCCAGCCTCATCCACCAGAACACAGGCACTAGTCCCCTCCACCAGGGAGCCTACACAACCCACTAAACCAACACTGGGGGCAGACACCAAAAACAATGGGAACTATGAACCTGCAGCCTACAAAAAGGAGACCCAAAACACAGTAAGTTAAGCAAAATGAGAAGACAGAGAAACACACAGCAGATGAAGGAGCAAGGTAAAAGCCCACCAGACCAAACAAATGAAGAGGAAACAGGCAGTCTACCTGAAAAACAATTCAGAGTAACGATAGTACAGATGATGTAAAATCTTGGAAATAGAATGGAGAAAATACAAGAAACGTTTAACAAGGACCTAGAAGAACTAAAGAGCAAACAAACAATGATGAACAACACAATAAATGAAATTAAAAATTCTCTAGAAGGAATCAATAGCAGAATAACTGAGGCATAAGAACGGATAAGTGACCTGGAAGATAAAGTAGTGGAATAAACTGCTGCAGAGCAGAATAAAGAAAAAAGAACGAAAAGAATTGAGGACAGTCTCAGAGACTTGTGGTACGACATTAAACACACCAACATTCGAAATATAGGGGTCCCAGAAGATGAGAAAAAGAAAGGGATGGAGAAAATATTTGAAGAGATTATAGTTGAAAACTTCCCTAATATGGGAAAGGAAATAGTTAATCAAGTCCAGGAAGCACAGAGAGTCTCATACAGGATAAATCCAAGGAGAAACACGCGAAGACACATATTAATCAAACTATCAAAAATTAAATACAAAGAAAAAATATTAAAAGCCGCAAGGGAAAAACAACAAATAACATACAAGGGAATCCCCGTAAGGTTAACAGCTGATCTTTCAGCAGAAACTCTGCAAGACAGAAGGGAGTGGCAGGAATATTTAGTGATGAAAGGGAAAAACCTACAACCAAGATTACTCTACCTAGAAAAGATCTCATTCAGATTCTAAAGAGACATTAAAACCCTTACAGACAAGCAAAAGCTAAGAGAATTCATCACCACCACACCAGCATTACAACAAATGCTAAAGGAACTTCTCTAGGCAGGAAACACAAGAGAAGGAAAAGACCTACAATAATAAACCCAAAACAATTAAGAAAATGGTAATAGGAACATATATATCAATAATTACCTTAAATGTAAATGGATTAAATGTTTCCACCAAAAGACACAGACTGGCTGAATGGATACAAAAACAAGACCTGTATATATGCTGTCTACAAGAGACCCACTTAAGACCTAGGGACACCTACAGACAGAAAGTGAGGGGATGGAAAAAGATATTCCATGAAAACAGAAATCAAAAGAAAGCTGGAGTAGCAATTCTCATATCAGACAAAATAGACTTTAAAATAAAAACTATAACAAGAGACAAAGAAGGACACTAAATAATGATCAAGGGATCAATCCAAGAAGAAGATATAACAATTGTAAATATTTATGCACCCAACATAGGAGCACCTCAATACATAAGGCAAATGCTAACAGCCATAAAAGGGGAAATAAACACTAACACAATCATAGTAGGGGACCTTAGCACCCCACATTCACCAATGGACAGATCATCCAAAATGAAAATAAATAAGGAAGCACAAGCTTTAAATGATACATTAAACAAGATGGATTTAATTGATATTTATAGGACATTCCATCCAAAAACAACAGAATACACTTTCTTATCAAGTGCTCATGGAACATTCTCCAGGATAGATCATATCTTGGCTCACAAATCAAGCCTTGGTAAATTTAAGAAAATTTAAATCATACCAAGTATCTTTTCTGACCACAACGCTATGAGACTAGGTATCAATTACAGGAAAAAATCTGTAAAAAATACAAACACATGGAGGCTAAACAACACACTACTTAACAACCAAGAGATCACTGAAGAAATCAAAGAGGAAATCAAAAAATACCTAGAAACAAATGACAATGAAAACACGACGACCCAAAACCTATGGGATGCAGTAAAAGCAGTTCTAAGAGGGAAGCTTTTAGCAATACAATCCTACCTCAAGAAACAAGAAACATCTCAAATAAACAACCTAACCTTACACCTAAAGCAATTAGAGAAAGAAGAACAAAAAAAACCCAAAGTTAGTGGAAGGAAAGAAATCATAAAGATCAGATCAGAAATAAATGAAAAAGAAATGAAGGAAACGATAGCAAGGTTCAATAAAACTAAAAGCTGGTTCTTTGAGAAGATAAACAAAATTGATAAACCATTAGCCAGACTCATCAAGAAAAAAAGGGAGAAGACTCAAATCAATAGAATTAGAAATGAAAAAGGAGAAGTAACAACTGACACTGCAGAAATACAAAGGATCATGAGAGATTACTACAAGCAACTATATGCCAATAAAATGGACAACCTGGAAGAAATGGCCAAATTCTTAGAAAAGCACAACCTTCCGAGACTGAACCAGGAAGAAATAGAAAATATAAACAGACCAATCACAAGCACTGAAATTGAGATTGTGATTTAAAATCTTCCAACAAAAAAAAAGCCCAGGACCAGATGGCTTCACAGGCGAATTCTATCAAACGTTTAGAGAAGAGCTAACACCTATCCTTCTCAAACTCTTCCAAAATATAGCAGAGGGAGGAACACTCCCAAACTCATTCTATGAGGCCACTATCACCCTGACACCAAAACCAGACAAAGATGTCACAGAAAAAGAAAACTACAGGCCAATATCGCTGATGAACATAGATGCAAAAATCCTCAACAAGATACTAGCAAACAGAATCCAACAGCACATTAAAAGGATCACACACCATGATCAAGTGGGGTTTATCCCAGGAATGCAAGGATTCTTCAATATACGCAAATCAATCAATGTGATAAACCATATTAACAAATTGAAGGAGAAAAACCATATGATCATCTCAGTAGATGCAGAAGAAGCTTTCGACAAAATTCAACACCCATTTATGATAAAAACCCTCTAGAAAGTAGGCATAGAGGGAACTTACCTCAACATAATAAAGGCCATATATGACAAACCCACAGCCAACATCGTTCTCAATGGTGAAAAACTGAAACCATTTCCTCTAAGATCAGAAACAAGACAAGGTTGCCCACTCTCACCACTATTATTCAACATAGTTTTGGAAGTTTTAGCCACAGCAACCAGAGAAGAAAAAGAAATAAAAGGAATCCAAATTGGAAAAGAAGAAGTAAAGCTGTCACTGTTTGCAGATGACACAATACTATACATAGAGCGTCCTAAAGACTCTACCAGAAAACTACTAGAGCTAATCAATGAATTTGGTAAAGTAGCAGGATACAAAATTAATGCACAGAAATCTCTTGCATTCCTATGCACTAATGATGAAAAATCTGAAAGAGAAATTAAGAAAACACTCCCATTTACCATTGTAACAAAAAGAATAAAATACCTAGGAATAAACCTACCTAAGGAGACAAAAGACCTGTATGCAGAAAACTATAAGACACGGATGAAAGAAATTAAAGAGGATACAAACAAATGCAGAGATATACCATATTCTTGGATTGGAAGAATCAACATTGTGAAAATGACTATACTACCTAAAGCAATCTACAGATTCAATGCAACCCTTATCAAACCACCAATGGCATTTTTTCACAGAACTAGAACAAAAAATTTCACAATTTCTATGGAAACACAAAAGACCCTGAATAGCCAAAGCAATCTTGAGAAAGAAAAACGGAGCTGGAGGAATCAGGCTTCCGGACTTCAGACAATACTACAAGGCTACAGTAATCAAGACAGTATGGTACTGGCACAAGAACAGAAATATAGGTCAATGGAACAGGATAGAAAGCCCAGAGATAAACCTACACACATATGGTCACCTTATTTTTGATAAAGGAGGCAAGAATATACAATGGAGAAAAGACAGCCCCTTCAATAAGTGGTGCTGGGAAAACTAGATAGCTACATGTAAAAGAATGAAATTAGAACACTCCCCAACACCATACACAAAAATAAACTCAAAATGGATTACAGACCTAAATGTAAGGCCAGAAACTATAAAACTCTTAGAGGAAAACATAGGCAGAACACTCTGTGTCATAAATCACAGCAAGATCATTTTTGACCCACCTCCTAGAGAAATGGAAATAAAAACAAAAATAAACAAATGGGACCTAATGAAACTTAAAACCTTTTGCACAGCAAAGGAAACCATAAACAAGACAAAAGACAACCCTCAGAATGGGAGAAAATATTTGCAAATGAAGCAACTGACAAAGGATTAATCTCCAAGATTTACAAGCAGCTCATGTAGCTCAATATCAAAAAAAACAAACAACCCAATCCAAAAATGGGCAGAAGACCTAAATAGACATTTCTCCAAAGAAGATATACAGATTGCCAACAGACACATGAAAGAATGCTCAACATCATTAATCATTAGAGAAATGCAAATCAAAACTACAATGAGGTATCACCTCACACCAGTCAGAATGGCCATCATCAAAAAATCTACAAACAATAAATGTTGGAGAGGGTGTGGAGAAAAGGGAACCCTCTTGCACTGTTGGTGGGAATGTAAACTGATACAGCCAGTATGGAAAACAGTATGGAGGTTCCTTAAAAAACTAAAAATAGAACTACCATTCGGCCCAGTAATCCCACTACTGGGCATATACCCTGGGAAAATCATAATTCAAAAGGAGTCATGTACCACAATGTTCATTGCAGCACTATTTACAATAGCCAGGACATGGAAGCAACCTAAGTGTCCATCAACAGATGAATGGATAAAGAAGATGTGGCACATATATACAATGGAATATTACTCAGCCATAAAAAGAAACGAAATTGAGTTATCTGTAGTGAGGTGGATGGGCCTAGAGTCTGTCATACTGAGTGAAGTAAGTCAGAAAGAGAAAAACAAATACCGTATCCAAACACATATATATGGAATCAAAAAAAAAAAAAGGGTTATGAAGAACGTAGGGGCAGGACAGGAATAAAGACACAGATGTAGAGAATGGACTTGAGGACATGGGGAGGGGGAAGGATAAGCTGAGACGAAGTGAGAGAGTGTCATGGACTTACATATACTACCAAATGTAAAATAGATAGCTAGTGGGAACAGCCGCATAGCACAGGGAGATCAGCTCAGTGCTTTGTGACTACCTAGAGGGGTGGGATAGGGAGGGTGGGAGGGAGATGCAAGAGGGATGAGATATGGGGATATATGTATATGTATAGCTGATTCACTTTGTTATAAAGCAGAAACCAACAGCCCATTGGAAAGCAATTATACTCCAATAAAGATGTTTAAAAAAAAAAGACACATGCACCCCAATGTTCACACCGCAGCATTATTTACAATAGCCAGGACATGGAAGCAACCTAAATGTCCATCAACAGAGGAATGGATAAAGATGTGGTACATATATACAATGGAATATTACTCAGCCATTAAAAGGAATGAAATTGGGTCATTTGCAGAGATGTGGATGGACCCAGAGACTATCATACAGAGTGAAGTAAGTCAGAAAGAGAAAAACAAGTATCATATACTAACACGTGTATGTGGAATCTAAAAAAATGGTATAGATGATCTTATTTGCAAAGCAGACACAGAGGAAGAGAACAAATGTATGGATACAAAGGGGGAAGGGGGGTGGGATGAATTGGGAGATGGGGATTGACATATAAAGACTATTGATATACTATGTATAAAATAGATAACTAATGAGAACCTACTGTATAGCACAGGGAGCTCTACTCAATGCTCTGCAGTGACCTAAATGGGAAGGAAGTCCAAAAAGGAGGGGATATATGTATACTATAGCTGATTCACTTGGTTGTACAGTAGAAAGTAAAAACACAACACTGTAAAGAAACTATATTCCAATTTTTAAAAAAATGAACAAAATAAGTTTTTAAAGTATGTTAGAAGAATTTATTTTTCAACTATTTTATTTTAATCTACACTGGGGTCAACGCAAAGAAAAAAAAAATTAAGAAATAAGTGTCCCTTCCCCGTGGTTCCCAGTTCACACATATGGGCACATAGTTCACAGCGTAAAATGATATATTGGTCTTCCAAATGATTATTTAAGAACCATCCATTTAAACTTGAACCGTTTAAATTTTTTTCCTTCACATTCAACAACAATAAAAAGTAATAAAAATCTTTCTGTGATGCCAGAAAAAACAAACAAAAAAAAGAATGAAAGAAGTGTCCTTGAGGTAGTCTAATTCATTTTCATTTCAACGATATTCCAATAAACACTGAATGTTGGAATCAAACTAAAGGCTTGAAGGCACTGGCCTGGCCTCCAGAAAGTGACGATGAGGACAGAAAGCAAAGCTGGGGGAATGGGAGGAACGGGTATTAAAATCTGGAATGTTAAAAGCCCTCCTCAAAGACAGCAAACCTAGGATTAAGGATTCCACTGAGTTGCTTCTAGAATTAGATCATGTTAGAGACTATCTAATCCAGCTCCATTTGTATGAAATAAGAAAAGTGACGTCCAAAGAGCTTGTGAGTTTTTCAAGGTAACACAGTGCCGTGATCTGCACAGAGAGTTTTTGGGGTTCTTTCCTTGACACATCACCTCCACCCCAACCCCTGAAGACCATGTATGGACCCGACTTCTTTATATCTCTCTCTCTCTTTTTCCTCTGATTCCCTCCACCATTTCTTTTTATCATTTTTATTACTCTCTCATTTTCCCATCCCTCCTTTCCCATCACCCCCTTCTTAGGTTTTTGGCCTGTCAGTGCCCTCAGTGGCATCCATGGGCACTGTTTACCTGAGAGCATTCAGGCCTAAGCTGATGACCTTGCCCGGCACTAACCGAGAAACAAAACAAGCTCTGCGACCCCGTTGTCTGGTTCAGCTCCCCATCATCAAACACTGTGATGACCGCAATGGTTTCCTCTCTGGTGTTCTGCTCCTCACATCCCTTCTTCTCACCTTGCGCAATTAGATTTTGAGCCCCTCAAGGGCTCTTTACTAATTTCTGAATGCCTAGAGCCTGATATAGAATGAATGGAAATAAATAGGGTTTCCAGATAAAATACAGTGTACCAGTTGAGTCTAAGTTTCACATAAACAAATAGTTTTTCGCTCAAGTATGTCCCACATACTGCAAGGGGAATGAAAAAAAAATTATTCATTGTTTATCTGAAATTCAAATTTAACTAGGCGCCCTATATTTTTATTTCCTAAATCCAACAACCCTAAAATAACACCAATATTAATTAAGAACCTCTACTGGTTACAACTCAGTTGTGACTCAGAACTGGCGCTGTAACACACGAGGGAAGAGGAGGAGAGGGGGACATTGCTGCGGGCAAGGCCTAGGACCTAACAGCTGCTTGCTTTGAAGGACTGGCTGCTCTCTTATTTTTCAGTTCTTTAGTTTCCTGCTGATTACTGTTAACTATGGCGTAAAAAAATAAATTACGAAGTCTTGGCCAAACATGAAAGAGAAGATTAAAAGGTTCCTAAGTGCATGGCCCGAGAAGCAAAAGAAGAAGAAGGCATACTTATAGGCATACTTTCATCAGTTTTTGATTAAACAACTTATTACTTTTTAACTTGCAATATTAAAATACAACTACTAGGGCTTCCCTGGTGGCGCACTGGTTGAGAGTCTGCCTGCCAATGCAGGGGACACGGGTTCGAGCCCTGGTCTGGGAGGATCCCACATGCCGCGGAGCAACTGGACCCATGAGCCACAATTACTGAGCCTGCGCGCCTGGAGCCTGTGCCCTGCAACAAGAGAGGCCGCGATAGTCAGAGGCCCGCGCACCGCGATGAAGAGTGGCCCCCACTTGCCACAACTAGAGAAAGCCCTCGCACAGAAACGAAGACCCAACACAGGCATAAATAAATAAATAAACAAATACTTTAAAAAAAAATACAACTACTAATATTTTAGTTATTTAAAACACTGCAGAAAAATAAATAAATAAAAACTCACTGTCCTCAATCTCTTCCTCTCCATAGAAACTACTAACTTTACACCATGATTTTGGTCGACATCTTGCTGTTATTGCTTAAGGAAAATAACTAGCACATTAAAAAAGAACAGAATGTGTTAGCACCTAGTAGCTACTCACTAAGTATCTGCCAGGATTAATAAAGAACAAAACAGAAAGTAAGGACAATAGAGTGAGTATTACTTTAAAAAAAAAAAAAACAACTATTTAACTTAAAGGACTATTAAAAAGTATTTTTAAAAGGTATTAAAGGAATACTTTTTATTTCCTTTAGTTATATATTTGTTAGCACTATTAATACTTAAGGCTTGGGAAAACCAGGCATGTAATGTAATCAGGGACCACTTTCACCACACCATAACAAGGCAACTTAAATCATCTTCCCTGTGCTTTAAAAAATTTTCTAGATGATTAAGTATCATCTTTCTTTGATAAAAGCAGGTGAACTTGTTGATATCAAAAAGATTTCTCCCTCTTTCATCTGTGAAACTATAATTTCATACACTTATGCAATACTGCAAGTATACCAACTGTAAATATAAAAATGACATCATAGCTATAAAATACATTTTCTTGGGATTACATCTAAGAAGCAAATTTTCTAACAAAAAAGAACTATATGAAGAATGTTAAATAGAGAACCTTCAAGCAAAATTCAAAGTGCCATTATTCCTCTAGCACTATTTGTATTAAGACCTCATGCAAGTAACTGTTTCAATGATACCCCTGAGTTTTTCATCCAGTTCTTCATTCATTCATTCCATAATCCATCATCTATTGAAAAGAAACAAATGACTTAATCCAGCATTTATAATCAGAGGGAGGACCCAGTAAATGCAATGTTGAAGCTAGGTCATCGTGCATTATTTTCATAGTATTTTGTGTTAGCCCAATAGATGCATCTAAATAGATATAGTAAAACTAAATCTTGAAAGAAAATAGGAAAATCTCATAAGCAGTTCATCAACATTTACCATGGATGCAATTTTCAAAAACAATTACATCTAAAACAAAAGTGTGAACATAAACAAAACTTACTTTAAATCTCTAAATCAGACGTTTGAACAGAGAGGACTATTTCCAAACATACTAGGATTTGTATTAAATATTCAAACTCTAAGAATAAGAACTAAAATTCCAATAAAATTTGCCTAGATACCCTGCTATGCTATGTATGTTTTATAACATCAAAGTAATAAATAGCATATACACATAATGTCAAGTTACTTTTGGTAGCACCAAATTTAAGAATTCTTAATGGTCCCAATGATAAAGAACCTTTCAAACCTGACTCTCAACCCCTTTTAAAGTAATTATAGATAAATAATTATTCATAAATAAAAACAAGGGGAAAAATCCCAAAGCACTTGTAATTACGCTCAAGGAGTTTAGAGCAGATAAATATCTTTTAAGCTGATGCTCTGATTAGGAAACAAATGGCAACATTTTCAAACTTTCAATTAGCACTTAATTTAATTCACTGGCAATTTGTTCAATCAATAATTTGTTTCTAAAGCCAAACTATGTCTTTTAATTACCGCAATAAATCTACCGTAGTCTTCACTTCAGACTAGGTATAAATTCTCTTTTTAAACCTCACTGTTTATGTGAATGGCTGAGGCTGTTTAAAAGTTGTGGAACCATTAAAATCCCGTATTCTAGCATAAAGACAAGTCCTTAGCACTAACTCTAAAGAGCAGAAATTTAATTAAATCAGTATGACAACTTCCTAGACTATAAGCCATCCACTGCAGGTGTCACTTTATTCTCTAATATATTAAATATGTAACTGTCATCGCTATGTAATATTATCAATACAATTAAAATGTTCAGACAGGCGTTTCCACAAGTTATTATTCAAACATGCTCACTTGAGTTAAATATGATTCCTTGAACAAAAACCACCTCGGCAATGCTGGTGTGTGCCACAAGCACAGGTCCTCGCGACACAATAAGCACTAAAATATTGTGATACATAGGTGTGTCAAGCTACTGCAGCAAGGTTGTTCACATTTTTATCATAAAACCACCTTTGTGGACAAAGCTCTATACCTTTCAGAAAACATTCACCGAACCAGAACCAAAGACAGAGAGCACTGTTTCCACGTGACTAAGAAACATGTACTTGTGACAGTTGTGAGGTTTGTTTTACAACATTTGGAAATTTAGACGAGGATTTAAAAGATTTCTAAAGTCAATGATTACAACCTAATTATTGTTACCCCATTCATTGTCATACCTTAAATCTGTATTAACAGGGCTTTCTAGGACATAGCAGCCATTCTATTAAACCTGATTTCTGAAATGAGGCAGAAAGAACATCTTAAAATGATGAAAAGCTTACAGTCAGTTGAAGAAAGAGAGGAACAAACAACAAAAAAGGAAGTTTAAAAATTTATGTTGCCCAATTAGAATTTTTAAATACGTAGCCAAATTCAAAAGACAAGATTAAAGTAATAGAAATTTTGGTCATGTACTATTTTCCTAACTCACAAGGATACCATCATTTTTACTTATATTTCCTTCATTAAGTATTTCTTTCAAAAAAAAAAAACCAAAAACCTGTTTTCATTGATGTTATTACTGTTGCTGTTGGTGGTAGCAGTATTTAGTTGATAATTGTTATGATCAATTGGTGTAACTGGATTTTTCTGAAAATAATTTGATCCCTTTAGACAATCAGTTTCTAGAAGGATCAGAGCACTGACCACTGCATGGGAAGAAAGGGATCTGTCCATGAGAGATTAAGACCAGAGAATCAATAGAATTTGAACACAGATCAAATGTAAATACTAGGTACAGTTTTGAGGAATAACATCAACATTTAGTTACAAGGAGACAAAAGGGAGAACGTGCGTGAAGGAAAGGTCTCTGTCTTTTGTTCCATTCTCTCTGACCTACCACATGCCCATCAGAAGACAGCAATGCGCCAATAGCAGGAAAAGAGATCGGGAGGGTAGGGGGATGCAAGGGAAAGAGGAGGATATCTGAGCAGAGCCCCCTCCATGTGCACTTACATAAAATTCAAAATCTCACAAAGCTAACTAATAGCATTAATGCCAGTACAGAGCAAGGAGAGAGGGCTCAAACCCACAAAATCAGTGCTCTTACAGTGCCACATCCGGGCAGATTAAAATGGGAGCCCTGTATGAGAGGGTGGCATTGAGACCGGCTGGGCCATTTCCTCACCACAACCCCCCTTTCGTCCTCCCAGGAACTCTCCTCTTATTGGTGCCTTTGGGTCTTTTCTCTTGGGCTTGTCTGATTCTCCAGAAAAGAATCATCCATCTCCAGAGTAGCGGCAAAAGGGATCTGGGAGCTGGGATGGGGAAGAGCGTTAAGGATCTTTCCACTCAACATGATTCCCTGCTTTCAGAAAGGTACCATTGTTCTGAACTGTGCCTAATATCCCTGAGTCTAGATTCCCTCCAGTTTAGCCTCTCCAGAGAGCAGCCCTTCAGTCTTCTGCTGGGAGTTGGGAGGCACAGTCATCTGGCTGCCTGGTTTGGGGGGAGTGGGTAGGATCAGGAGTTCCAGCTACTTCTTACACAGACCTTCCACCAAGTCTCCTATTTTTGCCCCCATGCACCCTTACTTTGAAAAGCATCTTTCTGCACCTTCCAGGGGTTAATATGGCATGAGTTGGCTACTTCTGAACTGTCCTTGCTGTTGCTTAGGGTTCAACTGTCTCTTTTCAGCCAGGGTAGTGACCACCAGTTCATTTGCTTTCTGGTTTCCAAAATGTTGAGTCTGAGATGTCCTCTCCATTTTGCTTTGTTCCTGTGGGCTTTATTCCCTTTCAGTAATTTTTGTGTGGGTTCGGAGATAAAGGAAGTAAACATACGCATGTATGTGTTCAATTCCCACTATTTACTCAGAAGTTAGCAATTGTTTCCTATTAAATTATTTCTTCCATTCTCCAGTAACTTCTGCTAATTCAGGCAATTTAATTTTCTTATGCAAAAATGTCAATCCCCCATAAGTGGGAAAGAATCCAGTAGAACGACAAGAAAACTAAATGGCAGCTGCTCTAACCTCAGCCAAGGTAAAGTGAGAGATGCCCACATCAAGTTTTCTTTCTCAGAATTAGCACCAACCACAGTAAAAGGTCTTAGTGTGAAGCAAAATAGAAAGCAAAGCACGTTCTGGATCTTGGAATACTGAATAAAGTCAAATGAATGCCTCAAAGTCATCAATTTCACCCAATGAACAAGTACATAAATCTCGTAAGAAAAATCAGCACTACAACTCAAGGTCGAGCAAAGCTGAATCCTTGGCATGATGCTCTTGTCTCAATACTCAGTTCTCTGTCATCTCTTCTACTATAACTTCTGTTTCCAGGGCACTAGGATGTCCTTAACTCCATTATTTCAAGTTATGTACAGAGCAATCCTGACATCTCACTAGATCTCAAATTCATTCTAGTCAAAACCAATCACATCCTCTACTTCCCCCTGAAAGAGAATTCTCTTCTCACCTTTCTCATCTGTCTAACCCTTTGGAATTTTCTTTAACTCTTCCTCTCCGCTACCTGCTTTATGCAACTTATCAACAAGTCATTTTATTTATTCCTTCACAATGTCTCTTGGGGCTAATGGTGGTGTTACTTTTTTTTTTTTTTTAATTTTTTTTGACGTGGACCATTTTTAAAGTCTTTACTGAATTTCTTACAATATTGCTTCTGTTTTATGTTTTGGTTTTTCGGCCACGAAAAAGATCCCATGTGGGATCTTAGCTCCCAGACCAGGGATGGAACCCGCACCCCTTGCAATGGAAGGCGAAGCCTTAACCACTGGACCACCAGGGAAGTCCCGGTGTTACTTTTAATAGTGGAACTTGAGAACAGTTTAAATGTCCCCAAATGGGAAAACCGTTAAGTAAACAATGGTATATCCACATGATGGAGTATAAGGCAGACACTAGAACGATGTTTTAAAAATATATTTAATTACATGAAAGCATGTCTACGTCATAATTCTAAAGAAATTTTTAATGCAAAATTAAATATATAGTAAGATTAGAAGAAAAAATTTAACAAGGGAAAACAGGAAAGGGAACAAGGAAATTTTCTTAAGTGACGGCAATGTTCTAGATCTGGCGTTACGGTTACATGAGTGTATAGAATTGCTAAATTCATTGAACATTCACTGCCTAAGCCCTGTTCTTAAAATTGTATTCCATGTAAGCATATCTAAAAATTTTTTATTTAAGGGAAAAATCTCATTTTAAAACAGTGACTAGGAGGAAACTGGCCAAAATGTGGACAATGATTGAATTTAAATAATGAAACTATGGATCATTTTTTTCTCTGGCTTCCAAACTTTCTTTGATGAGCACAGGAAAAAAGAGAGAAGATGGGGAAGTTCCTTTACATATTCTTTTCCAATTCCTCTTCCTTTGCTACCATCTGACAAGATTAGAACAACAGCCTTCTGCCATCGGCCATCCTGGGTTAAATATGCCAGCCAAAAATCTCTGTAAAGGAGCTGGCAGGAAGCTTTTTTTTGTGGGGCAGGAGAAAGAAAAATAAGGATATCGTTTACATTTCACCTCCTATTCAAAACCTTAGGAACTCTCTGCCTGCTGTCCACAAGATTAAGTCTAACCTCTTCTACTTAGCTTGCCAAGACCTCTGTAATCTAGACCCATCCCTGCCACTCCATCTTATTACCCACAAATTCCAACCACGAACCCTCCACTCCCGTTCGTCTTCTATTTCAAGACTAAACTTTGCTCAAAGTAAGAGGCAACTTTTTACCTGCTGAAATGCTGACAGTAACGTTAAATTAATTCTCTCTAGAGTCTATTATCCCCACACGAACCATCACCGGGAAATGTTTCCCACAGAGAGACAACTATATTGCACTGTCTCCAAAATTGGAAATGTAGCAGTGAATCCAAAAGTGAAGATTGTTGATATTAAATCTTGGAATCCAAAAATAGAGGTGTAAACACTGCAATAGTCATAGTGCTTAACTGTGTATAAATACGGAGCAGGCCATCTTGCTGCTGGCAGTCAAGCACTCACGTCCCACACACAGGCTAGCCCTGTGATACCAGGTTTTTGCTACATATCATTATGCATGGACTGCGGATCCTACATCCCAGAAAGGTACTAAAACTGGTAAATTAAGTCATTTTGGTAAGAGCCAAAGCGCACAAGTTGATAAAACAATAACAACACGGGGCTTTTTTGAGAACACGTATAGTCCTTTAACATCTGCTTTGAACACTTTACGGTTCAAAATCAGCTAATGCTAAAAGAAAATTTAAACCTCTTGAATTTTGAATTTAAAAAACGCACACAACACTTGAGGCTCCTGAGGCAGAGTTTCCGGCTATTGAGTATGTGTTCTTATATGAAATCACTGAAAATAAACAGGAAACTGTCAAAACTGTCACTGCCCCTTACTCTGTGTCTGTGTGTAAGTCTCTGTCTCTGTGACCCTTCGTTAGTAAAATAAAGCCCTGAGCTAAAGGGTGAGCAGTGAAAACAAAACACACCTGACCTACATTTGACCAGAGATTAACATCACCCTTTACCAGATACTACTGCTTCATAATAAATTGAGTAAGATACGCCCCTCCAGACAGACAGCTCTCCCTCACCAGCCTCACTGAGGCACGCTGGCCTCATCTTGGAGGGGGAGACAGGAGAGTGGGTGTAAGTTCCTGGAAAAGAAACCAAGACAGGGTTCTAGGGGCAAGTACTGCCCACCAACCCTTTTAGCTTCCTTTTTCTGGGGGGGCCACACCGCGAGGCATGCGGGATCTTAGTTCCCCATGCCCTCTGCAGTGGAAGCACAGTCTTAACCACTGCACCGCCAGGGAAGTCCCTAGTTTCCATCTTCAATGTGCTTTTAAAGACCATTGCCTTCCAATTATTTCACCCTTCAAATAACTACACTTACTTTCCAGAATAGGGCATGACAAACTCCCCACTTTATACCTGATGGCAGCACAAATACAAAACTCAATTTTCTAGCACCTTATCTACTAAGCTTAACAAATTTTTCTAAATTCTAAGAGAAAAAGCCAAATGTCCCGCAAAAGGAAGAGGCCTGCATTATTCCAGAATGTCCTACCCTATTCTCATAAACGCCTTAACTTCTTCAGGAAGGGAAATTCCATGGTATTTCAAGGTAGCCCATGGAGCACCTGCCCAGCCCCCGCTCTCTGTTTGTAACTCACCTTTCTGTAGGGCCAGGAAACATTATACTCTCCAGAATACCTTGCTTATCCATTTTATTAAAAAATAAACTCACTCTCCAACTTACCAAATAATTATAACAGGTCCTATTTTTATTCAGAAACATCCTCTCTTCTGTATGTCACCCTCCGCCCTCCTGGCACTGCTCCTCCCACCCGGGACCTGCACGCTGCCTTAGGCTCTGGTCTTTCCCGTTCTCCCTCTTCCACTGCCACGTTAACCCGCACCTTTGTCTATTCATCATTGTAACTGCATTTTTACTCTGAAGTCCCTCATCTTACCCTCACTCTCCAGAGGCAACTTCCTCTGCAGAAGTCACCAGAGAGCATATTTCTTCTTGTTTTCATCTACAGATCAAGTTTGGCTTTTAATATTGGTCAGAAGCCACCTACCTCCTGGAAATGACCTGCATTGTTTTCTTGCCAAATTCTTGCCTCAAGCATTACTGTCTCTGAGAATGCCACATGGAGGACACTCATTTTCTCCGTTTCTTCCTGCTAATAATGCACCACTGTGGTGTAACCGGCTTTCCCCTTAGAGAATCAACCAATAAATACCTCTCTCTCATTTCTGTCTCTCCTCAGTACAGAAGACTGAGCCATATAAACTAACATCAATTCCTATGCTAGAGGTTAAGACCCACTTATATATACCACAGGCAGTATTTCCCAATCATTATATCATCCATTTTCTTGGCAGATTTTTCCAGAAGTATTGCTTACAGCGCTAACCATATTTTCAGTTTCAAGGTTAAATTAAAAGGTGGGATAAAAGAGGAATCAAAACTTGAATGCAATACTGTAACTTATCCTGCAAAACTCTGCTGCCAGCTTGGGGGCGTGGGGGGAGGAGAAAGAGGGGGAATATTCTCATCTCAGTGAAATGATAGTATTGGATAGATCAGTGCTAGACAAGTCACAGCTGTCAAACCATTTTAAGTATATTGAAAACTCTGAACAATCTGTAAAGCAGTTAAGCCAGAGGGACTACAGCTTGTAAATGAAGCAAACAGCAATCATGAGTAGCTCATTGCTTCCTGAGTAAAAATCTGCTCCTTAAAATGTTTAACTTAAAACTAAACCCATTAAAATCCCTATCTGATATTTTAAGAGAGAATGTTTGCAGGAGAGAAGTGGTAAATTATTAATACAGTGTAGACATTACTATGCAAGTAATATCAGGAAAAATTTTATGTAGGTGAACTAAGGGCAGCATATATACACATGTATATATAGTTATACACACACGGGCACCTGCAGATTTACAGGGCTCTCCCCACACCCTCAAAAAAAGACTTGAAAATAAAATTTCCCAGAGAGAATTAAAGTTTAAAATCAACAGTCAAAGATATGGAAAGTCATCTTAAAGAGACAAAAAAGCTTCCAGGCTAGCAAGACTTCTAGAAAAACTAGAAGTTTTTCCAGAAAAACTGATTAATCCATCCAAACAAAAAAGTTTAAGTCTATCGGAGGTGGCAAAGGTGGTACTACGAATAATGATAACAGTAACAACATCACAACAACCTTTATAAAGTTACAGTGGGTAACAACTTTAAGAGGATTAAGACTCATCTAAGATCACACAGCTAGGTAAGTGGCCCAGGTCATTCCGTCTATATCACAGACCCAGAGAGGACCACAAAAAGGAAAAGCAGGCTGCACAAATGCTAAGTGCTTCCAAGGATTAGGGGCCATCATAGAGGTGGAGGGACATTTAAATCATCTAACTCCCTTGCTCCAAATCCAAGCTAACCAAGCAATTTAGGGATCCCTTGGCTGCTGACATAGCTTGCCTGCTTCTAACGGTGGGGCAGAGAGAGAAGTAGCATGGCGGGAGCACATGAACTTAAGGGATACAACCATCTCGAGGATGGAACAGAGGAGAGTTCTGAACTACACAGCTTTCCTCCTGGGCTGCTCCTTACCCCCAATCACCATGTACTCCTGCCTACTGGGAAGGAGTGGTAGGGCAGAGAAAAAATGTTAATTTGAGAGTAACACAAAGGCAATGTAGTTATTATATATAGGGTAGTGAGGTGGTGGGGGGAGAGGGAGTGAAAGGGAAGCTGTTTCTTAAGCAAAAACAAACATTTAACCCCAGAGCCTATTATTTGATAAAATAACAAGCAAGGAAAAGGTAGAGGGAAAGCATCGAGGCCTTATGACCTATTTAGAGGGGCTCAAGGAAGAGAACATAGTACTGAGGCAAGAGTCCAAATTTAGAGATTTTAGTCTTCATTCCTATTAGAAAGACTGATCCCAGGAGAGCATTACGGCACAGCAGTTAAGAGGATGGGCCCTGTAGCCAGACAGACTGGGTTCAAACCTCAGTTCTGCCAGTTACCCAGGTGAGTAGCTTTGGGCAAGTTTCTTAACCTCTCTCTACTTCCTTTACATCATCTATAAAATAATATATAATAATACTATAACAAAATATAATATAAAATAAAATAATATAATTATATAATATATAATACAAAACAAGGTTGTTGTTTAGACTGAATTCATCCACACAGTAGGTGCTGCAGATTATTATGCTGCTAACAATGGAAGGTCTACAGGTGCTGGTGACCTTCTTTTGTTAGTGCACACCTTTATGAAGAACCTCTAAGGATTAAGTATTCAACCACAATTCTAAACTGTATAACCATTATAAAAACCTACAGAAACTGACACAAGGTAAAACAAAAAATCTGAATAGTCAGACATGTATTTTAGAAATTGAGGGGGTCTGGGAGGGATGGATTGGGAGTTTGGGATTGGCAGATGCAAACTATTTTATATAGAATGGATAAACAACAAGGTCCTACTGTATAGCACAGGGAACTATATTCAATATCCTGTGATAAACCGTAATGGAGAGGAATATGGAAAAGAATGTATATATATATAGATGTATAACTGAATCACTTTGCTGTACAGCAGAAATTAACAGAACATTGTAAGTCAACTATACTTCAATAAAATAAATTAAAAATTAAAAAAAAAAAGAATTCACTGCCAGAAACCTCCCCATAAAGAAAGATCCAGGCCCGGATGGTTTCATTGGTGAAATCATTCTTACAACTTCATTTTTCATCTTTAGTTACTGCCATAAATGGGAAGACCCTGCTCCTTTCCAATCTCATCCTATATTTTCCAACAGAGCAGCATCAAGCAGAGCACTGCATATGTAAAAATCGAGCTTAAACCATTTTGGAGTCAGATTATATCTTTGAAAATTTAATAATCAAAAGCTACAGATCTTCTCCCACAAAAATAGGCAAAACAGGGCTTCCCTGGTGGCGCAGTGGTTGAGAATCTTCCTGCTAATGCAGGGGACACGGGTTCGAGCCCTGGTCTGGGAGGATCCCACATGCCGCGGAGCGGCTGGGCCCGTGAGCCACAATTACTGAGCCTGCGCGTCTGGAGCCTGTGCTCCGCAGCAAGGGAGGCCGTGACAGTGAGAGGCCCGCGCACCGTGATGAAGAGTGGCCCCCGCTTGCCACAGCTGGAGAGGGCCCTAGCACAGAAACGAAGACCCAACATAGCAATCAATCAATCAATCAATTAATCAATAAAAAAATAAATCTTTAAAAAAAAAAAAATAGGCAAAACACACAAAATTTTGCACTCAACATCAGGAGGTCCACTGACCCCCATGAAACCAATTGATGGACACCCAAAGATGCTAAATGAATACTGTTAAATGAGCATTAACTGAAGAAGCACAGAGTGATAGTTTAAGGAAAGGACAGAGAACCTGACAGTTTCTCTACCCTCTGATAAATTACAAATGGTAACAATCTGTTCCTAACCTTGAGCAGCAATTCTTCCTGACCTCATTCTAAAAATATCTTTTGGTAATCTTCATCATCATAACCTTAAAGTCTTTTCAAAGCACCAAGGAATTCTTTTTCTAATTTAATTCTTAGGTCCTATCTTTTAGATTTATCCTATCCTTAAAAACTCCCCAATAAGTTCATCACTTCCTAAATGACTTTCCCAGATGTCACTCAACTCTTTCCCATTATTTATATTTCCAATCTTGTAAGCAGCCCACCTTCCCCCATCCCACATCCAATGGCTCACACCAAAAGATCTTATCTCCTTTGGGCCTAAAGAATTGCCTCCAAGGCAAATTCTGGCCGGGATGTATAGCTATATTCCTTATCAGATGCAGGAGGATGAAAAATGGAAACTTCATATTCCCCCCTGGTAGCTATCATTCCCAAGGCTACCTTTAGATAGATGTTATTTTATGAAAAGAAATCCTCCATCCTTTAGCCAAGAGAGGATGCAATGAAATTAACAAAGCATTCCTAAGAGTCTGTGTAGGTAGACTCTGAGACCTTTAATTGCGACTTCATATTTTTCTACAAAACCATATTGTCCTATTAAGAGGCTAACCAGAGCTGTGATTTTCAGTTAAGTCACAGAATGTATAAAAGATAAAGCACTTAGATAACCAAGTGACAGGATATAATTTGAGAGTGGGAAAAAAAACGAAGCTAATGTGTGGCCAAGAAACAATATAAAGGACTCAAGGAAAGATTTCAATAGAAAAAAGAAGAAAAAATTGTACAACATATTTTATCTTAAAACTACATTCGCTTTGGAAAATCATATATTCTACAGTTTGAGATATACAGAGATTTAACCACAGATGAGGTAGGAGTAGGGCAGACTCTGAAATCAAGAAAAGCCAAGATATAAAGAGAAAATATGAAAATAATAACAGCAAATGACCAATGCAACAAGATATACTTTGTGCAGGAAAGAAGTGATAGGGTTTTACTCTAATGAGGACAGTACACCCAAGATTCCACCACTGTACATGCAATCATTATCTACAGCCGTCATTTCAACTTCCTCATATTTCACATACAACCCACTACCTCCCCCGAAACACTGCACTGAAGCACAACGATTCTCTGCATCACCTGGGGTCCCAGTATTGTTCTCTTTCTCCCCTGCTCTACTCTCACGCTGATAATTACCAATCTCAGTCTCCCACTTTCCCATCTAGGACTCCTGTAACCTCAAAGTTAACACATCAAAAATCAACTCAGCTTCCACCCAAAAAACCTGCCCCCCCTCCTGCTGTACCTTTCTCAAATAGGAGCACCATGACTACCTAATCCCCAAAGCTATCCTAGACTCCTTCCTCTCTCTCTCACTCCAAACATCAATGCAAATGCTAAGTGCCTTCAATTTTACCTCCTAGTGAGTCTTAAATGCCATCCTTTCCTCATCTTCTCTACTTTCACCCCGTGCTTGGCTTAGGCCCTCTGCAACTTCTCTAATACAACAGGCCCCTAATCAATTCCTCTCTGCCTTCAAGTTCAGCCCCCTCCAATCTACCTGGCTCACTGCCATTACAGTACAAATCTGACTGTGTCACTCCCCTGCTTACAACTTTTCAATGATTATCCACTGTCTGTGAGGTTCTTTCAGGATCTTCTGGTCCACATCTGAATCTTCAACTGCCATCATTCACCTCCTCTCACTCCCCAACACACACACGTGCACTTAATGCTGTAACAACACAGCACTGCTTGTGTTCCTCTGAATACATCATGCGGTTTGGGAATTCCTTTGCATCATGTAATTCTCTTTTTCATTTCAACACTATTTCAGCCCCTGGAAAACATGTTTTCACCTTTTAATACTTGGGCTTTCCTCACTTTGTAAAGCCTTCCTTGACCACCCCTACCTTCCTCGGATTAACCCCCCTTTTGCTCTACTCCTTCCCTGCCTTCTACATACTTCTATTAATGCACATATGACATATTTTATTATTTGTTCACATGAGTGCCCTCTCTACCAGACTGTGAGTTTGTTGACAGAGCAGGGCCCTGTCTTTTTTCAATTATCAAAATGTAAAAACATGGCTCTAAATCACTCAATAAACATTACTTATTAATTAAAATGATGTCTTCACCCGTTAAGATTTCCTCTCACATTTGAACTGTCCCCCAAAGAGATGGCTTTGAAAAGGAAGATGTGTGAATATAAAGAGTATAAAATACAGTTTAAGTTTGAGTAAAAAAAAAAAAAAAAAAAAAATTAACCCAAGATTACTTGGAGAGCTAGAAATTCTAAGAAATCTTTTAAATGGATGCATGGCAACAGAACCAGAAGCAAAACATGAGCATAATGTGGTAAAAATACTGCCGCAAGGAAAGAAGCCTGACACTTGAGATGATACACGGCAACATGTGCCAAAGCCTAAGGAACTAACAGTCCTGGTTCTCATTTTTCCATCAGATGTGACCCCATGAGAAAGAAACACATGGAAGAAACCACTTACGGAGTAGAAGCAACTACTTTGGACAGTGTTCTGTAAACTTTAAGAATGGCAGAATCCAGGGACTTCCCTGGCGGTCCAGTGGTTAAGACACCATGCTTCCACTGCAGGGGGCATGGGTTCGATCCCTGGTCGGAGAACTAAGATCCCGCATGCCATGCAGCACGGCCAAAAGTAATAATAATAATAGAAAAGAAAAGAAAAAAAAAAAGAATGGCAGAATTCATTCTAAATTTCTTACACTGTGTTGACGAAGGAGCTGGTATTTTTCAGAGCTGGAAGGATGTGAGAGACCACCACCAACTCCCTCCATTTACAAGAGGAGACTTGGGGCTTAGAGAGGAACCCAAGTCTCACCACTAGTTAAGTGGAAGATGAGAAATGAGGACAGTGGCTTCTACTTTCTCTATCTGGGGCTCTTTCCACTACCCCACACTACCCTTCTGCAGGTGAGTTAGGTGCTATATTGTTTTTTTTATTTTGTTTACACATAAAGAGTTATTTGTCTTTCTTAATTCTAAGAGTCTGTAGGTGGTATCCAGACTTTATTTAAATGCTAAAAATGGTTTCCACACTCATAGATTACTTTCATCTTCTACTCTTTTCTTACCCTAACAGGCATAGCAACTCTCAAAGTACAGTCCCATCAGGTTTTGGTAATAATGCTGACATCAGAACATGCCATCTTAAGTCATCACTCATCCTGGTGTGCAAAACCTAGCTATCGCTTCATTGATATTTCATTAAAAGCACTACCATTTCCCTCACTAATCCTAGTGAAGCAGTTTCATTTTACAGTAATAAGAAAGAGGAATAGGTGGGGACGGTGACTGTTCAACAGGCAGGATTGGAATTACAGAATTTGAGGACCACTGAGGCAATGGGATATAGCATATCGAGCCAACAGAGCATTGTAAGTCCACAAACAGGAACTCTGGGTTCCCCCAATGATTATAAAGTCAAGTATCTAATAATGAAATCACAAAATATAGTACCAGTATCATTGATTAAATGCTTGCCATGTGTTAGGGACTGTTCTAAGAGCTTTACATACATCATCGCCAATCCTCACAAAATACCCAAAAGGTAGGTGCGTTACAGATGAGGAAAGTGAGCAGTAATAGCACGAGGGTTTCTACACGCAGGGGGCTCACAGGTGGCAAAACAGAAGGGAGTAGAGGGCAAGTAGGGACTTGGCTCCAACCCTTCTTGAAGAGACATAAACCCCCGTTTCCTAGGTTGTATGTGTATCTGAGGTGGTGAGAACCTTGATGTACAAGCAAAGCACAAGTTTCCTCAGGTGAACTATTCATGGAGCAGGGCAGGAGGGACAGTGGCTGCCCTTCCCCCAATGCCACATACCTCTTAGCACCTCACGGAAACTGAGGACTCCAAAGATGGAGGGCTCTGTCCGGAGTGATGAAGCAGGTAAGTATGGCCGGAGTTGGCATCTGAACCCAGGTTTGTGTGGTTTCAAAGCCCTTTCTCTTCCTACTCTGCCACACTACTTCCTTCTCTATAAATGCCAGATTGTCTAAGAACCATGCAAAATTAGTAGGTAGCAATTTCACAAACCACAAAATATGAAAAATAAATTACACCTCTGAGAACCCTAAACTATCATCCAGAAAGTCAATTATCTAATGCCCTAGAGTAGCATGCATGCTACAGATTCAATACTTCCTAAAGTAGGGCTTAAGTACATTTTAAAGTACACATTCACACACGAATGACAGGAGTCTTTTTTTTTAAGTTTTTTTGTTGGGGTAGAGGGGCATGGGGGGAGGTGGTAAGAAGAGAAAATGGTCTCCTTTGAGAGACTCAAGCTGGTTTAGGACCAAGTTGGTTCACAGGAATGAATGGGTTTTTCGATTATGCCAGCTACTGGGTTTAAAGCTGAATATAATCCAATGACATCCAATATCTTCATCCTAATTTGAGAGCCTAAAATGCCCCTATTTTAAGAGGGAATTCATCTATTCATTCAACAATCTCCAGGTAGGCCTGGGCTAGGAGGTATTACAGAGGCCACAGAGATGTGCAGGACAACTCCGAAACAGTTCCTGCTTAGGAGTACTTACAGCCTAATTAGAAAAATCAGATAAACATGTGCAAGGATTAAATAGCAGCAAATGAACAAATTCTAAAAGGGTGAGTTGCCAAGAAGTGGTAGAAGTGAAGGAAGGAGAAAACTCTGGGCTTTTCAGGAACCAGTGGTATCACTGTAAGCCAGATCTTGAAAGGAAGGGCGGAATCAGAATTAAAGGCAGGAGGGCAGGGAGTTCACAAAGGTCCAGGAACAGGGAAAAGGGCTATTACAAAGCAAATCCACAAATACCCAGAAGTTCTCGCACAAGGGCAAACTGAGGTGTGTACGAGGATATTCATGGGGTCGTGGTTAAATAAGTTATGGTACATCCACACAACGAAATGCAGCTATAAAAATGAATGAGGCGGCTTTATATGTACTGATGTACATTATATACTGCTAAGTAAAAAAAGCAAGGTACAGAGAGTGAGTATACTCTGCTACCATTTGTGTGTTTACAAAAAACAATATTTATACATATATGCTTGTATATGCTTCAATATTCACGGACTATCCATGGAAAGATATAGAAGAAATCTATAAACGGTGGATACCTCTGTCAGCTGAGGACATGGGTAGGTTAAAACCAAGGGACTGTGCTCTGCAGAAGGCAGGTGGGCTAGAGAAGATCCTAAGTGTCAGGGGAAGAGGTTTAGAGAACACGCAGACTCTAGAGCATGGTTTCTCAACAGTGGCATCATTGACATTTGGGGCCAGATAATTCTTTGTTGTAGAATTATCTACAATTCTTTGCTGTAGAACAATCTACAAAATTGTTGTACAGTGCTGTCCTGTGCATTGTAAGATGTTTAACAGCATTCCTGGCCTCTACCCACTAGATGCTGGTAGCACCCCACCTCCCACCCCTGGTTGTGACTCCCAAAAATGTCTCCAGACAATGCCAAGGTGCCCTGGCAGGGAAAATCGCCCCTGGTTGAGAACCACTGCTCAAGAACCACAATATAAACAGTTAACATACAAAACCCTGTTTTACGTTCCTATAAATTAACAAATGCAACATACACTCCAATATGGATCTGAGGAATATAATGGACATTTTTTTGAAATGACTTTCATATATCTGTCATAGTTTCTCAAGTTGTGATAATTCAGGTCCCTTCCCAAATCTGAACTATTCATTTTTAACCATAACTACCCCATCACAGATGTCTCTTTTCTGCATTTGTTGAATACAAGTGATAAAAGTGAAAAAGAAAGGCTAAGTACATTTTCAGCAGTACACAGAGGGTGGGCGAGATTCCCCAGTGGGCTTCCCATGATGCACTGACCCCCTTGGATCTCTTCAGCATAACTTCTCGAGTTAGTAGACCAGCCCCACCTCCTGCAGATATCATGTGCTCTCTAGATCCAAGATCCTCTAGGATGTCAAGGAAGGCAACCCTCCCACAGAAATCTAACAGAAAACTACATTTTGGCTCAGCTTCTGAAAAACTAATATAATTATTGACACAATAAGAACATAATTACTCGTATTATGCTAATAATGTTTCTTCTCATAACTCTTAATGACCACACAAATTACAAGACGCTGTTCAAAAATAATGAAAGACATCACTCCTGTTTTTAAGATTATAAAGAGAATGATTAGTTTATAAAGCCAAGAGAGGCTTTACCTAGATTCTACATATCATGATTTCATTAAGCTTAAAGCCATTTCTAATATACCACAATGAATAGGGAGAAAAAAAAAATACAGACATCCAACAGGCTTGAATATTTTTCAAACACAGATCTAAAACTTTTGTTGATTCTCCTGTGTCTTTTCTTTTCCCAATGCCAGAAATCCAGTAACACCCTGGCAATCTTTGCTTCGTATTTTGAAGTCACTGATTCCTCCAATACTGTTGTAGGTGAAAAGTTCTGGATTTCATTCTCATGAAATCATGCTCTTCAAATTTTAGTATTGTGCCGACTACTTGTGCTTAGCTCTCAGAAGGTTGGCTCTCATTTGTGGAGGTGACCTCCAGTGACCTGACCCTGCAGTAAATACACCTGTGAGTCCCTATGGAAGGTGCTTAAATGTGTCCGCGGCGAAAAAAAGAAACTCACCATTCTAACTACTTCAGGGTAAGTCTGCTCTGTCAAACAGCCTCTGCTTATTGTAATGTAGTCCACCAGTTCATTAAGAGTGGAGCGCTTGTATTCTTTCATTTTAAGATCAGATAGCGTGTCCATGAAGTCAAAAATGACACAGCACTGCTGAAGTTTCTTTAGGAACAGTTCAGGCTGCTCTGAGGATGGAACGTCTAAGAAAAAAAAAGGAAATGGTGTAAGTCTGTCATCAATTTCTAGGTAACAGGAATTCTCTGTGAAAGTTAACTTCAAAAGCAAGCTCAAAAAAATAAGAATTCACATGACAACAGTGTTCTTTTAAACAGTTACACATGGGCAGGAGGGGATACCATATCCACTACTTCAGAGACCTTGTCTTTGGAAACTACATGGTACCAACACAATTGACAGCATTTGCTATTCAGCCACCAAAGATTGACCAAAATCCCAAGAGCTGTTAGAGTTGAAGCGAATTTTAACCAAAAACACCCCAATGTCAACACCCTTAAGCCAAGAACACTGAAAAAGGTCAAACTTTCCATTATACGGTAGACACAGAAGTTTTCACTGTTGGTTTAAATTAATTTCACTAAAAAAATTTCAAAGCAGAAATGTCAGTTGATTCATTTTAATTTCATGCTGACATCCTTGGTATTTAAAGCAACTGTTGGGTGTGTGAGTTTATATTTCTTGTTTTGTTTTGGCTTGATAGCTATGAAGCTTCTTTGTCAAAGAAACTCGAAAAATCAACAAAATCGAGCAATACCAACTCTCTCAAAAAGGGCACATGAGTAATGGGACAATGCGAGCAAACTCTATTAAAATCTAGGCTCTCCCTTTTGACCCATCTTCTTCCTTTATGGTGGGAGAAAACCACTAACATTTTTATTAATATGTTCTCAGAATAAACATCTGTTCTTTTCCTACAGGCAGCAGGTCAGACATTTGGTTTGGTGTCGTTTCTAAAAAATATGTAGAAATTTTACACTAAAATTCCCCAGCGAGAATGGAGACCTGACCTACAGTTAGACTTGAAAGACACCAACTAAGTTGTCGATAGCTCTTTCCACTCCTATCTTCTTTCCACTACTTTATTCCACCAAACTGGAGCTTCTCTGGGAAGGCGATGAAATTATAACAAGAGATCCTCTGCTGCCTTCATCCAAGGCGATTAACTCATTAATCCTCAGAACACTCTTTGAGGTAAGCAGGTGGCATCATATTATTATTCTCTATTTTTCACAAAGAAAATTAGAGACAATCATGGAGGTCCCACAATGAATGAGTTATGAAGCTGGGCTCAGCACCTGGGTCTCTAACCACACTCCCACATTCCTTCTGTATGACTCAAGAAGGACTTGAACAATGTTTGGCCTGTCACTTGCTACCATCCTCAGTTGCCAGCCTCCCAGTAAATGCTTTACAGTGGCCTCACAGCGTGGGCCACCTGCTCCCTGCAGGTAAGTGCAACGGCTAACAGCACCCGTCTTACAGCCACCAGCAGCAGGGAGAGAGGGCTAGATTCCTAGTCACAGGATCCACATGACTCCTCTCCACAACCCCCTTGCCTCCTCACAGCCCACAACCCAAATGCCAGCCCATGTACCCAGGACCTCATGGATAATTCCCCCCAAACACCACCTACTGACATCAACTTTGGGGTAAGCCTAGATGAGGTGCAATGGGCATCTGAAAGTATAGGATTTCCCTACCAGATATAAGGGAACAAGAAGTAGTCAATGTTTTTAAAGGTATATAGCACCACTGCTACTCCCAGCAAAAACAAGTTACATATTTAGAAATTATTCTCAACCAATGAGTTGCCCCTTCCATCACCACCCCATAAATCCCCAAAGGCCTAATGTACCTTATAGTCAAAGAATTGGGGATTTGAGTTCAGCCATGACATATGTCTTATTCTATGACCCTAGACTTAATCACTTCCGAAACATTTAAGCTTTATAAGAACTAAATTTAGACAAACCAAGCTTTCTCTTTAATTGCTATTTGCTTCAGGTATCTACATAAACAAACAAAAACTAAACAAGGCTACTTATCAACATGACTATATATTGTTAACCAATGGCTAATTGTATGTACACGACCATCATGGTTAATTACTGAAGTCTTCTAAGTTCTAAATCACATTCCATACCTCAAATCTGAAGGGGAGTTTTGACACTGCACAGGGAACAAGAAAAGGCTTATTAATGTAACATTAAAGTCTTCAGGACAAATTTTAATTAATCCTATTTTTGATACAGTAACTTCAATAATGCTTAAAAAATCAGACCATGTACATGGAGAACTCCTTAACTCAGCATACATAAAAGCATCTATAAATGATAGCTTTTCCTCCAAAAAGCAAACCGTCATTTAAGCAGTGACAACAATGATTACTCTTTGTGGTCACTGCAATGATACTCAAGAGATTCACATTTGGCTACTTAAAAAAATTCAGGCAGTTAACATTTAGTTCTTTTTCTTAATGTTAGACAGTTGAAATTTATTCTTTATTTATCCAAATTGATATAATGTCATAGACAAATGTGAGGCAGGCTATCTACCTAACCAATGCAATAATGATAATAGCTTACATTTACTGAGCACTATTACTGGGTACTATTCTAAGTACTTTACATATATTATATCTTATTTAGTCCCGACAACAACCCTGTGCAATAGGTACTATTTTCAATTTAACAGATGAGAAAACCAAGACACAGAGAGAGTCAGTGACCTGCGCAGAGTCTTAGAACTAATAAGCAGTGGAGACAGGATTCCAACTCAGGCAAACTGGCTCCAGAGCCTGAACTCTTCACCACTGTGCAACAATCAAACTCAGTGAAACACAGGAGTAATACCATATTCCATAAAAAGAGGGTATGTACAAAGAGAAAAGAGGAAGAACACAGAAAGAAATCAGCCAATTAATTTCCAACATGCCCTCATTATAAAGTATCATGCTGAACCCCTCTAGCCCATTCCCCAGAAATTAACACATACAGCAACAAGCTATGCTTTATCCTTTATCACAGACTAAATTCCTCTAAAATAACTTCCTTCACCTAAATTAAAGAATTTAAGTAATCAAGACTGACCAAAAAAAAAAGGGGAATGGTGTCCTCAAGGAGCCAATTCCATTATAACAACTTTTTTAAATTGTGTTTTCATTCGTACTGAAAGATGACCTAATTCACAACAGTCCAAGCATAGGGCTCTTCCTATAATGTTTGGCCCTCAGACTGCCCCACATAGCTGTGCTGCTCCCACCCTCCTTGCCCTCATTTCCCTAGACCCAGTGGGATACAAAAAAAAGTAGAATGTGAAAAGGTAGGACCAGCCAGGATCAGAGAAGGAACACTCTGAGTAGTGCAGAAGGTTCCAGTGATACAAGTTTAATGTCTATGGAACCAGTCCCAGTAGCAATACAAATATTCTTTTTAAAGAAACATTTGTGTATAGCTGATTCACTCTGTTATAAAGCGGAAACCAACACACCATTGTAAAGCAATTATATTCCAATAAAGATGTTAAAAAAAAAAAAAAAAAGAAACATTTGTAAAATGTATCAGGTACTAGGCCATAAAGAAAATCTCATAAATGACAAAAAGAAGAAATCAGACAAGCAGTACATTTTGATCACATGCAGTAACACTAGATTTTAACAACTCAAAGCTACCCACCTCCCAAATCCAAGCCACCTGAAAATCTAAATGTTTAGCAACTTAGATGAAGGAAAAAAATATATAGACATTCAAAATAAATGTAAACTAGAAAAATTAAGGGTCATCGCAGAATCCCAAAGCAAACCAGGCAATGGATGCTTGTGTCATCTCTCTTCCAATGGAAACCTCTGTCCTGCACAGGCCGTCCCTAACAGCAGGAGAGGGATCCCACAGAATCATAACCATAAATAATGAGGAATCAGTAAGTGGTTATATAATACCATGCAGGTCATTAGCACAACAACCCATCCATCCAATGTTAGTATTCATTTAAAGGGGAGAGTAACTGATCTAATGATCACAGCTTGATAAGATTCCATAAGGTCAGATTCCACTGCTCTGGAAAAAACTCTGAGAATTAATTTAATTTCCAGAATATGTTTCTCACCCAAGGAAATAATGTACTGACCAGCTAAATGGTCAATGCTCTTGGCAGTTGCAGTTCTCACTGTATTGTCCTTCTCTTTCCTTTTCAGCATTAGTCATTTTCTCACATGTGCTTTTCTATCACCGTCTCTCAACAGCCTCCTATCAATTTTCATTAGTAAGTTGGGGAAATGATTACTCTCACCTCCAAGGTGTTCATACCCAAATAATTTTAAAATTTACAAGTGCAAAAGGTAATGGAAAAATGGGCACAGAATTCAACAGTAGAGGGAGGATTAAGGGACAAAGATTCTCCTGTGTCTAAAGAACAGTCAACAGGCGTTATACACATTTAGTTACACAAGCACGCATGTGCACACGTGTGCACACGCACACACACACACCCGTCCCCTCACCCTCATTATTATTTTAAGGGCTGGTTGTTTATTTATTATTTATTTGTTTATAACTGGCAGAAGCTCCTTCCTCCCTAATCAAGAGCTTTCATTGTTCCATCCCATCTAAAGTTTGGGGCATATAGTCATGGATCCAATATCAGCCCATCTTCCCTTGGGGACTGACTCAGTCAAGACTTTGCAAAGCAGAAAGTAGCAAAGGTACAAGAAATAAAACATGAGCCCAATGTCCTTTGGGTTTGGTGCTCTGGGACTCCAGTCAAATGAAATTGTTGAAAATCATTGCAACCTGCAAATGTGCCAACCGAGGAAATAAAGAAGGCCCACAACATTAAATTGATTAGCCACAATATCACAGGAAGAAAGCAGATTGGTTTAAAAAAAAAAATGTGGGCTGATAACTTATTTACACATAAGCTGTTTAAATGTATATAGATAAATATTTCCATAAAATGGTCATGTTTGCATTGGAAGCTAAGCAGTAACCTTGAGCTCCTGATGAACAATATTTGTAGCTGGTTATTCCCATTCAAAAGAAATGGAAAAAATACTCTTCTAAATTAACAATGCTTTTCACCTGAAAATGCCCTAAGATATTACACACTTAGCCCTTCTACATCCATTTCCCCTACTCTCACAAAAAATAAAGGTACCTGCAGAGATTGAGCATGTTAATGTGGTCTTTGATCCCTTCCACCTCATCCTTTAGAACTTCCCTTAAGGTGAACACATCCCCATCCAAGTATGCGATGAGTCCCTCACAAACGACCCTCCAAAACTTCAACAAAGTCAATGAAAATTGTACCTGCATATGCATATGAGAAGATATTTACAGAAAATTAGTCTCACAGCACTGAGAAGAGCTTAGCACTAAAATATTAAGTTGACTTAGCCTTGAAGGACTAAAGTGTGGTATGTTAGCACATGTGGTAAAATGCCTAATAGCCTGTCCATGTGGTCTGTCTAAACCCTTGCCACCAACTTTACTTCTAAACATAGATACAACAAGTAGCATTCCCTTTTTGTCATACCTATTTCAAAAAACCTAAAAAGAATCCTATTTTATTCATGGAACTATGCTTCCATTAGGAATTGCTTTTGACACTTGAGAAAAAAAATCAGACATAGCCAACAATATTTCATTAAAACAAGAAGACCACTATAAATCCTTACAATGAATCAGATAAGAAAATTAGGCTTCATGTACTATGAACTGAACCCAAGTATACCATGTTGGTTACACAAGATAGTTCCATGTTAATAAGCTAATAAGAAACTGACATGTGAGCTAAAATAAGTGTTTTAGCTGACCATTCCAATTACTTTATTACTGTATTCAAAATAGGGGTTCCAAAAAAGTTTGTTGTTGATGATAGTGGTGGTAGTGGTGGTGTGTTTCCACTACAAGGTATTTGTATTTTATAGAAGCGGCTCATGTGATTTCAATGTGTGACCACAGCTGAAAACCACTGTTTTTAAAGTAATAACTTTTAAAATCCTTCTTTCATCTCCTTCACCTTTGAAATTCTCTTTCTCAGTTTATTTAAAGCTAACAGTGAAAATTTTTGGTTTTCAAGCAAAGGCAGGTCCCTGGCAACACCTACAACAGTGAAAGCATTCCTTCTTTGCCTTGGCTATAAATATGTGAATGTAGAATTGGCTGCTTTTAGAACTCTTCACAGTCTATTAGGAAGATCGAAAAACACTTTGCTGATTATTAGCATACACCTTTTTTTTTTCGGGTCAAAACATGTCTCATAGAACTACTACACCAATAAAAATAGTATCAAAAGAAGGAAACCAAGGTGTATTAATTAAACAACAAACTGTAAAGCAGATAAGGCCAGTACTGATATTTCAAGGTAAAAAGAATGATAACAATGTTAACGAACATTTACTATTGCAAAGCACTGTGCTAAGCTCCTGACACACATTATCCCTTTTAATCCTCAGAAGACCTTATGAGTGGCCACTATTAATATCCCAGTTTTTCAGATGAAAAAAAAAGGGGCCCAGACGGCTAAGTCACTTACCCAACATCACCCACTACTAAGGACCACAGCTAGAATCTGAACCCAGGTAGTCTAACTCCAGTGCCCTCACCAATAACAATAATGATGATGATGATGATGATGATGAGTGTGATAAATAGTAGCAGCTAACAACCACCCCCACCACTGGAGCAGTGGGTAAACTGTCACGGCTGGTTATTTGTTTAAGAAAAGATGTAATCTGAAACTACAGGAAAATTTGATTGACTTTTCTGCCAAGTATTTACACATTTTAAAACTTAAACAGCACAAAATTAGCCTTAAATGAGTGAACAATAGTAAGTGGGTAAATTAAAGTTTTAAATAATAATAATATATTAATGATTCCTCCCAGCTTGGACAATCAACATGTATTATTATTCTTTCATGGATCTCTCCAGTTATCCTTTCCCAAAAGCTGACAAATATGTACACTCCAGTTTATAAGCAAAACCCAAAGGTGACCACTAACGCAGAATAGTGGCCTCAGCGTCAAAATCACAGGATTCAGAGCTTTCACATCGTTTTGACACTATGTTCTAATCAGAATAAATAGGAAATACACACATGCACACACACATACACATTTCTAATAAATATTTCTGTTTCCAACCTTTCATAATTATCCCTCGTGCTTTACCTTCTAATGCCAAGGTGGTCATTGAAACTTGTCAGGACAAGAAAAACAAAACATTTAAAAATTGATCAATGCCTAGGGGCTTCCCTGGTGGCGCAGTGATTAAGAATCTGCCTGCCAATGCAGCGGACACGGGTTCGAGCCCTGGCCCGGGAAGATCCCACATGCCGTGGAGCAACTAAGCCCATGCGCCACAACTACTGAGTCTGAGCTCTAGAGCCCGCGAGCAACAACTACTGAGCCCACGTGCCACAACTACTGAAGACTGTGCGCCTAGAGCCTGTGCTCCGCAACAAGAGAAGCCACCGCAATGAGAAGCCCGTGCACTGCAACGAAGAGTAGCTCCCACTCACCACAACCAGAGAAAGCCCACGCACAGCAACGAAGACCCAACACAGCCAAAAATTCTTTTTAAAATAAATAAATAAATTTATTTTAAAAAATTGATCAATTCCTAATTATAGGTAAGGACTACTTTCCTGCCACCAAACTTATCGACAGGATAGAAGCCACCACAGCTTCTGACTAACACGGTCAATCTCTCTACTATCAATTCATTACCTACGGGCTTCTTTGCAGAGGTGAGACACCAGGAGGATAGGGACCAGGGCCTTTTGAATATAAGGAATTCCTGAAGCATGCCGGGCTATACCAAAATAAATAAATAAATAAGGGCTGCAAGAATTAACTATACAGTGTTCTAAAGTATCCCTGACAGTGGCTCCCTCTGAGGATTTTACCAGTAAAATTATGAAAAAGAGCAGGTTGACTTTTTTTTTTTAAATTTCAGGAAAAGGAATTAAAATAATAACTAGCCACCACCTATTTCCACTATAATTTCATAAAACAAAAGGGCGTTTAGGATAGTAAAAGAAGAGAAAGGACAAACCTAGAAATCCTTCCTTAAAAAGGAGGGTGGCAATCCTCCACACATAGGTACACACGCGTGCGCGCCTGCACACATGCGAGCACAGACACACACAGAGATGTGTTTTCTCTCGATCTTGCTTCCCTTCTACTTCTTTTTCACTTTGCCCAGTACCAGTAACAACTTTTCCACGAGTCTGTATTTGGGAATCTCCGAGCCGCATCACTCCTTTGTGCCAACATTTCTAGCATGGATAACAGACGTCCAGCTGTAATGACAGTACTAATTTCCATTGTATGTAGACGACTGCAAAAGCTGAGAAGATAATCATATACCCTGCATTAGTACAGGAGTACCTCACTCTATGGCAGCCATGGAGCCTTTACAAATCCTGTAACATAAAAATCCTCATAAAACTTTATACATAACTCCATTCAAGGACTTGCCACATTACATTGGGACCTTTTTTTTTTTAACCGATGCATCATGTGTCTTGTTCTTCTTTTAATACCCAGCCCCTAAAAGAAGTTTCTAGAATATGGTAGGCACATAATAAATGCAGGTTGAGTCAATAAATTCTACATATTGAATCTTATTTCCCCATATTTTTAACTGTAAATTAGAACTTTATACCTCTAGAAATAAAATTATACTGAAGAATAGAGAAAAAGGTTTAATATAACATATTTAATAGAATAAATTATTTCCTAATATTTTAATAATACCAAGTCATGAAATGCAAATTTTAAAACTAAGATGGACTAAGTGTAAGTCAGACAGAGAAAGATGGATATTGTAGGATACCGCTTATATGTGAAATCTAAAAAAGTCAAACTCAGAGAAAGAGAGACTAGAATGGTGGTTACCAGGGGTGGAAGGGTAGAGGAAATGGAGAGATGTTGGTCAAAGAGTATTAACTTCTAGTTATAAGATGAATAGGTTTTGGGGATCTGATGTACAGCATGATGATTATAGTTAAGAGGGCTATATTATATACTTGAAAGTTGCTAAAAGAGTAGATCTCAGATGTTCTCACCACAAAAAAGAAATCATAATTATGTGACCAGATGGAGGTGTTACCTAACACGATGCTGGTAATCATTTTGCAATATATGAGTGTATCAAATCAACATACTGTACACCTTAAACTTACACAATGTTATATGTCAATTATATCTCAAAGAAACTAGAAATAAATAAATAAAATTTTAAAATAGGATGGTTTTTAATGATACATTTATGAAAGTAAAAAGAAAAAAAAAAAGTCCAGCTGACTTGACAAAAATCTAACTAAAAAATGCACGATTCCTTAGTTCTTTGAACTATCTGCCCCTATTAATATCCAAAAAGATAATGTCTTACTTTCTAACACTTTCTAAAAAAAAAATCTGGCTGACTTTTAAAAACAAACAGAGTGGTTTATATTCACAGATGAGAGGAAAATGCAACAGAAAAAAATATTCAAAATGAAGGTGAATGCACAAAACTAATGAAATAGTATTACTTGGAATGCCCTTCATAGCAAAAATATCCTAATAATTTTGTCAAGTGTATCATTAATAAATGAAAAGTGGGAGATCTGGTGCAAAGAGCACAGGCTTTGCATTCATTCACCAAATATTCACTGAACACTCACTGAGGTCTAAGCACTGCAGGGATATCACAACGAAGAAAAGAGACAAAAAACCCCTCTCTCACAGAGCTTTACATTCCAACAGCAGTAGACAAATAACTGCAACTAAAAATAATAAATACATTGTATGGTATATGCTCTGGGCAAAAATATACAGGGCAAGGGGGATGAGGCATGTTGCGTTGGAGGGTATGATTTTAAGTGGAATATTAACCTGAAATATGGCATTTGAGCAAATACTTGAAGGAGGTGAGGTAGTCAGCCAAGGGGGTATCTGGGGGGAAAGTGCCTGAGCAGAGGGATAGTAAACGCAAAGGTACCCTGGCAGCAGGGAGTGTGCAGGTGAATCTGAGGATCAGCAAAGAAGCGAACATGGCTGGAGCCTGAGTGGAAAGCAGGGAGATGGGTCAGAAGAGTAAGGGACGAGGAGTGCAGGAGATCATGTTGGGCCTTGGGAAACACTGTAAGGACTTTGGCCTTGACTCCAGTTCTGAAATGGAATCACACCTTTATGCTTTACTAGGAGATACTGGACAAACCACTTACTTCTCTGAGCATTAGTTTCCTTATCTGTAAAATTGAGAAAATGTACTGCACAGGGTTGAGTGAGAAGTAAATGAATAAGTGTTTTGTAGGCTGTAGAGTGCTTTCCAAAAGTACTTCCAAAAAGTTATCCTTTATTTGACAAACGTCTATCAAGTACCTACAACATACAGTATGGAATCAATTCCCTATTTTATAAGTCCTGTTAAAACTATTTTCTGTATAGAAAGACTTACATTTACTTTTTTGGCACATCTTCAAAATTACTTTAAAAGCATTTACAAAATAAATTCTAAAATAAAGTTTTAGAAATATTAATTTTTGAAATTTTATCGAATAATACCAAAGTTCAATTAAACAAAGGCCATCTATTTAAAACCCTCAGATAGGGACTTCCCTGGTGGCGCAGTGCTTAAGAATCCGCCTGCCAGTGCAGGGGATGTGGGTTCGATCCCTGATCCGGGAAGATCCCACACGCTGAGAAGCAACTAAGCCCGTGCGCCACGACTACTGAGTCTGCGCTCTAGAGCCCGCGAGCCACAACTACTGAAGCCTGTGCGCCTGGAGCCCGTGCTCCGCAACGAGAGAAGCCACTGCAATGAGAAGGCTGCGCACCGCAACGAAGAGCAGCCCCCGCTCGCCGCAACTAGAGAAAGCCCGTGCAGAGCAACAAAGATACAACGCAGCCAAAAATAAATAAAATACAAAATAAATAAATTTTTTTAAAATGCTGTGAATTCAGAGCACAATGATAAAAATAATTTATTAAAAAAAACCCCTCAGATAACCACAATTTGTCTTCTCTCCCACATTTGGCTTTTAAGATAAGGAGTAAATCATAAAATCATAATCTGATTAAAAAGTAATTAATAGAACAAACTTCTGGGATGTGCCCAAGAGTCAGCACTATTAAAGCCCAATTTTCAGCCAGGTTCAAAAGTATGAGCAACAAAAATCTTCAAAAAGACTACTTTCACTTGTGCCATGATTATAAGGTAAGAAATAAATTAATGGGATTACAGATTTTTCAGCAAGCACTTACCCTTCAGTTGACCCTCCCCCACCAAAAAAAAAAAAACTGCAATAAAAGAACACATTATTTTCGAGTATTCAGCTAGTTGACCCGCCTCCCCCCAAACCCCTTCCCAAGGGATTACTTCTACAAGGGCTAAAAATGGCCTATCTACTTTCCATTTGTTTTGAGGATTAACATCAGGAGGAATCAGTTCAGAAAGAGATGAACCTCAGCTATTTTAACAGTATGATATGAGGTTTAAAAACAAATTAAATAGACATATATCACATTAACATCAATTAAGCCCATGTCTGGTACTTCACAACTTATAGCTGACACCAAAGATATTAAACTTTTTTTAAAAAAAGATTTAAAGTACAAAAAAGAGTCAATCCAATGTTGCAATGCCAGCTTAGAGATGCTATTTCTGAACCTCAGCTGGGAGTTTTAAACATGAGACCTTAAGCTCCTGAGAGTGACACAGGACTGAGAGAGTACATTGGAATGGCCTCTAATCCCAAGAGTAAGAAAGAGTGTATATGTACAATTAAAGTCATAATCTGGGCAATAAAATCCAGTGATGGCATGTAGTACACCATACTAATTGTGGAATGTGCCTATGCTTCATACAAATTAACAGAAATTAAATATAAATGTAAAGCCCATATATAAGATTTGAGGGAATCCAAAATTCAGATTTGAAATACCATACTAAGAAAAATGAAATCCATTTTGAAACCTTATTTCTTATTATGCATAAAAACAGTACTGTCAAGTATAAAACAACAGAGAGACAGGAACTTACACGTATGTACTCATGTATTATGTACATATGTATGCAAAATTGTGAGTGCCTGACTCCAAAATGGAAACTTAGAGAAAAGTAGTACAGAAATTTTGTGAAAGACAAAGAATGTACCTGGAAAGCTTAACACCTTCAGAGCAGAGAAGCATTTTAAAACACTAAATAGTAAGATATGATACCAGTTAGAACCAGAATATTTATGACAGAAGTCCCTTCTTTGCTACTGACTTCCTGGCTACAAATATCTGTCACCAAAAGTAGGAAGAGTCATTGAAACCTGAAGATAAGCATGCAAATGAGGCAATTCTAAGCACAAGCCTCTTTACTGAATCTAGATATAGTTCAGCATTCTATACCCAATGTGGTATCCCAGGGCTTAGCTAAACATGCCACTGGGTAGTACAAACATTTTTTCTTCAGTTATACTAAAAATGACTTTTAGGAAACATATTCTACAACTGTATCTTCCACTTAAGGAGCCAGACCAAATATGAAAAATAAGATCTGGCGTTAATAAGAGTAATAAAATTAACACTAAGCAGGGCACCTAAGTTTACTATCTCGAAAGTTTGTCAGTTGTAATTCTGGAGGAACATCACAGAAATGTTTACAATGCCAAATTAAGTTGATTTCTTTCAGCACAATTTCTTTCACAATTAAAAATTGGAAACTTGAAAAAAATATAAACTCATTCTGAATTCTTCCAAATGGCTGAGATTATTCTTCAGGTCCCACACTTTGAAGTCGGGGGCCTGGGTTCTAATCAGGCTCCACCGTGTACCAGCTTGGCAATTTGGGGAGTAGGATGGCAGTTAAGACAATGGGCTACAAAATCAGACTGCCAGAATGCTGGATTCCAAGCCTGGCTTTGCCACTTCCTAGGTGGAAAACCAGAGGTGAGACTGAGCGCATTCGTTTCCTCATGTAAATGAGGGCATAAGAGTAGTACCTACCTCATATGATTGACTTAAGGATTAAGTGAGTGAATAAAAATAGAACAATGTCTGGAACACTTTAGGTGCTTAATAAACTTTAGCTGCTACATTGTTGTTGTTAAAAAGCACTGCTGAGCCTACCCTTTGCAAAATGAATCTAAGAAGAGTAGCTCTGTCACAGTGACAGCTCAAGCATTTCATAAGATAATACATAAAATGCTTCACACAATGCCTGGCACATGGAAAATGTTCCATAAATGTCAGCTTTCTAAAAAATACCTAACAAATGAACAACATAAATTGATGACACATGTAGGGTTTCTTTCCTCCCCTTTTGTGTGTGTGTGTCCAATTGTGTAAGCCATATTTGAAGAAAATAATATTGAGCTTTTGACCTACTAATATCCAGTGAGATTACTTTGAAATAAAATTGTAATTTGATTAGAGGAAAGGTGAAGATGCTGACTCAATTCAATACGTGAAATGATTCCGCCGTCAGGACATGCATCAGCAATGTGTCAAAATCCTGAAGGGTGAAGAGAGTCAGCATTTGGATGAACGAATGATGGCCTAACAGAGCACTGGGAACAGAAAAGCAAGAATTTATGAGAAGTACAACAAACTGGAGGAGCACTGCCAAGACCGGGACACACCAGGTTCTCACACATTCTCAAAGATCCCTTCAGATACAATCAGGTTTATGCAAAGTTCGCAAAGGAAAGAAAAATAAACAGTGTTTCACAGCTTTGCCCTTCAAGCCTAAATTTTAAAATAATATTAGTATTCACAGATGTTAATACTTATAAATTTTAGCTAAAAGTAATAACAGTAATTTACACTTAACGCGTTGTTTACAATAACATATTTATAACAAACATTACTGACCTCCCACTAAAATAACATCAAGTACTGAACCACTTCAAAGTATTTTGTAAACCTTTTTTCTTTTCCACACACTCTGTTATTTAAAGATCTAAGGTATTAGTTAAAATTCTGCAAACTTTTTATAGCCTCCTACAAGGCTTCAGGCTAAGTCTGGAAGGAATATGATAGGTAGTTTCAGCCTTCCCAGAACAAGTATTCACTTAGAATCTACTATGTTTAACTTAATAATCAATCATTCATTCATTCATTCCACAAATATTTACAGAACACTTTTTACATGCCAGGCACTAGTTTAGGCCTTAAGTACACATTTCTGAGCAAGATCAAACAAGATTCTAGCCTTCATGAAGCTTACAGACTGAAAAGGAAGAAAACCTAATTAAATGGTCATATACATAAATATAAAACAGGCTGCACTATGAAGAAAAGGTACAAGGTACTATAAGAGCATATACTGCAGAGAATAAAAAAAGAAATGATGCTTATCCTCAAAAAAATTCAGTCTGGTGGGAAGCAAGATTAACATATGTAAATAAGAGCAAAAAATAAAGAAAAATGCAATTAAGTACCTAAATTTCATGGACTAAAAGACAGGAAAGTAAAAGTATTTAGCGAGGACCTAAAATATTCCAGCCAGGGTCCTTCCATGTGTTCTCTCATTGAGGCCTTGCAAAAATCCTGAAAGGTAGGCATTAATATTCCCATTTTACAGATAAGAAAACTGAGGCTGCAAGATATTCAGTTTTATTAGTATGGGCCAATAACCATGGTGTAGAAGCAGTTTCATTATACAGAACCAGAAGGTATGATAACTTTACATCAAAATGGAATCCTTCTTTGACATTAATTTGGACAGATATATGTGGCAACAGGAATGTGGAGACCAGAGCAATGAATCTGTCCTCCTCATCCTCTACTTCCCTTATTACAGCCCACCTCCAACTCTCCAAGGCACACGGTATTTTCACAATCATACCCTGTGCTCATGACCTTTCCACACTTACAAATATCTGCCTTGTCCTCTGAAAATATAGTTGATTACCCTGAATGCTAAAGGGCTAATGGGTTTAACCCCACAAAGAAACATATTTATACTATTGCAAAGACTTCATAAACAATAACAAAATGGCTTCACCCAATGGTCTAATTTGAACAATGGAAATTTCAAACAAAATGGGCAAGTTACTTGGAGCCCCTCCAGCGACATCTGTATTACTTTCACGTCATCATAAGGCAAGCCTTATCAACAGATCTTGGGCAGGAATAAAAGAGCACATCTTGACAAAAAGAGAAAATATCTTTCTTTTCTTCCAGTTTTATTGAGATATAATTGACATACAGCACTATACGTGTCTAAGGTGTACAGCATAATGATTTGATTTACACACATCATGAAGTGATCATCATAATAAGTTTAGTGAACATCCATCATCTAATATAGATACAAAGTTAAAGAAATAGAAAAAAAATTTCTTTTCTTGTGATGAGAACTCTTAGGATTTACTCTCTTAACAACTTTCACATATAACACACAGCAGGGCTAATTATATTTATCATGTTGTACATGACATCCCTAGTACTTATTTATCTTATAACTGGAAGTTTGCACCTTTTGGCTGCCTTCACCCAATTCCCCCTTCCCTCACCCTCACTCACCTCAGCCTTAAAAAGATGAAATATCTATTCTGAAGTTTAAAAAATTTACATTGTTCGTTCATACCATTAGTGCACACTGAGTTCACAAAGTTAACTAAGCAATAGCTTCTGAGCCATTGCCCCTCCCTGAAGTCCAAAGTCTTGAGAGTTACCAAGCACTGCATGCAAACGACAACGTCTCTTTGGAAGGGTAAAGTGCAGCAAGCTCAGCAGAGTTTTGAATGACATTCATCCAGAGCTTGGAAATTCTCATACTACCTAAATTGGAAAAAAAAAAAAATATATGCACCAGATTCTCTGTGGGAATAGAAAGCACATGCTAAAATGTGTATGTTTCCAACTTCCAATAAAACCAGATGCTTTATCTATATAGATTGTTCATAGATCCAGATGGGCCAGGAGAACCTCATTCACACAACTCTCATTAGAGTATTTTTCAAAATCCATCCTCTATTGAAAATACCATGATCTCCTACAGACAATCTGCCCTTTTAGGATCTGCAACACTATAAACAATGTCAAAATATATTAGTTCATGAATGAATAAATCAAAATAAACGAGAGTCACCAAGGACAGATCAGGTATGAAAAAAAAGAAACACATTTTCAAGAGCCATTTCCTGTTTCACAATAAATAGTTCTTTCTGAAAATCTTGAATGAGTCACCCTTTCCCAGCCATATCATGTATACATAATAATAGTAATAACTTAGTAAGCACTTACTCTGAGACAGTCACTATTCTAAGCAGTTTACATGTATTAACTCATGTAATTCTTTCTACAGTATTGTGCAGGAGGCATTATTATCCTTATTTTACATACAGGAAATTGAGTCCCAGAGAGATTTAGTAACTTGCTCTCGGTCACACAGCTGGAAAGGAGCCCTGCTGAGCCTCAGACTCAGGCAATCTGGCACCTATACACTGTATCACTTCTGCTAGATAGTAACATGAGTTGGCTTATCAATAACCAATTTTGTTTTTTCATCTCATACCTACAACATACACTAGAGGGACTATCTGAAAAGGTTAATCCTCTTAATAGATTCTATAATATAGACTGAGGCAGGCATGAGCTCAGTGATCTATCTCCACTTTGACCAAACAAAATGCAAGTACCAGGGGTTATACAGATTCTCTAGCTGGCTTGTTATTTCTGTTAATATTTAAAGGACCTCTTTATGTTGGTGTTAAGTCTCTCAAATGATGATTACAAGTCTTCTCTGGCCTTCCAACATTCTCCTTTGCGCCTAAGCTGCCTTGCCTTAAAGACTTCAACATTCTTTCTGTTTGGCTTTAATTTACTTTTCAGGGAAATGTAATGACACAGAGGTTTAGCTGTTGCATTTTGTTCTGGAACACCTGACATTTGTTGATCCTTCATATGTTTTCATAAGATGAGTCAAACTGAGTGTTCAACCCTTTGTTATCACTGGCAGGGCCTAAGGTCAAGAAGACATCCAGCAGGTAGATGGCAATGCGACTTAAGGGAAGCACGAATAGGACAAGGAATAAACAAAGGAAAGGTAAGAAGACATTTTAGGCAGGAAGAAAATGGAGGTTAAGAGTGAGCACACTGGGGCTTCCCTGGTGGCACAGTGGTTAAGAGTCCGCCTGCCAATGCAGGGGACAGGGGTTCGAGCCCTGGTCCAGGAAGATCCCACATGCCGCAGAGCAACTAAGCCCGTGAGCCACAGCTACTGAGCCCACATGCCACAACTACTGAAGCCCGCGCACCTAGAGCCCGTGCTCCGCAACAAGAGAAGCCACTGCAATAAGAAGCCCACACACCGCAGGGAAGAGTAGCCCCCACTCGCTGCAACTAGAGAAAGCCAGCGTGCAGCAGCAAAGACCCAACGGAGCCAAAATAAATAAATTTTCTTTTAAAAAAAGAAAAGAGTGAGCACATTATATGGGAAATATGAGAAGATATGCAAGACTGACTGGATAGAGGAGATAGTTGATTGGGAAGAGTAGGAAACCAGAATGAAGAATTAGAACAGATCTGGCCTCGAAGGATAGTAATCTACATGGTAATCTGGGTTTCATGCAGCTGACAACAGAGATCTGTTGGGCAGGAGCAAACACGATAAGTGTTTTAGAGAGGTTTGGACAGAGGCAATTAAATTAGCCAAAACTCTGTCACCAAAACCAAGCATGAAGAGTTATGATGGCCTACACTACACTGATGGCAATGGAGGAATGGAAGAAAAGGAAGTCTGAGATACATTTAAAAGATGGGAACAAAGGGATTTTTTTTTTTTTTTGGTCATACTAGATATAATGAAAAGGAAAGACAGTCAAAGATTACTAATGTTTCCAGGTTGACAGAATGATGATACTGTTGATAAAAATGGAATCACCAGAGAGGGTTTATAAAGGAAGCTCATGTATTTCAGTGTTGGGGACAATGGAGTGTGAGGTTAACTCCAGGGCATGCAGGGGAGGAGAAATTCATGACAGTATTGGAAACATGGGGCTAAACTAGAGAATAGAGATTCCAGAATTGTCGCATAAAGGTGAAAGTTAGAGAAACAGATAAGCTCAATGACAAAGCAAATGGAGAACTAAGAACAGAAGGTTAAAAATAGAACCATAATGGAGAGATATACCATGTTCTTGGATTGGAAGAATCAACATTGTGAAAATGACTATACTACCCAAAGCAATCTACAGATTCAATGCAATCCCTATCAAACTACCACTGGCATTTTTCACAGAACTAGAACAAAAAATTTCACAATTTGTATGGAAACACAAAAGACCCCGAATAGCCAAAGCAATCTTGAGAACGAAAAATGGAGCTGGAAGAATCAGGCTCCCTGACTTCAGACTATATTACAAAGCTACAGTAATCAAGACAGTTTGGTACTGGCACAAAAACAGAAATATAGATCAATGGAACAGGATAGAAAGCCCAGAGATAAACCCACGCACATATGGTCACCTTATCTTTGATAAAGGAGGCAAGCATATACAGTGGAGAAAAGACAGCCTCTTCAATAAGTGGTGCTGGGAAAATTGGACAGGTACATGTAAAAGTATGAAATTAGAACACTCCCTGACACCATACACAAAAATAAACTCAAAATGGATTAAAGACCTAAGTGTAAGGCCAGACACTATCAAACTCTTAGAGGAAAACATAGGCAGAACACTCTATGACATAAATCACAGCAAGATCCTTTTTGACCCAGCTCCTAGAGAAATGGAAATAAAACCAAAAATAAACAAATGGGACCTAATGAAACTTAAAAGCTTTTGCACAGCAAAGGAAACCATAAACAAGACCAAAAGACAACCCTCAGAATGGGAGAAAATATTTGCAAATCAAGCAACTGACAAAGGATTAATCTCCAAGATTTACAAGCAGCTCATGCAGCTCAATAATAAAAAAACAAACAACCCAATCCAAAAATGGGCAGAAGACCTAAACAGACATTTCTCCAAAGATATACAGATTGCCAACAGACACATGAAAGAATGCTCAACATCATTCATCATTAGAGAAATGCAAATCAAAACTACAATGAGGTATCATCTCATACCGGTCAGAATGGCCATCATCAAAAAATCTACAAACAATAAATGCTGGAGAGGGTGTGGAGAAAAGGGAACCCTCTTGCACTGTTGGTGGGACTGTAAACTGATACAGCCACTATGGAAAACAGTATGGAGGTTCCTTAAAAAACTACAAATAGAACTACCATACGACCCAGCAATCCCACTACTGGGCATATACCCTGAGAAAACCATAATTCAAAAAGAGTCATGTACCAAAATGTTCATTGCAGCTCTATTTACAATAGCCAGGACATGGAAGCAACCTAAGTGTCCATCATCAGATGAATGGATAAAGAAGATGTGGCACATATATACAATGGAATATTACTCAGCCATAAAAAGAAATGAAATGGAGGTATTTGTAATGAGGTGGATGGAGTTAGAGTCTGTCATACAGAGTGAAGTAAGTCAGAAAGAGAAAAACAAATACAGTATGCTAACACATATATATGGAATCTAAGGAAAAAAAAAAAAGGTCATGAAGAACCGAGTGACAAGACGGGAATAAAGACACAGACCTACTAGAGAATGGACTTGAGCATATGGGGAGGGGGAGGGGTGAGATGTGACAGGGTGAGACAGTGTCATGGACATATATACACTACCAAATGTAAAATAGATAGCTAGTGAGAAGCAGCCGCATAGCACAGGGAGATCAGCTCGGTGCTTTGTGACCACCTAGAGGGGTGGGATAGGGAGGGTGGGAGGGAGGGAGACACAAGAGGGAAGAGATATGGGAACATAGGTATATGTATAACTGATTCACTTTGTTATAAAGCAGAAACTAACACACCATTGTAAAGCAATTATACTTCAATAAAGATTAAAAAAAAAAAAATAGAACCATAAAGTGGCTAGAAACAAGATAAAGAAAACTTAACAACGAGGCAGAAAGCTCAGTGTGGGATGGGACAGAGAACCAAGAAGATGAAGTGTCAACCAAAAACAGTAAGTAGAGCTTCTAATCCACATCCAATGCTAACAGTGTATGACTGACATACAAGTGGAAAAAACGTCCTCTGTAGTCTTAAAGAAATTCTCCTGATGCTAATGAAACAAACAAAACAAGTTCCCAAAGAGGTCTGAGAGCTACCCAATGAAATCAAAGACTTGGGAGACTGGGACAGGGCTAGTTGTAATTTGGCTTTGATGTGGTTTTTATCAAATTAAGAGAAGAAACAAGAGGGAAACGAGAAGATGAAAGAGGAAAAAAATTAAGTCCATTCAAGCTCTTAGACACTCAGGAGTTTTAACCTACATGCTTTTGATTTCAATATTTAATTTTAATTCGTAATGTCAAAAAAAATTGCATGAAAAAAGCCAAGGTGAAGAGAGAAGAGCAAAAGGTGAAGGTAAGGAATTTGGATTTAATTCCAGATGCAGTGAAAACCCATGGCAATGTTAAAGCCTGAGGGAGAGACATAGCATACGATTTCTACTTTTAAAAAGATTACTCTGGTCACTATGAGCTGAATGAATGGAAAAGGGGCAAGAGAAGAAGTAGGAAAACCAATTAGACCACTGGTATATAAAAGGCTACTGCTATGAGTCGCTATAATGACTGGAGACAAAGTGGACAAATTAGAGATATATATTGGACGTGGCATCAAAAGTACTTGCTGATAGTAACCGTTCTGGGGGGAGGGTATGAAGGTGACTTGAAAGTTAGAAACAGAGAGGAATCAAAGATGACTAGTGGTTGTCTGCTTGGAATAGCTGGGTGAACAGAGGAGTCGTTAAGTAAAAAAGAAATAGTTTGGTGGGGGAAATCAAGTGTTCCACTGAGACTGCGTTAAGTTAGAGATGTTTAGGAGACACATAGCTGAAGATGTCCAGTCAGTAACTGTATATACAAGACCAAAGTTTGAGTAAAGTCAGAGCTGGAGATACAAATGTGGAAGCCAACAGTACATAAATGGTCTTAAAGCCAATGGCATAGATGATATCACCTATGGTAAGAGTGCAGAAAGTGAAGTACAAGGAGCCCTGAAAAATATAACACATACAAGTGGAGTAGAGAAGGAAGAACCAGCAAAGAAAATGAGAAAAAACAGAGAGAGGTAGGAAGAAAATGTGAGGAGTGTCACAGAAGCCAAAGAAGAGTATGTTTCCCCAAGGAGGATGTGGACAAGTGTCAGGTGTTGCAGATAGACATGTGTTCATCAGGATTTGGAGGTGGCCTTGACAAGAAATTTCAATAAAGCAACAATAAAGGCAGAACCACACAACAGCAAGAATTTATGGACTCCTACCCTATGGCCCCACTGTAAACATAACTGTTTTTTCTTGTGTTTTCAGCTTCTATTCCTGCCTTCAACTGCTCTGTGCCAAGTTCAAACTTAGGGGTTCTGATTGGTACAACACGTCACTCTCATCTGTTGGGTAGAGACTTTGGGTAGGATTACTGCCTGGGTCAAAGGCCTGCCTATCCATTGGATGGTCTTGGGTCAGGTGGCCACTGATCCAATCATCTGAGACCAGACCACAAGGTTCTACATGACATCCTTTAGAAGAGGGTCTGTGGATATAATGGGCATTCTAAGTCTTGGCCTGTCTCTCTCTAATATACTTTACTCAAATTTAAAACAAAGATCAATGAATATTTTTACTGATGAAGGTCTAAGAAAGTTTATATATTATAAGCAGTTTACCTTTTCTTAACTTGAGATAAGCATCCAGGTGTTCAAGATATCATTGTTTTTAGATCTTATCATAAGTTTATAAAAACGATTTACATTCCTTTACCTTGGATAATACATTGAAGACAGTGATCATTTTAAGTGGAAAAACTACAACAGCAAAGAAAAACTATTTATGAATATGGAGTGAAATTATCTAATACATTTTTTAATCATTAAAGAAAAAATATGTACATGTGTTTTTAAAACTTTTACGATAAAATGTTATAAAGTGCAAGAAAAAGTTTTTTAATAGCATGCATTCATTCTCTATTTTAAAAAGGAAAAAAAAAAGTTTCCAACCAAAAACATTCGGGCCCTATAATTTCATCCCACAGGAAAGCTAAGCTAAAATGAAGGGAAAAAAGGGAAAAAAAACATCTAAAGGGAAGTTTACAGTGGAAACTCTGACAAATGCTTAACTATAGTGTCATGAACAGCACTGCTGTCATGTACTTATGTCTGTCTATATAGCCAGACACAAATGCGTACATCCTTCATTTCAATTAGTGGTCAAAAAAATAGAGGATCATGATACTTGAAGCTTACACTTCCACTGATGAACCTAAACAAAAAATTAAAACCATAAACACAAGCTGGAGCCAGAACACTCCTCAAACAATGCCTTTGCATTTGAAAGTAGAGCTGATATTAATTTACATTTGTATAGTACTCAAAAGATTTTCAAGGCATCCTTAAAATATATTACTTCATTTAGTGATCCTAACAAATCTATGAGTTAGACTGGCTAGGTTTGATACTAATTTTGCAATTGAGGAACCTGAGTTGCACCAAAGATGCACAATTTGCTCAAAATTATACACACAGCAGGTAACAGGGACCACATTCAAATCTATGTCTTGTAGGCTTCAAGAGGTCCACTTCTCCCTATACCAAAATTTACATTAATATAGCCTTTAATTAAAGGGTTTCAAATCCCTGCTGGAATTGGTTCAAATATCACATAAAATACTGTGACTTCTAAAACAGACTCAACTATTCACCCAAGTAATAATATTAACCAGGCTTTGATTATCAGTTCTGAGGTATTAGATGCCCTCCTATACCGGTATATTACCAGAAAGCCAATTTTGACAGTTCATTCATTATGCTATCATTTTTCCTAATGAACTCATTATAAGACTGCTGGTGGTCACTGTGTTTCCATCCTTTCTTAGAAGTTCCACTGATTCAAACCCATTAACAATCAGTAGTCATAAAGTAATCTATAAATTACTCATTCATGACATTCATGCATAAGATCATATCAATATATTTAACACAAACTTAACTAAGAGTCCAATAATAGCTGAAAATTAAAGAATGAGGTGAATCATTTAGATTGTAAAGTATTAGAGGGTCTGTTTTGTGACTTATACATACACCAAAAAGAAAAAAAATCAAATAGATCTCTACTTTTTAAAATGCTTATTTACAAGTATCAAATCTTTTTCTTAAATTTTAATAGGACATTTTATTTAACCCAATATATCTAAATATTATCATTCACCATGTAATCAATATAAAAATATTAATGAGATATTTTGCATTCTTTTTTCATATTAAGTCTGCAAAATCCAGTGTGCATTTTATACTTCCCAGCACATCTCAATTTGTATTAGCCTCATTTCAAGTGCTCAATAGTACCATGCATGCAGTGGCTACCATAATAGACAGAGCATATCTAAAGGAAACAAGGAAGGCTCCAGGCAAAATGAGCAGGTGCCAGAACTTTGTCCTTAATGCTCCTCTTCTCCCTTTCTCCACTGAGACACCTTCCTGCTTCCCCTTTCAGGACCCCAGTGTTTTGCTATTCACACTCTTGCTCTAGGAAAATAAGACAGCACAGGGCATGCAAATACATTATGATTCAAATTGCCCTAGATTTGCAACCTAAAATGCCATTTTACCAGTATCAAATCTTCTCCCTACTTCTCATTTAGTTTAATGGCTGTTCTCAGGAGTATCCTTTATGAAGTCCACAATATCTACTAAACATGTTTGGATCATAGCCATGATCTGGCATCTGCATCATTTCCTAAGAAAAATAAAATCTCATTTAGAAATTAAGACAGCATATAAAACTACTACTACTTCATATCTGCCTCAGCCAAACTCGATGCACCATCTAAAAGCAAATATGCAATGCAATAATATTAAATAATATGAATAACTACTATTTACTGAGCACTTGATACACTCCAGGAACTGTCAATCTGCTTTAACAATAACAAAAAAATAATAGCAGCTAACATTTACTGAGCCTTTAAAGAGAGCCAAGCAATGTTCTCTGTGGTTTACAGAAATGACCTCCTTACACCACACTTTACAAGCAGAGAAACTAAGATCCCCAGAGACTAAGCATTTTGCCCAAGGACACACTGGCAGTCAGGGAGAAACCCATCACCAGAGCCTCTGTTCCTTCTTCATCATGTGCAGGTGAAATGGGCTAATTTAAGTAAAGTGCTCAGAACAATGTCTGGCACATGATAAACACTCCATAAATGCTAATAATTGTTACCAATATTACTCAATCTTCATAACAATCAAGTAAAATAAAAACAGTAGAAGAAAAGAATAAGGAAAGCAAAAGGAAACTGGGAAGAGAGAAGGAAATAGATCCATAGGTAACACCTCCAGAAGAAACAAGTCAAAGCTTTCAGAAAGAATGGCCAAGTTCAATGATGACTGTCCAAAGGTTTATCTCTTTGTAATAAAATGTGTTTTTCTTTCATTTTACTGATTTGTTTATGTAAAAAAAAAAAAATTCAGTGATAGAAAAAGGAAATGGAAAGGGGAGAAGAAGGAATAAGGAAAATGAGGGAAAGAGAAGTTAGGTACATTATCTGTAAAAATTAACTGCCAAATAAATGCAAATCCTCATTTTAAGGCAGGCGCTTTCAAAGAAAGTGTAAGTGTAGAATAGCCGTAAGGTTAAGTATCTAATCTATCCACTACTGGATCCTACAGAAAAAGCACTTAATTAACGTGTATAATAGAGTTAAAAGCCCAAAAATCTACATGAGAGAAACAATGAATTCCAACTGGTACTGCTCTTAAGCAAAACATGGGCAAATGAATCAATCTGATTTAGCTTTGAGATTCTTCCAATACTCACTTGAGGCTGCTTTCCCGCCTCAAATGTGGAAATTATAACAACAAAAAAAGACATAGCTCAATTTCATTTAATACGTGGTTCATTTAATACTTGGTCATCTGTTGAAACAATAATAAGGAAACCAAAGAAGGGAAAATCAAATAAAGATTTTTATGATGTGGACACCGACCCTGTATAATTGAACACTGAGACTACTGTTTTCAACTGCTAAACATCAAATGAAAACTTCTGGTCTTCAGCAACCTAATATCCAACATCCAACCCTTTTTAAAAAAAAAAAAAAAAAAAGAATAAGGAAATTGAAACCCAGAGCAGTTAAGTCTCACAAAAAAGCCAAACAGTCCAGTGGAAAGCAAGTACATGCTGGAATAAGACATACTTGGAGTAGAATCCTGGTTCCCTCACTGACTAAATGTTGCCTCACTTTCCTCATCCAACGGGAGAATTATACCACTCTCCCAGCAAGCTGTGATGAGAAATAAAGAAAACAGAATGTACAACATTTAGCAAGTAATAGGCACTCAGTAAGTGGTAGCTATTGGTTTTAATGTTACTCCAATCTCCTTGCAGGTGGCTCAGAAGATGGCAGTTATCATTATGAATACAACCTTCTAGGGGGAGAGGACTGTATCTGCCTTAGACAGTTGGTATTGTACAGGGCCTGGAATAGAGTAGCCATTAAATACTGGAGGCAGGGAGGAAAGAAAGAAAGATTACACAAATAATGAACAGAAGAATTGATATTCAATACAGTTCTTCAAAATTCCTTCTAGAAGGCACTTATACCATATGTACAGTAACAATATGTACCATTTCATTGTTTTTTTCAAAATCAACTTAGGGAATTGCAACACCATGTATTTTTAAATGAAGTGGAACAGAAACAACATAATATAAACAAATGCATCTAACATAGTAAGTATAAGTTCTATTTCATTTAACTTTTATATTGGTTACATGTACACTGTTGCATTAATTGGGGGGGGGGGATGTGCATATATTGCGGTCAAACTGTAAAATGAATTCTTTACTGCAGGTAGCAAAAAATCAGAAAAACACCATCTTAGATTTTCTAGGATAGTTCCACTTTTATGTGATCTTGTATTTTTCAGTAAAGGTGAAATGAAGTATATTAACTAAATAGGATCTGAGTTTTATACATATGTGTGTCAAAAATCATGAAGAAAAATTAAATCTTTGCCAGACCCTAAGCTCCAACTATTGGTTTTGAAAATACAAACATGGTACCTACATGAAACCTAGAACTTGAAACATACATCCAAAACTGCACCAAGGAAGTCACCCTACAAAACTCAGGTGACACTAAAATCATACGGCTTAGCAGTTCTAAACCATAGTAACTTTTTTTTCCCGTCCAAAACACAAAAGTACTTTACTATAAACTCAAGATAATTTCTGAGCATTATTATTCTTTTGTGAGATAACACAAAATCATCATATGATATGCCTGAGATTCTCTATAGTGAGGCTAAAGTATCGAAGCAAATTGTACTGTGGGCAAAGCTCTCTGCTGAGCTTTCTAAAAAGAAAACTCAGGGAACTTCCCTGGTGGTCCCGTGGTTAAGACTCCGTGCTTCCAATGCAGGGTATTTGGGTTCGATCCCTGGTTGGGGAAATAGGATCCCACATGCCGTGCAGTGCGGCCAAAAAGAAAAAAAATAAATAAAAGAAAATAAAAAGAAAATTCAGGGTCTAAATCTATATATCACAAAAGCCAGAGCTTTGTTGTAATTTATGCCATATGATACCTAACTAGGCAAAAAAAAAATGCATTAAATGCTTAATATTTATCCTCTATTAAGTTAAAAAGTATAAAAGTAACACATTTAAGTAGAGAGCCAGGCAACTCTTGGGTGACAACGACCAAGCTGGCTAACGCAGCACACGCTGAGTACAACTAGTCTAGGGTATGGAGCATACAACCCTGCGAATCCATGCGAAGCTGACTCTATCCCTGATTTACCATGACAGCACACTAAATCACTTACCTTCTCCAGATCCCAATCTCCTTCTGGCTAAAGAAAACATTAAGAACAGTATCTATCTCCAGTCTGTTATTCCCATACTTCACAACAAAGACAAAAACACAGAGACACACACTCTGAGCTCTTTAGGAGATTAATTTCTCTCTAAAGTCAACTTGTCAGGTACTATTCAGGTGACAGCTCCATCTGTCTGGCCCCGAACATTCTCTTCTGTTCACTTAACACCTCACTAAATGAACTGACCCATTTGTTTGCCCACACTTAGGAATAAAGACCTGAACAAAACGTAACTTAAGTATTTGGTACATAGAGGTAAGACAAGGCTACATGTTTAACTCAAGCTATATAGTACCTAGCACCATACTGACAGCAAATTAAGAATCTTTTTGACAAATTTTAACTAAAAAAATTGTCTATAAGGATTAAGACCCTGAAAAAAAATTCTCCCTGAGCCATCAAGCTCTGTTCCAATTAGTGAAATGAAAGTGGTATGGAGAGAAAACCAATACATACGATCAAATATTGTTATGTCGAAATATATAAAACTATCATTTTTATAAGTCAAAAGTGGTCTTAGGCCTATATGAAATATAGGCAATTTCATTTGGTTCAACCTAAGAGAACGCCTTACTTTGTTAACAGCACTAAGACTAATGGTGTTAGTAGCATCAAAGGACAGTGGTCTCACACCAGAATACACATGCTTTGTCTTGTTTTACTTTTTGTTTTGTATTAAAATAAACTCAAAAGGAAAAACAATATAATAAACCCCCATGTACCCATCATCCAGCTTCTCTTTCTGACATTCTCTAAATGTCAATATTTACAATATCCTGGAAATTACACACTATGTAATTATCTAAACATACAAGATAAACTTGTCAGAATCAATTCAAAAATTCAACGTTCTACAAAATTCTATCAGGTTTATATGACTAAAAATGTTTGAAAACTGTCGCCATGGGGTATGTGTGATTTTGGACTCTATATAGATGGTATTCTGAAAGCATGAGTTTTGGTGAAATATTTTCTTAGTTGTTGAGTTCTGGCTTATATAAGAAAGGGGGGTAAATATAAGTTGGCATGAAACACATCTCACCAACTAGGACATCTGAAACTAACAGAGAGTAAGCCAGCTTTTTACAAAAGAGCAAATTTATTTGAACGCATAAAAATCCTAAAAAGTATTTAATTATAGTTACTTCTACGTACCAGACAAGGGCACAGGCATACACCTCTTGACAAGCATAACAGAATAAACTATTCATCAACAGTTTAACGTATCCAATGCCTTTTGTGAGCTGGGCCCCGACATATTTCCTTCAACACATATTTCTTGAGTATTTTCTGTGTATCAGACACTGCTCTATGCACTGATGATACAGCAGTGAACAAAAGAGATGAAGAGCCCCGCCCTGGTGGGGTTTATGTTCTAGCATCGGGCACAGATACTATTATAAATAAGAATGTTAGCTAGTATGTTAAAAGGGGATAAGTGCAATAAGAAAAAGAAAAAGAAAGCAAGGAAAGAGCAATGGGGAGGGCGGCGTGGTTACAATTTTAAGTAGGGTGAGCTCACAGACTTGTGGCCAAGACAGACATTTACCTAATTATGACATCAATGTGATAGATAACACATGAGATTTGATCAAGGCTCAGAGGGAAGGAGGAGGAGGAGGCACTTAATTCTGCCTCCCAGAGGAAGGAACATCTGAGCCAATTTTTGAGAGCAAGAGAAGTTGGCCAGAAGCACAAGAGGACAACAGGCTCCCCTTGCCCAGAGAACAGCATGTGCCACGGCCCAGAGAGAAGCAACAGCCCAGGGCGCTGGGAGCAGGTGGCCTCTGGGGGACGAAGCCTAGTGTACATGATGGGGACGAGGCAGCCCAGAGAGGCAGGCAGGGGTCAGAGCAGGGGGGGTTCCATCTTCTGGGGCAGGGGGGCTTTCTACCACCGAGCTGTGCTACAGAAAGCTCATACAGGCAGCTCTGAAAGGTAGCTTCACATGGGACCAGGCAAGAAATGAAAGAGCAGAGGCAGTGATGGGGAAAGGAGAGGACAGGACAGACTCAAACATCTACTGAGCAGCTAGAATTAGAAGAGTCGGAGCCCAAATAGATGCAGCGAGGCCCACAATGGAGATGAAGGTGCCACTTCCTAAAATGGGGAAACTCAGAAGAGACCCTAGAGAGATTTGGGGCACGCTCAATGTGAGGTACCTGTGAAAGGGACCACAGAGTAGCTAGAAATGCAGATCTGGATTAGGGAAAATTCTAGCCTGGGAGGGGCAGCTGATGGCATCAGAATGGATCTCTCTCTCTCTTTCTCTGCCTCCCTCCTTCTTCCCCTCCCTCCCTTCCTTTCTCTCCCTCCCTCCCTCCCTCTCCCTCTCTCTCTCTCTCTCTCTCTCACACACACACACACACACACACACACACACGATTATATCAATTATAAAGACAGCACCAACGACTTCTAATCGTTTCCTTTTTCAGAAGGAAGTAGCCTGCAACAACACTACTCTTAATATTTTTTTCATTTGTCCTAAGCATGCACTGTCTCAAACACCCACGATTACCCCAAAGCAAAAAGCAACTTCTTAAGAATGAGGCAATAACAAGAATGAGGCTATTACAGACAGTTTTCAGAACCACAAGAAACAATGTTATAATTCAAACCAAAGAAAAGTATTCAGAACCCACTCAAAAGATCAGGAAAGCCAGACACAACAAGGTTCTAAATCTAGGCCAAGTATATTTGCTGAGTCTTTCACAGTATTCTCAGGCTAGTCAAAGACACAAGAAGTTTAAAAACACTACCAGCGCACCGTGAAGTTCAACTTTTATGGCCTAATATCTCAATAATTCACAATGAAAACAGATAAGCCAACAAATTATTTTACATTTGCAGGAGACCAAGGAAGCAAAGAAGAGCTGCCCGCAGCAAACTGGGCAGGTTTGCTCATCTCTCCTCAGAGGGGGCACTCCTGACAACACTCCTGTAGGAAGGGACAATGGAACCCCACCTCTTATTTTAAAAACTACTTTTCAGCACTTCAAGAGAAGGGGGGAAAATATCTTTCTCTTAAAGCCATTATTATATCCAAACTCAACCATTCACATCTTTAAATAGCCTTTTCACATGCTTTGTTGTCACAAAAGTAAATGTTCTATCCAAAAGAAGCATCAATTCCTTTTGTAGGGTTTTGGCCTGCTATCTCTCTGACTCACAGAAGAGCTGGTGCTGCTACGGTATTCAAGTAAAAACATACTTTTTACATACATAGTTCAACAAGAGGAACTATGAAATATGAATGCTCTCTTCCATGTTTCTCTTACCTTTTTTTTAAGGTAGTTAAAAAAAGGCTACAGTTGTTTCCATTTTTAGTAACATATAACTTGTAATTAATTTGCAATCTGTGTGTATACTGACAAACTTTTGTGGTAGAGAAGCCTCCCAAAGGCATTTCCTCTAAAAAAATGTGTCCTCGTTACATTTAGTACTAGCTACGCTCCCCAACCGCTCTTTTCACTTCTCTCCTCTCCTCCTCACCTTTCTCCCCCTCACCCTCTCCTAACTTCCGACTCCTCCAATCTCTTTCTCACACACACACACACACACACACATGCTTTAACATTTTCACCATGAAGCAATTTTTTTTCCATGATGCTTATAAGTGGAAACATTTGCACAAATGAGAGGTTCTCTAACAAATCCAAAAGACACACTCTTTTCCGCAAGTTTCCCTCTCTCCTCTCTCTCTCTCAAACAGAAAGATCTATTATGTATATATGCCAGTATTTTACATTTAGCCAACATTATTTTGAGATGTACATACTAAGTTACACTCTGTAAATTCTCATCACAAACTGTTTACCAACACCATCATTTGGGATATAACAGAATATAAAACTGGAAAAATCATGAGATCCACCATGCTCCACCATTTCCTTCCCCTCCCATTTTCTTTCCTATCCCTCCTCTGCTTTCCCGCCTCCTCCTTCCCCATCATCCCATATAAACTCCAAGCCCCATTCAAATTGTTACCTGTGTTTCAGTTGAAAGACCCCCAGCAAGTCTTCACTCTCCCTGTTCTGGCCCCTTCCCCCTCCAGGCTCTATCTCCATCCATCTGCAAATGTCACTTGCACAATGTTCTGTCATGAAGCCATTCCTGGTGATTCCCTCAACCTGATGTGATCTTTCCCCTCCTTTGAACTGCAGGGACCCCTTGCTTGTACCTCTCTTACTGCACTCAACTAGATTACAGGACGAAATAATATCTGCCCTCTTGGAATTATATTTAATTATATTTGTACCCTGTAGCCCCTATGAGACTAACACATAACATGAATGGAGCTGAGCTGTCTGAAACCCATGTGTTTCTGTAGCAAATAATTTATTTTAAATACAGCTACCCATAAAGCTGCACGGGTACCCCGGCTCTTTGAGAAGCAAGTTATTCGTTCAGAAAAGTAATACAAAACCAGTATCCTAAGTACTTTAACACATTGCCTCCGTTTCCATAATGCCACCAACTAAATATATGACTTGAAAGTGAAAATAAATATTAGCTCAAGTTGTTAAGACATTTTAAAATAAAAGTTATATATATTCCACTAGGAAATCAGTCTTGGAATTAAAATAATTAAACAATTAAAACCATTTATCCTGCCTCTCTCAAATGTTTGGTCTTTCTCCAGAGCAACAGATGATTTTCTTCTTCAGCTTAGCCATCTGGAGAAGAAAAGGGGCTTGAAAATGGTTAAAAAGCAGAAGGGGGACTTCCCTGGTGGCACAGTGGTAAAGAATCCACCTGCCAATGCAGGGGATGCGGGTTCGAGCCCTGGTCCGGGAAGATCCCACAGACCGCAGAGCAACTAAGCCCATGCGCCACAACTACTGAGCCTGTGCTCTACAGCCTGTAAGCCACAACTACTGAGCCCGTGTGCCACAACTACTGAAGCCCGCGCACCTAGAGCCCGTGTTCCACAACGAGAAACCACCATAATGAGAAGCCCACGCACCGCAATGAAGAGTAGCCCCTGCTCGCCACAACTAGAGAAAGCCTGCTCACAGCAACGAAGACCCAACACAGCCATAAATAAATAAATAAATAAATAAACAAACTTTAAAAAATTAATTAATTTGAAAAAAAAAAGCAGAAGGGAAGCACAGTGGTTAAATGTGTATAAGTGGACAGGGTCGGTGCCAAGGATATGGGCGTTTAGAAATCAATCCAGTGGTTTCTGAAAAGCATTTCAGAGACTACTATATGAACCTGGGAGGAATATGTTTTGAGGTTCTTAACAAACTTGTAATTTTAATCCTTTCTACTTCACCAGTTGGTCATTCAGCTTTCAAAACTCTTTAAACTCAGTAATAGACTCAACTGTGTACTCTCTCTATATTTACTATCCCGAAGAACCCTTCCTGTTATTTCTAAAACTCAACAACACTTAATTTCAGGGTTCCATCCTCACACTTGTCAGCTCAACACAATCATTTTTTCTTAATTCTTCTCTCAGATTCAGTCAAAATACTCTTTTCTCAGATTATTCCAAATACTGCTTTATTATAGTACTCAAGGTTTTCTTAATAATTTCCTCTTATTTATTTACCTTTTACACGGTCCCAACTACTTCCGTATATTCTCCCACATCTCCAAAACATTAAATGGTGTTAAATGAGATACTAAACAAAAAAGTACTTTTTAATTTATACAATACTATGTACATACTCACTTTTTTTCTATTATTTGTTCTCATTTTTGTGCTTCATTCCTCCTTTCTACCCCCATCTCAACCATCACCACTACTACTTAGGTCAATGTTTTCCAAATTCTTTAGAGCTAAAGGACACTGCATGGCACTTAGGAGGCACTTAATAAATATTCATTCAGTGTATGACTTCAGAAGGAGTTCTCAAGACTCTCTTCAGGCTACATATTCCTTCTAAAAATGTTCTCAAAAGTCTTACGTGGGGCTTCCCTGGTGGTGCAGTGGTTGGGAGTCCGCCTGCCAATGCAGGGGACACGGGTTCGAGCCCTGGTCTGGGAAGATCCCACATGCCGCGGAGCAACTGGGCCCGTGCGCCACAACTACTGAGCCTGCGCGTCTGGAGCCTGTGCTCCGCAACAAGAGAGGCTGCGATAGTGAGAGGCCCGCGCACCGCGATGAAGAGTGGCCCCCACTTGCCGCAACTGGAGAAAGCCCTCGCACAGAAACGAAGACCCAACACAGCCATAAATAAATAAATAAATAAAATATTAAAAAAAAAAAAAAAAAAAAAAGTCTTACGTGAAAACTGCCATGGAATTATATTACTCTATGACCAAAGACCTAAAGAACCTAATCAACTTAACTTCTGGTTTTACAGGTGAAGAAATAGAGACTCAAAGACGTTAACCGACTTGCCCCAAATGATACAGATGATTAACAACAAAACCAGGATTAGAACCAGGTCTTCAAACCTCCTCACTTTTGTGTACAACTGGTGGTTTTGTTTTTTTGTTTTTGTGCTGCTTTTCCCTTCTAGGTTTTTTTCCCCTTTTTTGGCAGGGAGGGTGTTTCTGATTATAGAAATAGTAAAAGCTCACTGTAGAATATTCGGAAAGTAAAAGATGAGCATAAAATATTGTTGATTCACTTTTAAAGTGCCACTGCCTTTCACATACCCTTATCCAGGACAAATTATATGTCTCAAAACTCAGAGTTTCATTTACAGAAGTGTAAATTTAAATCCAACTGAGTCCTATCTTTAATTTGTAAAGTCTTAATAAAGGCAGAATCCATTTTCTTCTTTATGGATTTGTACTACAGTACCACACTCAATGCTGGTTACCAAATACCAAAATTCTTAATTTTAATTATCAACAAGTTCCTGAGGACACTGAGGTTTAGAATGTTTCTATCACAGTACATTAAAATTTATTTCAGGCTTCCCTGGTGGCGCAGTGGTTGAGAATCTGCCTGCTAATGCAGGGGACACGAGTTCGAGCCCTGGTCTGGGAAGATCCCACATGCCGCGGAGCAACTGGGCCCGTGAGCCACAACTACTGAGCCTGCGTGTCTGGAGCCTGTGCTCCGTAACAAGAGAGGCCACGATAGTGAGAGGCCCGCACACCGCGATGAAGAGTGGCCCCCGCTTGCCACAACTAGAGAAAGCTCTAGCACAGAAACGAAGACCCAACATAGCAATCAAGCAATCAAGCAATCAATAAAACTTTAAAAAAAAAAAATCTGGCTACTAGAAAATTTTAAATCATGTATGTGGCTCACTTTGAGGTTTGTCCTATTTTGGGGAGGAAGCACTAAACTAACGCAACAAAAGAAAAAAAGGAGACAAATTGATACAACAAAAAACAAAGGGGAAAACTTCCCCCATTCCCTTGGACCTGGAATAGCCCAGAACCTTTCTACTCTGTGGTCACAAAAGAAACCCAACCATTCTGTTCTTCAATAACCTGACTTACAGCTTACTACCTCTGGACAAGAATTGCAGGCAAACCTTAAATAAACAGCACACTGAATTTTTACACCTTGATAGACACTTCATACACTTAGCCTAAACGTAAACTGTCAGGGAAAAGGAATAAAGAAGAATATACCTTATTTTCCAATGGGAGAGCTTCCTTCTTATTCAAAAGGAAATGTACTTCATGAGAATCTCTACCCTAAGCAACTGTTCTTTCCTGTTAAGGACCTCAAAATTCCTATCTGTTTTTCTCTTACGTGATGGTTAATAATGTAAGAAATGTGGCCAAATATAAAGGTGCCCTTTAGAAAGACTTCCACGAAACAAGCAGTATTCCATGTTGTTACAACTCTGAGGCCTCTTGTGAAGATTTTTAAAGGGTCACAACAGGTTTAAATTAACCCCACAGAAAGAATCTGGCATTTTAAAAGGATCTGATGACTCAAAACATTCTTTTGGACTCTCCCAGCCTCTTCACTGGAAATGCATTCAGGACAGTCATACCAGTTAGTTTTCTTTTATGCTAGCCCAGGTCAAGTACAAACTTGAAATGTGAGATAAAGATAATTACTTTAGGCTCTCCTTGTTCACCAGGTGTTTTGTTTTTGTTTGCTGGGAGTTTTTTGTTTGGTTGGGTTTTTGGGTTTTGTTCTTCTGTTCTTCTGTTGGGGGAGGGGGAGTATTTGTTTTACTTCTCCATTTGAGTGGAAAATAATAGCAAAATAATAATAGCCAATTCCAAGGCAGAAATTACCAGAGTCCTCACTGGAACTCAAAAGTCGACTCTTTATACCAGGCTTTACTTTGTCAAGCTCTACTTAACTCTGCCTGTCTCTACGTCTGAGCAAAACATGAAGAAGTTAGAAATTCTAACAAAGTCCCCAAAGGTAGCTAAGGGTAGCCCTAGAGTCACCAGCCAGCCAGTCACTCTAAGTAAGGAACCCTGACATATTAAAGACAGACCTGGCATGAAGCTGCAAGAAACGGGGGTACAGTTTAAGAAAAGGAATCCAATAGTTGTTAAGGCTAAACATCCTAACTTCTTTGTGTAGAGCTGGGTTTCTCAATCTCACACTATTGGTATTTGGGGCCAGAAAATTCTTTATTGAGGGCGAAGTTCTGTGAATTGTAGGATACTTAGCAGTATCCATGGCCTCTCCCCCCACTAGATACCAGTAGTAATCTCCTTCCCACACACCCCCACCACAAGTTGTGACAACCAAAAAGGTCTCCAGACATTGTCAAACGTCCCCTGGGAGACAAAAATGCCCCTGGCCAAGAATCACTGGTAGAGAGCAAAAGCACCTGGAAAAAGCTGCAGTAGCCGCCAAATCAAAGGCAGCTTTCTCTGTACGTAGGGTTTTAAGTTGTACTCAAACAGCTGGTCTTGCGTACCTGGTAAAAAATACTTCTGACGAAGTTTCTGATATGACCAAACATGAAGGATAACAATTTAATGAAGTACTCTAGGGATCGGAACCAGCCGAGCTTCACATGACACAAGGTTCTTCAGCTACAGTGGAAGTGAAGCTTCCTGCCTCAGTAACTAATTCAGTTTGTAAACATTGTTCTTTATTAGATTAACCAACAATAATTATTCAGAAGACATGATGTTCCAACCCCTAAACTCAGATTGTTATTTTTTTTAATACAGTTTTAAATAAAAATAAGGTACCATGGACTTCCCTGGTGGTGCAGTGGTTAAGAAACTGCCTGCGGGTTCGAGCCCTGGTCTGGGAAGATCCCACATGCCATGGAGCAACTAAGCCCGTGAGCCACAACTACTGAGCCTGCACTCTAGAGCCTGCAAGCCACAACTACTGAGCCCGCATGCCACAACTACTGAAGCCCGTGCACCTAGAGCCCGTGCTCCGCAACAAGAGAAGCCACTGCAATGAGAAGCCCACACACTGCAACAAAGAGTAGCCCCCGCTCACCACAACTAGAGAAAGCCCGTGCACAGCAACGAAGACCCAACGCAGCCAAAAATAAATAAATAAATAGATAAATAGATAAATAAACAAATAGATAAATAAAAGAAATAAGAGGGAAAAAAAGTCTCCAAGTATTTTTAAAAATAAATAAATAAATAAGGTACCACTTCGTGACCCATATAATTAGCAAAACATTAACAGGACTGAGAATATCCAGGAACTGTAGGAAAACAGGTATTCTCAGATACCCTTCTAGGAATGTAAATTGCTACTTACAAAGCAATTTGGCAGCATCTACCAAACTTTATTTTTTACTCAAAATTCCACTTCTAGGAATCTATCCTACAGATGTGCTCACCTCTGCACGAGGAGAGGTATGCATTAAGCAGTTCCCACAGCACTGTTTACAATAGCAACAAATTGGAAATACTTCAAATGTCAATAAGAAAATAGTTTTAAATAAATTACTGTATATTCACACCTTGGAAGACTGTACAGCTATTTTTCTTTAAAAAAGCAACAATAAGACAAACTGTTAAGTGGAAAATAAATGTACAAAGAAATACATATATAGAGAGAGAGAAAGAGTATGGTCTCATGTTTGTAAAAATAAACATGTATATAGCTGTGTAGATACAGACAAAGAAAAAGTCTGAAAGAATATACACCAACTTGTTTTCAGTTTTTCAACAAGTATGTGCTTTTTTAAGCCATTAACAGTAATTTTCAAGACACAGACTTAAAATTAGACTTGGGCTATCTTCATTTTTCAACTTTAAGGCCTAAAAACTGTTTTTTTCTGTGTGTCACTTCTTCGATAAATCAAGCTTTGTGGATAATTCTATATCACACACTGGGATGTATTGGTGTCCACTGTTTGTTCACCAACATTATGCTGACATTGTTATGCCTTCAAAGCAAGTCACATAAGGCTTAATTCAATTTGCCAAACCAGCTTCAAAGAGGGAAGAAACCTCACCAGGCTGCCCTCCCGAACCATAACCAGCTGACAACTAAGAACATACCCGGAAAGAAGTAGTTTAATTTAGCAGATATTTTTTTAATTTTTATGAAATGTTTAATAAATGTTTCAGTGTTTAATTTAGCAGACTCTGATCTCAGGCAGTCAAATTTAAATGTGATTCTAATTTTCTTTTCAATTTATTGATCTGAATGATCAACACCTAATGATGCGGCTTTTCCTTTCCTACTTAAATCTCCAATGAATAACCAAAGTCAAACGTGTGAAGGACTGACAGACCTGATGATTAATAAAAATTAAAACCTCAGTTCTAGACTTAGAATAACAAACTATTTTATCTGGGTGCACGGTAGAAAAGGTAGTTTTCCAAAAAAAAAATTTCTGGTTCTACAATAAACGAGAAGACACAGTTCAAAACAAAATGTCAGGCACTCACCGTAATAGCTATGGCCTTTAAACCATCCTAGCACCCCTCCCTCTACCCTCAGCTCTAACCAGTTTAACTGCTTTTAAATAGAACATTCTAAATTATAAAAATGAACTGTATTTCCTCCTGCTTAAGCTTTCCCATTTTTCCAAGACATGTTAACCTTTATTCGGGCATTTATCACAAATATACTACATCCATACAATACCATTTCTAAATATGCTATACAGAGATGCATTAATATGAGTGTGATACTATTTCCCTTCCATTTAAAGAACAATCTGACAAAAGAACCTTGAAGGTCTTTATTCAATTAGAACCCTGGATCTGAAGACTGGCTCCATGGGATTTCATAAAACTTGAGTTCACATCGAAAGGTCACAATCCTTTTCTTTCTTGACAAGCACCAGCTCTAGATAAACCATAGCCCTTCACTCTCCAAAGGTAACTAACAGAGTACAGGGTAAGTAACTGGGTAGAAACACATGAGGCTGCTCAAAGTCTACCCAGAAACTGGAAAGTAACTCAGTGCTTGCTGCAAGCTGTCATAGAACACTGCTCCTTTCATGGCCAGAAACACACTCATTTTAGTGGCAACACCTGGTATCACATCTCTATTGTTCATATTTCTTTTGTCACAAATATCAATAAATCTCATTTCCTTATTCACCTAGGAGAAGATAATACATTTAGTGAAACTTTGGCAATAATAATATTGCCAAATATTATTGGCAATTATTACTGATATTGCCAATATCAGTTTCTATAGCTTATGTCTTATTTTAAGCAGGATACCAATTCAGTCAACAAAATAATCATCTTAGAAATGAAGTTAATATCTTTCCCTTATAAGTTAGATAGCTTTTTTTAGTTAGGATCAACCAAGTCTTGAGGGCCTATTTGAATGTTTGTCTTTTTGTCTTGAGACCAAATGCCCTAAATCCATTAAAGAGACAAATAATGTGGGTTTTATTAAGTGAAAAGGGCAAAGCTTGCTTAAATTAAGTTTTACTTAAAACAGAAACTACTTAATATATACATGTTTCTAAACAAATCTATATCAGGTGGGTTCAGCTGACCATTTCACTACCTTCTTGACATGGTTTTAGAGAAGAATGTTTTTCAAGCTTCACGTACGTGAACCTTTGGAAGGCTTTTAAGTGTCTGTGGATCTTTACATGCTAGTAATTGTATCATTAATATCATTAAAGAAAATACAAGGACAAAAGATTTTTCTGAATTCAGTACATGTTTTTAAAAACATTTGTGCTTTATTAATCACAAGCACCTATATATATCTGAAAAACACTAGTACATTTATGCCCAAGGCCTATTTATTTAGTCGGCAGCTTAGGGGTTTGCATAGATGACTGAACCCCTTACAACAACTACATATCGCTCATCTTTTAAAGCCCACAGTTGGGAACCACTGGCAGAGAATATGAAATACAAAACTGCCTAGTTACAAACAGTATAGCTCTCTACAGTAAGTATGTGGAATCTGAAGTGACAATTTATTGTGTGTTAGGTATGAATATGCTTTTCCCCTCTAAAACTACAATTCCAAATTTAAAATCAAAATTAGTCACAAAAATCATTTACATACAAGCATTTACTTCATAGGCAATTTTTAAGAAATGCAATTACTCATAAAAAGGCTTCAGGACACCCTGGAACACAGGACAAGGCAGCTTCCATTTCTACCACCACCGAGGGAAGGTTGATTTTAGTCCTGAGCTACACTGCCCGGCCAGACCATCTGTAACTACAATCTTAATAAGATTTTGAAGGTATCACAAGTCAGAGCTGCTTGTGAAAGAGACAAACACACATGGCAGAAATGCATAAATACAAATCAGAAAACAGCCACCTCACCATGAAACTAGAACAGCTGTGGGAGTAATGATTAAGAATGGGGAAAAGAGCAATAAAAACACAGATATAGTGACTTCTCTGCCCTATCCTTCCCTTACTAATGCACGGAGAATTGATCGATGTTTGGTAGTATCTTGTTATTGCAAATGAGAAATAAACCAAAGAATTTTTGCTCTGGATGAGTCCCAAGAGACCATCTATCCTGGACCCACTGTCTCATTTTACAGATGAGAAAACTCAAGTGCATAAGTGACATGCTCCAGGTTGCTCAGCTGACGACTGATAGCAAGTCGTAGTCCCAGAACTTCTGGTTCCTAGCCCAGCATCTCTAGTGTCTTATCTGGTATTTCACAATCCCTCTCACATGTCCTAATCTAGATCTGATTCGCATTTATGCTGAAAATTATTTTGACAACGATAACTATTTTAAACAGACTTTCTCACACTTCATTTTACTATCCTGCAGATCATTTAAATTGAGCCTCAGAGTTTACCCATCTATGGAAGTGGTGGTGGTGGATATGTTTTTTGGGCACTGTGAGTTTTTCTTATAAGAACATAGGAAAAACAAATGTGTCCAAAAAACCAGTTTCAAATGCAACTTTTCAAGAAACAAACTTACTTTAATGAAGTCCAATTTCGTTTTCAGAAACCAATGACCTAGATTTACTTTACTTTAACTAAATCAGATGGGTGCATCATCTCTCATTCAAATAAACACATCAAGGTGCCAAATGAAGATGCATAATTATACTGCCAAATGCTGCAGGCTTTTTTCTTTTTTTTTTTTAAACCAACTAAGTCTCTGTGACAGGAAACAGTTTACAATGACTAAATTCTAAACCCTGGAGTTAGGACACAATACTAAAACTGACCTGAATAATTTGTATACACTTTAAGGTTAGCTGTTAACAACACAGAAACAATAAATACTAATAAAGAAAACTTCAAAATGAATTAATCAGAAATATGACAGGTCATAGCACAATAACAACGGCTAAAATTTACAGAGTACGTATTGGGGACAGATACAATTTTAAGTGCCTTCCGCATGTTAACTCATTTTATTTTTAAAACCCCACATGTACGGGGGACTTCCCTGGTGGCACAGTGGTTAAGACTCCACGCTCCCAAGGCAGGCAGCCCGGGTTCGATTCCTGATCAGGGAACTAGATCCCACATGCATGCCGCAACTAAGAGTTCACATGCCACAACTAAGGAGCCCACCTGCCACAACTAAGGAGCCCGCCTGCCGCAACTAAGGGGCTGGCGAGACGCAACTAAGAGCCCGCCTGCCACAACTAAGACCCGGCACAACCAAATAAATAAATAAATATCAAAAAACCCCATACGTAGGTACTATCATTATCTTCTACTTTACAAACTAAAAAAACAAGGCACAGACAAATTAAATGATGAGTTCACGGTCAGATTCTAGTAAGGGATTTAAACTCAGAAAGTGTAGCTCTAGAGTCTGTATAGGAAATGCTAACAAGACACAAAGATGGTGGAAAATGTACATGAAATGCCCAGAATATCTAGACAAATCTAGAGAGACAGGAAGTAAGATTAGAGGTTGCCTGGGGCTGGGGGAAGGGGTAGAGGAAGGAATGGACAGTGACTCCTAATGGGTATAGGGTTATTTTTTGAGGTGATAAAAATGTTCTAAGGACTTCCCTGGTGGCACAGTGGTTAAGAATCTGCCTGCCAATGCAGGGACACGGGTTCGAGCCCTGGTCCGGGAAGATCCCACATGCCGCGGAGCAACTAAGCCCATGCACCACAGCTACTGAGCCTGCGCTCTAGAGCCCGTGTATCACAACTATTGAAGCCCGCCCGCCTAGAGCCCGTGCTCCGCCACAAGAGAAGCCACCACAATGAGAAGCCTGTGCATCGCAACGAAGAGTAGCCCCTGCTCTCAGCAACTAGAGAAAGCCCGCGCTCAGCAACAAAGATCCAACACAGCCCAAAATAAATAAATTAATTAATTTAAAAAAAAAAATGTTCTAAAATTATTCTGTGGTGATAGTTACACAAATCTGTGAATATACTAAATAACTAGTGAACTGTATACTTTAAATGGGTAAACTGTATGGTATGCATATAATAGTCATCCCACGGTATCCTCAGGGAATTGGTTTTAGGACACATACCCCACCCACATACCAAAATCCTAAGGTGCTTAAGTCCCTTATGTAAAATGGCATAGTATTTGCATATATGGCATAGTATTTGCATATAACCTATGCACATTGTCCCTTATAACTTCAAATCATTTCTAGATTACTTATAATATGTAATGTAAATGGCTATGTAAATAGTTGTAAATACAATGTAAATGCTATGTAAATAGTTGCTAGCATGAAGTAAATTCAAGTTGTGCATTTTGGAGCATTCTGAAATTTTTGTTTCCTGAATATTTTCAATCCACGGTTGGTTGAATCCGCAGATTTGGAACCTGAGGGTAGGGAGGGCCAACTGTTTATCTCAATAAAGCTGTTTAAAAAAGAAAAGATGGTGGTGAAATATATTCAAAACTGAACCATATTCAGTAGAAAAAAATGGAGATGACAGTTATGTAAATTGCTACTATTAGGGAAGCAATTTGAATTCTCTGTTTTTGCAACTTTAAATCTAAAATTATTTTAAGTTCTGTTTTGTTGTTGTTGTTGTTGTCTTTAATGGAAGCATCAACACAGCATAAAGTAGAAGGTACCAGAGCTAGAGGCATGATGTGCTGGGCCTGCCTCCTACCACCTGTAACTTCCCTTATCTAAATAATGACGATGATAATACCCATCCTCCTCACTCCCTCACCTGCCATGACAACCAAATGAAACGTAAACGTGATGAAAGACAGCCAGGATAACAGCAGAGATGACCACTGGATGAGTTAACTATGACTCAAAAGGGTTAAGTTCTTGCCAAGGGTCATACGCAGGTAGAAAGCAGCAAATCACCAAGGCCTGTTCTCTTCCACTCCCCCATACTCCCTCTATGAATACAAGAAATCTTTGTATTGGCATTAGTCAGCAGTTATCTGGATTCCTTCTGCCAGGAAGATGGAAGGGTGAGAAGGGAACTGGAGAAATGTACACATTATGTCATGAATCATCATTCTCCAAAATGCAGAGAAGCTGAGCATGAGTACTCTCCTTCCTCAAACTACAAGCAAAAATGTTTTGGCTCAGTTTCCAACATTAAAAAAAAGTCAGTGGTTCCCAAAATGGGTAGTCGAATGAAGCAGAGGACATATGACCTAATATTCTAGTGGCACTGCTTTATGTTCTTTATATTTCAGTCTTGTTGCTCAACAAGCACTGATCTAACCAAGAGATATACTACTATTTGGCTAAGTCAATTACTTGATGTAACTTGATAAAAAAGGCAAATTAATATAAATTACTCACAGTCGTGGATAAGATAGAATTAGCCCTTCCCAAAAAAATGTGGGGTTAATTTAAAAATAAATTCAGGGGCTTCCCTGGTGGCGCAGTGGTTAAGAATCCGCCTGCCAATGCAGGGGACATGGGTTCGAGCCCTGGTCCAGGAAGATCCCACATGCCGTGGAGCAACAAAGCCCATTCGCCACAACTACTGAGCCTGCGCTCTAGAGCCCGCGAGCCACAACTACTGAGCCCACGTGCCACAACTACTCAAGCCCGCGCACCTAGAGCCCATGCTCCGCAACAGGAGAAGCCACCGCAATGAGAAGCCCGCGCACTGCAACGAAGAGTAGCCCCCACTTGTCACAACTAGAGAAAGCTTGTGCACAGTAACGAAGACGCAACACAGCCAAAAATAAATAAGTAAAAATAAATAACTTTTAAAATAAGTAAGTAAATAAATTCAGAATTATTTTCAAGACCATGAGCCCATACACAGAGTCACCCCCTCCCCTCCAAAAAGCCTGAAGAACATACAACAAAATGTTTGAAATGGTAATCATCTCTGGAGCTGAGAATAGGTGATTATTTTTATGTCCTTCTGTAATGTTCATCTGTATTTTCTATAATGATATATGCATACTTTTATAACTTTGAAAAAGTTTCCTTTTTTCTTTTTCAGAAGAAGACCAAAAACCACATTCAACTATTCACAGAGGAACAATTTGTACATTTGGAGGGTGGTGGGGGGAGGTTCAGAAAAACTTAGCTCAAGGCTTCTAACTGGAATTGTTATGTCAAAATCTCCTTTAGCAACTGTATATTCCATAAGACAATATTCAATCAACAGTACTTTAATTTTAATGGTTATTAAAACATTACTCATCACATACTAAGTTATAATGGAAATGAAGCACTGGTGGCAAAAGAACTCTAAAAATTAAAAAAGAACTTTCATCAAATTTAAGACTCTGTGACTAATCTTAAATCATTTCTGTTACTACAGTTCTTTCCTAAATAAAAGATAAAATAGTACCACCATATTTTTGTTATATGAAATTGATAAAAATATTAGAAGAAATAAGCTGAATATAAACAATTAACTGGGTGCTATGGAGAACATAAAAATCTAAGATTATTCCTACTTTCAAGGAACTGAAAATCTTAATGAGAGAATGGACAATTTTTTATATTAAAAGGTTGTACATTATGCAGTGAGTGTAAAATCTGCGAAGCTGTACGTGGGAGCCCTGAAAGGTATGCTAGTAAGGCAGTCCAATATATGGGAATGGTCCAATAAGCAGTACACCCCATACATCAAGAATTACATAGTCAAGGAGCTTGGGCAAGATGGCAGAGCAGGAAGATCCTGAGCCCACCTCCTCCCACAGGTACACCAAAATGACAACTACTTACAGAGCAACTATTGATAAGAAAGACCAGAATCTAGCAGAAAAGATCTTCTACAACTGAAGATACAAAGAAAGAACCACAATGAGATGGGTAGGAGGGGCAGTGTTGCGGTATAGTCAGAACCCATATAGTCAGAACCCATACCCTTGAGTGGGCAATTCACAAGCAGGAGGATAATTACAATTGCAGAGGTTCTCCACAAGGAGCAACAGGTCTGAGCCCCACATTGGGCTCCCCAGCTCCAGGGATCCTGCACCAGACACGCCCCCAGAACATCCAGCTTTGAATACCAGTGGGACTGACTTTCACAAGACCCAGAGGGCTGTGGGAAATAAGAGACTTCACTCTTAAAAGGCACATACAAAATCTCACATGCTCTGGGACCCAGGGCAGAGGCAGTCATTTGAAAGGAGCCTGGGTCAAACCCACCTGCTGATCTTGGAGAGTCTCCCAGAGAGGCAGGAGGCAACGGGAGCTCCCCCTGGGGACATCAAACACTGGCAGCAACCATTATTGGGAGCTTGTTCAACCATGTGGACACTGGTGTCGGCAAGTGACATTTTGGAATCCTCCCTCTAGCTTATTAGCACTGGGGACCTGGACCCGCCAATCAGACTGTCAGCACCAGTACTGGGAAGTCTCAGGCCAAGCAACTAACTGAGCAAGGACACAGCCCCACCCGCCAGCAGGCAGGCTGTCTTAAAACCCCCTGAAACCACAGCTACGCCAGGACAGGGCCCTGTTCACCAGAGGGCCCAGGATGCAGCCCCACCCACCAGTGAGCAGGCATCAGCCCCAGGAACCCCTGGGCCTGGCCCCACCCACCAGTGGGCAGGCACCAACCCCAAGACTCACTGGGTCTCAGCCCCGCCCACCAGCAACACACCAATTCCGGGACCCCCAGGCTTATAGTCAGAGACTCTGGGACCTGGCTCCACCTACTAGAAGGTCAGCACTAGACCGGGACCAACCTCACGTACCAGTGGGCAGGCACCAGCCCTAGGACCACCGCAGCCCCACAGACTGACATATCAGGACCCATGCAACATGCCAGCAGGCTGGCAAAAGCCCTAGGATCCCCAGGGCCCTGGTCCTGTCCACCAGCAGACCAACACCAGCTCTGGGACACCTTGGGCCCATCAGCCAGCAGCCACACCCACTAGTGGGCTGATACCAGCTTCAGAACCCCCAAAGCCCTGCAGCCAGAGACCCCAGAACCCGGCCCCACCCAGCAGCAGGTAAACACCAGCTCTGAAATACCTTAAACTCCTCAGCCAGTCACCCCAGGATCCAACCCCACTCACCAGCAGGCCAGCACCAGCTTTGGAACACCCCAAAACCCACAAGCAGCCATGACAAGAACTGGCCCCACCCACCAGCAGGCCGACCCTAGATCCAGGAACACTGGTCCTGTAACCACTCACTCCAGAACCCTGTTCTGCCTACCAGTGAGCCAGCATTAGCTGTAGGACCCACCCTGGGGTTCCGCAGACAGCTATCTCATGACCTGGCCTTGCCAACCAGTGGCCAGCAGCCTCCACACAAGGCAAGGTCTGGCAACCAACTGGGCTGGGGGCCAGCCACACCTACCAGATTGCCCATAGCAGTCAGCCCACCACAACAGAAGGACCCATGCAGCCTACATAGGGGGCACTCCTAGAGCATATAGCCCTGGTGACCAGAGGGAAGTGGGGTGCTGGCACGCATAGGACGTCTCCTACAAAAGACCACTCCTCTAAGGTCAAGAAACATAATCAACCTACCAGACACACAGAAGTAAAAACAGCAAATTGGGCAAAATGAGGTGACAGAGGAATATGCTGCAAATGAAGGAACAAGATAAAACCCCAAAAGAAGAGCTAATTGAAGTGGAGATAGGCAATCTACCCAGTAAAGAGTTCAAGGTAATGATGGTAAAGATAATCAAAGAACTTGGGAGAAGAATGGATGAGCAGAGTGAAAAGTTAGAAGTTTTTAACAAAGAGTTAGAAAATATAAAGAAGAACCAGAGGTGAAGCATACAGTAACAGAAAATTTTTTTAAAAAACTAGAAGGAATCAACAATAGATTAAATGATACAGAGGAATGAATCAGCAAGCTGGAAGACAGAGCAGTGGAAATCACTGAAGCTGAACAGAAAAAAGAATAAAAAGAAACGAGGACAGTTTAAGAGACCTCTGAGGGGCTTCCCTGGTGGCGCAGTGGTTGAGAGTCTGCCTGCCAATGCAGGGGACACGGGTTCGAGCCCTGGTCTGGGAAGATCCCACATGCCACGGAGCAACTGGGCCCGTGAGCCACAATTGCTGAGCCTGTGCGTCTGGAGCCTGTGCTCCGCAACAAGAGAGGCCGCGATAGTGAGGGACCCGCACACCGCGATGAAGAGTGGCCCCCCGCTTGCCACAACTAGAGAAAGCCCTCGCACAGAAATGAAGACCCAACACAGCCATAAATAAATTAAAAAAATTAAAAAAAAAAGAGACCTCTGAGATAACATCAAGTGTACTAACACTCGCATTACGGGGTCCCAGAAGGAGAAGAGAGAGAGAAAGGGGCAGAGAACATATTTGAAGACACAATAGCTGAAAACTTCCCTAACCTGGGAAAGGAAACAGACATTCAGGCTCCGGAAGCACAGAGAGTCACAAAAAATGGATCAATCCAAAGAGGACCACACCAGGACACACTGTAATTAAAATGGCAAAAATTAAAGATAAAGAGAATATTAAAAGCAGCAAGGGAAAAGCAACAAGTTACGTACAAGGGAACTCCCAGAAGGCTATCAGCTGACTTTTCAGCAGAAACTCTGCAGGCCAGAAGGGAGTGGCATGATATATGTAAAATGATGAAAGGTAAAAATTTACAACCAAAAAATTTCATTCAGATTTGATGGAGAGATCGAAAGTTTTACATACAAGCAAAAGCTGAAAGAGTTCAGCACCACCAAACCAGCTTTACAAGAAATGTTAAAGGGACTTCTCTAAGCAAAAAAGAAAAGGCCACAACTAGAACATGAAGATTACAAAAGGAAAAAGCTCACTGGTAAAGGCAAAAACACAGTAAAGGTAGTAAATCAATCACATACAAAGCTAGTAGTAAGGTGAAAATACGAAAGTAGTATGGAAACACAAAAGACCCCAACTAGCCAAAGCAATCTTGAGAAAGAACAGAGCTGAAGGTATCACACTCCTTGACTTCAGACTATACTACAAAGCTACACTAATCAAAACATTATGGTACTGGCACAAAAACAGACACATAGATCAAGGGAACAGAACAGAGGGCCCAGAGATAAACCCACACATTTTATGGTCAATCTATGACAAAGGAGGCAAGAATATACAATGGGGAAAAGACAGTCTCTTCAATAACCAGTGCTGGGAAAACTGAGCAGCTACATGTAAAAAAATTAAATTAGAATATTTTCTCATACCATATACAAAAATAAACTCAAAATAGATTAAACACCTAAATGTAAGACTGGAATTCATAAAACTCCTAGAAGAAAACATAGGCAGAACACTCTTTAACATAAAACATAGCAATATTTTTTTGGATCTGTCTCCTAAGGCAAAGGAAACAAAAGCCAAAATAAACAAATGGGACCTAATTAAACTTAAGAGATTTTGCAAAGCAAAGGAAACCATCAACAAATCAAAAAGACAACCTACGGAATAGGAGAAAATGTTTGAAAATGATATGACAATCATAAATAGTCTATCTCCTCTTAGGTATAATGAAACTGTGAGAATTGTATGAGGGCCTTGAAAGCCCTTATTAATAGCAGATTGCAACGGAAAACATTTGGAAAAACCCCAATCAACTCAAACAAACAAAAAAATTCTGCTTTACTAGGAAGGGCATGGCCCTGTTTTTAAAAACAAAACAAAACAGAAAAACTCTTTGAAGTTCTGATTTAGCATGCAGCACCAAAATCACATGCCAGGGTCCTGAGTCCCAAATTTGAAAACATAAGTTCATTACTCAGAAATGAAATCTGGGTAAACAGCCAGGGAGTATGAGCTACTTCCAAAATTTTGTTTTTTTCTTCCAAATGAAAAATCAGCTACAGGTATGGATTATTCCTATCACACTAACTGGGTAGCCACTTGGGAGACCCAGATACATTGTATACATTATAAACTTCAAAGTTCTGATTTCACCAAACAGCCCTCGTGTTTTCTTGGCAAGCAGAATTTTTCCTGGCAATCAAAAGAACCCCATCCAAGAAGTCAATCAGGTAATTCTTGAGAACTACTTATTCAGGGTATTAAGATAACTGCAGGAATGAAATACAAAACACACAACTTACAGTCTGATTAGGGAGAGCAAACCAACACCCATGAAAAGTAACAGCTTGTACCGTGTAAGAACCTTCCTGTATTATTCACACTTTGTCCCTAGGACATAGTATAAAATATATGTTCAACAAATGCTGTTAAATAGATGCTGCTTTAGTCATCTTGGTCACTCCAACATCTAGCACATTTCCAGTACAATGTCTCCTGAATGAATGAATGATACGGTGCAGTACACATAAATATGTCTTGCATGACTTAGGATAAGAAGACAGAGATCATTGAGGACTAAAGTAATCAAGAAATATTTCATGGGTAAGACAAAGTCTTGAACCATGAAATCTTAGAGCTGGAAAAGATCTTATTATAGCATTAGCAGGATCACGTAATCTGGTTACTCCCAAGGAAGTTTCCAAAGATGCCAAAAACAGCTTTACATCCCTAAGGTTAAAAAGATAATTAAACTCAGTAGTAACTACTTTAAAATTGAGGAAATCCACATAAACAGTGGGGACTATGGAACCGTAATAATAACCACCTCCTCACACACTCTTTCCATTCACTCTCCCCCCAACTCCTTCCCCACTCTCAAAAGACCAGGCAAGGGAGGCTGTGTCCGTGGAGCCAGCCTGTCTCCAAACAGTCTCTGTCAAAGTTTGAAGGAATATCTTTTGCTGAGGATTTAACTCCTCACATCCTTTTACATCCGCTTTATAATCTTTCTCTAACCTGGTTTCTGAAAGCTGAGAATCAACAATCTATATCCCCTCTTTAATTTACAGAGTTCCCCAGAGAAACTCATCCATTCACAGGCAACATTTACTGACCACCTTATACTATCCTGCTGCACATGCCAGAAACTTAGCTGGGAACATAATGGACATATCACCTGCTTCCCAAAGTATCACTGGGTGGAAGAGAAAAATATTACAAACAAATTACAAAACTGTGTGGGAGTATTATCACAGACATAAAAAAGCATATACTCTAGAAATCCAAAATAGAAACTAACAATTTTGTATAAAAAGTCTGGCAAGGCTTTCAAGAAAATATAGTGGTTCATTCATTCATTCATTCAACAATTACTTATTAAGCATGTACTATGTACCAGGCACCGCATGGGCACAACAATGAATATTTGCCCTAGATCTTGAAAGACTAAGTAGGGAGTTTACTACATAAAGAGGAACAGGAGATGGGGAAAGATCTCTTAGTCAAGAAAAAAAGCACAAGCAGAGTCATGAAGTAGGAAAAGAGTATGACATAGGTGAGATATTCAGCATAGGTTTAAACATTGGTGAGATACTCAGCATGTCTAGAAAGGATGTGCTAAAGAAATAGAGGGCCAGCTTTAAATGTCAAACTTAAGTATTTAGATTTTATCCTTTATGGACAATAAGAAACATAGACATTTCTGAAGAGCGAAGTGACATGATCAGCATGGAGTTTTTAGAAAAAGATCTCTTTTGTGGAGGACAGACGGGTGTAAGCAGGGCAAACAGACAGTGACTTGCCCACTGTCAATCAGTTCATTAGTGGTAAAATTGACTAAAACCCAGGTTCTCTTGTTCTTATCCCAACATTCCACAGAATAGCTTGGGATTACAAAGCAGGAAGAGGGACTTCCCTGGTGGCACAGTGGTTAAGACTCCGTGCTCTCAATGCAGGTGGCCCGGGTTCCATCCCCGGTCAGGGAACTAGATCCCACATGCATGCCACAACTAAGAGTTTGCATGCCACAACTAAGAGTTCGCACGCCACAACTAAGGAGCCCGCCTGCCACAACTAAGACCTAGTGCAACCAAATAAATAAATATTTTTTAAAAAGAAGAGGAAATTAAAAAAAAAAAAAAGCAGGAAGAAAAGCACAAACAATAAAAGAAAAAAATAGATAAATGGGACTTCATCAAGATGAAAAACTGTTCTGCTTCAAAAGACACTATCAAAAAAGTGAAAGACGGGGCTTCCCTGGTGGCGCAGTGGTTGAGAATCTGCCTGCCAATGCAGGGGACACGGGTTCGAGCCCTGGTCTGGGAAGATCGATCCCACATGCCGCGGAGCAACTGGGCCCGTGAGCCACAGCTACTGAGCCTGCGCGTCTGGAGCCTGTGCTCCGCAACAAGAGAGGCCGCGACAGTGAGAGGCCCGAGCACCGCGATGAAGAGTGGCCCCCGCTCGCCGCAGCTGGAGAAAGCCCTCGCACAGAAACGAAGACCCAGCACAGCCAGAAATAAAAATAATAAATAAATAATAAAAAAAAAAAAAAGTGAAAGACAACCCACAGTATGGGAGAAAATATTTACAAATCACGTATCTGATAAGAAACTTGCGCTCCGAATATTAAAGGAACTCTCGCAACTCGATAACAAAAAGACAAACCAAAAATGGGCAAATGATTTGAACAAAAGTGTCTCCAAAGAAGATACACAAATGACCAATAAGCACATGAAAAGGTGCTAAACATCATGAGCCATCAGGAAAGTACAAATCACACCCAGTAGGATGGCGCTAATCAAAAAGACAAAAGAATAACAAGTGTCGCCAGGGATGTAGAAAAATCCGACCCCTTACACATTGCTAATGGAAATGCAAAATGGCACACCACTGTGACGAACTGCTGGGCAACTCCTCAAAAAGGTAAACACAGAATTACAGTATGACCCAGTAATTCTATGCCTAAAGTATCTACCCAAGAAAACTGAGAACATGTCCACACAAAAACATAGCGTTACTCGTAATAGCCAAAAAATGGAAACAAGCCAAATGTTCATCAACTGACAAATGGACAAGTAAAATGTGTTACGATGGAATATGATCAACCATAGAAAGGAATGAAGCAGATACATGTCACAACATTAGGAACCTTGGAAACACGCTAAATGAAAGAAGTCAGTCACAAAGGACCACGTAACGTACGATTCCATTTACGTGAAGAGAATAGGCAAACCTACACACAGAAAGTAGATTGTGCTTGCCAAGGACTAGGGGTGGCAGGGGTGGGGGCACGAGAATGAGGAGTAACTGATAATGGGTACAGTTTCTTTTAGGAGGAACAAAAATGTTCCAAAATTAGACAGCGGTAATGGTTGCACAACTCTGTGAACACACTACACGCTGAACTGAACACTTTAAATGGGAGAACTGTACAGTATGTAAGTTATATCTCAATAAAATTTCTTGAAAAAAGCAGTAAGAAAGAGGCTGGGTATTTTAGGCCATGGGAAGAGAAGAAAAAAAAAAAGGTGGGGAAGCAGTAAGCACTAAAGCACTGTTAGTGGGCTTTCAAAAACTCTCTAGATGCCTTACAGAAAGGATTTGGGGCCTACAAGGCCTGGAAGAAGAATAATGAGGGACCCCGCCTGCCTGCCTGCAGGCTGTTGAGCGTGAAGCCCTCCTAAAGGCCCTTGGCCCTCGCATTCCAAATACCCTACTTACTAATTACCTTGCTCCTGGACTGATCCGAGGAGGGCAGTGCGAGTGTCTTCCAGAAGCCATAGGATGAACACAGCACATCTCCCTGGAGCCATAAACTTTACCAAAAACACCAATTTTTAGAATGAAAAGAAGCTAATATACTATGGAATGCAAAAATCTCTGAATTTGTAAAGTAAAAAACAAGACTTCAAAGAAATTGCAGGATTGTGGCAAGGGCAATTCTCTTATGCCTAGAGGCACCTGAGTGGATAAATTTGAGCATTACCCTACTGATCTGTCTTATACCAACAGGAGAGCCTTAGTTTGTCTCATCCCTCCTTGTAGAGGCCTCACTTGAATGGCCCCTAAATGCCTTTGCCATCAAATGTAATTGCCAGATTGAAGCCTGCAAGTCCTCACTCCAGGCCCTGCCCTCCCACCGGTGCCCAACACACTCCTATCCACACCAGTGCTCTCCTCCTGCCCCTGTAGCTCTCTGCCCCCGCGACCACACACATGCTTTTCTCTCCTCACTCAACCGCGCACTCCTCTCTACGGAGTCACTTTGCACACGTCAAAGGCCCTGCCCATTCCTTGCTGAACCACGGGCTACCCACCCCAGCTGCAGGCCTTGTGAATGCTATGACAGCCCCTTCCCTCTCCCTGTCACCGCTCACCCTGTCCCTCTCACAAGCTAATGCACATATTCAATATTTTCATAGGGGCCAAAACGTCACAAAAGACTGTGTCCTCGTGCCCATTTTTTAAGCCCTTCTGGTACCATCATTTTCCTGAATTCTTGAAAAAGTATGCCTTCTCTATATATTAGCTAACATTTCCTGAGTATATATTATGTGCCTTTTCTAGTAGTAAGCCTTTTGCATACATTAACTTCACTTATTCCTTACAAAAAATCCAAAATATAGGTTCTATCAGCACCCCCGCTATGACAAAGGAAACTGAGATGTAGAGAGGTTCAGTAATTTAAGATCACTCGAACAGTAAATGGCAAAATCTGGACTAAAACCTCAGCCTGCCTCCAAAGTGCACGTTCTTAACCCTGTCCATGCCATTGTAAGAAGCCAGAGACCAGAACAGTCCCCCAGTTCCTGCTGCCATTTCTGAGCGCTCTCTTTTCCACTAAATTATTTTAAAATTCCTCTTGTTTTGCTTTCCAACTTCCTAACTCAACCAGCTTTGGGGCAACAGAAAGTAATACGTATCCACCCACTTTCTAGGATGGGAGAAGATGTTTCCACAGAGGATTAGCTGAACATCCAGAAGGAAGCAAGGTGAGGCAATGACACCTCCTGTCACAGCTCCTCCTCTTCCATATTTCCACTTTAAACTTGAAGAATGTGATTATGATCAAGTACAAGTCCATCTGTACCTGCATACTTTCAGGTCTTCACTAATGGGGAACGCTCTATACAAAAATCAGTAAATTTTCAAATCAAAGCTTTCAGGAAATTTATGATTCTTCAGGTTCTTTGGATTAGCCTTCAAATTCTGACTCAAATAACCCTCACAAAGACTTTGCTGCTTACCATTCTTAGTTTATTCTGTAGGCTTGTTGTGAATTGTGAATATTTCCATACCGCTGCTCGCACGGCTCATTATGTCTCAGTTAACATATTAGTCTATAATATGCACTATAATTTAAAAATCATATAATTGTCTTTATTTTTAAGTATTCTGTGATTTGGAGGCTTCACTAAGCCAGACTGCCCTTCCTCCTACTCATTCCCGTCCCATCTCATTATTCCAAATTAGAGGTTTGACTCTATGTTACGAACACATACCTGCAGATGGTAAACTCCTGTGGACTAACAATTCAGATTCAAGGCCTGAGAGGCAGCTACAGGAAAGCCATTTGAGAGACAAATTGCACTTGAAGGACAGCAACCCTATGCCTGGGTTAGCTAAAGCTCAGGGGAAGCCTACCCCAGTAGGACCTGAATTTGGTACACAGGCCTAAGAAAAAGGGGCTTGGGGACTGAAGGAATTTCAAGAGTACAAGAAGAAGGTATTAACACCACAACAACTGAGCCTCCACGTCTAGCCCAGAGAGTTTGCTGTGTGCCACCCTCTGCAAAAAAACATAAGTATTTATCTATTTACCTAAGCCATCAGGATAAAATAGAATAATTATATTTCTCAGTCCATGAAGATAGACATTTATAAAGAAAAATGATCCGAAAACCATTAAATCTAAATTGTTTAAAATTTTCTAAGGGAAATAGAATAAAAACTTCATTAAATATCATTACACCAGTCCAGCTGAGCACTGGGCAACGGGAGGAGAGACGCTGCCTGTAGCCCAGCAACGATAGGACACAGGTATCACCAGCTCTAGGGAAGAGCCACCACTGAGACCAGGTGATGAATTTCACTTAACAGTCATTCCACTGAGGCTCAGGGAGCATATACCCTGCACCAGGCACTGTTCTAGTCACTGTGGATAAACACTCAGTTGCGGCCCTCAAGGAGCTTACGTTCTAACTGGAGGAGAGAGAAAACAAACACGTCAGGTGGTGATAAGTGCTAGGGAGTAAAATAAAGCCAGCCAGAGATTGGTAGGAAAGACTGTTATTTTACGTAGGGATATCAGTGAAGGCCTCTCTGAGAAGGTGACACATACGTGGAAACCAAAAAGAAGTGAAGGAGGGAGCCATGCAGAATATCTGGCAGAGAAAACAGCAAACGCAAAGCCTTGAGACAGGAGCACATTTAGTGTATCTGAGAAACAGCCAGAAGGGAAGTGTAGCTGCATAGGATGAGTGAGGAGAAGAGTGATGTAAGATGAGGTCAGAGAAAGATCTGTATCATGTAGTATTGCAGCCTTAGTAAGGAATTTAAATTTTATTCTGAAAGAGATAGGAAGCGAATGGAAGGTTTTGAACATGATCTGACTTTTATTCGAAAAGTTTGCTCTGGCTGCTGTGTAGAGCACAGGGGGCAAGGCTGGAAGCAAGGGACCTGTAAGGAGGCAAAAGGTGATCATGGTCTGGACTCGGAGGTAGCACCAGAAGTGGTGAGAAGTGGCGGTAGATTCTACGTGTATTTCAAAAGGGAGACACTATCCACTGAACCAAGATCTGAAGTCCTCAGAATATCTGTGGCAGACTGCAAAAATGGCCACCAATTCTTCTCCTCCTTGTATTCGTGACATCGCAGTATAATTTTACAGCTCCTCCCACAAAGGGGTGGAGTCTTTCTCCAGCCTTGGGATTTCAGCTCGCTTGTAACCTGCTGTGGCCAGTGGGATAACAGCAAACCTAATGCAAGAGATCTGAAAAGTACTTAAGCCTTAAAGCTTGTCCTCCCTCACTGCTTCACAGAACCCCGCAACTTACCACGTAAAGAAAACCAGGCTAACCTGCCAAATGTTGAGACTCACACAGCCCAGACACCCCTGCAGTCACAGCCAATCAACGGTCAGCCAACCATCAGATATGTGAATGAGACCATTATGCACCAGCTGACTGCAGGTGCAAGAGTGAGCCCAGCAGAGGCCAGGACCATCACGTCGCTGAACCCAGCCCCAGCGGCCAAACCACAGAATGGTGAGCTAAATAACGGGCTGTGTTTTGAGCCACCAAGTTCTGGAATGGTTTATTAAACAGCAAAAGCTGATTCAATATCTTTTTACCCCCCCCCCCGCCCCCCCCCCCGCAAATCGAAAACAAACCACTAAGCTCTCTTGGTTTCTCTAATGGCATTACACAAAAAGAAAATTTCAATTCTAAGGTAAATTGATACAGAATGGGTATGATGTTGATCAGCTGATAAGCTGATTAGAAAAGGAGAGAGCACAAGTCACAAATTACTGTGTAGCTCATTAAAGTGTGGTGTATGACAGCCAGGGAGCTGAGTTCTTTGTGAAATAAAATCACCAAGATAAGAATCTCAGAAAACTGTGAGAATAAAAGATTTCACACCTATAGAATTTATCTTTTGAATGTCCTACACACCATTTCACATTTTTCTAAACGTTAAAAATAATGCTTTTTCAAGGTTATCCAGATAGATGAGCAATTAAAGCTCTTCCCTTATAGAAAAGAAACCAATTATATTAAAGAGAGCACAAGTTGAGGTCACAGTTCCTTGACTGATACAGACAGATGGGTAGATGGATGATGGGTGGATGGAGGATGGAAGGATGGAAGGACAGACATACATACATCGATAATACTTCGATTATTAGTTACCTTCAGTATAAATATTTATGCTGTATGGAAAGACTCCTGTATATATTTTCTCACGTTACAACTGAGGCTTAATCTAACAATCACCAATGTTAAATGGATCACTTTATTCCCACTAGTTTGCTTACTTTCACTAGTTTGGAAAACAGACACAGGACTACCATTCTGTTTTTTAATTAATTTTTTTAAATGTCAAGGTAGAAAGTGAAACCCTCCATTCCTATTTCCCCAAAGATAATCACTCTTAGTCCACTCTCCCTCACAAAATATTTTTTTTAAAATTTGAAACCAAAGTATTTAATGGGTGAGGGTAAATCACCTTTTTTGGAACTGAAACAGAAACTGTTTAGATGGTTAAATGAAAGAGCTTGCCAGAGTTTAGGGGCTTAGTTTACGTTTGACGTTTGGAAATGGGTCTTCGGGAAGAAAGGAAATTCCTGGTGACAGATCTTGATTACCTCCGTTTCTGAAGCTATGCTCACCAAAGAAAGGCCTCCCAGGGTCACAGACTGGTCTATTCAGAATATACACTGCATCTCCTTTCAAGTACAAAGGACAAGGACAGATAGATTGAGTCTTATCAAAGTGTGCATGGCAAAATGAAGAGCCCAGAAAATGAGGTTTCTAGTAAAAGAAAATCTTCCCAAATACTGTACGGATTTTCAAAAATATGAACCATGAAGTGTGCTTCTCATGTTACTTAAAACTTCAGCAAGCCACATCGAATCCTTGCACCTCTTAATTATACTCACTAATGAAGGGACAGAAACATGAATAACCTAACATTCACTTCTTCCTGAGTATTAAAAAAATATATAGGGGGTAGGAGGCAGGGGGTAGAAGCAGAGAGGGCTTCCTGCAACAGCCAACAGAAACTTTTCCTTTTTAATTATGTTTGCTTAAGGCTAGAATTAAAATAAGCCTTTTAGATTTCCTGAACACACACCAAACAACAGTAAAGACACACTGGGTGAAGAAAAAAGTCCACCTAAGAGGAAAGAGAAACTACACAGAGGACCAGGGTAGTAACTTTTACAGCACTTCTCTCTCATTAATCATGGTGAGCCAGAACCGGTGTGTCTGAGCTGACATTAAATCCCTACAAGGCAAGAGGGGCCAAAGTGAGAGAAAAGACTAGAACATCCACATTCTCTCCCGCAGCTCACTCTTTCACTCAAACATCCCCCATCCAGAGGAGACTACACAAACGTGATGCTTTTCAGGTCCTAGGTTCTAGCCCAGGGAAAACTTCTCTATGGTGTATTTTAAGGAGAGCAGCAAAGTGCCAGGTTAGTGTCAGCAGCAATTACTGTGAACCGGCAAATCTCTGTTTGATCCAAACCCAAGATGTGACAGGAAACTGAGTTGGTTTTACTGTCAAGGAGGTACTAAAATTCATTTAATGTTTGCATACTATTTCTGCTTTTCAAAGCTGATCAAATAAAAATCACCCAGTGAAGACCCCACTATATTTTGGTATCTTAACGACCACCATATTCATTCATTCTATAAACACTCACTCCATGTCACAGCCAGCTCTCAATCACAGCTGCAGAGACTAAAGATAAAACCAGAAGAGGAAGCCTTTCAAAGCACTTGGCAACATTTTTTTTTAATATAAATTTATTTATTTATTTATTTACGGCTGTGTTGGGTCTTCATTGCTGCGCGCGGGCTTTCTCTAGTTGCGGCCAGAGGGGGCTACTCTTCGTTGCGGTGTGCGGGCTTCTCATCGCGGTGGCTTCTCCTGTTGGGGAGCACGGGATCTAGGGACACGGGCTTCAGTAGTTGTGGCACGCGGGCTCTAGAGCGCAGGCTCAGTAGTTGTGGCGCACAGGCTTAGTTGCTCCACGGCATGTGGGATCTTCCCAGACCAGGGCTCAAACCTGTGTCCCCTGCATTGGCAGGCGGATTCTTAACCACTGTGCCACCAGGGAAGTCCAGCACTTAGCAACTTTTGATAATCCTTTCAGAGACTGTGCTCTGTCCAAAGCAGCACCATTTCAGCTAACCAGAGTGGGCCATAACCATAAACATTTGTCTTTTTTGTTTGTTTGGTTTTTTTATTGTGGTAAAAGTCACATAATATAAAACATACGATTTTAAACCATATTTAACTGTACAGTTCAGTGGCACTAAGTACATTTACATTGTTGTGCAACTCTCACTATCATCCATCTCCCAAATTTTTTACCTTCCTGAACTGAAACTCTGTCCCCATTAAACACTAACTCCCCATTCCCTCTTCCTACCCCCTCACCCCCACCCCTGCCCTGGCATCTACCAATGTACTTTCTGACTGTGAATTTGACTATTCTAGGTACCTCATATAAGTGGAATCAAACAGGATTTGTTTGCACCTAATGTATACTGGAATGCATTTTCAAGGTTAACTTACATAAACATTTGTCTTTAAAGTTATGCTCAGTTTATTAGACAGCTACATTACACATTAAAATATATACTGATATAAACATTTGTTAAAAGAATATTTAAGATACAAATCAGAAAACAAAAAGGAATGAGTCAGCACTACTTTACATACATAAAGAATTCCTTTTCTACCTGAAGGATGGCTTCACTCAACAGGTACTCAATGAGCAGGGAAGATGTGAAGGGGGGGCACTATCCTAGACAATGGGAATACAATCATAAATCGACATGGTCCTGACCCCAAGGATGGGAAATATCATGACGAGTGTCAATTACCAAGTGTCTACCATGTATGAGGTACTGGTCTAGACACATCACAGACATGGCCTCTCAAACTAATCCCGCAAGGCAGATATTATCACTTTACAGATGAGTAAACTGAGGCTCTGAGAAGGTCGTCAGTCCAAAGTCACCCAATTTGCAAGGAAAACTGACTGGAATTCCAAGACTTTTGGCTGCTGGCTCACAAATCTATCCTCTTTCCATTAACTCTACCTTGCTAGACATGCAACATCTTTGTGTCTTAATCATCAGTCTCCCTAGCTTCCCATGCTACCTCTGTACTGCTGACCTGGCCACAGCTCAATACGGCCTGAAGTAAACCCACCTGAAAAAAAAAAACTAAGCAAGAGAAACAGAGAACGAAAAACAAATGTTGAAATTTTGTTTTAAAAAATTTTCTAAACAGATGGGAAAATAAAGTCTGGGAACTGTCTCAAGCTTCAGTGAAGCTGAAGTCAAGCAGTATGGTATACACATAAAGTGCCTTGCATTGACTGAAGCTTTCTTTTTTTCAGTCTGTGAGTCTTTATTTTAAATCTTTAAGATAAAAAGTAAAAATTCAAAGTAGAACAGAAACATCAGTATCTACCAGCTCAAGGAGATATGTAACTTGGAAGAGAGAGTTCTTTTCTGATTAACATTCCCATTCAACTTTGAACTGCCAGTGATTTCTTGGAGCCTTGGTTTCCCTCATTATATACCTACTTCAAATGTATGTACACTCTGCTTTTATGAATATTTTCAATTCACAGTCACTTATTTTATTTGAATTCATTATTTCTCAACAGAAACTGAAGACATATCAATGAGAATACTCATTATCTTGAGTTAAGTTTGAGAAAAGAGTGGTTTGGACATTGTAATAACCATAACTTCCCATGGGGGAAAAAGAAAACTTTCTAGGTCTAGGCCTGAATAAAGACTAAATACAGGTTTCACTGCTAATCAAAATTACACATGCACAACAAATCCATAATCTCAGTTCATAAAAATAGCTTTAGGTAAAAACTCACAGGTGAAGAAAAACTTCTAATACACATGAAACTCATATTTTAAGCCACTTGTTCCAAAGATACTTTTGCAAAACTCCTAGCAAACTCTTTAGATTGGGAAGGGGTTGCGGGGGGGTGGGGGGGGAGGATTGGTGTTTTGTTTTGCTTTGTTTTACAATTTTTCAGTGTTCCCACTAAATGAAAGGTGTTAGGTTGATAGCTATTTCCTATCTGTCCAGGTAGCATCCAACAACATCTTAACTCCATTTAGCAACCACCTACGGTCCCTCCTAATGTTTCACAGTGACAATGTTCATTCAGTGTCATCACACACATGCAGCTCCCCAACCCACCCTCCCCACAAAGCACCAAATGCACCAGCTGGGGAAGACAGGTGAACACAATGCTCTAGGTGAACATAATGCAATGCAGCTCACTCTTGGCTAGACTAGCCCTTGGGTTCAGTAATTTTTTTTTGACAGCTTCCAAATGTTACTTCACTCAAAAATTCATTTTAAATGTTCTCTAAAGTCCATTAGCAAATGTAATACATAGTGCTATACTGTTTTACTTAAACAATTTAGTCTGTGTATAGACTAAATAGATTTTAAAAAACAAAACACCCACTTCCCAAACATAGTATACAAAAATAGATCATCTTTACGGGATCCACTTGAAACCCAAGCCTTAAGATAACAGACAATTAAGTAGTATTTATAAATAAATGATAATAACAGTAACGACAATGACAAAGATAGCTAACATTTATATAATACTTGCCATATCTGGGCCCTGCTCTGAGCATTAGCTATATTAACTCATTCAGTCCTCAAAACCACCACCCTGTGGAGAAGTTCTTGATCTCTCATCATTTCCAAATGAGTCAAGCAAAACATCACAACTTTCTCACCAAGAAAAGAGGCAAATAACTACTTAATTATCCTTGTATTTATGGAGAAATGAGTATAAATCATTAACTATGATGCTATGATATAAAATTATTCTCTTAAAAGACACTACAAAATAAAAAAAGGATATCTTTCTAGCCAGGAAATGTATGTGGGTAAAGTGTCCTACCTACTTTAACACATAAAAGAAAATATTCCATTAAGTAAAACCGTAAAAAAATATAATAATTTTACCAAGAGTATCTTAATATTAAATATAGATTTGCACTTAGAGGTGTGCACATTGACTCTAAAATCGTTTTGAAATTCATTAACCACTAAGGTACAAGAGTGGTGCTTTAAGCCCTGACTGTCAAAAACTCCAGACTCTACAGTTCTTTTCCTTATTTTGTTGGATTTCCCCACAAGTCACAGTCTGAGATAATCACAGATGATGCTTTTTCCTTATGTAAACCATCACAAATTCAGTTCTGCCTCAAGCACTGGTACTGAAAAGCACTCACTCCACTCAATTTTCACCACCTACAGAATGCAGCACAGATAACACTCAATAATTTAAATCATAATAGCTCAGGAAAATTTAAAATTAGCAAATGACAAGGGGGTGGATTCGATTTTTAACTTCATTCAATTTGTCAAATTTAAAATACTTCCAATTATTTATTTTTCTCAATCTTTACAGTAACCATAACACTTACTAATGTTAATTGCTTTGCCTAACTGGTTTTACTGTTGCCTGCATTCTCATTTAATGAACTTTAAGTGGTGCTGACAATAATTCTAGCTCTGATCTTTCTACACCTTTCTTCTGTTAATGAATTAAATGTAATGTATTATGTTCCCCACTACTCCAAGCAGCAGTTCATAAAACAGTGAATTAAACACATGAAAACTTAAGATCATGCACTTTAATAACACAGTGCCATCTACAGAGTATGTAGCTGGACCTACAGATGGATTTTATTTAGTTTTTAAAGGACTTGATATCTTTTTTTTTTTTTTACAGTTTGTACATTTCATGTTTATAGTGTGAAAGTACATTGGTAATAATTTTCAAAAAGCAAGCAATGATTAAGCAATTTGTTTTCAAAGAAACCTCAGTATCATAAGATGACAAGCATGATGCTACCACAACAAGAAAAAAGAACTTTTTAAAATTCCAACTCCAATAATAAGACTATCTCAAAGTAATTAAAATGGTATTAATCATCACATATAACAAAAATTTTTTGAAGCATAACACAAGAATATATAAACATGAGGGAAAAATACTCATGACTAGGTAGGAGGTTTGTGGGTGATTTATATACTCTGTCGTTGTATATTTACGGCTATGTACAAATGCCCTCAGGGTCAAGGACAAACTTTAACCCAGCCTGGATGATTTGGCCCAACGACCTAAATAGCTCCATCAGTCTCTGACCTCCAGCTACAATGGCCTTTTCAGAAGAAGTACCTCATCAATCTTCTTGTTTTGCTCATCACAGTGTTCCCAGGACAGTGCCTAGTACATCACACCACACAGTAGAAATCTGATGAATGAATGAATGAACTGAATTACAAGAGCCCACAGAAAAATTTCAAAAATGAGAATTTGAGGCCTTTGGATGTGACTGATTTAGCCAGGTCATATGCAGACTCCTTTTGAGGCCTTTGGATGTGACTGATTTAGCCAGGTCATATGCAGACTCCTTTCATAGCTATTTGCTTCACATATACTTTGAAAAATACCTGCACACCATTTATTTCATTCGAGTCTCACCATAATTCAAGAGTAGTACAGGGCCTACCACTCCTAAGCCCAAGGGTATTTAAAGTATATACCATTTCTAGAACATACCACTAAACCAGAAATGCCTAAACAAATTCCACCATTAGTTGAAATGTCTTTTACAATGTCAAAATATAAATCTAAACACAATAAAATATAGCTCTATCCAAAATCTTTAGGAAATAACTAACTCTAGATAGTAAAGCACAAGGTTTTCTCAGCAGCCAAAGGTTACATCAAGGTTCCTCAATAGCTAAAAACTTATAAACCTCCAAGAACCAGCCACACCCTAAACTGAAGCAACTAAGTTTTAGAACTTCATCTTAACTGTTATTGATTAAAATATCTTTAAGCTTTCTTAAAGTGAAATGAACTTTATTTCTAAATGACTAGGTATCGTTAAAAACACCAGTTAGTTATACCACTTGCAGATGTAGTTGAAGAGGCAAACACAGATGAATGCATGGAAGACAAGGCAGAACAGAGAGTACTGAAACATCCTTTTACTTTTTAGAAAGTCCCTTGTATCAAACTGCTTTCAAGTCATTTTGACTTTTGCTCACAAATTAGGGAAAAACACCAATCCTTCTGATTCATCACTATATCTTTCCGAAAAATTAACTTGATGAGTCAAAGGTTGAAATAGCCTTCTGACCCACAAAAGAAGCTTCATTTTTGCTACAAATGTCCTTGAATTCAAAATACTCATTCAAAAAGAAAAGTGGTACATGCCTATAACGTGGAAGGTACAACCTAGCTGTGATTTCCAAACTGCTAATGTAAGAATGTATGAGAGGTCCTCTGGAGCCTGAAACCGCTCTGCGCTCTCACTGTATATCCTTATTAGGTATGGCGAAGGCGCAACCCCTCCGTTCCCAGATATTGTCTTCTGGGCTTGCTTTGGTGAAAGGCTAATTCCAAAGCCTGTATCTTCCTTGTTAGAAGACAGCACTTTTCCTGAAATGGTGGCAAGTCCCAATTTTCTCCACGTTCTTTTCAATGTTTTAACGTTTTACTTTGAACAGTGTTCCAGGCACGAGCAACGGCGAGTTAATTACATAAAATGTAACCTCACCTTAAGATGAAAGTCCTTCATGGTGCCTATATAAATGGATGAACTTTTGCCAGACCCCTTCCCTCACAACACTGTGAATTCTGCAACACGATGCAGGCCCACAGGAGTGACTCAAAGAAAGATCAATGGCAAACAGACAGACAAGGGAAGGAATATTTATTAGGCCACCGACCACACATTAGCAGTTTACCCACATCATCTCATTCCTCACAACCACCTTGGGATGTATGAGTCCCATTTTACAAAAGTGGAAACTGAGGCTCCAAGGAGGTTAAATGCCTGATCTCAAATCACAGAGGTAGAATTATCACCCAGGCTTGAACCCATACCCTTTCCTACAATATGCTAGTTCCCAAAGATGGGAAGATGATGGTAAAAAAATACCACTGCCAGAACGCTACCTGTTTACCAAACTCTAACTCTCCCGCCTTTATGGTGACAGCATTTGTGTCCCACAGGGGTCCAGAGGGGCATCTCCCCCTCCCTGCCAACGTGCGGTGCCGGCGACCCTTCCTGTCTGCCTCTTGGTGGCACTGCCTTGGCCTCTCCACAGAGCTGAGTCTGTGTGGCCCGCTGCTCTTCCTCACCTCTTCCCTGTCACCATCCACCACCCAGTGCTACAGCCAGCCCCGCCGCTCGCCCCTCTGCTATACTCCACTTCTCTTTCTCATCACCTCAGTCTCCTCACGGTTTTCAGGGTTCTTACAAGAGGTAGGAAGATGATTCACTTAATAAATCATCCCAGCACGGCATAAGCAAGAAGGCTGTTAGCTCCAGTGCTCACCTGTTTTCATCCACCACTAACGCACATAATGGAAAAGGCCCTGGCTTTGGAACCAGAGGGAACTGGGGTCCCAACTCAGGCTCTCTCCACCCGCAGTCAACAGCAAACATCCCTTGTTCTTGGTGTTGTTGGGAAGCTTCAATGAGACACCATGTGGTACCTCACCTGGCACATAGCAGGACCAAGAGATACTGCTTCTCTTCTCCTTCACTGGTTGCTAAATTATTTCTTCACCAGCAAAGATAACCTGAGTTTCTCCTCCCGACTTCTTCCAGGTCCACAGCTGTTCCAGAGAGAGAACGCTATTTTACAGGCACTCTCAATTTTACCAATGGTAGTTCTATTCACCCAGCTTAATTTTTCAAATGGCACTGATCAAAAATTTCCAAACAACCACACTGGAGTCATGTAGTAACTTCTACCCTCAAATACCTTTTCAAATTCTGTTTGGTATCAAAAAGAATTAAAAATCAAAAAAAAAAAAAAGAATTAAAAATCAGAAAACACATGCAGGAGAAACCTCTTGACATGAGATCTCCCTTCTGCAGAAAGGAATTATATGACAAATTCTCTCTCTCTGGTCTGAGTGAGGAAACTGACACCTACCACCCAAGGCAATGGTTGCTAGCCTTTAGGGAAACTCCTTTGAGAATCTGATGAAAGCTCTAAACCCTCTGCCCCCAAAAAATGTCAATCTGCACAGAGACACAAAAACTGCCTGGAATTTCAAGAAGGTTAAGGACACTCTGAAACCCACCCATCAACAGCAAAATAAGAGCCCTCGACAAAGAACCTTCTATGTTACTCCTTAAACTGGCAAAATCCTCAACTCAGATTTTAAGGTGCAATAAATTCAAAAGCCTAGACAAAAATCTCAAGAAGATAAAGAAAGAAGTTTTCTCATTCACTCTCCACATCTGGCTCCAATGTCAACTCTTTCTGGCTCAAAACAGAATGCTACAAAATTAACGAGGTTCAAAACCTGAAGAGAAGGTTCTCTCTATGAAGCAAAATGTCAAAACAAAGATGTGTTCAGGGTTAGTGAATGTGCTGGGAGGGTGGGCAAAGGAAAAGGAGGTAAAAAAAATTAAGTATTAAGAACATCTATGCATTTTATTTTCCAGTATCATCCTTTTTAACTTTCTATGTCTGTGTATATTCTTAACGTGCATTATATATTCGTATAATAGCACATGTGTACAACATATAAACAGAAATATACATTATTTTTACTGATAGGAGTAAGCAATCACAAAAAAAGTTTGCAGATCCTGTCCTACTAGACAACTTCCAAAATGAGTTTACCTAACAATAATTTCTCCTGGTTAACTCTCCACAAATGGAATTTCCCTTGAAAATAATCACATTAGCCACCTTAAATTCTTATTCCTGAAATGAGAAGTCAGTTTCAAACTGATGTTGACTAAACAGTAATGCTGAGATTGTTCCACAAGAACCAGTTCTCCTTTTTGCTTTAAAGTCTAATTCTCACAGCTCCACATACTCCATATTTTTCTTCCTTAAGTGTAAATAATTCATGTAATGTATTAAAGAAATAATCAACTGAAAAACACTGGTATACATTTTCCACTACACAGTTCTTCCTATAATTATAATAGTTAATATTCTTCAACTCCTACAACATCGCCAGCACTGAGCTAAATGTTTTACCTGCTTGATGGCACTTAATCTGACTTTATGAAGTGGGTTCCTCTCCCAGTTTTGGAGATAAAAAAACCAATGCTTGGAAGTCACATGGCTGTGAGTGGACCTAGAATTCGAACCTACGTGTGTGTGACCCCAGAGCCTCCATTCTTACCTCAGAGAGGCCACCTGCCTCCCTCAGGTAATATGTTACATATATTAGGTATATACTGTTATATATTAGGTAATAATATAATAATATTATACTGTTTAATTAATAAGTTCCTTTATGCATAATTCTACTATAATATAAAAATAAGATCCCTGTTTTGTTTTTATAAAATCTTACAATACAAAAGGTAGAAAAATATTTTTAAGTGGTAAAAGAGAATGTCATTGCTGGCAAACAAACCAAAGAACTACTTTAGTTAGCCTTTTTGTAATATCTAGAAACTTTACTGTTTTTTTTCAAGCACTACAAAATCTAGTTAATATTAAGAGCTTACATTATTATAAAAGTTTTAAAGATGAGAAAATTTGACCATAAAACACTGCTCTGAAAGTCCATTATAATATCAGATATGCTATTCTCTCTTAAACTATATAAAGAAAGAAAGCCTGGTGATCTGATCAGCCCATAATTCAGTCCCCAAACACCAGCAGAAAAAAGAAATTTCACTGTACTTAACATCTTAACTTCTACAAAATGAAAGTGATGAATCCCCTAAGTAAAAGGAATGACTCTTAGTCTGTCATACATAAAATCCACTCCATCCTCTCTCCACAAGATATCACTTCTGTTTTTATCCTGAAACGTGCAGAATTACCAGAGAAGAAAACCACTCTCAGCTTTTTAAGTGAACACTCAGCAATTTGATCCTTCAAAAATAAAGTCTTCATTAAACAAGTTTATAATTTTGTGTAAATTATTAGTTAAAATAAAATCTGCATGGCCTGGGTTTGGGGGGCAAAATTTAATATTTAGAAAGGAAAAATAAATGTCTATAGTGCTATTACTAATAACCTAGATGTTTTCAACTAATAGTATTCATTCATTTACTAACAAATACTTATTGAATACCAACTATGTATGAGGCACTGATCTAGCCCCTCGAGATAAGAGAAACAAGGTTTCCACACCAAAGATTATATTCTCATGGGGGAGGAAAAACAGATAACATACAGGTGAACAAAGATAAAGTAATTTCAGATTATAAATATGATGCAAAAAACAACAGAGTGATAGAAACGTCAAAGAAGACTATTTTTAAAAGTGAGGAAGGATGGTCCCTAAGAAGGTCCCATTTGTGCTGAAACTTGAAGAATGATACAAAGTCAAGAGAAGAAAGTTCTAAGTAGAAAAGGACCACCTCACCTTAGGAGAGGTTTCATTTGGCACCTTAATATTTTTATGCCCTGGATGGGTTATATCCTGGAGAGACCCATTTTATGATGAATTCTGTTTAAAGCTTACAATATTTATTGGCAAGTATCTAATGCATCTGCGCACACATAAAGCTATAATGATACTCAGGAAAAACAATAATAATAATAATTCCCAATCTTTTGGTCTAAGCCAAAAGCTCTTAACTCTGGGGAAAGAGCAGGAATGGTAGAGCTAAATCTTTGAAAAGCTGATGAAAGCAATGAACTCTATCCTCCAAAAAAAAAAAAAAAATGCACCTACACAGAAACTTTACATATAGTTTTAGGAGGTTCTTAGAAACTTGAAGCCCATCCACGATGCACACACCCTATCCCCAACGAGAAACCCATGAACCCTAGGTTAAGAACTAAGCAGTAATTATCACACTCAGATGGGACGGATATGAATGCAAGCTGCTTACCCTACTTTTAAATGATTCACAAATCAGGAACGCTTACTCTCAATTTATTTTGGCCCACATAAGACATTGTATGGGAATTTTCTCTATGCTACAGAAACAAACTATTAGGAGGTATACATATAGATATAGATATATAAAATTCTCACCTAAAAGTGAATGAAATGCCTCTTCACTACAACTAGTATAATCTTTCGCACATGATAACAGTGTCATTTGATACTGGTTTTGTGCAAGATCTTATCATTTCTTCCCCCAAAGAAATATATTACCACACTGCTTCAAGGGCTGTAAAGCTGAATGTTAACACCTATTAACTTACAGATGTTCTTCTGGTTCAAAAGCAAAGCTCATGATTATTTTTTTAAAACCATTCACACATACACACACACTCACACTACAAGTTAGTTGCCTAAGGAATATACATCAATTACAAATGAACTTATTTACAAAACAGAGACAGACTCACAGACATAAAAGACAAACTTATGGTTCCCAAAGAGGAAGATGGGTGGGGGGAGGGGGGATAAAGCAGGAGTTGGGGATTAGCAGACGCAAACTACTATATATAAGATAGATAAACAACAACAAGGTCCTACAAAGAATTATATTCAACATCTTGTAATAAACTATAATGGGAAAGAAAAAAAAAGAACATACATCGTTAATCTAAGGTACAAACTAGATCAATGGTTCTTAACTTTTTCGATTCAGACACCCCTTTGAGAATTTGAAAAATGCTATGGAATTATCCCATTTAAAAAATGGACAAATGCATACAAAATGTGCATATAATTTCAGCCTGCTCAATGCATTTCAAATTCATTCAAGGGTTTAAGAATACCTACAATACAAATATATTATGACTGGCTGTTTCTGGGAAGGGGAGCTAATTAGGAAAACCGACTTGGGAGGAAGATTTTCCATTATACATCCTTTTGTATCTTTCGGAATTTGAACCATATAACTGTATTATCTATTCAAAAAACGAATAAGTCAAAAAGCACTACACTAAAAAATGTGGCAGGATACCAATGCAGAAGGTGAAAAACCGCCACGTAAAGATGTTTAAAATAACTGTTCTACTAAATTCAACACATTTGCACACTGTTTCTTCGTATTTGGGGGTTGGAAAAGGTTCATGACCTCAAAACTATGCTCTTGTTTCATAATTTTCAGAGAAATCTCCAGTTTCAACTTTTTTGCTAGGAAAATACAAAAAGTCAAATAATAATTTCACATTATTCATATTGTAACTTCTGAAATCCCAGTTAAATGACAACAGTTAGTAATGTATTGAATCTGGTACTGCCACATCTCGATTTTTATTATCATCCCCATTTGACAGACAAGAAAACCAAGCTTTCCAAAGCTAACTCGCTTGCCCCAGGCAACACAGCTAGTGAGCTAGCCAGGACTCTTGCAGGCAACAAAGCCCATGTACTTCCTCCCATGCGACACCGCGGCATAACCTACAAGGAAGACAGTGAACACCAAAATCGAGGACATTATTTCTTAGGAGATCATTCGCATTATAAATACAGTTCAGAGCACTAGTCCATTATAAAACTGGGAATTCTATCTGTATGCTCCTTTACACTACACAAAGCAGATACAGATGAAAGAGACGAATTATCCCATCCAATAATTTTAAAAGCACACAAACTAGTTTTAACTTGGAATTTTTCAAGTCCTCACAAACTGTCCCCCTATAAAATAAAAATGTAAGCTGAATCATAAGCGTAGAGTTAAAAAAACATCAGAAAATTAGTGTTATAGAAATACGTTACCAATCTAAAGGTTTCAACACCAAGGGGCAAAGAGTTTCTTTCTGCTGAACAGCACCTCCAGCCATCAAAGTTTTTGGAATGTTTGATACTGACTGTCCAAACTATGAGCAAAATGCTTTAGAAACATATGATGAATTGTGAGGCTAGCAACAATGATGCCACTTTCATTATAATCCCATTTTCAAAGAGGTGGTAGCTTTCAAAAACATCTCACTCATATCTAAACATATTTAATAGTTTAAAGTTAAAAAGAGAAGGAAATATGGCCTGGGTAGAAAACATAAACCACCTAACCAGATACGACTACTCCTAGTAGTTATTATTATTGCTATTATTATTAATGTGTGTGTGTCTATTTGCCTAAGTGTTTATTTTGTCCTCATTCAGCGACTTACCTAGGTAACTGTCAAAGCTTGGTTTATGTCCTGCTGTGCAGGCACCCAGAAAGCATCCAAGTCTTTACTTTCTTATCAAGCACATAAGGCACTCAACCTCTACTGAATTTCCCTTATCAGGAAAATGAGTAAAAGTCCTTCAAGCTCAAAAACTTCAGGACCTTCTGAAAATATTTTCAGAAGTACTTTATGGAGAAAACTCAAATGTCTACATGTCAAGGTCTATCCTGCAATTTCACAATTGCAGGAAAAGCCAGGTCACTCTGATATATTTACACAGAACTACATGCTGGTGTTGCTGTCTACAGAAAAATAACATCATGGATACAAATTTCAAAACCCCACCTAATAGGAAAAGAGCAAAAGAGATGAAACTTTCCTTTCACTTTGTTACAGTTCTGCAAGTGAAGAGACTTTTAAAATGCTAAGAAATAATGGCAGTGTTACTTATAAGTCAGTCAAACATTACGATGCATATAATAAGCATTCTTATAAAGCAAACACACAAAACAAGTGATCATTAATGAATACCTAATTTTTGAGCTTTCAAAAATTATATATTAAAAAGATGAGCTACATAATTACTATGTTTACACAATTTCCGTTTTCAAACTCCCCTAAAATTAAAGACCTTAAGGACATGTTTTTTCTTTACTCTTTAAAGCAACCCCCAAAATTCAACTACAGTTTATATTGTACCCCCAAATAAAATTAACTTAAACCTTCCAATTCAGTCAAAACAATTCTATAGAAAATTAAATCAATAACTACCCTTTGGCATGCATATATAATTTATTCTGGTTTTTCCTAAGGAAATGGCAAAAAAAAAAAAATTCCTTTTATGTTTTCCTTATATTTCATAAACTACCTCCTAAAGTTGTGAGAAGGCACACAAATAAAACTCAATCCATTATAAGGAAAACAAATGTCATTCAACGAACTCTTTACATTCACTATAATAATCAAGAACAAATACACATTTCTAAAGTCTATACATGATTCTACTTCTTTGTTATTCTACAGATATGGAAATCTAATTCATGGAATGCTTCCCGGAATATTTTCCCAGAACGTGCTTATTACACAAGAATCACTTTTAGTCTGTCTGGAAATTAAGCTTGTGGATGTATCTAGTGTTATATGATCTTGTTGCTCTCCAATGCTCCTATGCTGGCAAAATATACAAGTTCACAAAAATCATATTCTTGGAGAGCAGAATTCTTGGAAATTTTACAATACTATCAGACTCCACTTAAAATATGAGAAAAGGATATACAAATGGCCAAAAAGCACATGAAAAGATACTCAATGTCACTAATCATTAGGGAAATGCAAATAAAAATCACAATGAAATACTACTTCATACATATTATGATGGCTATTATCAAAAAGAAAAAAAAAAGGAAAAGAAAATAACAAGTGTCAGTGAGAATGTGGAGAAATTGGAAGAAGCCTTGGGTATTGCTGGTCGGGATGTAAAATGGTACAGCTGCTATGGAAAACAGTATGGCAATTCCTCAAAAAATTAAACATATGCTCCAGCAATTCTTCTGAGTATATACCCAAAAGAAGTGAAAGCAGGGACTCAAAAAGATATTTGTACACCCATGTTCTCAGAGCAGCGTTATTCACAATCACTGAAAGGTGGAAGGAACTCATGTATCCATTGACAAATGGATAAACAATATGTGGCATATATATACATATACACACGTGCACACGATGGAATATTAGTCAGCCTTAAAAAGGAAAGAAATTCTGACACATGCTACAACATGGATGAATCTTGAGGACATTACGCTAAGTGAAATAAGCCAACCACAAAAGAGACAAACATTGTAGGATTCCCCGTATAGGAGATACCTAGAGTAGTCAAATTCACAGAGACAGTGGTGGTTGCAAAGAGGTTAGGGGGAGGGGTAATGGGGAGTTAGTGTTTAATGGATACAGAGTTTCAGCTAGGAAAGATCAAAAGTCCAGAGATGAGTGGTGGTGATGGACGTACAACAATGTGACTGTACCTAATGCCATGCTTCATGCACACTTAAAAATAGGTAAAATGGTCAATTTTATGTTATATATATATATTACAATTTTTTTTAAATGAGATAAGAAACAACAAAATATTAAAACATGTGCCAAATTCTTCTCACACATGCTTCTTTCACTACCCACGAAACCAACACCATGGCTCTGTGTGGTCAGTTAAGTTCTAATTTAAATGTTTACCATGGGCCCTAAGAAATTAATATAACAAAGTTTAAATCTGTTCTAACCCTAAGAAAGTTTAAACTGCTTCCTCAGAATAAAGTCCTTTGCCAGATATAGACACTAATAGCTATTACATGTCTATTTCAGATTAAATAAACTACTAAAGAATCCAATATACCTCCCAACTTTGTATTTCAAGTACAGTTACTTGTATCCCTAGCGAGTTTTTCCTTCATTTTTCTTCCAAAGCCTCATAAAGATTATTTTCATTTTTACCAGCAAAAACTTTAGCCAAAATTTTCTCCCCCCAGACTCATACGAGCTCATCTTCATTAACTGTAGATATATCATCTTTACAGTAATAGTATTCATTTCATGTTTACCAATTTCAAGTATAAACATGGAAATCTCATTTATGAATCTCCCTCCCTTAAAAAAAAATGTTCATACGGGAAAAACAGAAGTTTGAAATATCCTAGGCTACATTTTGAGGATCTTTTCTAGTCACACTACAGTTTTTCTTTTAATACCTTCTGATTTCACAAATTGTTACAGAAATATATGTTCACTAACTAACTAGCAACCAAGTTTTTTGATTTCCTCTGCGCCACTAAAGTGCATTGTATTGTTCACGTCCCCTTTCTCCTCACTCGTAAGTGTTCAGCAGACAAAAATCTACCTTCAACAGTAGATTCTAATAGCTCCATGCTATAAATGCTATGTTTGGATACATTTCAAACAATGCTTGTTCATAAACATAAAGCAAACTGATAAAAATTAAATGGAACAAAAAGTACCCACATACTCAAACAAAAGGTAAAAGGTTTAATTTAGAAAAAAAAGTTCTCATATTAATTCCATAAACAATACGACCATCAAATATTTTTTCTATTTGTACTATCTGAAAACAAAAATGCATGTAATCAATTACTGACCATTTTTTCTCAATTTTAAAAAATGAATTATTTCAAACATCATTTTCTATATGTAAGTTAACGGCACCGTCTCCTCTACTAGGTCTACCTCCTGTGATTAAAACTGTACAATTTGTAGTTGTCACTGCATACAATGTATACATCTAAATGTCAACAGAAGACAATAAGAAAAACACAGACCCAGACCTCATAAAGTTTCTGTGGCATTCAGTTTTTCTACTTATCAGTGTGAGAGATTCTCTGATAATAAGTTTCTTTTCATTTGTCCATGGCTATTTATATTAAATTGAACCCTTTAAAAGGGGGAGTGGGTGTATCTGGTCACACACCAATAATTTCAACATATCGGAAACCTCCATCCCTTCAATTTGCAACATGGAATTTTAACAAATATGGAACTCTACAAAAAAGAAAATTATATACAGATACAAAAAGATCAATTGAAAAGGAATCCATCACCTGGTCATGAGCCTTACCTTTTAGCAGCGGCAGAGGTGTTAACTCAATAGGCTTGCCTTGAGACCTAAACTGTGAGGAACTTTGCGACCTCTTCTGTCTGGCTTTTCTGACGGACTTCCGAGAAAATCCGTCTACTTTATCCACTGATGGAGGAGTAGTTGGTGCTGAGGACATATCCCTACTGAAAAGAAAGAAGTATCATCAACACATTCCCGAGGAAGAAGCATACAAGTGAGTTACTCAAATTCTAAAATTCCCATATACTATTTTTGAAAATGGGAATATGTTTAAAAGAAAGCAAATAAAATCAATTAAGAGCAGTCATATGTTCAATGGGAAAACAGAAAAACTTGGTGGAAAATAGAATATAAGTACTATATAAGCAATATTGTAATGTTAATACATTGTGCTACTCCCACTACAATATGCATTAAAGATGTTCATTTATACTTGAACATGTACTCATTTTCTAACTGCACAGCTCTTCTCATCTTGAGATCCTGAAGTAATTGAGGAACTATTCTGCGGCTACAAAATTTCCATCCAAACATTTTCCCAAGATAGTTAATATTATGAATGGGCTCCAGAGTTGAAACTCTTATGGTACTTCAAGAATCTACACCAATGTATCACAGCAAGGTGAAATTTACAATTTCGCAACTACCAAGACATGACTTTTAATGCAATGTGCTGTGTTAGCTATGATAAACTACACCACACCACAAAGGAGGACAAGCTAGGCTGCTTTAAACAGAACACATAAAAGGCATAATTAAAATCATTTCGAAGAAGTCTTCTTTTTGAAGGAAGCCATCTGAAGTTACTAAAGCTTAATAAACAAAACTATGATGAAATGATACACCAAAGTTGAAATAAAAACAAATTCACAGCCTACTTAGACAACCAAGTTGAGTTCCCTTGAAGTTCATCACCAAATATTAATTTTCATTCCATCAAACTAATGGAACTGAACAGTTCTTTGGGATTTTTTTTTAACATTCTCAAATCATTAAAATGAAGGCTATTTCCTAAAAGTAACAAGGATTAAGCTCAGTTTCATTCACCAATTTAAACAGATGCCATCATTTCTATGGCACTGAGGCTCCACGCAAGATTAATGGCAGACTTGAATAGAAATAACGCACACGGGGGAAATGCTGAAATGCAATTACTCACCTGGCATTCCAAGACATAACATAAGTGTTTTTTAACCTCTAAATAAAAGAGTAAGGGAGTTTCTTCCTGAACGTGTGAGAATAAAAAGTTACCTGGATTAGCTGGATTCTGACAAAGTAAAAATAACAAAAACAGAAACAAAAAACAAACAAAACCATATGATGTCGAGGTTTGGAATTCTGAAGTCCTGTTTGGTACTCCTTTTTTAAAAAAGTTTTTAGCAATCTACTTTAGCCTTAAATAAAATGTGATAGATAAAAAGGAATTGCAAACCATGAATGATTATAGAAGAAGTAAGATGATTTAAAAATTCATAATGACTGCATCTGCAAGAAGCTCCACATCAATTTGTATGTTGTAAATTTAGGGGCTGCTTTTCCAATCTGGTATGTGAATTATTTAGACTACATTTAACCCTCACAACACAAGATTTCCGTAAATCCTGTTCCTCCTCCACTCTTTTTGTCTCTCCTTTATTCTTTATCTCCCATCTCTAAAGATGATTTACTGGTAGCAAAAAACAAATTTTTTTTAATCATTTGCCCCTTTTGCCCGCGGCCCACGATAAACGTCAAGCATCTCAACCCTAAAGCGCTGCAGAATTGAACGTGCAGTAGCAGCGGGTCCGTACAAAGCCCGGGGAAACAGGTTTCGCCCTGGGCTAGGACGCCCGAAGCTTTATCATCCTCTAAGCATTGGGCACTGGGCATTTCCAAGGCACAGGATAACCTAAAGGGGGTACTGGGTGGAGGAGAAAGACAGAGAAGAGGTTGGTCTGTAGGGATGCTCACATACTCCGTTTGCTCCCACCCCCTCCCCCCCCCACGCCACCCCAAGCCCTGGAGAAGATAAGCTGCTACAAAATCCTTCTCACTACACCAATCCCCCTTTCCTCCCCCCCGCCCCCGTCAGTGGATAAAGGGGGACAAGAATACGCCTCCAATGCCGGAAGGTGGAGAAAAAGGGGGGTGGAGGGCAGAGTGAATGAAAGGCATCATCAGAAGCATCTGCAGGTAAATCAGACAAGTGGGACCGGCGCTCCCTCTCCCGCACCTCACCCCATCGCACCCCTCGCCGGCCCAGGCCAGGCCTTCCCCAGGCCGGTGCCCTGCAGGTTCCCCAGGAGGTCGGGTAAGAGGCAGGAAAGGAGGAAAGGAAGCAGACGAGCCGCGGTGCTGGAGGGACTAAGTTACCTTGAAGCTTCTGGAGAAGAATCCGAAGATGATCTGTGGTTTCGGAGGGGCGGGAGACGGGAGAGAGGGCCGCAGCGGGGGCGGGTGGCGGGACCGGGGCGTGCGGGGGGAGGTCCGGACAGCGGCAGGGAGCCCGGGGCGACGGCTGTCCGGAGCGGCGTCCCTCCGGTTCCGCGGCAGCGGCGCCTCTAGGCCTCACGGCCGGACCTGAACCTCAGCGCTCCGGCGGCGGCGGCGGCCTCACGATCCTCCCCCGCGGGCCCGTCCCATCAAATCGGCACCGACCCCGCTGCGGCTCCGCCGGTGGCTCCTCGCTCACATTCCCGGCGGGCGGCGCCTCTGCTCGTTGCCCCGGACCCGGCGGCTGCAGCGACGACGAGGGGAGGGGGGAAGGGAGGGAAGAAGAGTGGATCCGCAGCGGCAGCAGGAGGAGAAGGAAGGAGAAGAAGGAGCCGCTGGGGCTGGAGCCGCCGCTGCCAGAGCCGCCGTTCGGTGCCCGCGGTGGGTCCCCGTCAATGCCCCTTTCTCTCTCCTATTGTCAATATCACCGGGCAGCTGAGTCCATGGCACACGCGCAACCGAACCTTCTGGCCAGCAGCGCCCGCCTCCAGCGCCCACTCACTGGAGGCTTCAAACGGGAAGCGAGGCCTCATTGGCCGGTGTCCGCCTTCACTCCCTTGTCAGCATGTTGGGTTGAGACCCGATCAGGGATTGGCGGCGGGGGGGCGGAGAAACAGGAGGGTGGGAAGAGAGGAGGACGAGGATTGGGCTGAGGCGAGAGGGACCCGGATGCAACCGCGATCTCCGGCCGCGCTGCCGCCGCTTCCGCCAGGCAGTGGGGTAGGCTGAAGAGGGGAGTCGCCGCCGCCGCCAGGCCTGAGAGGAGCTCCTTAAACCCGGAGGGGTGCGCCTGACACCAGTGCGATGGGTTTCCGCGCTGTGCGGACCTCTGGGCGGCGGTCGTCTGCAACCTGAGGATTCCAAGGGCAAGGGTCGGCTAAGGGTGGGGGCGTCCCTGGCCCTTGATTCCTCCCCTTTCAGCGGCGAGGCTGGCCCTTCTGGACTCGAGGAATCCCATTCGGACGAGAACCAAAGCCGCATAGAACGAAAGAAAGGCAGCCTGGGCGCCGCTGCCTTTGTAGATGGGCCCCTCGCAGCCCGGGGCTGTAAAACCCCCAGCAGTCGCTCTCCGCTCCACCTTGTGGGAGGCCTGGCACGGAAATCTGAACCCCTGGGGCCCGGCCAAGGGTTGGGTATCGCTTCGAATTCTCTCTCGCCTAGTCTCCTTTTCCCTAAACCTCTGTTTTGAATATCAGCTCCCTGGAGCTCCTGCAAGCCTGGTTGGGGCCAGTTCAGTGTAACTTGTGCAGGTGGGAACGCGGTCTCTACGCTCTGTGATCATTTATTGAGATCAACCTCTTGGGCCCACCCGCTGTACAGAGCTCAGGGAAACCCAGCTTCAAACTGCGGGAGCTTGGGAGCTCTTCAAATGGCAAGTTGGATCCGAAAGAGTTTATGGAGAAGGCTTCACTTAACTCTAGCTAGAACAAGTGATAAAATATTTAGAGATATGTTTGCATCCTTGATGAGTCCTAGGCCAAGTGGTGCATTTCCAGAGAATATTCTTGGACTCTTGCTCTATTTGAGTGGATTCTACGTATGTCTTTTGAGAGGGTTAAAAAAAAAAAAAAAAGGAAGGAAGGAAGAAAGAAATTCTTAATGCTAAGTACAAATGTCAGGGTACCAAATGTTCACAACTTAGAAAATGAAAAGTAATAACGTTTATAATCCTTCAACCCAGAGATAACCACTGTTAGCATTTTGGTGTACTTCTGTCCAGTATTTTTGTTCTTTAAAATTGTGTATTCCGTTCTGTAGTTTTTCCCCTTCGCATTATATCATGTTTTCTATACAGTTAGGAAATAGAACTATATATAAATAAAACTGTAACATATTATACAACTGACAATAACAAAAAAAATGCATTGTATTTCTCTTGTTTGTGTTATTTAGCACTCAAGTGTTGCAGATTTCTATGCACATCCCCAGAAATGGGTCTTGAATGGAAGAAGTTTTTTTGTGCCATTAAAATTTTTTTTAATTCCTGTTTTGAACTGAAATGGGAAACAGGAAAAGATGGTGCTCTTATATGGAAGCAGGCTTCCTCTACTGACTCCAGGTGATTGGTCACTGTATAGATAATGTCTGTGTTTGCTCTGAAAAGTTCACCTCCCCTAGGCCTTACAAAACTGGCTAGAATACCAGTCTCCTTGCCACCTGCAAGAAACTTACATTTCCACATCTCAGTTTCCCATACCAGTCTTCATGAAAAGTTCAGTGCCCCAGCCATGCAGAACTTGTTTGCTCAATTTCTGATTAAGGGTAAATGCAGAATTCAAACCAAGGAAGATTTTAAAGCCAACTCAATTTCCCTTGGCAACAATTGAATTGCCAAAGAGTAGTGCACGTTTGAAATGCTCACAGCTGTTGCTTAGAACATTTCACATTTTGTAGAGTGGGGATTTTGCTTGCAAATTATGAATCTCTGTAAAGATGATTCATTTCAAAACTCTTTCACTTTCTGTAAAATGGCTGAGTAACTGAAATGAGTAGGTCTTTTTTAAATGGAAACATCCTTGCCTATGTGAGAGATTTTTCCTTGGACCAATAGTTTCTAAAGGAGGTCCATGCATCCCAGGAGTATGTATATTCCAGGAAGAATGCAAGGCAGTCCATTTGGGATGCAGGAGAAGAAAATATGAGGACATCTATTTATGCTTAGTTCTAATCGAAAAAGAAAGCAAATATTTTATATAATATTTTATATACATAATGAGGGACCCAGCCCATGGAATGGTCTCTTGGCCCAGAACATTGTAGGAGATGTCCTCAAGGAAAAGTGGGAGTTACCCATTTCCAGGGGTTGGCAGTGGTGGTCCCACCCAGTCAGTCCTTGTCAACATGTATTGACTTATTGTGGTTTGCTAGATTAAGTGGACTTACTGATTATAGTATCTAGGTTTAATTAAACTAACCCATAGAAAATAGGCAAGTTAGTTTACCAGAGTCCTTTGCAAAGAAACCACAGGAAAACAAGCAAATGGCGGAACTGACCTTTCTCCCAGTGTCAGGTTTTTTGACAGCACATTTCAAAATTAAAATAACGATCTAATAAATCCAACCAAATTTTGGCTTAAAAAATATCAAATTCATCAAGATTATTTGAATGTGGATTTATATCCACTGTCATTAACAATGAACTTCACCCTGAGCATATATTATAATTGAGATAAGCTAATGATGATATATACTTCACAAATAAATATACATATATTTGGTTAAGAATTGCTCCCAAAAAATACACTGATCGGAATGAATGATCAGAAAAGTTTGGAGACTGCTACTCTAGATAATACAAAAAGAAATACATTATAGCTGTCTGGGAAGCCATTATCAAGTGACAAAACACTGTCCATTGCTATCAGATGAAAGCATTCACTTCCCAGACATCAAGGCTGAGCTTATCATGAACCTACTGGCAGACTGGCCATGTGATGAGACTGGAAGACGTAGTAGTCTATCAAATGGTAGCTGACTGGTGAACTAAAGAAGGGATAAGATAAGCAGCAGTATCATCAAAACAATTATCAACCAGTATAGGAGGAAAAGACCTATGCTGATAAGACGACATCATCAGAGGTAGACTAGCCCAGTTGTGAGTGCGGGTGGAGGGTACATTAAACTGGTTGTGAGCTGAGAGGAAAGAATAGTGAAAAAGCCTGAGACAAGAGCTGCTCTCTTAGGAAAAACAATAAAAGATTACATACACAGCTAGTGTAGACAAGGGACTTTGGTGTTATATTTCTTCGAGCCACATTTATCTACACAGGTAACACCCTCAGCAGTGACATCTTCTTGGGTCACAATTTTAAAGAGTACAGTTGCATTTTCAGATGTGCCTCAAAAGTCACAGGTCATGCATGGCTTTCCATGTGATTAATGTGTATAATTATAGCTTGAGATTTAAAATGTTTAGGTGCTCCAGTTCCATTCCTAGCAGTGAGAGATCCTCGGTCACTAGTGGATCAAGGCCGGAACAGGGACCCTATGTCACTGATGGGGAAGGAAAATGGACCAAAAAAAAAAAGGGGGGGGGAAGGAGAAAGCCAGCTTCAAGTGCACTTTATTTCACACAGGATAAAACACAAAATAATGCACCACAAGCAATAATTTTGCTGGTAAAATAGTCAACTTACACAATTAAATGAATTAAAGTTATAACTAATTATAAGCATGATGATGAGAACACAGACTCTGGAATTAGATATACCCAAGGTGGAATCCCAGCTCTGAGAGCCAGGAGCTGGGGCAAATTTCTCACTCCTCACAGCCTGGGATTCCTGGCCTCTAAATGAGCAGAATAACACTTCCTAACTCATAGGATGGTCATCAGATTTAAATGAGGTTATGCACTTACTATAGTGCCTGGCATATGTTAACTGCTAAGTAAATACTAGTTATTACCATAATCATCCACTTTCTTCACATTTTAATACTTTTTATTCACTTAAAGAAATTTTTCTTTAAGTTTTGTCTTTTTTTTCCCTCAAAATTATATTCCGGAATACCCCTCTGTGACAGGAAGAAAACAAGGAGCAAGGAAATGAGAGGCATGCCTTTCAATCCACTTCCACACTAAATTATCAAGTGCGTGTAGGAGCATTCATTAGCAATAACAGGGATTTGCATTTTACAATATCCATATATTTTTGAAAGTAAAAGAAAAAAAATGGTCATTTGACTTAACATCATTTCAGAGCTTTATCTTCATTTCTAATTTATACACCTTCAAGAGAGGCTTAAACTATTTTGCTCTAAGCTTACCTATTTCTCTTTCGCACTGCAACCTTCAGAACGGCACTAGGACTGAGTCCTAGCCCCACCTTAATAATGCCCTAGCCTTGGCGTGGTGGATATCTGCTTCCCATGCATCCCCACTTTCCCTTTGAGGACCACACTCCTCACTTCACGTGATCCTGGTGGGACTGTTAACCAAGAGTGATGGGTTATCTCTCTTGGATCCAAGGGGATCACTTTGATCTTCCACAAAATTTGCTCTGTGAAAGCTGGGAGAGAGATGCCTCTCTTCCTTTTGGATCATAAACCATAGAAATGATGTAAGCTGGAGCTACTTATGACCATCTCCCTCCCTCTCCTCCATCCTGGAGGAAGCCAATACTGTGGGAAAAACGTTGGCAAATGCTGAGTTTTAAGAACATGATTGGAGCTGCTGGATTCAGCTATGTTGGAAGCTAGTTTCTGTTGTGTGATCCAGTGAATTCCGTTTTTTGTTTAAGCCACTTTGGAGTCAAATGTCTATAACCTACACCCAAAAAAATCCTGACTAATAATGCATGGCCAAGTCACTAAACCTCTCCAAACCTCAGTTTACTCTTAGGCCCTGAATCTGGGGTTTTCTACTGGTTGAACTAAATGAAGTCTTTAGGTGAAATCTAATCCTAAGCATGAAAGAAAATCATTTAAAGTGATCCTGCTAGAAATTCTTTCCTAATGTAATTTATCAAGGAGAATTTATTTGTTGGGTTTTATTTTAAGACACAAGGCAGATATTCTTAAGAATTGCACCTATAGAGTTAAGTTCCCCTAGAATACACTTACATGAGGAGAGACGGTGAAGTGACCTACCAAACACGAAAATAAGCTTTATTCTTAGCAAACTGCTGCTTTTCACTAGGTTATTTTTACTGTGTCACTTAAAACACCAAGGCCATATTTTAGAAAGTGCAGCCTATGATTGAATATTGCATCTAAGTTTCTTATCTATCTATCATAGAGAGCAAACATTGCTTTTAACATATCAATAAAATTGGGTAAAGCCTATGAACATAAGGTAAATCACTGCTAAAATGTTCTCAAGGGGCAAGACAACCAAAAGAGGGTGAGAACTTAAATCTGAATACACTTATTAAAACAAGCAAGCAAGCAACAACAACAACAAAAAAAAACAATAAGGACAATATATCCAATCTTGTATGGTGCTGGTAATAACTGCAAACATGTGCATAGCAATTTAGCTCACTTTCCTATGCAATACTTAATTTGAACCTTAATTCTGCAGATACATATTATTTCCATTTTATTTTTTATTTATTTTCTTATTTATATAAGAAAAATGAGTATCAGGGAAGTTTTCCAGAGCCACACAGCTAGTAACTAGTAGAACCACAATTTGTATCCAGTTCTTCCAAGGGCCAGTCCTCTTCACACTGTACCAAGTTACCTCTATTTTTAAATCCTTGTTTGCTAATGATATGGCCAAGTAATTGAATATGAGGCTACTCTTTTCTCCATCTTACAGAAGGAAAGACTAATAAGATACAGAGGTTAAATGTCCTATACAATGTCATAAAGAAAAAAACAAAAGCATAAACGATGGGCCAAGTCTTCCATCATCATCAACATGAACTCCCACTCTATAAGCCAGGAACAATGGCAGACATTTTACATGTATTCTCTTAATTCTTAAAATAACCTGTTAATGTAAGTAATTTTATCCCATTTTACAGGTGCAGAAATTAAGATACAGAAAGCTTATTTTCTTTTCAAAGGTCATACAGCTAGTAAGTGGCAGAATTTGGGCAGGAGTCAAGACTAGAAGACAGGCACTGAAATTCAAAACTGTTTTACTGCCTGTCCCCCCTGGGAAATGGTCTATACAATCTGGTTTGTATATAGTGCTGTGTAGAATATGTAGAAAACATGAAACCTTTCTAGCTCATTTCCCTTGATATTTAAGCCTTTTTCCAAAATAACAAAGAAGCCCCATTATGTCTTTGGTGAGAAGCACACTTTGCTGGTGGAGTTAGGTTGCAGTGTGGATCCAAATCAACCTTCTTGTTATTGAAGAGATTTGTTTTGGAAAACTTAGTCTTAAAGAGCTTTGAAACAGGGATAATGGCAGAAGTCACCTGTAGTATTTGAAAATGTTCTGTCTGGTGGGTTTCAAAGTCAATAAAGCTTATATTCTTGGGACTTCCCTGGAGGTTCAGTGGTTAAGACTCTGCACTTCCACTGCAGGGAGTGCAGGTTTGATCCCTGGTCGGGGAACTAGGATCCTGCATGCCATGCAGTGCGGCCAAACAAAACAAAACAAAACAAACTTCTATTCTCAGATTTGGATGGTTAGTGACCTGGTTAACAAACCAGTTGGCAACTGGAACAAACTATTTATGAAGAAGTATTTTTGAAGAACAAGCGTTGGAAGAGACTCATTCAAAGTATAAAATTCCAGCTGTCTTGACCTTTAGAGGAAAAAAGTTATAATTAACTAAAAGTCACTGGCTTCAGAGGCAAATGGGAGCAAGTGCTCAGCTTCAAGAGAAATCATCATGATCATGATGGTGAGTACATCTCAATAAGCCTTTCAAACACTTACTATCGGAGAACTTTCCAAACCAAATTTCCATTATTTCACTTAATCATTCCCTCATGCATTCATTCCAAACATTTAAGTAACTACTCTGTGCTCTGGGAAAATTCAAACATGAATAAGACATAATAAGTACTATCACTCTAGTGTATTACAAGATGTTATGATCAAGAGCTAATTATTATGGGAGCCCACAGCCCAGTGTAATACCCTGTGACCAGGAGGGGGAAATGGAAAAAAAAATTTTAAAGGAAAAAGAGGGCATGATATATAAGCTGAACCTTGTGACACTCAGAGCTCTCATTCACTCCTGGCTTGACATCTTATTTGTTCATTTGTTTATTCTTTACTATAGGCCAGGAACTATCCAAATGAGTCGCATAGATTATTTTCATTTTATTAATAAGTGCTCAACCAGGGTTGAATTCTTCCTTCCATTCCTTCACATCTTCCCTAGGCCACCTTCAGAATTAAGAATTAGGATACTCATTACCCTTCACTCTCTGTGTGCTGGGATATTGAGGGGTAAGGCAGAATCTAGAGGTCTCTCTCTTGAGTCAGAGCAGCAGAAGCCTTACCAGGGACTTAGCTGGTGTAAGCAAAGGGGAGGAATTGTTAGAATTCTGGGCAGGGACACACAGCCTCAGCAAGCAGGGACTAATGGTAGGACAGGAAAGCCCTGAGGTCTTTTTTTGTCTCTGTCCCTTGCTGTGATTGTACTCTATTTTTTTCTCTCATTAAAGAGGATTTTTCTCTGAGGACAAGGCTACATGGTGCAAAATGGCAGATCAAGCTCTCACATTTTCATTGGCTCCTTTTAAGAGAGCATCCAGAAGTTAGGCTAGAATCCCTGGATAGGGGGCTTTGGTCCAGCCTAGGTCAGGTACCCATGTCTGGTCCAATCAACTATGGTCAGGACATCAGAGGTGTGTTGCACAAAATGAGTGATTGGGGCTCTCTGCTGTTTCGATGTGTGCTGGGAAAGAAAAAGAAGAAAAGGAGCCATTGCCCCAGAACACATGCGATGATTGTCTACTTACGACATCTTTGATTTTTTTTCCTCAAATTAAATTTATAATAGTGGAATTAATGGTCTAGGGATAAGAATATTCCTTAAGTGCTTGATTAAGTTCACATTGCCAACACTATCACTCCCTTTCTCATCTTGTCTAAGTTGATAGGCCCCAAATTTGAAACTAATCATAACTTTGATCTCTTTAATTACAGAGCTAAAATAGTTAAAATATTTCCCACATATTTAGTAGTCATTTATATTTCTTTTCCTGCAAATTGTCTATTAGCATTCATAGCTTATTTTTCTATTACAGTTTTAATGCTTTTGTGATTTACTTACATGAGCTTTCTACACATTGATTTTTACATACAGGAGTATACCAGATTTCCTTTGGGATTTCTTTCATTGCTAAGCATAAATTCTTAGAAAGTCTTTGCCTTAAAAATTCCTCCCTCTGGAAATATTTCAAACAAAAATACTCCTAAGGTTTACCAGGGATATTCACTGAAGAATTTTAATAACAAAAAATATAAACAACTTAAATATGTGTCAGTTGAGGGATAGTAAAATAAATTATGGTACATTCATACTATGGAATATTATGTAGCTGTTAAATATACGGGAGATGTATATGTACTCATATGGAAAGGTATCTATGGCATTAAGTGAAAAAAGCAAGAATTACAAAATTTTAGGTTAAGTAGTACTCTATTTATATTAGGAGAAACCTGACGTATAGTTAGATATATAGATATCTAGAAAAGGTAAATATCTAGAAAAAGTCTGGAAGAATATACTTGGAAGTGTTAACAGTGAATATTTTGGGGCATGGGTCAGAGGTAGGTAGTAGACATTAAATTATATACTGAGATACTGTTTCAATTTGTATAAGGAATATGCATCATCCTAAATCTTATTTAACAAAACATTTTAGACTTACAAAGAGCCATAATGAGTAATATAACAATAGTATAACCACACGACTCTAGAAATAAATACCAACGTGGTGGAAGTCTCCTATGTAACAGTCTCCCGTCACATCCCTTCTATCTCAGAGGTTACCATGACCCTGAATCTGGAGCTTATTTTTCCCATGATGTCATACTTTACTAAATAAGTACATGTTCCTAAACAGCATGTAGTACTTTTTTCATATTTTATGATTGTATACAATTGGTGTTATACTGTACATTATCTTCTGTAACATAATTATTCACTCAACATGATGTGTTTTTAATTTAACCATGTTGATAGAGGTACTTGGATCATTCACTTTCCCTGCTATAGCATTCTACTTACAAATGTTCTGCAGTTTATTCATCCTCTTATTTTGTGATGTTTGGGTTGTTTCCAGAATTTTACTATCTTGAACAGTGGTGCTGTGAACATCTCCTTGTGTACTGTAGTTTCTCCAGTGTGTGTATCTAGAAGTGGCATTAGGTCATAGGGTATGTGCTCTTCAACTTCACAAGATAGGGGCATATTGCTTTCCTAAATGTTTGTACAAATTTACAATCTCACCAGCAGTATATAGGAGATTCTGATGTCCAAAACATTCCTTCCTCATCCAGAATGTGGACATTTATCTACATTATCTTCTAATTTTTTTCTATTTTTCTCTTACACTGTACTGTTTAATTGAGCTTGAATTAATTTTGGTATATGGTGTAAAATGAGAACCTAAATTGATTTTTTATAAATAATCAATTTTCCCACCATCATTTATTGTCACGACAAGTCCTTCTTCATTACACTTTTAGGTCTTTTTCTTCCTTATTCTCACCTGATGACGCGTGTAGTTGAATTTTGGTATCATGTTGTAGAGCTCTCCTAAATATTATAATTCATTGAGATTTGATTGCAATTGCATTAGGCCCAAGAATTATTTTAGCTTAAAACCCACACTGAACAGATCATTCTTCCACTCTCAAACTGAAATGACTAAACTCCTCACTGCACAAAATCCAGTATCCTCAGCCACTACTGAAGTCCCCCCAATATCTGTATCCTTTTCTCAACTTTCAGGCTCATCATTTCAAGCAGGCCTGTGTCCTCTTTGTCCCCTAAGCTTTCATCATCTATTTTTATCTCCAAACTTTGCTCATGAGGTTCCCTCCCGCCAGAAATGCTAACCCTTCCTTCCGTTCCCCTGCTTTGTTTATTCAAGACTTTTCCTTCCTTCAAAGAAGAAGGAAGGGGTCCTAGCTACTCTAAGAGTCCTAGTCAGGAGTTATCCCACTATCTTGCATTGCAATTCAATTTTCTCATGTGTTTGTATTTAATCTCTCCAATTCTATGATTGCGTTAACTAAAATAAGAAAAGGGAGGCAAGTAGAACTTGCCTGGAGAGAAGTTGGTAAGAACAGTTGCTGGTAAGAGGATCAGCAACCAGGTTAGGCATTCCACTTTTAAAATCTGTAACCTGGAAGTGGAGAAAATAGCAGGACAAATGGAAGCCAGAAGCTCAACATCTCTCATGGTGCTTCAACATCCCACCATGCCTGGGCATGGCCAGATGCAACAGTGGGGAAGCCAGATAATAGAGAAATCCACATCATCACCATAAAACAGTGCTTTAGGGTCTGCCAACTTGCACACACATCATCTTATTTAACCCTGAAAAACTCTTTGAAGTAGTGACATGATCTCCATTTTACCAGGGAGGACACTGAGACTTAGAGGTTAAATGCAATTCCAAGGTCACAGTCAAACAGCTAGGAATTGGCAGTGCTAGGTCTACAACTCCAGCCTTCTAACTGACAGCTACTCACCACTCATTTTATCACACCCACGGTTGTTTCCAGGATAACTGTGTTAACTTTTTAAAGTATCTTTATTTATTTATTTATTTGCCGAGCCCGGAGGCATGCAGGATCTTAGTTCCCCAACCAGGGATCGAACCCATGCCCCCTGCAGTGGAAGCATGGAGTCTTAACCACTGGACGGCCAGGGAAGTCCCCTAAAATTATTTTTTAAAAATTTTAATTGTGGCAAAAAACCCACATAATATAAAAATTTCCCTCTTTATTTTTAAGGGTATAGTTCAATAGTGTTAACTATATTCACTTTGTTCTGTAATAGATGTCTAGAATTTTTTCATCTTGCAAAACTGAAACTCTTTAGCCATCAAACAACTCCCCATTCCTCCCCGCCCTCAGCTCCTGGCAACCACCATTCTACTTTCCGTTTCCATGATTTTTGACTGTTCTAGATATCTCATATAAGAGGAATCATACAGTATTTGTCCTTTTGTGACTGGCTTATTTCACTCAATATAATGTCCTCAAAGTTCATCCATGTTGTAGCATATGATGGGATTTTCTTCTTTTTTAAGGCTGAATAATATTCCATTGTGTGTTTATACCACATTTTCTTTTTTCTTTTTTTTTTTAATTTTTATTTATTATTTATTTATTATGTTTATTTTTGGCTGTGTTGGGTCTTCGTTTCTGTGTGAGGGCTTTCTCCAGTTGCGGCAAGTGGGGGCCACTCTTCATCGCGGTGCGCGGGCCTGTCACTATCGCGGCCTCTCTTGTTGTGGAGCAGAGGCTCCAGACGCTCAGGCTCAGTAGTTGTGGCTCACGGGCCCAGTTGCTCTGCGGCATGTGGGATCTTCCCAGACCAGGGCTCGAACCCGTGTCCCCTGCATTGGCAGGCAGACTCTCAACCACTGCGCCACCAGGGAAGCCCCACATTTTCTTTATGCATTCATCTGTCCATGGACACTTGTGCTGCTTCCACCTCTTGGCAATTGTGTAATGCTGCAATGAACATAGAGGTGCAAATATCTCTTCAAAATCGTGCTTTCAATTCTTTTGGAATATATACCCAAAAGTGGACCACATGGTAATTCTACATTTAGTTTTTTAAGGAACCAGTTATCTTTTAAACAAATAGCCCCATTCTCACGGACTCTCCTGCAACATGTTAAGAGGCGGCATATTGCCTTCCCTCTAATTAAATTGAAAATAGCAATCATGCTCATATACAAACATTACAGTATGTTTAAACTTCTTACTTAAGATGCATCAATTACAATGTTGGCAACTGTAGACACTTCCATTTCCTCCCATTCTCAGTTGACAAGCTGCTCTTCACTTTTAATACCCCCCCCCACCAATTATCAGGGTCACTAGATCAGAAGATACATGATGGAAGGACCTATCTGTTTTGTCCAATACTGTGCCTGAAGTAACTAATCCAGTCGCTGAAATAGAATAAGCACTCAAAAAAATGGATAAATGAATAAGTACATGAACAAAAGACCATGTTTCTGGGTATAGTTTGAAAAATTGAACTTAACCCCAGAAGTGGGTGTTGTCATTGATGAGAGAGAATAGTTTAGCACTTCTTGTTCCAGCCAGCAGGAAGTAGAACACAGATGGCAAAGAAACACTCAATGACATGAATTTTGCCAGAATGATGATAACATCCCTAGGATGAATTCAGACTAAATCTCTGCTGATAAGACTAAATCTCTGCTGATAACGTAGGATCATACTAACCACAAGGATTTGGGGGGCTCAGAGAACCCTTGGAATTCTAAGGTCTTGCCAGATTAATGGGACAGTGCTCTAGGTAGGAAAAGCCAAGAGAGGGCGCTAATAGTGCAGGATTGTAATTTCCCTTCTCTTCTGCCAGACAGCATGAGCCCTGGGTAGAGAGCATCAGAAGCAAAAGCATTGTCACCCCAAGTGGAAGATTCTCTGCTGGCCAGCTTGCTGTGCATTAGGCTGACTGATGCCCTCTATTGGGGACAGGGGTGTAGAAGCAAAGAGAGGATTAAACACACGGAGGGTAGTTATTATCTCAATGAGAAAGCAAGCTCTCCTGTTAAAGGCTGCTGTCCACATGTCTTTGGACTTAATATATAATCTTATGAAAGGAGAAATGAGATTACACTGTATCAATGAAAATTAAATTTAGACTTAAAAAATTACATGAATTTATAAAGGATATAGGCACTAGAACAAATTGCTCAGTGGAATCTGTGCTCTGCACATATCTGAAGAATGAATGAATTGTAGCTCTCTTCCATTTTAATGAGGAGATGGAATTCAAGAGAAAAGTATTTTCTAATAGGCATGTCTTTCCAAAGAGAGGAAAGACAAGGTTAAGTTGTTCAGTGATTTTGTGAAATTCTTTCCCATTCTCTTAGTTAAGAATTTAAATTAACACTAGCAAATCAATACAGTAAATAGTGGGACGTTTTATACACTGCTCTATAGAGGGGTCAACATGGTTTAATGCAAAATCTGCTAAACTTGGGTCAAAAAGACTTGAGTTCTGATATTGGTATTGATTTGACCACTTTAGCCGTTCAGAGAATTATCAGTCCCCCTTGTCTACACTGCCAACAGAATGATACAAATCTCATCATTGTCACTCCCTAACATAAAATGCTTCATGGGCTCCCATCACCTATAGGGCAAATTCTGAACACCTCTGACTAGTACATCCCTTCATTATCTGACTCCTGCTTACCTAACCCGCGTTAACTTACATCATTTGCCCCTCACTTCGTGACAGGCAACACTGAATGGTCCGTAGTTTCCTCAAGATACACCATAGTCGTTCAAGCTTCCTCTGCTTGAATACCTTCCTCTCTTCATTTACTTGGCAAACTTCTCAACATTCCTGTCCCAGCTTAAATGCCACTTTCCTCTGACTTTCCTCCTGGAATTCCTATATGTCCGCTGACCCTTATCTGTACCTCCACAATGACAATTGTATTATAATTAGTAATTTGCATCCCTGCCTCACCATTAGACTCTTCCCTTGCACCACACCTTTTACTTTTCTGACCGTAAAATTAAGATACTTTTATCATATAAATTCAAACAAAGTGTAGAAAGTAAAATGGCCTCTCAAAACCCACTCCCAAAGATAGCTCTTGATAACCAAAGAGCAGGAACCACACGTTTCCATCTTTGAATTTTCAGAACATAACAGTGCCTGGCACATAAGAGGACTCTCTAAGTAGTGTTGAATGAATCTGTAAAATGAAGATGGCATAACTGGCTATACCAGCCAATAGAGTGAAGGAATCAGGCGGGATAATAAATGTGAAAGTTCTTCGAAGACTGTAAAACATTGTGCAAGCACAAATTTTTGTGATCAGTGACTAATGGCCGTGGGCCTCACTTTGTCTGACTTCTGCTACCTGACAAACTCGGTTCCAGTGACGACGACGATGATGATGTTGACGGCTAACACTTATCGAGGACTTTTCTTGTCCCAAGTACTATGCTAAGTGCTTCACCCATATTAATTCATTTAATTCTTATAACAACCCAAAAGGTAAAGGCTATTAATTGCTCCATTTTTTCAGATGAGGAAGCCAAGGCACAGGAGGTTACGTAACTTGCCCCCCAAATCCACAGAAGCAATAATTAACACAGCCAGGACTTAAATGCAGGCAATCAGACATCTGAATCCACACTCTTAACCACACAGATCACATTACTGCCTCCTACAGACAACCGTGAGGATGTCACCAGTTTTCAGAACAGAAGCCACTTCATAAATACAGTCTAGTTTAATCAATGAGGAGGCTACTGGAACCAAAAAACAAATAAACAAGAAGACTGAAGCTAAATGAATGCAGCATTGCCCCAGGCTAGGGACTAAAGACAGAGGGTAGAAAACTCACAAACCTGCTGTTAACTAGAAACGAAAAGCTAAAAACTAAGCAGGAAGTTTTTACAAAGCAATCTTGCAAATGTTCTGAATGTCAGAGATGAGCATGAGCCTTTAGAAGGAAGAGCTTCTGAACGTGCACAATTGCAGGATGAGTCAACGGCGAGGCCCTGAACTGGCACTGAGGAACACGTCTCCAGAAGAGTAATATTAACAACTTCACTTACTATTTACCGGTGTTGAGGCTAGGAAACAGGCTCAGGGAAACACAGTCCTCAGAATTAAAACAGTGACAAATCAAGACATAAGAGATGCGATGAGCCATCTGCAGAGGTAACTCACCCTAAGAAATGTTTTGTGAATGTGTTTGCAGAGAAACTCAGGAAGACCGGAGTCCGATGCTCATGACTAAAATTAACCACGTATTTTATGCTTCTGCGTCTGTGCACATGTTGTTCCTTCTGCCCATTTTATCTTCTGTTGCTCTTTTCTCCCCTTTCTCCAGTCTATCGGGTAAACTATTTTTCTTTCAAAATACAGTCCAGGCATCATCTATTCTTAACCTGCGCCTGAGAACAGAATGAATCATATTCCCATCCCTCCTACTTGTGCACTGTGTACATCGTATTATTATTATTAGAGACTCTATATCATCTAGCACCTTGCAGGCCCTGTGAGGACAGAGACCAAATCTCTTTCTCCAGCATCATCTACTACAGTGCCCAGTCCAATAGATATTTATCCTAACTGATCAACTGAATCGGCCAGGAGAGGGGAGGAGGGTTATGTCTCCTCTAAGGGTGGTGCATCAGGATCTTTTGGCAGGGGTCTGGGGGTGGGGAGTGAGGAGGGGTTTGCAGGATTGGCATATTAATATTGTAATAGGTTTAGGGGCAGTATCAGAATCTACATGAGCCATGAGATTTTTATGTTTACTGAGAGAGAATCCCAGTTGTTTTTGTTTGTTTTGTTTTGAATGAGAAAGAGTGGTTTAATAGGGAGACAAATGTGTAAACTGAAATATCAAGTTGCTATAAAAGTATACACAAGATTAAGAACCAGTATAAAGCAACGGAAGATTAACTCCCCAGGTGGGGTCAGAAAAAGTTTCAGAGAGAAGGAAATGATTAATCTGGGGCTTAAGGACAAATACAAGTTTGCCAAATAAACCTCTAGGCAGAGGGAACAACCTTACCAAAGCATGGAAATAGTATAACATTATAAATATTACTTGGCACTCACTCTAAGAGTTGATAGTGCTCTAAGAGCTTTGACATATATCAGTTCACATAATGTTTTGAACAATCTTAAAAACTTTATACAATGTTATCAGTTAGGTTCCACTGCTTACAACAGAGACCTAAAATAACAGTGGCTTAAGCAGTAGTTTAATGGTTCCTTTCTCCACAAAACCTCAGGGTCCCAGGCTCCTTTTAGCCAACTACTCTAGAAGCTAGTTGTGGCCTTCATCCTCCTGGTCCAAGATGTTGGCTAGAGCTCCAGCCATCACATCCACATTCCAGATGGCAGGAGAGAGCACAGGGAACTCAACGGTCATTTTATGGAGGGTCTACATACATCTCATTAACCCAAAATAGTCTTTTTTTTTTTTTTGGCCATACCATGTGGTTTATGGGATCTCAGTTCCCTAACCAGGGATTGAACCCAGGCCATGGCAGTGAAAGTCCAGAATCCTAACTACTAGGCTACCACGGAACTCCCAACCCCACATAGTCTTATAACCACAAACAGTTGCAGAATACTCTGGAGAATATAATCTTTATTCTGGGCATTACATCCCCACCTGAAATGTGGAGGCTCTATAAGTATGGAAAGGGAGAACAGATAATGGGAGACAATTAGCAGGTTCTGTCACATACTCATCTTTATTTTTCAGATAACAAAACTGATGCAAAGTGTGGTTGCATAATTTTCATGGTGTATTCAGGGATTTCAAGTAATTTCTTTTGGTTTATGCATAAGGTGTAAGAGTGGGAAGAATGAAGGGTGACAAGGCTGCAAAGTCGTATGATTTTAATTCTGACACTTCACATGATCAAAAAGATAATGGGCAGTGAAAAGCACAAAACCCAGGCAGCACTAAAGTGCAGAAGACATAACGTGTGAGTAATCTCAAAGCCAGACAATTGAGAGCTGGTTTGTGGATCTGAGAGATGGATTTACTAATGAGTCAGTAATTGAATAATAAATTAATTCAATATGATATTACTGATTGCAGTGGCAGAAGGTTACATAAACTTTGCGAAAAAGACAACAAAAATCATCTGGCACATTTTTCTTTTAATTTTTTTTTTGAAGTATAGTTGATTTACAATGTTGTGTCAGTTTCTGGTGTACATCAAAGTGATTCAGTTATACATATATATTTTTTCATATTCTCTTCCATTATAGTTTATTACAGAGTATTGATTATAGTTCCCTGTGCTATACAGTTGGACTTTATCTATTTTATTTTTTTACTTTAATATTTTTAAAATATTTATTTTATTTATTTTTAGCTGCGGCACGCAGGATCTTTGTTGAGGCATGTGGGATCTTTCCTTGAGGCATGCAGGCTCTTCATTGTGGTGCGCAGGCTTCTCTCTAGTTGTGGCGTGCAGGTTTTCTCTTCTCTAGTTGTGGTGTGCAGGCTCCAGGGTGCGTGGGCTCTGTAGTTGTGGCGTGCGGGTTCCAGAGCACGTGGGCTCTGTAGTTTGCAGAATGTGGGCTCTAGTTGAGGCGCAGGAGCTCAGTAGTTGTGGCACACACACTTAGTTGCCCTGTGGCATGTCGGATCTTAGTTCCCTGACCAGGGATCAAACTCGCGTCCCCTGCATTGCAAGGTGGACTCTTTACCACTGGACCACCAGGGAAGTCCCTGTTTATCTATTTTATATATAGTAGTTTTCCTTTCAATTTTTTAAATGTCTACCTCTCTTCTAAATAATAGCCCAATAAAGATATAATAGATATATAGACATAATAGTTTGCATTTAATGCATATTGATCATTACAACAGTGCAAGTTAATCATCTCACAAATATCTTTTTTTTTTAACATCTTTACTGGAGTATAATTGCTTTACAATGGTGTGTTACTTTCTGCTTTATAACAAAGTGAATCAGCTATATATATACATATATCCCCATATCTCCTCCCTCCCACCCTCCCTATCCCACCTCTCTAGGTGGTCGCAAAGCACTGAGCTGATCTCCCTGTGCTATGCGGCTGCTTCCCACTAGCTATCTATTTTACATTTGGTAGTGTATATATGTCCATGCCACTCTCTCACTTCGTCCCAGCTTACCCTTCCTCCTCCCCGTGTCCTCAAGTCCATTCTCTACGTCTGCGTCTTTATTCCTGTCCTGCCCCTAGGTTCTTCAGAACCATTTTTTTTCCCTCACAAATATCTTACATTTATTTATTTGATTCAATGATAAAATGAAAAATATTCTGAAGTAACACATACACATAACTGAAGTAATCAGTACCTGTAGAAGAACTATTCATCAACCCCAACCTACTTTTCCATACCCTTCTCTGAACCCCTGTGCTTCAGAGGAGCATATGTTATCTCCAAAACCATAAGCAGTGAATCATGATTGGGCCAGTTGGTGGTGATTGTATTTCTCTGGCTAGTGACTATTTTTGGCTTGGGCACATAATGAAATTTCAGCCAATGACACTTGCTGCACGGCTTCTCAGAAAGTGTGTGTAATCGTTAATAAAAAGAATCAGGGCTTCCCTGTTGGCGCAGTGGTTGAGAATCTGCCTGCCAATGCAGGGGACACGGGTTCGAGCCCTGGTCTGGGAAGATCCCACATGCCGCGGAGCAACTAGGCCCGTGAGCCACAATTACTGAGCCTGCGCGTCTGGAGCCTGTGCTCCGCAACAAGAGAGGCCGCGATAGTGAGAGGCCCGCGCACCGCGATGAAGAGTGGCCCCCACTTGCCGCAACTAGAGAAAGCCCTCGCACAGAAACGAAGACCCAACACAGCCATAAATAAATAAATAGATAGATAGATAGATAGATAGATAGATGATAGATAAACCCAAAGTTTAAAAAAAAAAGAATCACAAGCAAATGTCTCCATTAAACATTGTTGAGGGGACTTCCCTGGTGGTGCACTGGTTAAGAATCCGCCTGCCAATGCAGAGGACACGGGTTCGAGCCCTGGTCCAGGAAGATCCCACATGCCGTGGAGCAACTAAGCCCATGTGCCACAACTACTGAGCCTGCGCTCTAGAGCCCATGAGCCACAACTACTGAAGCCCGCATGCCTAGAGCCCGTGCTCCGCAACAAGAGAAGCCACTGTAATGAGAAGCCCGCACACTGCAACAAAGAGTAGCCCCCGCTCGCCGCAACTAGAGAAAGCCCGCGTGCAGCAACGAAGACCCAATGCAGCCAAAAAGAAAGAAAGAAAGAAAGAAAGAAATTTATATATTAAAAAAAAAAAAACCTTTGTTGAGTATGGATGTGCTCATTGGCTGATTGTAGTCATCTTGTGAACTTGAACCTGACAAGATGAAAACTGGCAGAGCAGAAAAACTGAAAGAATTTGAATTCTTGCTAACAACGAGCCCTGGGAATGCTTCACTTCCGAACTTATGCAAGGTAATATGTTCCTTATTTGGTTAATTTGAACTGAGCTGTTATTTGCAGCCAGAAGTATCCTGATATTCTACCAGAAGGTATGCATATAACAAAACTCAAAGAACAACAAATACAGCAGTCTCGTATCCTTTCTTTTCTGCCTTTCTTCTCCAGAGGGAACCACTTTCAACTCTTCTGTTTTGGCAGGTGATTTACTTACATACTTCTAAAAAATATGCTTATATGGCTATTTTCTTGATTTAGCCATAGAAAGAATGCTGACTTTTTACTATGGAAAAGGAAAGCTAAGCATTTGCACACCCCTTTCACTTTCCTTCCTTGCTCTCAATATAGTTTTACAACTTTTGATTAAATCAATATTGTCCTTACACTATGACTACATAAATATTATTCGCCCCTGGGTCAAGCAGTATACTACAATTCCATTTCTTTTCTCATACAATTTTTTCCCCCTTGGAGTTAAAAATTATCCCCCGCCTCTTCATTTGCATGGTTTTCCATGTGCCTATGATTAGTTCTCAAACTCTCCAGTGGGGTTGTAATATCCCTTCAAAGTGATTTTCTTTTCTTTCCTATTAAAATTACTGTCTTATCTCTCTTTCCTTCCTCTCTCAGTCTCCCTTCCTCTTTTATTTCTAAACCCACTTCCATTCCCTTCTCTCCCCATACCAGGCAACCACCCTAAGGTGATTAACATGTATAATTGTCTGTATATTCTTGCAAAATGTGAATTGCTTTTTGTATATTTTAAACATATATAAATGGTTTTCCCCACACATGTATTCAATTTCTTACTATTTTCATTTGGTACTGTATTTTTATGATCAAGCCATATGGCTAAAGTATATCTAGTCTGTGGTTTGTAAGTATCGCAGAGTACTTCATTGTGTACATCCACCACATTTTTACCTGTCTCTCAGGGATGGATATCCAGGTTGTCTCCAACTCCATGACATCACAAATAATGACCGACAACGGATCTGTATGCAAATATCTTTGGGATATCACACCAAGCAGTGTCATTCCTAGGTCAGAGGGTAGATGAACACATATGTTTTTGCTCTCCAGAATAGCTGTATCTGTGTGTCTACACTCCCATCAGCAGTGCATGAGCGTTCCTATATGCCCACATGTCTCCAATATCTTCGTATCATTTAATTTCCTAACTTTTGTAATTCTAAAAGATACAAGGTGATTATTTTGTTTTCATTTTTCTAATTACTACGGAGTTTGATGATTTCTTTGGTTTCTTCTGAAATTTGCCTTTTCATATTCATTGCTCATTTTTCCATTGGTATTGTTTTCCCTTATTGATTTGCAGAATTCCTTCTATAGTCTACATTTAATCACTCATTGATTTCAAGTATCTTTTCTCCCATTCTGTCATTTATCTATAGATGTTCTGTGACCAGAAATGCTTAATTTTGATATAATCAAATTTCTTTTTTGTCTTATACTTTATACTTTTGAAGTTTAAGAAGCCAGTTGCCACCCTCTAGGTTAGAGATATTCTCCCATGCTTCCTCGTAAATTTATAGTTATAACCTTTTATCATTTAATTCTATCATTTAAGGAATCTAGTTTTATTTTTCTCTATATAGCGAGCCAGTATCCTCAAAACCACTTAATAAAAAACTCTCCTTTTCTATTATGTCACCTTTACAAATATTAAGTTGCCATATAACCATGCTGTCCCTGAGCTCTATTCATTTGCATTGTTCTATGGCTATATCAGTTCTTACTGCTATGAGTTTGTGGAATATCTTAATATCTGATAGGGAAAATCCCCCTTTCTAAAGTTTACTTAGTTATTTGTGGACCTCATTCTTCCATACAAATTTTAAAGTAAGTTTGGATTCCTCAAAAAATTCAACTGGAATTTGGTTGGGATTAATTTTTAAGATTAAATTTAGAATGTTCACTTTTTTAATATTGTCATCTCACTGGAAGCATGGAATGTTTCTTAGATCATTTTCTATGTCTTTATTGGAATTTTAGAGTTTTCTCCAAATAGATCTCTTATATTCTTGGTTAATTCCTTGATAGTTTTTAACTTTTGCTATTGTGAAATGATGTTTGGATTTTTATAGGCTTTCTTCTGGCAACTTTGCTGAACCTCTTTATAGTTCAAATAATTGTTGATTGTTGGATTTTTTCAGGTATTTATCTTTTGCAAAGGAGAGTTTTTTTCCCCTCTTCTCTTACAATCCTTACATATTATAGTTTTTTTTAAAATCTTTCCTTATGGTATTAGACAGAATCCATACTATGATAGGCTTACCCATTGTCTTGGTCTTGAAGGAAATGCATTTAATCTAATAACATTTCTCCACTAAGAATAACATTTAGTTTAGATTTTTTATATATAAACCTTAACCAAGTTAAAAAATTATTCCATTGCTGGCTTGATGCTGTGTTTTTCATAAATAGGTGTGAAACCTTACCATATGCTTTTCTATACCAATTAAGATAATCACGCTTTTTTTCCTTTTTTGTCCATTATTCTGATAGATTTTCTGATGTGGAGTCATCCTGGTATTCCTGAGATAAATCCTATTTGGTCACGTATTTTAAAATACACCATTGGATTTTGTAGCTAGTATTTTTAACTGTGAATATATATTCATAAACAAAATGGGCCTTTTTTCTTCATTTTCATCTGGTTTTGAAATCAACATTAGCCTTAAATTCTATTTTGTCAATAATTAAGATTGCAATCTGGGCTTTTGGGTTCATATTTGTCTGGTATATAATTTTTTCTTTTTTTGGCAAGAGCTTTATTCAGATATGGTTCACATACCATATAATTCATCTATTTAAAGTGTACAATTCAATGGTTTTTAATATGCTCAGAGTTGTGCAACCGTAACCACAATCAATTTTAGTATATTTTCATCACCCCCAAAAGAAATCCTATACCCTTTAGCTATCATTCACACCCTCTCATTTCCCCGCCACCTCCCAGCCCTAGATATATATATATATATATATATATATATATATATATATATATATATATATATGTTCTCTTTATAGATTTGACTATTCTGAACATTTGATGTAGATGGACTCATACAACATGTGGTCTTTTGTGGCTATTTTTAGTTAGCATGTTTTCAAGATTCATCTAAGCTGTAGCTTTTATTAGTACTTCATGCCTTTTTATGGATGAATAATATTCCATTGTACGTATATACTTTTACCCATTCATCAGTTGATGGGACATTTGGATTTCCACCTTTTGGTTATTATGAATACTGTTATGAACATTCATGTACAAGTTTCTGTGTGGACTGTTTTCAACACTCTTCAGCATATACCTAGGAGTGGAACTGCTGTTATCAAATAGCAACTGTTTAATCGTTTGAGGAATTGCCAGACTGCAACTATACGATTTTACATTCCTAACAGCAGTATATGAAGCTTTCTATTTCTCTACACCCTCACCAATATTTTTTTATTATACCCACCCTAGTGGGTGTGAAATGGTATCTCATTGTGGTTTCAATTTGCATTTCCCTAATGACTAATGATGTTAAACATCTTTTTTTGTGTTTACTGACCATTTGTATATCTTCTTTGGAGAGATGTCTATTCAGATACTTTGACCCGTCAAAAACTGGTGTCTTACTATTTTTTTAACAGATTTGTTTTTTCTTTTCCTTTTTTTTTTTTTTTCTGGCAGCGCCACATGTGGGATCCTAGTTCACCGACCAGGGACCGAACTTGCACACCCCGCGGGGGAAGCATGGAGTCCCAACCACTGGACTGCCAGGGAAGTCCCTGGGTGGTCTTATTACTGAGTGGCAAGTTGTTTTTGATTTTTTTTTTAATAAGTTCTGGATACAAGTTCTTATCTATTATTTGCAAATATTTTCTACCATTCTGTGGGTTGGTATACCTTTCCTCATCCTTTTATTTTTTAACTTATGCCTTTAAGTGAATCTTATTTATTGCTTTTCTTTTCTAATCTTTTAAAAACTTTTATTTCTAAATGTTTTCACTTAAAATTTTTCAATATAGGATCTCCTGTAATTGGTGAGTTTAATCCACTTATACCATTTTCCCCATGGTCAAATGCATTGGGTAACCTGTCAGTTCATTTTTCTCCCTGGACATCTCCCTCCACATAGCTCATCCTCCTCCAATCTGGACTGAATATTGTGGGCCTGCTACAAATGTTATCCTGCCACTATACTGGGTTGGGGCACTGATTTCTGGTATCTCTTGCCTCCCTTGATTTACTCCCTTATTTTTTGCGGACTACATCCTCCAGTAGACTTTTATTTATTTTTTCCTAGATGAGCCTTTTTTTTTTTTTTGTGCCATAATTAACAACAATTTATTTATTTTGCAAGTGTGTTCCTATTTAAGTTTTCTTTTTTTCTATTTCTTTTAACATCTTTATTGGATTATAATTGCTTTACAATGGTGTGTTAGTTTCTGCTTTATAACAAAGTGAATCAGCTATACATATACATATATCCCCATATCTCCTCTCTCTTGCAACTCCCTCCCACCCTCCCTATCCCATCCCTCTAGGTGGTCACAAAGCACTGAGCTGACCTCCCTGTGCTATGCGGCTGCTTCCCACTAGCTATCTATTTTACATTTGATAGTGTATATATCTACATGCCACTCCCTCACTTTGTCCCAACTTACCCTTGCCCCTCCCTGTGTCCCAAGTCCATTCTCTAGTAGGTCTGCGTCTTTATTCTCAATTTTTTTTAAAGATTCCATATATATGTGTTAGCATACGGTATTTTTCTCTTTCTGACTTACTTCACTCTGTATGACAGACTCTAGGTCCATCCACCTCACTACAAATAACTCAATTTCGTTTCTTCTTATGGCTGAGTAATATTCCATTGTATATATGTGCCACATTTTCTTTATCCATTCATCTGTCGATGGACACTTAGGTTGCTTCCATGTCCTGGCTATTGTAAATAGAGCTGCAGTGAACATTGTGGTACATGACTCTTTTTGAATTATGGATGTCTCAGGGTATATGCCCAGTAGTGGGATTGCTAGGTCGGATGGTAGTTCTATTTTTAGTTTTTTAAGGAACCTCCATACTGTTCTCCATAGTGGCTGTATCAATTTACATTCCCACCAACAGTGCAAGAGGGTTCCCTCTTCTCCATACCCTCTCCAGCATTTATTGTTTGTAGATTTTTTTGATGATGGCAATTCTGACTGGTGTGAGGTGATACCTCATTGTAGTTTTGATTTGCATTTCTCTAACGATTAATGATGTTGAGCATTCTTTCATGTGTTTGTTGGCAATCTGTATATCTTCTTTGGAGAAATGCTGCATAGAAACTAAAGTTTAAAATTTTGTATGTCTTAAATGTTTTAAACTTCTCTTCATGTTTTAAACTTGAAGTTTAAAACATGAGGGTAGTTTGGTCACAGAATTATAGGTTGGAAAAGCAAGTTATCTCCTGAAATCCAAATCTCTTTTATTTCCTAGGTTCAGCCATTGAGTTTGGCTAGCAACGAATACTGTTAGCTAAATAAATTTGGTTCCTGAGTTTCAGAGAGCAAGAAGGAAGTGTTCACTTAGCAAGGGTTGTGTCAAAAAAATTTATTGTAATCCGAGTTTAGATTGAATAGTTTGAATCTACTGTAATCTTCATGAATTTGGAGAGCATAAGTTCAGATAGCAGGAATTTGTCCTCAGAACTTTGAAGGCATTGATCTACCATTTTTTGTTATCCAGATTTGCTGTCTAATGCAGATGTTATTCTTGTTCCTAAGTGATTGTTTTTTACCCTCTTTTTGAAAACTTTTAAGATTTTCTCTTTATTCTTAGAGTTCTAAAACTTCACAGTGCTATGCCTTGGTGTGGGTCTTTTTCGTTCATTACACTTGACACCCTTGTTGGGCCTTTCAACCTAAAGACTGAAGTTCTGGGATAGTCTCTTATGTTATTTCATTTTAATAATCCCTTCTCACCCCTTAAAAAGTTTTTTTTTTTTTCACTTTCTAACACCATCAGTCTGATATTAGACCCCTCCTGCGGCCTTTATCTTTTCTCTCACTTTCTGTCTCTTTCAGAGGTATTTCCTCACTTGCATCTTACAGCTCTAGTAATTACTTCTGAATTTGAAATATTTTTAAGAGCCCTGCTGTTTTATAACTCCTGTTGTATTTCCTGTTATTGCATAAATGCAGTGTCTCTGAAAGTCTTTTTTTACCAACTTTTCCCACTTACAACATAGTCAGCATTGTCTCATATCCTAAATATCTTGAAAACACGGTTTTTCATTTTAAACAGTCCTCTATCAAAAGTTCAAAATGTATCAAAGATTTTAAGCAGCATGAGGCATTATCAAATCTGTGTTTTCGATGTTCAGTCTAGAAGTAGTAGGGAGAATGAACTGGAGCAGATTAGAGACAGAGTCTGTAATCTCGCAGAGAAATGATGAAAGTCTTATCTAAGGCAGTAGTGGCGGGGGGTAAAGGCAAAAGAACAGGCTGACAGATTTTAGGAGGTGGAATGGCACAGGACTTGGTGATTGACTGGTTAAGGGAAAAAGGAAAAGTACTATATTACCCTCAGGTTTATGGTTTGGACAATACCAAGAATAGCTGAATTTCTCCAAATAAGAAACATGTATTTTTAATATATTTAATATAACAACAACTTACCTGTTGTTCAGTCTCATTTGAGTTAAGCTAAATCATATCTAAATATAAGTTACAAATGTTCTATAGAAAAATAAAAATTTCCCCCAGTGCTACAGTCTCAGAGATAAGATACCAAACCTTTAGAGGGATCAACTTTTTAATTAAGATTCTTTAGAGAAATATTTAAAAGGAAGGATGGATAAATTAGCAGTAAACAAAAATTCAAGTTTAAAATTATGGATGGATAAAACACTATAGAAGAAAATTTTATCACAAAATATTGGAATATTTTGAAATAAAAAGTCATTCTACTATTATAAATACTTTTGTTTTTGTATATTCACTTTGAGTCTCAAAAAGAATTTTGCAAGGTAATTCCCTTTTCATCAGTGAAACACCTGTTTACTGTTTAACCAACAATATTAAAGTGTGGATGCAAATATTTACTAAATATACTTTTCTCAAATAAATGCAAATCACTAATTCTGAAAAGGTTTAATTCTATTTAAACTCATTAGAATATTTATATTTAAATATGCCAGTGTAATCTATACGTATTAAGCAAGTAGGAGCTTCTCGAATGAAGAAACAGTCTGACTTGGTTTTATAAATAATGAAGATGATTTAAAATGTAAAAAATTGAGCTTAAAAAACACAGCCCAAACCACCTGTTTTTTAAAGTCACACCAGCCATCTACTTCTAAAAAGCCCTTATCAAAGCTATTTCTTCAAACTCCACATTTACTAATTCAACAGATGGGTTTTTAAAATGAGGAATGTAATTTTACTTTCAACTCACTGATTATATACTCAAATGGTGGCTTAAAAAAATAATTTTAGAATACACAAAGACCTGAATTAAACTATTCTCAACATTTTTTCAGGACTGTTTGCTAACTGGCTTGCTTTTATTTACATATGAGCTTTAAACACGTCTACAACAGGTAGTACACAGAAATAATTATCTGCAACTATAAAACCTGTCAAGTAAACTCCCAATGTAACATCACTGCTTTTTCCTTCTCTTGTAAGAATCATTACTATGAACTCGAACTCGCTGGTACACAGAGGATGCTATTTTCATGCTGTCTTTCTTTGTAAGCGTCTTCTCTACTGCTCCAGGTTTCCAAAGTAACAACTGTGCATCTTCTCCTCCAGTTAGCAAAGAATCATCCTGCATATTCCAACAGAAAGAACGGACTGTAGCAGCATGCCCTCCCTGAAGGCTGGTCACATGGACCAATCCTGATGTAGTACAGCTCATTATGTGAATAATTCCTGTGTTTGTTCCTCCAACTACAAACAATTTGTCCGTCTTTTCATGATATAGGCCGCCAATCAAATAGTCCAAAATCCCTTCTTTCACATTAATTACTTCTCTGACATCCGGGATGTTCAAACATGTAATTGGTTCATCGGTATCCAGATGATTAAGATCCCACCAACAAAATCCTTCATCATGTGTCATGCAGTAAATCTGTTTATAATCTTTCCCAGACCAACCAATATAGCTTACTGATGAAACTGAGTTACAGGTTGTAACCAGTGCATCTTCTTCGTTATCAACAGTAATATCAAATACATTTACCAGGCCGTCAGTTGAACCTGAGACTACCATGTTGGGATTGCTGGGATGGAAACATACTTGAGTGATATCATCACTATGTGTCTCTGAATATGCACCAAGTGGGTCTTTAGTAGTAGACAAATCCTGAGAATTAATTCTTGCATCCCAAAATACCAACAATGCATCATCATCAACTTTTTCTGTACCAGCACAAATGACATGATCATTACAGCTGATATCAAAACTGATAAAAATATTGGAAGGGTAACCCTTGAACAGCTGGACAGGTTTTTCACTGGCTAATCGAGCATCCCAACATTTTACAGTGCCATCAGTGCATGAGGAATACACGCTCTCACAGGAATTTGCAAACTTGACTCCATTAAGTCCAGGATATCCTCTAAATTCTCGTAGTACATTTAATCTTTCTTTATCATATATTCTGATTGATCCATTAGAACATAAGACAGCAACCAAGCTTCCTTTTTCTGCTTGTACAGTCTTTGATGTGTCTATGCCAAGCAGATAAGTAGGCTCTTTAGTTTCTGAGGAACGTTTAAAAATGTTCAAATTAGCAAATTGTTCCTCAATCTTCTCCATATCAGGAGTGCATCCAAGGGTAGCAAAAATCTGTAATAAAAACAAAAATTAAAATTAAACCCAAAGCGTCTCTACATTGTGATTAAATCAAGAACATTTCCCTCTGAGAGCTGGCACAAAACAACAGAACTAAAATCTAATATTTTAATCATTTCCCTACCATGATGTAACTAAAACTCAGTTGCCTACTTCTAATTCAATCACTTTTTATATACTGAATCTACTGCCAGTAAGAGAATTTTAAAACATGTACATACCTTGCTTAGTAATTCCTTTCAGCTCAAACCTAATAATTGGTCCTATGCACAGTCCTCAGCATTAGCCAGGATCTCCACTTTGAGATCTTCACCTGGTCCCAGCTGCCTTAACAACTATAGAATCTAAACATAGATGTGTTAGCAGAAAAATGGTCCCTCAAAGATGTACATGCCATGGGGCTTCCCTGGTGGCACAGTAGTTGAGAATCCGCCTGCCAATGGAGGGGACACAGGTTCGATCCCTGATCCGGGAAGATCCCACATGCCGTGGAGCAACTAAGCCCGTGCACCACAACTACTGAGCCTGTGCTCTAGAGCCCGTGAGCCAAAATTACTGAGCCCGCGTTCCGCAACTACTGAAGCCCGCGCACCTAGAGCCCGTGCTCCACAACGAGAGAAGCCACTGCAATGAGAAGCCCACACACTGCAACAAAGAGTAGCCCCCGTTCGCCGCAACTAGAGAAAGCCCACGCACAGCAACAAAGACCCAAAGACCCAAAGGCCAAAAATAAATAAATTCATAAAAAAAAAAGAAGATGTTCATGCCTTAATCCCAGGAACCTATGAATATGTTAGGTCACATGGCAAAGAGGAATTGAGGTTGTAAATGGAATTAAGGTTGCTAATCAGTTGACCTTAAAATAGGGAGATTATTCTAGATTATCTGGGTGGGCCCAAAGTAATCACCAGTGCCCTTACAAGTACTGACAGAAGAAGCAGGCAGAATATGAGAGTCAGAGGGAGATGTTACTATGGAAGAAAGGTTCAGAGAGATACATTGCTGGTTTGGGCAAAGGAGGCCAATAATTGGGTGGCCTCTAGAAAGCGGAAAAGGCAAGGAAACAGCCTCCTTTAGAGCTTCCACGTGAAAGTGCAGCCCTGCTAACCCCCTGATTTTAGCCCATTGAGACCCATTTTGGACTTCTGACGTCTAGAGTTATAATAAATTTATGTTGTTTTGAGCCACCAAGTTTGCAGTAATTTGTTACAGCAGCGATAAAAAACTAATAGAGGTACCCAGTAGGAATTCTGGAGATGTGTGCTTCTCAGGCAGTAGCAGCTTGTAAATGTTGGAGATGCAATTTGAACTTAGGCATTCTGGCTTCAGGGACTGTGCTCTTAACCACCACGCTAGATTGCCTCTCAATGGTAGATTGTATACAGAACAAGTTCAAGGCCAGAAAAATATACATGCCTAGTGACTTTATCACAAACTTTTCTACCTTGCTTTCACCAATGAATATTCTAGCGTGCCTCACAAATTCACATTTTCATTTAGATGAACTGCTTTTCTTTCTGTTGCTTTAGTGATAGCTTTTTAACCGCCTGTCTTTTCATCTTTACAAGGAGAAATGAATACTAATTCAAGAGTTGTTAGAAGGATTAACTGAAATAACGTGTCTGGCATACCATGACACACATTCAACAAATGTTATGTAAAAATGATCAGTATTACCATTATCAATACCACTAACACCACATGGGGGAGAATTTGGATCTATCAGAGTGGCTCCAAACAAAACAACTAAACCAAAAGGCAAAAAATATTAAAAAGTTGTATTGGGGTTCAAAATAAGAATAAGCATCCTCTCCAACTTTAAATTTTGACTATTTAAAAACTTACAAAAGTTGAAAGAATAGTACAACGAATACACACACACATAGCCTTTCACCTCCAAGGTTCAACAACTTGCTTTCTTCTATCTCTATAAGCAAACACACACACATTTTTTGATGAACTATTTGAAAGTTAACTGCAGACAAAATATCACTTCATTTCTAAATACTTTAACACAGAGCACCTCCCCAGTCTTTTGTTTTCTTAACACTGAATTTTTTAAAAAGTCCAGGCCAGTTGTTTGATAATATGTCCCATATTCTGGATTTTTCTAATTGTTTCCTCCTCATGATTAGATTCCAGTTTAATATTGTTATCAGGGATAAAATTTAGGTGATGCTGGGTACTTTTTTTTTTTGGCTGCATTGGGTCTTCGTTGCTGTGTGCGGGCTTTCTCTAGTTGCAGTGAGCAGGGGCTACTCTTCATTGCGGTGTGTGGGCTTCTCATTGCAATGGGTTCTCTTGTTGCAGTGCACAGGCTCTAGGCATGTGGGCTTCAGTAGTTGTAGCACGCAGGCTCAGTAGTTGTGGCTCATGGGTTCTAGAGCGCAGGCTCAAATTGTGGCGCATGGGCTTAGTTGCTCTGCAGCATGTGGGATCTTCCTGGGCCAGGGATTGAACCCATGTCCCCTGCATTGGCAGGTGGATTCTTAACCACTGTGCTACCAGGGAAGCCCTGGGTACTTCTTATTGCATCACATCATAGAGACTCATAATAACAAGTTTGATCACTTACTTAAATTCTTCTTGGTGCTCAAACTGTCCCCAACTTGACCACTGAGAAACTCCTCAGGCAGCCAGCTTCCGTGTGCTTTTGATTTGTCATTATCACAATTAGTATGTAAGCCCTAAATGGAACAACTCTGTATAAGAATAAGTCTGAAAATGGTGAGCATCCTTCAAGTATTCAGAGACTAAATGACCATTTATCTCCACAGCATAACTGTTGGTTTTACAACCAGATAGGCTAAAATGGCCTTCTCTCCTTAAACATGTCATGCTTGCTTCTGTCTCAGGACTGTAGCAATAGCTGCTTCTCTGCCTGGAATACTTTCTGTACCTTTTCTGTGTGAGTAACTCCTTCCTGTTATTCAGGTCTCAATATGTTACCTCCCCAGAGAGACCTTCCCTGATCAACCAACCTAAAGTAGCCTGTCACACCCCCATCATACTGCCTATTTTATTAATTAAAAAATTAAAAAGGTTTAATTATGAAATATTTCAAATATACAAAGAAGTGTAGAAAAAAGGAAACAGACACCCAAGTACTGTACATATTACCCAGATTTAACATTCTGCCATATTTGCCTCAGTTTTTTAAAAAAAATATTTTACTATTTTTTTTAAAAATTTTATTTATTTATTTATTTATGGCTGTGTTGGGTCTTCGTTTCTGTGTGCGGGCTTTCTCCAGTTGTGGCAAGTGGGAGCCACTCTTCATCACGGTGCGCAGGCCTCTCATTATCGCGGCCTCTCTTGTTGCGGAGCACAGACTCCAGACGCGCAGGCTCCGTAATTGTGGCTCACGGGCCTAGTTGCTCCACGGCATGTGGGATCTTCCCGGACCAGGACTCGAACCCGTGTCCCCTGCATTGGCAGGCAGATGCTCAACCACTGCGCCACCAGGGAAGCCCAACCTCAGTTTTTTTTTTTTTTTTTTTTTTTTTATTTAAAAAAATTTATTTATTTATTTTATTTATGGCTGTGTTGGGTCTTCGTTTCTGTGCGAGGGCTTTCTCTAGTTATGGCAAGTGGGGGCCACTCTTCATCGCGATGCGCGGGCCTCTCCCTATCGCGGCCTCTCTTGTTGCGGAGCACAGGCTCCAGACGCGCAGGCTCAGTAATTGTGGCTCACGGGCCCAGTTGCTCCGTGGCATGTGGGATCTTCCCAGACCAGGACTCGAACCCGTGTGCCCTGCATTGGCAGGCAGATTCTCAACCACTGCGCCACCAGGGAAGCCCCCAACCTCAGTTTTTTATTTAAAGAAATGAAACCTTATAGACAAAACTCCTATGATTAAGAATTTTTTTAAATGGCATCACAATTATATGTATCTTTGTTGCAATTTGCTCTTTTCACTCAGTATTTTTTAAAAACCTGATTTTACTGGTGAGGTAAACTTATTACCTGACTCTTTCTTGCTTTTTTGTTATCAATATGATTGTTGAATAAATGAGTGAATAATTGATTCAACTTTCATGCATTAAGAGCTGAAGAGTTCCAGGAGAAACAGAATAAATCTAAAATGATATTGCATGTGTCTGTGTGTCTGCAGGGGGAGCTGTGCTTATGGAAATTAGTAAAATAATGGCATTCTTTAGCAGTACTTTAAATAAAGTACAAAAAGGAAATATAGAAAAAGACTTTATATTTGTGAAAAAAAAATTATTTAACCCAATTTTTTTTTTACTACAAGCTCTTCAAATACATCCTAAAATGTGTGTTCACTTAAGAGTGTACTGCCTATACACTTCAAGGAAAAATCCTTTTTAATTCCAGATAAAAACAACTGCCCATTCTTGAAATACTAGTCAAAGTGTTAATGAGATTACAAAAGAAACAATTCTTTGCTACGGCTTCATATTGATCTCTGCATATGAAATGTCAGGTTTTAAACAATAAGGAAGTTTAATGTGACTTTTAAGGTAATCATAAGTTATAGGACTATGACTATGCACTGCTATCCCCAAGCAGGAGAGTAGTGCGGGACTCCTTCCCTCCAGTGTTGCCTGGAGAGTCCGTTTCACACTGAAACAGTCCCCTGCGAGGATTCTGGGGATTGATGAGACAGGCAGAGTGGGCCCAGATGGAACACTACAACAAACTAACACTTTTAAGACAGTAGTAATGGTAACAATCTCAATGGTTGTCCACCTGACACAGTTTAAATGCAGCATAGTACTTCAAAAAAAAGAAAGATAGATGTTAGAAGGTAGGTAGCTCCTACAACACTCTCATGCTATAGAGTTTATATTCATTTGTGCATAGATACAAATAGTAAAATAGTTTAATCTCTTAGGGAAAAGATGAAAACCTCTGGCTTATACTTTAACACATTAATATGCAAGTGAATCATATTTAAAATAGAACTTCCAAGGCTACATAGTTAATTGTAATTTTATATACTAATGGATCATTCTAAAATGATGAATAAACCCTTTTACTTCTATGTATCCCCTTCTCTGTGTTTTCTTTGTATGACCCACTTCCCAGTCCTCAAGATAAGCCATAGGCTCTCTTTTCTTCTCACTTGACACTCTCACAAGGCAACCTCACTGACATTCATGTTTTCAAGTGCCAACGAGCTCATCTATTTACAAGTCCATATTTCCAAGTATCTACTAGCCATTTCTCCTTGAACATGTCCCACTACACCTCAAAGTAAAACTGATTATTTATGCCCCCACCAACCTTCTCCTTAAAAACAAAATCAAAATATGCTTCTCAATGTTCTCCATGTTGGTCAATGGTATCGGCACCATGACAACACTCTGATCCACCCAGTTATCTAAGCCAGAACCTCTGGGGAATATCCAGCACTCCTACTCAGGGCTCTCTTCCAATCCGTTTCTTTTTTCCTTTTTTTTTTTTTTAAACATCTTTATTGGAGTATAATTGCTTTATAATGGTGTGTTACTTTCTGCTTTATAACAAAGTGAATCAGCTATACGTATACATATATCCTCATATGTCCTCCCTCTTGTGCCTCCCTCCCACCCTCCCTATCCCACCCCTCTCGGTGGTCACAAAGCACCGAGCTGATCTCCCTTCCAATCCATTTCTAAATCTCACTTTTGCTGAAGGCTACTAAGGGTATATTGAACTATAAGGTTCAATCTATTTCTGTAGATCAAAACAATATTGACAACTTCATATAGTTCAACCTAACAAAAACATATAAAGAGAATAAATAAGATTATCCATAATTTTAATCTTTTCTCTATTTATTTGTTAGATGCATAAAAGGAAGCTTAGTTAGCATTCTAGATCTCAACAGGCTAGTGAGAGCTGAGGATGTAGAGTGAGCCTTTCTTATATTAATACACACACACACACACACACACACAAATGAAAGAGGGGACAAAAAAAGAGGGACAGAAAAGAGTACTAAAGCAAAGAGTAGGGAGGAGAAAAGAAGAGAAATGAAGAAAAGCCAAAGGAGAACAGCAGAGAAAAGAGAAAGGAATGGATGGAGTTACCGCCACTACCTGTTGGATCATATTGCAGTTCTTACTTTCCCAACACTGACATGAGACAAGGAGAAGAGGTCCAGATAAAGGAAGTTTAGTAGAGTCTAAAGCTATATTGGTTCACTTGGTTAAAGAGTTTTCATTAAAAAAAATTCCTTGTCCTTGAGTTAGTAGATGTAGCAAGCAACCATAACCCAATTTAAATACTGGCCTAACTGTTCTGAAAAAAGTACTAATATCTCATCTTGACCCACCTGGTACAGATCAGGAAATAGCAGACCCCCAGCAGTGCCCTGGCATTGAGCCACCACTGCTGTTGTGGTCTTTACTGGGATACAGAATTCTCGAGTCTGAATACAATGCAGTAGCTGGAAGATGTTTAGAAAGACACCCTAAAACAAACACCTTAGGGTAAGCTTCAAGGGGGTGAAAATATTAACTTCTTGGTGAACTGCCATCTTGAAACACATTAGAAGGGAAATGCTGACTCATCTCTAATCTGAAGAACTGTCCTTAGGTAATTAAGAATTAGTTACTTGATAACAAAATCCCTAAACATAAGTATTTCTTTTGTGGCTTTTGCCTTAGTAAAATTTAAGTTATCTTTATCAATCAAAATATTCTTTCATTTTACTTCCTATTAAAATAAACCCAATAAAATGTTATTTCTCTATATAAATTACATCTTAAATACATCTAGCTGCAACTAGCTGTTGCTCTTATTCCTGAATTGGCCAAGTGTGAATATGAAATCTGAAGGACAGCCTAGGTAGCTTAAATCATTCCACGATGGAAGAGGAAGTAGCTTTCTTTCTCATTTAAACAAGATGAAAAAATGTATTAAACGAAAACACACATTTTATACCTATTTAGAAACTATTGATTACAAAAGGCACTGTACTAAAAGTCTTTGGCATATTACTTTGTAGGAAGTCAGAAATGAGCAGTATCCTTAGAAATATATTTCTACCTTTCAGGTATGAATAAATTTCATCATACTTGAAAGATCTGACAGCATAAGCAACAAACACTACTACATTTTCACTACTAAAGAATAAGAGTTGTATTTGAACTGTATGTTGGATAAAGGACTAGTTTTCTTTCGAAACGATTTATCAGACTTGGGTCAGAAAAACTAATTCCCCACAGCTGAAACTTAATACTGCCCACTGACCGCAAGGAACTAGCTCTGATGATTGCACAATGCAGAGATTCGGCTAATGTCCCCAATGCAGGGAGAAGCTAAATGGGAAAAGTCATTCAGGAATGGGCTCTAATAACTTCACAATCCACACTTATAATTTAACTACAATAATGTTAACATATCTATCAAACTGGGCTAGGATGATTGAGTCTCACAGAAAAGAAAAACTCATAACTGGAGTTCAAAAAATGCTAGGCGGTGTGCTAGAAACTTATTGATACGTCTAATTTTTTTACCCTAATCATTTAATCCTATCAGACAGGTATTATTATCACCATTTTACAGAGGAAATTGAAGTTCAGAGAAACTGAGTAACTTGCTAATGCTCTCATAGGTAATAACAGAGGGAGTTTGATTTGAAACCCAAATTGTAACTTTAAAACCTGTGAACCTGTGTTCATTTCAATTCTATGCTATTCCTCTTCCACTTAAGTACTAAAATATTATTGTCAACTTTAATTAAGGAATATGCCTATTAGGCTTTGAGAGGAAGAATTACATATTAATTCTACATATAAGCAGAGGAGAAAGAAAGGGAGCAGGATGGGGGCTTCCCTGGTGGCACAGTGGTTAAGAATCCGCCTGCCAATGCAGGGGACACAGGTTCGAGCCCTGGTCCAGGAAGATCCCACATGCCGCCGAGTAACTAAGCCCGTGAGCCACAACTACTGAGCCTGCGCTCTAGAGCCCGCGCGCCACAACTACTGGAGCCCACGTGCCTAGAGCCCATGCTCCGCAACAAGAGAAGCCACCACAAAGAGAAGCCCCATGCACCACAACGAAGAGTAGCCCCCACTCGCCACAACTAGAGAAAGCCCGCGCACAGCAACGAAGACCCAATGCAGCCAAAAATAAATAAATAAAATAAATAAATTTATTTAAAAAAAAAAAAAGGGAGCAGGATGATTGATAAAACACACAAACACAGAAAAAGGTTACAGTAAGCAGACATCACTTTTAATTTTTTTGTGTCCCATTTTTTATTATGGAATTTGTATGGAATAAAGAATAGTAAAAGAAACCCCTATGCAACCCATTATCCACCACGAACCATTACATTCCTCAAAAGTTATTATTAGCAGTGGAGGTGTCAAACATGTATCATATTTTATTTGAAGGGTGATTAAGAAACCGTAGAGGATATCTAGCATGATGGAACCCCTGCAACTCACCCCTCTTCCCCCTCCATGGGGCATCAACATTGTTTCAGTTGCCTGTAGCACCAGGGATGGATCCGGATTAACCTAATCATAGTAATGCCATCCTTTTTAACCAGTAATTGGTTCAGAAACCATACATTTTTGCCAGTCCACGCATGTATTCCCCTCCTAACTACAATTTGTTCACATGTAGAACGCTAATTCTAAAGGGTACCCAATCCGACTGATGGAAAGAACTTTAATTCCATGTGTATGAGATTCAACATTTTCTGACTATTTAAGTCAATTTGCAGTGGAGTTTTTGTTAATGCAGCCAGAACCAGCCTAACTAATTAGAGATAATCAAATAAAGTCTTGGGTGTTATCACCAAGTACTGACTTAATGTAAGAGGCTCCTACAAATAAAGATTTAGGGAACATACTTTAAAAAGTCAAATTTCATTCATATTAAAGATGGGGACTTTGATCTTTTGTTCCCTTTAGAACATTCTATCCTCTCCCCTTTCCCACCTATTCCAAAAAATAGGATACACAAAGGAATTGTCAGAAGACTATAAAAAAACCTATGCTCAGTAATACTGGTAGGATCCCTGATTCTAAAGACATCAACAAAACAAAAAAACAAACAAACCTCTGAAATGATACAATATTTTAAAACTTAATATAAAACTCTATCTGGTAAGTTTCTGTGTATTTTACAAATTTATCTATATTTTTGAATTTCTAAAATAGTCCCATGGCTCAAAATTCAAAAGGTTCCAAAACTAATGTCTTAGAACATTTCTGTCCTCAAGCCCCTTTCTTCTCCCAGCAGGCGTCAAATGTTACCAGTTTCTTATGAATATTTTCAGAGATTGTCAATTTGGAAATAATGCAGTGAAGTAATTTTCAGCTTGTCAATAATCTGTCAGTGTGGTACAATAAAAAAGCAATACGTTTAAGAATAAAACATACTAATTTCAAGCCCTTGTTCTACCACAAACTAGCAAAGTCATCGTTGTACAAATTAACCTAACCTCTGTAAGCCTCAGTTTCTTCATCTTTAAAATGGGGATAGAAATGGACATACTTGATATTGAGCGCCTTTTATAGCCAAGTACAGTGCTAAATGCTGGAGATTCAGATGAGAAACATACTTGCTGTCTTCAAGAAGTTAGGAGAAAGACCAGTAAACAATTACACTATAGGGTGATGGTACAAGGACAGAGATAATCACAGGATGACACCGGAACACAAAGCAGAAGGATGTAGTGGGCATAATTCTTGGCATAAAGAAAATAAGCAAATATTGATTTCCTTTCTTTCTAATAACTTCATTTGATTTGCCTTATTTCATTTCACATTCACATTTTAAAAAATACCATTCCACAGCTTTTAAAAAATGAAAGCATTCTGTTACTTTTATATTAAAACTATTTTTAAAAAATGAACCAATATGCAAAATTTCATGAACATGAATATCAAACCAGCAACTCTCAATTCTGAATAAACCACTGACATATCAAATTGTGTGGGTGCTTTTTAAGATTTCATTTTTCATTTTTTAATGAAAAATACATTTCTAAAGAGCAAATGAACTTCAGTATGTTTTAGAAGATGATATAGTTTCACTGAGGTGAAACAAGTTCTCAGTGAACTTCTCCAAAATTCTTATCTTTTAGTTAGGTACCGATCAGAAAGGCTTAAGATCTACCCTATTAAAAATACCCTTGACACAGGAGCCAAGATCTCCCACTGGTCACTCTAGACCAGTTTGAGCAAAAAAGCAACCAAACAATAAACACCCATGAATCCATACTGATAAAAATAAATGACTGAGTAAGTAAATAAATGAGCGAGAAGGGACATATCTTCCTTACAGAAAAATTCCAACGAATATAAGCAGAAACAACCTCCTCCAGGAGGTGGAGCTCAGTTCTCCTCTTCTGGAGCATAGGCTGGACTTAATTACTTGCTTCCAAAGAACAGAGTATTGAAAGAGTAAAAGATAGTAAATTCAACTAGAGAAAATCAGAAGACACCACCTTAACCAACTGATCAAGGTCAGCATCTTTGGTGGTAAGTCATGTTGATGTCACTTGCCCTCTGATGTGATGTGATGAGAAAGATAGTTTACTTCTGTGGCATTCGTCTCAAAAATTCATAACCCCAGCCTAATCCTGAGAAAACGTCAAACAAACTCAATTGAGGGACAATCTACAAATACCTGGCTAGTACTCTTCAAGTTTCAAAGTCATGTTAGCAGAGCATTTGGAAGCAGTAGCTGCTAATGTCTAATGTCATGTGCTAGTGGCAAGGTCAGTGGCACATGGGAAAAATCGAATGGTAGCTACAAAAGTTCTATACTGGACATTAAAGAACAGTCCCTCATATGCACTACCAACATGTCCTAGAGAAATCAAGACCTTGGGATAAAAAGCATGCATTGGTTTAACGTCAGCAGAACATTTCTAAGAAAACTTTTCTATCAAAAATTTAGAGAAATTTGTGTGTATATTTTAAACTGACACATAATTGGCCTTAAAATAATCAATCAAAGAACCATTTGTTTTAAACTGGGCAGAAGTGCTGCATATTTAGTGGAAGGTATGCTAAACTGACATCTGCTACAATTTCAATGTAATTTTAAATATCATATTCATTAATGACTGAGACAATGTCTTTGTAAATTAATCCTGGTTAGCGAGCCTGAATGTGCTACTCTTGTTCACACGAATGTTCAAGATACTGGTTGCAGCAACATATGGCACTTCATGCATTAAAATACCCTAAAATTCTTAGGGAGAGCACGGTTTTTAAAGTGCAGGAATTTGTTACCACGGAAAAGAGGGAGGGGGTGGGAAGGAATGACACACACACACACTCTCTCATGCAGTATGAGATTATCCTTCAGGTTCCAGATGTAACATTCAAAGTATCTTTTAAAAAACAAAGACATTTTTCTCAATAGCATCTTGAGATATCCAGTTTCTCAAGTAAATCTCTCACCCCAAAGTCACCCTTTATAGTAAGTCTATGAATACCCAGCTTCTTTCAACAAGAACAATGAACTGTCTTTGCCTTTCCAAAACAACCAGCTGGTTAACCAAACAGAGAAGAAACCAAACTTCTTCAGTCACCAGATGTCTTAATTTGGAACAGATAGTAGCAATGTGGAATAATCCAATTCTTGAATTGGTACTCTATGTTTACTACTTCTTTTTCTAATTCTCAATAGATGCTTTTAAAAATTAAGCAAATGCTCTCTGTAATAACTGCAAAAAAAAGGAAGGGGGAGGGGGAATTAAAAGAGTAATGACCTATAATAGAATGATGTTAACATTATCAAAGAACAATCCACTTGAATATTATGTTATAGTTAGAAACTGATAAGCAATATCATTAAATCCCTGGGACTTCCCTGGTGGTCCAGTGGCTAAGACTCCATGCTCCCAATGCAGGGGGCCCAGGTTTGATCCCCGGTCAGGGAACTAGATCCCACATGCAGCAACTAAAGATCTCGCATACCACAACTAACACCTGGCACAGCCAAATAAATAAATATTTTTTAAAATCATTAAATCCCTATTCAATAATTCAGAAACGATTCTCGAATGGCTAACATGACAGGCCTAAAACACACTGGATTTAGCAAAGTCCCTGCTCTCAACAAAGAGCAGCGGGGATACAGACAGATATATAGACAAATAACTAATTATAATAATGAAAATAGTGATAAGTATTATAAAAAATAATATTGGGTAAGGCAAGAAATGGGGCAGGAATAGCCTTTTAGATTTGGTCATTAAAGGCAAGCCTCTCTCATGAGGTGAGATTTGAGCCGAGACCAGAATAAAGTGAGGGAGCAAAGTATTGGACCGTGTGAACCAAGAGAAAAATAATGAAACGAAAATAAAAACAAAAATAAACAAATGGGAGCTAATTAAACTTAAAAGCTTTTGCACAGCAAAAGAAACCATAAACAAAACAAAAATTCAACCCTTGGAATGGGAGAAAATATTTGCAAACGAAGCAACCGACAAGGGATTAATCTCAAAAATATATAAATGGCTCATGCAGTTCAATGTCAAAAAAACATACAACCCAATCCAAAAATGGGCAGAAGATAATTTTCTCTCCTGGGCAGAGAAAAATAGCAAGTGGGCCAGTGCAGCTAACACTGAGTCAGAGAAAGAAAGTGGTGTAGGAAATAAGGCTGAAGAGGTAGCTGCAGTCAGATAAGAGCTTTGCAGGCCACGGTAAGGACTTCAGATTTTATTCTCAAGTGAGAAAGCAAGCCACTGCAGGTTGACAGCAGGTGAGAAACGTCTGTGAAGAGATTCCTCCAGCTGCTGACTGGAGAACAGACCTAGGGCAAGAATGAAAGTAGTAAAGAGGCTTGTGCACAATTTGGGGCAAGAGATACGAAAGTAGGGAGAAGTGGCTGGATTCGGGCCACAATTATGAAAGAGGAAGAAACAGCATTTTCTCGTTAGACTTCAAGAGGGGTACGAGAAGAAGTGTCAAAGATGATTCTTAGGTTTCTGGCCTCAGCCACAAAGTGAACAGACCACTGGCATGTTACTTTTAGGATAATTACAAGCTTTCAGGATAATTACAAGATGATTAATTAGATAATTAGACAATTATCCAATTGTTTAAATAGTCTTTATAAACTGTGGTATATTATTATACACAGCAAAAAACAAAACAAAAACCCACACACCACTGGTACATGCAACAAGGTGGATAAATCTCAGAATTGTTTAGTGACAGAAGCCCGACACAAAAGGTTGCTACAGGATTTCACGTATACAAAGTTTAAGAACAGGTAAAACAAATCTACAATGGTGGCAATCGGAATACTGGTTATCTTTTGGGGGAATCCGGACTGGGGAAAAAAGCAAGAGAACTCTGTGAGTCATGATTATGCACATATGTATACACTTGAAAAAAAAAAAACAAATCATCACGGAGGAGAATGACCCTCTGCCTCCATCACGATTCTCACACTGAGTAAAAAGCATCAACAGTCTACTGCTGGAGGAGAAACAGCATGGTGAGAAATCCCCTATCTGGCACATGCCAGCAGTGCCTGCTAAAAGTTGCGAGTGGAGAAGGACAATGAGGAAAGCCCTCCAGCATCCCAGGCCCAACACGCAGTGGCTTATTAACATCAGACAAAGGAGAGGTCTGAACAAGCACTATTAATTCACTCAAAATTAACATAGACCTAAATGTGAGGGCAAGAACTACAAAACTTCTAGGAAAGAAACAGAGAAGTTATGACCCTGGGTTAGGTGAAGATTTCTCAGAATCCAAAAGCACAAACCAACAAAGAAAAACTTGAATTAAAATTTTAAACTTCTCTGCTTTTTGAAAATCAGTTAGGAAAATAAAATGTCAATCTCTGGGACTTCCCTGGCAGTCCAGTGGTTAAGACTCTGTGCTTCCAATGCAGAGGGCACGGGTTCAATTCCTGGTCGGGGAACTAAGATCCCACATGCCGCTGCAGTGCAGCCAAAAAAAAAAAAAGTCAATCTAAAAGAAAAGAGGTGAAGCTTAAGTTACCAGAAATCAAGTTTATTTGGGAACAGCAGAGGAATTGCAATTCGTGACAGCCAAGCTGCAACGAGTTACAGGCAAGTCTGTTGAAGGTTTAGGATGGGTTGCTTTTATGGGCAAGCAGTGCAAAAAAGGAGAGTCCAGTTGGGAGCCATGCAGCAAGTCACTGGTTTGAAGATGGGAAGAGATTCTTGGCGGATGCTCATTAGTCACAGGTTAAGTTTCGATAAATCTGTAAATGTGATAATTCTCTAAATCGGGTATTCATGGGAAATCAGTCTCTCAGTCTTTAAGTTTTGTTTTTCTGAGGGCACATGAATGGGTCTACATTTCATATCCTTTGGTTCCATTTTAGATTAAAATCCTTTCACTCTTCCCTCGCTTGAGCAAGATCTTTCACAGACAGTATCGCTGATCAACCTTATTGCATGGGTGTTTGTTTAGTCAGAGATGTTGTTAGATGTTGGGCTGTGTGTCCCTTGGAGCTGCAGAGGACCATTCTAAGATGTTTTGTTCCACCGAAGAGGGAAATGGCAAGTGGATTTTTGGCTTCATTTGAACAACATGGGGCATCTCAGTCATACTCCTCTAAGGTGGTCAGGTTGGTTTCCACAGTCAATTGAGCCTCATGATAAGCCTCAGGAACTTTATTCTGTACATACATCTGAGAGAAAGACATTTGCCTACTGAAATAAGACAGTAGAAATTTCATTAGGAGGATGACACCCAGGGTCAGAAGTCCAGTTATGGTTACTGAGTGGAACAAACTTCTCAACCAGTTTCCCCAGCTACCTATATTTAATAGGTTGAGAATGTCCCAAGTCCTGGAGCTTGGCCTATTTCAGTTAACAGATTGATACTGTCCACCATTTTTATTTCTTGTATTATTTTTCCCCATTTGTTAACATAAAAACAGCCTTCTTCCCCAAGCAGGACACAGGTTCCTCCCTAGTGTGCAGTGAGGAGGTGTAGTGCTCTGTGGTTTTGTAAGACGACTTCTGCTAGGCTGTCTGTTTGGGTTTGTTGATTTTCAAAGGCTCTAAGAGAAGCATTAAGGGTAGCTGCCATGACTATGGAGAGGCTTCAAATTGCTTTTTCAAGTCCGTTACTCCAACCCACGGGGAAAAAGACTCAGGCAAAGGCACGCCCAAACCCCTTTCTATCTACTATGGGGTTATTTGTGGGCATCCATCCAAAATTATATCCATCCCAGCTTTGACGCGCTCTTATAAGTTGTTAGGAGAAAGAACCCAGACTGGGTACATAGGCAGTGGAAGGGCAACAACTCCACAACGTCCCTTCCATTTAAGGAGGAGTGTTTCTGCACAGAAAGAAATAACCAGTGTTTTCTAAAGACAGGGTGTAAGTGGGCCCCCTTTTTTTTCCTGATATAAAAGAAGAGCTCTCAGGATCAAAAACATGGTCGTTTACACATAGCACATGACAGCATGGTGGGAATGGCTATAAGAACATTTTAAATTTCTATACATTTGGAGTAATAGGTGAGTTTGATTATTGCGGGTGAGTTTCTCATGGAGGTCTGGGGAATCTCCAGGGAGAAGGTAAGTTGAATTAAGTTCCCACCATTCACCAGATTTTTGGTCAATTCCCCATTAAGTACCATTGAAAGGAAGCACATCTGCTTCCCATTCCCTGGTACCATTATAATTTTCATTATCCCACCACAGAGATACATTAATGGAGGAGACATTTAGTCTTCTTGATTCCAGCAGGGAGTGAATTCATGATCATCTGAATCATATAGAATTGTATAGTTACAAGTGTTTAGTGGGAGGGAGGTCAGAGTTTTGCCAGTACCATAAATGTTTTCGAAACACAAAGAAAGATTTTGGGTAAGAGTCCAGATTGATTAAGGGGTATTCCTTTATGGGCAGGGGGCACCCAATGGAATGCTGTAATGTCTGGTGCCAATTTGCTGCAAGGAAGAACATGCACCTCTTCAAAGTTACCAAAGGAAAAGCCTACATCTCTGCCAGACAGATTTCGCCATCCTTCTAAGGCTAATGGCCAGGTTACCAGTTCAGGTTCATCATGAATGTTATTAGCTCTGGCAGAAATCAAACAATCAGTAAGGCTGGCAGAGTCAGGGAGTTTTGGTAAGGTGCGCCAAGGGATGCGCTAAAGCTAAAGAGAGCAGCAAGAAAGCCAAAGAAAGGGCAATTAGAACTTTAGGCAGCATGACAGAGGCCTGGTCTGGATATCTTGGGAAAGCTGTCTACTTCTGATGTCATCTGCTTCAGTAGAAAATTTTAGCTTTGAATCACCAGTTAGGTTGCAGATCCACTCAAGTTTGGGGGCCTTTTTATAGAAGAGACGCATGAATCCAGGAGTCCATCCCTTGGAGCTTAGCGACACAGGGGTTAGTCAGCAACAGCTGGTAGGGGCCCTTGCAACAAGGTTGGAGGGAAACTTTATGGATATGCCTTCTACAACAGACGAAGTCACCAGGCTGCAAAGTGTGGTGTTTGACATCTTTGTCTCCTGGGAGCATGCTGTGGAAAGATTATTCCTCCAAAGCATTATTATTGTCAATGGATTTAATTAGACCTTTGCAAAACTGAAATATATCCCCTTTTATTATTTGTAGGTCAAAGGAAGCAGGGACTAAATGCATTGGCTGTCCTATAATTATTTCAAAGGGTGAGAGCTTATGAATCCTGAATGGAACGGGTCCAAGATTTAGAAGAACCAGCAGAAATATTTTTGGTTGAGGTATTTGGAGATTTTTAACTAATTCAGCCAATGGTTCTTGATAATTCCATTTGTATGTTCAACCAGTCCTGAAGAGTGAGGATGATAAGCAAAATGAAAATGTTGTAGAACTGGCCAGATGGCACAGATTTGTGAAAGTACTTGTCCAGTAAAGTGGGTTCTCCAGTCACTATGGAGTTCCAGGGAGGTTCCTCAAATGGAAGTAATCTTTTCTAAAAGGACTTTAGCTACAGAAGAGGCAGCTGCCTTTTTACATGGAAATGCTTCAGTCCATGTGAAAACATGCACACCATTACTAGCCTAATATATTTATATCCATGAGACAGGAACAATTGTATGAAATCCATCTGCCGGACCTCAAATGGTCTATTGGGTAAATCAAAATGTCCCCAGGCAGTGTAGATAGTCTTCTCTGGGTTGAATTTAGGACAAGATATGTGTTTTTTGTGGCCTTGCCGACGTTTCTCCACCAATATTGATTCATAAATGTTACCATTTTCTCACTGGACCAATGGTTTAAGTCATATATGGTAGTTAAAAAGGGAAATTTTAGATTTTTTTTTGGCAGGACCAATTTATTACTGGGTCCAAACCAGAGTCCCTTTACTTCACGGTACCAACAGCCTTTGACTTTCCAATTCTGTTTTTCTCTTTCAGAGGCCAACTGTTGTACTTCCCTGGCTAGTTCCCTTAGGTCCTCGCCAGGGGGAGTAGCCTTCTGGACCATGACAGAGGTTTGGTTTATAGATCTCAGAAGGGTGGCATTTTTTGCAGGAATACTGGTGAGGTGGTTTCCTTTGGCTTCCAGAAAATCAGACTTGGAATGCCCAGGGACTTTAATGATAGCTACAGCTGCTGGCAGCAGTACGGCATCCAACAAATTTTGGACATAAGGGCCATTCTTAATTTTAACTCCACTAGAAGTAAGGAAACCCCACTGTTTCCATAACATTCCAAAGTCATGGGCTATCCCAAAGGCATGTCAACTATCTGTACAGACATTTGCCATCTTGCCTTTGGCTAAAACATATGTTTGAATGAGAGCATGTAACTCCGCTTGTTGGGCTGAAGTGGTCGAAGGCAAGGGTACAGCCTCAATGACCTTGCATACCTGGCACAGAATTTGCCATTCTCACTTTTTAGGCAAGAACCATCAATTAACCAGATCAGCATTCACCAAGGGGGTTTCCTGTAAGTCATCATGAGGGGTCAAGAGGTGATCCATCAAAGTCAAACAGACATGGGGAATTTCATCAGTGCAAGATGGAAGAGGGATAGCAGGGTTGAGACTGTTATAATGAATAAGGGTCATATGAGGGGAGGTTAGTAAGAGGATTTCATAGGTGGTAAGACGTCTCGCTGAAAGGTGTTGAGTGTGGTGCAAAATTTAAGAAAGGCTCAACAGGCTAAGGTACAAAGATGATCAAGGAGGATCCTATAACAATCTCTTCAGTAGCCTTTACTAAAAGAGTGGAAGCAGGCATAGCTCTAAGGGGTGGGGGTGGAGTATTCTCAGGCCACTGGATCTCACTGTTGGCTGTAGAAACCTAAAGGTCGGTGAAAGCCCCCATGTTTTTGGGTAAGTAATCCGAGGGCATTCCCTTCCTTCTCATATACAAAAAGGAAAAAGGGTAGCTGATAATTTAGGTGTCCAAAGGCAGGTGGATTTATTAGGCTTTCCTTCAAGATCTTAAAGGCCAAGCTATCTTGATCATCCAAACAATGGGGTCAGGTTGGTGTTCTTTAGTAAGGCATATAGGGGCTGAACCACTAAGGAGAAATTTGGGAGCCAATTATGACAATGACCAGCTAGCCCAAGAAAGCCTCCAGAGAATTTTATGTCATTTAAATCAGCCTTTCAAACTTGTGAGAAGTAAGAAGACCTCAGTAAAGCCTTGAGGCATGACTGTCCAGATGTACTGTTGTCCTTCTCAGGTAAAGGCAAAGAGACACTGACTACCCCTTTCAACAGGGATACTAAAAGCCCACTGTATAAGTTGACTAGAATGTAAAAGTTGCTTCCAGTATGGATGGATACCAACAGCATGTGGGGATTAGAAAAGACAGGACGGCAAAGAATTACAATGTTATTTATTGCCCTACAGTCTTGGACAAATCTCCATCCTCATCCTGTTTTTTTAACAGGCAAAATAAGGGTATTACAAGGACTAGCACAAAGGATAATAGGTCCTTGGGCCTTATGGTCCTCTATAATGGGCCTTATGCCCTGTAAACCTTCCTTATTCACAGAATATTTGTTTATTCTTAGGAGAGGTTTTGTGCAGTCAATCTGGATCATAATGGGAGGGGCACCATGAATTGTGCCTTTTTCTGTTAAGAATTTTGTCCAAAGATTAGGGAATACCAGGTTTAATTGGGCAGATGAGTACGAAGTTTGGACTGCCTTGGTTTGTAGAGTGCAAATAATGGCAAAAGGGGTTAAATTTTCCTAAGTGTTGAATTCAAACTCAAGGGATATTTCTGCCTTTTGAGAGAGAGAGAAAAAAAAAAGGCAGCATTGTATTTCTCCAGAAAATCTCATCCCAGTAAATGTTTGGGAGCAGGCATTTATCTTGCAAAGGTCCAGACAAAAAAATATGGGCTGAGAAATAAGGACACATTGCAGTTTTTTTTAAGACTCCCACTATTTGAACATACATATTACTCCAAGAAAGGGACTGTTTAATTGTAGTGGGGTTCAGCACTTATAAGAGTAGCTCCTGTATCAATTAATACTGTAAGGAGGGACTTTCCTGGTGGCGCAGTGGTTAAGAATCCGCCTGCCAATGCAGGGGACACGGGTTCGAGCCCTGGTCTGGGAAGATTCCACATGCCACAGAGCATCTAAGCCCGTGCACCACAACTACTGAAGCCTGTGTGCCTAGAGCCCATGGTCCACAACAAGAGAAGCCACCGCAATGAGAAGCCCGCACACGGCAACAAAGAGTAGCCCCAGCTTGCTGCAACTAGAGAAAGCCCGCGCACAGCAATGAAGACCCAACGCAGCAATAAATAAATAAACAAACAAATAAATAAATTTATTTTTTTTAAAAAAACTGTAAGGAATTTGTCCCTGATCTGGAGAGTAGTTTTCTCCACTCTATTTAATGGCAGACAAGGAACAGTCCCTGTGTGTCCTTGGAGTCCCATCACTGGGGGTGGGTTTGGCCATGGGTTCTTAGAAGGTGGTGACTATTTGGATTTCAATTTGTAGCGATCCTTTTTCCATGGTCAGGTTTTTTTATAATAATGACATAGTCCTGTAGGATGGATTTGCTTTGGAGTTTCTATCCGTTGGTGTTGTAGATTCAAAATCTTAGTTGTCTTTTTTCTAGAGTCACCTTCTATGATGTGAGCTAATTTATTAGCCAGATTGACAAGGTCAGGGGTGAACACTGTCTCCCATTCCATACAGGTTCTTTTGACCAACAAGGATAAGTTCTTGTGCAGGCCATTTATACACATGGAATTAAAAGCCACCTGAGTGGGGACTTCTCTGGTGGCAAAGTGGTTAAGAATCAGCCTGCCAATGCAGGGGACATGGGTTTGAGCCCTGGTCCGGGAAGATCCCACATGCTGTGGAGCAACTAAGCCCGTGCGCCACAACCACTGAGCCTGCGCTCTAGAGCCCGAGAGCCACAACTACTGAGCCCGTGAGCCACAGCTACTGAAGCCCGCGCGCCTAGAGCCCATGCTCCACAACAAGAGAAGCCACCGCAATGAGAAGCCCGCGCACCGCAACGAAGAGTATCCCCCGCTCGCCGCAACTAGAGAAAGCCTGCGCACAGCAACGAAGACCCAACACAGCCAAAAATAAATAAAGTAAATAAATTAGTTTTAAAAAAAAAAAAAACCATTTTTAAAGAAAAAAAAAGCCACCTGAGTGGACTCAACGTCTATGGGGAGTCCAGAATTTTCTTTGAAAACAATTTGGAGTTTGTTGTAATAGTCATGGAAGGATTCGGCAGGCTTTTGGATGCATACCTGAGTTTTATTCCAGTCCACAGGTTTGGGGAAGGCTCTAGGGATGGTTCTGTGCAGCCTTTTGGCTATACGATGAGGTTGACCATATAAAAGGACTACTGGTTGGTTTAGCTTAAACCCTAGAAGTTGTTCAGGGTTTCCCCAACCTGCAGTTTTAATCCATTGTGGGGCCTGATGTTCTCCAACAAGCAAATGAACTAATTAATAGAGACCAGAGAGACTACGTTGGTAGGTTGGGGTTACAATACTGAATTCCTCAGCAAATGTATGGGGATCCTCAGTTACCTTGGGGAAATCCTTAATTACAGCCCTAATTTTGGTCTTTGTCCATGGGGCGTAGGAAATCTAGGGCAGTTTTTAGTAGGATGCTCAGAAGGTCTCATTTTGAAAAAGAAGATCTTAATGGGCTCAGTTTGGTGAGGAACGAAAGTAAATTCAGACAGAGGAGAGACTCAGGAAGGGGCAAGGAGGGATACAGAGGAGGTGGAACAGTGGGGTTAGAAAGGACCTCGGTTAGCACTGAGGAAAAGGGCTCTGGAACTTTTTTATCCATCTTTGGTTGTTTATTTGCTTCAGTTAATGTAGAAACAATAAGGAGGCAATTTTAGAATCCTGAATGTTTAGTAGCCTCTAGATACCAATTAAAATAACAATCCCACTCAGATTGCTTAATATTGTAGCCATGGTCTTCTAACTTAGTTCAAAGAAAACAAGTTTGGGGAGATCAAAGGTTCCACAAAATGACAGTTGGAGTTCTATGTTATCCTTTGTAAGATTGGTCTATTTAGTCAAACATGCCCATGAGGAAGGACCATAATTTTTTTAACATAAAACTGGCTAGGATTCCCCAAGGGGGAGGCCACCTTTAGTACATTCAGATGACTAGATAAAATTATCAGAAACAAAAGAGTACTTACCAGAAAGACAATCTGTCTTTATCTAGATTTTGAATAAAGTAAGACAGCTCAACCAAAAGGAGGTAGCTTGAGATCTGAGAGGAGACTTACCAAACTGAAAGTTACAGCGACTCACAGAAGCAAACAGTGCAAAGGACTCAAGTGCAGGAACCTCACTTGATCCCGGAAGTTCAAGTGGTTGGCGCCTTCAGATCACTTATGACACCATGTAATGTCAACCTAAAAGAAAAGCGGTAAGCTAAGGCAAACTCGAGTTACTGAAAATCGAGTTTATCCTGGAGTAGCAGAGATACTGCAGTTCGGGACATGCATGCTGCAGTAAGCTACAGGTGAGTCCACTGAAGGTTTAGGTTGGGTTGCATTTATGGGCAAGGAGCGCAAAAGGGGAGGGTCCAACTAGGGGCCACGCAGAGGGTTCACTGGCTCAAAGACAGGGAGAGATTCATTGGTCAGAGGTTAAGCTTCACTCTTTTGTAAATCAGGCATTTATGGGAAATCAGTCTCTCAGTCTTTAAGTTTCATTGTTCTGAGAGGACAAGTGTGAGATTCTCCATTCCATATCCTTCAATTCCATTTTAGATTAAAATCCTTTTACAGTTTTATCCACATCAGGCTGGAGGGACATATGGGGGTAGCCAAGGGAGGATGTAAAATAGACATTTGGATACATCAGTTTACAGCTCAGGAGGAAAGTATAAAACTGGGTCATCAGACTATAGGAAATAGGCAGTAGTTAAAAACTAGGGAATTGGATGAAACTCCTGAAGGGGAATTATACAGAATGATATAAAACAACAGGTCAAGAACGGAATCCTGAGGGCTTCCCTGGTGGCGCAGTGGTTAAGAATCCGCCTGCCAATGCAGGGGACATGGGTTCGAGCCCTGGTCCGGGAAGATGCCACATGCCGCGGAGCAACTAAGCCCGTGCGCCACAACTACTGAGCCTGCACTCTAGAGCCTGCGAGCCACAACTACTGAAGCCTGCAGGCCCTAGAGCCCATGCTCCACAACAAGAGAGGCCACCGCAATGAGAAGCCCATGCACCGCAGCAAAGAGTAGTCCCCGCTCGCCGCAGCTAGAGAAAGCACACGCGGAGAAATGAAGACCCAATGCCGCCATACATACATACATATATACATAAATAAATAAATATAAATTAGGAAAAAAAAAAGAATAGAACCCTGAAACACCAGTCAAAGGAATGGGCAGAGGAAAAATAAAAACTATAAAGGAGACAAAGAAAAAAAAAGAACCATAAGAACCTCAGAAAAGTGGCCAAACAATAGACAGCTAGTATTAACTGATCATTAATAACTAGGTTCCTGTATCAGTCTCTTCACATGCATTGCTTCATTTAACCCTACCAATAACCCTAAAAGATAATCTTTTTATTACTGCTGTTTAGGTGAGGAAACTGAGGCTTAGAGAAATAGGTATTGCACAGTAGTTAAGAGAATGGGTATACCGCCAGACTGTCAGGGTTCAAATTCTGGCTTCACCAGCTGCATAGCACAGGGAGATCAGCTCTGTGCTTTGTGACCACCTAGAGGGGTGGGATAGGGAGGATGAGAGGGAGACGCAAGAGGGAGGGGATACGGGGATATATGTATATGTATAGCTGATTCACTTTGTTATAAAGCAGAAACTAACACACCATTGTAAAGCAATTATAGTCCAATAAAGATGTTAAAAAAAAAAAATTCTGGCTTCACTAGCTATGTGTTTCAGCTTCCTATTCTTTAAACAGAGGTTAACAGTTCCAACCTAACAGGGTTGTTATAAGATATAAACTAATTACTACATGTTAAGTGCTCAGAATGATGCCTGGCCCGAAAGACCAAGAAGTGCCAGCACAGAGAACTTCAAAGAAATGCAAGTGTCAAACGATAAACTTGCAGAATAACCTATTAGATTTTACATATATATATACATATCCCCCATGCTGTTAACCATGATAACTGACATCAAACTGAATATATACACTGGGGGGGAGGGGGGCAGGGAGACAAGCAGACTAGATAACTTCTACGGTGAATTCACAGTATGAAATGTTCTCCCCAAAAGTCACCAAACAGAAAGATGCTTTAACACTTTATCATACTAATAATTCTTTTAATTTCCACTGTTAACCAGTGCCTGAAATAAGGTTAAGCCAGAATGAGGCTTCCTAATACTGGAGAGCTTATAATCATGTCCACATATCTCTCATACAAAAGGCAACAGTTTATAAATATTTATAAATTGATAGTTAAAGATATCTTCTTTTACATTTTGAAGTATAGATTCACTATTTATTACTCCAAATTAGATGAGTATCCAAAAGGGATCTATTGAAATAGAAATCAAAACAGTGGTAAAAACCCTTAAACATAAATATTTATAGCTTTATATTCGTGTAAAGATTCAATAGGACAGACCGGTTCTCTTAACCACTTTGTGCCGTATCACGGGAAGATCAGAATCTAGTTAAGTTCTAAACTCATTTCCTTTCCTCTGAACACAGTGAAAGATCCTGATATTAGAGAAATAACCAACAAAAGGCATAATTCTTGAACCATGCTACAAAAGCCGGATATTAAGAGGAAAAAAAAATTCCATGCTTACTGTACAGATCTGATGTGAAGGATAAAAAGGACTGGAAATAATGTACTGTCAAGTTTAACTTTACTAAACATGAAGACTTAAGCTACCAAATTCTTTTTTAATACTTGCCTTCTTTGTTCATGGCACTGATGACTACTGCCATCAAGCAACAGGTGCAAAAATTAGAGAATGACAAAAAACATCATTCAGGACTTAATTACAAAGTCTCTAAACAGAATAAATTTCCACTGTCACCCAGGATAACTGAGATTTTCTTAAGTTGTTTTTTCCTCTTCACCTGGCAATATAAATTCCTACCTCGGGACTTCCCTGGTGGCGCAGTGGTTAAGAATCTGCCTGCCAATGCGGGGAACACGGGTTCGAGCCCTGGTCCGGGAAGATCCCACATGCCGCGGAGCAACTAAGCCCATGAGCCACAACTACTGAAGCCCACGTGCCTGGAGCCCATGCACCACAACAAGAGAAACCACTGCAATGAGAGGCCCAAGCACCACAACGAAGAGTAGCCCCCGCTCACCGCAACTAGAGAAAGCCCGCGCCCAGCAACAAAGACCCAATGCAGCCAAAAATAAATAAATAAATTTATTTCTATAAATAAATAAATAAATTCCTACCTCTATGTGAACTCCTAGATTTTATCCTCAACCCTGATCTCTCTTCAAAATTCCAATCCTATATTTCTAATGTCTGCCTAGACCTCTACCCCTGAACGTGCTGCCAAAACTTCAAAATAAATATACTCAAAATGTAACTCAAACATATATTCTTCATCTCTGTTAACTGCACAATCTTCTCAGTCACCAAGGCTCAAAATCTCAGAATTACCTTTGATTAAAGGGAGGCAAACGACAAGACTCCCCTAGTTAATAAAGCCTACCTTGAAAATCTCCCTTTACATCCATCTCCTCACTGTTTGTCCTGCCACTATCCTCCTGTTTTCCATTACCTCTCGCCTGCAACTGCAATAACCTCCGCTGTGCCTGATACAGAGCATGACAGGAAACACTTGACTTAACATCTGATTCCTGGCCAAAGATGTCAAGAACAGGAAAATTTCTTACTTCCCACACGAGAAATATCATGTGAGAGTTTTATTCTTAGAAGCCAACTTCATGTTGTAAAAAGTATTGACAGTATATCAGAAATAAAAGCAAATATAGATTTCACAAACATTTCTTAAGTACATAAAATGAAACACTTAATTTTTATAAAGTCTGACATACATTCTTTTGTTGTTTCTGCATGAACTGCAGATGTTTGAACATGTGAATTACACACTATATTTTATAGCAAGCCCAGACTCATCAATACTTTAATAGGCTAGGCAAAATATTTTCCCCACAATACAACTGCAAAGAGTTGCTACTCTCTCCAAGAATCCTACATCATTTTCTTGAGTTATCTAGATAATACCCATGCTTCAAGATATAGCTCAAATTCTACCAGTACTACAAAATCTTTCTTAACTCAGCCTAAAGTGAGTTTCTACTCCCTCTGAATGCCAAAATATCAACTGTTACTCATTTAGCAATCATATACCAAATATACTAAAGTGTTATTTATCTCTAGTTATATGTTTTATATATTTATATTTGCTTCTTTCTCCAGTATAAACTTCTTAAGGACAGGAACCATATTTTCCAATTCTTTAATATCAATCCTCCACCAGCCTGAGACTAACTCCACAGCTTACCTCACGAAATGCTACTTCCCATGAGAGGAGTATAAAAATATAAACACACACATAACACACTCAATAGAGGCAGGCAGGAGGCAAAGATAAGGAACGACACATAGATGTAAAACAATGACAGTCAAAGACAGGAAACACACACACACACACACACAGACCAAGCTTTAGAAGCAGCTATCCCTTTTGTGGAGAAATTAAATAGTAATAATATTATCACTACTGATAAAACATCCATAACCACAGTTTAGAGGTAAATTCACTCAACCTCCTAACATCATAGAAAGCACCAGGAAGGCATAACTGAGGAAGCTAAGGAAAGGGCTAGGATTTGGGAACATCACTTTACCATCTTACACAGTACCCTATAGGCAGAAAGTATTCAGCAAACACCTGATGGTTTTAATGCAATTTAATAACTAGATCTACAAACCCAAATTTCAGACCAGTATGTTCAAAATGCAACTCTTCTTTCACAAAATACTTTACGGGATCAAACTAACTCAAAATTCCAGTATAATGCACTAAATACTATGTGCTTTGCTTATATGATATAAACATGCTTTTTTTTTTTTTTTAATTTATTTATTTATTTATTTTTGGCTGTGTTGGGTCTTCGTTTCTGTGTGAGGGCTTTCTCTAGTTGCGGCAAGCGGCGGCCACTCTTCATCGCGGCGCGCGGGCCTCTCACTATCGTGGCCTCTCTTGTTGCGGAGCACAGGCTCCAGACGCGCAGGCTCAGTAGTTGTGGCTCACGGGCCTAGTTGCTCCGCGGCATGTGGGATCCTCCCAGACCAGGGCTCGAACCCGCGTCCCCTGCATTAGCAGGCAGACTCTTAACCACTGCGCCACCAGGGAAGCCCTAAACATGCTTTTGATGCCAAAAAGATACATCCACATTATAATCTTTCAAGATTTTAAAAAATAACCCAATGATTCAAAACATTGTATTCTTCCTATTTTTAGAATGGCTCAGGGTATTTGTGTGATTTTCAGGCTCCCTTCTTAGTTCCTAAGAAATAACTTCAATTTGACTTTACAACCTCGGGGTGGGGGGGCGGGAAGAAGGGAAAGTTTGGAAAGAATAAAATAGCTCTGCAAAAATAATTTAGTGCTACATTAAATACAAATTAATGATAGGCTAATGAAATCACAGTGGCGCAGTGGTTAAGAATCCACCTGCCAATGTAGGGGGACACAGGTTCGAGCCCTGGTCCGGGAAGATCCCACATGCCGCAAAGCAACTAAGTCCGTGCGCCACAACTACTGAGCCTGCGCTCTAGAGCCCGCGCGTCCCAACTACTGAAGCCCGCGTGCCTAGAGCCCATGCACCACAACAAGAGAAGCCACCACAATGAGAAGCCCGCGCACCGAAACGAAGAGTAGCCCCCGCTCACTGCAACTATAGAAAGCCCGCGCACAGCAACGAAGACCCAACACAGCCAAAAATTAAATAATTAATTAATTAAAAAGCAACAACAACAAAAACTAACCACTATGAAAAATTTAGCTTCAGTATCTATTCTTTCTTCCTTTCTTGAAAACAGATGCCTGTCATGCATGCTAACAACTTTAGGTCTGAGTAATACAGGGCTTAAGGATTCATGAAGAAAGGGAAGCAGTCTGACAGAATTAGAACCAAGATAAAAATACTCTAACAAGCAGCCAAGAATTGGAAACACAATGGAAAATGAAGAAACGTGTCTCTGAGATGGACCTAGTCAATATGAGTGAGCTGAAAGGTGTTAAAGGTGGAAATGAAGGCAGTGTTTTTATGGGAAACGATCTGCACTAGAAGTAAGGAGGCTTACTTTTTTTTTTTGCATGTGACCTTCAGTAAATTACAGATCCAATCTGAATCTTGGTTGCCTCACATTTCCACTTGTTCTGTTTACTGATACTTTTGTATGCATCAGTGACATTAACAGCAACTAAGACATACTGAACTTTTGTTATAATCCAGGCACTGTTCTAAATGCCTTATACGCATTATGTCTCATTTAACCTTCCAGACAGCCCTACAAAGTAGGTACACTTACTTCTCCCATTTTATAATTAGGAAGTAAAGCTTAGAAAAGGTAGGTGATATGCCAGAGGTCACTTTGCTCACAAATGCATAGCAGGGATTGGAACTCAAAACTGGTTTCAGAGCCCAAACTCTTAAATACTTTCTTATACTGCCTCTCAAATGATATAAAGGAAATATTTTACAAAGCATTCTTAAATGGCCATTCAAATGTGAAGTCCTGTTATAATTCTTATTTGCACTAATCAAAATGACTTCATACAACCAAGCAACATAAAAGTTAAAATATTTAAAGCATGAATATGTGGAAGGCCTTAACAAAGTTTTTTAAGACAGTGGTAATATCAATGATGTGAAATCCAGTGCAAATTTTAGTTGAATGGATGTGTAAATTTCCAAGTATTTATAGGCTTAGAGACTTAAAATATCAGCTACAAGATATAATTTAAAATATAAGCCATCCCCTAGAGCTTTTTCTCTTTTAGCTATTATTTCACATTAATACTTGATGAATGATATTGAATAAAATCATTAAGGAAGGAATTTATTTAATAGTGTTTGTCAGGCACTGTTTTAAGCACTTCACAAATATTTACTCATTTAATTCTAACAGCCTACAAAGTAGTTATAATTGGAGCCAGTATTCAACTCAGGTCGTCAGGTTTAAGGATCTGTGCTCTTAACCACTAGCTCCATTGCAATTCAAGGAATGGTGAAATTCGGTTTTTTTGTAGGCCAATAAAAAGTACTAATAATCAGGATGAATGTCCACAAAAAGAATGGAGCCATCACTTACCTCAGCATACATACTAATACAAAGGAACATGCAAAAGAAATATATTAACTGATATGGTAAACTAATCTACACTATCAGGAAAAGTTATTAGTCTTTGGAAGAAGAGGTTTCTTTTAATTTTCCTATGAAATTGTACTGTTAGCACACCAAAGGAATGAAATTGGGAAAATAGTATTAATTAACACTAATATTAATTTAAAAGACTTGATAGACAGGATTTTTATCATTTTTTGGTCCAGTCATCTTATGAAGCAGCAAAAAACTTAAAAAAAAAAAAATCACTTGAACGAGTGGATTTCACAATAGAATTCATGCTAAACTTGAACCTTTTAAGGTATAACAGATACTTAATATAACCTTATATTTTGTTTATGAAAGAATTACATTTTTCAAAGGACTATAGTATGTTATTTCGTCTGTTTCTCACAACTCCGAGAGTTAAGTAGGAGAAGTACTATTATTCTTATTTTACAAATACGAAACTTAAGCTCAGAAAAGTTAAATATTGTGCATGGTCTAGATATACCTTCTGACTCCAAGCGCTTCTTCTATTACATCATGCTGCCACAATTTTAAGCTTTATACCTTTCAAGTTGTTTCACAGCCAAGAACATTTGGAAAATATACAGTAGAAAACATAATGAAGTTTTATGGTCGTTAAAATGTAAAGAGATTTGCTAAAAATCTCATTATTGTATGATGTACAAGTTATCTAGCTGAAATGATGAACAAGTTAATTCAGCCAAAATGAACTTGGAACCCAAGAAAAATCTGCATTTAAAGCTAAGTGATAGGGAGTTACTTACACACACACACACACACACACACACACAAACAAGGTAACTGAATCCAATTTTAAATGCATAAATGTGAAATAACGTAACTCTATAATAATATCATTTTTCAGAAAGTAAAAAAAAAAAAATCACTTCTAACTACCATACCTCTCAATCACTTAAATGCTAGCTTCCCAGAGATTATCCGTTTCAAAGACAGTTTTTAAAATTGTTCATTCCGGGACATCCCTGGCGGTGCAGGGGTTAGGAATCCACCTGCCAATGCAGGGGACACGGGTTCGAGCCCTCGTCCGGGAAGATCTCACATGCCGCAGAGCAACTAAGCTCATGCGCCACAACTACTGAGCCTGCGCTCTAGAGCCCGCGAGCCACAACTACTGAAGCCTGTGCGCCTAGAGCCCGTGCTCTGCAACAAGAGAAGCCACTGCAATGAGAAGCCTGCGCACCACAAAGAAGAGTAGCCCCCACTTGCTGCAACTAGAGAAAGCCTGCACGCAGCCATGAAGACCCAACACAGCCAATAAATAAATAAAATAAATGAATAAATAAATAAATAAATAAAATTAAAATGTTCATTCCTCTAGGACTTCCCTGGTGGTGCAGTGGTTAAGAATCCACCTGCCAATGCAGGTGACAGGGGTTCGAGCCCTGGTCCGGGAAGATCCCACATGCCGCGGAGCAACTAAGCCCATGCACCACAACTACTGAGTCTGCGCTCTAGAGCCTGTGAGCCACAACTACTGAGCCTGCGCTCCAGAGCCCGCGTGCCACAACTACTGAAGCCCGCGCGCCTAGAGCCCGTGCTACACAACAAGAGAAGCCACCACAATGAGAAGCCCACGCACCACAACAAAGAGTAGCCCCCGCTGGCCGCAACTAGAGAAAGCCCATGTGCAGCAACAAAGACCCAACACAGCCAAAAATAAATAAATAAATTTATTTTAAAAAAATTTTTAAATGTTCATTCCTCTGTATCTATTTCACCTGAATTACTAACCAGCCAAGGAACAGAGAAGGCTGGTGACCCAAATAGGAACATATAACAAATAAGTGAAATAGCTTAGGTTTGGATTATCAGTATGTAATTAATTATCGAGAAAACACCCAATAAACTGTACCTTAAGTGCACAAAAATAAAAATGTTGTAGCTATAAACTGTGTACTATACCCTCACAGCCCTAAGTTAGGTGGCGGACCACCCACATTGGACTTGTAAAGAAGACGGCCTAAAACTAGTCTTGTAATCATTAGCTTGACACCACTTTGAGGGAATAAAAGCACTAAAGAAGCTGATAAAGAATTTTTTTGGAATAAGTTATTTGTGGAAAAATATTACAGAATTTTTTCCTTGGGCCCACTTTACCATGCACGACAGTGGTTCAAACTCAGACCTTTTTTTAAAATTATTATTTTTTATTGGAGTAGAGTTGATTTACAATGTTGTGTTACTTTATGCTGTACAGCAAAGTGAATCTGTTCACATATATCCACTCTTTTTTAGATTCTTTTCCCATATAGGCCATTACAGTCAAACTCAGACCTTGAGCTGGTACCCTGTAGACTGCTGATACAAGAGCCATGCCTGGAAAAGTCCAAGATACTGTGGCTGGATACCTGCTCAAACAGAACAAGGACAAATGGGTGCATCGCACTGCATTGTTATTTATAGAGCAAAGGATGTGAGACTTTTTCTTGTGGACCTGATGATGGCAAAGCTATGGAGCCAGCAAAAAAAGAAATTTGTGTAATAGGTTTGTCTAGAGGCATTTGGACACCAACAGAGTTCACAGGGTGAAGAAACTAAAGGCTGGAAACTAAGGGTTGAGGACAAGTCTTAACAAGTTGGCTACAGGTATTGCCCATTGGAGCAGCCTGCTACCTCATCAGCAGATCACTAGCGTAGGCACACAACTAGACTGGTTAGGTGTGGCTATGTGACAGAGTTTTAGCCAAAAGAACCTGAGAAAAAGCAATGTAGGTCACTTCTAGGCCTGGCCCACAGAAATGTCCCACATGTGCTTCTCCTTGCCCTTTACCCTTCCATCTCCATGCAAAAAGCACAGAGACTGTTACAGAGTAGTTCTTATATACTGAATGCCTACTTGAAGCTGGGTTCTTTCGTATTTTATCTTATTCCAACATATCCGTACTGGGTGGGATGGTAACAAACCCAACTCATCAGATTCTGTCTCCTGAGAATTATTAATTCCAGCCAGACATGAGAGCAACAGATTATTACCTTCTTCTGAAGATACAACAAAAAACTGAAGTCATCAGAGCTACTATCTCCTTGCTGGGGGGACTAGAGGATATCAATCGTGAGGGACTATCAGTCCAGTTCTCCATGAAGCCTAGTGCATATTCTAGCCTTAGGAGCAATGAGACTCAGCGTATTTAGTTGCATAAATGGCTTCCTTATAATAAATCCCCACCATCTGAAGTCATGCTTCTAAACTAGGGGACACACCTATGACTATAGTAAACTGGCTATTATAAGAAGCCACAAAATAAACTGTCTATCTCCGTAGAACAGCAATGTTATGATGTGGCAATAGTTCAAAATAGTATCAAACACAAATATTATGAAATTGAATGCAATACTCACATGAATTTTTAAGGTAGAAGATTAGTATATAAAGAAATTTCACTCTTCTAAGGGGTTAATTCAGGCTTTATATCCACATTATCACAGGAATATTCATTTACCTCTTCTGTTTCCCAGGGGAAAAGCTGAAGTACCAACCTATGGTAATTTAGAAGGGTCTTTTCACAGCAATCCAGAAGTCATTTTTTTTTTTTTTTCTCTTACAGCATATCCTACTAGACTTTAAGCTGCACTAGGATAGGATATGTTTTACCCTTCTTTATACCCTTTGTGGCAAGCTGAATAATGCACCCCCAAAACATCCAAGCTCTAATTCCCGGAACCTATTAATGTTTCCTTATACATCAAAAGGGATTTTGTAATTAAGCTAAGGATCTTGAGATGGAGAGATTATTCTGGATTATCTAGATGGGACCTAAGTATAAACACAAGTGCCCCCACTAAGATGAAAGCAGACGGATTTGACTACGGAAGAGAAGGTGATATGATTACGGAAGCAGAGATTGAAGTGATGTGCTTTTAAAATGAAGGAGCCACAAGCCAAGGAATGTAAGAGGCTACCAGAAGCTGAAAAAGGCAAGGAAATGGGACCTCCCTTCAGAGTCTCCCAAAGTAATCAGAACTCAGAAAAGCAGTTAAATGAGCTGATCTACTTTTGCTTTATGCTATCTACAGCAGTCTGAGAAAAGAATACAAACCAGACAAGTACCACTTCTGCATTCACAGGGAATACTATCCTGAACCCTGGATAAGCAGATAAGTGGGCCACATACGCTTAAGAGGTATTTCACACTCAAGTGGTACTAGGCTGCATGCTATCCACTGTATGTGTGTATATATATAATATTTTAATTATAATATATATTGCATATTAACGATAGTCCAGCTTCCACAGGAAAGAATTTGAAAAGCAGAAAACTGTCATACATAGTTAACATCAGTAATTTACACATATTATATCATTTGATCCTCACGACTCCAGGAAGTAGACAACTCTGGAATTGATTTCAATTCTGCAGTGGAGGAAGCGGCGGCTGAGCAGGTGACTTGCCCAAAGGTTAGTAAACGGCTCCTACTCTGATGTGTTTCTACTAGATCATTTTACCTTGATAATATCAATTGATTTACTTCTAGGTACGTTGTATTAACTTCTAAAATAACTTCAAGTTAGGAAAGAAAACAAGACCAACATTTTATAAGCAATACCATATTTAAATTTTACGTGCATGGAAGCCGAATGTCACACTCAATTAAGTGGTCAGAGAAAAGCTGAAGAGAACACGTGGACGAGTAACTTAACATATCTGTTTCTTCGCATGAAAATGAGAACCGTAACAGTACCTAACCCTTTAGATGCTGCTGTATGGATTAAATGAGATAATACACGTAAAGTGCTTATCATGGTAGCTAGTCTCAGAGTTCGTACTATACACTCCAGCACGTCTCTTCCCAAAGGAAAATCTGCTTTCTGACCCCGAAAATTAACCAACCCAGGAGGTGCGTAATTTAAGAATGCGAGGAAAGGGAATGAGGGAAGGGGAAAAATAGGTCCTGGCTACCTCTCCTTGAACACTTGACGAATAGGCGCTTTGTTTTTACCCAACAATAACCCAGAGAAGTGCTGGGGGCGGCTTCGGCGACACCAACCTAACCCTTGGAAGGCCCGCGGGGCAGGGACAGCACGGGCATGACCCAGGGGCTCCGACAACTGCACCAGAAGCCCCAACACGTGGTTCTCTCCTCCCAGCTCCTCCCCATTTCCCTCTGCTCCTCGTGCTACAGGCTCAGCGGCTTCGGCTTTCTACAGTCAACCGGCACTGTCGTTGCCCGTCTAGAGAGCTGCCCATCCCAGGAACCTGCCCAACGCAGGTCTTGGAAATATACCTCATCGGAGAGCCCACACCTGCTGCAGGAGAGAACTCGCAGCACAGCCTCTGCGCGGACCGGTCGACCGGAACTCCACCGTCCACCTCTCTGATTGGATAAAAGCACAAAGGAGGATGCAGCGGATTGGTCAGCAGTAGAGAGGCGGGCCATAGCCCAGGGGAAGGGAAAGAGGTTGGGCGGGGGGAGCGAAGAAGCGCCAGGGGGTGGTCTCTCTCCGGATTGGACGAATGCAAGATATCTGCGCCTGCGTAGACCCAGCTTCCGTATAGCGCTACACAGCACTGCCCTTTACGTTACGTTAGCGGAAGTTTTAACGACTTATCGTTTGTGCTGAAAGCTTAGGTCTCCTTGCTGCGTGGCCAATAAAGGGCAAGAGTAAAACGAGTTCCGCCTCTTCCTCGGACGAATGGGTCCTTCCGTTGACATAGGATGACGTGAGTTCCTTTCAGCGTTTAGACGCTAGAACTCCCGCAGAGCCAGACTCGGGTAGGGAATTGCTGTGTTGACCAGATAGTAACTGCGGGTGAGAAATACTTAGTAGTTCGAATCGGGCCCTGAAACACCCACATACGCTCAGAACTCGTATGATTTCAGCGTTGTAATGTGGAAGAATCAGGCCTTCTCGCGGTACTTTGCTTGGCTGTATCATTGGCTGAAAAAGCTGTCAATTTGAATGCAACTCCGCCTCCACCCCAGGGAACCCTGGGATTTGTAGTATCGGGCGCAAAGATCCTATGGCTTTAAATGTGGTTGTCGCTGAGCTCTTCGTTGCTAACAACCGCTGACATTTATTGTGGTTTTCATGTGTTCCGTTGTGCTTTGTTATCCTTTCACTTATCAGCACCATTAAAGCCAAAGGACACTTAGGAAAACTGGAAAGACTTCATGTATGTTTGTAAAGATAAATACTAGTGTTTCAAACATTCCACTACTGTGCCTGGCTCTCTGCTAGATGTTCGTAATTAACGTACTAAGCGGATTCTAAGTCTTGGCTTTTTGCCTTTACAACAAAATGGTCTTTGATTTGCATATTAGTGTCCATTCGAGGATATTTGAAAAGTGCCCTAAACTTAACAGCTATCTATACTGTTTTGTCGCTGCTTACATAGATCAAGTGTTGATACGACATGAAGCAGAACTGGCTGCTGTCTTGACAAAAATAGTGCTGTAATTAAAATGTCAAACGTGACCAGTTTCAGGAGGCACGCACATTGTATATTATTCGAGATTGTATTATCACGTCCATTTTCAGTCTTATTGGAAACATGTTAGTTTAAGGCAGAATTTCCCTGCCTTTATTGAATCATGAACTCCTTTCACTTCTGTGAGCACATTTAGTAATATTTCATCACTTTGTGTTTAGCAAAAGTAAAAATCAATGTATAAATACCAAAACTTTCTGAGTGGAATTTTTCCTTCCAACAAATTTTTTTCTATTTAATATGTAATACAAACTTTCATATATGTAAGAAAAGGGCTTGTTGCTGGACTAAAAATTAAGTACACTTTTAGAGGATTTAAGCCAAGCAGAAACCGCTTTTTTGACTGATGGTTGGAATAACTGCTTTTATGTTTAAAAAAATCAAATTATTTTAATAATTTTTTGTGTCTTGTTTGTAGATGATGAGAGAGGGTTTCAGGTTTTATTTGCAAATGAAACATGAGAAACATAACTTTTTTATAATTCTTAATAAATAGCCAAATTGGGTGTAATCACCACTATATTTCTCCTTTAAATATTTGATATGATGTACTAAGTGACATATATGGATACGAAAATCACCCTGAGACAAAAATGCAGATTTATTAGTTTTAATGCTTTCCATTAACTAACATTTTGAAAGAATTTTCCTTTTGACTCCTATTTTAAATCAGTGGTCCATTTGGGATGTTAATTAAATTCGTTTGACTAAGAATAAAAACCATTAAAAACTGCAGGTATCAAGACTGCTACTGTCGTTAGCAGGGTTCAGCAGAGTGATAAATCAACTGAGTGACTGACTCCTAGATACATTTGGCTGATCTGTATTAACTGTCTAAGTGCTCACTTTTGGACGCTCTCAAAGTGTTCCATTTTAAAGAGAAAAAACTTTAGTAGTTATTTTTTGTTTAACTGAGAATTTAAAAGTAGAAATTGCAACAGGCACCATTACTGCTTTTTAAGATGTGAACCCAGGAATCACCTTGGTACACCATCTGTTGGGAAAGTTTAAGGAATGACCTCAAGGTGAGATAAATGCAAGATGACTTTTGAGATACAGGAAGAGAATAGTACAATCCCTGTTTGTAATATTTACTTTTTAATATCAACATTTTTCTTTTTCTTTTTATATCTGTATTTTTAAAAATAGTGAACATGATAATAAAACTATAAACTTTGAAATCTAACCATATGTATGTATATATGTTTATATATATATGAATGGTTAAAAAAATTTTTGAGAAATATGTGATCAAAAAAGGCGTGGAGGTGTTAAAGAAAAGATTATTCATGACACTTTTTAAGATGGTTAGGCAGACTTTATTCAACGGGGGCTACTGTGGTAGAGTTTTGTAATAGCGGAGATTGGACTCAACTCTGAATACAACAGGAAAAGTGGGAATTTATAGCCAAGGAGTAGGGGATAGGGGGTCAGTGGATGGAAAATTACTATGAAGAAACATCAGGCATGGGGGGATTATTGCTACATCACTCAACAGTATTCTTACTGAAAGTAGGTGGGGGTAATCAGACATCAACTGGGGGATAATGAAGGATGAGGCACTCAATCAGATATTGAGGGAGGGTGATTCTGGTTAAGCTGCCTTAGCAGGATTCTTGCTACAGGATTCTTAAACACTAAAAGGAAGGACATGGGAGCTGAAGGTCAAGCCTAGTCAAAAGAGCACACATATATATACAGCCCACACATACTCTTACTCCTATATATACATAAAAATATTTGTATTTGCTATTGTTAAAATATGAAGTCTGAATTACACATAATAACTGCTTGGAAATACTCAGGCTCAATCACTATACCAGGGCTCAACCAGAGAAACAGAATCAGTAGGAGACATATATTAAGGAATTTTTTGCGAGGAATTGGCTTACACAGTTGTAGGGGCTGGCTAGGGGATAAGTCTGAAATCTGTAGAGCAGGGTGTCAGGAGAGGCAGGCTGGAACTCTCAGGCATGAGCTGAAGTTGCAATCCACAGGCAGAATTTCTTCTGAGTACCTCAGTTCTGCTCTTAAGGCCCTTCCACTGATTGAATCAGGCCTACCCAGGTTATCCAGGATAATCTTTATTTAAAGTCTACTGATTATGAACATTAATTACATCTACAAAATACCTTCACAGCAACACATAGATGAAGAACTTCAGATCATTCGTTTGAGAGTCCGGTTTCAGGCTTGGAACTCATTCCAAAGAACCATGTTTGACACTGTGTCTTGTATTTGGGGGAGTGGGTTAGTATAAGCATATAGGATGTACAAACCAATTCCATTTTCCACTCTCTGGTAAAATACATCTAAAAGGAACAGCTCTACCTTCAAGCTCTATTCCAGCCTACCTCTCTAACTCCCTATCTCTTTTGGCCGGCTAGTCCTTGAGATCTTGGCCTGACAGCCTACATTTGAAGTCTTTGGCTCCATTCTTTAGCACCAGGAATACTTTGCCCAACTCTTCAATCACAGAGGTTTCCCAGTAAATAAGGCCCACTGGTAGGCAAGCCGGCCTCTACTCTATGAGGAGTACTTCCTGGTAAGCTCCCAGCTCTAAAGCTTTTGAAAATGTCAGCAACACTGCCCTTGAAGCCAGAAGGTGGAGTGGTGGCTAAAACATCCTGTAACAGGTGCCAGCTGGTTTATACCAGTCACCATGCCAAAATTTTTTTCAAGATAGTGGTGGTATTTTAACTACTTCAGTTTTAAGATGGACTTTCCTATTACCCCTTTTAATTTAGACAGCTGAAAGTTGAGGAAGAGGCAGAGCTAGTACTGAAACTGATAATTATGTTGATCGAAAACACTACCTACCTCCAGAAAACCTCTCCATAGGGCTGCTCAAAAGTGGTGAATCAACTGCATTAAGCGGTTTGTTCTCTTCCTGCCACTTTGAAGTTAAAAAGAATGAACAAACAGTAAAATAGCACACTAAATGGAGTCAAGAGGAGAAGAAAGACCAGGCTATCTGACAAACTGGTCTTTGGGTCTTCTATTTAATTAAGAATTAGGACCATAGTTTATTTTAAAGAGAGAGGTGTGGTTAAGATCAATAGGAGCAGCTTAAGATCTTAATAATTGCTATGAAAATTCATTTTTTTTCTTTTTTTCTTTTTCGGCCGTGCTGCATGGCTTGTGGGATCTTAGTTGCCTGACCAGGGATTGAACCCGGGCCCCGGCAGTGAAAGCGCCCAGTCCTAACCACTGTACCACCAGGGAATTCCCATCACTTTTTTATTAAATAAGTTATGAAAGTGCCCATTTACCCATGCATGTGAAATTGATCCAGGGTCCTTCCTCAAGATCAGCTCTAAAAGGATATAGCTGAAAGAGTTATTGAATTGCTAAGATGAACGCTACTACACATTTACACTTTCATTTTTATCATAATTCTACTTTCCAGTTTACTTACTTTTAAAATCTGTTCAGTGTGGAAAAGTTCCATCGTATACAAAAGTAGAAAAAAAAATCATGAACCCTTATGTATATGACCCTATCACCCAACTTTAACTGATGGCTAAACTTACTTATGTCTATGCTCTCACCCACATTCCCACCACATCTCCTATCTGATTATTTATAAGAAAATCCCAGCATCATTTCATTTGTAAATAGTACTCTTTGTAACTCTAAATAAGGACTTTTCCCCCAAATGTAACTACAATAGGCAGATATTTTAATAAGGACTATTACTCAAAACTAGGTGTGTGATTTTGAGCAAGCTGTTTAATCTCTCTAAACCTCAAATTACTCATCAGGTGACCATATATTCCTCTCAATGGGGTTATGAAGATTAACACAGTGTAAATAAAGTGCCCAGCACAGTGCATGCCACAGTGCAGACGTTCAGGAACTATTGGTTCAGATTCCAACATTTGGTCTACTTTCACCACTTGCTCTGAGAGATTATAGGAAGGATGACCAAAAACAAGATGTTTGCTGAGCCCTTTAGTTGTTGAAAATTATCCTTGAAAAAAGAAAAAAAGTAATGATAGCACTAGGAGTGTACAACAGCCAGGAAGTGGAATCTAAGAAGTTTAAATGAAGTAGATCAAAGTTATAGGCAAAGTAGAGTAGAGCCCAGTAATAAGATAATTGATACGAACTTATGTGAAATACACTCGTTGACTAATCTCATATCCTTAGGGTTTTTCTTTTTTCATGTGATCTCCAGTTGATCTGTATGATGGTATAATTCAAAACTATTCATCTGAGCTGTAAAAGAAATATGAAACCTTTCTGTTTTCTTTTGTAGGATTTCTGGAACTTTTAGACCCCAGACTCAAATACCACTGGTATCCCCACTTATTGTCTACATCTTTTTGGATTTACATATTGTTTGATTCTCTCTCACCTCTATTCTAGAAAAATATTTAGTAGGAGGTTGGATTTAATTTTCTAAGCATTATATTAAATACATTTCCTTGCCAGATGACACAATATCCTAAGTCGTGCCGAGCATTATAAAGATGAATCTGATCATGATTGCCAGCATCTTGATATCTGAGAAATAATAATATCACATTGCAACAAAACCATCTTTTCTTTCATTTAGAAGAATACATTGTGTATAGAAAAATAAATAAATAAAAGAAAATTTTAAAAAAATACGTTGTGATGATGGAGATAAAATATAGGGTCACAGTGAGAGTCAGCAGCTTGAATAAGTTTGTAATCAGATGATTATAAATGATTACAGATGATTGCTCTTAGGCTGATGAAGTGAAAGGTTAGAAGAGGAAAGGAACATTAAGTAGATTGTCTCAGTCATGAATATATTAATCTAATTAATTAGCATTTTCTCACCCTTAAATTCCCAAATTGAAAATCTAAACATGGTAGTTGTTGGTTGTACTATAAAACTGACTACTTTTGATAATCATTTCCCACTTAAACTTGTAGCATGTAATAATTTTTCCTATAAAACTTCCACACTAAGAAAATGTATATTTCAAAAAAAAAAAACCATATTTGAGTAGTAGTTAGAGCAGCATGAGCAGTGAAGGAAAGAGAATGGTTTCAAAGAGCGAAGTCATAAATACCAAGTCTAAGTGAGCTAAATTGTAACCTTTGTCCCCCACCCTTGAGAGAATGCTCTGTGCAGGAGAAAACAAATCTCCCTCTTTTCCCTTGTAGATGCCTTGACTACCTATTTGGTGGACTAAGATAAGGGAAAGCAAGGACTTCAAAGTTTTGCCAGGTCTTCGAGTAGATAGATGGTGGAACCAGAGGTAGATGACTGTAACATGAGATGGTTACCATATGGTCATTTCTTATGTACAAGAAGGCCTCTGGGCATGATTAGGAAGCTGGAGAATAAAAAATGAGAAATGGAAACCACTCTGCAAAAATAATATAAAGTACTACATGTATTATGGCCAGTAATTTATATAAAATGTGCTTTATTTAGAAAATGTTTCTCCTTAATATGAGTTGATTCATTCATTCAACAAATATTATCTATCACCTGTTATGTACTCAGTATATTTTACATCCTGGAATTACAATGTTAAACAAAACAAAGTTCCTGCCTTCATGCAGCTTACTTTCTAGTGGGAAGACACTAGAAATATAAATATAATGTATATTTAAAAAGTATATAATATAATTTCAGCTAATGACAAGTACTATGCAGGGTGGAATATTCAAATATTTAACATTGGTATGGCCAGCTTTGTGATACTTGGTATGGGTTCATATTCCCTTGTACTCCTCTGTATTTGCTCCCTTCCTTCCCTGCCTCACTTCCCTTTCCTGCTCACTCCAACTTCCTTGACATTGAACTTCCCAATAACGTGTTAGTATATAAGCTTTCGCTTGTAACTATGTTCCCACATACCCCTTCCTACTCCCACCCTAACCCCTCAGAACATGGGCCGGCCTTAGACTAGTTGTGACTGATGTTATGCCTTTAGTTGCCAGATCATGGGAAAGTCTGGGAGATGCTAGGATAGCAAGAACAGGGGATGCACTCAGGATGTGGGGCAGCAGCTATCTGCTTGCCAGCATAGAAGTAGCGTATCTCAATATTATAACAATTGATGTAGCCCTGCTAAAGTAAATTGGCTGAAAATCAGCCCTGCTCCTATGAAGAAAAATAAAGCAAGCTAAGAGGGTGGAGAGTTATAAAATAGCTGTGTATTAACTCTGTATTCTTCCTGAGAAGTATAGAGTCTTTGGGAGGTGTGTGTGTGTGGATATTTTATACAAAGTTATCTGTTGGATAACCAGAGAGCATGGGAGATCTGTTTACCACACACTGATGGGGAGACTTCAGTGGGAACAAGAACTAGGAGTGCCAAAGACAACCTTAGACTCTTCTGATAGTGCCTCCTTTGTGTTGTCCTGGACTGAATAATTCATATTTTGGGATATATATTACAACGACAAATTGTTTCCTATAGACTGAACTGGTATGATAGACACAGATCCGAGTACAAGACAATTTTGTAGGTGGGTGTATTCTGTGTGTGTTTTAAGGGGAGCAGAGGTTGCAAGAAGGAAATCCTAGGAACCTCAGGGGTGCCCTTCTTTCTGAGGCTGATGTCTGCCCATGCACTTAATCACATGTCCTCTGAGGCCTTGAATCATCAATTGTGTCCTCACTTTATTTTCAACCTTTTCCTCAGTTCTACCTTTTCCTTCTTCCTACACATATGTAAGTCTGTTCCATTCTATAAAAACCTTTCCTGTGACCCTGAGAACCCATTGATTTATTCCATTTTCTATATCTTATCTGCTGCCTCTATTTCATCATCTCACCCTCATTCTTCGATTGGCTAGAATATAGCTTTCATCTCTAGGCTTCCATGAAAACTTCTCTCAGAGGTCACAAATCAACTCTTAATTGCCAAATCCAAGGGTTTTCTCTACTTTGTCTGACAGGACCTACCTACATTTGAAAATGTTGACCCCTGCATCTTGTGAAATACTATTGGCTTCTGATTTTCCTTCATCCTAGTCCTCCTTCAGTCCCTCTGCCTCCTCCTAAATGTAATGTCCCCAAAGTCCCACAAAAAATTGTCTGCACCTTCAGTGTTGCCCCTCTCTGTGGCTTCCTTATCCTAGCCAACCACATACACGAAAGCCCTTTACATAATTTTTGACCCTCAACTTAATCCTTTTCATTCAGCCACAAATTATAGCATCTGGAAGAAGAAAAAAACATTCTCACGTACCCCTGCTTTCCCCACTGCTACCTTCCTAACTCAGACCCTCTTTACTGTTTGCTTGGACTTTTCAATAGCTTTAAACCAGCTTTGCCTCTGCTTTCTCCCTCCTTCAGCCTCTTCTCCATAAAGTCACCAGTGCTTTACCTTGTAGAGAGACAGAGCAAATCCTTGACTCTCCTGCTTAAACCTTCTGCGGATTTTTGGTTTTAAAAGGTAGAGTAACAACAGTTTCTCTCTACTTCCTCCTATTTTCTAAAATTATCATAAAGGAATGAAAAAAAGTTAATAATCCAGAAGGACCAAGCAAACAAGAGGGAAGATAAGAGATTTTAATGGATTTTTAGAAGATCGAAATTGAGTAGAAGACGGTAATTGATTTAGCAGGGTGGAGGAAGTAACCATTTAAGGAACAAAATATGTAAATGTTAACAAAAAGCCAGGTAATTAGCTCTGAAGAACCCCTCAGAGGCTCAGTGCTTATAGGCACCAACCCCACAAGATGGCTTTAGACCTAGGACCAAAAGTCTGTCATTGGAATCCCAGTTCCCCTTTCCTGTCCCACAGATCCTCACCTCTAAAAATGAACAGACAGCCAAAGATCTAACATAAAACAAAGAGGACCTGGAGAAAACAGGGTCAATGTAGGGAAAAACTTTAAAATAATTATTATTATACTCATAAAAATAAGTTTGCATCCATAAAAGAATAACAGATGTGTGTATATATTGTATAACATATGTAATATATAATCTTTCTTATTAACTGACATATACTAATTATATATGTAATTATGTATAATATCTAATTATATATCAGTTAACAAGAAAGAGTTTGATATACATTTTATATATACATATTAGTTAACAAGATATATATATTATGTATTAGTTATATATATTAGTTAACAAGAAAGAGCTCTTGGAATCTAAATGTTAGTTAACAAGAAAGAGCTCTTGGAATCTAAAAAACATCTCACAGAAAATAGAATAAAAAGCAAAGAGGTAGAAAATAGAAGAAAAAAAATTTTTAAAGAAAGAATCAATTCAGGAGGTGCAGTTAATATGAGGTACAGAAAGAGAGAAGAGAGGAAATGGAGGAGAGGCATTTATCAAAGAAATAATACAAAAATGTGTCCTAGAACAGAAGGACATGTGTCTGCACTGTGTCCCCAAAACAGTGAATGTGAACCCACACTAAGGCACGTTATTGTGACACCTACAGAGAAGATCTGAAGGGCATCCACAATAATGAGGGGGTGGGCCATGGCAGAATGATGTCCTCATCCACCATGCTGGGAAGTCAATATCTAAAAATTAATAAAAAATAACCCTTTAAGAACACTGATTAGAAATATGGCTGTTGGGCTTCCCTGGTGGCACAGTGGTTGAGAATCTGCCTGCCAATGCAGGGGACACGGGTTCGAGCCCTGGTCTGGGAAGATCCCGCATGCCGCGGAGCAACTGGGCCCGTGAGCCACAACTACTGAGCCTGCGCGTGTGGAGCCTGTGCTCCACAACAAGAGAGGCCGCGACGGTGAAAGGCCTGCGCACCACGATGAAGAGTGGCCCCCGCTTGCTGCAACTAGAGAAAGCCCTCGCACAGAAACGAAGACCCAACACAGCCAGAAATAAATAAATTAAAAAAAAAAAAGTCTTAGGATGAGAAAGAAAAAGGATGCAGAAGATCTCATCTCATCAATGTTTAAAAAAAAAAAATATGGCTGTAAATTTGAGTAAATAGAAGAATTGAGGACAGTTACCTGGTGAACAGGACTGGGAGTAGAGCAGAGAACTACTCTTATAATTGTAAGCCTTTTAGTACTATGCCTTTTTTTAAAAAATTGAAGTATAGTTGATTTATGATGTTTCAGGTGTACAGCAAAGTGATATATATACACACATACATATATATATTCTTTTTCAGATTCTTTTCCATTATAGGTTATTACAGGATATTCAGTATAGTTCTCTGTGCTATACAGTTAGTCCTTGTTGTTTATATACAAATTTTATATATAGTAGTGTATATCTGTTAATCCCAAATTCCTAATTTATCCTTCCCCCCCTTTTCCCTTTGGTAACCATAAGTTTGTTTTCTATGTCTGTGTGTATATTTCTGTTTTGTAAATAAGTTCATTCATATCATTTTTTTAGATTCCACATATAAGTGATATCATATGATATTTGTCTTTCTCTGTCTGACTTACTTCACTTAGTGTGATAATCTCTCGGTCCATCCACGTTGCTGCAAATGACATTATTTCATTCTTTTTTATGGCAATATGATGTCTTTTTAAAACTATAGACTTGTATTACTTTGGAAAAATGCAAGTACTATTAACAAAAAACCTTTCTAGCTTCCCTGCTCCCCTTTGCCTACAAATAAGCCTTAAATCTTCACAGCATGCTTTTTAAAACCAGGCGTCCCCCTACCTTCTGATCTTTTATCAGCCGTCTCTCCCCAGCCTCACACATCCTGCACACCAGTCACTCATTCCTTTAAGAACATGTGTTGAGCAACTACGTGAGCAAGTGGGTATAAAAAGACGAATAAGATACCTTCCCCCTCCTCACTGCACTGCCTAATGGCAGAAACAGATGCATAAAAAGTAAACTCACTTCAGTGAGTTTGACTCGTAAATGAAAGTATAGACAGTGACTTATGTTATGAGAATCCAAAAGAGGGAGCAACAAGTTGCCCAAGTTTGTCCTTCACGCATAGCTCCATGCCCCTGGTCATGCTCCTCTGTGTGTTTGGGCTCTTTGTGGCCATATGGAAGGACATCATGAAACCTTCTCTTACGGTTCCTACCCAACCTCTCCTCTCAGAAACAAAGGCTTTTTCTTCCTTGCTCCCCAATCACTTTGTGCTTTATGCTCTGATTCTGTTTCACTCAGGAAGCATCATAAGATAATAACTAAAAGCTCCAGCTCTGGAGTCGAGAAGACTCTAGCACTTCCTGGATGTGTGACAGAGCAGGCGACATATCCATTTAGCTTCTACTTGCTTCATTTCTTAGACGAGAAAGTAAGGCAACTGACATAATAGGGTTGTGTTGAGGATTACATGCATTTTATGCGTAGAACATAGTATTTATTATGGTCATGTCAGTCTCCCCTCTTGAATACATTCCTGAGAAGGACAGGGACTGTGTTTGACTTTACTTTTGTCACCACTGTCTAGTCCAGAGCTTGACACTTGCCAGGTACATGTTTGCTATGATGATAAAGGAAGAAAAAAAAGTATTCTGAGAAGTTTTGATGGAGACTATGTAAACTAAACTGCCAAGATCCTCCTTACTGGTCACTGCACCCATTCCTCATACGTTGTGACTCTTGGCTGCTAACAGCTCATAGATGTATCCTTCTGCTTGGGAGAATTGCTCTTAAATGATGGGAGCTACCTAATCAGGGAGGTTATACGCTACCACCGCCCTCTCACCCAACCCAATGACTGAATGATAAGGGGGTATAAAAGGCTTGCCTCCTTTCTTGGAGGCGACACACACAACTCCATGGTGTCATCCATACTCCAGAGCTCCTTGTAGGATCAGACTGAGGATAAACTTCAGCTGAACCCGCGTCTTTGCCTGGCCCCTTCTCCTACCCTGTTCTCTTTCCTGCACTGCCTTCCAGGTTTCATCTGACATCACTCACTGTCTCCAAAAATCACTGGCACAAGAATCCTCATCTCAGACTCTGCTTCTTGAGAACCTGACCTAAGGTAATACACATCTGATGTTAAAACAGTCACGCAAAGGAGACAAGAATTGAAAAGACCAATAATAAAAGCAAAAGCAGCAACCAAATGGCAGAACTAGATTTTTCCTACTTTCAGGACAATCTCTTCTTAGCCAAAATATGTGATAAAAATGACAGTGTAATGAGATCTAACAAGTCAGCTAAAAACCAAAAAGAAGACTATTTGAAATATGGATTTCTATATACTTTTCCAGCAAATGAATCTTGCCTTAGTGACTATAATGGATTGAGGTATTAGCTAATAATACTATAAAAACACTATTAGCAAGGTATTTAAAATCTATGCATCCAGAATATGAAGCTAAATTTTAACAATCTTTTGAGCAATATTTAAAATTATGTGACATGCAACACTTTATACAGTTTCACTAAACTAAGTGATAAATGTTTAGAATTCTAAGATTTCTTACTTCTGAGGTTTCTTAAAAGTGAAAGACAAAAGAAAACAAAAATAGCAATAACTAAAAAAAAAATCAATTCATACGCCACTGGGGAAATATTTCTTTCCCGCAACAGTTAAAATAGCTAAAATAAAGAATTTTTAAAAAGACAAACTAAAATACATTCTTTAGGTAACATTCTAAAGGGAATATGCATAGAAAATATTGTGCAAAGTTGAAGAGACAAGTATTAAAACAAATTATGCAGTGTGGGAGGTTCCTCTTCATTTGGATGAACGTGTGTTTCTCATCTGTTTCAGCTTGTGGTATTTGTTAAATTCTGAGTTAAGAATGAAGTACAGGAAGAACTATTTTTCTTGAGCCATTAAAAGAAAGATATCCCAGAGAGGTTATGTTTTCAGTAATAAATGACTTTGCTAATAAAAACAATTTTGCATGGGAAAACAAAACTGATTGTTTTTTAGTGGAGCAACTGGTTTCACTAGAATAAATGAATTCTCTGGAACATGGTTACAGTGCTAATAACACATGAAATCAAATCACTGGATTCTTCATTGGTAAGTTACAATGACAGGAAAGTTGGAGGCAGACTGTATGAAATTCTACAGAATATCATCTATTTTAATAGAAACAAGACTTTAAAATTTTAGTGTAGACTCTTTACAATACTTTTTAATTATCCGTAGAATGGGCATAAAATTTTTTTATACAACAGAGAGAGGTTTACTGATATTTTGTAGCAGAGTACTTAAAAGAGCTGCCAAAGTGAAGATGAGTTTCACATTTTCCCTTTACAAAAAAGAAAGTGTTTCAGATTTCCTGTGCTGACAAGTGGCTCTCTGCAAATGCAATGTTGGCAGATATTTTAAGGAACAGAAAAAAGGAACACTTTATCTGTTCCTTCAAGGTAATAGCGACCTTTTAACAATGAATGGAAAAGTAATTGTTTATCAAAAGCAAGTACAGGGACTTCCCTGGTGGTCCAGTGGTAAAGAATCTGCCTTCCAATGCAGGAGACCTGGGTTTGATCCCTAGTCGGGGAACTAAGATCCCACATCACACGGGGCAACTAAGCCTGCACGCCACAACTACTGAGCTCGGGTAACTTAAAGAGAGAGAGCCTGTGTGCCACAACTACAGAGCCCACACACCCTGGAGCCTGCACACCACAACTAGAGAGAGAAAACCCGCACATCACAACTAGAGAGAAGCCCACACGCCGCATGTAAGAGCCCACGTGCTGCAACAAAGAGCCGACGCAGCCAAATAAATAAATTAAATAAATACAATTTTTTATTAAAAAAGTGATTCACGGAGTAGCTATCATATTTTTTTTTAAAAAAAGCAAGTACAATTTGAAAACACGTTTGGAAATGTTTCTATCATTCTGTGATTTTATTGCTGAAAATGATGTTTTGTCATCTATAAAAAATCAAGTCTGCTGAAATTGGGAAACAGAATTGTCAAACTTGTTTGAAAGTTTTCCAATGAAGAGTTACAGTAGATATTTAATCCATATGTTAGATATAAATATACACCATCTGATTGACATTAGGGAAGATTTCTAGTGGAATTTCAACAAAAACTTCTACTTTTCTAGTGGAATTTTCAACAGAAATTTCCATAATTAGGATATAGATGATAAAAAATGAGTATCCTGATTTTGCACCACTTCCCTTTGAACCTTAGTACCTTTTTGAAGTATGTTTTTCATACATTATAGACGTTAAAACCGAGAAGTGAAATAAATTGAACATAGAATCAGACTTTCAAGAAGCTTTATGTCCAAAATGTTAAACCAAGATTTTAAAACATAATGAAATTATAATAATTATTATTATTGCTGAGAGCAAAACATTTGAGAATCATTAATAAGTAAAAATTATTTTAGAAATCTCATCCTTTAACAATTTTGATTCCATGTATATTTTATAATACAAAGAACATTATTATAGTACATGTGGGTAATTTATTAAGTAAAGTTTAGGGATAGATGCTTAAAATTTTTTTTATGATGAATGTGCAATCAACAAAGCTTGGTGACCACTGGTCTAGTGAATAGTAAGTACTTCATTGACAGAATGCTCTTTAATCAAACTCTTCAAGCTGATACAATTAAATATTTTAATTTCATTCTGAAATAGGTGAAAATCCAAGATATAAGAATAAAAATATAATTTCCAATTTTTTCTTGGCCAAACAATTTTACATGAAGTAACGTAGTGTGTGGAACTCAAGCATCCTTCCTATAACAGGAGAGCTATGTCAAGAGAGCAAACATGTGAACCAGCCTGCTGCAGAGTGGATTGGGGTCTGCCTTACTTGTTGACTATCAAGAGCCAAGAGAGATGGGCCACCTTTCACACATTAATTCTGCTCAATACAGATGTCATATTCTCACCATTTCACCAAATAGATAAATCCCTCTTGCATTCACAGAGGTGGAGAAAGCAGCATCTCCCTAAAATTTCCCAAAGAATGCAAGTTTTGGCAGACATTCTTGTCTTACTGGCTGAGGGAAAATGTACAAAAATAAGAGAATGAGTTCCCTCAAAAACAATTTAAAAATCTTAAAGGCAGCTGTTTACAAATTTAATACAAAGTTCAATCACTTTCCCATAAAGAGAAAAGACCCAGTTAGAAAATAAAATGAATAAAAAATCCCATATACTATTTCAAAGATTGTATACTCAGGGAAAAACCTAAGAAATGTTCTGGGCCTGTATGAAGCCAATTGGAGGATACTGAAGACGATTTGAGTATATTTGAGTATAATTTGAGTGAGCTTGGTTGTCACTTCTTCAGGGAAGACTGCCCAGACCCCCAAGGTTAGATCAAATCACTTAATATAGTAGGCCCAGCATGTATCTCTCCCTTAAAGCTTCACAATTTTATGTTTATATGTACAATTGTTTGCTTAATCTCTATCTCCCCTACTGGATTTCATAAAATCTATGATAACAGATACATTACTTTAGTTACATTTATATCTCCAGTGCCTAGCAGAGTTCTCGGTATAATAGGCACTCAACAGATGTTTCTTAAGTTAGTGATGAATGAATGAATGAATGAATGAGATGGAAAGACATATATTGTGCTTGGTTAGAAACACTTAATAATGTAAAAGTGTTATTTCTATGTAAATCTCTACACTGAATATAATAACAATCAGAATATCAACAGCACTATGTTTTGGAACTTGACAAAGTGTTATTAGAATTCATCTAGATTCTGGGGATGAGTGGTGGTGATAGTTGCACAACAGTGTGAATGTGCACAATTGTACACTTAAAAATGGTTAAAATGCTGAATTTTATGTATATTTTACCACAATAAAAAAATCTGACTGGCCAAAAAAATTCTTCTAGAAATATGAGAATAGATGGAAAAAAACTTTTTTAAAAAAGAGCATTTATGGAGGATTAATTAGTCTTATAAGAATTTTAAACTTATATAGCTACAGTACTTGAAACTCTTTGCAACCAGATAAACAAATCAACGAAGCTGAATAAAGAATCCAGAAAAAGACTAAGATTTATATGGGAATTTAGTATATGATAAAGATGATATTTCAGAATAATGAGTAAAAGATGGCTGATTCAACAATAGTTTTGGAAAAATAGGATAGCCATAAAAGAAAAAGACTGAATTTAAATTATCTCACCACTTTAGAAAAATTATGAACTTTGAAAAGGTGATTTGCATTCATGATAAAACAAAAAACCTTGAAACAGCACAAAAGTGTATACACTAAGAAGTGAATAGGGAAGCAGGTACTTTCATATACCATTTGTGGTGCTATAAATTGAAATAACCTATCTGGAGGGCAATTTGACATCTATCAATAATAAAATCCACAAAAACTTTGACTTGTCAGTTACTTTGCATAAATGCATTAAAATGTATATACAAGGACAGACTCTGTATCACTGTAATTTTTAAAAACCTAGCAATATCTTAAATTTATAAATAGAATACTGGTTAAACTATGCTACAAGAATACAATAATATGCAGCCATTAAAATTAGGTAGATCCTTCATACAATTTTTAAATGCACGGAACCATATATATAGCTCATTTTTATTTAACTTTCAAAGGGATTTTTATGCTAGTGTATACATTTTTTAAAAAGTCTACAGGGTCAACAGTGGTTACTTCTGAGGAGTAAAAGGAAGACTTTTATTCTCCCCTTTATATCTCAGTTATATTTTAATTTTTTATGTAACTATGAGCAAGTTTTATTAACTTGTGATAAACTTTAAAAAATATCAATGGACCGAAATGGCCGCATAAAATAGCTACATTAAAGTGTCATGTACCAGGCTTCCCTGGTGGTGCAGTGGTTAAGAATCTGCCTGCCAATGCAGGGGACATGGGTTCGAGCTCTGGTCCGGGAAAATCCCACTTGCCCCGGGGCAGCTAAGCCTGTGCGCCACAACTACTGAGCCTGCACTCTAGAGCCCGCGAGCCACAACTACTGAAGCCTGTGCGCCTGGAGCCCGTGCTCCGCAACGAGAGAAGCCATGCGATGAGAAGCCCGCACACGGCAACGAAGAGTAGCCCCCGCTCGCCGCAACTAGAGAAAGACCGCGCGTAGCAACAAAGACACAATGCAGCCAATAAATAAATAAATAAATTTATAAAAAATAAAATGTCATGTACCCATTCAGAAATCTTTGCTGCAATCCCCCTTCTAGAAAAAAGCAGCCTCTAAGCTCCAAGAACAGGGTCTCTATACAGACTGCAATAGCACATGAAAATTTGTTCTTCCAGATATTGACTGTAGGAGAAAATTAGGCTCTCCATTGTTAAAGGAGAATTAAATTGTAGTTACAAAGTTATGGGAGTAATTTATTTGTAAATTTTCAAAGACTTTCATTAAAAAGGGCTTTCTTTTAAACACAACTAATTTTTAAAAAATTAAATAGTTCATCTCAAAGCATTCAGGTCAATTTCTTTTTAACTGACGTTTAGCTATAAAACAATACACTTTATCACTATTTCTCTATCAAAGACAGCGAAAGTAAGTTGTTAATGTTACTTCCTGATTTTGCAAAACTCCAATATATGCTTTGAATAACTACAAGAAATGGAGAAGTTCTCTCTTGAAAACACAACTACTGTTCCACTCTTCTGTGGTTATACATATTTCTAAATTTTGAAATATAAATGTTGATTCTCGAGGGAACACTCTCTTCATAAGATAAAAATATTGTGAATACTATTCTTGAAATACCACATACAGAAATAGAATCTTTTAAAGAATGCCAACCTATATCACCAGAATTTGTATTGAACACTTATTTGAAACATTTGTATATTGAGAACCTTGAAAAATGTAGCATATGTAGGTTAAGGTCCCACCAATATTATTAATGATACATTAGTAGGTATGTAATATTGGAAATCACCATCTTGCTCTCCTTTGAACATAGTGGAGAGGAAGAGCTGTGTAAGTCTGGCAACAAAGACTAATTTCCAATCTGGTAATAATACATATTAGCATTTTATAGTTTGAACTGGTAGTTAAATTATTAACAATTGGGAAGTCTTCATTCTTTGTCATCTGTTAAGGACTCCAATAGCATGAGAGGTATGGGTTTCTTGCAGCTGTTTTACACTTTTATAATTATTATGGTACTAACTTATGGGGTTTTTTTTCCCCTTGCAATAGAAATGTCTTTAAGTGCAGTATTTCAAATTTGGGATTTTTTTTTTTTTTTTTTTTTTTTTATTTTTGGCTGAGTTGGGTCTCTTTGTTTCTGTGCGAGGGCTTTCTCTAGTTGCGGCGAGCAGGGGCCACTCTTCATCGCGGTGCACGGGCCTCTCACTATCACGGCCTCTCTTGTTGCGGAGCACAGGCTCCAGACGCGCAGGCTCAGTAGTTGTGGCTCACGGGCCCAGTTGCTCCGTGGCATGTGGGATCTTCCCAGACCAGGGCTCGAACCCGTGTCCCCTGCATTGGCAGGCAGATTCTCAACCACTGTGCCACCAGGGAAGCCCTCAAATTTGGGATTTTAAGGAAAGTTTGCATAGCAGAAAATAAAATGCTGATTTGATAATCTGCATAAATTTAGGGCAATAGTCAGAAATTTCAGTTCAACTTACTCTAGAAGAAACTGAGTTTATTAAAAACACATTATTGAATGTACTAGATGTATTTTTATAGGAACTTTCATAAACGTTCTTCCTCTTTTCTTTCAAACCAAACCACAATTTATAAGGATTATTATTTTTGAGGCAGGAGAAATTATTTTTATATTGACAGTTTTTCAACAAAATACTGTCAATTTAAATGTTGATAAATGTTTAGAAGGTATTTGAAACATGGTAGTTTATGCTATTGCATGATTATTAATAAACAGTGATATGTGATTTTTCATTGTACTAATTGAAATGTGGATTTAATAAAGAGAGGAAAATAATGCACCTGCATTTGATTGGTAGCAATGAATTCAAAACAATTTGGAAAAATTTTTAATGAATTGTAAATATGTTGAATACATGAACTTAAAACAATCATAATCACTATCAATCATTTCAAGGTTACATGATAATTCTGAAGCACAGATTGTCTAGACATTCATATAGTTACAAGATAAATTAAGGACAAAGTTCAGAAGGAGAAACAAAGATGTCACTCTTAAGGTTATTATTAAAAAATGCTTTGAATCTGATGATGTAGATATCCATTAAACCCATACTATAATTTTCACTATAAATAAAATGTTGATTAGTAAAGGGCATTTTCAATTTTTATTTAAAAAAAACACTGAAAATAAATGTTCTCAGTTTTACAAATATGAATCACACAATTATTGATCTCAATGGTGGGGTTCTGTCTTAGACCTTCCCTGGCATACACAGCACTGGCAGATGTGAGGATGCCACTTCAAGCCTCATGCCCATAGCACAGATTGACCAATGGAGGTAACTAGGACCAAACCAGAGTCAGAGAAAGTAAGAGAGGGCCTTGGGTAGTGAGCACAGGTTCAGCAGAGTCAACACTATGCCTGTAAATACTGGCTATATAGTCTATTTTCTGACACTGGGTTGATATTATACAAAGAAACGAGCTTTTAATTTCTTTAGGTAAAGACCTTCAATAATTGCAAGGCTGAAAGGAGAACTCAGTAGGCGAAGCACACTTTCTAGATGAAGGGATCTTTTTAAAGGATCTGATTATTTTGAAATGCAGTACAATATATTATTATGTAATATATGTAATACAGCAATGTAATAGATGTACAAATAAACTTGTAAAAAAGGGGGGGAAGAATTTTTGCAAGGCATATGTTACAAATGGGTAGTGAGGCAAAAATTCAACAAATAGTTATGTTCTTCACAGACAAATATGTCAAAAATGACTGTATGTAGTTTTGATGTGTCAGGAATTGGCTCTGGGTACCTGAGACTTCTGAGTTCAAACCCCAGGGACTTAAGGAGAGGAGCTTCTCTCACTTGTGGGATCGCTGGTGCCCAATGTGAGTAATCATTTTTCCTCCAGCTCTGAGGTTTCTTAATATATCACAACTGGCCAATAGACCACAATACCCTTAAAAGACTTTCAGTTGGCTCTGAGGCCTTGAAAGGGTTTGGCAGTATAGCATCTAGGCCAAGCCCACCAAGTAGATTAGTAACTTAATAACTATGTGGCTTATTTAATAAGAAAGTACCATTATAATATGTTACAGTATAATAACTCAAGTGTGCATCCAAATTACCTGTTGGGCTTGTTAAAAGAATTGCTGGTTCCAGGCTCCAAATCTTTTTTGATTCAGTAAGTCCTAGAGGGGGCCTGGGAATGTGCATTTCTAACAAGTTCCCAGGTGATGCTGACGCTGGCGGTCAGGGAAATGCACACTGAGAATCGCTGCTCCAGGTAGTTTAGCTAATCCCCTAGACGTGGTTCCCTGATGTTTTCTCTTTGTTTGACAAATGTGAGATAAAAGCTAGATTAAAGGTACTGAAATTTATTGCTTAAGATCAGGTGCTACAAAGTCATTTGATGGATATTCTGAGCTTTAGGTTTTATATTCTTTCCGATTCATACACAGTCTACTCTTAGATTTAATGTAGATTTAAAACTGTATATAATAAAATTAGCTCTAGCGTGTAGTACCTACTAATTTCACAAATTTATAAACTTCAGAAATATACTTACTGCCTCATTCCCCAATTCTTTTGTTCCCCCTCTAACTCATTATAATCTGACTACTAATCCTACCACATATATTATTGAATTTGCTCTCTTTAAAGTTAAACAAGAAACCCATGGCTTTTCTCTACCCTTATCCTGAATCCTTCCACTAGCATTTGACACTATTGATCTCTTTGTTCTTTTGGGAACTCTTTCCATCCTTTCAGTCTGGATTTTAGGGTCCTTTTCATTGACTTCTTATCTTCCACCCCCTTTCTCTTGCCCTTGGCAGACATCATTAATTGCTTGTAGCACTCCTATCGACAGAATTTGAATAATTCTTCACAACACAGCCCTTAAACACTCTTAGTTGATCGGTTTTTGTCCTTGAGATGAAACATGTGTTGTAAAGACTCCCTCCAGAAGCAGATTTTAAGTACTAATTTTCTTAAAATAAATTATACATTTTTGATATATGTCAGTATACCAACAGCTATTAAATATAAAGGGAATACAAATAGCAATGAATATCCATTAAAAATGATAGTTACAAAATGTTCGGTACTGGACTTTTAAACATTCTAGTATTACTTGCTGAAGACATGTACAGGCAGGGAGCCAACAGAGATGAATAAGATGATGATGATGAAAGATCAAACTTAAAATTATTTGTAGAGGTAATTTTAAGGGTCTTCTATCTATCTTCTTACAATCCCATGGTGATTTCTGAGACATAAGAGAATTTCAGATCTAACTAGATTGGGACAGAGAATACATTCTTGACGATAAAGCAAAAACTTTCTCTTTGGATCTAGCTATTAAAAGAAACAAACTTGCTTTATGTTTCAAAATTACTTTGGGTACGAGGGCTCTTTAAATCTCTGTGGAAAAAGGAAATAGAAATGCTGTTAGTAAAGAGGACAGGATATAGTCTTATTTATTCATCTCTGTTGGCTCCCTGCCTATTTGCAGTCACATGCAATTACAAAATAATAATAATAATAATAAATAAAGACACATACAAGAATCTTTAGAGTAGCATTGTTATAGCAAAAAATTAGCAGCAATCTGAAAGTCCATTAATATAGTAATCATTAAGTAAACTCTGGTAGATTTATGTAATTATACCATGCAGCACTGTAAAATAATAAGGTAGATCTATTCAGTCATTCATAGGCTCTATTCAGTCATTTATTGAGTTGGTGCTGGGAATAATGCAGAGAACATGATAGATATGGTTCCTGCCCTCATGGAGCTTCCAGGCTAGTGGGGAAAGAATATAACAAGCAAACAAATAAACAACATAATTTCAGTGCTATGAAAAAAATACAACAGGATAATGTGATAAAGAAAAACATGTAGGAGATGGGGGCCCATTGGATAAGATGACCAAGGAAAGCTTCATTGAAGAGGTGCTATTTAAGCTGAGATCTGAATGATGAGGGGAAGCCATGCATATGAAGACGTAGGGAGAGATGGCAATGGCAAAGGCTGTGATGCTTGAGTTAGAAAAGGCCAGATGAAGTTTAAGTCAAAGAAGTAGGTAGTAAAAGCCAGATGGAGTAACTATATACAGATGGGAGTGGGGGCACAAATTCTATAAATACTAGAAGAGTACATGGGGAAATATCCTCTGGCTACAAGGTAGGGAAAGCTTTCATAAATAAAACTTAAAAAGCATAAGCCAGGAATTCCCAGGTGGTCCAATGGTTAGGACTCAGCACTTCCACTGCCGAGGGCCCGGGTTTAATCCCTGGTTGGGGAACTAAGATCCCACAAGCCACTCAGCGTAGCCAAAAAAAAAAAAAAAAGCATAAGCCATAAAGCAAAAGGTTAATAAGTTTACTATCTTAAACTAGAAGAAAACTCCATACTGCAAAAGATATAACAAACAAGGCTCAATAAGTGACGTAGATAAAGATTAAAGAATTCCTACAAATCAATTTTTTAAAGACAATCCAGTAGAAAAATGGGTAAAACACTGGAGTAGGCAAACCACAAAAGGAAACTCGAATGGTCATAGAGGGAAAAGCATTCAATTGCACTGAGGAGTAGTAGAAACGCAAATAAAAGCAACAAGATACCATTTCATACTCATATATTAGCGAAAACTAAAAAGCATAAAATAGGATATGTTGGCAATGATGTGAAGCAAAAAAGTACTGTTATTGGGATTGTAATTGGTACTATTGCTTTGGAGAGCAATTTGTTTGTAGCTACTAAAATTATAAATGTGCATAATTCACAACCCAATACTTCCACTTTGGATATGTACCCAAGAGAAACTCTTGCATAATTCCACAAGGAAATTGTCACAAAGGTTTTTACAGAACTTTTTATTTTTCATTTTAGTTTTTATTTTTTATTTATTTTTTAAATTTATTTATTTATTTTTGGCTGTGTTGGGTCTTTGTTTTTTTTTGTGCGAGGGCTTTCTCTAGTTGCGGCAAGCAGGGGCCACTCTTCATCGTGGTGCGCGGGCCTCTCACTATCGCGGCCTCTCTTGTTGCAGAGCACAAGCTCCAGACGCGCAGGCTCAGTAGCTGTGGCTCACGGGCCTAGTTGCTCCGCGGCACGTGGGATCTTCCCAGACCAGGGCTCGAACCCGTGTCCCATGCATTGGCAGGCAGATTCTCAACCACTGCGCCACCAGGGAAGCCCTGGACATATATTTTTAATTCTCTTGGGTAAATACCTAAGAGTGAAATTGCAGGGTCATATAATTACTCTGCTTATATTTTGAGGAAGTGCCAAACTGTTTTCCAAAGACACTGCACTATTTTACATTCCCATCAGCAATGTTTGAGAATTCCAATTTCTCCATATCCTCACCAACACTTGTTATTGTTCGTCTTTTTTATCATAGTCATCCTAGTGTGTGAAGTGATATCGCATTGTGGTTTTGATTTGCAGTTCTCTAATGACAAAGGATGTTGAGCATCTTTTCATGTGCTTCTTGGTCACTTGTATATTTTTTTTGGAGAAAGGTCATTCAAATCCTTTGCCTATTTTAAAAATTGAGTTATTAATCTTTTGTTATTAAGTTGGAAGAGATCTCTATATATTCTAGATACTAGACCCTTATCAGATATTTTCGTCCCATTCTGTGGATTGTCTGTTTCCTTTTTTGATGGTATCCTTTGAGGCACAAAAGTTTTTGATTTTGATGAAGTCCATTTTATCTATTTTTTCTTTTATTGTTTGTGCTTTTGGTGTCATATATAAGAAATCATTGCCTAATCCAAAGTCACAAAGATTTATTCCTATGTTTCCTTCTAAGAATTTTATAGTTTTAGCTCTTAATTTATCCACTTTGAGTTAAGTTTTGTAAGTCTATTTTTTTTTTACCTTGAGATTTTTTTTTTGAGTAAGTTTAGGTTTACAGAAAAACTGGGGGAAAAAATAAAGATATGCCCCCTAATCCCCTCCCCAACCCCCCCTATTAATTTTTGCATTAGTGTGATATTTGTTACAATTGAGGAGCCAACATTGATACATTATTATTAACTAAAGTCCATAGTTTACATTAGGGCTCACTCTTTGTGTTGTACATCAAAGCATGTTATTTTAATATAAAATTGCATATTAATATGTGAAAGAAGCCAATCTGAAAAGGCTATTACTGTATGATTCCAACGATATGACATTCTGGAAAGGGCAAAACTGTGGAGACAGTGAAAAGATCAGTGGTTGCCAGGGCCTTAGGGGGAAGGAGGGAGGCATAGGTAGAGCAAGGGGATTTTTAGGGCATTGAAATTATTTTGTATGATGCTATAATTGTGGATACACGTCATTATATATTTGTCAAGCCCATAGAGTATACAACACAAAGAGTGAACTCTAATGTAAACTCTAATGTAAACTATGGGTTTTGATTAATAATGATGCGTCAGTGTTGGTTCAGCTATTGTAACAAATGTACTGCCAGGGCCTTAGGGGGAAGGAGGGAGGCATAGGTAGAGCAAGGGGATTTTTAGGGCATTGAAATTATTTTGTATGATGCTATAATTGTGGATACACGTCATTATATATTTGTCAAGCCCATAGAGTATACAACACAAAGAGTGAACTCTAATGTAAACTCTAATGTAAACTATGGGTTTTGATTAATAATGATGCGTCAGTGTTGGTTCAGCTATTGTAACAAATGTACTGCACAGGTGCAGGATGTTGATGGTGGTAGAGGCTATGTAAGGTTTGGGGAGAGGAGAGATGGGGGAATGTGAGAACCCTCTATACTTTTTGCTCAATTTTACTGTGAAACTAAAACAGCTCTAAAAAATAAAGTCTATTATATTTTTTAATGAACCATATTGATAATTTAATTGTCCCTTCTAGAGGAATAAATAAATTGTGATATAATTATATAATGAAATACTATACATTAGATAACAAATGAATTAGATCTATAAATTATAAACAGGGATATATCTCAAAAACATAATGCTGAATCAAAGAAAAGCAATTGTTGAATGATACCATTGATGGATATTTAAAAGAACACATAAAATATTGTACAGTGGTTATGGATATAAAAATATGTGCGTAAAAGTAAACAATGGACTGGAAGGACTCATAACAATTGCCTCTGCAAATCATGAGAGGAGATGGGAATAGGGCAATGATGAAAAGATGCTTCTGTAACGTTTTACTTCTTTTTAAAAATAAACTAAATCACTAATCATCAGGGAAATGCAAATCAAAAGCACAATGAGATATCGTCTCACACCTGTTAGAATGGCTATTATCAAAAAGACAAATAAAGATATGCAGAAAAGGGAATCCTGTACACTGTTGGTGGCACTGCAAATTGGTGTAGCCACTATAGAAAACAGTATGTTAGTTGCTCAAGAATTTTAAAAAGGACTACTGTATGATCCAGCAATTTTACTTCTGGGTATTTACCCGAAGAAGGCAAAAACACTAACTTGAAAAGGTATCTGCACCCCCATGTTCATTGTAGCATTACTGATAATAGTTAAGACATGAAGCAACCTAAAAGCCCATCAATGGATGAATGGATAAAGAAAATAAATACACGTATGTACACACACAATGGAATATTATTTAGCCATATAAAAGAATGAAATCTTGCATTTGCGACAACATGGATGGAGCTTAAAGGCATTACGCTAAGTGAAATAAGTCAGACAGAGAAAGATGAATACCATACGATCTCATTTATATGTGGAATCTAAAAAACAAAAATACAAACTTGTGGATACAGAGAATAGATTGGTGGTTGCCAGAGGTGGGGGGAGAAGAGTGGGCAAAATGGGTGAAGGTGGCCAAAAGGTACAAACTTCCAGTTATAAAATAAATAAGTCACAGCGATGTAACATACAGTATGGTGACTATGGTTAATAATACTGTATTATATACTTGAAAGTTGCTAAGACAGTAAATCTTAAAAGATATTATCATAAGAAAAGAATTGTAACTATGTGTAGTGATGGATGTTAACGAGGCATATTATGGTGATCATTTCATAATATATACATAAATCAAATCATGTGTACACTCAAAACTAATATAATGTTATTTGTCAATTATATCTCAATTTTAAAAAGTAAAATACAATAGACTGGAAGCAAATATGACAAAATACCAAGGGTAGTTCATTCTAGGTAATGGGAATATAGATATTTATTATATTCTTTTCACTTTTCTGTAATTGTTATAAATTCTCAAATAAAACAGGGAATGGGTGGTGAGGAAGTGGAGACAATATACAGACAATTCGCAAGAAGCTGAGAACAGAGACATGAGGCAGACCATGTTTGTGTGCTCTTGGCAGCAATTTAGTAGATAGGGAAAAAGTCCATGTTTCAGGATAAAAAAGATAACTCCAGGAGAAAAATTCTCTATGAACTCCAATATATATCATTAATTGGAAAAAAAAAAGAGGGGAGCAATTTGCAGAACAATATGTACAACATCCTGCTTTTGTTTAGAAAACCCAACTTTTATAAAACACAATTATGTATTTCAACATGTGTGAATATATACATACAAAAGAAAAAAAAAAAAACCCTCCAAATGGCAACACTGGTTACTTCTGGGAGGAGAATGCAATTGTTATAATGGTCAAATAGGACTTCTGCTTTTCTTGTATTTGAATTTTTTTACACCACCAATGTATCCATATATATCTCATGTAATTTTTTGTGGCAAGTTAACTTCTCATTTCTGTGAAAAAATTTCACTGTAAGAAAACAGCTGACTGACATTCAATAATCTCATGTTTTCTAACAGAACTTTTGAAACATTTTTTAAATGCCTTACTGCAATGAGCACTGTTGAAATTTTAGAAATGTTCTAATGAACAAAGGTAGTGATTTTATGTTCTGCTTATTTTATTTTTAAAAAATATAACTTGATAATGTGCTCTGCAATTTTTAAATGTCTTGAATTTATTACAAGGGTCTTATTTTCTAAAATACAACATGAATCTTCAATGTTCATATGAGATTTATGCTTGTAATGAGGTAGTTTTACATTCTTTATCAAGCATTCTCTTCTCTGTTTTTTCTTTTAGTTCTGATTGAGATTCCCAAAGGGAATTTTCTTCTTTCTCTTTCTCTCTCTCTTTTTCATTTACATGTTCATCTCCATAGCTAGCAAGATTTGTTGAATGAATTATAGAATTACTGAGGTCTTTGGCATCTACCCTGTCCTTGCCCCCCTCCCTTTATTTTGTAAAGAACCATCTGTTTAGGGATTACAGTTCAGAGCTATTTGGATAGTAGGCTGGATTAGGTAATGCCTAGTGGTCACTTTAAACCTTGTGATTCAAACAAGAATTATGACCGAGACTTATAACCTCCTATTATGACCCTTCTAAAGCTATTAACTCATTGTTTCTCTTTGGAGAAACTTGAAACTTTCTTAGACTAGTGTCTACAAACCTTTTATGGACAGGACAAGATAGGCTCCTTCGACTCTATTCCCTCAGTGAAAAGGGAGTAAAATTTTTTCTGTTAAATTTCAGTATCCTCATAAAACCAATAGAAATATTCCCTTTGTTTTTGCATGCTTCATCTAGTACAGTTTATTAAATTTTAGTGTTGAAAGGGATCTTAGAGAACATCAAGTCCAACGTCTTCATTTTGTATGTGAGGACATGGTGTTTCACGAAGACGGAGCTAGTGCCTAAAGGTATACAGCAAATTATAGTCAAACACAAAACAAAGTCAAAACAAAAATTCTGCTCTTCTGACGTCATCTGCAACATACTGGCTTGAGTCTGTTTCTTTTATTCAACATACTTGTTTTGTGGTATTTACTGGAGAAAACAGACACAGAATGGGAACATAAAAGTCAATACCAATTTGGCGCCAGCATCTTCATGCAGACTGGAATTCATACACAAAAATTTTCACAAGGATGAACAAGAGTTCTGTAAAAAATGAAGAGTTCTTTACCAGGGTCAGGATTTGAGAGAAACCACTGCTTGCAAGCTGGGAATCTGAAGTCAGCTTTATGATAGACTTGCAAGGGCAAGCATAAGAATGTAACATATTATGACATGGAACACCTTAAAGTCCCCCAAAACAAAATTCTATGATCTTTCTGTTCTACTTACAAAACCGTCTCATGGAAAAGTCGCCAAAGGGTTCTTTGAATGAGAGTTTCAAGTGAATGATATGGAATGGCTATACTTGCAGGTCTGCACTGTCTAGTAACATGTTTGAGGGCTAACTGGAAGGTAAATATAAGACAATATAGTTATTATGTCCTTTTAAAATAGGTAATAGACACACATACACACTTCTAACGAGGAAGCTAAGAGCCCTCCTGAACAATAATGTTGAATCAGAAAAATCAGGTGCTCATGGGTGTATTGTGGATTACCTGACATATACGGAACATATTTATGGTGTCTCTGTGATTCTACTAGCAAACATCCTTCCTACACTCACCCCACAATCCATGTCTCAAGCAGTTGGGGTTGATCAGATGTGTGATAGGTTCTGACTTCAAACCAAAGAAGAGAGTTCAGTCTCAAGTATGGTGGGATAGGAGATAAATTGAAGAACACCAACATTACTCCCAGAGCATGTCTCGAAATCCCAGTGCATCCCCTGGGAGGGAGTCCTTGTTGTGGAACACATGAAGGCCTGCAAACTCTGCAGTCCTCATGCTGCATTCCTTAGGGTTGTTTGCGGGGTTCTCGGTGTGCCATTATTTGCTTTACAACCCCCGAGTGAGGGTGGAAGGTTGCGGGAGTATAACTTCACATTCAAAGTTCTCCTAAGTCACTTGGGGCTCCTCTAAATAACTGCAACTGTAGCAGTCATGATCTCATGTCACCAAAGTTCAAGGCCTTGGGCTTCTTCATATAAAATCCAGGATTAATAATAAAAAATTGCCTTACTTGTCTTCTCAATAAGTAAACAAGATTTAAAGCTAAACACACAACTCTCTTCCGTTATCACAGATTAAAAATATATCCTTATTTATTGAACAATAGTTTTTTTTGTTTTTTTTTAAACTTTTTTTTTTAATGCTCCTGTCCTACTTAGTGTCTTTCATTTTATTAGCTACTTGTTAACACCCTTCTGTTGTTGTTATTTTCTCTTTTTTATGTTTCTTCAGAATATAACTTTTTTTTAAAAAACTTTATTTATTTATTTATGGCTGTGTTGGGTCTTCGTTTCTGTGCGAGGGCTTTCTCTAGTTGCGGCGAGCGGGGGCCACTCTTCATCGCGGTGCGCTGGCCTCTCACTATCGCGGCCTCTCTTGTTGGGGAGCACAGGCTCCAGACGCGCAGGCTCAGCAATTGTGGCTCACGGGCCCAGTTGCTCCGTGGCATGTGGGATCTTCCCAGACCAGGGCTCGAACCCGTGTCCCCTGCATTGGCAGGCAGATTCTCAACCACTGTGCCACCAGGGAAGCCCCAAACAATAGTTTTGATTACCTTCAAGTTGGGTGTAATTTCATCCACAAGCAATAAATAGTGCAGCTCTTCTACTGGTAAAGAAAGGCAACATCCACTATTACCATTGTTTACTGAACAATTTAACAAACTTCTCAGCTTTACATTCTACCACTCCCTTCCAGGTACCTTGATGCTCCAGACAAACTGCAATCCATTTGTTTGCCAAACAGGTCTAATACATCCCATTTCCATGTTTTGGTTCATCCGATTACTTCTACCTAAAATGTATCCTCTGTCTCACCACACTGCTCTTAGCCCATTGAAATTTTATTTCACTTATTTCATTCATTCATTTATTTCAATAATGCATCATAAAGTTACAGTCTGCCTAAGTATTTAAGAAGACTGCACGTGATTATCTGCTAATAATATTATAGAATAGATTTATGCACTTGGTAAGAAATTGCCATATATGAGCTCTAAGATGCCAGATACATCTAAAGTATTTTGTAATTCTTACCATATGACCCAGCAATCCGACTCCTGGGCATATTATCCAGACAAAACTATGATTCAAAGAGATACATGCACCCCTATGTTCATAGCAGTACTATTCACAATAGCCAAGACATGAAACCACCTAAATGTCCATTGACAGATGAATGGATAAAGACGATGTGGTACATATATACAATAGAATACTATTCAGCCATAAAAAAGAGAACAAAATAATGCCATTTGCAGCAACATGGTTGCAACTAGAGATTATCATACTAAGTGAAGTCAGAAAGACAAAGACAAATACCATATATCACTTATATGTGGAGTCTAAAATATGACACAAATGAACCTATCTATGAAACAGAAACAAAATCAGGGACATATGAATAGATTGGTGGTTGCCAAGGGGGAGGGGGGTGGGAGAGGGTAGGAGTGGGAGTTTGGGATTAGCAGTGCAAATTGGTATATATAGAATGGATAAACAATAAGGTCCTACTGTATAGCACAGGGAAGTATATTCAGTACCCTGTGATAAACCATAATGGAAAAGAATATGAAAAAGAATGTGTATGTATGTATATATATATATATATATATATATATATATATATATATAAAACTGAGTCACTTTGCTGTACAGCAATTAACACAACATTGTAATTCAACTATACTTCAATAAAAAATAGATTAAGAAAATAAAGTGTTTTGTAAATCTATGATTACCCTTAACATATATAACATAGTTGGAAAATGTAGACAACTTATTTTTAGAAAAGGAAGAAAAATATTTCAGACATAAATGTCATGTTTGGGTTTGTAATTAATTAATGATATTTATAAATTAAGTTATATGTTAATTTAAAAAATTTACAGCTTGTGTCCATGAATAATTTAAATAAGATTTTGGGAATATACTGCCAAGAGAAAGAAATATTTTTAAAATATTTATTTTGTAAAGCTATTTGAAACATTTTGCAGAGTGGAAATGTTGAGGGACTACTTTTTTTTCTTTTACTTTTTCAAGTTTGTCATCACAGCATTTCAATCAGAAATTAGCAAAAGTAACACCACCATTAAAATGAGTTTGGTGAATTTTATCCCTTAAGTCAGCCCAGATAAAAGCAGGGAGGCGGACACTGGGGGAACTTTAAATATTAGGGGAATTAGAATCCACTTTATTGTCACCAACCCCAGTTGAGTTCCGTAAGTCTGGGCCTGGAGACATTTGGAATCCAGGGGAGTCTTTGTGCTTAAGTAAAAAAATTGATATTTAAGCCCTGACTATATCTCATCTACATTTTAATTATAAATATCACTTTAATTATAAAAGTCACAGATTGTGAAGTAGTTGGTTATGTGAAAGATTAAAGATCAAACTGTACAAAGTAATATTCTCAAGAACATATTTATATAGCTTATTACTAGAAACTAAAGTTATATCCCCATATATGCAGAATATTTTCTTCTCAGATTTTAATTCCAAAGAAAATAACATCTTAAAACTTATTTGGATACAAATCACATTCTATACAACGGGGTATTATAGTAATTACATGTAAAACATTTCAAGAATCTAAATGATTATCCTTTAAATATTTGCATGAAAAGTGACAAAATTTTTACTAGATGAATTGGATGCATTTACTTACAACCTAAACCTTTAAAACAGCTAGAACAAGAAGTAAAATGTAGACTATTACATAATTTTAAACTTTTTTAGATCACCGGTCTCTCTAAGAAGCTGATGAAAATTGTGGAATTTTTCACCCAGATAAACACACATACTGAAGCCTGTCTAAAGACTGGGTAGTCATTCAATATATATTATTATGCGTGCTCTGTCCCAGGGATCCAGAAGTAAATAGAGGCACAAGCCACTTTTCCTCATAGAGCTTACATCATGGAGATGAAGATAGAAAATTTAAGAAAATAATACATAAATAATTACAGGTTGTGATATGTGCTACAATGGATTTCAATTATGAGAACCCCTAATTTAGGACAAGGAACAAACCTCAAATCTGAAGGGGTAATATTACTGTAGTAACTATTTTTTAAAAAGAGAATCCATTTTACATCTCATAAGAAAATGTCATTATGTAACAAAGGAAACTTTAAAAATATGTATTAAATCAAACAAATATTGCAAACAGCATAATAGGTAAGTGTATGAACTTTTAAAACATGAGATAATGGACTTTATGACATTTAAGGTTGAAATAGACCCAATGATGTGGTAGACATCATGATACAAGCTGTTAGTATAGGTCATAAAGCTATTTTAAAATTCACTTGGCTTTTAGAAAATGACAGGAAAATACCCTTTAAAAACACACTTTAGATTTCTGTCATATCCTGTTGCTTACAGTACTAGGAGCTAGGCTTTTTAGACATCCATGGAAAGTGCACCAAGACTAAGCATGATGAAAGGAAAAAAGAAGGACAAATTAGCAGATACCAGATAGTTGAGGTTAAAAAGCTAGCGTTTATTTCTGTAAACATTTTTATTTTAAAAAAATACTTATTTTTCTTTGAATTTTCCCTCCTGTGTGTCTCACAAGGAAGGCATGGCATGCTTTGTTTATAAAGATTTGTAGTGGTCTGGTGTGCTTAAAAATGAAGAGCTTTCTAAAATGTCCTTTGTAATTAGCATGTTAAAACTTATTTTTATTGTGCTATTTATAGCCTATGTAACCACCATTAAAATCCAAGTGTAAAAGTTATTTAACATTCAAGTTTAAAAGTTTTCTTTTTAACTTATGTATATAACAGCAAAAACTGGAAGAACATGACCAAAATTTGACAAAATAATAGCATAGTAACATCCACTACATCAAAATTACTTTCTCAAACTATTGCCTCTTCCCTTTCTCAAAATAATCTCCACAGCAAGCAACAAAAACTCCCTTCAGAAAAACTAATTCAGGTATAAAGTTGCATTTTAAAAACTGGGCCTTATTGATGTCCAGATTAAACAGTTTGGTTTTAAATCTAGAGTAAACATTCTTCATTAACAAGAATGAAATTGCTTTGGCAATAAAAAATCTTTGCCGTATAAAATTGTGTGATTATATACAACTTTACTCAAAATAAAAACATTTTAACATTTACTCATCTTTATCAAACATTTTATGAAAATCTGCCTTTAAATTATACTCATATCACTGAATTAATTTTTATGTTGTCTTTGAAAGACACATTTAATAAACATTACTTGTAAAGAAAGCTAGTAGATAAAATTAAATTACATAAGTCTACTATAGTAGCATTGCTTTATATTAGGTCTTATAATGACTTTCGGGAAGCCCTAGTTTTTGCAGTTCACATGTCATGGCACTTTATAATTACAAAATGAAATGTCCATATGTTTATTTTGCTTGTAAAAGTACCTGTTCCTTGTATTATGATTAATTCCTGAATTAATGGATTAACAGTCAACTACCTACAATACTTAGTCGTGGATTTTACTGAAACATGTTTTATGCATAAGTTTTAAAAACAAAGTTATGAAACTTTTCACTAAAAGTACAGTGTCAGAATGATCATATATAGAGCCCAAAGCAGTTTGAACCTTAAAGAATTTCTTCAATGTCTTCTATTTCTAAAAACAGTACTTATATTGAATAAAATGCTTCACAGGAAAAGACTGCTAGAATGAAAATACTAGATATATTTTACAAATCTCTACCAGACAATACAGAAACAAATGCATAGAAGGCAAACAAAACACCCTCCAATCTTGAATTTGGCTTTTATTTTAAACTACATTTAGCATGGAACTATCATAGGACAGAAAATAATAAATCACAAAGAAATGGAATATTTTCAAATACCTTTTAAGCTAGATATAAAAATTAATAAGATAGCATATACTCAAATTATGGGAAATAGTCCCTAAAATTTGATTCAGTGAACACATTTTGAAAGAAAAGTTCTTTGCACATTTTCCAACATACCGATATGTTCCTAAGTGCCTTGGTTTTCTGTTAATAGGTAAATGTCGAAAATTTAGTTGCTTTACTTACAATTATCAGATTCACTATCGGCAAAAATTACCATGTCCCTAAATTCTCAATCAGAATTATAAAAATATGAGCTCAAATAGTTTTGCTGCCCAAAATAGAAACATCTTAAGTTGATACCTCTGGATAATCAGACAGATATTGCACTAAGTCAGTAATTCCATACCTGATGCTCATTTACATGGAAAGTTAATTCTCTTCTTTATGAAAAACTTACTACAAATAAACTTAATGTTAACCTAATTACAATTACACTTCAAAATATAAAGGCACGAACAGAATAAAGAATAGTTTAATATTTATACTCAAATATTCCACCATGGAAATAATAAAAGGTTGAAAAAAAAATAGGGCCTAAAATACTGATACTTTAAAATTTTATAATTTACCGTAGTAGCTAATAAATGGTATTAAAAGTTAACACTGCTAAACCCAATCATTTCCAAATAATTTAGAAACATGGTTTGTTTACATATGAAACGTGCATTGTCCCATCTATAAAGTTCAATTACAGTTCCATTCATTGGAAATATCTACCTGTAGTATAAACGATCAAGACAATGTACAAAAAATATATCTTGTTCCTATAACTTACAATGCACAGAAAAATACCTACAAAAATGGAAATATTTATCCATTTAGGTTCCCAATAAATTAGTGAGAAAGTTTAGTCCATTCCACATTTCTTTCTAAACAAAAGCTAAAGAACTAAAGGTGGTTTACTGCTAGCCCTGTTAGCTTGACAGATATTTTTTAAAATATTTGTCTGATTATATGTAACTTAAGATAAAGTTAGTCTTATTTTTATATCACAGTATACATGGCATTTCTTAATTCAGCAACAGAAAGGCACAATTAGCAAGCAATAAAATTCAGTACCTGAATTATTAAACTAATGTCCAGAACAAGTGCAAATAAAGTACATTCAACACAGTGTACAGAACTGGGAAACAAAAAAAGGAATCCAAAAACTAATTTTTCTGAAAATTTGGTCCATTAAAAATGCCTCCTATGTTCAACATCATGAGTAACATGAAAGGTGATGGCAGTATAAAAAGAGGCAGTAAATCAATATGTGGTAGCATACGAATTCTGGTCTAGTAATTATGCAATTTGATCAGGAAATGGCTCCCATAGTAAATAAACATTAAATATATCTGTTAATAACAACACACCTGTATTAAGTCCAAATACACAGGCACAACTGTTTGCATATTATTAGTGATTTTATAATACACCCCCATGGTTTAAAAAAAAACTTAGGTATATTATTTTATATATAACATATATTAGATACATAATTGTATATTATGTTCCTTAATATATATTATATATAACTTGAATCCATAACAGCACAAAACTCTCCAAATATTACATGAACATTCCAAATGGATACTTATCATTTTCTCAATGTTGAAATAGCTCAGCTCACCTAAAACAATAACTGGATGTGCAATGATAAAATGCCCTGACTCTTATGAATTTACTTAAATAATTATTTAAGTTAAATTCCTGCAAAAGCCTAACTCTGATTTGGCTTTTAACTAGAATATGGTTTTAGATATCAGTAACTGATACCCTCCTTTCTTATTGTAAATAATATTTCTCCATCAAGAGATACCAATAAAGAAAAATATGTAAGGAACAAAAAATGTGATAGAGAAACCAACCATTCCATAGGTAAGATACCGATAAGGAAGTTCAACTTCCATGTGCTGTCTTGCTTTTCGAACATCATCACACGGTATATTGAAGATTTTACAGGCTAAAGGAATAGTGATCCTTTTCATTATATCTCTGACTACTAGTACAAACAACATCCCTACGAGAATCCGCAATATGGCTTTTCCAAACAGAGTCACTGAAATGGGGTGCCTAGGTAAAGGTAATATATCCAGAGGAGGATCTAATATTAGACCCATTTTATAGGTAAAATGAGATCCACATGCAATCCCAGCACCACTTCCTAGAATCTCAGCTGTGTCTCCCCGGGATGTACTCCAAGTGTCTAGAGTGAAAGAAAAGATCCCCAAGGCTAAATGAAGCCCGATGATGATTAATGGAGCATATTTGTGAGTTTGGTTGAAGTTGTCAATCAGGTCCACAAATGGATAGAAGATAGCTAAGATTAAAATGGTATATACGAATCCAGCAATAACATCCTGAGAAAAGAAGAAGGTAGAGTTGTTTAGTATAATAATTTTTTGGCATTTAAGGAAATATATATATATATATTTCACATTTCAATGTTAATAAATGTACATTTTTTAAATATGCCACATTCTTAAAGTAAACTTTATATAATAGGTACTAAAAGCTGTTTTAATAATACTAAAAAGATTCATTGATGATAATAAAATGATTATACTTTTATAGTTCTGCCCTTTTACAAATTAATACATATATGCTATACACAAATGTATATTCAAATGAACAATAAACTATGCTTAACGTATGTAGTTGTGATTTCTGGGAAAAACAATATACAGCTGACCCTTAAACAACATGAGTTTGAATTGTGTGGATCCACTTAACGGCTGATTTTTTTCAATAGTAAACAGTAGTACAGTACTACATGATCCCCAGTTGGTTGAATCTGAGGATGCAGAACCCCTGATACAAAGGAACTGCAGATACAGAGGAACCAAGTTTATGAAGGGCACTCTGTAATTATAGGTGGATTTTTGATTGTGCTGACCTCCACGCTGTCCAAGGATCAACTGTACTTATTTTTCAAAGACTTCATCTTCATGCATTTACTATAATAATCACACATTTAAATACATAATTATTTCCATGACTAAAGAGGATACAAAGCCTATTTTTCCTTTTCCCATTCATTCATTTATTCACTGAACAAATACTTATTGAGTACCTACATGTGCCTGACACTATTTTAGGGGCTGAGGATACACTGCTTAATAAATGAAAAGATTGCTACTGCCATAGAGCCTACATTTTAGTGGGGATGACTGACAATAACCATGTGAGTAAAAAATAGATAAATATTACAATTTCAGATTGTTATAAAGAAATTAAAACAAGACAATGGGATAGAATGATGAAAGACCCTATTAGAGTGATTAGGGAAACCTGTCTGAGGAGGTGACCCTTGAGCAGAAATCTGATTCCAAAAAAGAGTCAGCCCTATCTTTAGATCTAAGGAGAAGTGTCCCAGGTAGAGGGAATACCAAGTGCCAAGGCCTTGAGGCAGAAAAGAACCTAGTGAGTTCAAGGAACTGAGAGAAATTCCGTGTGGCTCAAATAGTGAGAAGAGTGATGTGATATGAGATCCAAGAGACAGGCACATGTCAAATCATGTAGAGAGGGCCCCTGTAGGCTAGGTAAGAAGTTCAGATTTTATTTCAAAAGTGATAGGGAGCCTGAAAGATTCCCAAGTAGGAGTGTAATAAAATCTGATGGATATTTATAGAAGAACACTCCATCTGCTGTGTAGAGAATATATTATAGGGGTAAAGTATGGAAGACAGGAGACACTAGTGGGAGGCTACTGTAGTGGTTCACTCTAGATATGGTCCATATAAAGAGACGTACATAGATGGATTTAGTAAAATATTTTAAAATTAGAGGTGACGAACTTCAACTTGGTGATGATCTGAATGTAAGAGAGAAGCAAAAGAAAAAGGGATCAAAAATGACTCCTACTTTTAGGTACAAACAACCGGGTAGAAAATAGAAGATGGTTTATTGGAGGAAATAACACTATTATTAAAAGAACTTTCCTTTCTGAATCATTCCTGACATGAACAAAACTGTTTCAGAATTTCCACCTTAAAACAAATAAAACGAAATCCCGGGATCTAGTATCACTGAAAAATTTATCAGAAGAGTTGCTTATATTCACTGCCTCCACTTTCTCACTTCCTATTTTTTCCTAAACTCATCACTGCATTGAAACCATTCTTTTCACGGATACTAGTGACCTTTATGCTGCCCAAAACAATGGTTACTTCTCAACAGCATTCAATACAGTTAAGCAACAGAGTGGTTGCTTAATGTTTTTCTGTCCTAAGATTTTTATTATGTAATAGTTAGTACATAGAATAAGATACGTAAAGTACATGTGAAATTACAAAAAGAGTATCTATGAAATCACTGCCCCAAAAAAGAACTATAATATTACCAGTACTTTGAATCTATTGGTATGCTGTTTCCTAGTTCTATCACTCTGCATAAGCCTGAGTATTAGCTGAATAAATACCTGCTTTTAAAAACTGTTTTATCACATATCTCCAAATAAAACATTACCTAGTTTTGCTTCTTTCTGAGCTTTATAAAAATGTTAGGCAGTATGCAGTCTCCTTTGATTTGCTTTTTACACTTAATGTTAAGTTTTTAAGATTCATTCATCGTATGTAGTTAGTTATAGGTCATTCACTGCCACAACTATATAATATTTTATTGTGTGGTTATACAATTTAACTATTTTCCCACTGATGGTCACTTAGGACGTTTTCAGCTTTTGGATTAGTTCATTGGTTATGGTTGAGCTTGAATGCTTTCTTAATTGGTATATATTCTTAAACCAACCAGCATTATAAACAATGCCTCTATGTTCTTTCTTTTTATGTTCCCTGTATGGGTCTATGAAAGTTTCTCCAGGACATATGCCTAGGAATGTAATGGCAGAATCATAGTATATGTGCAAGTTCAATTTTACAAGACAATAAAAAATTTCCAGAATGTTTATAGAAATTTACATCCCATCAGTTGTTGGTATTTCTTGATGTTTAATTTGCATTTCCCTGATAATTAATTAAGCATTATTTCATATGTTTATGGACTATTCCTTTTCTATACAATGTATATTTGTGTCTTTAGGGCAACTATTCCTTTGGATTTTCTTTTACTTGCTGATTTACATGATTATATATATATATGATAACACATCAATTATATTTTTAGATGTATATTTCAGTATGACATAAAACATCCAATATTTGTTGTCCTCTGCTTTTCTTTTATAGCTCTATGAACAATAAACTTAGATTGCTACAAGTCTCTATACAAATCTGCCTCCTTTTCTGATTGAATTATTAATTACTTATAATATTATCCTGGATAAAAAGGCACATTTAATTTCCATGCTACAGAACCAGAAGGAAGAATGATTGAATTCAGGACATAAACATGGTGGCTATCATTGTAATATCAATTTAATGTACAATATTAAAATGTGTAACAAAGTGGTTTTAAGCATTACAGCACAAAGTATTCAATAAAGAAAAGCTGATGTTAAAGGTAGCATAAAGAACTCAAAGTAGGAAATTTTCCAAAAAGAAGCTTAGCAAATTTTTAGATACTTATTAATTATAGATAACATATATGCCGTAAAAGTTAATAATTACACATTTGAATGGAATGTTCCTGATTATCAAATTTACGGTAGAAGATATCAAATACCATAAATTCAATAAAGATTTATTATGTATTAAATTTGAAATTGTCTCCTTTTCATTTCTTCCAATCAGTAAATAAAACTAGAGAGGCTGGTGATTCACTGAGGCTAGAATTCAAGACTTCTGCTGGCTCCTAGGGGTTTGTTTTTTTTTTAATTGTAACATATTTCAGGTGTTCTGCTTCTAATTCAACATGTCAGTGATGCCAACAGGGTTTCTAACAACAAAATGTATTATTGGAATGCAATCCTTGATTATAAAGGCATTATTAGGGATGGATTTTGAAATTTTTATCTTTAATTAAAATTCAAATTTAATACATGTTCAGTACAGAAAAACTAGAAAATATGGATAAACAATAACAAGTAATTATTACCCAGAAATAACTACTATTAAAACTCTTAGTGTTTACTGTTCTGGATCTTTCTCTATAACATGTTTTCAGGATTTTTCCTGTTGTTTGGTTAGTTTGATTTTTATGTCTTGTTATAAAAATGGGTTTGAGAAGTACATTCTACTTTATGATCTCATAATACCTTTCGAAAAAGACTTTCCACATATAGAAAAATAAACTTTTAGTACAATTTTGGGTAAATGTAATTATAACATATTCATAATTTTACTAATGTAGAAACAAAATAGTAATTTGTCAAGTACTTAATCTAGTAATTTAAAAATGGCTTGTATTTCAAGAAATTTTTAGAGCTAGGTTTGATAATGAATAAAGGAAAAATGGGGACTTCCCCATTAAGTTAAGACTCTGCACTCCCAATGGGTTCGATCCCGGTTGGGGAACTAAGATCCCGCATGCCGCATGGCACGGCCAAAAAAATAAACAAACAAACAAATACATAAATACATACATACATACATACATACATAAATAGAGGAGAAATGGATGTAGTAACTCCTCTACTTTTCTGGGGATTAAGAAAATCTATTTAGGAAGGTAGGCAAATGTTAAAAATAAACTTAAGTGTTGCTCTTTGTGTTATAACAATAATAAACAAAGCATATGGAAAATACTCAACAAAGTGCTCATTATAAATTATTTAGACTACATTATTAGAACTTTCTTCTTAATGTTAATAAAGACATCTGCCTAGATAATATGGCATCTAAGCACCTATTAGTAACTTCTAGGCCATACTCTGCCTATAGTTCCATAGTAATTTCACAATAAACAATGAAGATACAAATTATGATTAAGAAAATAGTTCAAAATGCGGGTAATTACTGAAGCATTAAAATATAGGAAAAAGTGAAAATTGTGGGAATATATTAGATCCATAATGTAAAAAGGGGGGGTTCATTAGGACTATAATTTCATATATCAATTATCAAATGATAAAACCAATGTAATATTGATTAGGAATAATTGTGCTTATAACACAGAAACATAATTTACAATGCTTGCAAGTCATCTGTGATTTTACTTTTAAAAGAAAAACAACTTGCAATGCTATACATAATAAAATTCAGTAGCTAGTCAGAATAAAACTGATAAAGACATTTTATGGGACAAGATCGTTTTTGAATAATTAAAAGACGGGCTGGGGAATTCCCTGGTGGTCCAGTGGTTAGGACTTGGTGTTCTCACTGCTGGGGCCCAGGTTCAATCCCTGGTCTGGGAACTAAGATCCCACAAGCCTCACAGTGCGGCCAAAAAAAAAGACCAAGGGTTATCGGACTCACGATTTGGTTGTCAGACTCATGATATGAAAAAGAATACATCAATATTGTTTTTACTTCAGCTGATTCAAGAACAGATGTTATCCAGTATCTAAACATGAACTGAACTCAGCTTGAATATTTAATCAATTCACTATACATTTCCTTTTTATTAAGAACAGCATGGTTGAGATTACATATGCAATATATTAAGATTCTTATTCCTCTTTTATGATGATAATGAATCTAGGGATAATATTATCATTCATAGATGCATAACCTTTTGTTAGTTTTTTAGGTGCGATATTGCTAATTGGTAGTGGAAGGGAATAACTGTAACATGGCACAGAGATGGAAAACATTTTCTTGTGACTAATATGAGATTTGATATCAAAATGTGATACTTAGTCTATTATAAAATTAGTAGAGATTAGTCAGAAAGATAGAATTATATGCCAATTCATAATTTGCATTAATATAAATAATTATAAAAAATAAAACACAAATAGTTTGCTTCTTAACATAGCATTTGGGACTTCTGGAAATTTACTAGTGAAGGGGCAGCTGCTGGAAGCAAGCAATCTGAGGAAGAAGTAGAAACCCAATACTTCTACAGCTACGAGATAAGCTAATTAGACACTTTTATGAGTCGAAAAGTCTAAAAATATGAACTTCTTAAGGACAAGAAAAATTTTATATAACCCATTATAAACTTTTGGATTCCATGAATTCATTTCTATCTCTCCACCTTTCTTCTGATCCTTTATCTACAAGATAATACATAATACATTCACAGTGTCCTAAGAGACACCACACTAAATGCAAGGGATAGAGAGTTACTTTTCTCATGTTGCTTATTATCTAGTGGGGATGAGAGATAAAGAAAAAAGCAATAGCAATTTAGCATAAGTGTTATGCCAGAATTATGTTCAAGATGCTCTGGGAGAAAGGCTACCTAACCAGTCTTGAGAAAGGAAAGATGGGGAAGGTAATGAGGCTTTAGGAGATAATGTTTTTTTGTGAGTCGTGAAGAACAGGAGAGGATAGTCCGTTAGGCAAAGAAAAGGAAAAGGGCATTCCATGTGGAGGTTAAGGCATTCCTAATGGTGTTGGGATATGAAACACCCTTTGCATTTGAGGAAACATAAGTCATTCAGTATGGCATCATACTTGTGTGTTGGGCAGTAAACTACAACAGGAGGCTAAACACTGTTCGGAGCAGTGTCTTATTGGAAGTGGGGCTGCTAATTAAGAAGCTGCTGCAGTAATCCGGTTAAGAGATGATGCAGGCCAGAACTAGGAAATGTCAGTGGGATAGAGGGGAAGGGAAGCGAGTAGGTGTGTCTGGCTGAAAGAGTACAGGGTCTCTCTGCTGCTGCTTTTGAAACTGAATTGCATTCTCAAAATAAAATACCTGATGTAAGCCCTAAAATACTGTCAGGAAAGAGAAGAAAACTAGAGTTTAATATTCAAATACAAGTGGCACCAGGACAGTTTAAGTTCATTTAGCTTCTAGTCACGGGGTCCTCACTTATAAGTAGAGCTCCTTGGTGTCTGTATTTACATTGTTGGTTTTGACTCAGTGGTAGGAAAGGCATAGAAGAGAATGAGAAAATAAAAGTGAAACTGGAAGGAGGGAGAAATGTTATCCTGAGTATAATACTTGGTTATTGTGGGACCTGTTTGTACGAAATACGTGATAACTACATTAAAACTTTACAAAGCATCCTGTTTCTAGTTTTGCAAAACAAAGAAGATTTACAGTAACTAACTATATTTTCTCATTTAGGTTTCCAGTAAGTTTGAAAATGATTAAAAATTATACAATTGCCTGTCGATTTTAGAAAAAAATAAAGCTCTATGAATACAATGTTTTCCTTACCAGAATGGAGTGCATGCCCATGTAAATTCTACTTAGGCAAACTAGAGAACACCAGCAGGGAATAAGAATCAGTCCATATATAAGAGGATACTAAAGGGAAAAAAAAGTAAAATTAGTTAAATAAATTAGGTTAAATATAAACAAGCAAATAAAAAATCACTATACTACAAAACTCCAGGAGAACAAGAACTATGTGTTTTTTACTCTCCGTTGTATTCCCAGCACCTAACGCTAAGCATGGCACATAGCAAACATTCAGGAAATCCTTTTACATGAATGAATGAACAAATGAATCAAATGGAATGTTTCTACAATCTTCGTTGTGGGAATTGGCTCATTTTTGCTTCTACAGTAAAGATTCAATCATTGGTATGCTACAGAAGAAAAACAGGTAGGAGACATACTTTTACTGTAGCTTCAAAATGAAAGTGCCTTTGAATCATTCTATGAACTCTCTCTTCCCTACAGATGTGACGCTGGAAGCTGCATGTTGAGATGCATCACAAGATGGGCAAACTTCCATCAGCCTGGGTTCCTGAGGTTCTAAGTGGAACAGAGTTGTTTGCTAACCCGTAATGGATATGAAACACAAATGAGAAATAAGCTTTTGTTGTTAAGCTGTTTTCAGGGTTAAGTCATTACCAGAGCATAACCACACCTATCATAATTAAAACTGTAACAGAAATAGGATCAGGAGTATGGGAGTGTGAGTGGGGCAGGTTAAAGTATTAAAAGATAGTCAGTGTAGGCTTTATATTGACAAGCTGAGATTTAAGGCAAGACTGGATGGAAGTGAGAGAATTAGCCAACCAGGTGTCTGAGGAAAGAACAGATATGAGGGAGTGGGATCAGGTAGAGCAAAGTCTTTAATGAGGAAATGCGACTGGCAAGGAAGCTAGTGTGGCTGGAATAGAGAGAGCAGGTAGGAAGAGAGGTGAGAGAGGTCATGGCAACCAGAGCCTGAGAGCCCTCCGTAAGAAATCTGATTTTGGGGGGAATCAAATGGGGAGCCATTGCAGGGTTTTGAGCACAGCAGTGTCATGGGATTAGACAATAAGGGAGCAAGGGTGGAAGCAGGAAGACCAGTTAGGAGGCTGCTGTTACAATCTAGGTGAGAGATGATAACAGTGGCTTTTGTCGCTGTAGCAGGCACTCAGGTTTTTTCAATTTTTCTGTTAATTTTTTTTTTTTTAACTGTTAATAGCAAGGGAGAGGCAAAGAAGTAAAAACTACCACCACCACCAAAAAAGTCTCCTATGCGTCTTTCTTCTTTCTCTTTTTTCACTTAGACCCCATAAGGAAGTAAAAAAGTACAAAGTTATTGGTGGGAATTCTCTTACACAATAGATAGAAGAAAAAATTTATTTATTAAGTCTCAAAAGCTAGGACTGAAGGTAGGCAAAAAGAAGCATTTTAAGTTAACTGAATTTAACTTAACTTAATCCACCTTTATTCAGTCTTACTAACTCCAAGGTGTTTAAATGGGAGAGTTAGGAATGCAAACAAGCTAGATGCGGAGGCTTTTCCCCTATTCTAGAGCACCTTTAGACCTCACTGGGGTAAGATGACTACTTGGGAAAAGAACAAGTCACTTTTTTTTCCATTGATGGTTGATTTTTTTAAGCCATTAGTCTCTACCTTCACAATATTTTCCCTAGATTTTTTTTGTGGAAAGAAACACATTTGGGGGAAGACCTGATTCAGTTCTGACTACATAACTTTCACATTCGCTCCCCACAGAACAGAATTCAGTATAATTACAGTATCAAAGCAAAGAAGTATTTTATCAAGCAATCTTTTAAGCAGATAAAAAAGATCACAGATCTTAATGACTATAAAAAGTAAAACCACCTAGAAAAACTAGATAAAGTAATATTCCTAAAGTGGGATCATGTTCGGGGAGGAAGATTATGCATAATAACCAATTCACCTGGTACACTTATTTTATATTTAAGAATATCCAAATTATAACTACCTTTTTATTTTATGTTAAACTGTCTCTAAAATTTAGGACCACTAATATTTAGGACCACTGTCCTCATTTAGACATTGCTGGAAAGAAAACAGATTTATGTGGAATTATCCTTTCCTAAGAAATGACAGAATCTATTACAAATATATAAAATATACATAGACTACTCCTTTTCAGTCATTTTTGTTAGTTCCCCCCTTTATTCACAGCTCTTTAGTATTAGTGTGCCCATTTCCCAATCTACACTCACTCCCTTAGTGATCTCATCCAGTCCCAAGGATTTATATACAATCCATATGTTCATGACTCAAATTTCCATCTCTAGCCAGGACACCTCTCCTGAATCTCAGACTTTTATATCCAACTGCCTACGTGATCAATGTCTAACAGGCATCTCAAATGTAACATGACTAAATCTGAACTCCTGATTTCTCTGCCATCTCCACATCTGACCAGCTTAAATTCCTATGGTTATCTCCTTCCTAATAAATGACTTCTCCACTGTTCCATTCCTCAGGTCAAATACCTTGTTGTTAACCTTGACTTCCTCATTCATACCTATCATCCAATCCATTAAAAGTGTCAGTTATACCTTCAAAATATATCTAGTTATTAATTGTAATCCCTATGGTAACCACAAAGAAAGTATCTAAAAAATATACACAAAAGGAAATAAGAAGGGAATCAAAATGGTACGCTATAACCCTCCAGTTCCCTTTCCCATTGGATTTGAACCCTGGTCTCGGTGGTCATAAAAGGAAGAATAGTAGTACTGAAGCTGTGCTCATAGTGTCTGCTATATAGCATGTGGGCTAGTTTAAAACAAGGTAAAAAAAAAAAAAAAAGGTACGCTATAAAAAACTCAAACACAAAAGAAAACAGTAATGTAGGAAATTAGAAGTAAAAAACGCGTAAGACACACAGAAAACAAATAGCAAAATGTCAAAAGTCATTCCTTATCAGTAATTAATTTAGATGGAAATGGTTTAAACTCTTCAATGAAATGCAGAGATTGGTAGAATGGATAAGAAAACACGATCCAACTATATGCTGCCTAAAGAGACTCACTTTGGATCCAAAGACACAAATAGGTTGAATGTGAACAAATGGAAAAACATATTTCATGCAAATAGTAACCAAAAGAGAGAACTATGTGGCACTACTAAAATCAGACAAAACAGACTTCAGGTCAAAAATTGTTACCAAAGACAAAGGACAATATTTATTGATAAAAGGATCAATTCATTACAAAGATATAATGATTGTAAACACATTTGCACCAAACAAAGCCCCAAAATAACTGAAGCAAACATTGACAGAATTGGAGAAATAGTTCTACAAGCCAGTCTCATCAGCACTGAAAACCTGCTTTTCCACATAGCCTTTTTCCTAAATAACACTTAGCAGACAATCTAAAGATTCTCCCACAGCCTCTTGATCTTGACTCAGGATTATTGCAAGTTTAACATTTTTCATGCTGTATAGTCTTTTGAAATGTGCAGGCCAGTCAGTACTACAAGAGAAGAATTTAATATTTTCCTTACTCTGGGTAACATGATTTCATTGGCTTTCAGCTTCATAACGATGCTGTCCACTATGCTTTCTTTTTTTTTTAATTGGTTATCATCTCATGAATCCACAAAGTCAGCCACTTTTCCATCTTTTCCATAGCTTCATCAGGCACTACAGATACTACTTCAGCATTTCCAGAGTGGCCTTACATACACATCAGTGCATTTCCTCTTCCCTTTTCTGGATGTACTATATTGTTGATGCATTAATATTGAACTCATGGCCAAAAGAACTATAACTGGTGCCTGAATGAATCTTACCTCACACATGTATATTTCCTTTGTAAAGCATATCACAGCCTTCTTGTATGTAGGAACACTAAACAACACTGCAGCTTGGGGACCATTTTAAACAGCAAAGCCATCAAAAAAAAAGCACAAAGACATGACAAACGTGGTACTGAACAGACTGCAAAAAGGACTCTTGTTGGGCTTCCCTGGTGGCTCAGTGGTTGAGAATCTGCCTGCCAATGCAGGGGACATGGGTTCGAGCCCTGGTCTGGGAAGATCCCACATGCCGCGGAGCAACTGGGCCTGTGAGCCACAACTACTGAGCCTGAGCGTCTGGAGCCTCTGCTCCGCAACAAGAGAGGCCGCGATAGTGAGAGGCCCGCGCACCGCGATGAAGAGTGGCCACCACTCGCCGCAACTGGAGAAAGCCCTCACACAGAAACGAAGACCCGACATAGCCAAAAATAAACATAATAAATAAATAATAAATTTAAAAAAATTTAAAAAAAAAAAGGACTCTTGTTTACAGTATAATAGCTGAAACAAGAAAGCAGTTTATTGCCTTGTTCAGCCTTGGCTGGGAACATGTACGCCAGGTGACTCAAATTTTTCACCACTCTGCACAGGTCTGAATGTACTGATTCTCAAGTAACAAATTCTACTGCATAGGTAAACTTACAAACAAGCAATCCATGAATAATGAGGATCAACTGTATGTAGAAATTAAACTACTCTTTTTTTTTTTAATTGTTGTTTGGCTGTGTTGGGTCTTAGTTGTGGCACGCGTTGCAACTCGAGGGCTCTTTCTTGCGGTGCAGGGGCTTCTCTAGTCGCAGCCCACGGGCTTCTCTCTAGTTGTGGCCTGCAGGCTCTAGAGCGGAAGGGTTCAGTAGTTGTGGTGCAGCCTTAGCTTCCCCATGGCATGTGGGATCTTAGTTCCCTGACCAGGGATCGAACCCGTGTCCCGTGCATTGGAAGACAGATTCTTAACCACTGGACCACCAGGGAGGTCCTGAAATTAAACTACCCTTAAATAACCATAGGCCAAAGATGAAATCACAGGGAAGTTATAAAATAGAGACAAATAAAAACTAAACACAACATACTAAAAATCATGTAATACAATAAAAGCAGCACTCAGAGGGAAGTGTATAGCAGTGGAGCCCTACATTAAAAAGAAAGAAATCAGTCACAACTCTGTACCTTGAGGACTAGAAAAAGAAGAGCAAACTAAATGCAAAGCTAGCAACTGAGGGAAATAATAAAATGATAAGAGTAGAGAAAAATGAAATACAGAATAGAAAAACAAGAGAAGCAACACAACTAAAAGTTATTTCTTTAAAAAGAACAACAAGACTAATAAATCTATAGCCTGGCTGACAAAAAAAGAAGAAGATGCAAATAACTAAAACCAGAAATGAAAGTGGAAACATTACTATTGATCTTACAGAAATAAAAAGGATTATAAGACGGACTTCCCTGGTGGTGAAGTGGTTAAGAATCTGCCTGCCAATGCAGGGGACACAGGTTCGAGCCCTGGTCCGGGAAGATCCCACATGCTGCGGGACAACTAAGCCCGTTCGCCACAACTACTGAGCTTGCGCTCTAGAGCCCGCAAGCCACAACTACTGAACCCACATGCCACAACTATTGAAGCCCTCACGCCTAGAGCCTGTGCTCCACAACAAGAGAAGCCACTGCAATGAGAAGGACGGGCACCACAATGAAGAGTAGCCCCCGCTCGCCACAACTAGAGAAAGCCCGCACGCCGCAACGAAAACCCAATGCAGCCAAAAATAAATAAATAAATTTATTTTTTAAAAAAAGGATTATAAGAGAAAACTATGAACAATTATATGCTAATAAATTAGATAACCTAGGTGAAATACACAAATTCCTGGAAAAACACAAATTACCAAAACTGACTCAAGAAGAAATATAGTCTAAACAGACTTACAACAAGTAAAGAAAGTGAATAAGTAATCAAAAACCTCCAAAGAAAAACCTGAGTACAGACAGCTTCACTGGTGAATTCCACCAAACATTTAAGGAAGATTTAATGTCAGTATTTCCCAAGCTCTTCCAAAAAACAGAAGCAGAGGGAACACTTCCTAACTCATTCTGTGAGGCCGTTATTACCCTGATATCAAAACCAGACAAAGACATCACAAGAAAACTATAGGCCAATATCCCTTGTGAATACTGATGCAAAAATCTTCTACAGGGCTTCCCTGGTGGCGCAGTGGTTGAGAATCTGCCTGCTAATGCAGGAGACACGGGTTCGAGCCCTGGTCTGGGAGGATCCCACATGCCGCGGAGCGGCTGGGCCCGTGAGCCACGGCTGCTGAGCCTGCGCTTCTGGAGCCTGTGCCCCGCGACGGGAGGGGCCGCGATAGTGAAAGGCCCGCGCACCGCGATGAAGAGCGGTCCCCGCACCGCGATGAAGAGTGGCCCCCACTTGCCGCAACTGGAGAAAGCCCTCGCACGAACCAAAGACCCAGCACAGCCAAAAATAAATAAATAAATAAAAATCTTCTACAAAGTATTAGCAAACAAAATCCAACAGCACATTAAAAGTATTATACACCACGATCAAGTGGTATTTATCCCAGAAATACAAGGGTGGTTCAACAAAGAAAAATCAATCAATGTAATACACCACATTAATAGAATGAAGTAAAAACAAAACAAAAAACACATGATCATCTCAATTGGTGCAGAAAAAGCATTTGACAAAATCCAACACTCCTTCCTAATAAAAGCTCTCAAAACCTTGGAATAGAAGGGAACTTCCTTAACGTGATAAAGGGCATTTATGAAATATCTACAGATACTATTACGTTCAATGGTTGAAAGATTGAAAGGTCCCTCCCACCCTGCCTGCCAAGATTAGGAACAAGACAAGGATGTCTACCTCTTACCATTGCTATCTAACACTGTATTGTAAGTTCTAGCCAGAGCAATTAGGCAAGGAAAAGAAATAAAAAACATCTAAATTAGGAAGTAAAACTATCTCTATTCACAGATGACATGATCTTAAAAGCAGAAAATCCCAAAGAATCCACAAAAAACTACTAGAGTTAAGAAATGAATTCAGCAAGTTGCAGGGTACAGGATCAATGCACAAAAATAAGTTTTGTTTCTATACACCAGTGATGAGTAATCTGAAAAGGAAATTAAGAAAACAATTCAATTTACAATAGCACCCAAAAGAATAAAATACCTAGGAAAAAATTTAGCCAGATAAATAAAAGAACGGTATACTGAAAACTACAAAACATTAATAAAAGAAATTAAACACCCTTATTTTTGACAGGATATATTTATGCATTAGGATATATTTTATGTATATTCTATGTGTACATATATATTACAAATACTTATATGTCCTTAAAATAATAGTATTTATTTTAATTATTGTCTAGTGTCTGCATATAGTAGGCAGTCAATAAATACTTGTTGAATGAAGTAAATGTGAGCCTTTAGCCACTAAGAACATCCGTCTTACAGTATCTCATTCAAGATAACTTGGGGTCAAAAGCCATGGTATCATTCAATTCCTGGCCTCAAACTTGGGCTATGTTAAACTTTAGTTCTAAGAGCATCTCTGGAATTCACCATGATAAACTGCAATCTGAAAATCCTGTTGAGTAAACTAGGAAAGGGAACTTCCAATACTTGTTTTAGAATACATATTAATAGGTAAGGATTCTGTAGCTTAAGCTTTTAAAAGTAATATACACTTTCTAAAACAAAGTAACTCAGGTTGCATAGAAATATAAAAGCCACTTCATTCAACAACACAATATGAACTATATTTTCTATACTAAAAGCAAAAATAAATAATCAAAAAAATTTAATCAAAATAGCATGTTTTCCTTCATGGTACTTTCCACACTGGTAGACTAATGTAGAGTAATATGTTGGTTCAAATAGGTAAAACAAAATCTGACCCATATACAGTCATTTAATGTACATATTAATAAAAATGTGTACTAAAACATTTTCAACTCAATCTACTGTTTTGACCTATACACATTTGTTGTCATCTTAGTTACTGTTTCACTGTCAAACTTTTATATCACAATTTAGCAAAAGAACTCATCAATAGAACTTAATTATAATTTTAAATGTCTTTTATATTACAAACCACAATAAGGAAATACTATTTATTAGCAAACTAGTTGATGTGGCCTTATGTTAACAAAATAAGTCCATTTCCCAATTCCTATTATAGGGAAGGGATTTGTGACGAAAAAAGATAAGGGCTACATGTAATATTATATAGATTGCATCATTTTAGAGCTGCTAAAGGAAGCTCTAAAGCCCACAGCTTTCCAGATAGTTAAGATGAACAACAAATTCTTAATTCCCTCTGCAGAAACCAGAGTAGAAACAAAAGAAATTTAGTAAATCCCATCTTCCAGGCAGTATCCAATTCATTAATTCATTACGATTTTAACCTGTCAAATAATTTTTAATCTAATTGTCTCTTGGATAATATAGCTTATTTGCTCACAAGGTCCCAGAAAATTTCTCCAGTGTCTAGTACAGATTCTGTAGAGATTTTTTTTTTTTTAATTCCTAACTCAAATCTCTAGGGTTGGGAGCAAATCTAGTCTGGGATGACAACAGCTCTTCTGGAGCTGCCTCAGCACTTGGGAGAGTAAGTGGAATAAAGGCAATTAAGTACAGTAATTTTCAAAATGCAAAAGGCATTGCAATAGAAAACTCAAACTGGATTTTTTTATACCCCAAATTCAATTCTAGGCAGATGTTAGAAGAAATGTGTGTGGGTTTGTTTTTTACTGAGATGTTAATAGATTAAATAATTTAACGTACAATTTACCATGTACCAGGCACTATTCTAAGAGCTTTACAAATATTAGCTCATTTAATCATCAGAACAACCCTAAGGGGTAGGTGTTCTAATTTAAATGAAACAGGCAGAGAGAGGCCCAAAATCAAACAGGTATTAAGTTACAGAGATGAGATTCAAACACTGGAAGTCCGATTCACAAGTCTGAGCTCTTAACCACTATACTAAGCTGTATAAAGTGTATTGTTTGTTTAATTCCTTGTATCCCTAGGATCAAAAATACCACAGATACATTTTACTTAGTTTTTCTTAGAATGGAGGCTAGGTACAAATTTCACTTAATTACAAGTACAAAGGATCTTACACTAATTCCTCTCCCCTCTCTTTACAAAATAAGAAACAGACCCAGCAATGCTAAATAACATTTAGTATTATATTCTAGTGGCCTATTCTGATGACTTTTCCAATTTACCATGCTTATTACTTTACACTTTTATCACTACACAAATAGGTTATAATTTTGAGTTTGGTAGGGGTTGCTAGCTTCTATTTTCTTTTTCTTAGAGAATGTTGAGCTTTATCTGCTGAATTTATGTTATTTCCTCTAAAAAGAATGTTTTTACTTAAGTCTTTAGATCTTATCAAAAAAGATGAAAGAGGGAATTCCCTGGCAGTCTAGTGGTTAGGACTCCTCACTTTCACTGCCGAGAGTGCGGGTTCGATCTCTGGTTGGGGATCCTGCAAGCTGGGCAGCCAAAGAAAAAAGCAAAATGACAACAACAACAGCAAAAAGATGAAAGAAAAATGTACAAATCCTTCCTATTTTCAAATCAATAAAAAAATTACCAAACCCAAAACAGATTATATGACCTCCTAGATGTTTTTAATTTCATGCCACTATCTAATCTTTTCATTGCGAATCCTATCACAGAACACTTATCTAAACATTTCCTTCAGTTATTCTACCAAATGTTTTTACTCTTACTGATATGCTTTCCTTAAATATTTATCACTCATAATTGGAATTATTTTTTATGTTAGGACATTTTCCATTCACACTCACTGAAGTCAGTAAGTCAATAAAATTACTTACAAATAAAGCAATTACAGGACTGCCCTGCTGGCACAGTGGTTAAGAATGCGCCTGCCAATGCAGGGGACACGGGTTCGAACCCTGGTCTGGGAAGATTCCCACATGCCGCGGAGCAACTAAGCCCGTGCGCCACAACTACTGAGCCTGCGCTCTAGAGCCTGCGAGCCACAACTACTGAGCCTGCGAACCACAACTGCTGAGGCCCACGCGCCTAGAGCCCATGCTCCATGACAGGAGAAGCCACCGCGGTGAGAATCCCCCACACCGTAACAAAGAGTAGCCCCCACTGGCCGCAGCTAGGGGGAGCCCCGCGCAGCAACAAAGACCCAACGCAGCCAAAAAAAAAAAATTTGTTTTTAAAAAAGCAGTTACAAAGACTGTCCTTAGTAGAATTCAAAAAATTTTAAAGTAACTTAAACATGGGACAAAGGCAAGCACCAAGGAAAAAATTATATTTTCAATTTGAGGAATGGACAGTGTTTATATGAACAACAAAGGACAGGAAGAACACATTAATGATATATCTTGCACTGTTCTCATACACTGCTAGTGGAGTAAAAATTGAGGCAACCTTTCTGGAAAGCATTTTGTCAATACATAAAAGAGCTATAAATGTTCATATACACTGAATCAGTAACCTCTTTCCTAGAATTCTTCACTAAAGAAATAGAAATGAGGGCAAGGATTATATATAAATATGTTTATCATAAAATTATATATACCATACAACAATGAATAAATCAACATTTATTGATAATAAAGTAGTGCTTAAAATATCAGTTTCGGGGAATTCCTTGGCAGTCCAGTGGTTAGGACTCGGCGCTTTCACTGTCGAGGGCCTGGTTCAATCCCTGGTCGGGTAACTAAGATCCCATAAGCCACGCAGCGAAGCCAAAAAAATAAAATAAAATATCAGTTTTTGGAGCTACACAGACCTGGATCTAGCCACTTACTACATGCATTTATTGGGACTCTAAAAATGTAAATAACAGATATTAAATTATCTTGAGGAGAAAAAAAGAGATGTATCTGTAAAGATACAGAGCATCTCACAGAACCCTAGCGCAGAATGAGGCTAAGCTTCAAGAAGAAACTGGAATTATAAACTGGACAGTCACAGGACCATCTCTTCTCTTTACATATCCACTTCATTCTTCTTTTTCTGCAGACTAGTTTCTCTGTATTTCAGTCCACATGGTAGATAAAGGTTTGTGAATTCACTACTTCTTCATTGAGGAACCTGCCCAAACAGTACTCTTCTCAGTTCCTGATGGGCAAGAACACGTAGAGAAAATATGGCAGCCCTATAGGTGAGGGAACTTTCAGAGGGTTGGGAACTAGGCAGACTCTCCAAAAGGTGCCTGCTTCTTCAGGTGTGGGACTGTGGGCTAGTTTTATAGTCTCTTTTCCTCGTTTATAAAGATAATAATATCAACAGTAAGGACAACCCTATAGTATAAAAAGTATTTTGCAGGAATATGAAAATATTTCATTCATTAATAATGTTTTCTAGGAATTTTTACTGATAGAAAATTTATGACATAATGTATTAGTCAGAATTCTTTAGAGAAAAAGAACCAATAGGATGTATATGTATACATATATATTGAGAGATTTATTATAAAGAATTGGCTTTATTATTAGATTTATTTTAAGGATTATGGAGGTTGGCAAATCCAAAATCTTCAGGGTAGGAAAGCAGCCTGGAGACCCAGGGAAGACTTGATGTAGCTCAAGTCCAAATGCAGTCTGCTGGCAGAATCCCCTCTTCCTTGGGGGAGGACAGTCTTTTTTGTCTTAAGGCCTTTAACTGATTGGATAAAGCTCCACCCACATTATGGAAGGTAATCTACTTTATCCAAAATCTACTGATTTAAATGTTAGTGTCATCTAAAAATATCCTCACAGAAACATCTAGAATAGTGTTTGACCAAATTTCTGGGTACTGTGGCCTAGCCAAGTTGACTCATAAAATTTACCATCACACTTTATATTAAATAAAAAAAGAATAAAGTCCGTATACAATATGGTCCCAACTATTTCAAAATTGTAAGGAAATAAAGTTAACACTAGCTTTTTCCTATTCTTGTATTTTCCAAGCCTTCTATAAGGTTCAGTACTTATCCTGTTTATCCTCTTAGTAGCATTTAACAATATTAACTACTTTCCTTTTCCAGAATACCCTCTCTTTCTTTCACTTGTAGTTTATAGTATATTCTTTTCATGATACTGTCCAATCTATATCCCTCTCTTCTGCAAACATCCCCACTTAGACCCAGCAGTGTGGCCCTGGAGACATGCTCATACTGTGTGATCCTGCTTTCTTGGCCACAGCCCCTGAATCAGACACGGACACTTGGCTCTAGGGAAGCAAATCCATTGGCTGGGCTGAGCCGATTAGATTCTTTTTCCTAATAGTAATAAAGTCAGAAAGTCAGTCAGTCTCTGTTACATGCTTGAATTTGGAAATGACATAGAACTAGGGGTGAGGCTGACATACACATGTTAAAGTAGAGACAGAAAAGAAAGAAGCAGAAATGAGAGACCATGCAACCTCAAGAAACAAAGATGGATGGCATGCCTTTAGTTCTGATAGCGTTCCAGAGCCTAGCTCCAATCCCTCAGGAGGCCTGGTAGCACTTTCTTATCCTTGACTTCCACGAGACACCCCACCTCTAGCCTTCAAATAACGTTTTCTGGTTTTTTTGTTTGCTTAAGCTAGTTCAAATGGGTTACTAGAACACTGCACCCCCCCAACACACACACACACACACACACACACACACACACACTCACACTCACACACACGCTGCCTTAGTTAGACAATCCCTAAGATATCCTCTTAACCTCTTGAACTGCTACTTGTCAGATTCTGTTCCAGGTTCTTTTTACTCTATCCATTCGTTAAATATTGATGTCTTTAAATTTTTTTTTCCTGTAGACCCTCTGTTCTTCTTATTCTGTATCCTCACTGAGGGCAATATCATCCACTCTAATCACTTTGTTCTGCACGTCTATGTCGTTGACACCAAACCTGTCCAGGTCTCTTTCATGTATACAGCTGCCTCCTAGATAGTTCCAAATGGCTGTCTTACACGTCAAATTCAACATATCTAAAACAGAACTCATCTCCTCCATGCTCCTGCTCCTTTCCACAAATCTGACCTAATTTCAGTATTTTTTATCTCTATAAATCAAACTAATAGTTCTCACCTTTCCAAATATCTGGAAATTTGGGAATAATCCTTTATTCCACTTTTTCCTCTTTACAGCCACACCCAGTTAATCACCATGCCTTGTCAGTCTACCTCCTAATAACTCTCAAATTCACCATTTCTCTCTACTGCCACCTAAAGGTCAGGGGCCAGCAAAGTCTTTTTCTGTAAAGAGCCAGAAAGTAACTATCTTGGGCTTTGTGGACTATACAATCAAGGTCACAATTACTCAACTCTGCTGTTGTAGCACAAAAGCACCACAGACAATTATGCAATGAATGAACACGGCTGTGTTCCAATAAAGCTTTACTGTATAGCCCCTAAAATTTTGAATAATATAATGTACACGTGTCGCAAAATATCATTCTTCTTTCAACTTTATTCAACTATTTAAAAATGTGAAAACCATTCACAGTTCACAAGTCATATAAAATCAGGCAGCAGGCCTGTCTGCAGTCTCCTGATCTAGGTCCCTATCATCTCTCCCTTACACTGGCAGAGTAACCTCTTACTAGGCCTGGCTTACCTGCCTCCAGTCTTGCTTCTCTCCAGTCCATTTTCCATCCTACAGACACAAGAGTATTTCTAAAACACCAATCTAATCTCCTTGAGCAAACAGACCATATTTGTTTTAGTCACTCTGATATCTGGAGGGCTTATGTTATTGCTTATAGTACTTATTAGAAATGTGAAGAGATCATATTTGTGGAATTGAATGTCATTACCTTGATTAAAGCTTTTCAGTCAATGAGAAGGAAAAAAGGTGTACAACTACAACAGAACAAATATACTTGTCATTATTCTCAGCTGAGATGATTTTCCCTATAGAGAACAGATGAGACTATCCTACAAATTATTAAATTAATGGAGAGTTGAACAAAGTTTATATGTGATCAATGTATAAAAACCAAGGGCATTTCTATATTCCAGCTACAAAAAGTTAGAATATTTGAATTTTAACAAGATATCATTTACAACAGTAACAAAAATAAATAAAGTAACTAGAAATAAATCCAACAAAAGATATGCTTGATCCATATAGAGAAAATTATAAAACTTCACTGAAATGCATTTAAGAAAACATAAATAAATAAGATTTACCATATTCAAACATAAGAAAATTCAATATTGTCAGGCTATCAATTCTCTCCATATTAATTTATAAATTCATTGCAACTTCAGTAAAAGTCCAGACAGGTTTTTACATGGAAATTAAAGGGCTGATTCTAAATTGTATATTGAAAACAAATATTCAAAAATAGCCAACACAGTCTTGAAGAATATGATAGAGAACTTTCATAAACAGATACCAAGACTTATTCTAAAGCAACTATACCAATTAAGAAAGGCGATAATATTGCTAAGGAGATAAGACAAACAGGCCAGTGAAACAAAACAGAGAACCCAGAATTAGACCCATACATATACGGGAACTTGATATGTAACATAAGTGGCATTATAGATAAGTGGAGAAAGGATAAACTATTCAAAAATGGCACAAGGTCAGTTAATTATTTATATAAAACATTACATCAGATCCATACCTCACAGCACATACAAGGCAACTGAAGGTGGATCAAAAACTTAAATGTGAAAGGACAACTTTATCTTCCAATTAAAAAAAAAACCACAAAAGGATTTTTCTTTTAGAACTAGACAAAATCGAAAGTACACGAAGACAGATAAATAAAAACAGCAAGAATTCTGAAAAAATATTTATAAAACTACAATAAATATAATAGTATAGTACTTGCACTATAAGAAACCATGGTAGAGGGGGGCTTCCCTGGTGGCGCAGTGGTTGAGAATCTGCCTGCCAATGCAGGGGACACGGGTTCGAGCCCTGGTCTGGGAAGATCCCACATGCCGCGGAGCAGCTAGGCCCGTGAGCCACAATTACTGAGCCTGCGCGTCTGGAGCCTGTGCTCCGCAACAAGAGAGGCTGCGATAATGAGAGGCCTGCGCACCGTGATGAAGAGTGGCCCCCACTCGCCACAACTAGAGAAAGCCCTCTCACAGAAACAAAGACCCAACACAGCCAAAAATAAATAAATAAATTAAAAAAAAAAAAAAGAAACCATGGTAGAAAGCCATCCTAATATTACACAAAACCGCGAAACTATGAAATAAAAGATTGATACATAAAAAGAAAAATTTCTCCTTGGAAAAAAAGTCAGAAGAGAAGTAATGATTAGGGAAACATACTTCCAAATCACACCACAGTCAAAAGGCAAATTTCACCACAACATAAAAGGCTTCAAAAACTAGTAAGTAACCCAAGAGGAAAAAAAAATATGTCCACACAAAAACTTATGCAAAAATATCCATGGCAACATTGTTGAGAATAACTAAAAAGTGAACTCAAATGTCCAACAATAGATGAAAGCATAAATAAAATGTGGTATATCCATCCAATGGAATATTACTCCACAATAAAAAGGAATGAAGATACATGCTATAAATATGGATGAATCTTAACACATTATGCTAAGTGAAAGAAGCTATTCACAATAGACTACATATGTATGCTTCCATTTGCATGACATGACAACAGTAGGCAAATCTCTAGAGTGGATTAGTGATTGCCTAGGGGTGCCTAGGGATTGGGGGAAAATAGAGAACAACTGCTATGGGTATGGGGTTCCTCTGGGGGATGACGAAAATGTTCCAAAGTTGACTGTGGTGATGGTTGTACAATACTATGATACATTGAAAGCCACTGAATTGTATATTTTAAATGGGTGAATTGTATGGTATATGAATTACATCTCAGTAAGCTGTTGTATGTTTAAAAAAGAAAAAAACAGTAGAGGTAAGAGAATTTCTGTTTCTGCCCATAAATGATTAACTGTTGTAAAAAAAAAACGCTGTTCCACTGTAAGCAACCAGAAAACTAGACAAATTATATGAAAGAACTGTTTTCAGATACTGGAAAACAAATAGCACAGGACTGTGATTCATGAGAAAAGGGAAAACAAATGAGATGAGCCCTATGTCTGCCCTGGCTTGCTGCTAGAGGCAGTCTCCAGGCTGTAGCGCAGGAGGAGGAAGCAAAACAAAGTCCAACGGTCTCACTGAGTTGAGGGGAGAGAAACAGGAGTTCCCAGAGGTCAAAGCAGCAATAATTTTCAAGAGAGTACGGGAGACAGGACTCTGCACAGAGAAAGAGCCCCGTGGGGGTGGAGGGGTCTCTGCAAATCATTGGCTGAGTACTAACCTGTGCACACATGGGATGAAAATCCACCAGGCTGGGGGAAAAACTATTGGAAAGCAGTAGGCCAAATAATTCCCAAAGCTTACACAGGCCTGTAATTGCTTTCCCACCAGGCAGAGTGCTGAGGGAATTGGGTAGTCTTTGGAAGGTTATCACCTTAGTAGTGAGGCTAAATTAGCTCTAGACTATGGTTATTCTAGACCCACTCTAGCAAGATTAAACTGACAAGTAATTTAATTGTACACTAGACCAAAGACCCAATAGGAACTTCCAGATATAAAATATATAGTATCTAAAATCATCTCATTCTACTTGATGAGTTTACCAGAAAACTAGACATTGCAGAAGACCAGTGAATTTGAAGTTGTAGCAATAGAAACTATCCAAAATGAAGCACAGAGAGCAGAAACACTGCAATCATCATCATCATCATCTTCTTCATCATCATCATCATCATAGCATTAGTGATTTACAAGTGACCAGTGTTAAACAAATCTAACATACATGAGATTGAAGTTCCAGAAGGGGATGATGTGAGAGAAGAAGGGAGAAAAAAATACTTCTAGAAATAATGCTGGAACACTATACAGAAATAATAATGTATTCTGAGTATTATAACATATGTAGATGTAAAATGTACAATAATACAACAATAATACAAAGGAGGGAAAAGGGAAAAATGAAGTATATTGTTGCTATACTTGAAATGGTATAACATTATTTGAAGGTAGAGCAAGGACTTAAAGAAAAAAAAAAGAAAACCAAAGAGGTATAGTTTTTTAAAATTAGTAAAATACCAACAATCTGATAGGAAAAAAATAGAGAAAGTCTTTGAATTGGCAGTACTGGAATAGTCAACTTTTAAATAAATTACGCTGTTAATATACTGGAACATCATGCACATGTGAAAAAAATCGGATAGCTCTCTGTATAAAACATGGAAAATGCTAATACGGAAAGGCAATATAACAGTAGTATAGTGTCACTTCACAGCAGAACAGCCTGGGTCTGAATCCAGGCTCTGTTAGGTACTTGCAGAGTCATTTTGGGCTAGTTACTTATCTTCCCTCTGCCTCAGTTTCTTCTGCAAACCAGTGACAATACTCATGGGATTTTATGGAGATTAAAAGTCATGTAAGGCATTTAGACAATCGCAAGCACAAAATTAGTATTCATTAATTTTTGGGTAAAAGAAAAGGAAAATCTCCACAATATATTTCTACATTAAAAAAGCAAGGTCCAGAACGGTATGTTGCCATTTGTATGAAAAATAAGCTATATAAATATATGCCTACAAAAGTAAAGACTATCTCTAGAAGACTAAATAAGAAACTTCTAACAATGAATCCCTCTGGAAATGAGATTCTCATAGCTGTGGAACAGAAAAAGAAGACAAACTGTACTCTCCTCTTCATATTTTTATGTAAATATTGAATTTTCTACAATCTATTACCTATTCAAATAAATTAATTTAAAATGAAGATTTAATAATAAGTACTTATAAAATCAGGAAAATGTGCATTTCAAACACAAGTATCATACTTGGTAAAAAGAAATAAAGTAGCAAACCAATTTGATTTTTTAATAAACTGTGTTTCTTCCGAGAATTACTATAATGATCAGTTTCCTTGGCTCTGGAAGCCTTTTCTGGTCTCTCTCATTTGTGACCTACTTTTCTAACTCTTACTTCTTGCCTTTCTTTTATTGTTTCATGATCTCACAGATATCTTCCTTTTTAATCTACAATAAACTACATTATGATGGAATATCTTATGTTCTTTTTTTCCCCAAAGACTTCATTATGCTTAATTTTTTATTTTTTTTTATTTTTTATTTTTATTTTTAAATTTATTTATGGCTGTGTTGGGTCTTCGTTTCTGTGTGAGGGCTTTCTCTAGTTGCGGCAAGTTGGGTCCACTCTTCATCGCGATGCGCGGGCCTCTCATTATCGCGGCCTCTCTTGTTGCGGAACACAGGCTCCAGACGCGCAGGCTCAGTAATTGTGGCTCACGGGCCTAGTTGCTCCGCGGCATGTGGGATCTTCCCAGACCAGGGCTCGAACCCGTGTCCCCTGCACTGGCAGGCAGACTCTCAACCACTGCGCCACCAGGGAAGCCCTAATTTTTTATTTATATTAGGAAGATAGAGGAAAGGAAAGGTGATCAAATCAGCATTTGATTTCAGTCAACAACTTAATGTTTAAAAGAAATATTTGTCACTATTGCACATGTATGTACACATTATATTCTCAAGGCATATAAAAGCTGTTTTTGTATTTTAAGAACACACATATCTATTTCAAAAATTTTATTATTGCAAAGATCATTTAAAAATCACAAAGTATGATATGAAAAGAGTTTTCTCTGTAAGCTCTGGAGTTTGTCTACAAGTTTAAAGACAGCTTGTGGGACTTCCCTGGTGGAGCAGTGGTTAAGAATCCGCCTGCCAATGCAGGGGACACGGGTTCGAGCCCTGGTCTGGGAAGATCCCACATGCCGCGGAACAACTAAGCCCGAGCGCCACAACTACTGAGCCTGCGCTCTAGAGACTGGGAGCCACAACTACTGAGCCCTCGCGCCACAACTACTGAAGCCCGCACGCCTAGAGCCCATGCTCCGCAACAAGAGAAGTCACTGCAATGAGAAGCCCGCGCACCGCAATGATGAGTAGCCCCCGCTCGCTGCAACTAGAGGAACCCCGCGTGCAGCAACGAAGACTCAATGCAGCCAAAAATAAATAAATAAATAAATTTATTAAAAAAAAAAAAGACAGCCCGTGCCTCACTAGCTATGTTACTCTGAGTAAGTCATTTATCCTTCCTCTATGTCAGTTTCGTAATCTGTAAACTTGTATTAATAGTAGGACCAAACATTGGGATGTTTTAAGAGCAGACTAAATGAGATAATAAACATTTCAAACAATGTCTGACCCATAGTAAGACCTTAATAAATGTTAATAAAGATAATAATATAACTATTATTATTATTAAAAGTAGTGAAAGCATATGCCCTAGTTGGGAATGGGTTAGCCTATAAAGTGTGAGATGTCACTAATTTTTTTTTTTTTTTAAATAGAAAGTCTTTATTTATTTATTTATTTATTTATTTATTTATTTATTTATGGCTGTGTTGGGTCTTCGTTTCTGTGCGAGGGCTTTCTCTAGTTGTGGCAAGTGGGGGCCATCTCTTCATCGCGGTGCGCGGGCTTCTCACTATCACAGCCTCTCTTGTTGCGGAGCACAGGCTCCAGACGCGCAGGCTCAGTAATTGTGGCTTACGGGCCCAGTTGCTCCGTGGTATGTGGGATCTTCCCAGACCAGGGCTCGAACCCGTGTGCCCTGCATTGGCAGGCAGATTCTCAACCACTGCGCCACCAGGGAAGCCCTCACTAATTTTTTAAAAATGAAATTCATCTAAAACTTGCTTAATGTTATTAAATTAAGTATATAATTAGAACTCATTATATGCCATATTATTTAAAAATTAAGACTTTTTATTTCTGGAAAGAACATGCAGACATAAATACAAAAGGAGTGCTTTATTTTTTATTTTAGATTATTCTTCAAAAGACTATGTCCTTAATATCTGATGTCCCTTACTTCTTATTTTTTCCCAATTCAGGCTACAAAAAATTCCAACAAATAATATGAGAGCAATAATCACTATCTTGGCCAATGGATCAAGCTATTTAATACCTGGAGAAATGCCATAACACTTTCTATCTTGCATTACTGGAAAAAATTCTTCCAGCATATCAAATAATTGTTTGGAGCCATACTGTTTCAATCTCCCTTTTTGTATTATTAACATATCTTTAAAAGATTCAAAGAATCGAACTGCAAAAGAACTGAGACAGCAATGTTGGAGAAATATAAAATATATTCTAAGGATCAAGAGTTGATTTTACTGGCTGGAGGTTGGTTTGTTCGTTCTGCGGACCAGTCCCTTAATTAAAGAAAAAAGTTAATAACTATGAAGAATCTAAGGGGACTTCCCTGGTGGCGCAGTGGTTAGGAATCCGCCTGCCAGTTCAGGGGACACAGGTTCGATCCCTGGTCCAGGAAGATCCCACATGCCACAGAGCAACTAGGCCCATGTGCCACAACTACTGAGCCTGTGCTCTAGAGCCTGCGAGCCACCACTACTGAGCCCTCACGCCACAACTACTGAAGCCCGCATGCCTAGAGCCCATGCTCTGCAACAAGAGAAGCCACCGCAATGAGAAGCCCGCGTACCGCAACGAAGAGTAGCCCCTGCTCGCTCCAACCAGAGAAAGCCCACCCGCAGCACTGAAGACCCAATGCAGCCAAAAATAAATAAATAAATAAAATTAAAAAAAAAAAAAAGAATCTAAGGAATCAGCCTTCCTTGATATTTTTGAAGGGATTGAAGAAAGTACATTTTTTCCTCAAAAATATTTGGGGAATTTCAGTAAAATGCAATACCCCTCACTTATCTAATGGATCAGAATCTCTGGGAGTAAGGTGCAGAAACTGCACTTTACAGAAGCCCCAAGTAATTTTTCTGGCTTACTGTCATTTTAAGAACAAATGAATAATGAAACAGAAAAGGTTCATTGAAAAGGCTCCATGTAAGTGAACCTTGTCCAGATTTCAAGTTAAGAACGTGAAGTGAGGAGTGAGTGAAGTAGTTGTTCCAAGCCAAAGGGATGGCATGTGAGATAACTCAGTTTCCAGAGAAGTTTCAGCATCCTAGGCACTAGAAATAAACACACCTGTCCTGAATAAGCAGTAGGAGCACAAGCAGATGGAAACAACTGTCAACCAAAACTGCTATTAATTAGAAAAACACTAGGCTTGCATTGTTTAATTCTTATCCCACTTTCCAATATATATTTTTTTCATTACCCACTCTGGAAATATAAGCCTCCTAAGTACTATAATACTAATTGGCAGTGAAGAGGACCAAAACACCTTAAGCAAAGGGAGGTACTTTTGTTCTCAATCATAACAAGGATTTTTTTAAAAAGTAAAAAATTTAAAAAGTCATTTTGGTTTTTTGTACTGCATTATTACAACCAAACATTTATGAACACAGAACTTTCATGTACGGGAGTCTTTCTTTCAAAACAACTAACCAAAGACAATCATTCAAATTTTGGAAGTTTATTCAAACTTAAGAGTGGACACGTAAAAGAAGAAACTTAATTTTCCAAGATTAATTCTAATGTAACTGGTCAGTTTCCACATCTGTAAAATGACAGTTTGAGACTAGGTGATTTTTAAAGTCCTGTCTAGCTCAAATTCTAAAACTGTATGATATATAAATTCCTCAAACTTTGAATTAAATATACTAGGTTGTTCAAAAACTGTAATGTAAGCATATTCTGATAATTCAAATAACCCTGAAGTGTCAAAATATTGATAGCTGCATCCCATAAACAATCCAGCAGTACTGTTTTCAGACTTCCTGTTAGCATGTGTTCTGAATGAATGATGAGCAACAACTACTTTTTCTTTCTTGGACTGCTAATATTAATAGCTTGCAACATAGCTACTCAACGAGGAGTTACAAAAGGCTCTATCATTATGGAATCCGGAAAATCTCATAAAAATAAGAGAAACATCATTAGCTAACCAGTTAATATTATAAGTCAATGACAATCTTAAATTCTGAAGCATTTAGATTAAATAAACTTGAGATATTTATCTATTATGCAAAACAGGCAGCACTACTTTACAATCTGAATATTACTGTGTATCTCCTTAGGTTAAACAGGAAAAAAAAAAAAACTGTTGATGGTACTCTTCCCTCATAATTCTGCCATTCTTACTATACACATTACATACTTTCCATGTTCCTATAAGAGAGATGCACTGCACAGAAGTGTCCATGAGGACAAGGGTTTATCTATACTGAAATTAAGTCTGAGATAAGTAAGCTTACCATAATGGAGTTTTATACAAAATGTGTATTTCTCAGCGTGAGATGATTTTGTGCTGTAATGGAAAAAAAATCAAGGAAGTCTGATTCCTTAGATTCTTCATAGTTATTAACTTTATTCTTAAATTAAGAGACTGGTCTGCAGAATGAACAAACCTCCTTACAATTTAAAAGGCAGATAACTAACACAACATTGTAAACCAACTATACTTTTTAAAATAAGAATTTTAGAAAGACATAAAAAATCAGTCTAAGAATAAATTTTTCTTCTATATAAAAAAAGAATTAGCTTTTAAATCTAAGTAACATTTACAGACCATGAAAAACTGAAAAATGGGAGGGCAGAAGAAGTAGGCAAAATATAAAAGTTTACTGTTAAAAACTCATCCCCAGCTGTCAGGCTGATCTTGCTGTCATATTTACCATTTTTACAAACTCACTAGTCTGACCAAGAACCCTAACTTTAAGAATAACTTTAAAACCATTTGTAAAGCTAATTCAACAATAATACTGTAGCTCAAAGTGATAGTTCAGATCAGTGATCCAAAAGCTAATTAAACTGTGTCTATCAGCAAATTAGCAACCACACCCCTTAAAAAGAGCAGTCAGGCGGTGCTCCATTAACTTCCACAAAGCGTGGCTTTCATTTAAAATTCATTACTTCATTGCCTGAACAACCATGTTTGTTTCATAAACATTGCCTCGGGATAAAGCCAATGACTTTACCTACGCCTGAAACAGAAATCAGTCTGGGGAAAGGCACCATATAAAACGGGTGAATCTTAGTCACCCAACTATTAATTATAAGGACATTACATTACATTAAGTAATCATAATTACATTCTGTGCATCACAAGAATTAAAACCGCTTAGAAACTCAACCAAAGCCCGATGATAATGTATTACTCCACGAATAGTGTTTACTTTAGGTTCCAAGAAAGGTATTACTATTAAAATAGAGTTTGACGACTAAGTCTGAAGGTTTCCCCCATCGTTTCATTATTTTTTTTAAAGCTAGAAAGGGCCTGTTTGCGGGTACTGTGAAAACCTGTGGGAAGAGAGGTTTGGGAGGGGAACGGCCAAATTCAAATAACTGTAGACAGCAACAACGGCTCGGAGTCCTTTAACTCCTCTAGGCTGAGCCGGGCGAGGACAGGGACCCTTACCTGCCAGCGGCCATAGGTGAGGAGGATCATGGAGATGGGGATGGCAGTGCCGGACATGGCATGGGTGGAGGGCATGCTGTACTCTGAGTTGTAGAAAACCTCCAACTTGACCACGGGCGGCGAGGCGGGCCGCGGCCAGCGGATGATGTCCTTGGTGCACTGGCCCAGGTACATGGCCAGCACCCAGATGACCACGAGCCTCCGGCCCACTAGGGCGTCCAGGTTCCAGATCCAGAAGGGGAAGAACAGGATGTAAAAGAGTTCATTGCCCAGCTCCGTGCCGAAGCAGAACAGGTAGTAGAGAGGCATGTTGCTCACGTGGGCCAGCTGGCCCTCCTCGCCCGTCAGCGAGTTGCGGCGCAGGACCCCCGCGCGGCGCTGCGAGGCCGGGCCCAGCTCGGTCGCCCGCCCGTTCCGCACGCCGTTGGGGGCGCCGCCGCCGCCCGGCTTGGCTGGGCACTGATTGCGGTCGCTCTCGGGCGGCGGGGGGCCTCCGGACGCCCCCAGCTGCCGCTCTCGGCGCCTGGATTCTCCGGCGAGGGGCGCCTCCGCCTTCTCATCCTCCCTCGGGTCGGCGGCAGCTGTGGCGGTGCGGCTCACCGGCGCTTCCACCCCGCACAGCCGTTGGAAACGAGCCACTTTCTGCGGGTCCTGCAAACTGCCGACCAGCTGGACCAGCCGCTGCCTCAACGACATGATAACGGGACCGCGCGGTCCGCGGGCCGGAGTACGGCGGCGGGAGGGTGGACCGGCCGACGGTGCAGCCCCGATCTGTCTCCGCGCGCCTCGCGGGCAGCGCCTCCCTCCACCCGCTCGGGTCTGCCGGGTGACGGCGCCACAGGCCTCAGCGGCCGCCGCGCGCCCCCGCCCCGCGCGCCTCCGCCCCGCGCGCTCCTCCCTCGCCGAGCGCTCCTCCACCGCCCGCGGCCTCCACGCGCCGGCGCGCGCCGCGCCCCGCCCCGCCCCCATGGCCACTATGGAAGGGGGCCCGGCCGCTTGGGTCCGCCCCGAGCTCACACGGGCGGCGTCAGGGCGCCTGAGGCTCGGCGGGGCCGCGGCCTTGAGGTTCTTCTTATTAATACCCACCAGGCGTCGCGGCGCTCGGCGGGCGGGACTTTGCGCGTCCTCCTTCCCCAACTTCAGCCCTCGTTCCCCGCCAGCTGGGGTTGCTGGCTTCTCTCGGTCTAGCGTTGACTGGGAGAGGCCACGATCCCGGTGCCAGGTTCGGCGGTGCCAGTGGCCAAGCACCCGGACGACCTGCTGGCACAGAATCAAATGGTGAATGAAGGCTAAGTAACCACCATGCGCCCGGAATCGTTCGACTCAAGGAATAACAAGTAATTACGGAGCTGTCCCTGATGATTGGTGTCCTGAAAGCCACGTGCCAGTTGACTAGCGGTGACAAGAGTAGATATAGATCCCAGGACAATAGCGTGTCATTGATTGTCAAAAGTTCACAAATAGCCGAAGTAAAACCAATAAATCACTGAAGTAGTAATTAGTGAAAGGGTATTGTGCACACACCGAAAAACAGTTTGCAAACTGGAATCACCCAAACCAAAACATGGAGTGAGGCTCAGGGATATATTGTTATAAAGCAGCTTATATAGTGAGAAGGCAGTGACTGTTTCTTCTTCATAGTGATTGGTTAAAATAGTAGAATTTTCAGTGGTTACCTCATATCAACCTTGAGAAACGGTTCAAGTTTTGTTTATAATTTCCAAAGGCATAAGCAAGAAATGACTAAATTGGTTTTGTCTGCCCAGGGAATTTTCAAGACTGGCCTTTGTTTGGTTTTAAGAGATCACAGTTATTATTGACTTACATAGAGAATTTACTTTTAATAAATTCTAATAGCTAGCAGGTTTGCACAGATGATACGTAATTGGTGGCTGAATGCAGGGTGTAGATTTTTGAGTTTGATAAGGCTGGTTGAGAGACTTAACTTTCATGTTTCACAAGTTACAAACTTGACTTCTAGAAAGAATGGTTTTTTATCAGAAGGGCTCTGAACTCTAATTCCAGGAAGTTATTTCAGGTACGGTGAATGTCTATAATTTTAAAATTTGAACTTCTTCCAAGAAACAGGCTGGAAAATTCCCCTCCCTTATGTCATTAGAAATATTTTCTTCTTTCCCAGGGAGAATTATTCTCCTTCTCCCACTCCACTTGCCAGGCCGTGGCCATGGAAAGATGAATAAATCATCAACCGTGCGCTCAAGTTGCTCACAGTATAAATGGGAGACAGAGATAGATCCACCTCTGGAGTACAGAGCAGATGGTAAGTGCTAAAACTGAGTCATAAACAACATGCTCTGGAAAGAAGAGACAAGTTGACTAGGGACAGCAAGAAAGGTGTTAAGAGGTGATCCAATTGAGCTGGATCATAATTGAAGAGCAAGATGTGAATAAGTGGAGAAGTCCATCTGAGGAAGAGAGAAAATGAATAAAGACAGGGGATGGAAATGTGCAAAGATGTATTTGGTAAACAATTAATAGCTCATAGAATACAGAGTAGGAAGGGTAAGTGGCTGGAATGGGGTTAGAAACGGAAGATACGACCAGATTGTAAAGGCTGGGGATTTTATTTTGTAAGCAGTGGGGAGCCATCGAAGGCCTTTAAGCTAGGCAATGACACCAGCAGAACTGTGCTTTAGAAAGATGACTAGGAAGGAAATCAGCGATGAATTGCCAGAGGTTAGAGACCAAAGGCCAGGTAAATCATTAGAAGATGATTACAGTAATCAGGCGAGAGAGAATGAGTGCCTGAACTAGAATCGGGTTCTGGGAATTGGAAGGAAGGGATTTGAAAGGATTTCATTTGAATTCAGAGATCTGCAGGCAAATAATAGTCCACCCCTGATTGGAAATTATTGTGTCTAATATTGAGACATTTCTAATCTAGTGAGGAAGACAAAACATGAGAAAACATGCAAGTATATTCAAAGATGTAAAGCCAGGCATAATAAACAGTTCTAGGAAGTGCGATACAAGCAATCACTATGTGGAGTGAGAGGCAGAGAGGCGGCATTGGGTTAGCTGTGACTGGTTCTGTGAAACAGATGGTTAGCTGGCATATGAAGTCGAGGAGCAACTTTGTTCGTAGAAAGAAATGTCGAACAGTCTCAGTGAGGCACTTTACACATGCTTTTCTGTGAAAATAGTTTGTTTGTAGGGGAATTATTCAGATTTATCCAAGAAATTTTTATTCTGTGGATTAGTCTAAAGATAGCAGAAAAAGAGGAAAATATATAAAACAAAGTAGAAGGTGATCTTTACAGATGTTCCTCTATTTGCAGTGGGGGGTCCTGATAAACCCATCATAAATTGAAAATATCATAAGTCAAAAATGCATTTAATACATCTAACCTACCCATCATCTTAGCTTAGCCTAGCCTACCTTTAAACGTGCTCAGAACTCTTACATTAGCCTACAGTTGGCCAAAATCATCTAACACAAAGCCTATCTTATAATAAAGTGTTGAATATCTCATGTAATTTATTGTATACTGTAGTGAAAGTGAAAAACAGAATGGCTGTATGGATACAGAATGGTTATAAGTGTCTCAGCTGTTTACCCTTATGATCTAGTGGCTGACTGGGAGCTGCGGCCCCCTGCCCTGCCCAGCCTTTTGTACTGCATATCCCTAGCCCTGGAAAAGATCAAATTCAAATTTGAGATATGATGTCTACTGAATGTGTAATATTTTGCACCATCATAAAGTCAAAAAATCTTAAATCGAACCATCACATACTGGGGACTGTCTGTGTGTTCCATGGCTACATTATGACTCCTTCAGCACTGGCAGATTTTACCAGAATGCAATATTCCCTTTAAAGGCAATGGAGACAAAAATGATGGGGAAATGGGAATTTGGCCTATGACTGCACTAAAGAGGAAAAAGAATGCAAGTTGACCAAACTTAAAGAGGCTAACACTGTCCTGCTGGTGCAATAAATCTGTTAATGATAAGGACAAAGTCTTAGCTGTAAACCAAAACACCACAGTGGAAAGAATAGTAGTTTTGGTGGATTCTATTCACATTCACTCTGAACTTTTTATAATAGAATATCTTAAAACTTAACAGAAATTTAACTATATCAAAAGATTCAAATTTAAACATTCTGTGGCAAGCATTTTTATAATAAAGCATAAACATTTTTTAAAAGAAAAAAATATTGCTGCCAAGTAAGGATATGACTATATGGGTGTGATTCAGTGTCTTGCCTGCAAAGCCAAAAATGTCTTAATCCATGTCCCACAATTGACATGTTAAACAACTTTTGTTATATCCCTCTCTCTGTACTTAAGTTTAACTTTATGTAATATTGAAACATTCTTTTTTTTTAATTTAATTGTATTTATTTTTTTATACAGCAGGTCCTCATTAGTCATCAATTTTATACACATCAGTGTATACATGTCAATCCCAATTGCCCAATTCATCACACCACCACCACCACCCCCTGCCGCTTTCCCCCCTTGGTGTCCATACGTTTGTTCTCTACATCTGTGTCTCAATTTCTGCCCTGCAAACCGGTTCATCTGTACCATTTTTCTAGGTTCCACATATATGCATTAATATATGATATTTGTTTTTCTCTTTCTGACTTACTTCACTCTGTATGACAGTCTCTAGATCCATCCACGTCTCTACATATGACCCAATTTCATTCCTTTTTATGGCTGAGTAATATTCCATTGTATATATGTACCACCTCTTCTTTATCCATTCATCTGTCAATGGGCATTTAGGTTGCTTCCATGACCTGGCTATTGTAAATAGTGCTGCAATGAACATTGGGGTGCATGTGTCTTTTTGAATTATGGTTTTCTCTGGGTATATGCCCAGTAGTGGGATTGCTGGATCATATGGTAATTCTATTTTTAGTTTTTTAAGGAACCTCCATACTGTTCTCCATAGTGGCTGTATCAATTTACATTCCCACCAACAGTGCAAGAGGGTTCCCTTTTCTCCAAACTCTCTCCAGCATTTGTTGTTTGTAGATTTTCTGATGATGCCCATTCTAAGTGGTGTGAGGTGATACCTCACTGTCATTTTGATTTGCATTTCTCGAATAATTAGTGATGTTGAGCAGCTTTTCATGTGCTTCTTGGCCATCTGTATGTCTTCTTTGGAGAAATGTCTATTTAGGTCTTCTGCCCATTTTTGGATTGGGTTGTTTGTTTTTTTAATATTGAGCTGCGTGAGCTGTTTATATTTTTGGAGATTAATCCTTTGTCCGTTGATTCGTTTGCAAATATTTTCTCCCATTCTAAGGGTTGTCTTTTCGTCTTGTTTATGGTTTCCTTTGCTGTGCAAAAGCTTTGAAGTTTCATTAGGTCCCATTTGTTTATTTTGGTTTTTATTTCCATTACTCTAAGAGGTGAATCAAAAAAGATCTTGCTGTGATTTATGTCAAAGAGTGTTCTTCCTATGTTTTCCTCTAAGAGTTTTATAGTGTCAGGTCTTACATTTAGGTCTCTAATCCAGTTTGAGTTTATTTTTGTGTATGGTGTTAGGGAGTGTTCTAATTTCATTCTTTTACATGTAGCTGTCCAGTTTTCCCAGCACCACTTATTGAAGAGACTGTCTTTTCTCCATTGTATATCTTTGTCTCCTTTGTCATAGATTAGTTGACCATAGGTGCGTGGGTTTATCTCTGGGCTTTCTATCTTGTGCCATTGATCTATGTTTCTGTTTTTGTGCCAGTACCATATTGTCTCGATTACTGTAACTTTGTAGTATAGTCTGAAGTCAGGGAGTCTGATTCCTCCAGCTCCGTTTTTTCCCCTCAAGACTGCTTTGGCTATTCGGGATCTTTTGTGTCTCCATACAAATTTTAAGATTTTTTGTTCTAGTTCTGTAAAAAATGCCATTGGTAATTTGATAGGGATTGCATTGAATCTGTAGATTGCTTTGGGTAGTAGAGTCATTTTCACAATATTGATTCTTCCAATCCAAGAACATGGTATATCTCTCCATCTGTTGGTATCATCTTTAATTTCTTTCATCAGTGTCTTACAGTTTTCTGCATACAGGTCTTTTGTCTCCTTAGGTAGGTTTATTCCTAGATATTTTATTCTTTTTGTTGCAATGGTAAATGAGAGTATTTTCTTAATTTCACTTTCAGATTTTTCATCATTAGTGTATAGGAATGCAAGAGATTTCTGTGCATTAATTTTGTATCCTGCAACTTTACCATATTCATTGATTAGCTCTAGTAGTTTTCTGGTGGCATCTTTAGGATTCTCTGTGTATAGTATCATGTCATCTGCATACACTGACAGTTTTACTTCTTCTTTTCCAATTTGTATTCCTTTTATTTCTTTTTCTTCTCTGATTGCCATGGCTAGGACGTCCAAAACTACGTTGAATAATAGTGGTGAGAGTGGACGTCCTTCTCTTGTTCCTGATCTTAGAGGAAATGCTTTCAGTTTTTCACCATTGAGAATGATGTTGGCTGTGGGTTTTTCATATATGGCCTTTATTATATTGAGGTAGGTTCCCTCTATGCCCACTTTGTGGAGAGTTTTTATCATAAATGGGTGTTGAATTTTGTCAAAAGCTTTTTCTGCATCTATTGAGATGATCATATGGGCTTATCATATAGTTTTTATTCTTCACTTTTTTTAATATGGTGTGTCACATTGATTGATTTACGTATATTGAAGAATCCTTGCATCCCTGGGATAAATCCAACTTGATCATGGTGTATGATCCTTTTAATGTGTTGTTGGATTCTGTTTGCTAGTATTTTGTTGAGGATTTTTGCATCTATATTCATCAGTAATATTGGTCGGTAATTTTCTTTTATTGTAGTATGTTTGTCTGGTTTTGGTATCAGGGTGATGGTGACCTCATAGAATGAGTTTGGGAGTGTTCCTTCCTGTGCAATTTTTTGGAAGAGTTTGAGAAGGATGGGTGTTAGCTCTTCTCTAAATGTTTGATAGAATTCACCTGCGAAGCCATCTGGTCCTGGACTTTTGTTTGTTGGAAGATTTTTAATCACAGTTTCAATTTCATTACTTGTGATTGGTCTGTTCATATTTTCTATTTCTTCCTCGTTCCGTCTTGGAAGGTTATATGTTTCTAAGAATTTGTCCATTTCTTCCAAGTTGTCCATTTTATTGGCATAGAGTTGCTTGTAGTAGTCTCTTAGGATGGTTTGTATTTCTGCGGTGTCTGTTGTAACTTCTCCTTTTTCATTTCTAATTTTATTGATTTGAGTCCTCTCCCTCTTTTTCTTGATGAGTCTGGCTAATGGTTTATCAATTTTGTTTATCTTCTCAAAGAACCAGCTTTTAGTTTTATTGAAACTTGCTATTGTTTTCTTTTTTTCTATTTCATTTATCTCTGCTCTGATCTTTATGATTTCTTTCCTTCTGCTAACTTTGGTTTTGTTTGTTCTGCTTTCTCTAGTTCCTCTAGGTTTAAGGTTAGATGGTTTATTTGAGATTTTTCTTGTTTCTTGAGGTAAGCTTGTATAGCTATAAACTTCCCTCTTAGAACTGCTTTTGCTGCATCCCATAGGTTTTGGATCATCGTGTTTTCATTGTCATTTGTCTCTAGGTATTTTTTGATTTCCTCTTTGATTTCTTCAGTGATCTCTTGGTTGTTTAGTAACGTATTGTTTAGCCTCCATGTGTTTGTGTTATTCACGTGTTTTTCCCTGTAATTCATTTCTAATCTCATAGCATTGTGGTCAGAAAATGTGCTTGATATGATTTCAGTTTTCTTAAATTTACTGAGGCTTGATTTGTGACCCAAGATGTGATCTATCCTGGAGAATGTTCTGTGCGCACTTGAGAAGAAAGTGTAATCTGCTGTTTCTGGATGGAATGTCCTATAAATATCAATTAAATCTATCTGGTCTATTGTGTCATTTAAAGCTCTGTTTCCTTATTTATTTGCCTTTTGGATGATCTGTCCATTGGTGTAAGTGAGGTGTTGAAGTCCCCCACTATTATTGTGTTACTGTCAATTTCCTCTTTTATAGCTGTTAGCAGTTGCCTTATGTATTGAGGTGCTCCTATGTTAGGTGCATATATATTTATAATTGTTATATCTTCTTCTTGGATTGATCCCTTGATCATTATATAGTGTCCTTCCTTGTCTCTTGTAACATTCTTTATTTTAAAGTCTATTTTATCTGATATGAGTATTGGTACTCCAGCTTTCTTTTGATTTCCATTTGCATGGAATATCTTTTTCCATCCCTCACTTTGTCTCTATGTGTCCCTAGGTCTGAAGTGGGTCTCTTGTAGACAGCATACATGTGGGTCTTGTTTTTGTATCCATTCAGCAAACCTGTGTCTTTTGGTTGGAGCATTTAATCCATTCACGTTTAAGGTAATTATCGATATGTATGTTCCTATGACCATTTTCTTAATTGTTTTGGGTTTGTTTTTGTAGGTCCTTTTCTTCTCTTGTGTTTCCCACTTAGAGAAGTTCCTTTAGCATTTGTTGAAGAGCTGGTTTGGTGGTGCTGAATTCTCTTAGCTTTTGCTTGTCTGTAAAGCTTTTGATTTCTCCATCGAATCTGAATGAGATCCTTGCCAGGTAGAGTAATCTTGGGTGTAGCTTTTTCCCTTTCATCACTTTAAGTATATCATGCCACTCCCTTCTGGCTTGTAGAGTTTCTGCTGAGAAATCAGCTGTTAACCTTATGGGAGTTCCCTTGTATGTTATTTGTCATTTTTCCCTTGCTGCTTTCAATAATTTTTCTTTGTCTTTAATTTTTACCAGTTTGATTACTATGTGTCTTGGCATGTTTCTCCTTGGGTTTATCCTGTATGGGACTCTCTGCCCTTCCTGGACTTGGGTGGCTATTTCCTTTCCCATGTTAGGGAAGTTTTCGACTATAATCTCTTCAAATATTTTCTCTGGTCCTTTTTCTCTCTCTTCTCCTTCTGGGACCCCTATAATGCGAATGTTGTTGCGTTTAATGTTGTCCCAGAGGTCTCTTAGGCTGTCTTCATTTCTTTTCATTCTTTTTTCTTTATTCTCTTCTGCAGCAGTGAATTCCACCCTTCTGTCTTCCAGGTCACTTATCCATTCTTCTGCCTCAGTTATTCTGCTATTGATTCCTTCTAGTGTAGTTTTCATTTCAGTTATTGTATTGTTCATCACTATTTGTTTGTTCTTTAATTCTTCTAGGTCATTGTTAAACCTTTCTTGCATCTTCTCGATCTTTGCCTCCATTCTTTTTCCGAGGTCCTGGATCATCTTCACTATCATTATTCTGAATTCTTTTTCTGGAAGGTTGCCTATCTCCACTTTATTTAGTTGTTTATCTGGGGTTTTATCTTGTTCCTTCATCTGGTCCATAGCCTTCTGACTTTTCATCTTGTCTATCTTACTGCGAATGTGGTTTTTGTTCCACAGGCTGCAGGATTGTAGTTCTTTTTGCTTCTGCTGTCTGCCCTCTGATGGATGAGGCTATCTAAGGGGCTTGTGCAAGTTCCCTGATGGGAGGGACTGGTGGTGGGTAGAGCTGGCTGTTTCTCTGGTGGGAAGATCTCAGTAAAACTTTAATCCACTTGACTGCTGATGGGTGGGGCTGGGTTCCCTCCCTGTTGGTTGTTTGGCCTGAGGCGACCCAACACTGGAGCCTACCTGGGCTCTTTGGTGGGGCTAATGGTGGACTCAGGGAGGGCTCACGCCAAGGAATACTTCCCAGAACTTCTGCTGCCAGTGTCCGTGTCCACACGGTGAGCCACAGCCATCCCCCGCCTCTGCAGGAGACCCTCCAACACTAGCAGGTAGGTCTGGTTCAGTCTCCCCTGGGGTCACTGCTCCTTCCCCTGAGTCCCGATGCACACACTACTTTGTGTGTGCCCTTCAAGAGTGCAGTCTCTGTTTCCCCCAGTCCTGTCGAAGTCCTGCAATCAAATCCCACTAGCCTTCAAAGTCTGATTCTCTAGGAATTCCTCCTCCTGTTGCCGGACCCCCAGTTTGGGAAGACTGAAGTGGGGCTCAGAACCTTCACTCGAGTGGGTGGACTTCTGTGGTATAAGTGTTCTCCAGTTTGTGAGTCACCCACCCAGCAGTTATGGGATTTGATTTTACTCTGATTGCGCCCCTCCTACCGTCTCATTGTGGCTTCTCCTTTGTCTTTGGATGTGGGGTATCTTTTTTGGTGAGTTCCAGTGTCTTCCTGTCGATGATTTTCCAGCAGCTAGTTGTGATTCTGGTGTTCTCGCAAGAGGGAGTGAGAGCACGTCCTTCTACTCCGCCATCTTGGTTCCTCCTCTGAAACATTCTTAAGACTCATGTTCTATAAAGGTAAATGTTGCTGTCATTTCTAATGGAAGTTTCCTAAAAGTAGTGGGAAAACACAATAGACAGTCTTAGCCTTGGTCATTTTACCTTCAACAGGTAATTTATCATATTGAGTTGCAATAAATCATTGATTCAGCTACTTTTACAATGAGTTCAAAGAACTTTATCATTAGAAATGCACCTTCTAAGTAATTTATGTTCAAAACTATGTTATACTGTATTGTATATTTGAAAGTTGCTAAAAGAGTAGATCTTAAAAGTTCTCATCACAAGAAAAAAAATTGTAACTATGTGAAGTGATGGATGTTAACTAAAATTGTGGTAACGATTTTGCAATATATACATATATCAAATCATTATGTTGTACACCTTAAACTAATACAATGTTCAATGTGAATTATATCTCCATAAAACCCCCTGGGGGTGGGGGAAACTATGTTACTTAATAAGAAAATGATAATATTCATTTTAAACTGAATATTCATTATAATTAATTTATTTTCTTTTGTCTACTAGGAACCCAAATTAATTTCGTTCTTTTTTTTTGTTTAGAATTTTTTTTTAATCTTTATTGAAGTATAGTTGATTTACAATGTTGTGTTAGTTTCAGGTGTACAGCAAAGTGATTCAGTTTATATATATATATATATATATAACTGATTTCATATATATATATAATTTACATATATATGTGTGTGTGTGTCTATATATATGTTCTTTTTCAGATTCTTTTCCATTATAGGTTATTACAAGATAGTGAGTCTAGTTCCCTGTGCTATACAGTAGGTCCTTGTTGTTTATTTCATATATAGTAGTGTGTATATGTTAATCCCAAACTCCTAATTTATCCCTCCCCCTGCCCTTACCCCTTTTGTAACCATAAGTTTGTTTTCTATGTCTGTGAGCCTGTTTCTGTTTCAACTTAATTTCTTATTCGTTAAACTACAAAATTTATATGTTGCAAACTATTTACCGTAAATTATTACTATTACTGGAATATTTTTGACATGTAGATGTCATTACATAGCACTTATGGCATCAATAAGTGGTCATTATGAATATTTTTGAAAGATTAAACCCATGTTTATTAACTTCTTTACATATAACCTAATGGTTTTATCCTGCATCTTTGATTAGTTTTATATTTCTCAAAAATAGGATTTCCTTTGAATTCTCAAAAAGATACCTATCATACCACAAAGGTAAAGAAAATGTATGACAAATATAGATAAAATTTTATAAGTAACAGTTGAAATTTTTATCCTCTACATTTTCTATGCCACAACCTTTCAATCACTTTCTCCCAAAGAAAGATTCTATGGGAAAAAAACCTTATAGAAAAATGGTCTGAGTATATCTCAGTCAACAAAATAAATGGCCTCTCACCCACTTTGTTTCTGGTGCACATAGGCTGAGATCACCATGGAATTATTTTCCTTACCATGCAGACCATTTACACTCAGGTTTATTTTAACTCAACTCTGTAGTAGTTTTTTTAAATCATTTTTTTCTCCCTAATATTTTTCTTGTTTGTTTGTTAACATCTCTCTTTGCAGCTGTACTTTTCTTATTCTCAAAACCTGATTCCTGGCTCACCCCCACCCCACCTCCACCTTCCCAGAAATGATTGGAAATACAGGTGTACAACCAACTCAGAGGTTTTTTTTTTTAAGTTCAGTACATGAAACCTCCAACCACATCTGGCCATTCACCATTCCAGACATTTTGGTAGGTGTTAATTTGCCCCTAATATTTTGATGTTTGAAATGTATTAAATTCTCCAATAAATATCCAATGGAATATTCCGGTTAAATTTCTAAAGAAGGTAAACTTTTTAATAAACTTTTGCTCATGGTGACAATATTTATTAAATGTGTTTGTTATATTTTTGAAAGTACAGTAGAAAGAACAACCTGGGTATTTTTGCATTTTTTTATTGTGATCAATAATACACAACAAAATTTACTCTCTTAACCTTTTTTTAACAACCTATCTTTTTTGTGTGTGGTTATTTGAGGACTTTGAAGACTTTTAAGATCAGGATTAGAGGTGGACTTATAGAATTGAAGAGCTGGAAGGGGTGCCTCCATTCCAGTCAGGCTTGTCTTTCATTCATAGACCACCTACATCACTAACTCAGAGCCTCCTTTGCCTACCTGGAACACTGGCTTTCTTTCCTTCTACCTACCAATATCATGCCCCATATTCAAGGTTCATGTGAGAGAAAGTGAAACTGCCACAGATAGCAGCAGAAACAAAAGGTTTCAAAGACTCCTGCCAAGGTTTGAGCCCCTCATCCCAGTTGTTCCTCAGGCTACCTTTGCTGCCCTGCCTTTCTTCATGCTTGACTGTTCAGTTCTTCCTTGGATTGCATGAGCCAATAAATTCACCTTTCTATTTAAATTTGTTTGAGGTAGGTTTTCCAATTTTCAAATCAAATATAATCAGGCAGGTAGTTAGAGGCAGAGTTAGAAGTCAGATCTGATTGCTAATCTACAGCTTTGCTGACAATTTTTTGTTGCTGCAGAACCTCTTGCTGTCCCCCAGAGGCAAGGCCCTGTGCTGAGCTTCTAATTCCTTTTTATTTCCTGTAACAAAATGCTGGGAGCCAAATTGACACTGAATAAAGAGTTAATGAGTTACTATAAACGTATGCAGTTATGCAAAGAACACTATCTTGATTCGGAAGAGCTAGATTTGGGGCTTGGATCTGCCACTGACTTCCTCTAAGATTCTAAGATCCTAGGCAAATAAATCACTTACAACCTCAGAGGTACAAATCCTCATTGCAAAGTGGAGAGAACAAGAGCCTTATAGGATTATGGAAAGGCTAAAATGACATTATATAGGTAAGAAATTTTTTAACTCTAAAGTGAGTTAATCACAGAATATACCTTGGAAATTTTATTTAAAGAACTGAATCTGGTATATTATCATTTTAACATCACTGTACAAATATCCATCATTATCTCAAACTCAGCATATTCAGTTAGAATCATTGTCTTCTTCATACCTCTGGCTCCATTCACCACCCCCTCAAATCTCTTCGCTGCTTTAAAAACTGCTTTTTGAAAGGCAAACTGGATCACAGTTCTATCCTGCTTAAAATCCTTCCGTGTTTCCCCATGGCCTTCAGGATAAAATTCAAATTTTACTTTGGCATTCCCGAAGGGCTAAAGTTAGATCTCTCAGGATGCAAGAGGAAAAACAGGTGATTGAGGTCTAGTCTATCCAGAGCTTTGGTTTTACAGAGGCTGTTTGGCTACTACCAGACTTTTTGTTGTCTTCTCCTCTCCCCCCATGAGGTATGCAAGCTAAGGGGACGTTAACAGGCAGAGTGAGGGAAGCCAGGTGCTCTTCAGGCCTCATATACAAGGTCGTCGTCATCCTGCTCCTGCCTCTCCCTCTTACCACTGCCCTGACACCCTCACTCTATATTTAGTTATTCTGAAATGAATTGCTCTGAATATTTCATTCTCCCTTGTGCCTCCGTGTCAGTGCTCTGTGTCCGTTCTCTGTGTCAGTTTATGTTATTTCTGTCTTGAACTCACTTCCTTCCATCTCTCACCTGGCTGAGTCCTTCAAGACTGTTTCCTACACGAGAACATGAATTAGTTGAAGACAGGAATAATATCCTTGATTTCTATATACCTAGCACCTAAATGTTGTCAACCAAAATATATGTGTGTGTGTGTGTGTGTGTGTGTGTGTGTCTGTATGTATAATAAAATATAGAAGGCTGCAAATAAGAAAAAGGTGTATTGGGGGCCTTAAGAATTGCAATTCAGAAGATACAGATTCGGGTAAAACCAAAAGAGTGTTTTGGGGAAGGGAAGGAGTCAGGAGCTTATAAAGGCAAAAGCCATGAGGCTGTACTCTGACATAAGAAAGGAAATATTTGTCCTCAAGGGGTAGGCTGTCCCAACTTTTTTTAAGGTTAGGGTCCAACAATTACTTTGAGCTTCTGGGCAGATTTTCTAGATGCCTTTGTCAGCACAATAAGTGGTCAAAAGGTCAGATTCCATCCAGGCAGAGACATGCATAAGTCACATTTCCTCAGTGGTCTCCTGGCTCCATTTTAGAGAGCTCTCCTAGCAATACCAACTCTATTTTGATTTTCCTTCCACAGTGTTTACTGAATAACTGAATGAATATATATGAGTGAATGAGCTTTAGAAATCCATTCCTACAGAACTCTCCTAGAAAGATCCTGAAGCCTAAAGAGGTTGTTAAAACATATATGAACTTGATTATTTGGCTTTCGCTCATTCCCAGCACAGCTGTAGGTTGTAAGAGGTCATTCCCTTGTCTGTTCCTATACAAATCTTTGAGAGACCTGATGATGCTTAGAGATGACACAGGTCTGTTCAAACCAGTGTGTCCAGTAACTATTTGGTAACAAATTCCTTGGAATTATTTGACTTAAATGATCACGAGAGGGAACAGTAAAGTGAAGCTTTTCCTTTTTGGATACCCAATTTTGATATTAAAGTTAATATTTATTGGATCTTGTTATATGATGTGTACTATTTGATATGCTTTACAAATAGTAACTAATTTAATCGTCACAACAACCCTGTAAGGTAAATCTTTCTATCTTCATTCTACACATGAAAAATTGAGGCATAGAAACATTAAAGAATATGCCTGAGGTCACAGAGTTGGTAAGTAGTAGAGCCTGCTTTGAACACCTGAAACCAGAGCCCGCAGTCTTAACACATTATCTATATTGCCTCCCAGGAGGTCGTAAAACAACCAGTTCAATCTTTGCTATTCTCTTATTACCATTATTAGTCAGGAAATTCCATCTTCTGCCTTATTGTAAACAACATTCAATTGACTTCTGAGTCCTGAACTCTCATATTTTATCGCCATTCATTTTAATTACAAGAGCAAATATTGTTTACCAAATGCAAGGCATTAGAGTAAGGGCTAAAGAAGATACACAGAGGAATGGGCACAGTCATGCCCTCAAGAAGTTTATAATCTGGAAGGAGAGAGAAAAGATGTAAAGTTACTGTAATAAAAGATGACTGTTAAATACTTTAATGCAGGTACAGACACAGTGTCAGAGGAATAATAGTGGAAGAGATTAATTCCCAAACAGGGAAAGAATAGCATGTGTGTTGGATAGAAATTCAGAGGGGGGAATTTTGGAGGGAAAACATTCAAGGCGCAGGAGATAAAATGGGCAAACACAACAAGACTGGAAATATCAAGAAAGGTTTTGCAAACAGCTGAAAGCTTTCAACGGGAGGAAGAAGAGATGAAGTTAGACCTCTTGGAAAGATGTAAAAGCTTCACTAAGGAATTTGGACTTTATTCTTAGGCAACAGAGAGCCAAAAAAGAGCCAAAAGAGTGCAAAGAATGCTGAGGCTGGAGTAGTGATCTTGAGGGAGATTAATTTGCTAGCCATGTGAGAAATCAAATAAAATTGGAGGCTAAGGATACCAGTTAATAATGGGCAAGGATGAAGTTAATAAGGGCCTGAATGAGAGCAGTATCTGTGGAAGGAAGATGGCAGATGTAAGATATTCAGAAAATATGTCTACTTAGGATGAAATAGTATGAAATCAGTTTAATAAATGTCATATTCAAGGACAGACTATGTCAAATCTGAAAGCATTGTTCAGGGGAAGTGGGGGGACTGTTGCAATAAGGGGGAACCTGTGACCAGAAGACATGCAAGTATCTCAGCAGTTGTGCAAAAAGGGGTTTTCGTTTATAGAGAGGAGTGAACAAGGCTAGAAAGGACCAGGTGAGGGGATGTGGGATGCAAGGGTGGTGTGATGGGAGAGTAAATCAGGCATGTTTTACCCCAAGGCCAGCCTCTTCTCAGAGAGCTGCCCTTAAGGAGGGGCTGTATGCTGCCTCAGGCTCAGGGTGGGTCCGAGTTCAGGGTCCTGGGGGAAGGAAAGAAGCTTAACCAAAGTTTGGTTAATGTCATTTTGTCCTGTTGATCAGTGGGGCCAAAACAGTTCAGCTAGTCATTTATGAGGCAAAGAAAGGGGATTTAGAGGGTCTGTGTGTGCCACTGTCATAGACAAACGAGGCAAGCATCTTATCCAAGTCCTATGGGGAAGAAGGGTGAGCGAACTGCTTAACCTTCAGATAAAGGTCAACGTTGTCAAATAAAATAAGAAGACATTACTTTATACTCAGATTCCTGTTGAGGAGCAAAAGTGTTAGTATTCTTTGGATGTCAAGTTCAAACCTGTTTGAGTTTCATTTCAACACCTAGGCATACTCATTCATTCTAACACACCCACATCTAGTAACAGGACAAAGACTCCAGTATTATAAAATTTATCTGGAGCTTAATCATTCCACTGTTTTCAAACTTGTTCTTATTACAGTTTAGTGCTAGTCACTAAGAACAGAAATGGTTGCCAGATACTAAAATTATTGTTGAAAGGTAAAGTCCAAACGTTGGATCCTAGGCTTCAAACCTGTAATTTGAACACTGTAGTTTTAATTGTTGCTAGTTCAGGATAACTAGGCGAGTTGACATGAAGCAACCTTAGATTATCTCAATGTGAGGCTAGAAAAAGCTGACATTTCAACCATCCAGTCAAGAGGCAGACATCACAGCCGTTGACAAAGACTCCCCTTGACCAAGCCTAAATCAGCCTTGGGCTCAGTCCTTGGCCGCTTAGTCTAGTTTTAGCAAGAATCCTGCTGAGTGGGTTTAGTGAAAATCCCCCACCTTTGGTATCTGATCACCTTTAATATCAGATCAAATTCCTCATACTGCACTCTCGATATCTTATTACCGTGGGCCAGCCTTCAGCAAGAATCTCCCTTACCCCTGATGTTTTCTCTTAGTAATATTCTATTCACTGACCTCCACCCTGCTCCTTGGCTGTAAATCCCCACTTGTCCTTAAGGTATTCAGAGTTGAGCCCACACAACCTGCCCTACTGCAAAATCCTTGCTGCAGTAGTTTGTCTTGAATGAAATCTTCCTTACTCTCTTTAAAAATGTCATGAACATTTTTTTTTGACAAGGTCAAGTTCGCATATATATCCAGAAGTAGGCTATCACTTCAGAAGCAGGTCCCTATTACTTTATTCTTTTTCATATTGTTTTGATTGTCTGGTGCACAAAATTATTTTGTTTCATGTATAAATTATGAGTATATAAATCCATGTCACTCCCCCTACTGTCTGAGGAGAACAAAACAATCTTTTGACTTCATAATTTCCATTTTTAAAATCTTTTTATATTAACTCTGCAACTAAATTTAGCCGCTTTAGATTTTCAAAAATAGGTATTTTCATCCAAAAATATACTCAACTGAAAAAGAATTTAAATGGAATACTCTTATACATTGAGTTATCAAGAATACCAGAATATCGAAAGAATAATGATGCTTCATTATTTCAGTTGACCCTAACAGTGATACTATAATAAATTATTATCACCAGTCTATAGTTGAGACAACTTAGAATGTGGCAGAGCTGGAATGAGAATTAAGTCTGCTGGGTATTGGTGGAATACTGTCTTCTTTTTACTACACTGCCCTATACAATACATAGCCAGAGAAATATTCTATGTAGGAGTGAAAGAAGATTAAATTAAAAGGAATGATAGTGTAGATGAAAGCATTTAGTTTGAATATATCTGTCTTACCTGCATTCTTTAACTGGTTCACCTTCAACATAATTCAGAAATCGCCATTTACAGAGGAATAATATTTGTATCTACAGATGTATATATTTCTCTTCTATGGATAAATGGCACTCCTGAACAGTTTTTAAGTATATTAATGGAAATGATTGAATGAATGTTTGAGGCTATATGCTATAACTTAATTTATTAAATATATATATTATTTGGGGGATTCCAGAGCTGATATAGTTTCTAGATGTACCATTGCATAGGGTAATATTTAATCAGACTAACATGGCCTTGATAACCAAAACCAGAAAAGGACAAAACAAGAAAGGAAAATTGCTGGCTACTTGCACTCATGAAATAAGATGTGGATATTCTAAACAAAATATTAGCAAATCAAATCAAACAATGCATTAAAAATGCTAGCATATCGGATTTATCCTGGGAACACAAGGTTGGTTTAATAGTAGACAATTGATTAATGTAATTTACCACATTAACAGATCTAAGGAGAAAAACATATGATCTTCTCAGTAGATGAAGGAAAAACATTAAATAAAATTCAACATCCATTCACAACAAAATCTTTTTTTTTAATTAGGACTATAATGGAACTTACTTAACTTGATAAAAGTTATCTGCAAAAAACCTATACCAAATATTTTATTTAATAGTAAAATACTAAACATGTCTTTAAGATCAGGAGCAAGTAAAAGATATCCATTATTACCACTTCTCTTCTTGTATTGGAAATCTTAGTTGCTTCAATAAGACAAAGATAGGGATGGAAGAAACAAAACTGTCATTATTTGTAGATGATAAAATTTAAAAATCTAGAAATTAATTATTAAAATCGATAAGAGAAACCGGCAAGAATGTATAAAAACCAATATACAGGGACTTCCCTGGTGGTCCAGTGGCTAAGACTCCGTGCTCCCAATGCAGGGGGCCCGGGTTCAATCCCTGGTCAGGGAACTAGATCCCAGAGGCCACAACTAAGTGTTTGCATGCCGCAACTAAAGATCCTAAATGCTGCAACAAAGATCCCACGTGCCGCAACTAAGACCCAGCACAGCCAAATAAATACATAAATAAATATTTTTTAAAAATCAATATGCAAAAGTCAACTGCAATTCAACAGTAAAACATCAACAGCAAATGTCAATTAGAAGATGTAATTTTTATTTTTTTATGATTTTTTAAAATTAATTAATTAATTTATTTATTAATTTTTGGCTGTGTTCGGTCTTTGTTGCTGCACACAGGCTTTCTGTGTTGCAACGATTGGAAGCTACTCTTCATTGCGGTGCGCGGGCTTCTCATTGCGGTGGCTTCTCTTGTTGTGGAGCATGGGCTCTAGGCATGCTGGCTACAGTAGTTAGAGTGCGTGGGCTCAGTAGTTGTGGCTCGCAGGCTCTAGAGCACAAGCTCAGTAGTTGTGGTGCATGGGCTTAGTTGTTCCGAGGCATGTGGGATCTTCCCAGACCAGGGCTTGAACCCATGTTCCCTGCATTGGCAGGCGGATTCTTAACCACTGCGCCACCAGGGAAGTCCAGAAGATGTAATTTTTTAAAAAGATGCTATTTTCTTTTCTTTTTTTTTTTATAAATTTATTTATTTATTTTTATTTTTGGCTGCATTGGGTCTTTGTTGCTGCACGCGGGCTTTCTCTAGTTGTGGCACGTGGGTGCTACTCTTCATTGCAGTGTGCAGGCTTCTCATTGTGGTGGCTTCTCTTGTTGCGGAGCATGGGCTCTAGGCACACAGGCTTCAGTAGTTGTGGCACACAGGCTTCAGTAGTTGTGACTCACGGGCTCTAGAGCGCAGGTGCAGTAGTTGTGGTGCACGGGCTTAGTTGCTCCGCGGCATGTGGGATCTTCCTGGCCCAGGGCTCGAACCCATGTCCCCTGCATTGGCAGGCGGATTCTTAACCACTGTGCCACCAGGGAAGCCCCAAAGATGCTATTTTCAATGGCAACAGAAAAACCAAAAGTACTCAGGAATAAATTTAATAAAATAGATATCGCTTTTTGATGGAAATGATAAAATATTATGAAAATACAATATAATACATTAAAATCCTAAGTACATAAATATATCAGGTTATTAGATAAGACTCTATTTGATAGTTTTAGTTCTCCCTAAATTTAACTACAGATTCAATTAAGTTATAATTTAAAACTAGACAGATTTTTACATTTTTAGTGGAACCTGATAGCTAATTCTAAAATTCATATGCGAGAAAAAGGACTAAGGTTAACCAAGAAGAAGAACTCCTAAAGAAGGAGAACAGGGTGAGAGGACTTGATCTACCAGATAACAAGACATTAAAGAACTATAGTAAGGAAAGCAAAGTGTAATTGACATGGACTTGTATGCAAAGACCAACAGAGCATAACAAAGACCAAACAAACAAGCAGAACAACCTACCAGCATAATGGCCATTGCAGATCATGGAGGAAAGAGTGAGCATTCAATAAACAATGCCGAGGCCATTATGGATCCCTATGGGAAAGCAACAGATCATTCCTCATACAATATACAAAAGAAAATTCCAGGTGGATTGAGATGTAAATGTGAAAGGCAAAACTTCAAACCTCTTAAATGATATGTAGGAAGGTATCTTTATTACATTAGGAGTAGAGAAACGTTTCTTAAATTGAGCACAAAACCCACAAACCATGAAAGAAAATATGGATGAATTCAATACACTTAAATTAAGAACTTCTATTTATCAAGACACCAAAAGAGTAATAAACTGAGAAGATACTGTGACACATAAAACTAACAAAAGATTAGCATCCAGAATAATTCTAAGACTGTTAGTTAATAAGAATAAGACAAACTAATACAAAAAATTACATGCAAGACACAGGCATTTCACCAAAGAAGAAATCAAATGGTTCATAACCATATAAAAATATGCTCAACCTCTTTAGTAATCAGTAAAATGAAAATTTAAACCAAACAGAGATACTATTTCATGACAACCAGACTGGCAAAAATTTAAAGTGCATTAATACAAGATATTGGTAAGAATATGTGGAGTAATCAGAACTCTGATACATTGCTGGTAGAAGCTGAAATTGCTACAACCACTTCGGAAAATAATTTGGCATTTCCTGGAAAAAAAGAACACAAGCATACCCAACATCCCACTGTTTCCACTCCTAGGTACACTTTAAGGCATCTCTTGCACATGTGCCTTAGGAACATGTAAGAATGTTCATAGAAGCAATGTTTGTGATAGCAAAAAATGGGAAACCCAAATGTCCTCCAACAGAAGAGTAGACAAATAAGTTGTTGTAGGTTCCCACAATGGAATACTCTACACAGCAGTGAAAATAAATTAACTTTTTTTCTACTGTCAATGAAAATTCAATTAACTATCAAGTTAAGAAGAAAAAAGGGAATTTTATTTGAGCCAAACTGAGGATTATAACCCCGGAAGTAGATTCTCAGAAAGTTCTGAGATCTGTTCCACCTGTTATAAGTTGAAGGAATAGTCATATACATTTTTGAAACAAAGGATTATACATCAAAATGATATACAAAATTCGCCAAAGATACATAGTCCAGGTAAACACATACAGCGACCATGACCCCCTACAGAGATGGGAAAGAACACTATTTTTATTTTTTTAATAAACTCAGGTACAGATCTTATTTGGATTGTGCTAATTTTATTTTTTTTACTTATTTATTTTTTAATTGAGTAATTATTTGGCTTCATGGGGTCTTAGTTACAGCACATGGGATCTTAGTTACAGCACATGGGATCTTCTTTGAGGCATTCGGGGTCTTTCATTGCAGCGTGTGGGCTTCTCTCTAGTTGTGGCTCGTGGGCTCCAGAGCACGGGTGCTCAGTAGTTGCAGCACAGGGGGTCTTAGTTCCCGGACTGGGGATGAAACCTGTGTCCCCTGCATTGGAAGGAGGATTCTAAACCACTGGGCCAGCAGGGAAGTCCTAAGAACACTATTTTTTTTTTTAATAGTTGAAGAGTTTTATTTTATTTTATTTTTTAATTTTATTGGAATATAGTTGACTTGCAATGTTGTGTTGGTTTCAGGTGTACAGCAAAGTTATTCAGTTTTACATATACATATTCATTCTCTTTCAGATTCTTTTCCCATATTGGTTATTACAGAATACTGAATAGAGTTCCCTGTGCTGTACAGGAGGTCTTGCTGGTTATCTATTTTATATATAGTAGTGTGTGTATGTTAATCCCAAGCTCCTAATCTATCCCTCCCACCACAAGTTTCCCCTTTGGTAACCATAAATTTGTTTTTAAAATCTGTGTCTGTTTCTGTTTTGTAAATAAATTCATTTGTATCATTTTTTAAAAATTAGATTCCACATATAAGTGATAGCATATGATATTTGTCTTTCTCTGACTTACTTCACTTTGTATGATAATCTCTAGGTCCATCCATGTTGCTGCAAATGGCATTATTTCATTCATTTTTATCGCTGAATAATATTCCATTGTATATATATACCACATTTTTTTTGGCAAATGTTTTCAGGCATTTAAAAAATATTTTTTAAACATCTTTATTGGAGTATAATTGCTTTACAATGTTGTGTTACTTTCTGCTGTAAAACAAAGTGAATCAGCTATATGTATACATATATCCCCATATCCCCTCCCTCTTGTGGCTCCCTCCCACCCTCCCTATCCCACCCCTCTAGGTGGTCACAAAGCACCGAGCTGATCTCCCTGTGCTATGCAGCTGCTTCCCACTAGCTATCTATTTTACATTTGGTAGAGTATATATGTCAATGCTACTCTCTCACTTCGTCCCAGCTTACCCTTCCCCACCCCTTGTCCTCGAGTCCATTCTCTACGTCTGTGTCATTATTCCTGTCCTGCCCCTAGGTTCATTAGAACCATTTTTTTTTATTCCATATATATATGTGTTAGCATACTGTATTTGTTTTTCTCTTTCTGACTTACTTCACTCTGTATGACAGACTTGACGTCCATCCACCTCACTGCAAATAACTCAAATTCATTCCTTTTTATGGCTGAGTAATATTCCATTGTATAAATGTGCCACATCTTCTTTATCCATTCATCTATTGATGGACACTTAGGTTGCTTCCGTATCTTGGTTACTGTAAACAGCACAGCAATGAACACTGAGGAGCATGTATCCTTTCGAACCACGTTTTTCTCTGGATATGTGCCCAGGAGTGGGATTGTTGGGTCATATGGTAGTTCTATTTTTAGTTTATTAAGGAACCTCCATACTGTTCTCCATAGTGGCTGTATCAATTTACATTCCCACCAATAGTGCAAGAAGGTTCCCTTTTCTCCACACCCTCTTCAGTATTTATTGTTTGTAGATTTTTTGATGATAGCCATTCTGACTGGTGTGAGGTGATACCTCATTGTGGTTTTGATTTGCATTTCTCTGATGATTAGTGATGTTGATCATCCTTTCATGTGTTTGTTGACAATCTGTATATCTTCTTTGGAGAAATGTCTATTTAGGTCTTCAGCCCATTTTTGGATTGGGTTGTTTGTTTTTTTGATATTGAGCTGCATGAGCTGCTTGTATATTTTGGAGATTAATCCTTTGTCAGTTGCTTCATTTGCAAATATTTTCTCCCATTCTGAGGGTTGTGTTTTCATCTTGATTATGGTTTCCTTTGCTGTGCAAAAGCTTTTAAGTTTCATTAGGTCCCATTTGTTTATTTTTGTTTTTATTTCCATTTCTCTAGGAGGTGGGTCAAGAAGGATCTTGCTGTGATGTTTGTCATAGAGTGTTCTGCCTATGTTTTCCTCTAAGAGTTTTATAGTGTCTGGCCTTACATTTAGGCCTTTAATCCATTTTGAGTTTATTTTTGTGTATGGTGTTAGGAAGTGTTCTAATTTCATTCTTTTACATGTAGCTGTCCAGTTTTCCCAGCACCACTTATTGAAGAGGCTGTCTTTTCTCCATTGTATATTCTTGCCTCCTTTATCAAGGATAAGGTGACCATATGTGTGTGGGTTTATCTCTGGGCTTTCTATCCTGTTCCATTGATCTATATTTCTATTTTTGTGCCAGTACCATACTGTCTTGATTACTGTAGCTTTGTAGTATAGTCAGGAAGCCAGGGAGCCTGATTCCTCCAGCTCCATTTTTCTTTCTCAAGATTGCTTTGGCTATTTGGGATCTTTTGTGTTTCCATAGAAATTGTGAAATTTTTTGTTCTAGTTCTGTGAAAAATGCCATTGGTAGTTTGATAGGGATTTCATTGAATCTGTAGATTGCTTTGGATAGGATAGTCATTTTCACCATGTTGATTCTTCCAATCCAAGAACATGGTATATCTCTCCATCTGTTTGTATCATCTTTAATTTCTTTCATCAGTGTCTTATAGTTTTCTGCATACAGGTCTTTTCTCTCCTTAGGTAGGTTTATTCCTAGGTATTTTATTCTTTTTGTTGCATTGGTAAATGGGAGTGCTTCCTTAATTTCTCTTTCAGATTTTTCACCATTAGTGTATAGGAATGCAAAAGATTTCTGTGCATTAATTTTGTATCCTGCTACTTTACCAAATTCATTGATGAGCTCTAGTAGTTTTCTGGTAGCATCTTTAGGATGCTCTATGTATAGTATCATGTCATCTACAAACAGTGACAGTTTTACTTCTTTTCCGATTTGGATTCCTTTCATTTCTTTTTCTTCTCTGATTGCCATGGCTAAAACTTCCAAAACTATGTTGAATAATAGTGGTGAGAGTGGGCAACCTTGTCTTGTTCCTGACCTTAGAAGAAATCGTTTCAGTTTTTCACCATTGAGAATGATGTTGGCTGTGGGTTTTTCATATATGGCCTTTATTATGTTGAGGTAGGTTCCCTCTATGCCCACTTTCTGGAGAGTTTTTATCATAAATGGGTGTTGAATTTTGTCAAAAGATTTTTCTGCATCTATTGAGCTTATCATATAGTTTTTATCCTTCAATTTGTTAATATGGTGTATCACATTCATTGATTTGTGTATATTGAAGAATCCTTGCATTCCTGGGATAAACCCCACTTGATCATGGTGTATGATCCTTTTAATGTGTTGTTAGATTCTGTTTGCTAGTATCTTGTTGAGGATTTTTGCATCTATGTTCATCAGTGATGTTGGCCTGTAGTTTTCTTTTTCTGTGACATCTTTGTCTGGTTTTGTTATCAGGGTGATGGTGACCTCGTAGAATGAGTTTGGGAGTGTTCCTCCCTCTGCTATATTTTGGAATAGTTTGAGAAGGATAGGTGTTAGCTCATCTCTAAATGTTTGATAGAATTCACCTGTGAAGCCATCTGGTCCTGGGCTTTTGTTTGTTAGAAGATGTTTTTTTTTTTAACTGACAGGTTTTTTAAAAAATTTATTTTATTTATTTATTTTTGGCTGCATTGGGTCTTCGTTGCTGCGTGTTGGCTTTCTCTAGTTGCGGCAAGCAGGGGCTACTCTTCGATGCAGTTTGCGGGCTTCTCATTGCAGTGACTTCTCTTGTTGCAGAGCATGGGCTGTGGCATTGGGCTTCACTAGTTGCAGCAAATGGTCTCAGTAGTTGTGGCTCGCGGGCTCTAGAGTGCAGGCTCAGTAGCTGTGGCACATGGGCTTAGTTGCTCCACAGCATGTGGGATCTTCCTGGACCAGGGGTTGAATCCACGTCCCCTGCATTGGCAGGCAGATTCTTAACCACTGTGCCACCAGGGAAGCCCCCCTTTTTAAAAAAAATAAATACATTTATTTATTTATTTATCTTTTAAAAAAAATTTTCGACTGCATTGGGTCTTCGTTGCTGTGCACGGGCTTTCTCTAGTTGTGGCGAATGGGGGCTACTCTTCATTGCAGTGGCTTCTCTTGTTGCATAGCACAGGCTCTAGGCGCACAGGCTTCAGTAGTGGCACGCAGGCTCAGTAGTTGTAACTTGGGCTCAGTAGTTGTGGCTCATGGTCTCTAGAGCACAGGCTCAGTAGCTGTGACGCACAGGCTTAGTTGCTCTGTGGCATGTGGGATCTTCCCAGACCAGGGCTCAAATCCTTGTCCCCTGCACTGGCAGGAGGATTCTTAACCACTGTGCCACCAGGGAAGTCCCTGCTGGAAGATTTTTTAACACAGTTTCAATTTCAGTGCTTGTGACTGGTCTGTTCATATTTTCTATTTCTTCCTGGTTCAGTCTTGGAAGGTTCTACTTTTCTAAGAATTTGTCCATTTCTTCCAGGTTGTCTATTTTATTGGCCTATAGTTGCTTGTAGTAGTCTCGCATAATCCTTTGTATTTCTACAGTGTCAGTTGTTACTTCTCCTTTTTCTTTTCCAATTCTGTTGATTTGAGTCTTCTCCCTTTTTTTCTTGATGAGTCTGGCTAGTGGTTTATCAATTTTGTTTATCTTCTCAAAGAACCAACTTTTAGTTTTATTGATCTTTGCTATTGTTTTCTTCATTTCTTTTTATTTATTTCTGATCTGATCTTTATGATTTCTTTCCTTCTGCTAACTTTGGGGTTTTTTTGTTCTTCTTTCTCTAATTGCTTTAGGTATAAGATTAGGTTGTTTATTTGAGATGTTTCTTGTGTCTTGAGGTAGGATTGTATTGCTATAAACTTCCCTCTTAGAACTGCTTTTGCTGCATCCCATAGGTTTTGGGGCATTGTGTTTTCATTGTCACTTGTTTCTAGGTATTTTTTTATTTCCTCTTTGATTTCTTCAGTGATCTCTTTGTTATTTAGTAGCATATTGTTTAACCTCATTTGTTTGTATTTTTTACAGGTTTTTTCCTGTAATTGATATCTAGTCTCATAGTGTTGTGGTCAGAAAAGATACTTGACACAATTTCAATTTTCTTAAATTTACCGAGTCTTGATTTGTGATACAAGATATGATCTATCCTGGAGAATGTTCCATGAGCACTTGAAAAGAAAGTGTATTCTGTTGTTTTTTAATGGAATGTCCTATAAATATCAGTTAAGTCTATCTGGTCTAATGTGTCATTTAAAGCTTTTGTTTCCTTATTTATTTTCATTTTGGATGATCTGTCCTTTGGTGAAAGTGGGGTGTTAAAGTCTCCTACTGTAATTGTTACTGTTGATTTCCCCTTTTATGGCTGTTAGCATTTGCCTTATGTATTAAGGTGCTCCTATGTTGGGTGCATAAATATTTACAATTGTTATATCTTCTTCTTGGATTAATCCCTTGATCATTATGTAGTGTCCTTCTTTGTCTCTTGTTTTTATTTTGAAGTCTACTTTGTCTGATATGAGTATTGGTACTCCAGCTTTCTTTTGATTTCCATTTGCATGGAATATCTGTTTCCATCCCCTCCTTTCAGTCTGTATGTGTCCCTAGGTCTGAAGTGGGTCTCTTATAGACAGCATATATACGGGTCTTGTTTTTGTATCCATTCAGCCAGTCTGTGTCTTTTGGTGGCAGCACTTAATCCATTCACATTTAAGGTAATTATCGATATGTATGTTCCTATTACCATTTTCTTTATTGTTTTGGCTTTGTTATTGTAGGTCTTTTCCTTCTCTTGTGTTTCCTGCCTAGAGAAGTTCCTTTAGCATTTGTTGTAAAGGCAGTTTGGTGATGCTGAATTCTGTTAACTTTTGCTTGTCTGTAAAGGTTTTAATTTCTCCATCAAATCTGAATGAGATCCTTGCTGGATAGAGTAATCTTGGTTGTAGGTTTATCCCTTTCATCACTTTAAATATGTCCTGCCACTCCCTTCTGGCTTGCAGAGTTTCTGCTGAAAGATCAGCTGTTAAGCTTATGGAGATTCCCTTGTATGTTATTTGTTGCTTTTCCCTTGCTGCTTTTAATATTTTTTCTTTGCATTTAATTTTTGATAGTTTGATTAATATGTGTCTTGGCGTGTTTCTCCTTGGATTTATCCTGTATGGGACTCTCTGCACTTCCTGCACTTGGCTGACTATTTCCTTTCCCATGTTAGGGAAGTTTTTGACTATAATCTCTTCAAATATTTTCTCAGACCCTTTCTTTTTCTCTTCTTCCTCTGGGACCCCTATAATTCGAATGTTGGTACGTTTAACCTTGTCCCAGAGGTCTCTGAGACTGTCCTCAATTCTTTTCATTCTTTTTTCTTTATTCTGCTCTGCAGCATTTATTTCTACTATTTTATCTTCCAGGTAACATCCATTCTTCTGCCTCAGTTATTCTGCTATTGATTCCTTCTACAGTATTTTTTTTTATTAATTAATTAATTAATTAATTAATTTATTTATTTATTTATTTTTGGCTGTGTTGGGTCTTCGGTTCGTGCGAGGGCTTTCTCCAGTTGCGGCAAGCGGGGGCCACTCTTCATCGCGGTGCGGGGACCGCTCTTTTTTTTTTTTTTTGGGGGACCGCTCTTCATCGCGGTGCGCGGGCCTCTCTCTATCGCGGCCCCTCCCGTTGCGGGGCACAGGCTCCAGACGCGCAGGCTCAGCAATTGTGGCTCACGGGCCCAGCTGCTCCGTGGCATGTGGGATCTTCCCAGACCAGGGCTCGAACCCGTGTCCCCTGCATTAGCAGGCAGATTCTCAACCACTGCGCCACCAGGGAAGCCCCTTCTACAGCATTTTTAATTTCATTTATTGTGTTGTTCATCATTGTTTGTTTGCTCTTTCTTCTAGGTCCTTGTTAAATGTTTCTTGTATTTTCTCCATTCTATTTCCGAGATTTTGGATCATCTTTACTACCATTACTCTGAATTCTTTCTCAGGTAGGCTGCCTATTTCCTCTTCATTTGTTTCGTCTGGTGGGTTTTTACCTTGCTTCTTCATCTGCTGCATATTTCTCTGTCTTCTCATTTTGTTTAACTTATTGTTTTTGGGGTCTCCTTTTCGCAGGCTGCAGGTTTGTAATTCCCGTTATTTTTGGTGTCTGCCCCCAGTGGTTAAGATTGGTTCAGTGACTTGTGTAGGCTTCCTGGTGGAGGGGACTGATGCCTGTGCTCTGGTGGGTGGGGCTGGATCTTGTCCTTTTGGTGGGCAGGGCCGCATCCGGTGGTGTGTTTTGGGGTGTCTGTGAACTTAGTGTGACTTTAGGCAGCCTCTCTGCTAATGCGTGGGGTTGTGTTCCTGTCTTGCTAGTTGCTTGGCATGGGGCGTCCAGCACTGGAGCTTGCTGGCCGTTGGGTGGATCTGGGTCTTAGTGTTGAGACGGATATCTCTGGGAAATCTCTCGCCGACTGATATTACATGGGGCCGGAAAGTCTCTGGTAGTCCAATAGCCTGCACTCCACTCTCCCACCTCAGAGGCTCCGGCCTGACACCCACTGTGCACCAAGACCCTGCTAGCCACACGGCTCAGAAGAAAAGGAAGAAAAAAACCAAAAAACAGATAGAACCCCAATCCAAATGGTAAAAGCAAAACTAAACAGGTAAAATCACACAAAGAAACATACACATACACACTCACAAAAAGAGAAAAAAGGGAAAAAAATTAAAATATAAAATTTTTAAAAATAATAAAATAAAAAATAAGCAGGAAGAGAGCAACCAAATCAATAAACAAATCCACCAATGATAACAAGCACTAAAAACTAAAGTAAGGTAAACATAAAACCAAAAACAAATCAGACACAGAAAGCAAACCCCAAATCTCAGTTTCTCCCAAAGTCCACCTCAAATTTGGGAACATTTGTTGTCTATTTGGGTATTCTACAGATGCAGGGTTTATCAAGTTGATTATGGGGATTTAATCCACTGCTCCTGAGGCTGCTGGGAGAGATTTCCCTTTCTCTTCTTTGTTCGCACAGCTCCTGGGGTTCAGCTTTGGTTTTGGCCCCACCTTTGCGTGTAGGCCACCCTCAGGCATCTGTTCCCCACCCAGACAGGAGGGGATTACAGCAGCAGCTGATTAGGGCTCTCTTGCTCTCTCAGGCCAGGGAGGAGAATGGGTACGGCAGTCATAATTGGAATGCAGGACGACCCTGTGGTGTCAGAGTCTGGCATGACATTACTACAGCCTGAGGCGTGCTGTGTGTTCTCCTGGGGAAGTTGTCCCTGGATCATGGGACCCTGGCAGTGGTGGGCTGCACAGGCTCCGGGGTGGGGGTGGGGGTAGTGACCTGCACTTGCACACAGGATTCTTGGTGGCAGCGGCACCAGTGTTAGCGGTTCATGCCCATCTCTGGGGTCCCAGCTGATAGCCACAGCTTGCGCCCATCTCTGGAGCTCACTTAGGCAGTGCTCTGCCTTCTGTGGGCACATGGAGCAGGAATCCCCTCTCCTCACACACCCCAAAACAATGGTCTCTTGCCTCTCCAACAGGTCCAGAGTTTTTCCCGGACTCCCTACTGGCTAGCTGTTGTGCACTAGCCCCCCTGCAGGATCAGGGGCCAACACAGCCAACGCCAGTCCTCTCCCTGGGGTCTGACCTCTGAAGCCTGAGCCTCAGCTCCCAGCCCCCACCCACCCTAGCAGGTGAGCAGACAAGTGTCTCAGGTTGGTGAGTGCTGGTGGGCACTGATCCTCTGTGCGGGAATCTCTCCGCTTTGCCTTCTGCACCCCTGTTGCTGTGCTCTCCTCCGTGGCTCTGAAGCTTTACCCCTACCCACCACCTGTCCCCACCAGTGAAGGGGCTTTCTAGTGTGTGGAAAGTTTTCCTCCTTCACAGCTCCCTCCCAGAAGTGCAGGTCCCATCCCTATTCTTTTGTCTCTGTTTTTTCCTTTTTCTTTTGCCCTACCCAGGTACGTGGGGATTTTCCTGCCTTTTGGGAAGTCTGAGGTCTTCTGCCAGTGTTCAGTAGGTGTTCTGTAGGAGTTATTCCACATGTAGATGTATTTTTGATGTATTTGTGGGGAGGAAGGTGATCTCCATGTCTTACTCCTCTGCCATCTTGAAGATCTCCTCCAAAAAAAATTTTTTTTATTTCTATTTTTTGGAGTATAGTTGATTTACAGTGTTGTGTTAGTTTCTGATGTACAGCAAAGTGAATCAGTTATACATATACATGTATCAACTCTTTTTTTAGATTCTTTCCCCATATAGGTCATTACAGAGTATTGAGTAGAGCTCCCTGTGCTATACAGTAGGTCCTAATTAGTTACCTATTTTATATACAGTAGTGTGTATATGTCAGTCCCAGTCTCCCAATTTATCTCTTCCTCCACCCTTACACCCTGGTAACCATAAGTTTGTTTTCTACATCTGTAACCCTATTTCTGTTTTGTAGATAAGTTTATTTGTACCTTTTTTTAGATTCCACATATAAGCAATATCATATGACATTTGTCTTTCTCTGTCTGACTTACTTCAGTCAGTATGACAATCTCTCGGCCCATCTTTGTTGCTGCAAATGGCATTATTTTGTTCTTTTTTATGGCTGAGTAATATTCCACTGTATATATGTACCACATATTCTTTATCCATTCATCTGTTGATGGACATTTAGGTTGCTTCCATGTCCTGGCTATTGTAAATAATGCTGCAATGAACATTGGGGTGCATGTATCTTTTCGAATTATGGTTTTCTCCAGATATATGCCCAGGAATGGGATTGCTAGATCATATGGTAGCTCTATTTTTAGGTTTTTAAGGAACCTCCATACTGTTCTCTATAGTGGCTATACCAATTTACATTCCCACCAATAGTGTAGGAGGGTTCCCTTTTCTCCACACCCTCTCCAGCATTTATTGTTTGTAGATTTTTTGATGATGCCCATTCTGACTGGTGTGAGGTGATACCACATTATAGTTTTGATTAGCATTTCTCTAATAATTAGTGATATTGAGCATCTTTTCATGTGCTTTTTGCCCATCTGTGTGTCTTCTTTGGAGAAATGTCTATTTAGCTCTTCTGCCCATTTTTTGATTGGGTTTTTTGTTTTTCTGACATAGAGCTGCATGAGCTGTTTGTATATCTCGGAGATTAATCCCTTGTCGGTCGCTTCATTTGAAAATACTTTCTCCCATTCTGAGGGTTGTCTTTTCATATTATTTATGGTTTCCTTTGCTGTGCAAAAGGTTTTAAGTTTCATTAGGTCCCATTTGTTTATTTTTGTTTTTATTTTCATTACTCTAGGAGGTGGATCCAAAAAGATATTGCTACAATTTATGTCAGAGAGTGTTCTGCCTATGTTCTCCTCTAAGAGTTTATAGTGTCCAGCCTTACATTTTGGTCTTTTTAAATTTTATTTTATTTTTATTTTTATTTATTTATTTTTGGTTGCATTGGGTCTTCGTTGTTGCATGTGGGCTTTCTCTCGTTGCATCGAGAGAGGGCTACTCTTCATTGTGGTGTGTGGGCTTCTCACTGTGGTGGCTTCTCTTGTTGCAGAGCTCAAGCTTTAGGTATGCGGGCTTCAGTAGTTGTGGAAGTTAGGCTCAGTAATTGTGGCTCATAGGGCCTAGAGTGCAGGCTCAGTAGTTGTGGTGCACAGGCTTAGTTTCTCTGTGGCATGTGGGATCTTCCCGGACCAGGAATCGAACCCGTGTCCCTGCATTGGCAGGTGGATTCTTAACCACTGCGCCACAAGGGAAGTCCCTACATTTAGGTCTTTAATCCATTTTGAGTTTATTTTTGTGTATGATGTTAGAGAATGTTCTAATTTCATTGTTTTACATGTAGCTGTCCAGTTTTCCCAACACCACTTATTGAAGAGACTGTCTTTTCTCCATTGTATATTCTTGCCTCCTTTATCATAGATTAATTGACCATAGGTGTGTGGGTTTATCTCTGGACTTTCTATCCTGTTCCATTGCTCTATATTTCTGTTTTTGTGTCAGTACCATACTGTTCTGACTACTGTAGCTTTGTAGTGTAGTCTAAAGTCAGGGAGCCTGATTCCTCCAGCTCTGTTTTTCTTTCTCAGGATTGCTTTGGCTATTTGGGGTCTTTAGTATTTTCATACAAATTAAAAAAATTTTTGTTCTAGTTCTGTGAAAAATGCCATTGTTAATTTGAGAAGGATTACATTGAATCTGTAGATTGCCTTAGGTAGTATAGTCATTTTTGACAATATTGATTCTACCAGTCCAAGTACATGGTATATCTTTCCATCTGTTTGTGTCATCCTCAATTTCTTTCGTCAGTGTCTTATAGTTTTCAGAGTACAGGGCTTTTGCCTCCTGAGGTAGGTTTATTCCTAGGTATTTTATTCTTTTTGATGCAATGGTAAATGGGACCATTTCCTTAATTTCTCTTTCTGATCTTTCATTGGTAGTGTATAGGAATGCAAGAGATTTCTTTTTTATTTATTTATTTATTTATTTATTTATTTATTTATGGCTGTGTTGGGTCTTTGTTGCTGTGCACGGGCTTTCTCTAGTTGCGGCGAGCGGGGGCTACTCTTTGTTGTGGTGCGCGGGCTTCTCATTGCGGTGGCTTCTCTTATTGCAGAGCACAGGCTCTAGGTGAGCAGGGTCAGTAGTTGTGGCTCACAGGCTCTAGAGCGCAGGCTCAGTAGTTGTGGCGCACAGGCTTAGTTGCTCCGCGGCATGTGGGATCTCCCTGGACCGGGGCACAAACCCATGTCCCCTGCCTTGGCAGGCAGATTCTTAACCTCTGTGCCACCAGGGAAGTCCCTGCAAGAGATTTCTGTGTATTAATTTTGTATCCTGCAACTTTACCGAATTCATTGATGAGCTCTAGTAGTTTTCTGGTAGCATCTTTAGGATTTTCTATGTATAGTATCATGTCATCTGCAAACAGTGACAGTTTTACTTCTTCTTTTTCAGTTTGGATTCCTTTTATTTCTTTTTCTTCTCTCATTGCCGTGGCTAGGACTTTCAAAACAATTTTGAATAAAAGTGGTGACAGTGGACATCCTTGTCTTGTTCCTGGTCTTAGAGGGAATATTTTCAGCTTTTCACCATTGAGAAAGATGTTACCTGTGGGTTTGTCATATATGGCCTTTTTTTATTATGTTGAGGTAAGTTCCCTCTATGTCCACTTTCTGGAGAATTTTTATCATAAATGAATGTTGAAAGGAACACTATTCTTTTAAGAAGTTACATGCTAGAGATAGAAGAAAGAGAAAAAATAATTGATTTTTACGGTTGGGCAGGTACTCGCATCTTTGAGGAGCTCTGGTTAATGTGTAATGCAGATGCACAGTGCACATTAGGGAGGGAAGAGGCCCAAACAAACACACACAGAGAATTTTGTGTTTAATTTTTTCTTGTCCTGCCTTAAAATATAAATTTTATTTCATCACTACATATCAACATAGATGATTCTCAAGAACAAATTGTTGAGAGAAAAATTCAAGTCACAGAGGAAAAACACAGTATGATTTCATTTATACAGAGACCAAAGAAACACAGACCCAGATAATATATAGTGGTTACCTCTTGGGCAATGGGGAAAGGGTGTGAAGTAGCTTCTAAGGTACCAGTGACTTTCTATTTCTGAATTGGGGTGGATGATCCTTTTATTAGGATTCTCTAAACTGTGCAGATACCTTTCAAAAAAAGGAATGAAAACAAAAATTTTTAGATTATGGCCAATACACAGGCACCTGAGATTATAGCAATATCTGGGTATTACTGTACTTATAGCATACATTTATAGTGTACCTTTGGTCAAGGTTCACTTTTATTTGCAAGTGGCAGAAACTAAACTCAAATTAATTTAAACACAAAAGGGTATCTATCGGCCGTGTAACCGAGAAATGCAAGATTGCTTCCAGCTTCAACTACAGCTAGATTCAGAGTCTCAGATGATGTCATTGGAATAACGTCACAAACCCACAATTCTCAGCATTTTCTTCTCGCTGCTTTTGGCTGTATGCTCTTACAAGCTTCCTCCAAATGGTGGCAATGATGGCCATCTGCCACTATAGACTTATTTTCCTCACAGCAGCAGAAGAGTGCCTTTTCTTCAGCACAAATGTCCCAAAGAGGGCTGTGATTACCCCTGCTTGGTCCCTCCACGTGATCAATCTCTGCTGCCACAGATGCGCAGTATCTAGCTAGGTCTGCACCATCTGTTTATTTCCTAAGGTGATGGTGGTGGTGGTGGTATATGCAGAAGTGTACCCCTGATGGAGAGGGGTAGGAAATCAGCCCCACAAGAAATGGAGTCCCCACAAGAAAGCAGGGAGGAAATGTCTACTGGGTAGAAAAGACTAACTATCATAATTCTCTGGCAATACTAAGGTGGCCTGTCATGTCCAGCATCATGTGTTTGTTGCTCACAAGAATAATTTCAGATCCTCAATAGGCACTCCTGTTTCAAATTCTTAAACTTTGGAATCAACTCCAAAAAATTATCATCCTTTTTATGGTATATGAACCATTTCAGTACATGGATCTGGCAAGTATCCAACAATATTATAGTTCAAGGATTAGCTCTATCCTAAAATTAAAATTCTATAGTTCTAGAATTTCTCAAGAAGGTCATGTATTACAGCAATACATAACGTGACATTTTATGATTTATGCAAAATGATTCACAAATTATCTTAACCAATGGCCCCACACCGTCAATGCCAATAGCTTTTCTCTTGGCTTAATTGCTTGCTCATGGACTAATTATTTTACTTTGTCTAAAGCAGGTATTGTTGCCCAAGATACCAGACAAGTGCTAAGAATTTCTGACTAGATTTTGGAACTCATTTAGAGACAGTTTTGTCCATTGCCTCCCCAGTTTTCTTCCCGCTTTCCATTTTGCTTCGTTAGCTATTAAACTCTTATTCTCTACCTCCCACGTTGTCAGAGCCATTTCATCATGTTTGCAGAATTTGATGTCCAACGTGTGTTGTGTTGAAGGCAGTATGTGTGGTGGTTAGGAGATCAACTTTAGAGACAAGTAAAAGTAAGCTCAATTCCTAACTCTGTTACTTGCTGGCTGTGTAGTCTTGGAATAGATCACAGTGCTTACCTCGTAGGAATTTTGCAAAGAATAAATGAGGTTATTTATGAAAAAAGTTTAACACATTCCCTGGCATATAGGAAACATTTAATAAATTGTAGTTCTTATTGTTGATCCTCTTCTCTTTACAAGGTGCTAAAATTGCTATTTTTTTTTTCCTTTGAAGTATTCATTGTAGCTTTGAAGTTTTCTATTTCCTCCTATCCTTTATTCTAGTTTCCTACCTTTTGGTCACTGAAACAAAATTTCTTTCTACAATGAAAGATCCTGAAATAACGCAGTACCTCACTTGAAGAAAAACTGATTTAGAGAGTAAAATGAATTTGTTGAGTCAGTTTTGTTTAGAGTTGGTATTTTAAATTGGCGGTTATTAAGTATACGATACAAGAAGAGACAATCTGACTATAAAATACATAGACCACCATAACTGTGAAAGTTTAGAAACTTACAGGAACCCTAGGTTGGATTTCCTTATCATTGTTGCAGTGTGTTTCACGACATTTTTATGAAAAAGAAAAAAGGTGAAGAAAGGGATATTATGAAAAGAAAGGAAACATAAAAATTGTAAATATTTTATTGCCACACTAAAGAATATTTTTAATTGGAGCTGTGCATGAATATGGTAGCTGTGTGATAAACTTTCTGTATTGAATTGATAAGTGCTTTTAAGTTGAGAGATACTGCCCCAAGTCTATATTACACTATGTTTATGCTTTTTTGTCTGTAAATTTAAACAGATATGCTGCTAAAGGTGCCAGATTTTACTGCAATATTCTTATGATTCTGAATCTATTATAAAAAAAGTTTTAGAAACATTCCTGATGCCATTAACAAAAGAACCTTGACAAGTGAAGTGTTCCTTTTACTTTTACCCCTTTAGTTACACACAGTCACATTCTAGTTGAAAGTTAGTCATAGCTTTAAAGGTTTTCCATTAGTATTTCACATGTGTTGAACATTATAAATTGGAAAATTTTGGTTATTATTGGAATATCCAGGTATTGAAAATGTTGGAAATTATAAAGGATGAAAATATTAGTTATGTCTCTGACCAGTGAATATTGCTTCTAGTGGATTGAAAAGAATCATTTTTTAAAGTAATGCTTGTTCAATGAACCTAATGTTTATTGGAGTAAGACTGTCACTGTGCATATTAAAAATAGTTGGGCTGAATCTCATACCTATTCAAAGATTTATCAATTAAATGCTGATAAACTTGCTAGCCTCCTCTCAGTTTAGACAAAAGCTAAAAGATTAATTCACTTCAGCTACCTCTTGTCAAGTATTTGTTTTCAGTAATGTAGGGCAGATGACCGAAGAAAGGAATACATGGCTTAAAGAAGGATTAGGGTGGTAGAAATGGTTGTTTCATGTTTCAAAGAGTGTTTTCAACCTCTTTTATTCTTTACAACTTAAGCTGCTTATTTTGTTTGACATGTTTTTTCAGCGACTGCTGTTGATAACACCTCTTTGTTTTGGATATCTGCTTTTATTTTCTTTCAGACTTTGTTGGTTTAATTTCTTTTATAATTCCAACTTTTCCTTACCTTTAACCTCCATCTGACTTTTGATGTATCCTTTTTTCTGTTGCTCACACAGGAAAGCTAACTTTTTTTTTTTTTTAATAGAAATTCTAGCTAACAGCTTGAGGGCACTGGTGGAAGAAATATAGTTGCAATGACTCCATGGTTACAATCATTGTGCCTTCAGACCTCCTGGAAAGAGGTTCCTTTGGTAAATGCCTCTGGTCTAAGAGACCCTAAAGAACTAAAGAATCTCTCTTTGGCGTGTGTGTGTGTGTGTGTGTGTGTGTGTGTGTATGTATGTACCTCTCTACATATGTCTACATGTATATACCACATACAAATATATATATATATATCATAAAAACAGAAATATAGATGTGAAATAAGATCTTCACACAACAAAGCACACAAATCAAATTAGTGCCAGCCCACAACAGAATATCATGTCTATCTAAGTAGCATGTTAAAGAAAGGCTTGTCTCATAAAACCATCTGGGGTGGATTTATTAGAAATGTCATCAGCACCACAATTCTTTCTGCACATTAGTTTCATTTCAATGTTTATGAGGCCATATATGTCAACCTGGGCTCTTACACGATCATTGAAATTTATACTTACGAATTTATGAATCTTGTATATTCAAATATTTTTATATACTTATGAATTTATGTATTTTACAACAAATGAAAAATGCAGGAGATTTATCTATACATATGATTTCATCTATGTAAAGTATACAAAAAAGATTAGAAGAAAATACGTAAAATGATAATGATTGTCCCTTGTGTTTTTCCTTCATTTTATTTTCATGTCATTTTCAAATTCTCAATAATTATCTTTACAATTTGCAGAAATTAAATAAGACATTGTTTTAACATATTCATATAACTGTATGGTGATTTCTAGTATGTAATGACTGTTGTAAAGTTTAGCAGTCCAAATGCAATAATTTAACCTTCTATACGTAGCTGTGCATTTCAGTTTATTTCTTTTGAAAAAGAAAGTTTATTCCAGAGCTTTCTCAAAATATGAACAAAATGTATTAAATCAAAGTGTAATAATTTTTAAAAAGTGGTCTCCAAACTTTTTTGCACATTATTTATTTCTACATTAAATATGTTATTACTGTACTAATATATAATGTATATTATGCAATACATAGACATTTTTAAGGGTGAAATAAAAATATAAATCGACATTTATTTAATTGTTTCTTCCCATATCTAGTGGATTGTCTTGTGTAGCCCTGAAGGACACACACGAGACTTTGGAGACCATTGCCTTAGAAAACTAAAAAGTCAAATAACTTAGGGTTTTACATTTATTTACATGCTGTGTTCCTTTCCATTATTAAAAAAAAAAAAAGATGTGAGAGTAAATAGTAGAAAGAAAATGAGAACTAAAATTTGCACGTCTTTGGTGCTAGATTTTGAATTCATTTTTTTGAAGATTGTATTTACTATTTAAGCTCAAAATTTGGCATTCGCTGCTTAAAATTATATTTCATAGACTTTTATAGGAAAGGCTGGAAGTATAAATGAAACTGTCAGGCACAGCCCATGAACTAGAAAATGTGGACAGAGCAAGGTTAGGCTGTGTCTAAGATACACTCTAACACATAATCTAGAGAGCTGTCCTTGGGCAAAGACGAGCACCACTGGTTTGAATTAGATGAGTGTTTGGCTGCTTCTTTTAGCCTTCTAGGACACTGTTCCTCAGGAAAAAGCAAATAGTTCAAGGAATTCAAGCAGGAGCTCAAAAAATATTTCCAATCTCTGTAGTCTCCATTTTTTAGTAGGCATACAGATAAGGGGATGGGAAATTAATACTGAGTCATGTACAAGGGAGAAAAAAATCTAATGTCCCTGAAGAAAAGAAACCTTGTTCACTGATGCAAAAAAAACATTATTAATAAATTTATATTTAATAAACCAATCAATGTTAGCTCAATATTCTAAATAGAAAGGATCAGGGAGGTAATAAACTGAAAGAAAAGCATAATCATTTTTTTGTTTTTATTTTGAAAGTGTTTAGATCAGATTGGTAGTATGTACATATGAGTAGATTATCTCCAAATCTATGTTAAATGAATAATCAACTACACCTTCACTTTTAGACTTGTAGTCAAAATTTCTTAAGAGAAGCAAAATGAGCAGATTTAATTTTTATCTGTCTGCTCATTGGATATACAAATAAGTAATGAAATAAGCAAGAACTGACTAACACCCACATTTGTTCATCATTTTTTATGTCATCCAGTTGGTTGTCTATATTAGCATAATACTTCCTTTTTAAAAGATTTATTGGGAGAAAAATGCTATCAACAGCATGTTTTAGACAATTCAGGAAACTAGAATGGACTATATTGTTAAATTTCTTGGGCATAAATATGGCATTGTGGTCATGTAGGAGAATACATGCTGAACTATTTAGTAGTGAAATGTCACGGTGCCTGCAACTTATTTTCAAATGGTTCAGAAAGTGAGAGAGAGAAAAAAACAAATTGGTAAAATGCTAGCAAGTGGTGAATCCAGGCAAAGAATATATGTAGATTTATTATACTATTATTTCCTTTTTTTCTGTAGATTTGAAATAAAAAGTTGGGGGAAAATGTTGTAAACAAAAAAGTTTTTGAAGCCTATAAAAGGGTTTTCCCCTTTGAAGCCTTTTGTAAAGAAGCAATACCCATGGCTTTTATTTATTTACTTTTTAATATTTATTTATTTTATTTATTTATTTAGGCTGCACCAGGTCTTAGTTGCAGCACACGGGATCTTTGTTGCAGCATGTTTAGTTGCAGCATGCGGGCTCTTAGTTGCAGCATGTGGTCTTGTAGTTGCGGCATGCATATGGGATCTAGTTCCCTGAACAGGAATCGAACCTGGGCCCCCTGCATTGGGAGTGTGGATTCTTACCCACTGGACCACCAGGGAAGTTCCCCCATGACGTTTACAGGCTAAATAAAACCTATTTTAGGGAATTCCCTGGCAGTCCAGTGGTTAGGACTCTGCGCTTTCTTTCACTGCCAAGGGATCGGGGAACTAAGATCCTGAAAGCCACAGGGTGAGGCCAAAAAACCTACTTTAATTCCTGAATCGTATTCTAATTTAGCTGAAATACAGGTTTATGACCAAATACTAAACTTTTGTCTTCCCAAGAAATTTTAAAAGGAAGGCAGTATAGGTAACTCACAACAAGTTTGCAAAATCGGATTCTTTGGCATCAGATCAGGATAATAAACATTGGGGGGGATAGCTGCTGTAGGTAGAAAATATGACTATGTCTGGTCATAGATAAAACTGACGTGTTAGTCTACAGATTGGACTAATGACACATACCTGAAAGCTTAGCATAATATACTGCAAGGAGCTCCACAGTGTTTGTATCAGTGAGGCTCTACTCAGAAAAATAGAAACCACTTTTTGAAAGAGAGAGTTTAATGCAGGGAATTGGTCACACAATTGATTGAAGCGCTGAGGCTGAGAAGCCAAAGGGGTCAGTGAAGCAAGAGTTAGCAGAGCAAGGAGCCTCTACCACCTCTAGAGCTGAGGGGACGGTGAGAGGAGATGGTGTCATCAGAGCCTGGAAGCTGGGGCTGTCCTTGGGAGCTAGAGCCAGGGCACTGTGGGGTGGTGGGGCGGCTGCCAGGTAGGAGCAGGACCCCCGAAGGGAGGGGCTTTTCCATGGGATCTGGAGCTACCAAGGAGACAGTCACTGCCAGAGAGACGGGGAGAAATCCCTGCCTTGCCCCTTCCTCCCCACTCTAACCTTTCACTAGTGCTTCTCCATAGCTGAACCTTTGGGGAAGCCACTGGGCAAGGGAGTTTGTGAAAAGTAATTTCTTGTAATAAAGAACAGAGTAGGGAGGACTTCCCTGGTGGCACAGTGGTTAAGAATCCACCTGCCAATGCAGGGGACACAGGTTCAAGCCCCGGTCCAGGAAGATCCCACATGCCGCGGAGCAGCTAAGTCCATGCTCCACAACTACTGAGCCTGCGCTCTAGAGCCCGTGAGCCACAACTACTGAGCCCGCGTGCCACAACTGCTGAAGCCTGTGCTCCTAGAGCCCATGCTCTGCAACAAGAGAAGCCACCGCAATGAGAAGCCCGCACACTGCAACGAAGAGTAGCACCCGCTCACCGCAACTAGAGAAAACCTGGGCGCAGCAACAAAGACCCAATGCAGCCAAAAATAAATAAAATAAAAAATAAATTAATTTAAAAAAAAAAAGAACAGAGTAGGGAGAGGGCAAGGGATGGATCTGAGAGCCAGCAGCTAGAGAAGAGGCACACATACTATTATACTTTTTTGCTGTTTTGCTAAAATTTCTCAAATTCACAATCATTTGTGATAGGCTTTTCAGGAACAATAGGAGATACGAAATTCTGGTAATAATGGTTGATGAGTTGATTTAAGACTAATGAGAAAATAGGATTTGAACAACAATGTGTTCAAAGTATATCTGGTCTTCTACAGGATTGTTACAAAATATCGAATTCATTTGGCACCTTCAGTTAATAGTCAAATATTTGTATAATTATAGCTGCCATTGGTATTACCTAACTAATATGTGAACAAAAATCTCTGGAGAGTGAAATTAGTTTTCCAGGAGAATTTACAATCTTAAATTTTGAATACCTGGTTGCCTGAAGGTAAAGCATCATCCCTGGGACATTGAACAACTGTTGGGACAGCTGACGCAAATAAGGGAGCAGTTTCTATGCTGTTGTGTGGTTAAGTATATAATATATTCAGTTATCCACTGGCAGGGAGTTGTACAACGACACAGAAGCACAGATTTATCAGTGATGAAAAGCTCCATTAATTATTCTCTTCTAGGTAGACCATACTCTAGATAGGGAAGAAATTCTGGGACAACATTCAACATCTTTTCAGTCTGTAGACCACATCAGGGGAAGAAAGGGGAAATAAAAACCTTGCATTTCACCGAGCCTACCTGCTTCCACTTCCCTCTGTAAAGAAAACTTCTGTGGGAGAGAGGGACAAAAATGTCCTGTGACCTACTTCTGTCTCAGCTAGATCACTTTATCATACTAGAAGCAAGCACATGGGGATGGGATTGAAGGTTTGGTGGTAGAATGGAGGGAGCGATGAGTAAAATGGGAGAGAGGACACGATCTAGTTGGCCCTTGTTGATGAGTTCATGCTTAGAAAGTGAACACGAAATGCAGAGTCTAAATTAAAGATGACAAAAAGGCAGAGATGTTTTATTCAGCTTGCACAATTTTTTTTTAGAATTTTAAGTTATTTAACATTACAAATGGATAATTTCATTAAAAATGTAAATTCTAGCTTCTCTTATGATTGGGATGCTCTGGCCGCACTGGGCCCTCATCCGGAATGGTAAACATTTGCTGGAGCAGGCCTTTTCCAGTACTGCACATCCCAGCTTTACCTGGTTCAGGCATGGGTGCCTGGCCTCTGTCAGCAAATAATCCTCTTTTCTTCTCTTCATTCTAGACTGGCTAAGGATTTGTACTAGCTATCACCCTCATATTCTGTCCTCTCATATTGAATCAGTTTCTATAATGCTTAGGGTCTAGTACTTGGTAAGTCAGTAGTTGTTGAATGAGTGAAACCCCAGCCCAGAAATTCTAGTAAATACTCCCATTTCAAATTCCTTGTGAAAGGACGAATATATGAAAGTGATTGTGTGATTACATGCACAAACACATCTTTGCCTATAACTAAAAGAATTTGCTTTGACTTGAAATAAATAGATTACAAAACCAAAACAATTTTAAAAAATCTAGAATAGGGAAGTCCCTGGCGGTCCAGTGGTTAGGACTTGGCGCTTTCACTGCCGGGGCTCTGGGTTCAATCCCTGGTCGGGGAACTAAGATCCCGCAAGCTGTGGCGTGGCCAAAAACTTCAAAAAAACAAACAAACAAATGAAAAAAAAAAAGCAGAACTAGAATAAAAGGCAAATATCCAGTGATTAATGTTAACTAGCTGAGGTTAAGTCTTCATGTAAGCTTACTTTGAGGCTTTCCCTTTTGTAATGCTTACCCCATTACAACTTGTTTGTTGCTTTGCACTCCTGCTAGACCATAAGATCCTAATGGCAAGAATTCTGTTAATCTTTTATGCTGCCATATTCTAAAGTACATATCAAAGAAGTTCATTGGTTCAATAAATAGATGAAAATATATCAAGAAACTTTTTGCTCATTTGTTGCTCAAGCAAAGCTATAGCAACTAAACAGCATTATATTTCAGATTCCTAGCAACTAGAACAAAGAGAGAAGCCGCCAAGGGCCTTAGCTGGTGGCCTAACAAGCCAGGGATTAGCCTCTGTCTCAGAAAGCAGTGTGGAAAAAACAAATACTCTAGCTAAGAAAGTCACTGTGGATTCCTACTTGTTAGTGCCTTGAGGAGCAGAGTACAGGGTCCATATCACTGGCCTGTGTTTCAGGGCAGGATTTTGGTCTTTTGAAAGGACACAGTCATAGAGGAACTGGCTTTCAGATGGGAACCTAGTTGATAAAGAACACAATGCAAACCTGGTTACTTGCAATGAGGGTTTAGGAGGTTACAGAATCCCATTATTAGTCCTGTCCAACAAGATTAGAGCAGGACAAGCTTAATTAGTAGGAAGTGACTGGAGCTAATGCACTAAACTTCCCACTTTCAGGATTGGTCCCAGAGTCTAGGGAGTGGTTAAAACATCAGTGGTTGGGGATACCAAGAACAGAGAATCAGGCAGGCCATTAAAAACCCTAGGGTTAATACCCATCTAGTTGTTTCATCTCATAATGTGTCTTGTTTTGCCATAGTGACATGGGAAAATGAAATAAAAATAGTAAAATACCAGAAGGAAAAATGAGATATATTGCAAAAACGCTTTAAAACCCCAAGGTCTTGATGTAAATAATAGTGAAAAACGCTCAGTGCTCAGTAAAGCTAGACTCCACTACCCTGTGCATGCTTGGATGCTGTGCTATACGTTCACGGACCCCTTTGGATTCTCTCTGGTGGTACACTAATCCTCAGTGATTACTCAGTATTTTCAAGAATGTCTTGTGAATTTCAAAGAAAATCTCTGGTAAATTCCTTCATCGAGGCTTTCATTAAAAGTCATTTTTTAGTTGACCAGTCTTAAATATTCAGATAAGTGAAAAATGAATTCACCAGAAAACAGATGCTAGAAACAGACCCATGGATAACTGGAAATTTGATATAAGACAGAGGTGGCCTGACAGATCAACAAAGAAGTATAAACCAACTGGAAAGTGGGCAAATGATATAATTAGATATCTCACATCTAATCTTAGCTATATGAAATAATCATATCATATCTTAGAAGGGGGAGCATTTATGGCCAAAAAACATGTGGAAAGATTCTTAACCTCATTAGTGATCAGAGAAATACAAGCTAAAACCAGTGAGATACCGTTTCATACCTACCAGCCTCACAAAAAAAACTTGAAAATTGCTCAATTTTTGATGTTGGTGAGGAAATGGAGCCACAGAAACCCTCATATACTCCTTATGGGACTGTACATTTGATCATGACTGGGTAACAATTTTGTATTGCCTTATAAGTTGAAAATACCATTTCTAACGATCCTAGATATTTACCCTAAAGAACAATTTTTACACTCACCAGTAGGAATGTGCAGGAGTTTCTTTTTTTTTTTTAAATTATAGCTACTTTATTTATTTATTTCTTTATTTTTGGCTGTGTTGGGTCTTCGGTTCGTGCGAGGGCTTTCTCTAGTTACGGCAAGTGGGGGCCACTCTTCATCGTGGTGCAGGGACCGCTCTTCATCGCGGTGCAGGGACCGCTCTTCATCGCGGTGCGCGGGCCTTTCACTATCGCGGCCCCTCCCGTTGCGGGGCACAGGCTCCAGACGCGCAGGCTCAGTAGTTGTGGCTCACGGGCCCAGCTGCTCCGTGGCATGTGGGATCTTCCCAGACCAGGGCTCGAACCCGTGTCCCCTGCACTAGCAGGCAGATTCTCAACCACTGCGCCACCAGGGAAGCCCTGTGCAGGAGTTTCTTAGCTGTACTATTCATAATAGCAAAAAGCTGGAAACATCATTAAAGGATAAAACTGTGGTGTAGTTAAACAATGGAATACTATACAGCAGTAAAAAGGATGGACTACAGCTACAGGCATGAATATGGATGAGAATCTCACAAATGCTGAGTGAGGAAATAAAGTTAGCACAGAAAACTACTTAGAGTATGATTCTATTATATAAAGGTCAAGGGCAGGCAAAACTAAAAACATACAATTCAAAAATATATAATTAGAAAGCAAAACGTATTTTAAAAGTTGGTGTTTATTATTCTTTAAACTGTACATACTTATTGTATTTTACTCCTACATTTATGATATATTTCACAGTAATAAAGTAAAATAGAAAGTATTCATTTAATTCTGTATTCTGTGAGAGTAAGTATTACCCACTTGCTCCTGATCTCTGCTTGACATCATTATGAGACTAGCCTTCCAAACATGGTTTACATCAACCAGATCCCTACTCAGACAGCATCAAGGCTTCCTATTCACCATAGTGAGAAGTACAATCACTCTGGGTAATAGAGGATTCAAGGCCCTCCCTAGTTTGACCCCAGTTGACCTTTCTTGTCTTGTTTTCCACCACAGCATGTGCTGTAGCCACATGGATCCACTCACTAATACTGAAACACACTGTGAGTTTTTTCACTTCTTGGTCTTTGTTTCTGCCATTTTTACTACTTACTAGTTTTAATTCTAAAAACTGTACTCTTTATCACCATCAAGCTACCTACCAGCAGTTACTATTTTGCATTTTTAAAATAAGCTATGTAGTTTCAATATGTTGTAAAGAGCAAGATTGTGGGGTATAAAGCAACAGACTTCAGTTTTAAATGGAAAGTGCAGATACCAATGCATTTGCTTGTGCTTGTTTGTGACTATCCTTCTGACAGAAGAAATTTTTGTTTGAGCTGAGCACATCTTGTTTTTGCAACATGATTATAGAATTAGCAATTCTGACCACTCATAGACTCTTACAACTATAATAAAATTATTAATGCTTTGTATTTGTATGACAGGCTGTGAGTAACACAGCCATTCAGTTGATTACCAAGTAACATAAGATTTCTCCCTCACCTTACAGTTTAGGAAACTGAAGACAAGAGAGAATGTTTTAATCAATAAAATCTGGTAGGTAGGTTTAAATGATTGCATTAGTAGTAGAAATAAAAATGGCAAACAACAATAATATCCTGAATATGAAAGTCCATCAGATCCTGAGTTTTTCCTGTTACCTGAACAACTCTACTTACAGCAAAATTTACTAAATAAAGATGAATTTATTCAACAAACATTTGCTGACCACCTGCCAAAATGCAAGGCAATGTGTTATACACTGATAGAATTACAAAGATTAATGATATGACATAGTCAGTATCTCCAAGAAGCTTCAAGGTAGGAGGGGGAACCTACCAGTATTTTAGATCAGGTAATATAATAGCTTTTGTATGTGTGCCACTAGACATTGTGTTCTCAGTTAACACACTAAAAAGAGAACCTAGTACTTTTCCTTTAACATTAAAAGCCTTCAGAGTACATTCAGTAAATTAGTAAGCACACCAAGGAGGAGGGAGCCCTCTGACCTCTATCAGTGTATTGTTTTTCATTTAAACAGCATCTTAGTTCACTGGAGGCTTTAAGTGCATGTTTATTACAATATTTATTCCTCTTGATTAAGATGATAGCAGATGATTAATGGGTTCCGTATCACAATTAAAATGAAAATTTCCACCTTCCTGATAAACAGGAATATACAGATGATAACAACTCTGAAACTTAAATCAGAGAAGTTACTACATAACCCTTAGGTGATGACAATCTTTTGTAAATGTGTCTGATGCTAGGTTAGCATACTTATAACTCTGAACTATTATGAAAGTCATAGTTCAATTAGTACAGGTGTAGACATGCCTTTGAACTTAAGTAACTTTTGCTATGAACAATATACATTTCTCAGCACAAGTCTTCTCTTTGTCTCTTAGTTTGATTACTATTATGAAAATGCCAAATAATACAGACTAGTAATACTGATGGCAAAATAATTAGTAATAAAGAGAATTTTGCATTATGGATCTTTGGATGAGTTCAAATAGAGAGAAATCAAAGGGCTATTTTGTTGATAAGTGATTCTACCTGCTATCAAGTAGGCAGCACTTTGAAGGAGATCACATAAGAGTAGGAATTTCTTGTGTCAACAATTATTTTCATATACATATACCCCTTTTCCATAGTCAAGCAAACTAAAATATATTGTTATTGAATTTTAGAGACTGTCAATGGCACACTTCCTTTAAACAAAATTGTGTACAGTGGCCCAGCATATAAAACTAACAAAAATAGAGCTGTTCTGGAAGGGAGTAAGAAATTCTCCTTTATCTAACAAAGGGAGAAAATAAGTAAGCTACATCATGACGCTTATGATGAGAAGGATGATTCACAGCTGAAGGAATTTGTGCTTGACTGCTTTAACAGAGCACTTTGTCAGAACAGAGGACAGTCTTACAATTCAGAACGAAAATCATGAGAAACTGTACTTCCTATGAATTCCCAGAAGGTAAATCATTAGTAATGGAAACATGTCCAAGTATGGTTAATACCTTCTGCTTCTAATAGTCATACAAATTGGTATATTAATCTCAGGACCTCAAATTTGAAAGACTCAAAGAAACTAATTATAATTTTTGGTTATCCATATTACTGTTCTGGTAATGGTAGAGTAGTTCAAGTTAGGCCAACCCTCCCACAGATAACAATTTTCAACCCTAGATAAAATATAATTAATACTTACTTGGAAGCACTGGAGAGTGACCAAAAGCTTCTAGAAACTAAAGAGAAGTCAACCCTGAAAAGAAGGGAAAATCACTGAAATATATCTGCAATTTTAATGGCTTTTCTTCTGTGGGCCTCTCTAGTCCAGGCTGAATGGAGAAACTAGAACTCAAGCAAAAAAGCTGGTCTTTGGCACTGTCAGAATGGCTGAAAAGTAAAGGGGAGGGACTTCCCTGGTGGCACTGTGGTTAAGAATCTGCCTGCCAATGCAGGGGACACGGGTTTGATCCCTGGTCCAGGAAGATCCCACATGCTGTGGAGCAACTAAGGCCGTGCACCACAACTACTGAGCCCATGCGCTGCAATTACTGAAGCTCGCACTCTCTAGGGCCCGTGTGCCACACCTACTGAGCCCACATGCTGCAACTACTGAAGCCCGCACGCCTAGAGGCCGTGCTCTGCAACAAGAGAAGCCACCACAATGAGAAGCCCGTGCACCACAATGAAGAGTAGCCCCACTAGCCACAACTAGAGAAAGCCCATGCACAGCCAAGAAGACCCAATGCAGCCACACACACACACAAAAAAAAGTAAAAGGGAAAATCCTGGAAAGCAGAAAACCACAAAGGGAGAGTAGTGAATTCTGCATATAAATTCTGCCGAAATCTTTCACTTCCATTCTGTACATTCATGAGGGAGACTCCAAGTGGCACAGGTAAAAGCAAGCTTAAAAAAAAAAAAGAGGGGCTTCCCTGGTGGCGCAGTGGTTGAGAATCCGCCTGCCAATGCAGGGGACACGGGTTCGAGCCCTGGTCTGGGAGGATCCCACATGCCACGGAGCAACTAGGCCCGTGAGCCACAATTACTGAGCCTGCGCATCTGGAGCCTGTGCTCCGCAACAAGAGAGGCCACGATAGTGAGAGGCCCGCGCACCGCGATGAAGAGTGGCCCCCGCTTGCCACAACTAGAGAAAGCCCTCGCACAGAAACGAAGACCCAACACAGCCATAAATAAATAAAATAAATAAATAAATAAATATTAAAAAAAAAAAAAGAACAGGCTAAAAGAAGATCTAAGCAATGATTACTGTTGCTGTCAACCACAGGGGGGACAGAGTTTGGAATTTGAGTCTAGCTGTGGTAACTGCCTGATGGAACAACATTCAACACCCTCCAGAGTCTCTACCATGTAGCATCCATATTTGGCAAAAATATCATTCAAACTTCAAAGGCCTAATAAAGACATTTTAAGACAAACAAAGGCCAAGAAAATACATCACGAGCAGACTTGAAGAAATATAATATAGTGTAGAAATCTGGATTTCACAAAAGCATGAAGAGTGCCATAAAAGGTAAATATGTAGCTATATATGAGAGTTTTTTCTTGTTTTATTTAATTTTTAAAAAGTATTGATTATTTAAATATAAGACAAAAATAATAAAGTATTGTAGGCCTATAATATATGTGGAAGTAAAAAGTATGATGTGCACAAAGACAGGAAAGGGAGAGTGGAAGCATGCCTTTGTAAGGTTATTACATTATATGTGAAGTGGTATAATATTATTTGAAGGTAGATTGGGATAAGTTAAAAACGCCAAACTCAGAACAGAAGTATAGTTAATAATCCAATGTAAAGGATAAAATAGAATATTAAAAATATTCAAAACAAAAGAAGATAGGAAAAGAGGAAACAAAAGGCCAAAGAACAGATGAGACAAATAGAAAAGAAATATCAAAATAATGGACTTAAACCCAATCATATCAATTATTCTATTAAATGTAAATAGACTAAATACTCCAATTAAAGGGCAAAGATTGCTTAGACCAAAATGTATGCATCTATTAGAAACTCATTTAAAATAAAAGACATAGGGGAGGGAGGGAGACGCGAGAGGGAAGAGATATGGGGATATATGTATATGTATAACTGATTCACTTTGTTATAAAGCAGAAAATAACACAGCATTGTAAAGCAATTATACTCCAATAAAGATGTTAAAAAAAAAAACAGTAAAAAAAAAAAAAAAAAAGACATAGGGACTTCCCTGGCAGTCCAGTGGTTAAGACTTCACCTTCCAATGCAGAGGGTGCAGATTCAACCCCTGGTCGGGGAGCTAAGATCCCACATAACATAAACCAAATAAATAAACCAATAAACCATAACATAATACCAATAACCATAACCATAAACCAATAAACCAAAACATAAAACGGAAGCAATATTGTAACAAATTCAATAAAGACTTTAAAAATGGTCCACATCAAAAAAAAAATCTTAAAAAAAATAAAATAAAAGACATAATATCACTGATGAACATAGACGCAAAAATCCTCAACAAAATACTAGCAAACAGAATCCAACAACACACTAAAAGGATCATACACCCTGATCAAGTGGGATTTATCCCAGGGATGCAAGGATTCTGCAATATACACAAATCAATCAATGTGATACACCACATTAATAAACTGAAGAATAAAAACCATATGATCATCTCAATAGATGCAGAAAAAGCTTTTGACAAAATTCAACACCGATTTATGATAAAAACTGTCCAGGAAGTGGGCTTAGAAGGAACCTACCTCAACATAATAAAGGCCATATATGAAAAACCTACAGCTAACATCATACTCAATGGTGAAAAGCTGAAAGCATTTCCTCAAAGATCAGGAACAAGACAAGGATGTCCACTCTCGCCACTTTTATTCAACATAGTTTTGGAAGTCATAGCCATGGCTATCAGAGAAGAAAAAGAAATAAAATGAATCCAAATTAGAAAAGAAGAAGTAAACCTGTCACCGTTTGCAGATGACATGATACTATACATAGAAAATCCTAAAGATGCTACCAGAAAACTACTAGAGCTCATCAATGAATTTGGTAAAGTTGCAGGATACAAAATTAAGACAGAGAAATCTCTTGCATTCCTATGAAAAATCAGAAAGAGAAATTAAGGAAACAATCTCATTTACCAGCACATCAAAAAGAATAAAATACCTAGGAATAAACCTACCTAAGGAGGCAAAAGACCTGTACTCAAAAAACTATAAGACACTGATGAAAGAAATCAAAGATGACACAAACAGATGGAGAGATATACCCTGTTCTTGGATTGGAAGAATCAACATGGTGAAAATGACTATACTATCCAAAGCAATCTACAGATTCAGTGCAATCCCTATCAAATTACCAATGGCATTTTTCACGGAACTAGAACAAAAAATTTTACAATTTGTATGGAAACAAAAAAGACCCCAAATAGCCAAAGCAATCTTGAGAAAGAAGAACAGAGCTGGAGGAATCAGGCTCCCTAACTTCAGATTATATTACAAAGCTACAGTAATCAAGACAGTATGGTACTGGCACAAAAACAGAAATATAGAGCAATGGAACAGGATAGAAAGTCCAGAGATAAACCCACGCACCTATGGTCAATTAATCTATGACAAAGGAGGCAAGAATATACAATGGAGAAATGACAGTCTCTTCAATAAGAGGTGCTGGGAAAACTGGACAGCTACAGGTAAAAGAATGAAATTAGAACGTTCTCTAACATCACACACAAAAATAAACCCAAAATGGATAAAAGACCTAGATGTAAGGCTGGATACTATAAAACTCTTAAAGGAAAACATAGGCAGAGCACTCTTTGACATAAATCGCAATAAGATCTTTTCTGATCCACCACCTAGAGTAATGAAAATAAAAGCAAAAAATAAACAAATGGGACCTAATTAACTTAAAAGCTTTTGCACAGCAAAGAAAACCATAAACAAAACGGAAAGACAACCCTCAAAATGGGAGAAAATATTTGCAAATGAAGCAACTAACAAGGGATTAATCTCCAAAATACACAAACAGCTCATGCAGCTCTATATCAAAAAAACAAACAACCCTGGGACTTCCCTGGCGGTCCAGTGGTTAGGAATCCGCACTTCCACTGCAGAGGGCACAGGTTTGATCCCTGCTCAGGGAACTAAGATCCCGCATGCTGCATGGTGCTGCCAAACAAAACAAAAAAAAACAACCCAATCAAAAAATGGGCAGAAGATCTAAATAGACATTTCTCCAAAGAAGGCATACAGATAGCCAAAAAACACCTGAAAAGATGTTCAGCATCACTAATTATTAGAGAAATGCCAATCAAAACTACAATGAGGTTTCACCTCACACCAGTCAGAATGGCCATCATCAAAAAATCTACAAACAATAAATGCTGGAGAGGGTGTGGAGAATAGGGAACCCTCCTACACTGTTGGTGGGAATGTAAATTGATACAGCCACTATGGAGAACAGTATGGAGGCTCCTTAAAAAACTAAAAATAGAGCTACCATATGGTCCAGCAATCCCTCTCCTGGGCATATATCCAGAGAAAACCATAATTTGAGAGGATGCATGCACCCCGATGTTCATTGCAACAGTATTTCAATAGCCAGGACATAGAAGCAACCTAAATGTCCATCAACAGAGGAATGGATAAAGAATAAGTGGTACATATATACAATGGAATATTACCCAGCCATGAAAAGGAATGAAATACTGCCATTTGCAGTGACATGGGTGGACCTAGAGATTGTCATACAGAGTGAAGTAAGTCAGAAAGAGAAAGACAAATATTGTATAATATTGCTTATATGTGGAACCTAGAAAAATGGTACAGAACTTATTTGCAAAGCAGAAATAGAGTCACAGATGTAGAAAACAAACTTAAGTTTACCAAGGGGGGATGGGGGGTGGGATGAATTGGAAGACTGAGATTGACATATATACATTACCTTATATAAAATGGGTAACTAATGAGAATCTACTGTATAGCACAGGGAACTCTACTCAGTGCTCTGTGGTGACCTAATTGGGAAGGGAATCTAAAAAAGAGTGGATATATGTATATGTATAACTGACTCACTTTGCTGTACAGTAGAAACTAACACAACATTGTAAAGCAACTATACTCCTATAAAAATTAATTTAAAAATAAAAATAAAATAAAAGCATAGGTTAAAATTTTTTAATGGAAAAAATTATACCATGAAAATGTGAATTGTCAAAAAGCTGGATTATCAATTAATATAAGATAAAGAAGACTTCAAGATGAGGAATATTAGCAGAGATAAAGAGGATATTTAATAATGATAGATGAGTCAATTCATCAAGAAGGCATAAAAAGTACTAAATTTGTACACACGTAATAGCAAAGCTTCAAAATACCTGAAGGAAAAACTAACAACAGAAAGAAGAAACAGGCAAACCTACAATTACAGTTGGAAGTTCAGCATGTCTTTTTTGGTAATTTATAGAACAAGTAGCAAGGAAGGGAGGAAGGGAGGAAAAAATATAGACCAATACTGTTCATAAACATAGGCAAAAAAAATCCTTAACAAAATGTTAGCAAATCAAATTCAGCAGTATATAAAAAGGTCAATACAGCATGATCAAATAGTCCGTATCTCAAGAATGTAAGGTTGGGTTGACATTCAAAAGTTACTCAGTGTAATTCACCACATGAACAGAATAAAAGATAAAAACCACCTCATCATTCCAAGAGAAAGCATTATACAGATTCAGCATCCATTCATGATTAAAACTTTTCAGCAATCTAAGCATCTGTGAAAATTTTACAGCTATCATCATACTTAATGGTGAATTATTGAATAATTTCTCCCTAAGAGTGGGAACAAGGTACTGATGCCCACTGTCACTACTTCTATTAAGGAAAACTAGCTATTGCCATAAGGCAAGAAAAAAAGTTTTAAATTCATGAAAGTCAAAATCATTGTGTTGACTGTAAGAAGCCATACACAAAACAGAATGTAGCGTGATTCTATTTATATAAAGTTATAGAATAGTAAAAACAAATCAAATGTGGAAAAAAATTTTTTTAATATTTCTTTACAGGTAGGAGCAGGAATTTACTAAGAAGTAACACAAGGGAACCTCCTCGGGAGGTACTAGTGTTTCCTATCTTAGAAGAGGTTTGTGCTTGTTCATACTCAACAAATGGCACACTTAAGATATGTATATTTCATTGTGTGTAAATTTTATCTCAAAATTTTAAAAAGGAACCATAAACAAATATTGAATCTAGTTAATGATATGCATGCAGAAGTATTTTGGGCAAATGAAATGATGTCTGTGACTTACTTTGAAATGTATCATCAAAATAAAATGGATTAATGGCTAAAGGGATGAATATTTGGATAGATATGTGATAAAGTAAGTAGAGTAAAATGTTCATGTAGATTCCAGATGGTGGGCATTTGGATAATCATTGTATTATTCTTTCAACTTTTCTGTACTTCTGGAAAATTTTAAAATAAAATCTTAAATAAAATCAGTGATCTAAATTTCTACTTTAACAAGCTGGAAAAATAGGATCAGCTACAAAAAACTTAGAGCTAACCTTATATGAACAGTAAAGTATTAAATTATTTTTTTCTAAGTTCAGCAACAAGGCAAGGATGTCCTTTCTCAATATTTTAATTCACCATTGTGTTGGAGATCTTAACCAACGCAAGAAAAAGAAAAGGAATACAGACGGGAAAGGAAGAAGTAAAATTGTTACTCTTCACAGTTAATGAAAAAGTTGGAAATCTGAGAATCTACAATACAACTCCCAGATCTGATACTCCCAAGATCGTAGAATACAGAGTCAAAATTTACAAATCAATGATATTGGAAATACAACTTGAAAATGAAGTGAAAACAATTCTATTTACAATAGCATAAAATACTTAAGAATAAATTTAACAAAAGCGGTGCATGACCTCTAACCCAAACACTACAAAACAAATAGTGGTATAGTTAGACAATGGAATACTATTCAGTAATAAGATGAAACAAACTACTGATACATGAATCAACTTGCCTGAATCTCAAAAATATTACACTGAATGAAAGAAGCTAGACCAAAAATAGTACATAAAATATGATTCATTTACATGTGGTTCTAGAACAGGCAAAACTAATATATAATGGAAAAAAATCAGGACAGAGGTTGCCCCTGGATGGTATTGGGATGGGAATTGATTGGGATTGACTGGGAAGGAACATGAGAGAAATTTCTTGGATAATGGAAATGTTTTTAGGAGTGTGTTAAATGGGTATACGCAGTTGTCAAATATGTCTATTAATGTATGGGTATATACATTTTTTTTTTAGCTTTGTCTGCTGAGAGGGCCTGAGAAACAATGACACACCAATAGCAGTGAGCACACCTAGCACCCAGATTTTATTCCTGTATTTTCCTCTTGAAGTAGGGAATGAACAAGATGAGCATAGCATATCTTTGTGCCAGAAATTAGACAAGTGCTTAAAGAATGATTAGAATGTGTCAAAAGGCACAAAGGATCTAGCTTGAAGGTTCTCTCACTACCTAAATTTAGGACAATTTAAGCATTATGATACATGATAGAAATGGAGTATAATCCACTGAATAAAATAAGATGCCATGAATCCTTATTGATATGAATAAATGAATGAATGAGTAAGAAAGAAGGGAAAGATTTTACTTACAATAGAATGCTAAATAAAAAATATGGAAGAAATTATAGAGTTAGATATCATTAGTGGATGTTAAAACTAATCAGTAAAAATATGACAGAATATTTACATAGTATCAGTACTTCCACAGAAATTACTATCTACATAGGGGAAAATATTAACTTTACAGTGGAAACATCTCATGGCCACTACCTTCACCTAGTGATTATAGCTAATTAGCAATGTTGGGACAATCTGACATCATGTGTCTCCTGATATGATGCTCTAAGAAAGATATAGCAACGCTTCTGTGTTATTCTTGCCAAAAATGCATAACCTGAATCTAATTATGATGAAACATCAGACAAATTCAACTTGAATGACTTTCTACAAAATATCTGGCTTATACTCTCAACATTGAGGAAATGTTCCAGATTCAAAGAGACCAACAAGTCATCACATCTAAAAACAATATGGAATCCTGGGTTGAATCCTGGACAAGGAAAAAGAAATCGTTATGAAGCATATTATTTGGACAATTGATGAAATTTAAAGATGAAATTCAGATTAAAAAATAGTATAGTACCAATATTAAACTTTCTGATTTAGGTCATGGTACTGGTTATATAAGAGAATGTTCTTGTTCTTAGAAAATACAAAAGTGTTTAGGGGTAAAGGCACAGTTGCCCTCTCTACCTGGTAACAACTTAATTTTTTAAGAAGTTATTTTATTTTATTTCATTTCATTTCCACACCACACAGCTTATGGGAGTTTACTTCCCTGAACGAGGATTGAACCTGGTCCCTCAGCAGTGAGAGCCTGGAGTCCTAAACACTGGACTGCCATGGAGTTCCCCAACTTAATTTTAAATGGTTCAGAAAGAATATATATACATATATATATGTGGGCAAGCATACACATAAACAAATATGTATCAGAGTGAGAGAGAGAGAGAAAGAATGATAAATGGTACAAAATATAAACAATTTGTGAGTCTGGTGGGTATATGGAGTTCCTTATACTGTTCTTGCAACTTTTTAGTAAATGTGTAATTATATCAAAATTAAAAGTTTAAAAAGTTATTTACACTACCAGCATATGTATGTTTAAGTGAACCTACGTGTGTGTGTGTGTGTGTGTGTGTGTGTGTGTGTGTGTGTGTGTATCAGGTAAATACAGTGGCTTGCTATTATATTTGTAAGTATAGGAAAAATATGAACTCTTAGTGTTCAGTTTGAAATGGTGATTCTTATTCTTAAGGAGAACAAACCTCTATACTGATAAGTCCCACCATTCTCTATACCTCAAATGCTTTTTTGTTTCGTTGTTTTGGAAATACACTGTACTGAAAAATCAGGAAAAGATACCCTACTTTATTTCCACCCCTAATCAAAACTAGAACACCTCTTATCCAAGATCTACTCAGGATTTACTCTGCCTGGCAATGTGAATATTTACAATCATGACTTCAAATCTGTTCATGAAGAAATTACATCTGTTTACTTTACTTCTAGGTATGGATTACTTGAAAGCATTAGTGTAATCCAAAACAGGACAATGTGTGTCTAGTGTGAAAAATGTGTCCACAAAAATCTACAAGATTCAGTAGATGGAGATGTTTTATAAAACCAGATAAATATGAAGCTTTAATGAAGCTTTTTTTTTAAATCATTGTCAGCATTATATATGCACTTTGTTTAAAGAGTCAAGTAATTTAGCAAGTTTTGTTAAGAGAAACATCAATACCCTGCCCTCCTTCTACCCATTACCCACTCTTCAGAGGCAACCACTTTCACCTATCGTAGCTGATTATTTTTATGTTTACTGCCATGTCTCTAACTAACATGCTTAACTGTTATTTCTTTGATTTTTCAGTTTTATAAACTACTATTTATTTGTTATCTTACTGTGGAAGATGGGGACCCAACTCTCATTGCTCTACCTTTACCCACCACACAGGTACTCACCCTTCCCTTCCTTCCATCCTCTCCTGTCCCACCACCTCGAAATTTTGTTCTATCAAAATTTTGGTTAGATCAATATTAAGGGTTTGCATAATTATGATCATGTAAATAGAATTTACAACTGAGACAAGTAGTATACTATGATTATCTTCTTATCTTGAACACGCATTTCTTTTCCCTGGAGTTAATAATTGCCCTGCTTTTTAATTGGCTTAGTTTTCCATGTCCTTATCACTAATTCAGCCCCAAGCTCTTTGACAGTTGTGTGAACCTCCTTTCAAGAGGTTCTGATGCATCAAATATTCTATTGGTTTCCTCTTCCAAGAAATGGTACCTGTGATCTACTCCTGTCTGAACTGATTTGCCCATGTGCCTGGTGACAACTGTCATCCTGGAATTTCCCTTCACTGTCATCCTTCACCTCTCAATTACCATAGATCTGTTTCATTTTCGTTTTTGGTTATACTTTGTTTTAGGGGAGCACATTCTCCAGTTCTTTCATAAGAAAGATGCAAAGGAGTTTTGTTCTATATTTTTGTTTGTTTTCTGAGTCTTTGCATTTCTGAAAATATCCTTATTCCCCCAATGTACTTGACCTAGGATTAGGACCCTCACCACCGACACTAAGACTGCGAATGGAATAAATGGATACAAAAGTTAAAATCCTGTAGGAGAGTTAAATTCTGAGAGTTTAGGGGTGGATTCAGAGGATTGCCCCAAAACACTTACCTGAAATGAAAGGCCTTCTAGGAAGAAACTGAGATACCTTTAATTAGCAGGTTTACATTCCTACTCCACGTTCACCCTCCATCTGTGGAATGAGAACTCTAGAGGAACAGTGAGTCGGTCACAGAAAATAAGGAATGCTGTATTTTTGTATATCTGATTTTGTGATGTGTTCAAAGTTGACCGCTCCATGTACATTTCTCATTTCTTTTCCTTTTTTTTTCCCCCCACAATGAGTGTCTTTTGCTTTTATAATCAGAAAAACAAATATAGGTGTTTCCATTTTGAGGCAAATTCTTTTTGGAAAACAAAAGGCAGTATTGTAGAGGAGCATTTCTAAGGTGTATAAGAAAGTTCCTAATCAACAGGTGTTGAGAGAGAGAGAATGGTGTTAAATAAGGGAGAAGCTGTCTGATACATGAAAGGTCCCTAAGGGTATCATACAGTTCTATAGAACATGATTTGATACTTTGCAGAGGTGTCTGGCCCTGTGCAGAAAGATTTGCCACAATTTTTCAAAGAGCAACACAAGGATATAATAACTTTATTTTGCCACTTGTTTTCTTCTTAACGGAAACTTTATTCTCACTGGCCCTCTTCAAACTCTGCTGTCCAGAGAGACATGATGAAGAGCAGGAGCTATTTAATAGCTTTCCCCCATTCTGGTGTCTGAGGGCTGTAGCTGTTGATATCTAACTTCACTGAGCTTTGTTTCTCTTAACATTCCATTTGTTTCTGGATCTTATAATTGCTAATAAAAAGCCTACTGATGAGAAGTCCATGTCAGGCTGATTATTATTCTTTTTTTAGTAATCTGTTCCCCGACCAGGAATTAAACCTGGGCCCTTGGCAGTGAGAGCGAGGAGTCCTAACCACTGGACCACCGGGGAATTCCCTCATTACCTTTGATTTCTACAGTTTAACTTCAGTGTGCCTTCCTGTTGATTTGCTCCTATTTATTCTGATTAAGATTCCTTGGTGTTTTTCAATCTTAGGATTCATGTTTAGGAGAATTCTCTGCCATCATCTTTTTTTTTTTTTTTTTTTTGCTGTGTTGTGGGCTCTTTAGCTGTGGCGAGCAGGGGCCACTCTTCATTGTGGTGCGTGGGCTTCTCATTGCGGTGGCTTCTCTTGTTGTGGAGCACGGGCTCTAGGCGCACGGGCTTCAGTAGTTGTGGCACACGGGCTCAGCAGTTGTGGCTCACGGGCTCTAGAGTGCAGGCTCAGTAGTTGTGGCGCACGGGCCTAGTTGCTCTGTGGCTTGTGGGATCTTCCTGGACCAGGGCTCAAACCCGTGTCCCCTGCATTGGCAGGCGGACTCTCAACCACTGCACCACCAGGGAAGCCCCTCTGTCATCTTTTTGAATATTGTTTCTCTCCCATTCTCTCTACTTTCTCCTCCTGAAGTTTTTACTAGGTTCATATTGGAGCTTCTCATTCTGTTTTTCATATTTCTTAGATTCTCTTTTGTATATTGTTTTTTTTTCTCTACGTGCCCTTCTGGATGATTTTTTTTCACATCTCTTGTTTCCTTTCTTTTTTCATGATGTCTGGTGAAATAAAATTGATATTTTATGGCAGGACAAGAAAAAATGAAACATAAAATTCTCTGTGTGTGTTTGTTTGGGCCTCCTCCCTCCCTAATGTGCAGTGTTCATCTGCATTACACATTAACCAGAGCTCCTCAAAGATGGGAGTGCTAATGATGTAACTTCTTAGAAGAATAGTGTCCTTTTCCAGCTCTGTGGGGTGTCATGGTGACTTGCTGCTCGCTTTATGTGCTTCCCTGGACTATGTATCCTTAGTGAACTTTATGTAAAATATCAGTATGTCATTTTGATGTACAATCTTTTGTTTCAAAAATGTATATGACTATACTTTCGACTTCAAACAGATGGAACAGTTCTCAGAGCTTTCTGAGAATCTGCTTCCCGGGTTATAATCCTCCGTTTGGCTTGAATAAAATTCCCTTTATTTCTTATTGATAGTTAATTGAATTTTCATTGACATGTCTTTTTGTCTTTTTTTTCCCTCCTTAGAGTTTCGCTTGTTTTCTGAGAAGAACATAACTAGACTTTCATACAGCTCGGTCACCTCAGTGTCTGGCTGCTTGTTATATGTATTATTTGTTGGATCTGCTGATTTTCTCTCATAGATGTTGTTTTCTTTCTAATTTTTGACTGTGAGTTCATCCTCAGAGTTATTTATTGTGTGAATTCTATGTGCTCTGGATTATTAAGAGGTCCTTACTGAATTATTTTTTATTTGGTTCTACTAGGACCCTACAGATGTCACTGGTTCTTTATGATGTTTTTGTTTGGGGGGCTTTGGATTTTGTCACCTTGAAGACAGTAGAAATATGTACCCACAGCCACTGCCTGCAGAGGCTTTGGGTTCAGATTTCTCTTGGTGACTCCTTTTCCATCCATGGCCCAGCCTGTTAGCCTGTTCCTATGCATGTCTCTACACACGCACCAGTGGGTGGAGTTTTTCTTCTCCTTGTTTCACAGGCAGAACGGCTTTTCCTGGTGCTAGCTTTCTGCAGAGAGCTCATCTCCTGTTCTGCCCTGAGCAGGAGTCTGTGTCCGTGGTGGTGGTCTCAAGCCCTCTTTCCTCATGGGCTTTTAGACCCTGGCCCCTTAAGCCAATATCCAGTTCTGATCCTTGAGGGCCGTTTGGCTTTAACTCACGATCATCACTATTCCAGCTTGGAGTTTCTCTTCATTTATTGGCACCTAGAAATTTCTGGGTGGAACTTGTAAAGAGAAGAGCCAGGAAAATTGTCTTTAGCTGGGAAATAAGTGGGTGTGAAACATTTAAAATAAAACCAATCTCATTACGTCACACTTCTGATATGTACTTATTATATCAGATTTAACTTCAAATAACTAATAGTCTACTAATTTGTAAGATTTATTGATATTTAAGTTTGCATAGACTTTTTTTTTTTTGGCTGTGTGGCATGCGAGATCTTAGTTCCCCGACTAGGGATCGAACCCGTGCCCCCTGCAGTGGAAGCGTGAAGCCCTAACCACTGGACTGCCAGGGAATTCCCTAGACTATTTTTTTTTAAGTTGAACTTACCTGCTTTCTGGTTTCACAGAACCATAAAATTCCCGGTGGAAGGGTAGGTGCCCTAGTGAAAGCATGATGTGGTAGAAAGGATAGGGCTGTAGCATTCAGGCAGATCTGAGTTCACTTGCTGGCTTTAGCACTTACTGCTACCTGACCTTGGGCAATTTACTTGTCTCTCAAGCCTTCAGTTTCTCCATTAGCAAAGTGAATACAGTAATACTCATCTACTATAACTGCTGCGAGGATTAAAAGTGATCCTAGCAATTAATAGTATTTGAGTCTTTATGATGTAATCAGTGCTCTGCCAGGTGCTTTGCTGGATTATCTCTTTTAATGTATGTGAACTTTTTAGTCCACTGCCTGACACACAGCAAATGTTCAATAAATGTAGCTATTAGTCTCACGTAAGTTACCTCATCCTAGCCTGGCTTTGGTCCGCCTGTGACGCCCTCCACCCCACTCCACCCCTACCATTAGTCAACAAGACTCTGCTTGAACACAGAGCAGTCAAAATTCTCTGTCTGGCCTTGGGCAAATATATCCAGTTCTTTATCTGTGAAACGAGGATAATAGTAGTTTCTTCTAGGGTAATTTTGAGGATAAAATGAGTTAATTCATTGAAAGCCCTTAGAATAGTGCCTAGTACATTGTTAATCCTCAGTAAGTCATCGCCATTATTTTTATTATTATGGGAAATTTGTTATCACCTCGAACTTATTTTATTTCTGGAGTGTTCTAACATTAAAAACTTCTAAATTTGAGCTGAAATTTGCCAATCTACCAGTTGGTCTTTTTTTTGCCCTCTGGAGTAGCACAGAGAAAATCTGATTCTCCTTTCCCAAGATGGTACTTTAAGCATCTTTTCTTTTTTCCAGAATAAGCACCCCACTTTCTTCAAGTATTTTTCATAGACATGGTTTGGAGTCCCCTCACCATCCTCGCAGCATTTGAACAGCATGACTCAGTTTGTGAGTCCTACAGTAGCAACACAATCCTCCAGGCATTGTCTGATGAGCTTGAAGTACTGTCACACTTCCTTCTTATGAATACTGCATATTTGGTTAAACTATTATAAATTTTGGCTTTCTATTATATGTAGCCAAACTCATTCCTAACTGGCACAATGTTCATACCGCTTATTTTCCTCACTCGTTTGGGCTTCTTATTCTGTTTGCATCCCTAGACTGCCATCCAGTATATTAGCTTCCCTTCTAGGTTCATGACATTTTCAAGTTTGATCGACAGGCTTCAAAATGTTAGGGAACCATTGACTGAAACTGCCCACCCTGGCCAGGCAGGATAGCGCCCTGGCCGCTTGCATGAGTTGTCTCACAGCAGGAGGTCCTGATAAAGAACACAGAACTAACAAGCTACCACCAGGTGGAAGAATTCAGGAGGGGCCAAAAGGAGGGAGGAGACACCAGCCCATAATATGTCCTGCCAACCTCCCAGAAACCTGTGCACTGGAATCCATCTTGGCTGAGAGATGCGCTCTATCAGGAAGGACCCTGAGTCAAACCAAATATGGGCACAAGCAAGATGATTGGCCAGAGACAACTCAGAAACTAACCCCATTACTATAAAACCTGAGACTGGGAGCCATGTGACAGAGCAGTTCTCCTGAGTTCCCTTACCCTACTGCTCTTGGCCCAGGTGCCCCTTCCCAATAAAATCTTTTGCTTTGTCAGCACATGTGTCTCCTCAGACAATTAATTCTTTTTTTTTTTAATAGATTTTATTTATTTATTTATTTATTTTTGGCTGTGTTGGGTCTTTGTTGCTGCGCGCAGGCTTTTCTCTGGTTGCAGCGAGTGGGGCGCTACTCTTCTTGGGGTGCGCGGGCTTCTCATTGTGGTGGCCTCTCGTTGTGGAGCACGGGCTCTAGGCGCACGGGCTTCAGTAGTTGTGGCTTGCAGGCTCTAGGGCGTAGGCTCAATAGTTGTGGCTCAGAGGCTGTGTTGCTCCGCGGCATGTGGGATCTTCCCGGACCAGGGCTCGAAGCCGTGTCCCCTGCATTGGCAGGCGGATTCTCAACCACTGCGCCACCAGGGAAGCCCCAGACAATTAATTCTGAGTGTCAGACAAGAGCCCACTCTCAGGCCTTGGGAGGGGTCCCCCTTCCTGCAACAAAAATCACTCATCACCAAGAGACTATATTGGATATCTACCTTTAAGATATATCAGTTCAGTTGGCACTTTTGGGTAGTGATGTTACCCAGAAACTGGGTTTGCCTCTTGGTGAGTGTTGAGCCAAAAGACACAACTGAGCCAAAGATGGGGAGAAGGAAGGATTTATTACTTGCAGCAAGTAAAGAGAACACCAGGTATCTTTCCCAAAGCAGTGTCTCCCCTAACAGCAAAATTGGGGAAGTTTTAAGCTAAGGGTGCATGCATATTCATGATGGGGCTTAGGTGGTATATGCATATTCATGAGGGGCTTGAGCAGAGGAGAATTCATTATAGAATCAGGGCAAAGGTTGACAGAGTCCAAGCTTTAGTTGGCTGAAGTCATGAGGGTCAGAAAAGGTCAACATCATCACCCCTTAGGTTCCAGTCAATCTGGTGGTTGAGGGCTCCAGGGGGGTTTAAATCCTGCAAGACAGCTCAAGAAAGTGCTTCAGGCTAATCTTTACCATTGAAACAGAACTGGGAGTCTTTACAACTGATTTATTATCTTTTTATTATTACTTCTCTTTGCCTTATTACTGAGACCTGTTCAAGTACAAGGATCATGGCCAGGCTTAGATCCCAGGCTTAGGCCAAACATCACTTCTCTTATGTCAAGAGAGCCATGCCTGGTTGTCTTTCTCTGGGGACCCCCTACCTTATCTGCTTACAGTGTTACTATCAATTATTTACTATTTCCTGCCTCTATGATTTTTATTCAAAATTATTCCTCAGGAGGGGGATTTGAGGAGCCCAAATAGTCTCATCTGAAGTAAACCTATTAAAACAAAAGTGTCTTATTAATTAAAATTATTAATATTTTTTAAACTGACTGTTCTGGTGAAAAGAAAGTTAACGAACATTGAAAAGAGGAGATATTTATAATCTAATCTAGAAACTAGGGTGAGGGTTAGTAAAAATACACTGAGAGCCACGAACTTCACTTGAACTCTGACTTTAAAAACTCTTACTCCTCCATTATTTACTCAAACTATGGGGGGGAAAAAGCATACTCACCCTAGTTTTTTCTCTCTCTTTTTTTTTTATCCATAATATGAAGGAACTAATCAGCCAGTAAATGAGAGTACAGCAGGGAGAAGGGATGAAACAGAGATACCATAGGTGTGATTCTATGCAAACTCAGTAGGTGACCTCTGAATAAGCGAGCATTGACTTGCGTGACTTTGTACACAGTGAGTCCCTAGTACTTGGGGTTAATCACCTCAGAGGGTTACAAGCTAAAGACAGAATGTGTAAGGGCTCGACCCCACCTGAGGATTCACAGAAACTACGTTGGGAAATCAAGAAAAACTCAGGAGGATTACTGAGAGAACTCTGGTCCAATCGTGCTTTCCTGAAACTGATTCTCTACATTGCTGTTAGCGTGCTCTGACTGTATGCAAATGTGACCATGTCTCTCAATACAGTAAGTCCCCTACCTACGAATGAGTTCCCTTCTGAGAGTGCGTCCATAAGTCCAATTTGTTTGTAAGTCCATTAAAGTTAGCCTAGGTACCCAGCTAACACAATCGGCTATATAGTACCATACTATAATAGGTTTATAATACTTTTCACACAAATACTACATAAAAAACAAACAAACACAAAAAATAAGAAAAGATTTTTAGTCTTACAGTACAGTACCTTGAAAAGTACAGTAGTACAGTACAACAGCTGGCATACAGGGGCTGGCATCAAGTGAACAGGCAAGAAGAGTTACTGACTGGAGGAGGGAGAGGAGGTAGGAGATGGTAGAGCTGAAGGATTGTCAGCAATACGAGATGAGGGCAAGCTGCATATTTCACTCATGCCTGACGTTGATGGCACAGGTTCTGGTTCCTTGCTGGATTCAGTTCTATCTACACTCTTGAAAATACAGTCCAGTGGTGTCTGGGTAGTAGCTCTTTTTTGTCATCATAGATGACATGGTAGCACTGGATTGCTACATCACCGCTGCTCTTACACTTGCTTCCAGACATCCTGGACTTGAAATAAAGATACTGTGCTACTGTACTCTATACAGTACTGTACTGTAAAGTACACAAAAGCACAACCACTTGGAGAGGATGCACGCATGTGACAATGTACGCCAGACATGAACTAACTTACATGATGGGACATGGGAAAGCATGTTCACGTCTTGGAAAGTTCTCAACTTGAAGGTTTGTATGTAGTGGACTTACTGTATTTTAAAATAATTTGTGGGACTTCCCTGGTGGCACATTGGTTAAGAATCCACCTGCCAATGCAGGGGACACGGGTTTGATCCCTGGTCCAGGAAGATTCCACATGCCTCAGAGAAACTAAGCCCGTGTGCCACAACTACTGAGCCTGCGCTCTAGAGCCTGCGAGCCACAACTACTGAGCCCGCATGCCACAACTACTGAAGCCCGTGCACCTAGAGCCTATGCTCTACAACACAGACAAGCCACCGCAATGAGAAGCCTGTGCACCGCAACGAGGAGTAGCCCCCGCTCGCCGCAACTAGAGAAAGCCTGCATGCAGCAATGAAGACCCAATGCAGACAAAAATAAATAAATAAATAAATTTATAATAAAATAAAATAATTTGTGCCCTACCAACCCTTCCTCCATTGATTTAGCAAGGTCCTTCATTGATCTGGCCTGTGTCATCTATCCTTTCATGTCTCTATTGCATTATATGCCAATAAACAAGCTGCTTCTTGATTCATGCCTTTTCTCTGTGTATTCTTTTCCTGGAAGACAGCATTTATTTTCCCTTTTTACTTTCTGTCTCTTTAAAATATTTGGGACCTTTGAGACCATCTATCTCAATCCATCCCTCATTGTAGGAGGAGGGGGCAAATGAAGGTATATCAGAGCAAGTTTGCATATTTTACTGGAATTGGTCGGTATAAGCCTGAAGCAGATTGTGATAAATTAAAGATACATACCATATTCCCTAGAGCAACCATTAAGAAAAGAACTCAAAAAATAGCTTAAAAATGAACAAAGGAATTAAAATTGCACACTGAGGAATATTGGTTTAATGCAAAAGAAGGCAGTAAAGTTGGAACAGAGGAACAATAATGGCATGAGACATAAAGAAACAAATAGAAAAATAGTGGGCATAAATCTAACCAAGCAAGTAATTACATTAAATGTAAATGGATTAAGCACTTCAATTAGAAGGCAGAGATATAAGATAAATAAATGGGATCCAACTACATGCTGTCTGTAAGAGATACAGTTTGGATTCATAGATTTAATAGGTTGAAAGTAAAATGGTGCAAAAAGTATCCATAAAAAAGCTGGAGTGGCTATAATATCAGACAAAACAGATTTTAAGACCAAAAAAAAAAAAGTTTCTATAGGAGAAAAGGGATATACTGTAATGATAAAATGATCAATCCATCAGGAAGATAATTATAAACGTTTATGTATTTAACAACAGAGCTCCAAATATATGAAGCAAAAACTGAGAGAGGGGCTTCCCTGGTGGTGCAGTGGTTGAGAATCTGCCTGCCAATGCAGGGGACACGGGTTCGAGCCCTGGTCTGGGAAGATCCCACATGCCACGGAGCGACTGGGCCCGTGAGCCACAACTACTGAGCCTGCGCGTCTGGAGCCTGTGCCCCGCAACGGGAGGGGCCGCGATAGTGAAAGGCCCGCGCACCGCGATGAAGAGCGGCCCCCGCACCGCGATGAAGAGTGGCCCCCACTTGCCGCAACTAGAGAAAGCCCTCACACGAAAGAAAAAAAAAAAAAAAACTGAGAGAATTGAAGGAAGAAATACAATTCAACAATAACTAGGGACTTTAATATCCTACTCTCAAAAACTAAAATAATAATTAGACAGAAAATCAGCAAGGTTATAAGCATCTTAAACATTATCAACCAACTTGACCTAAGGAAAATCTATGGATTTCCATCAAACTGGAGTAAAATAATCCTTAAAAATTTATTGAGACATTTTATGCAACTCGTTAAAAAGAGGCCAAACAGCCCAATTTAAAAATGAGTGGAAGAATAGGTATATTTGGCAGTTACTTAAAGAGTTAAGGGGGCACTTCCCTGGTGGCGCAGTGGTTAAGAATCTGCCTGCCAATGCAGAGGACACAGGTTTGATCCCTCATCTGGGAAGATCCAACATGGCATGGAGAAACTAAGCCCGTGAGCCACAACTACTGAGCCTGCACTCTAGAGCCTGTGTTCTACAACTACTGAAGCCCACGTGCCTAGAGCCCATGTTCGGCAACAAGAGAAGCCACCACAATGAGAAGTCCATGCACCTCAACGAACAGTAGCCCCCATTCATCACAACTGGAGAAAGCCTGCACACAGCAACGAAGACCCAACGCAGTCAAAAATAAAAATAAATAAATTTATTTTTTTAGAAAGTTAAGGGAATTCCCTGGTGGTCCACTGGTTAGGACTCCGCACGCTCACTGCCAAGAGCCCAGGTTCAATCCTTGGTCAGGGAACTAAGATCCTGCAAGCCCCAGGGTACGGTCAAAAAAAAAAAATGTTAAAAAATTTCCCATGTAATCCAATAATTCCACTCGTAGATATTACCCAAGAGAACTGAAAGCATCTGTCCACACAAAGACTAGCATGTGAATGTTCATAGCAGCATTATTCAGAATAGCCCAAGAGTGGAAACAACCTGAACGTTCATCAGTTGGTGAATGGGTAAATATGATGTATGTATTCATACGATGGAATATTACTCAGCAATTAATAGACTACTAATACATGCTACAGCATGGATGAGCCTCAGAAACATCATGCTATGTGAAAGAAGCCAAACACAAAGACTACATATTGTATGATTCCATTTACACGAAATGTTTAGGAAAGGCAAATTTATAGCGACAAAGCAGATCCATGGTTGTTTGGCTCCGAGGATGGGAGTGGGTATTAACTATAAAAAGGGACAAGTGACATTTTTGGGGTGATGGAAATGTTCTAAAATGGAATTGTGGTGATTGTTGCAATATTTAGTGCACTTACTAAAAATCATTGAATTGTACTGTTAAAAATGGGGGAATTTATATTATGTAAATTATACCTCAATAAAGTTATTAAATAATTAAATGCAATAACTTGTTACTTTTTAATATATTATAGAAATAATGTTGACAATAATGATGATATTGAGCTCTTGCTATGTGCCAGGCACTGTTCTAAGCACTTTACTCAATCCTCACAACAACCTATGAATTAGATATTATTATCCCATTTATAAATGAGGAAACTGAGGCCCAGATAAGTTAAGTAACTTGCCAAGGTCATGCAGCAAATAAATAGGTGAGCCAGGATTCAAATCTAAGCAACTGATTCCAGTAGCCATACTCTCATCTCTCTGCTAAGGTAAATCAAAGTTTGATGATGTTTTTAAAGTTCTAATGAAGCAGCATCATTGTGAATCTCCCCTGAAGCTGAAAAATATACAATATACCAAATTTGGTAGTACAAGGCAGGGGAGGAAATATGTTATTTTTCAATTCAGGATAACAGTAAAAGTGCTCCATCCGTTTTCTAGGGAAGAAATGAAGAACAGTGTCCATTTTCTTTTTCTTCTATCTGTATGGCAGGAGGCAATATACACTGAAAAGGTAACGGGACTTAGAATGGAAATAACTGAGATTTGATCTCTGATTCTGCTACTTAAGTTATGGAACTTGTTTTGAGCCTCATTTTTCTTATATGTAAAAATAGATTTAAATGCCTACACATCAGGATTGTGTGTATTAAATACGGTCTGATTTAATGTGCATAAAATCTTAGCACAATGCCTTGCTTGGAGTAGATACTGAACAAGTGGGAGCTTTCTTTAGTCATCAGGATCAGGTGTCTTTTTTTTTTTTAATTATTTTTTAAATTTATTTATTTTTGGCTGCATTGGGTCTTCATTGCTGCATGTGGGCTTTCTCTGGTTGCGGCGTGTGGGCTTCTCATTGTGGTGGCTTCTCTTGTTGTGGAGCATGGGCTCTAGGCACACGGGCTTCAGTAGTTGTGGCTCACAGGCTCTAGAGCGCAGGCTCAATAGTTGTGGCACACGGGCTTAGTTGCTCCGCGGCATGTGGGATCTTCCCGGACCAGGGCTCGAACCCGTGTCCCCTGCATTGGCAGGCGGACTCTTAACCACTGCACCACCAGGGAAGTCCCTCAGGTGTCTTTTTATACATTGGAACCAGTCCTGTTCTAGAGAAGGTCAGGGCAATTCTCTAGGACTTCTTAACAAGATTAAACTTGAAAGAGAGCAAAGAGTAATTTAGAACATATCAATGGCTTGCTTGCTTGCTTGCTTGACTTAGACTTGCTCTAGGTTAGTCTATTAAACTATAGAATTAAGAAACACCTCTTCCTCGTGCACACTCTTACTTAGAACTCTAACTTTAATCCTCTTCTCCCATTTTGGACTCTAACTAGACTCCATCCCTGGCCTCTAAGAAATATTATTTCATTGTGATCTCCAAATAACTTGAAGGGGTATGATCAGAGCCTCCTCCAGAGTATGGCTATTATCAGAACACACCATCAGAGTTCTAATGGAGGGAAGAAAGGTGGCTAGGAACAGGTCTTGTTCCCTTGCCCAGATGAGTTCTGCGGATGCTGGAGATTACCTAATATCCTGCTGAACAGCTCTCTATGGGGCCCAAGGCCCTGGTCACACAAATCACTGAGAGCCTTTTTAGTATAAATGTGGGAAATTTTTTCCATCAGTTGCCACTGACCTGCACCTAGGGGAAAAAAACATTTATTAAGATACAAATTTTTTAAATCATTTTTTTCTTAATGACAGAAATAGAATGTTTAGCTCTAGTTACCGAAGTATTTTGTCCACCAGGTGTCACTGTTGCACTTGAAAAATAAACATGGTCCTTTTTATAATACAAAAGTTAAATTTTTTGGTCTTGGAATGGCATATTTCTTTCTTTTTTCTAAGCAGGAGAAGATACCAACAGATGACCCAGACTAATCTTATCTCAGGATAATTTCTTTCAAAGGGAAATCAGGAAGGAATTTCTTGTACAGAATTTAGGATTTGGCCAGAAGATCTGGAAGCATCCAAAGCCTGCTGATGAATGACAATTTTCAAAGCCCCGTCTAGTAAAGAGCTTTTAATTTTCCTGTTAGCCTGTTCATTTGGGGGCAAGAGGTTCTTTTGGCTAATCCTTTAATTTTTCATCACCTGTGTCCTGTTTGCAACCCAGGACTAGCTTTCTTCTGAGGATGGAAGGTAGTCAGAACATTTCTCCAATATTATTTCCTTCTTTCACGTCCCAGCCCTTTTTGTGATCTAAGTCCTCAAAACACAATGTACAGTCATATTTCAATTTTAAAATTATAACACTAAACATTTCTCTAGTCAAGGATTTACAAAGATGAGTTAGAATTTTTCTTCATTTTTCTTTCCCCGTTGTATTTATTAACAAAATAGAAACAAAAATCCCACTAGCATATGGTTTTTGGGCCCTTGAATGTTTCTTTATCCCTGAAGTGATATTGAAATAGAACAGATGGATGCACAGTAGGATATGACATATGCTACACAGGGAGAAGAGAGTCAAAGGCTATTAACACTTTCGAAAAGAAAGAAAGAAAGGAAGAACTAAGGAAAGAAAGAGAGAATAGTGACGATTCTTGATATGTGCTGTCTTATACCATGTGGCTCATTAAAATGTTTTGAGAAGAAAGTTAAGCTCCTGGAAAGGAGCCATTCTTCTCTATGAATGTCACTTTCACAGTCTTTTAGTTTAAGAACTCCTCTATTTCCTATTGTGAGATTTCAGTGTAAATGAAGAGAAATGGGAAAGCGACTTGAGAACCGCAATCAAAATTATTTTCCAGTAGCAGAAGATTAAGGAGGTAGAATTTTAGAAAGACATTCTCTGTGACTGGTCTTTCCTTTGCCAATTTCTTCCTACCCCAAGAATGCTTCAAATTAATGAGTTAGATTAACATTTTTTGATTTTTCGAAATCATTTTTTGTTTCAAAAAGTTCTATAATTTTTACATCATTTTAATTAAATGATATGACTTACAGTCAGTATTCTGAGATGAGTACTATAAAGTACTGTATTGAATACTTTCCAGTCAGACCTGAGTTTGTCTCAGCTTTTTCACGGACTAGCTCTGTTGTCTTAGGACATTTTTATTTATTTTCATTTATTTTTTTTTTTTTTTGGTTGTGCGGTTTGTGGGGTCTTAGTTCCCGAACCAGGGATCGAACCGAGCCACCAGCAGTGGAAGCCTGGAGTCCTAACCACTGGACCGCCAGGGAAGTCCCTTAGGCACATTTTTAAACATAGCTTCAAAAAATATACAAAGCAAAAACTGAGAGAACTATAAAGAGATATAGGTAAAAATAGTTGGAGATTTCAATCCACATCTCTGAGTAACAGATAAAACTGACAAAACATTAGCATATAGAAGATCTGTACAACATAGTTGATCAGTATGACCTATTCAACATACACAGAACTCCATCCCCAAACTACTGCAGAATACATATTCTTCTCAAGTACACATAGAACATTTACCAGGTTAGACTATATGCAGGGCTACAAAGCAATTCTTCACAAATTATGGAGGACCAACTTTGTAATCCAAAAATTTTTTTTCTGACCACAATGAAATTAAACTAAAAATCAATAACCGAAAGATGATTTTTAAATCCCAAAAGTTTGGGAAATTGAGCAAAATAGTTCCAAAAATCAGATGAAAGAAGAAAACGTAGTGGAAATTTTAAAATATTTTGAATTGAGTATAACAAAAATATAACAAAATTTGTGGGATACAGCTAAAACAGTGCTTAGAAAATTTAACTTTAAGCTCAGTGTTAAAATAAAAAAGATTGAAAGTCAATTATTTAAGTCTCCATGCCAATAACCTATTTTAAAAATAGCAAATTAAATCCAAAAAGGTAGAAGAAAAGAAAGTTAAGAGCAGAAATCAGTGAATTGGAAAATGAACATGCGACTGAGAAAATTAACAAAACCAAAAGTTGGTTCTTTGGAAAGATTAATAAAACTGATAAACACCTAGTAAGACCAATAACAAAAATGAGAAAAGGAAAAATTATCAATAACTGAAATAAAAAGTAGACATTGCTATAGATACCATAGGCATTAAAAGGCTAATAAAATATTATAAATAACTGCATGTCAATAAAATGTGACCATTTGGATCAAGATGACAAATTATTTGTTTTTTAAAAACTTACTAAAATGTACACAATAAGAAATTTCAAAGATGAATAACCTTAAATACACAACAAAAGCCAAAACTCAAAGTTTAATGCCTTCCTGTCATATGTAGAGACAAGAACTATGAGTGAAGGCACTGTTGAGACAGCTTTTTAGACAGGGAGGCTGTCAAAGAGAGGTCTGACCACAGGGCATGAGATTTAGATCTTTTGAACTCTGGGGTTATCATTAATAGTAAGAATAAAGCAGAATAACCCAAGTCCTGGAAGAGGAGCAAAGCTGGGCTAGCAGCTAAGGTGTCACCTGAGCTATTGCATTAGAGTTCCTTAAATTCCTCATAATAAAGGACAAGATTGGTTCCTCGTCCTGGTGTGGGACTAGGTTTTCCAGTGGGAGTGAAATACCTCTAGCCACCTGATGAAGTTAAGATCAAGTCAGGGACTTCCCTGGTGGTCCAGTGGTTAAGACTCTGCTCTCCCAATGCAAGGGGCCTGGGTTCGATCCCTGGTCAGGGAACTAGATCCCGCATGCCGCAACTAAAGATTCCGCACGCATCAACGAAGATCCCACATGTTGCAACTCAGACCTGGTGCAACCGAATAAATAAATAAATATTTTTTTAAAAAATCAAGTGGGAAGAATCCACACTTATTTTTATTGTGTGTTTAGGGAGTTTCCAGATCTACAAAGAGCTTTTTCTGTTTGTAATAATTATTAATAATTAATATTAATTATTAGGAATTATATACCATGGTATATATTATCATATATTATACTTGGAGTTGTTATATGTAATTATTATGGAATTGTTATAGCTGCATTAATAATTCCAGCAGACATGCAATGAAGTCTAGAAGCTTTATGCATCTCAATGAATGGACCCTTGTATGTCTCCCTCACATCAGCAGGATCCTTGTGAAAGGCTCTTTTACCTCTTGTTTACTCTTGCTTTGGGGCAGCAATCTTGTTTCCACATCATAAGCCATTTTGCCTAAGTGGTTTAACTACTTTTGATAATCATTTATTTCATATCCTGTTCTTTCTTTCTGCCCTGGATTTGACAGTTCCAGACTACCCTTGTTTCTTTGGCCAAAACTTAGACTTTGGTTCCTGATTGTTTCCCTGCCCATAAGAGAGAGGCCATCACTCCCAACCCCACTTCTCTTTCCAACCTCACCTCACAAGACTCTAACCCAGGTGCCAGGCCTATTTTTTGACCAAGAAAGGATTTTGAATATTTTGATTCTGCTTGGCTCTGCCTTTTTAAGATTTTCTTCATCTTGCTAGGTTATTTATTGTTTTCTCAGGTGTTGGTCTATAATGAACTTATTTTTTTTTGGTTTTTCTTTTCCTCCTAAAGCTATTGAATAGCAGATTCTGTAATGAAAGGAACACTTGTCCCTTAGGTTCTCTTTCTCTCTTTTTCTTTCACAAGCATGTGTGTGACATCAACCTTTTTGGATCTCAGTTTTATAATCTGTCACTTGGAAAGAATAATATCTAATTCACACAGCTGTTAAGTTTCAAATTGTGTGTTTTCTGCTCTTTGGGTGGAAGGAGTCTGGCTGAGTTGCTTTCTGGGTAATTGTAGAAAGTAGTAAGCAGAGTGGCTAAGAACATAGAGAGCAGCACTACCTAATACAGTAGCCAATACTCACATGGGGATATTGAGCACTTAAAATGAAGCTATAATTGATACAACTGAAGTACAAATTGAGATATCCTTTAAATGGCAATTGATGTAATAAACCAATGTAATTTACCATATTAATAGAATTATTTTAAAAACTGCATGATAATCTCACAATACATGGGAAAAAACCTACTTAATAAAATCCAACATCCACTTCAGAGTAGAAATAAACTCTTAGCAAATTAGGAATGAAAGAGAACTTTCTCTGATAGAGAGAATCCACATAAAACATACAGCTAGTATCATACTTACTGGTAAAAGATTGAACACTTTTTCCCCAAGTAGAGGAATGAGGCAAGGACATTCACTCTCATCAATTTTTTCAACATTATACTGGGGGGTTTAGCCAGTGCAATAAGGCAAGAAAAAGAAACTAAAAACATTCAAATTGCAAAAGAAGTGGTAAAACTAATTTATACGCAAACATGATTGTCCAAATAGAAAATCCTTTGGTATTAAAAAAAAAAAAAAAGCTACCAAAACTAAAAAGTAAGTTTAGCAAGTTACCAGGATACACTTACTATACAAAAATCAATGGTATTTCTTTATAAAAGAAAAAAAAATGAAATAAAAAACCCAAATATAATATTATCATAAATATAAAATACTTAAGGATAGTCGAAAAAAGATATGCAAAACTTGTCTACTGGAAAAGCTGTGAAACACAGCTAAGAGAAATTAGAGAATGTCTAAATAGAGAGATATACCATATTCATGTGTCAGAAGACACAATATTGTTAGAATGTCAATTTTCCTCTAATTGACCTATAGTTACAGTGTAATCACAATCAAAATCCAAGTAGGCCTTTTTGTTGTATTTGACAAAGTGATTCTAAAACTCATATGGAAATGCAAATGACATAGATCAGCCAAAACGACTTTGAAAAAGAGCAAAGTTGGATAACTTACACTACCTGACTTGAAGACTTATTATAAAGCTATAGAAACCAAGATAGTGTGATATTAGTGTCAATAAGGCAAATAGATCAATGAAATAGAAGAAATAAACCCACATATATATCATCATTTGATTGTCAACAAAGGGAAAAATAAAATTCAGCAGAGAACGGATAGTTTTTCAACAAAACAGCACTAAAAGAATTGACTATACATATGCAAAAAAAAAAGATAGCTTCAATCTGTACTTTGTGCCATGTATAAAAATTAACTTAAAATGGATCATAGACCTAAATTTAAACCTAAAAAACATCTAGAAGAAAACATGGGATAAAATCTTCTAACCTTAGGTTGTTAGGCAAAGGGTTCCTTTATGACATAACAAGTACACAATCCACTTTTTTAAAAGATAAATTAGATTTCATCAAATTTTTAAAAACTTCTCATCTTCAAAAAACACTGTTAAGAGGGACTTCCCTGGTGGCACAGTGGTTAAGAGTCTGCCTGCCAGTGCAGGGGACATGGGCTCGAGCCTTGGTCCAGGAGGATCCCATGTGCAGCGGAGGGGCTGGGCCTGTGTGCCACAGCTACTGAGCCTGCTCTCTAGAGCCCGTGAGCCACAACTACGGAGCCCGCATGCTGCAACTGCTGAGGCCCGTGTGCCTGGAGCTCGTGCTCCACCGCAAGAGAGGCCACCGCAATGAGAAGCCCACGCACCGCAACTAAGAGTAGCCCCCACTCCCCGCAACTAAGAGTAGCCCCTGCTCGCCACAACTAGAGAGAGCCCCCACACATCAACGAAGACCCAACACAGCCAAAAATAAATTTAAAAAAACAAAACAAAACAAAAAAAACACTGTTAAGAAATGAAAAGACTAGTCACAGACTGGGAGAATATATTTGCCAATCACATATCTGATAAAAGACTTTCATCTAGACTATACAAAGAATTCTCAAAACTCAGTAATAAGAAAATAAACAACCCGATAAAAAATGGGTGAAGATTTGGACAAACATTTTACCATAGCATATATTTGAATGGCAAATAAACACATGAAAAAAAATGCTCAAAATCATTAGTCATTCAGGAAATACAAATCAAACCCAAATGATATAGCACTGCACACCTATTAGAATGTCTCTAATTAAAAAGAGTGACCATATGTTGGTGAGAATGTGTAGCAACTGGAACTCTCATATACTTCTGGTGGGATTGTAAAATAATACAACCACAGTTTGGCTATTTCTTAAACAAACATATACTATATGATTCAGCCATTTCACTGCTATGTATTTACCCAAGAGGAATGAAAACATATATCCACACAAAATTATCTACATGAATGTTTCTAATAGTTTCACTTGTAATAGCCCAAACTGAAAACAACCAAATTATCCACTGTTTTAGTCTGTTTGGGCTGTTATAACAAAATGCCATAAACTGGGTGGCTTATAAACAACAGATACTGGGTTCTCTTGGTTCTGGAGCCTGGAAGTCCAAGATCGAGTGCCAGCATGGCTGGGTGAGGACCCTCTCTGGGCTACAGACTTTTCTTTGTATCTCCACATGGCAGTAGAAGTAAGGGAGCTCTCTTAGATCTCTTTTATAAGATCATTACTCTCATTCATGAGGGCTCCACTCTCCTGACCTAATCACTCCCTAAAAGCTCTTCCTCCTAATACTGTCACATTAGGGATTGGAATTTCAACACATGAATTTGAGTGGGACACACATATTCAGACCATAGCATTCACCAATAAGCCAATGGATAAACAAATTGGGGCATGTCCATACAATAGAATAGTAACAAAAATGGGTGAACTATAGATATACTCAACAACATGGATGAATGCTAAAATAATTGTGCTGAGAGAAGAAAGCCAGATAAAATAGTACATACTATATGATTTCATTTATATAAAATTCTAGAAAAAGCAAACTAATCTATAGTGTCAGAAAGCATATCAGTGCTTGCTTTGAGATAGGTGAGCCAGGGAAGTAATTGCAAAGAATCATGAGAAAACTTTTGAAATGAAGGATATTTTTATTAGTTTGACTGTATTGATGGTTTCATGGGTATATACAATACAAAACCCATTACACTGTATTCTTTACACATATACAGTTTATTGTTTGCCAACTATACTAAATAAAACATAAAAACATGAATACATACAGCATTTCAAAGACTTAGTATGGTAAAAAAATTTCATTAATAATTTTTATATTGATTACAGGTTGAAATTATAACATTCTGGATCTAGATGCTAAATAAGACATATTATTAAAATTAATTTTATCTGTTTCCCTTTAACTTTTTAATCTGGCTTCTATAATTTAATGTTTGGCACGTGATCAAAATGCAATTAATTGAAAATAAACAATAAAATATAGCACCCCAAAGCACTCTGTATAAATGTGGAAATCTAAAAATGCACTTGTGTAGAAACATTTCCAGAATGGTGTAGTAAGGACCTATGAAAATCTGCTCATCCATCAAAGCAAGAGTACAATGACAAAAATTGTCAAAATCAACTTATTCAGAACTCTGGAAATTAACCAAAGGCTTGCAATATTCTAGGATCATTTACTCAAGAAGAACAGCTGAATATCAATAAGAACAGTGAGCTTGGTGGCTTTTAATGTGCCCTATTCCCATGCCACTCCCCTCAGTTCCAGGTAGACTTAAAAACCAATGGCCTCACAACTATGATAGTTGTGAAAACCAGAAGCTTGAGCAGCCACTGGTGGGGAGGGGCAGAATAGATTAGAAACTCCCAACCTTTCCATCCCATCCCAACCTTTCTATTCCATCAAATAGAGCATTGTCACTATTTGAAATTTTAACTCCTTGAAAAACTCCTTTATCAAGGTTAGTCCTTATTTGACCTGAATCAGAGCTCACTCTGTGTGAATAGCCTATCCTTATAGGACATTTGCCAAAAACAAGTAGTGTCAACTGTTTAACATTGCAGGTGCATGAGGCAATTATACGAGTTGGAGATACTAAGAGCCTGACCAAAAAAATTAAAAGGAAAAAAATATAGAATGAGATGCCCATGTTGCAAAGCTCCAACATATTCCTAGGAACCTAGAAAGCCATGTGCAGGTGCAGTGCTCTGCTCATGCTCAAGAAAGACCTGAGAAGGCCGTAATTTCTCACCTCTGACTAACCTTGAGGCTCTGCACAAGTAGAAAATGAAGGCAAAGGCACAGTTGTAAACCACCTGCTTACAGCATGGAAAACATACCCCAACATATGCACAGAGCAATGTTTAGACTGAAATTTATAACTTTAAACATCTATATTAAAATAGAAGGAAGAGTTTAAATCAATAAGTTAACCTTCCACTATAGGAAACCAAAAAAGAAGTGCAAACTAAAACTAAAGCAAACAAAAGAAAGGAAACAAAAAGATCAGAGTGGAAATAAATGAAATAGAGAATAAAAACATATATAAAAAACCCAACAAAACCAAGAGCTGGTTTCTTGAAAAGATGAACAAAATTGACAAACTTTTAAGTAGCTTGACCAAGCAATAAAAAAAGAGAAGACTCAAATTACTAAAATCAGAAATGAAAGGGGGACATCACTACTGACCTTACAAATAAAAGGGTTATGGGAATTCTATGAAGAGTAGTATGCTAACAAATTAGATAACTTACATGAAATAGGCAAATTCCTAGAAGGACAAAATGAACTCTAGAAGAAATAGGAAATTTGAATAGACTTAACAACAATTGGAGAGATTGAATTCATAACCAAAAATCTTCCCAGAAATGAAGGTCCATGCCCTGACGTCTTCACTGCTGAATTCTACCAAACTTCTAAAGAAAAATTAACACCTATCCTTCACAAACTCTTCCAAAAAAATAACAGAGGAGGGAATACTTTCTAACTCATTCTATGAAGCCAGTATGACTCTGATATCAAGACCAAAGACACCACAAGGAAAGAAAACTACAAACCAATATTTTATGAATATTTTAAAATATTTTATAAGTATTTTCGCATCTTTAGGAAAACAGATGCAAAAATTCTCAAGAAGACACTAACATATCAAATTCAGCAACATATAAAAAGGGTTATGCACCACAACCACATGGAATTTATCCCAGGAAGGCAAGGTCTAACATACAAAAATCATCAATATAATAAAACAGAATAAAGGATAAAAACCACATAATCATCTCAATAGACACAAGATAATTTGACAAAATCCAACATCCATTCCTGATAAAATCTCTCAGCAAATTAGGAAAAGGAGGAAACTTTCTCAACCTGATAAAGGACACTGATGAAGAAAACTACTGCTAATAACAACATACTTAATGGTGAAAAACTAAATGATTTCCCTCTAAGATCAGGAACAAGACATGGATGTCTACTCTCATTACATCTTCTATCCAACGTTGCCTTGGAGTTTCTATCCAGTGCAGTAAGGTTAAAAAAAAAAAAAGCAGCAAGATTGGAAAGGAAGAAATTAAACTATTTTGAATGTAGATGACATGATTTTTTATGTAGAAAATTCCATTATACCCACAAAATTACTAGAACTAATAAATGTGTTTAGCAAGGTTGCAGCATACAAAATTAATATACAAAAATCAAATTCATTTCTATATACTATCAATAAAAATCAGACATTACAAGTTGAAAATACCATTCTCAATGGCATCAAAAATAATAAAATACTTGGGAATAAATATAACAAAAAAAGGACAAGACATACAATGGAAACTATGAAAAGTCACTGAGAGAAGTTAAAGACCTAAATAAATGGAAAGACATCTTGGATTCATGGAGTTCTTCATATTGTTAAGATGGCAATACTCCTCAAATTGATCTATAGATTCAATGCAATCTCAATCAAAACTTCAGCTACCATTTTTTTGCAGAATTGGACAAGCTGATTCTAAAATTCAAATGGAAGTGCAAGAAGCCCAGAATAGCCAAAACAATCTTGACAAAGAATAACAAAGTTGGAGGATTCATACTCCCTAATCTCAAAACTTACTAACAGCTATAGTAATCAAAATAGTGTGGTGCTGGCATAAGGATAGACATATAGACCAATGAAATAGCATTGAGAATCCAGATATAAATTCTCACATTTATGTTCAATTGATTTTTGACAAGGATGCCAAGAAAATTCAGTAGAAAAATAATAGTCTTTTCAATGAATGGTGCTGGGATAATGGAATATCCACATATAAAAGAACGAAGTTGAACTTCTACCATCCACAAAAATAAAGTTGAATATCACACCATTTATAAAAATTAATCAAAAAAGGATCATCACATATATACACTACAAAATGTAAAATAGATAGCTGTGGGAAGCAGCTGCATAGCACAGGGAGATCAGCTCGGTGCTTTGTGACCACCTAGAGGGGTGGGATAGGGAGGGTGGGAGGGAGACACAAGAGGGAGGAGATATGGGGATATATGTATATGTATAGCTGATTCACTTTGTTATAAAGCAGAAACTAACACGCCATTGTAAAGCAATTATACCCCAATAAAGATGTTAAAAAAAAAAGGATCATCAACTTAAATATAGGAGTTAAAACTATAAAGAAACTCTTAGAAGAAAACCTAGATGAATATCTTTGTGACTTTGAGTTAGGCAATGTTTTCTTAGCTATGATATCCAAAAGCGCAAACTATACAAGAAAAAAATAGATAACTGAACCTCATCAAAATTTAAAACTTTTGAGCTTCATCAAGAAAGTGAAAAGACAATCCATTGAATGGGAGAAAATATTTGCAAGTTATATATTTGATATGCATCTAATATCCAGAATATATGAAGAATGATTACAACTTAACAACAACAAAAGAGACAACCCAATTAAGAAACTGGCAAAAGACCTGAATATTCGTGACATCAAAAAAATATACAAATAACCAATAAGCACATGGAAAGATGCTCAATATCATTAATCATTAGAGAAATGCAAATCAAAACCACAATGAGATACCACTTCACACAAGGACAGCTACAATCAATAAGGTAGATAATAAGTATTGGCTTGGATATGTACAAATTAGAACACTCATACATTGCTGGTGGGAATGTTAAATGGTGCAGCCACTTTGAAAAACCGTCTGGCAGTTCCTCAAATGGTTAAACACAGAGTTACCACATGATTCAATAGTCCTAGGCATACACCCAAGAGAAATGAAATATATGTTCACACAAACACTTATACACAAAATTTCATAGCAGCATTATTTGTAATAACCAAAAGGTAGGAAAAAACCCAAATGACAATCAACAAACGAATACAGTATATCTATAGACTATTATTTGGCTATAAAAAGGAACGAAGTCCTGATACATGGTACAAAACAGATGAATCTTAAAAACATGCTAAGAGAAGGAAGCCAGTCACAAAGGATCACATATTGTATGATTTCATTTATATGAAATGTCCAGATTAGGGAAATCTATAGAGACAGAAAGTAGATTAGCGGTTGCCTAGGCCTGAGTTTGGTGGTACTTGTGAGGTTGTGGGCTGATGGCTAAGGGGTGTAAAGTTTCTTTCTGAGATAATGACAATATTCTAAGATGGATTGTGGTGATGGATGCACAACTCTGTGAATATACTAAGGTCTTTGAATTGCACACATAAAAAAAGGTTATCAGAACATTTTAACTTTTCCCATATCTCATTATTTTTCCCCATCTGTCTGGGGAATTTAAATCATTTCTTATATTAAAGTTATTTTTACCTTTACATTATGTATCTTTTAATACTTGCTAATAATATTTTATTTGTTTTGTAATTGTTCATAATAATTATTACGGTACAATTTTATGATTAAATGGGTTTTTAATTCTAACCTTCCATCCTTCAATACAGTGATCTCTCCACTCTTTGAATCTCTATTTTGACTACTCTCTTGGTTGACTAGAATCTTTGAGTATTGTTTTCAGGAAGGGTTATGGGTAGTATGTATTTTCAGACCCCTTGCATATCTGTCTTTCACCTTCACGTATGAAGTGACATCTTGACTAAGTATAAAAGTCTTGGGACTCAATCTCTTTTAAGTACAAAGACATTATTTCATTGCTTTCTAGTATGTAATATCATAGAAGAAAAACCTGAGCATAGTTTGATTCTTTTTGTTGGTGGCATTTGCTCTTGGTTTTTGATTTAACTTTTCTGTTTATATGATTATTTTTTTCTACTGAAGTTCAAGATTTTCTCTAGCATATGTCTAAATATTGGTCTATTTTCATTAGCTTTTTTCTTAAAACACATACTTCCCTTTGACTTATGCAAGTAGAGACTGTTAGAATATAATACTCATTTTCCTAAGAATCTTAGTGACTATTGAAGTCATTGAAATAATATACATTATTTTATTTGATTTATTTATTTATATTTTTGGCTGCGTTGAGTCTTCGTTGCTGCGCGTGGGCTTTCTCTAGTTGTGGTGAGCGGGGGCTACTCCTCGTTGCGGTGTGTGGGCTTCTCATTGCAGTGGCTTCTCTTGTTGCAGAGCATGGGCTCTAGGCACGTGGGCTTCAGTAGTTGTGGCACGCAGGCTCAGTATTTGTGGCTCACGGACTCTAGAGCCCAGGCTCAGTAGTTGTAGCCCACGGGCTTAGTTGCTCTGCGGCATGTGGGATCGTCCCGGACCAGGGCTCAAATCCATGTCCCCTGCATTGGCGGATTCTTAACCACTGCACCACCAGGGAAGTCCCAATATTCATTATTTTAAAAACTAACTAGAAAATAGATTTTTTGGAAAATTTTAATATTTAAGAAACCACATTTTTATGGGAACCATGTTCATATTTATTATTATTTTATTCTTGTACTTCACAAAGATTACTGTTATTTTTATTTATAATAGCTTGTCAATGGCAAAGAGACTTATGGTTAAATGTTCAAAATAAACATAATGGATTAAAAAGAAAACAAATCTACAAAATTATGATTTTCAAATGAATCAGGTATTCTTTGCCCTGAGCTCTCAAGATAAATTCTCTCAGTTTTCAACCAAAAGAAAGAGGAGCAGAAATAGCATGGAGGGAGGGAGGATGGAAAGGAAGAAGCCAGAGAGAAAGAGAGATAGACAGAGACAGAGAGAACATAAAAATTACCAGATGAACAAAACAGACCAAAGATTCAGAGCAAAGGAGACACACACACACCAAGGAAGAGGAGAAAGATTTTGAGTTATAAAGGACTCAGTGTAGGAGAAAAATGCAATGGAGGTAGATTTACAAGGAAGAACAACAACAGCAACAAAAAGTAAGGAAACAAGAAAAAAAAAGTTCAGAGAAAGATTAATAGTAATTTTTAAAGGATTTGTGCAAAAATGTATTCTGTTTTCACTGTACTGTGCAGTGAAATTCAAAATAGGTAATTGTTCATTATCAAATCAACTTGAAATTTTAATTAAAATGCTAGCGAATATTTCTAGCTTTTAAATTCCTCTAATCCTTGAAGTTTGAGAATTTCTCTTGTGAATTTGAAAATCATAATAATCCACCAAGGAAAAATTATTATTTTAGGTTGCAGCTCAGAAGTCCAGAACACAATTATCACAGGAAGAGGGTTAGATTTGGTGGATTCTCCATCTCTGTTTTTACAGTGTTTAACTATTATCACAGAAGAGAAGTGGCCAGAAGAAAGCCATAATTGTTAATAAGTTAGAATTTAGCAACTTACTTAAAATATACCAAAGCAAGATAATTTCATTGGTTAATAATAATGCACATGTTATATCCATTTGAACTTCTAATTGAACAAAAGGAGAGAAAATAAAGGTAATAGGGCCTATTGCTGTTGGAATTTAAGGTGTTTAAAATAAATAGAATTTGAATTCCCTGGTGGTCCAGTGGTTAGGACTTGGAGCTTTCCTGGGGCTGGGTTCAATCCCTGGTTGGGGAACTAAGATTCTGCAAGCCATGCAGCACTGCCAAAAAATAAAATAAAATAAAATAAAAGTGAGGTGAGGTGAAGTGAAATGAAATAAAATAAAATAAAATAATTCTATCTGGCAGTCTAGAGATAATGCTTTAATGGCAATTCTCCCCTCCATCCCCCCCAACCCATATTGAGGCAGAAGAAAAAATAATATGAAAAATAAGCTTAGCTATTTCACGTGTAGACTAAAAACTAAAAGCAGTAACAATTATGATGTTCTAAGACTTGGCATGGCACAAAATCCTAATGAGTAGTCAAGGGTTTTATTTCACTTAGGTAAAAGTGAACAAATAAGTTTAGGCAATGCAGCTAGTTTAAAAACAAAGGGTAAATGATGTTTTATGGGTTTGTTCAGTGTGTGAAAATTCACTGAACTAGGTAGTTATGATATGCTTTTTTTTGTATGCATATTATTCTTTAAGAAAAAAGTTGTCTGAATCAAATCATATATCATAAACTGCTCTTTCATTAGTATTAAAATATTTATTAAACATCCACATATATGTTTTGCTCTACCAATACGAAAGGAGGTAGACTACACAGATATCTTCCCAGACTTCTTGTAGTTTTCTTTCTCAAATAGATAACATATGTGAAGACAGACATATAACAGACCAACAGACACTCAATGAGCTGACCACTGATTGACACAGTACCACCTATCTTTGTTTATGATAAAGTCACAGCTAAGTGCCAGCACCTTTTCTTTAATGGCATCTGTTTATCCTTTGTCCTTGAATCATTGTCCATGGATCATTTAGAAACAGTATCAGTCCAGATTTCCAATTCCCTTTCCTAACCTCATCAAATTAATAACTCCTTATTAATGGTATATAATGTGCTTTGCACTCTTCCTTATTCCTTTACCCCAGTGTTTCTAAAATTTCAGTCTCACTTATGATTGTCACAATTTTTGCAATATCATCATACCAACTGTGCTATTATTTTAAAAATAATTTTAAGTTGACTCGTATTCCTTTCACTGTAATACCAACTTTAACCTAGCCCGAAGCATTAATATCCATGGAATTGCCGATTTTTAAAAATGGTGTGTTTGTGTATCATCAACTAAAATAATCACGTGAACCCTCAGTGGCATGCTAATCACACTTGAATAAACGTAGCGTTCCTCGAGTCAGCTTTGCTATCACCTAATAAGAATGATAAATGTGCCAACATAGAATACTGCCCCGCAGAACATAAGCTGCTTTATCTTCTATCTCAAAAGGTAGTCTTATTTTTTTATCTCTCATAAGTAGACACATTCCAAGAAGTGCATAACAAAGAATATTTAAGGAACTCTTCTGAATTTTAGTTTAACTTGCTAAGTTGTTTCACAGATTAAAATATCTCTTTTAAAAAAAATCATGTTTAAAGTTCTTTAAACTGAAGTTTACTCTGATAATAATGACACATAAGTCATTGTCTCTTTTTTTTTTTTTTAAAGATTGATTGATTGATTGATTGATTGCTATGTTGGGTCTTTGTTTCTGTGCTAGGGCTTTCTCTAGTTGCGGCAAGCGGGGGCCACTCTTCATCGCGGTGCGCGGGCCTCTCACTATCGTGGCCTCTCTTGTTGCAGAGCACAGGCTGCAGACGCGCAGGCTCAGTAGTTGTGGCTCACAGGCCTAGTTGCTCCGCGGCATGTGGGATCTTCCCAGACCAGGGCTCGAACCCGCGTCCCCTGCATTGGTAGGCAGATTCTCAACCACTGCGCCACCAGGGAAGCCCAAGTCATTGTCTCTTAATTCTTGTCATACAGAATGGTGTAAGTCAAACAGCATTTGTGGAGTTTAAATAATAGGTAAAGGAAAGAACTGGACCTTGAGAAAAAATAAGGCTCTTTGTTCCTTAATTCAACAAATGACTCTTTGAGTGCATATTATGTGCCTGCCCTTTTTCTAGGTGCTGAAGATACATCAATAAAAAAATTTTAATAGTGCTTCCCTGGTGGTGCAGTGGGTAGGAATCTGCCTGCCAATGCGGGGGACAAGTGTTCGAGCCCTAGTCCCGGAAGATCCCACATGCCATGGAGCAACAAAGCCCGTGCGCCACAACTACTGAGCCTGCGTGCTGCAACCACTGAAGCCCACGTGCCTAGAACCCGTGCTCCACAACAAGAGAAGCCACCGCAATGAGAAGCCCCCCACTCGCCGCAACTAGAGAAAGCCCGCGCGCAGCAACGAAGACCCAACACAGCCCAAAATAAATAAATAAAAAGTTAAAAAAAATTTTTAATAGATAAAACTACTGTTATCATGCATACATGATAATTATTGTAATACAAAATTTTATAGAAAAGTTTTAAAGTACATATTTACCTTTGAGATACTCCTACCAGTGTTTTCTAGTAGCTCATTCCTTAAATATTATTCTAATTTTGAAAATCTCCAAATATTCTAATTAATATTTTAATTCATGTTTACAATTTTTCTTACAAGTTATTTATTCTCAGCATTTACATATTATAAAATATTTGAAACATATAGAAAAGTTCAGACAATAACATACGATTTTATTCTTCCATTTGTTCAGACTAAAAACATCGGGGTCACTGATTCCTTTAACTTGCTGTGCCTCACAATTTTTGCAATATCGTCATACAAACCATGCTTTTATTTTAAAAAATATTTTTAAGTTAACTCATTTTCCTACTTGATTCCTCTCCTTCACTGATACCCCTCAAATTTTGTCACTTGTACCTTCAAAATATATCCAGAGTTCTACCACTTCTCATCATTCCCAGTACCACAGTTATAGTGCAAGACATCATCATCTGTTGCCCAAATTATTGTGATAGCCTCACAGTGGATCTGCCAGCTTCTGCTCTTGCCCCTTCCCACCCCACCCTCTGCAGTCTACCTCAACACAGCACCCAGGAGAATCCTGTTAAAATGTGAGTCATATAATATTATTCCTCTGCTCAAAACACTACAATGAATTATCATCTCACACTAAATAAAAGCCAGAGTTCTTTTTTTCTTTTTTTTTAACTGAAACATAGTTGATGTACAATATTATATAAGTTACAGGTGTACAATATAGTGATTCACAATTTTAAAGGTTATACTCCATTTATAATTATTATAAAATATTGACTATATTCCCTGTGTTGTACAATATATCCTTGTAGCTTATTTATACATAATAGTTTGTACCTCTTACTCCCCTACCCCTATATTGCCACCCCCCTTCCCTCTCACCAATGGAAACCACTAGTTTGTTCTCCATATCTGTAAGCCTGTTTCTTTTTTTTGTTATATTCACTGGTTTGTTGTATTTTTTTAGATCCCACATATAAGTGGTATCATACAGTATTTGTCTTCTCTGCCTAACTTATTTCGCTTACCACAATACCCTCCATCTATGTTCCTGCAAATGGCAAAATTTCATTCTTCTTTATGGCTGAATAGTATTCCATTTTACACACATATATATATACATATATATATATATATATATATATATATATCACATCTTCTTTATCCATTCATCTATTAATGGACACTTAGGTTAGGTTGTTTTCCATGTCTTGGCTATTGTAAATAGTGCTGCTATGAACATTGGGGTGCACATATCTTTTCAAATTAGTGTTTTTGGCTTTTTTTCATATATATACCCAGGAATGGAATTACTGGGGCATATGGTAGTTCTATTTTTAGTTTTTTGAGAAACCTCCATACTGTTTTCCACAGTGGCTGCACCAATTTACATTTCCACCAACAGTGTATGAGGGTTACCTTTTCTCCACATCCTTGCCAACACTTGTTATTTGTGGTCTTTTTGACGATAGCCATTCTGACAGGTGTGAGGTGATATCTCACTATGGTTTTGACTTGCATTTCCCTGACAATTAGCGATGTTGAGTGTCTTTTCATGTTCCTATTGGCCATCTGCATGTCCTCTTTGGAAAAATGTCCATTCAATTCTTCTGCCCATTTTTAAATCAGGTTGCTTGCAGGGTTCTTAATATTCTGAGTTGTCTATATTTTTGTATGTAGTTATAGTAGATTCATCTTCACGGTTAGATGATGTTCTATTGTAAGAAAATAGCTCATTTCATTAATCCATTCTTTCATCTATGGACATTTGGGGACCTTTCAATTGTTTTGTAATTATAAATAATGCTGCCAGAACAAGAAATGCTAAGGGAAATTCTTAAGGATGTAGGAAATGATATTAGATGTAAATTCAGAAGTACAGGAAGGAGTGAATAACTTACATTTACAGTCAACTGATTTGCAACATGGGTGCCAAGAAAATATGATGGGGAAAACACGTTTTTTTCAATGAATGATGTTGGGACATTCAGATAATCACATACAAAAGAATGAAGCTGGACCTCTACATCACACAATATACAAAAATTAGCTCAAAATGTGTCATTAACCTAAATGTATGTGCTAAAACTATAACATCACTCGCAGAAGAAAACCTAGGTGTGTATCTTCCTGGCTTCAAGTTAGGCACTGGTTTCTTAATATGACCCCAAAAGCACAGCAACAAAAGAAAAAATAAATAAATCAGACTTTATCAAAATTTAAATCTTTTGTGTTTTAAAGGAAATCATCAAGAAAATGAAGAGATAACACACAAAATAAGAGAGAAAATATTTGCAAATCATATGTCAGACAAGGGACTTGTATTCAGAATGATTAAAATATTCTTACAACTCAACGATAAAAGCACAAAGAACCCAATTTTTTTTTTTTTGGCTGTGTTGGGTCTTCGTTACTGTGCGTGGGCTTTCTCTAGTTGTGGCGAGTGGGGGCTACTCTTTGTTGTGGTGCGCTGGCTTCTCATTGCGGTGGCTTCTCTTGTGGCGGAGCACGGGATCTAGGTGCACAGGCTTCATCAGTTGCAGCACGTGGGCTCAGTAGTTGCGGCACATGGTCCCTAGAGCGCGTGGGCTTCAGTAGTTGTGGCTCGCTGGCTCTAGAGCGCAGGCTCAGTAGTTGTGGCGCACAGGCTTAGTTGCTCTGTGGCATGTGGGGTCCTCCCGGACCAGGGATCGAACCTGAGTCCCCTGCATTGGCAGGTGGATTCTTAACCACTGCGCCACCAGGGAAGTCCTAATCCAATGTCTTAGTATGGGTTAAGCTAAGCTTGTTACAGAAAAGAGAGCTCAAAACAGAGGGCTTAAAGAATGCAGACTTTTTTCTCTTTCAAGTAATAGCTCCAAAGTGGGCATTTTAGTCTGGAGACTGGTTTCGTTTTATGGGGCCATTCAGGGACTCCAATTTTGACGGTGTCTCTGCCCATGGTATTTTGCTCATTGCCGCTACATAACAAGATATATCCCTTCACTTATTTAGGTCTCCTTTAATTAGTAGCTGTAGAGAGGAGACATTGCTCCTAGGGCTAGGGAACAAAATGGAAGAGGTAGCATGAATAGAACGTGGAGACTTGGAGGAGGGGCTCCCACAGGCTGTGCCCAGTCCTCCAGAGGAGATGGTCCACAGCTGCGACCTCTGGGGGGCACCATGGGGCTGGTCCTCAAGTGCCCCACAGCTGGTGCTCAGACATCTGGGGGTGGGGGGCGGTTCTGGGAGTGGTGTTGGAACTTCTGGGAGGAAGGTGCCCTGCTTTTGAAGCTGTGAGCGCCAAAAGAAGCGGAAGGCTGGAGGTAGAGCTGTCCTCATGCTGCTGGGGGGATCTGGCTGGGACTGCAAACGGGAGGCAGGCCCCTCCTCCCTTCTCCTGCCTTCCTATCTCTGTTGCTCACTGGCGAAACCTAAAAGAAATCATCTGGCGGTGGAACAAATAGTGCTGCTCTCTATGGAAGACCTTGTACATATGTTGTTTTCTCTTTGTGGAGATAACTCCTCAGGGTAAATTCTTAGAGGGATTATATGTAGCTTTACTAGATATTGCCATATTTTTCTTCATATGAGGTTGACCCATTTTGTACTGTCAGTAACAACACATGAGAGCATTCTTGCACAGAGCCACAGGAACAGAGTGCATCGTCAGACTTCTGAATTTCTGCCAAACTGATAGATTCTAAATATGATATTTCAGTGGAGTTTTAATTCAGATTTCTTTTATGAAGTTGAACATTGTCTTATATGTTTGAGATCCATTTACGTATCTTTTTCTGTGAATTATCTGTTCATGTCTTTTGCCAATATTTATATTGGATTTCGATGATTTTACTCACATACATTAGGGCAATAGCCCTTTACTCTTTATGTGAGTAGTAATATTTCCTCCCAGTTTGTCATTTGTCTTTTGACTTTACTTATAAACTTACTTAACTCCAGAAATAAAATCATGTTAATACCACTATGAAACTGACATATTTATGTATTAATTTTGAGGAAAATTGACATCTTAATTTTATTTGCCTTATTCAAGAACACAGGATCCTTTCCATTTGTTCAAGATTGCTATTGTGTTTTTCAAGAGTGTTTTAAGATTTTTCTCATATAAGTTTGTATATTTTTGGTTAAGTTTACTCTTTAGTATTTTACATTTTCATTGCTTTTGTAAACAAGGTTTACTTTTACAGTAAGTCTTCTGTCTTACTGTTTGATATGTATGAAGGGTAATTGTTTTTGTATGTTAATTTTAAAGCTACCAACCATTACTGAATTCTTTAATGTTCGTGTTAGTTTTAGCATTGATTCCTTGGATCTTCTATGTGTATTCTGAAAACATCGGCAAATGTAATTTCACTTCTTCATTTCCAGATTTTATGCCTTTAATTGAATTGGTTTGTCTTATTGCACTGGCTAATCTCCATTAAAATAGTAAGTTATAGTGGAGATAGTGAGCATCCTTGCTTTGTTCTTGACCTTAGTAGGAATGCCTCTAATGTTTCCCCAGTAAGAAGCTGAGATATATTTTATAATTTTATTATGTTAGGAAGTATCCATCAATTTCCATTTTATTGAGTTTTTTTTTTTAACAGAAAAAGATATTGAATTGTATTAAAAGCCTTTTCAGCACTTGTGGAAATAATCTTAGCATTATCCTCCTTATATCCATTAACATAGTAAATTATATTAATGGTCTTCTTAATATTGAACCATCCTTACATTCTTAGAATAAATCCATTTTGGTCATAAAATTTGGGTTTAAAAAATTTTTTTTAACAGACTTTATTTTTTAGAGCAGTTTTAGGTTCACACCAAAATTGAAAGGAAGGTATGGAGGTTTCCCATATACTCCCTGCCTGCTACACACAAAGCCTCCTCCACTATCAACAGCCTCCACCTGAGTGGAACTTTTGCTACAATCAATGAACCTGCACTGATGCATCATTATCACCCAAAGTCCATAGTTTACATGTGGGTTCACTCTTGGCATTGTACATTCTATGGGTTTGGACAAATGTGTAATGATATATACCTAACCTTATACAATAGTATCATACAGAACAGTTTCACTGCCCTAAAATCTTGTGCTTCACCTATTTACCCCTCTCTCCTCCAATCCTTGGAAACCACTGATCTTTTTATTGTCTCCATTGTTTTGACTTTCCCAAAAGGTCATATAATTGGAGTCATACAGTATGTAACCTTTTCAGATTAACTTCTTTCACTTAATAATAAACATTTAAGATTCCTCTGTGTCTTTTCATGACTTGATAGTCCCTTTCTTTTTTAGCACTGAATAATATTCCATTATTTGGATGTATCACAGTTTATTTACCGATTCACCTACTGAAGGACATCTTTATTGCTTCCATGTTTTGACAATTATGAATAAAGCTGCTGTAAACATCCATGTGCAGGTTTTTGCATGGATATAAGTTTTCAGCTCATTTGGGTGAATACCAAGGAGTGGATTGCATAAAGTATTTTTATTATTTTTTTTCCCTTCAAATTTATTTATTTATTTATTTAAATTTTTGAATTTTATTTTATTTATTTTTTTATACAGCAGGTCCTTATTAGTCATCAATTTTATACACATCAGTGTATACATGTCAATCCCAATCACCCAATTCATCACACCACCACCCCCACATCCCCTGCTTTCCCCCCTTGGTGTCCATACGTTTGTTCTCTACATCTGTGTCTCAATTTCTGCCCCGCAAACCGGTTCATCTGTACCATTTTTCTAGGTTCCACATATATGCACTAACATACAATATTTGTTTTTCTCTTTCTGACTTACTTCACTCTGTATGACAGTCTCTAGATCCATCCACGTCTCTACAAATGACCCAATTTCCTTCCTTTTTGTGGCTGAGTAATATTCCATTGTATATATGTACCACCTCTTCTTTATCCATTCATCTGTCAATGGGCATTTAGGTTGCTTCCATGACCTGGCTATTGTAAATAGTGCTGCAATGAACATTGGGGTGCATGTGTCTCTTTGAATTATGGTTTTCTCAGGGTATATGCCCAGTAGTGGGATTGCTGGGTCATATGGTAATTCTATTTTTAGTTTTTTAAGGCACCTCCATACTGTTCTCCATAGTGGCTGTATCAATTTACATTCCCACCAACAGTGCAAGAGGGTTCCCTTTTCTCCACACCCTCTCCAGCATTTGTTGTTTGTAGATTTTCTGATGATGCCCATTCTAATTGGTGTGAGGTGATACCTCACTGTCGTTTTGACTTGCATTTCTCGAATAATTAGTGATGTTGAGCAGCTTTTCATGTGCTTCTTGGCCATCTGTATGTCTTCTTCGGAGAAATGTCTATTTAGGTCTTCTGCCCATTTTTGGATTGGGTTGTTTGTTTCTTTAATATTGAGCTGCATGAGCTGTTTATATATTTTGGAGATTAATCCTGTGTCTGTTGATTCGTTTGCAAATATTTTCTCCCATTCTGAGGGTTGTCTTTTCGTCTTGTTTATGGTTTCCTTTGCTGTGCAAAAGCTTTGAAGTTTCATTAGGTCCCATTTGTTTATTTTGGTTTTTATTTCCATTACTCTAGGAGGTGGATCAAAAAAGATCTTACTGTGATTTATGTCAAAGAGTGTTCTTCCTATGTTTTCCTCTAAGAGTTTTATAGTGTCCGGTCTTAACATTTACGTCTCTAATCCATTCTGAGTTTATTTTTGTGTATGGTGTTAGGTAGTGTTCTAACATGTAGCTGTCCAGTTTTCCCAGCACCACTTATTGAAGAGACTGTCTTTTCTGCATTGCATATCCTTACCTCCTTTGTCATAGATTAGTTGACCATAGGTGCGTGGGTTTATCTCTGGGTTTTCTATCTTGTTCCATTGATCTATGTTTCTGTTTTTGTGCCAGTACCATATTGTCTTGATTACTATAGCTTTGTAGTATAGTCTGAAGTCAGGGAGTCTGATTCCTCCAGCTCTGTTTTTTTCCTTCCAGACTGCTTTGGCTATTCGGGGTCTTTTGTGTCTCCAAACAAATTTGAAGATTTTTTGTTCTAGTCCTGTGAAAAATGCCATTGGTAATTTGATAGGGATTGCATTGAATCTGTAGATTGCTTTGGGTAGTAGAGTCATTTTCACAATGTTGATTCTCCCAATCCAAGAACATGGTATATCTCTCTATCTGTTGGTATCATCTTTAATTTCTTTCATCAGTGTCCTATAGTTTTCTGCATACAGTCCTTTTGTCTCCCTAGGTAGGTTTATTCCTAGGTATTTTATTCTTTTTGATGCAATGATAAATGGGATCATTTCCTTAATTTCTCTTTCTGATTTTTCATTGGTAGTGTATAGGAATGCAAGAGATTTCTGTGCATTAATTTAGTATCCTGCAACTTTACCAGATTCATTGATTAGCTCTAGTAGTTTTCTGGTGGCATCTTTAGGATTCTCTATGTATAGTATCATGTCATCTGCAAACAGTGACAGTTTTACTTCTTCTTTTCCAATTTGTATTCCTTTTATTTCTTTTTCTTCTCTGATTGCCGTGGCTAAGACTTCCAAAACTATGTTGAATAATAGTGGTGAGAGTGGACGTCCTTGTCTTGTTCCTGATCTTAGAGGAAATGCTTTCAGTTTTTCACCACTGAGAATGATGTTTGCTGTGGGTTTGTCATATATGGCCTTTATTATGTTGAGGTAGTTTCCCTCTATGCCCACTTTGTGGAGAGTTTTTATCATAAATGAGTGTTGAATTTTGTCAAAAGCTTTTTCTGCATCTATTGAGATGATCATATGGTTTTTCTTCTTCAATTTGTTAATATGGTGTATAGCATTCATTGATTTATGTATATTGAAGAATCCTTGCATCCCTGGGATAAATCCCACTTGATCATGGTGAATGAAGCTTTTAATATGTTGTTGGATTCTGTTTGCTAGTATTTTGTTGAGGATTTTTGCATCTATATTCATCAGTCATATTGGTCTGTAATTTTCTTTTTGTAGTATCTTTGTCTGGTTTTGGCATCAGGGTGATGGTGGCCTCATAGAATGAGTTTGGGAGTGTTCCTTCCTCTGCAATTTTTTGGAAGAGTTTCAGAAGGGTAGGTGTTAGCTCTTCTCTAAATATTTGATAGAATTCACCTGTGAAGCCATCTGGTCCTGGACTATTTTTTGTTGAAAGATTTTTAATCACAGTTTCAATTTCATTACTTGTGATTGGTCTGTTCATATTTTGTATTTCTTCCTGGTTCAGTCTTGGAAGGTTATGCCTTTCTAAGAATTTGTCCATTTCTTCCAGGTTGTCCATTTTATTGGCATAGAGTTGCTTGTAGTAGTCTCTTAGGATGCTTTGTATTTCTGCGGTGTCTGTTGTAACTTCTCCTTTTTCATTTCTAATTTTATTGATTTGAGTCCTCTCCCTCTTTTTCTTGATGAGTCTGGCCAATGGTTTATCAATTTTATTGATCTTCTCAAAGAACCAGCTTTTAGTTTTATTGATCCTTGCTATTGTTTTCTTTGTTTCTATTTCATTTATCTCTGCTCTGATCTTTATGATTTCTTTACTTCTGCTAACTTTGGGGTTTGTTTGTTCGTCTTTCTCTAGTTCCTTTAGGTGTAAGTTTAGATTTTTTATTTGAGATTTTTCTTGTTTCTTGAGGTAGGCTTGTATAGCTATAAGCTTCCCTCTTAGAACTGTTTTTGCTTCATCCCATAGATTTTGGATCGTCCTGTTTTTGTTGTCATTTGTCTCTAGGTATTTTTTGATTTCCTCTTTGATTTCTTCAGTGATCTCTTGGTTATTTAGTAATGTATTGCTTAGCCTCCATGTGTTTGTGTGTTTTACGTTTTTACCCTGTAATTCATTTCTAATCTCATAGCATTGTGGTCAGAAAAGATGCTTGATATGATTTAAATTTTCTTAAATTTACTGAGGCTTGACTTGTGACCCAAGATGTGATGTATCCTGGAGAATGTTCCGTGCGCAGTTGAGAAGAAAGTCTAATCTGCTGTTTCTGGATGGAATGTCCTATAAATATCAGTTAAATCTACCTGATCTATTGTGTCATTTAAAGCTTCTGTTTCCTTATTTATTTTCATTTTGGATGATCTCTCCATTGGCGTAAGTGAGGTGTTAAAGTCCCCCACTATTACTGTGTTACTGTTAATTTCCTCTTTTATAGCTGTTAGCAGTTGCCTTATGTATCGAGGTGCTCCTATGTTGGGTGCATATATATTTATAATTGTTATATCTTCTTCTTGGATTGATCCCATGATCATTATGTAGTGTCCTTCCTTGTCTCTTGTAGCATTCTTTATTTTAAAGTCTATTTTATCTGATATGAGTACTGCTACTTCAGCTTTCTTTTGATTTCCATTGACATGGAATATCTTTTTCCATCCCCTCACTTTCAGTCTGTATGTGTCCCTAGGTCTGAAGTGGGTCTCTTTTAGACAGCATATATATGGGTCTTGTTTTTGTATCCATTCAGCAAGCCTGTGTCTTTTGGTTGGAGCATTTAATCCATTCACATTTAAGGTAATTATCGATATGTATGTTCCTATGACCATTTTCTTAATTGTTTTGGGTTTGTGTTTGTACGTTGTTTTCTTCTCTTGTGTTTCCCACTTAGAGAAGTTCCTTTAGCATTTGTTGTAGAGCTGGTTTGGTGGTGCTGAATTCTCTTAGCTTTTGCTTGTCTGTAAAGCTTTTGATTTCTCCATCGAATCTGAATGAGATCCTTGCTGGGTAGAGTACTCTTGGTCGTAGGTTCTTCCCTTTCATCACTTTAAGTATATCATGCCACTCCCTTCTGGCTTGTAGAGTTTCTGCTGAGAAATCAGCTGTTAACCTTATGGGAGTTCCCTTGTATGTTATTTGTCATTTTTCCCTTGCTGCTTTGAATAATTTTTATTTGTCTTTAATTTTTGCCAGTTTGATTACTGTGTGTCTCAGCATGTTTCTCCTTGGGTTTATCATGTATGGGACTCTGTGCTTCCTGGACTTGGGTGGCTATTTCCTTTCCCATGTTAGGGAAGTTTTCGACTATAATCTCTTCAAATATATTCTCGGGTCCTTTCTCTCTCTCTTCTCCTTCTGGGACCCCTATAATGCCTATGTTGTTGCGTTTAATGTTGTCCCAGAGGTCTCTTAGGCTGTCTTCATTTCTTTTCATTCTTTTTTCTTTATTCTGTTCTGCAGCAGTGAATTCCACCCTTCTGTCTTCCAGGTCACTTATCCGTTCTTCTGCCTCAGTTATTCTGCTATTGATTCCTTCTAGTGTAGTTTTCATTTCAGTTATTGTATTGTTCATCTCTGTTTGTTTGTTCTTTAATTCTTCTAGGTCTTTGTTAAACATTTCTTGCATTGTCTCGATCTTTGCCTCCATTCTTTTTCCGAGGTCCTGGATCATCTTCACTGTCGTTATTCTGAATTCTTTTCCTGGAAGGTTGCCTATCTCCACTTCATTTAGTTGTTTTTCTGGGGTTTTTTCTTGTTCCTTCATCTGGTACATAGCCCTCTGCCTTTTCATCTTGTCTATCTTTCTGTGAAAGTCCAAATTTATTTTTAAAAATACTTCAAACCTGCTAGTGTTGGAGGGTCTCCTGCAGAGGCGGGGCGTGGATGTAGCTCACCTTGGGGACAAGGACACTGGCAGCAGAAGTTCTGGGAAGTACTCCTTGGTATGAGCCTCCCAGAGTCCGCCATTAGCCGCACAAAAGAGCCCAGGTAGGCTCAAGTATTTTTATTTTTAATGTGCTTTTGTATTCTGCTGCTTATGTTGACTTAAAAATTTTTACATTTATATGCATAAGTGAGAATGGTGCAATATTTGCCATATTTTGGTATTGATGTCATGCTGGCTTTGTAAAAACAATTTGGAATATTTTCTTCTTTTAAAATGTTCTGAATCAATATATGTAGCATCTAAGTATCAGATCTTTGGGGATTTAGAATTACCTTGTGAAACCATCTGGGCCTGGCACTTTTTTGTGTAGGTAGTTCTTTGATATCTTTCTTTATTTCTTCTAATAAAATTGGTTTGTCTAGGCTTTCAGTCTTTACTGGGATTAATTTTGGCATATTGTGATTTCCATTAAATCTAGGTTTTCCAATGTATTTTTGTAATACTATGAAAATAATTATGTTACACTATGTAAGTTTCTGTTTCTATAACCCCTTGGCATTTCTTATTTTGAATGTTTATGCATTCTTTCTCTATTTCTGGAGTAGCTTCTTTAGTGGTCTGTCATTAAAGTATTTTTTATTTTCAAATAATCAGCATACTGATTATTTATCAGTCCTCCTGTTTCTCTATATTCAACCTCATTGCTTTTGTTGTTATTTTCTTCCTCTGCTTTTCTTTGCTTTAGCTTTTCATTTTGGAAGTAGAATTCATTTATAGTCATTCTTTTATTCTTATTGTATAAATATTTGAAAGCTGTAAATTTTTCTGTAATCACTGATTTGTTTTTTATAGATTCTGATATGTATTGTTTCCATTAGCATTATTTTTTTTGGATATGATTTGAGTTTAATTTATATTGTATTTTCCATTTCATCCAATACTTCTTTAATAGTACACTTTAAAATTTTCAGGTGGAAAGGACTATTTGCTTTTGAGATTTTGTCATCAATTTTTAGTTTCATTATAGTATTTATTACTATTATTGTTTAATCAAAATACTATTTACATTATTTTTACTTTTTTCTACTATTGAGGAGTTCTTTGTGAAATAATACAAAGCCAGTTTTCATGACTGAGTCTATATGTGCTTGATAAGAGAGTATATTCTCTATTTTTGAGGTGTAAATCTGAATATGTCAATAAGACCTACCTTATTTATTATGTTGTTTAGGTTTTCAATATCTCTGCTTAATTTGATCCATTAGACCTGTCTTTCCTTGAGAGATATATTGATGTCTCTTATTTTTACTATTTTTTTACTGTGAGCCGAGCTGTATGACTAATTCAGTGCTTAGCATTTGAGAGTAAAACAAATAACAAGATGTACAACTGGATTCCTCTAAATGATACATTTGTTTCTGCTAAAAACTTCTCTAGGTTCTAATCTAGGGACTGCCACTACTAGTTTTATGCCATTAGGGGCCTCAGTCTTCTTTTGTGTAAAATGAAGTGAGCTGTGGAATATTTTTTTAACCCAATACTTTGATTTACCAATTCAATAAAAGTGCTTTTGAAATAATACATTTCTAAGCCCCACTGTTACTAACTAAAATTATTGTAATAATAGCTATCATTTGTTGAGTGCCTACTGAATGCCAGGCTCCATGCTTAGCATTTTACATATACGATTTCACTGAATCATAGCATATTTGTTTTAATTTTTCTTCAAACTCTGGAATGTTGGACTCTTGATTCAATAGGCAGAAACTCAATTGATTGGCTCAGTATTTTAGGAGACCGTCTACTGCATAAATTGGCAGGGCACACTTGCATGTTGTTGGACACACCTTTCTACTTGAATCAGGACAATGGTCAGAAAGATCACATTGGTCCAGGGAGCAATTAGCCAACATGTATTTGTTAGTTTCTTGGTTTGGCAGGAAACAAGACCAGAATGAGATAAGGAGCTCAGGTCTTTACAGGGTGTGACTGGACTCTTGGACAAAGAGGAACAGAGCTGTTTTCCTGGCCAGCTATTTTCATCCCAGGCTTACACATGTGCTCCCAATGTGGTAAAAAATATTGTAGCAAAATATTGTTAACAGCCTAACAAGGAATGTTTAGTTGTAAACCAATCTCCTTATATCTTTAGCGGTAACATTGTTAATAAAACAGAAGCAAGTAGTAACATGGTCTTACACTGCCTCGGATTAATTAATATTACACCTGCCTCTTCAGCTAAAGATAGTTTGTGTTCTTAAATTCACTTAGCATTGGGCCAATCATTTAACATTTTCTTCTATTACCATCATGTTGATAAATACATGATACTATTGTCAATACTCTCCCCTTCTGTGCCCATGGCAGAGACTCAGTTTCTAATCAACTTGTATTCTTTCTTGCAAAACCTAGATGCAGCCCCATAATCCTTCTCAACATGGCACCCAAGTACCAGACTAGAATTTGCTCCCAGTATAAAATCCATTGCCTTTCTTATTCAGGCACTCTGGATGCAAAAGACAAGGAACTCACAGTCTAGTGTGGGATGCAGGGATGTAAACAGCAACTGTGTAGTTCAGAGAGGAGTCGCTGCCTAACTTAAAGAGTGTTGACTCTAATTCCTTTAGTGGCATGAGGATGTCCAACTCACGTGAATGCCTCAGGCCATGTTTTCTGCCTTGCTCAGTACAAAGTGCTAGCATATATTGAATGTCTGCTTCAGTAGTTCTCACCATGTGCCACAGCATGCTTGTGTACCCAGTCACAGATGTGCTTTCAGTTTGATCAATTTGCAAAACGTATGCTTCGCACAATTGGAGCTGGCAACGTCTCTCAGGTGAGCTGTTGAGCTGGATGGATCTTTTGCTATAAATACAGAGGCCTGATGTAAATAATAGCTAAGAGACATAACATGACATCATACTATGTTACTGTACTATGTCTGTGTTTTGGTGCATGGGAGAATGTGGGCACAGCTGGGTTCATGGCAGCCCTTACTCTGCCCGTCGGCGATGTAAGTGTATGAGCCATCCCTTCACATGCCTAGTGTTGTATTTCAAAAGAACCAGGTGTGTCTCTGTTTGGCTTAGCATTACATTTTATTTTCATTTCAAAATGTGGAGGATCTGTTTCAGTGCTCCTGCCTTTAGTCTAATTTGTGAACTTAAAAGAAGGTATTAATTTAATATCCAAATTGGCATGGCTAGGAGACACCACAGGTAATTAAGAGGCTCTAATTGTGGACATCTGAAAACATTTGAGACACTTTATTCTGGGCTCTTTTAAGTGCACTAGATACAATATGGAACAACAGTCCTTTCACTTTGAGGACTTATAGCCTAGACGCCTGGAATGGAACAATAATTAAGAAATTATTCATAACATCTTCTCCAGAGACTGTTGCCATGATGATTTTGGCATTTACTATAAAAGAAGCAACCCACATAAAATAGAAACAAATAGAATGAATAGAACAGAGAAGGAAAATAGCACACAGTGCTTTGTAGACAGCTTCACGAATCCTGAAGACCAACTCCTCCCCAAAGTTGATTTGCATGTATTATATCAGGCAAAATGGTGCTATGGAAAGACATCCCAGGACCAGAAGGATATTCTTGCTTTATAGACCATTGTTGTGACCCAAGCCATTAATTATAGATAATGTAAACCTGGCTAGTCCAAGAAGAGAAGTGATACTATCAGAAGGATTATCTTGGAATACAAGGAAGAACAGTAGATTGGGAGTGTGCTGTTTTGTGAAGAGTTGAGTTATTGACCATCAAGATAATGTGCTTTTTAAAAAAAGTTTATTTATTTTACTTATTTTTTTGGCTGTGTTGGGTCTTCATTGCTGCACGTGGGCTTTCTCTAGTTGCGGTGAGTGGGGGCTACTCTTCGTTGCGGTGTGCAGGCTTCTCATTGAGATGGCCTCTCTTGTTGCGGAGCACAGGCTCTAGGCACGCAGGCTTCAGTAGTTGCGGCACGAGGGCTCAGTAGTTGTGGCTCGCAGGGTCTAGAGCGCAGGGTCAGTAGTTGTCGCTCTGCAGCATGTGGGATCTTCCTGGGATCGAACCCTGTCCCCTGCATTAGCAGGCGGATTCTTAACCACTGCGCCACCAGGGAAGTCCCTAATGTGCTTTTTAAACAACTTACTGGAATCATCCTGCTAAGGAGGTACAGCTTTTTGAAATAATTGTCTCAAATTGTGGCTACAATTTTTCAGCTAGTTTTTTTCCATGAATGTATGTTAACTGAATGCTTTATCAGACCTCTTAATCTCTGGTCCTTACCATTTAGTTTGGGTCATAAGCACCAAATTTAAGTAATCCAGGCAAGATTCTCGAGCCATACAACACATATGAACTTGGACTTATAAAAAATTAAATTTGATTGTGATACAAACTCAATAGAGAAATACTTTAAAGTCACTGTTTCTTCATGTGATTATAGTGAGTTGACACAATACCTTTCATTTAGGACCTCGAGTGCCTCCGTAATACTGTAATAGCAGCACAGGAGGTAAGTGGGAGTCAGTTGACATCATCCTGAGCCCAAAGGCACTGAGTAATTTGCTGGAAAATCAAACTGGCACTTGCAGTTTGGATTCCCGAGGATCTAGTTTCCACTGAGTTTCAGACCTGAAAGTTGTATATCGTGTTGTAAGATTGAGGCTGTTCTCCACTCCCCAGAGTCCAGGGGGCAGGAGGGACCCTGCATTCTGCATTATTAACAAGCGCCTCCCCTTCCCTCCAGGTGACACTGAGGTCTGGACCACGCTGTAGGAAATACTGATCCAGATCTTAAAGGCCATCTAATTCAAATTTCTCATTTTACAAAGGGTTCACAAACGTTTACTGACTTCATCAAGGTCTGGTAGCTAATTCGCAGATCTCCTCTCTTACCCCCACTTCCAAGACCCCGGAGTCCAAGAATGTTAGAGGAGTTTCTCGCTGAAATCGGCCCAAAAAGCTTATTTGAGGGAGTTTGCGACATGCCCCCCCACCCCCGGTGGTTAACCTGCATTCTGAATTAGCATCTCCCTCAGACCATCTCTGATGTTCCAGAACAGGAAAGAAAGTTGCCAGCCCTGGGCTGCGGCAGGGCCTGCGGGGGGAGGCAGCTGCTCCGCCTCCAGCACTCGCGGGCGGGCTCGACACAGGCCGCTGAGCGGCGAGCGCGGGACTCGGCGGCTGGCGGCGGGCGGGGAAGGGGCGGGGCGTGGTTTGCAGCTTTCCGAGCGCCGAGGAGCGGAGCGCGCTCTGCTGTGCCCCGAGCCTTCCGCTGGACCAAAAAGGCGAGTGGGAGACCGAGCAAAAGGCGCGATCGAAGGAGCAAGGCGAGTGGGGCGCCGACCCGGGCTGGCTCCAGCCCGCGCCCTCGCCCCTTGCCGGGCCGGCAGCAGGGGAGCGCGGCGGCAGGGCCCCTGCACCCCGGTGCGCCCCGGAGAGAGCGGTCTGTGGCAAGGGAAGGAGAGCGGGAGGGAGGGGAAGGGGCGGGGGCGAAGGAGGGCAAGGTCCCCGAGCCGGGGGAGAGGGCGGCGGGAGACGGGACCCGGCCCACTGCGGGGGTCCGAGCCGGGCCACGGGAAACTTTGCCCGGGTGGGAAGAGCGGGTTGCGTGGAGGGCGCCGCAAACTTGTCAGCGGGCGGGGCGCTTCGGGGATTGGAGCGAGCGCCAGCGAGTGGCGTTTGTCTCTCCGGCTTCTTTGTGTCACCTCCGGTCCCTAGCCCGCCGGTCCGCCCTCCTGGGAAAGGGGCTGCGCCGGGGGCGCGGCCCCCATCCACCCGTCGCCCGCCTCGGGCCCAGGCCCGGGCGCTGGCGGTCCGCTGATTGTTTTCGTTCCTCGCGTCACGCCTGGGCGGGAAAGATTTTGAACGCCGCGTGAGCTAGAACGCGGAGAGCCGCGGCGCGGAGATTGCCAGACCGTGGGCGGCGCGAGGCTAGCCCCGGGTCTCCGAGGACCTGCGGGCGGGGCTCACCGGGCTGGAGAGCGCGCGGGGCCCTGGGGGCCCCGGCACTGTAGGAACCGCGGCGGCCGAGCGCCTCCTCGGCGGGGGCCGCTTGGACGGCTAGGATTATAATTCCATTTCGATTGCTTGGGGTCTTTGTTGTCTGAAATTGAGGGTCTGACGGTAGCACCTTCTCCTTTTTGGGTTGTTTTTCTTCTGTTAAAAAAGAGCGAGGGGAGACTTATGTGGAATCTGCTGCTCCAAACAACATTAGCCACCTTATTTGATGGAGGTTGAGCAGTCCTGTGTAACCTTTGCCTTTGTGGACGCCTGTTATTTCCGAAAGTTATTATTTTCTCCTCCCCTAGTGGAAGGGAGCGTCTGAGCCAGATGCTAGCTAGCAGGCACGATGGTGTACATGCACCAGCAAGTCAGAGTCAAACCCAGGAGGTTTTTTCTAGCCGCTCAACACTTTTGCATCGCTTTTTTTTTTTTTTTAAAGTTTGTTTGATTTCAAACAACTTTCATCTGCTTTCCTAAAAGTTTCCAGAGCTCCGAAGAACTCCTTGTAGATATTACGTGGTTGTGCTAGGATAAGTCCGACCACTTTTAGGGTTGGGGTTACAGTTAAGCCCCGGAACCATACCTGGCCCGCTCACCACTCGGGTGCCCGCCCTTGAGCCATTGTAAACATCATCGGGTTGAGTGTTCACCTTTTATGAGATGGAATATTTGGTGTGTTTTTATATTTTAATGCACCACTCCTTCTTTAGTTACCTTCCCTTTCTGGAAAACTCTCTTGAGACTCCCCCGGGCTCTTCCTGAGATAATTACTGAGTGGCTTTAGCTGCGCCATCACGCCCCCCACCCCCGCAAGCACCCGAGGGAGAAGAGAACAGGTGCAATCCTCATTACGTTTTTTCGTGGTGAAAACTCTGGAGATGTCTAAGTAAGTAAAAAGTGAAAATTCTTAGTTCTTTGTCCATATGTTTGAGTTAATGAGCTTTATTTGAAGCCAACAAAAGTCAAAATCAAATCAGTTGGGTCAGCTCAACCTTGTACATTAAGATTGTTTTTAAAAAAAATCTTGTATAAGTTTACCCAGTTAGAAATTTACAAGCATTTCAGTGCATTAGTGCTAATTGTGTTTGCAGGATATTGCAGTATGTTTAGAGAACTGAGTCACAATGGGATTTTTCTAGGTTATGCCCTCAATAGCATAACTGAGAGTTTAATGTAAAGCTCAAAACTGGAATCAGTCACGTCTTGATAAGTAAGGGAAAGTGTGAAAAGCAATTGATTCATTTGTCATTACCCGTATGTTTTAAATATAGATTTTCAATAATTTCACAAAATTATTTTTTCATTTACTCAGATGAGCTCTTAACATATGCCAGCCACTGTGCTGGACTCTGGAGTTCCAAATAATAATAATAACTATTTATGGAATACTTATTTTGTACCAGTAAATGCTTCACATAGGTTACCTCATTCATCTAATAAAAAGTTATTGAATGCTTACAATGTATTGTGCTAGGTGCTGGAGTTATAATAATGCACAGGACAGCTGTGGTTCCCGCCTTTGTCTTAGCAAGTCGGGAAGATAGGCAGAACATAAAAGACATTACTAAACTAATCATAGTTTTAAAATGTAAATCAGATCACACCACTCGTCCTGCAGTGCAGTGTGTTGTAGGGTAGGAGGTGAGGAGAGGAGAGAGGCGTGGAAGATCAGCAGAGGAGATAGCATTAAGTCAGGAAAGAGCTTGATAGCGTGTGGATTGATTGGACCTGAGAGTAGGTCTTGTTGCTGAGCTCTGTCAGCTGCAGGGAGAGAACTAAATGAAGAGAGAGTGGTAATCAGGTGACAGATCATGCAGGGCCTCTTAGGCCAAAGTTTGGATACATTCACATTGAATCCTCATATATACCCTATTGGCCCTATTTTATAGTTTATAAAACTGAAGTAACTTTCTGAGTCTGCACGGTAGGTGAATGGCACAGCTGCCTAGGATAGGAAGCCAGGCTCTCAGTCTCCACTTATATTTAACCACTATGCCAGCATCAAAAGACATAGTCCGTATCCTGATGGACCTGTTTGTCTAGTGAAGACAAGCCATTGCAATACACACATGGTGGTGCTAGAAAAGATGTGTTCTAGGGGCTGTGGGAGGAGGAAAGCACCTAATTCTGCCTAGGAATGGGGCAGGCCAAATTGGGAAAAATGAAAATATTTTTCCTTTTTTTCAGAATTATGAAATGTTTCAGCTTAGCTATAATTCAGAAATAATCTTAATGTTAAATGCGATAGCCCATTCTTCAGGGCTTCACTGTGTGTTCTCTCTTTTTTTTTTTCTTACTTTCATACTTACCAATTACCTGAGTCATGTGTCCCCTTTCCTACTTTAACAAAATAAAAGATTGTGTCTGGAATACTGTAAAATCACTTGTATTTAAAGCCTGTAATTCTTTGTGAAATTGCAGGTTAAGTTCTTTTTTGATTGTTTTTATCTTAAGCTGTCTAGCCTTTCTCGTTTTGTGTGATAATTTTATAAACAGCTTAATTGAATGTAATTGACATACAGTAAGCCGCATATTTTAGAGTGTTAAATTTGATGAGTTTTTGACTTATGTATAGATCTGTGAATCCATCTTTCCCTCTGGTCCCTCCCTACACCCTGCATCCTTCTTTCCCAAGTAACCAGTGGTAGCTCTGACCCTATGGATTATTTCGTATTTTCAGAATTTTATATGACTGGCATCACATAGTATGTTCTCTTTTTTTGTCTGGTTTCTTTCACTCAACATAATTATTTTGAGATTCATCTATGTTGTTGTGTGTATCAGTAGTTGATTCCTTTTTATTGCTGAGTGGTGTTCTATTGTATGGGTATACCCAAGTTCATTTATCCATTCACCTATTGATAGACGTTTGGTTTTTTCCAGTTTTTGGCTGTTAAAAATAAAGCTGCTGTGAACATTATGTTCAGTCTTTGTGTGGACACCTACTTTCTAGGAGCAGAATGGCTAGATCATATGGTAGGTGTATGTTTAACTTCTAAAGAAACTCCCATACTTTCCCAAAGTGGTTATATCATTTTACATTCCCAGATTAGTGCGTGAGGGTTCCAGTTGCTCTGCATCCTTGTCAACACTTGGTATGGTTAAACTTTCATAGCCATTCTGTTAGATGTGTAGTGGTATCTCATTGTGGTTTTAATTTGCATTTCCCTGATGACCAATGATGTGCTTATTTACCATCCATATAATATCTTTTTTTGTTGTTGAAGTTTCTCTTTGCATTTTTTGCTCATTTTTAATTGGGTTAGTTACTTCCTTATTGAGTTTTGAGAGTTTTTTATATATTCTGGATACAAGTCCTTTATCAGATACATGATTTGCAAATATTTACTTTCAGTCTATTGCTCGTCTTACATTCTCTTAACAGATCTTTGAAGAAGTTTTAAATTTTACTAAAGTCCAATATATCAATTTATTCTTTTATGGATTATACTTTTGGTGTTATACCTAATAAATCTTTGCCTAACTCAAGGTCACAAAGATTTTTTTCCTTAGAGTTATAAAACTCATAGGAAAACTCTATACAAGAATGTAAAACCATGAAGTCTTTCGTTGTACATTTAGGTCCATCTACTTTGAGTTAATTTTTGTTTATGGAGCTGGAGTATGGGTTGAAGTTTACCCTACTGCCACCAGGAACACTTAACATGTTTTGGAGATGAGATAATGTCTGGAGACAATGTGGTGGGGTGGGGTGGGTGGGTATTTGCTATTGGCATCTAGTGGGTCAAGGCCAGGGATGCTGCTAAAGATGCTGCAATGAACAGGAGAGATCCTCTCAACAAAGAATCATTCAGCCGAAATGTCAGTAGTGTCAAGGTTGAGAAACCCTAGGCTAGAGGTTTATCAATTTTATTGACCTCGATGAATCAGCTCTTGGTTTCATTTATATTTTCTGTCTTCTGTCTAATTGATTTTTACTCTGATCCTTATTATTATTTCCTTTCTTCTACTTACTTTGAGTTTAATTTTACTCTTCTTATTCAAGTCACTGCGACCTTTTTCCTTTTCTGATATAGGTGTTTAGTTCTTTAAATTTCCTCAGTACAGAACTGCTTTAGGGAATTCTCACAAATTTAACTAGGGTGTGATTTCATTTTTATTCAGTTCAAAATGCTTAAAAATTTTTCTTTGGATTTATTGTTTGACCTTGAGTTACTTAGGAGTTTATTACTTAAGGTTTCCAGACATTTGTGGATTTTCCAGGCATCTTTCTGTTATTTCTAAATTTAGTTTTCTTATTGTCTAAGAGCATAACTTATATGGCTCAAATTCTTTTATATTTACTGAGAGTTATTTTAAAGCCCAGAATATCATTAATTTTGGTAAATGTTTTGTGTGTGCTTGAAAAGACTGTGTATTCTAATTATACAATGTCAAGGGAACATACCATCAACATGACATCACTGTTCATGTTAACCTTGATTACCTGGCTGAGGTAGTGTTTGTCAGGTTTCCCTCCTATAAAGTTACTCTTTTCTCCCTGTTCTGTCCTTTGCTTTTTTAGATGGAAGTCACTATGTGTAGCCCACATTTAAGGAGTAGAGAGTAATCCTTCTTCTCCTTGAAGGGTATTGCTTTTTTTACCCCACGTGACAATCTCTGACTTTTAATTCTGGTATTTAGGCCATTTATATTTAAAATGATTATTGATTATGGTTCACTTTAAATGTATAATCTTGCTATTTGTTTTCTGTTTTTCTCATCTGTTCTTTGTTTCCTTTTTTCTCTTTTTCTCTCCTTGATTGGATTAATTGAATTTTGGTCATTATAGTTTATATCCTTTTTTTTTGCTTATTAGCACTCATACTTTTTTAAATTTTTAAATTTTTATTTTTTTAACATCTTTATTGGAGTATAATTGCTTAACAATGGTGTGTTAGTTTCTGCTGTATAACAAAGTGAATCAGCTATATGTATACATATATCCCCATATCTCCTCCCTCTTGCGTCTCCCTCCCACCCTCCCTATCCCACCCCTCTAGGTGGTCACAAAGCACCGAGGTGCTCTCCCTGTGCTATGCAGCTGCTTCCCACTAGCTATCTATTTTACATTTGGTAGTATATATAAGTCCATGCCACTCTCTCTTTTTTTTTTTTTTTTTTTTTAATTTGGCTGCACCCCGTGGCTTCTGGGATCTTAGTTCCCTGACCAGGGTTTGAATCCATGCCCTTGGCAGTGAAACCACTGGACTGCCAGGGAATTCCCTACCTGTCATTCTTTATTTTGTTATTTTAGTGTTTGCTTTAGGGTTTATAGTATACATCTTTAACTTATCACAGTTTAACTTCAAGTGTTATATTATACCACTTCAATGAAAGCCTTGTAATAGTATATTTCCCATGTCTCTCTGCTTTGTGCTATTGTCATACATTTTACTTTTTGTCTGTTATAGACCCTACACTACACTATTATTTTTTGTTTGAGCAGTCAATTATTTTTTTAAGGGATCTAAATAACAAGAAAAAAATCATATATTGACCCATGGTTACACAGGTTATATTCTTTGCTTTACTATTATTAAATGAAAATAAAGAAATCATACATATTGAGGTTATTGGATTCATATTTATGAGTATATTCTAACTTGTAATTTTAGAATAAACATTAAAGAGGTAGTGAAATTTGGAAATCAGAGCATAGTTCATTTTCTTAAACTAAATCCACTGAATTGTCATTGAGCTGATCATTGCTGTAATAGAAGGATACTTCAGGATACTGTGGTGTATTACAAGATTCAGAACACCTGGACTTGGAGAACTCTCCAGACAGGCACTGATGAGTGTGCCGTACTTCTTTTCTTTCCTTTGGGCAGCATTAGGAAAAGGGAAATGGCTAGGCAGAAAGAGTCTGTCCTCCCATGCTGACATTTTCCAGACCCTGAGAAACTTTGATAGATGAGTTTGAAAGCACTTCTTTCTTTCAGTGGTGTATGAGATGAAGAGCACTTGGTTATAGCTCCTCAGGTCAGAGTAACACATTTGACAAAGTGAGCCTCAAGCTTCTGCTTGTCAGTGTCCATGTTTGACTGAAAACTCCAATCTGAGATGCAGTTCTAGAACTCGTCAAAATTTGCTATCTACTTGTTGCTTTGGTTCCAGCTGACTTTTAGTTTTCCTTTATCAGTGAGTAGCTCCTTTCCATCTGGGTATGTAAATGTGCTCCTATTCTGAATGTTAATACATTGACAAACACTCAGCTATAAATGAGTGAGAAAACTTAACTCATCCAACAAATTAATTTACTTTATAAATATTTATTCAGTCTGGGCTCTGGCACATTGATGAAAATTTATGTCCCTTGCCCTTCGAAAGCTAACTGTCTCATAAGAGAAAGGCCCACAAGTAGAGAAGCATGCGTTCCAATGTGGTAATTGGTGGAATGGTTATATGAACTGGGCAGTGGGAGTAAGCCTCGAGCAGTGGTTCTCAAAGTGTGGTCCAGGAACCAGTAACATCAAACCTACTCGTTCAGAAACCTACAGGGTGGGGCCCAGCAATCTGTGTTTAACAAGTCTTCCAAGTGATTCTGATGCACGCTCAAGATTGTGAACCAGTGGCATAGAGGATTAGATAATCTCTGAGATTTTTTTCCCCAGGTCCTAATTTCTACAAATATGGTTTAGAAATGTGATATTTACCCCATTGTATTGTACTTTAAGAACTGTTTTAGCATGAATGAATTGGTATGTAAAACGTTAATGCTATGCGGGTAGAACAGGAATTCAAAATGGTAAAGATATGCCTGACACTGGGACAAAAGTAAATTAGATTAAAAAAAACTTTATTATGAAAAATTTTAAGTACATATTCAAAAGCAGAGATAATAGTGAAATGAACTCCTATGTAAACATTACCCAGTATCAATAGCTATCAAGTCCTGCCAATTTGGTTTTACCTATACCCTCACCTATCCCCCCTGTGCTGGGTTATTTTGAAGTAAATTCCACACATCATATCATTTCATCAATAAATAATTAGATTTTAAATTATTTGAGCTATTAAGTTGCTAGAGATGAATTTGAAACCGAATCACATATAGCCATTTCACGTTTCCATGTTAAATTATAAAGTTTGTCTGGAGTTCATTTACACAAAAGATGAGTAAAACAAAAGAGTTGTGTGGGCAGGTGTATATATATTCCTATTAGTATAAAATCCATTAAAAATAAATATACTGGTTACAACAGTGAAAATATTTTATGTACCCTCATCATCATTATAGCAATATATACATTATATTTATAAATAGTATTCCAGAATAGTAAGAAAAATATATCCATATGCTGCCAAAATTGAAATACTGTGCTTGAAGGGGAAACTTTAATTTGAAAGGCAAATTTTTAGGAAGGATGGTATTATAAAAAGGTTTTACAGATTTCTAGGCAAATTTTTAATATATTTAAATTAAAATTTCTCATTACTCATTTCGGCAGTTATGTTGCTTCATTTGGAAAGATAAAGGTAGTCAACATTTAGGGATGAACAATACATCTTAAACAATAAATCCACTTATCTTAATCTATGTGCTACACACAGTCTTATCAAGGTTAGAGCTCAGGCTATAAGACAGTTCATGTTCGGAGAAAGGGGACAGAATTAACTTTCACGGACTTTTCACAAACACGTAGAAAACTACCTGTTTTTTCCCACTGTGGCTTTGGAGTACAAGTTGTGATATCCTGAGGAAAAGCTGATAGTAATACGACTGAGCTCTTCGTGTTTGGCTGCTTTTGAATGATACATTAATTAATGGGTCGTACCGTAGGAGTTAGCTAATTTTCATTTAAAAAATGCTAATTACTCATAAGTAATTTTTATCTGAAGTGTAAGTTGCAACAAAATAAATAAAGCTGTTCAAGATTGTTCCCCATGCCCCCCAAATAAATTTAAAAAAACCCTACAACTCAAATACACCTGAGCTATTAGTACTAAGGTAGGTTATAGTCAATGTTTGATGGGATTGTTTGATAGAATAATGCATGCTAGAGCTTTTAGTTCAAAATTTTGAGCTAGTGATTCAGAAAGAAAAAAATAAAGAATTAACTATAAATTCTGTTTATAAAGCAGTTAAAGGTGTGTCTTATTTTTCGTGCTAGTATGTTTACAAAGAAAATAGGTGACTAGCAGTCTCTTGTTTGACTGTCTTTTGCAGTTACTCATTTGATGACACTGAGTAAAAATTTTTCCTCTGTTAATGGGACTTTGTTTAAAAGAAAGTATGTTACCTTTGTAGTCTCGGCACTTTTTTCATTTTAGGAAACTCCAACTCAGTTGTGTAATAATTAATTTTATAAACAGTGTTTAGTCCAGAACTGATTATATTTCCTTCTGAGCCAGATGAAAAGAAACTCCCAAATGTTTATAATCACAGGTTGATGATTTGGTTCCAAGACTCTGTTGGTGATGGTTTCTGAGACTCGGAAGATAAGCTTGCTTCTTTCATCAATCATCATGTTGTCTCGCATGTGTTTTCTTAGCAACAGCTGCTGATTTCAGGTTTGAGCTAGGAAAGTATGTTTTGAAATGATCCAGCATATTCTTTCAGGTTATATATGCCTGTTAAACCTTACAGGCTTACTCTTAATGTTGTATGTTCCACCATGAAGGAATGATTTCATTCTCTTCCTGTCCCTGCCTTCCAAATCATTTTTCTTCTGTTTTTTTTTTTGTTTGTTTTGTTTTCTTTTTAAGGGGTTTGAGGGTGGGTGTAATAAAAGAGAAAAATAAAGGAACCTGGAAGACTGTGGACATGCTCATTTATGACTCTGGACCAGAGCAGAACCAAAAATGGCCTCCATGTGCTAATAGGATAAAATATAATTTACTGGGGTCTTGATCTTGAGTTATACTCTCAGGTGCATAAGTACTAAAGGACAAGTGGATTTTAGAAATGTCTGTGGTATAGTGTAATGGTTAGGATTGTAACTTCTGAAGTCAGATGGACCCTGGTTCAAATCCTGGCTTTGCCATATACTAGCTGTTTCACGTTGGGCAAATTACAAACCTCTCTGAGTAGAGCTTCCTCAACTGTAAAACATAAGCCAAAATATGACTTATAGGAGTGTTATGAATATTACTGAGACAATACATGTAACGGATAGTACAGTACCTGTAATCGAACATTGTAGAACACATAGTAATAAGTGCTAGTTATTACATTCAATTCAAGGGTGCAGTGAACAAGGGGCTAAGTGACAGGTGTTAGAGGGCAATCAGCAATGAATCAGACATGGCTCCCCTTCTGCAGGAACTGGGGGAAGGTAACCTTGTAAACAAATCACTCTAATATGATCCAGAATGAAAGAAGTGCCACCTGAGGTGCTAGCAAAGTGCTGTGGTAATTAATGCCACCTTTGGGGAAGTTAGGGCTAGTTTTGTAGAGAACATTTGACATTTGAGCTGGGCGTATAGCTGGGTCTAGAGTGTAGAATAGGACTTTCATGGGTGGAGAATGGAGGAGAGTAGATTGAGGGCTGAAGAATAACACTGAAGCACAGGGCTCATGGCAGGTTGTAGTGGGAGGGGTCTGGATAGATGCTTTGTGGTTAGATCTTGGGACATTTTTTTCATGGAAGTGTTTGGACCATATTCTTCTTGTCAGTGGGAACACGCAGCGTGTGCTTGGTGTGAGCTCTATTTCATAATAACATTCTGAAAGATGTAGTGGAGAGGCAGGGAGTCCAATTACAAGGATGTTTTCAGAAATCCAGGTAAGTGATGAAGAAATTCAGAGAACAGAGTCAGAGGGGATTAAAATGAGATGGAAGGGAGAGAATTCTAAATTAGGTGCTGAAAAGAATATTGGTGCCATTACTTGCCATTACTTGCGAGAGAGATACCACAGGGAGAAAGTGTGGGAGAAAACTGATGGTCTGGTGATGGGGTGGGCTAATGGGTCTTTTTTTTTTAATCGAACTATAGTTGATTTACAGTGTCATGTTAGTTTCAGGGGTACAGCACAGTGATTCAGTTTGTTAAATACACACACACACACACACACACACACACACACATACATACATGTATATATTCCTTTCCAGATTCTTTTCCCTTATAGGTTATTACAAAATATTGAGTATAGTTTCCTGTGCTATACAGTAGGTCCTTGTTGGTTATCTATTTTATATATAGTAGTGTGTATATGTTAATCCCAACATCCTAGTATATCCGTCCCCCCCTTCCCCTTTGGTAACCGTAAGTTTGTTTTCTATGTCTGTGAGTCTCTTTCTGTTTTATAAATAAGTTCATTTGTATTTATTTTTTAGATTCTGCATATAAGTGATATCATACGATATTTGTCTTTCTCTGTCTGGCTTACTTCACTTAGTATGATAATCTCTAGGTCCGTCCATGTTGCTGCAAATGTCATCATTTCATTCTTTTTATGAGTAATATTCCATTATATATAATATATATATTATATATTATATGTATATACACCGCATCTTCTTTATCCATTCTGTCCTTATTTGTCTCTTGTAACAGTCTTTATTTTAAAGTCTGCTAATGGGTCTTTTGAGCTCAAAGATTAGTGGACATCTAGCTGGCAGTTGGAAATTTAGTTCTGAAAGAAGGAAGCTAACATTTATTATGCACCTACTATGTCTCAGGTTTTATGCTAAGCATCTTCACAAATCATTATTGGAAACAAATAGTATTTTTATTGATGAAGAAATAGAAGCTGAGAAGAGGCCTGATATTATTTAAATATCTACCCTAATTTCAAAGCATTTCTCACTTTTACTGTTCTCTTCAAGCTCTTGGGAGCAAGAGGAGAGCTGGGGCTAGGAAGAATGAGTGAGTGGGTACTGAAGGCAGTGGGCTGCCCTCTGTGGCACTTTTCATAATTTCTTCATTCAGGCTCTCATTACATATTCTTTACCACAAGGAGAGAATCGCCTTCTAATTGGGTGGTTAGTATTTGTTACCTGAAGAATGTTGAGGGAGTTTCATAATGAACCTTATTTCTCAAGTTCTGATATTCCTTTCCTTTTAGAACTACTTGAAGGTTGAAGTACTCCAAGATTTTTTTTTCTCTTGCTTCTGATGAAATGGAAAAGTTTGGCTACGAGTGGGTTTTAACTTTATAAAATGAGCCTTGTTTTAGTTGGATTGGAGAGGACAAGCAGGGCAGAGAGAATGATGCTCTTTTCCTTAATGTTATCCCCTTCGAAATGTGTAATCCTGAGGTCAGGGTCATGAATGCAGATGAAAATTAAGTCTGGGAAGACTTTGAGCATGTCTTAAAAACTTTTTTTTTTTAATTACAAAAATCCAACTACACACATTACAACACACAGATATTAAAAAGCAAAAGCCTGTCCTCATATTATTTCCACTTTCCATTTCTGTCTCTGTCCCTAGAGATAATCACTGTGGACAATTCTATGTTTATCCCATTTGAATGTTTACGAACATTTGGAACCTTGGCAGTAATTGGGCAAAATAGCTAGTTTTTAAGCTTTTTCCTTTTCAAACAGATACTTGGTTTTAGGGTTTATTATTGAAGTTTCATAAATACAGGTTCTTCTTTTAGACTGTGTTCTGAGAGCCCTATAAACATCAAATGTAACTTACGTTAAATGCTGTTGGATCACCTTTCAAATCAGTGACATACCTAGGATTAGGATTTAGAGACCTTGAGCTTCTCATTTGTTGCTAAACCAGTTCTGTTAGTTAATTTATTACACAAGCTTGCCAGTTAACTGCAACAGTGGACAAAAAACAGGTTTCATCTTATTATTTATTTATTTTAAAGAGAAGAAAGGACAGAATGTGAGTTTAAACTAACATAGGCCCATTTTAGTAACTATATTAATCTGTTAATTACTTCATATGTTGAAGTGTTCAGACAATATGTGTTCTGGTAAATTTCTCTATAGAATCGTGGAATAAGTTAGTCAATTCAATATATCTTGCCTGTTAGGAACTTTAAGGACATGGAGTTCAGAGCCTGCACACTGTGTTCAAGCAGGAGTTGCCAGTAACTTGCTGTGTGGTCTCAGGGAAGTTACTCAACTTCCCTGTTTCCCTAAATGGGGTGAATAGTGTCTGTCTTGTGAGGATTAAAGGGATGGTGCATGTAAAATATTCGGCACAAATTACAAACTAAATAAATATTAACTATACTTATTACTGTTTTATAATTATTATCAAATAGAGGACCTACAATTTTGTTCATCCATGTAAGCAGAATTTACCTGCTTCTTACTCTCAAGCTATAACAAAGGAGACATCACTATATTTCACTTTTATTGCACTGTAGATGTCAGAAGGAATGTGCAAATATTGAGGTATGCTTTTTAAGCAGATACAGATCTCAGTACCCCGCTTAGTCAGCTTCTTAACTAAATAAGTTGGAGGAGCTTCAACCAAAGGACCACACAGAGATTTTCTTTTGTCTTTGTGGTCCTACTTCTCAAGATTCTTCATGGGTTCCAGTTTTGGTTCTACTCAGGAAAATATTATAAAATGCATAAGACATTTTCTCGAGAGTGTTCAAATTTTTCACCAATGGGGAGAGAACTACTTAGGTATATTCCTTTTTGAGGATGTTTTATATTATATGAGTTTTGGGGGCTGGGGATGGGTCAGAGATCTTTCCATGGGGAAGGCTTTGAGAGAAGGAAAAAATATTTCTTAGAAATCTCAAAACTGTAATCTGAAATTCTGTGGAAAGAAAACTTGAGTTTTATAATCTTAGTTACTGGAGTTAAGGGGTCAGAAGGATTATTTATGTTTTAGGAAGTTTTTCTTCACAGGGAGGTATATAACTTCTAAATATTTTAATGACCTAGAAGATATACTGAAGAAAAAGTAACCTTAGAAGTGGGCAGATACAGGATTTTTTTTTTAAAGCCAGACAAGTTTCTAATGGAGTCTCTGTGCATGTTACAAGTAACAACAAAGATAATTTTGTATACACAGAAGTACATTCTGTTTTTTCCCTGAGATGATGTGACCTCTTATCAGGTCGTAAATTGTGCCCACAGAACTGGGAACTGTATCTTTAGGATAAACTAAGAAACAAATAATTCTGGTTGTTTCTCTTCAGGTGAGAAACTTCTGCCATGTTTAGAAATGAGATGGAAACTAGCTTGCAAACTCGGGTAGCAAGTCACAAGGGAAGCCTGGGAGAAGGGATTATTTCACAGTTTGAGGTTCTACTACTTCAGAGCTCAAATCCCTTTTTCAGACACCCTGTATTTCCATAGTTGCTTGATTCAACATCTTTAAAACAAATGAATACCTGTTGAAGAGTGGCACTGCTGGCTGGCACCCTAGAGAAAACAGCTTCCAAACCACACAACAGTTAATTTTTCAGCTGTTTTTTTCTCATCTACTTTCCAATTAACCAGTCAGAATGCTAAGATTTCAAGGTGAGGTAAGACTGGGTGTCTAGTATTTAGTTAGAACTCCCCACTTACCAATGCAGTAATGGATGGTTCCTTGGAAGTAAAGAGTTAAAGAGAAACAGAAACTCAAAAAGGACTGAAAGGAGCTCTAATTTGGGGAAGATTTGAATTACAAAAAATTTCCCTAGAACAATTTCCTTAAAATTATGGTATGAAAACCCTCATCTAAAGTAATTAGAAGAAATGTCATTTACTTTTTAAGTCATAGCACTTTCTAAACCAACTTCTCTGTACTACAGTCTGTGAGCTACATGTTAAAATCTACAGTGATTTACTGAGTGATCTAAGGATTTGCTAGTTTATTTGCTTTGTGTGCCGTACAAATCTTGGTGAACTAGTCAAAGTTGGATTGTAGGGAATAGAGGGAAACTCTTCTCTAAAACGAGTCCGGAGGGTGTGAGAGAAATAATGGAGAGATCGTAAGTTGAGTAAGAGCAGTATCTTACTCAACTTATCTAAGATACCAAAGATGAATTCAAATCCTGGGTTTGTCCCAGACAGTTTTATGTCCTTGAATAACACTAATGTTAACGATCTCAGTTTCCCCACCTCAGGAGTATCATGATTATATAAAACAACCTATAAACACAACTAAATACAAAGTATGTTTTGTCTTGGGTCATTTAAACTGTCCCCGCCCCTTTACCGATATCCTTTGGTCTGCTCTCCTAAACACAGCCAGCCAGCTCTCAAAGGTCTGCCATCATCACAAAGGATGACAAAGGAGAGAGTGTGGTGGGATTAAAGACCATTCCTGGGATGACTTTAAAATGTGCGTGTGCTATCCATAGTGAGTCAGTAAGTCTTGTCTCATGTATGATTTGTACACTTGTACAGTGAGAGAAGTGATGGGTTGTTATTAGAGTCCAGAGAGTTCAACACCCATCATGTTGAATTTAATTCAGAATTTTAGAGCTGAATGATACCTGAATCCTCATATTTCACAGATGACAAACCAAGATTCAGGGATGGCAAGGTACAGTTGGTAATTGGCAGAACAAGGAGTAAAAATGCTACCTCCAGATTCCTGGCTCAAAACTCCTGCTGTCATAGATGTGTGTGTGTGTGTGTGTGTGTGTGCGTATGTTTAAAGTATTACGCATTATTTAAAACCTATGAAAAGGCATAAATCAGCATGCCCTTAAGTCCTTACATGCTTTGGCATGATACTTAAGAAACAAATTGTTCCTAACATGGTCGTGACCCCTTCTTCCACAGAGGTAGCAGCTGTCCTGAATTTGGTGTTTATCATTCTCATGCATTTCTTTACAGTTTTGTTGCATATGAATGTTAATGGTGATTTTCAAAGTATTAACCTGGTAGTGTGTGGGCACTGCCACTCATAATGGATGCTGGCAACAGATCCAGCCATGCCAAGGTATATTAGCCGAATATCAGACCCATCGTGGACCCCCCCTCAGCAATATTTTTAAGAGTGTACATAGTTAGTACCATCCTGTATGCATTCTTCTACAAATTGGTTTTTTCCTTCAGCTTTATATTCGTGAGATGCATTCATACTGACATGTATAACTCTCATTATTCATTTTCAGTGTTTAATATTCTAATGTATGAATATGTCACAGCTTATTTATCTATTCACTTATTTTTGGGTAATTAGGGTTTTTTTTTTTTTAATGCCCTCTCACCTGTTCAGGTGTTTTGCTTATTTTCTTGTTAGGTTGTTTGTCTTTTCCATATTGATTTGTGAGTATATTATTTTTGAGTTTTTTTTGGAAACTAGTATTTAATACTCATTAACATCTGTACTTATATAAGCCACATAAAACCTATCATAGCTTTGTCTTTCCATAGCTGTTCACATTTGGAAAGGGTCTTTCAGTATCCCTGAATCAGATTCATGTCAAGTACACCAGTGACCTCACCTGTGACTGTAGACATGGACATGTTCCATTATTTAGAATGGGTTTGACATAGTCTTAACATTCTTGATTGTGAAGATGGACTTAATTTCCCTATATTTACATGGTCCTGTAGGTGAAAGGGTTGACCTCATTGTAACTCTAAAGTGTGGGAGGGAAGCCTTTATGGGAAATTATAAAGTTCTTTTTTTCTTTATTAAATCAAAAGCAGGAAAATGGGTGGTGCCCTTGCCTCCTTAGTGAACCCCAAATGGGCCACAGCATATAAAGGAAACTATAAAGTGAATGGAAGGACTGAGGCCATTGCTCAGGAAGTTCTTCCAGGAACTTTCACTATTTAAACTCTCTGGGTTGTTAGATAACCAACAAGGACCTACTGTATAGCACAGGGAACTCTGCTTAATACTCTGTAGTAACTTAAATGGGAAAAGAATTTGAAAAAGAATAGATACATGTATATGTATAACTGAATCACTTTGCTGTACACCTGAAACTAACACAACATTGTTACTCAACTCCACTCAATATAAAATAAAAATTTAAAACAATGAACTATCTGGGTGGTTCATGATTTTGGTTCCCTCCCCTTTTTTTCCCCCAGTGCGCAGGAACTTGACAGAGGTACATGTTAGGCTGTTTGTTCTTTTGTTGGCCACTTGTATCTGCTTTCTAGAAGGTTATTGTTTTCAAGGATCTTAAACACCAGGATTAGGACAGTTAAACCTTTCGCAGGCTTGAAGTGTAATCTTCCTATTGGTTTTGCTTTCCTGGCTTCTTTGCTTCCTTCCCTCTCTTCCTTGTTTCTTTCTACTTACAAATTACTGCATTTGTTAGATAGCCATCCTTCAGAGCATCCAATGTTTTGTTCATTTAAATTTTTTTAACCTTCTTTTTGTTGTACAAAAGGACAAAAACATTTAAAAATACTTTTAGTACTGGAGGTTGCCTTTTCCTGGAGCATCGCTTCCGCCTCCCCCCCACCCCCCCCACCAATCCCCCAGCAACCCCGCCCCTGCCCTCCCCTTCTCCACTGCCTCACTCCCACCCTCCTGGCTCTGTAGGTCTCTTTTGTTGTTGGGAGCTAACAAAGTACTGTAATTTGCTGGATATTGTGGATGGAGGAGAGGCCAAGGGCTCCCGGGAAGAATTTCTGTAACCTGCCTGCTCTCCCTTCTCTTAAAAATTGCTGATTAACTAGTCTCTTCTGTCCTGGGAACAGCCAGAACTTTAAGAGTGTTGTTCAAAGGAAACATTTTTATTTTTAGAAGCATAAAGAGACAAAACTATGGACTTTAAGTGTGTAATCCCAAAGCGAAAACAAAAATCTTGCTGAAAAAATTAACAATATATTAAACGTTTTGAAAATAAGCTGCATTTTTATTTTAGCTTTCTGTATTTTTAGTCGAAATGAATATTACCACAGGTGTTCTGAAATTCTCCTTTTCTTTGCATGTTTTGCCATATAAAATTCATTTAATGATGTAGAAGATTAAAAAACGTCAAAGGGGAAAAGTGTTTAAAGAAATTTTGTTGTGCAGAGGACATGCAGTTAAAACTAGCAGACAAGCAGAGTTCTCAGAGATGGTGTCATCCAAATTAATTTTAACTTCATCATCACATGAATAAAGAGAACGCTTTCAGTCTTTGATTTTTAAATCCTGATTTCATTTTTTGGGGGTTAGTTTTCACTTTATGAGTCCTAGTTTCTAGTAATAATGTAGTCCTAGTTTCTAGTAATAATGTAGCATGTGATGTAGGTAAAAGTGGAAGATGGGACTAGCAGCGCTGACTTTCCCACAGGATCTTTGTGAGCAGAACCCCAAATCCTTTACAGATTCAAAGGTCTATTTAAAGGTTCACAATAACAATGACAACATTTTAGGGCTGTCTTCCAACCCTATCACTTCCTTCTTCTATGGGGAAGCTGAGCTTGGGGTGGAGGAGGTGCACTGGTGTTACTGGACTGGTTCACTCAAGCTGTCGCCTGCTTTTTGGAATCACAGACCTTGATGGGATGTTGCACAATGGGACTAGTGAAGTGAAAGTCCTTTGATTGATTTAGACTAACAGAATAGAAAAAAGCATTGGGTGAGTTAAGAAATACTCATTAATAGTGCCCAGAACGTGGAGGGGAAAAAAACCTCACTTTTTTTTTTTTAAAATTGAAGTGTAGTTGATTTACAGTCATGTTAGTTTCAGGTGTACAGCACAGTGATTCAGATATATATTCTTTTCCCTTATAGGTTATTATAAAATATTGAATATAGTTCCCTGTGCTATACAGTAAGTCCTTGTTGGTTATCTATTTTATATATAGTAGTGTGTATATGTTAATCCCAACCTCCTAATTTATCCCTCCCCCCCTTCCCCTTTGGTAACCATAAGTTTGTTTTCTATGTCTGAACTTCACATCTTAAAAAATAACAAATAAAACTTTCAAAATGTAAATATTTACAGTACTTTTTTTTTTTTTTTTCTGTTTTTTGGCATGAATCTTTAGGCAGGTGTATTTGAGGGACTAGGGCTAACAGTGTGTCACCATGGTGACACTTGGCTGCTGAGGTGGAAGAGCTGGCTGATGCCGTCTCCAGGGTCCTGAAGCCCCCAGACCATGCCAGAAACCTCAGGATGGAAGAGGATCTCTGGCCAAAGTGCCTGTTGCAAGGGGTGTATCTTAGAAGATCCCTCTGTCTAACTTTGTTGCGCTCTAGGGAGGTCTGTGGACCGGGGTCATCCCAGTGATTCTGGTTTAAACTGTGATGGACCTGAGGGTCCTACCTTTTTCCTGAGCTGATCACAGGAATTTGCTATAGATTGACCTTAGAAAGCTAAAGTGTCTCAGTTTTTGAGTACTCTTTCTTCCTTCTCTCCGGTGGGACTTCATAAGGTGATTCACACATAGGGGCCTTTACCTCCAAATTCTCCCAGTGTGGATACATCTTGGGTAGACGCTGAGCTCCTAAGGACTTGAAATAGATCAAGGCCTGACCGCATTCACATTTCTGGGGTGGTACCAGCAGCCCACCCCCCACCCCCTTTTAAAAATTTTTATTTATTTATTTATTTATTTATGGCTGTATTGGGTCGTAGTTGCGGCATTTGGGATCTTTTGTTGCAGCCTGCGGGCTTATCTCTAGTTGTTCCTTTTGACTGCTTTGGTAATCATCTTATGTTCAGAGAAACTAAGATAATACAGCGACTTGTTCAAGGCCTCCCAGTGAGTAAGTGAAAGAACAGAAGGAGTCAGAACCACTGCCCTTGGATGCCCAGTTTGTTACTTAGTCCAACAAACCTGTTTTTGAGGATTAACATCCACTCAGAGCCAGAAATAGACCAACTGAGACCAAAGTCAATTTTGATCATTGGTCTCTAAGAATAAAAGGATGAAGGATACATCAGTTTGTTGGACAATTGATTCTTCCTTAGGATAAGAGAAAAACAAAACCAAAATTGTCAGTCATTGAAAATGGCACAGTAAATTATGTTTGGGTTTGGAAAACTTCCAGTCCTATAAATACATTATGGGAAGTCCTCAGGGAGAGAAAAAAGGCACATTATGGCTGTTTTCATATATAAAAATAGCAGGCCCATGCAACTTGAAGAAAAAAGTGGGAAGTATATAACTTAGAATGTTAGTCAAAATAGGAACTATGATTCATGACCAAAACTTCACTTTTTAAGTTTATTACCACTCATTGCCAAGGACTGGTAAGTTTAGAAACAATAGGTCAAAAATTTGGCAGGAAGGTTTTGGGGAATGATTTGTACAAACAGGAGGTTTCTGAGAGTTTCCATTTTTCCTGCTGCATGGCAGTTGACTTGGTTACCTACATTCATATTTTGCCTTAATAGAGGTTAAGGAAACCATGGAAATAGAAAGAAGAACCATCTCCATGTTTTAATATTGCGATTGAAATAGAATTGCAGAATGCTTTGGAAGACCTACACTGGTGTAAAGTGTCACGGCTCTGATTTTCTAGCTGATCATGGTGTTTTTAAAAGCCACTAGGTGTTTGGGATCAAAGAGGCACATGTTATATTTCAGAATGAATGTGTCTATGTTTTTCTGTGTATGTATTTGTTTGCTTTATTATTCTGAGTTAACCTCTTTTCTCCTGTGTTTCCTTGACCATGCCACTTGTGGCTGTCTGTCTCAGGGTGTGGCTTTCTGCATTTTACAGGCTGGACCATTTGAATTGGCACCACATAGGTGGGGAGTGGGTGGGTGAACATGAAACGGCACATGTGGGAGCTTGAATGTGACTCTGTGCCCTGCGGGGCCGGCATGTCTAGATCTCGTTGGTCTGAGCCTGATGCATCCACATCGCCGGATTGGGCCTAAAACCCCAGTAACAGGCCTGCTGTGGGGACAGTATACACCCTTACCTTGGGGTGGAGGGCGGTGAGGTTGCAGGGATTGGTTGGTTGTCTAGACAAGCGGGTTAATATATAGTTTATATTTGGGGCCACACAGGAATCAAGATAATGATTTGCTGACATCCATTCTTCCTAGATTTCAGGCATTTCATTTTCTGCTGCTGAAGCTTTTTTTTTTAAAAGCAGCAATCAAAATTTAGGCATAACCCTAAATATCTGACCCAATCCATTAAATAATGCGGTTTGCTTCATGCTGTCAGTACATGTTGTTGGTTCTTTTAACCATACGAAAGAACCCAGATCCTTGAGGAATCTTCTTCTTTTACATTAGGGACAGAAGGAATTCACGGATGTAAAGATGATAATATGCAGATTGTAACTGAACCCTTGCATTTGGGGATAATAAACCCAAGGAGGGAAAAAAAAGCGCCTTTTCTGTATAGCTAAGGGTCGCAGGGCATGGAGGATTCTGTTACATCCAGGAAGAAAGGAAGTCCCTGACTTCAGGCTGGAGTGTTTGAGAGCCTTCCAAGACAACCTTTGGGTCTTTGCTTATATAGGAATAATAAAATTGGGAAAAGAATGATCTTACCATCTATCAGGGGAAGGAATGTACATAGGAGAAGTCTGTTCTGTACCTGAAAGATGCTAAGGAATTTAACGAGTCATGTTGCCTCATGAACTAAGAAGACGATAATGGGAAAAACTGAGGTAGGGTTAATTTGTCTCAATAAGAAAAGATACTGAGAAGCCTCCCTTCATGCAAGTTTTATCAGAAGGTTAATTTTAAAATCGTTTTCTTGTTGCAAATATGTTTTCCCCACCAGGCAGAGAAAAGAGACCCAACATGTCTAAAAATGAACTCCTATAGTTGGGAGGCCACCTGCTGGAGTCAGCCCCAGTGAATGCTGACTGTGGGCAGAGGAAGGAGAGAGGCAGACCCCAGAGATCCAGGCCACAAATCTGTGGGGAGAGCCGGCAGAGCCCACAAAGGGTCTTCATCCCCTGAATTCTGACAGTTGCCATAAATAGTCTGTTGGCTTTCATTTCTTCCAAGAAAGGCTCCCCAGGGGGTTAGTGTATCCTAGGAAGGAAGCTGGGAAGGTGGAGAAGCCAATTTGACATAGGCTGTTAATTGTGTGCAGAGAGAAAAGAGAGAGTGATAATATGTAACTCCACGGAGAAACCAAGGGGCTTCCCAAGTTCATCTAACAAGGACTGAGACAAAGGAGGAGATTTAAATGTGTTCAGATAAATAAGCAAGAGTAGACAAAAATATTTGTGTTTTCCCTTCAGTACGCCACAGATAGCATATTTTACAAATACCACAAGATTAAGTTCTTCAGTTAGTCTGGAAAAGCACTGCAGCGGAATTCAACAAACTGGTAAATGTTATTGTGGGGATTCTTAGGTTTGTAGTACCAACCAATGATAAACATCGTAGGGGCACTGGGAAGACGTAGGTTTACTATTATTATTCTTATTAACCACAAATCACAGTCTTAAGGGAATATTTTCTTTTCTGCTTATTTCTTATTTTATAGATAATAACCTTCTAAATTTTAGGTATTTTATTTCAGTTGGTGGAAGTGTTTTGGCAGAAGTTGATTTTAAGTGGTTTTTCAAGAAATGGCATGAGTTACATATTTTTCATTTAGATGAGGTAACAATAATGCTTAAATGTCTTGAATGAGAATTCCATGAGTTACATCACTAACAATTTTCATTTTTGCACTTTACCATTTTACTCTTTGTCCACATGAATGTGTATTTATATATTGACATTCCTATTGAACATAAACATTATATTCTATTTATCTTACTTAGTATTTTCTTGTTTAGTATTTTCCATAGACTTTTAAATGATTGGTTTTGTTTTGATTAAAAACTTTTTTTCCCCCCAGGTTGATGTACCAGATTTTGCAAAGCATTCCAATGTTAATTGAGAATATATATGTCTACTTATCTATATAGGTCTAATCAATTACTTCTTGGGATAAATTCCCAGGAGTGGGACTATTGAGCATTTTTATGCTTCAAGCTACATACCACCATATTAATTTCCCAAATGGTTACTGTGTATATAGTGTAGCATATATCAACTTCTTTGTCTACCAGGGAAGGTGAACATTTTTACATATGCTTGTTTAGTGTTTTCCTCTTAGGTGAATTATCTGTTCATATGTGTCAGAACTTGGTTTGTTTTTTAGAGGAAACCTTTTACATCTTCTAATTACCTATGAAGCTGTTCACATGGTTGTTTCTTGTCTTCAGTTACTTTGTGGGATGTTGCTATAGAAGAACAATTTGATTCTTTGCGTCAGAGATATAATACAGATTAATTTCTTTAAAGAAATGCAAAAAGTCAGAGTTAATTACTCTCTCAAAGTCTGAATTAATCTACCATATCAGGGAGCCTGTTGCTGCATTTTGTGCACATGTCCAGTGGTTAAGATACTATGTATTCACACCACTCGAGGAAATGCAAGCTTCTCAAGCCTTAGTGCTGTGGGCTTGCAGAAGCCATTAGAACAAAAGCACAATTGCTGATGTTCATCATTGGAAGCTGTAATGTACTTCTGAGTGGCTAGCCAGACAAACTACTGTCGAACTGTGGAAACTGTTAGCCATATATGAATTTCATTGCTTTTTAAAGTAGTATCTGAGAGGAAGAGTTTAAAATCCAAGCATTTCACTGAAGGGAGATAATAAAGCCTACAGTCCTGCTGCAGTTTATAGTTTCTTGATCATGTTTATATTAATTATTTTATTTGAGCCTTCTAGCAAACTCTGTGAGGTAGGCAGGGCCCTGGGCCCCTATGTTACAGCAGAGGAAGTGGAAGCTCAGAGAGCATCAGGTGACTGCTCCTGGTCATGGCGAGGGTACGCGGCAGAGCCAGCGTGAGAAGAGGTAGTTCTTTTTGCATCCTGAAAAATGTCATCTTGAATAATGTACTCCTTAGGATGAATTTCGTGAGGAGCTAGATAAAGTGCCATACATGGTTGTAATTAGAGCCAAGTACAGTAATTAATAATGATGATTTTAAGTCACCAAAGAAAACTTAAATCATACTTCAGATATTATATTTAGTGGGTCAAGGAATTTCCATCACTATTGATTGAAAACAAATGTTGATGTTACTAAAATAGTGAATTATATAATTATTTGAAAAGTTTACTTCTCCTGACTGTCATAATTTGGGATTATATGAAACAGGGGTTGAGAATGTGGACTCAAGAGTGAGACAGATATGGCTCTGAGACTCAGTTCATTGGCTGAGCCACTTGGATAAGGCACTTCACTCCCCCGATATTGGTAATATTTCTAGTGTCCCTGTCAGAGATGTTTTATGGTGCTTAAATGAAATATGTATAAATACTTAGTGTATTATGTAAAATGCTTAATGCATAGTAAGCACTCTATTTTATCATGAATTAGGTGTCATTTATTGGTTAAATATGCTTCAGTTCTCTTTTATTCTTTTATATTTTAAAATTTAAGATCAAGCATGTGCTTCTTCACTGTAACTTTTATTACAGCAGAAAGGTTAGAAAGAAGAAACAGTTGTTATTTTTTAACACAATCCCCATTCATTATAATTTCTTTTATATAGCCTTCTATTTTTTTTTTAAACTGAATCGAATGCAGTGAGTAAATGTGGTTTTGGACAGGCACACTTTGTACTGACTATGGGCAGATATTCCTTGTGATCTTGTCCTTTCAACTATGTTTACTCTTATGAGTCAAGCCTCAGGAATTATCTGCATTCCATGAGTTTCATTTGTATGTGAATCTTTGTGAGCAGTTTTTGGCCTTTGATATTTGGAATGAGGCTTGCTTTTTGTGGAGATTTTATTATATTTTATAATAATAATCTATGTATAACCAAATTCAGTTTCAGTAAACACAGAAAAGGGTAAAATATATTTGAGCAGGTATGATATAGGAGAGATTATAATCAGCTTTAAATTATTCAAGGGCTGGTTACTTAGCTTTTGTATGTATTTATATTCTTATTTGTTCCTTAAATCAATTGTGTTTGTCTGTTTTATTTTTCACTTATACCTTCTGGGGACTGAGATGGGAAAGGCATGTTTTCATTGTTGGAACCTTTTAGCTTTAGGTGTGTCAGGCATTAGCTATAGTTTGCTGCTGTTCTAGGATATATATATAGCACTTATCAACATAGTTGAAACTTGCACTAATATAATCTGTCTAGAGTGGGTCTTCTTGGATATAGATCTGTATCTTCTACTTTATCTGTTTTCTGCCATAATTGAAGAATAAAATGATCTGTGTAGCCTCATATTCTATTTAATGGAGAGTAACTGGACCCAACATACTTACATTGCTCATTTTCAGAGACTTAGACTATTAACATTATAAACATCTTGACTACAACTGAAATTTTCTTTGAAGTTTGTAATCTTTTAGGACATTTCAAAGCTTCAGAGTCCTTTTATATTATTATAAGTGCAAGCTTCATTGTACTCTAGATATAAAGAAGTGACAGTTAATAAAGGTTGAACATGCAACAAAAAAAGAAAAAAGGAATTTATATTAGATGATAAATATCCCTTCCCTACAGAGGTATTGAATATTTTGAATTCGGGAAAAGTTGTCCTAGACTAGAGCCTGATGTTTTCTGTGATGAAATATAAATGTAGCACTGTTTTTGTTGCTTAAAATGCAGAAGCTAGTGAATTGTTTTGAAGCGAAAAAGTGTATTGTGGCATCAGGAAGAGAATTTTGTGAAGGGGCATTGGGTGGTGATGGATGACCTAGTGGAGAGTTGAGGGGTGGGTCCCCTGGTCCAGGAGATGAAAAACAGCCATGAAACCTAGAGTCTGTCATACAGAGTGAAGTAAGTCAGAAAGAGAAAAAACAAATACCGTATGCTAACACATATATATGGAATCTAAAAAAAAAAAAAAAAAAAAATGGTCAGAAGAACCTAGGGGCAAGACAGGAATAAAGATGCAGACCTACTAGAGAATGGACTTGAGGACACGGGGAGGGGGAAGGGTAAGCTGGGACAAAGTGAGAGAGTGGCATGGACATATATACACTACCAAATGTAAACTAGATAGCTAGTGGGAAGCAGCCGCATAGCATAGGGAGATCATTCGGTACTTTGTGACCACCTAGAGGGGTGGGATAGGGAGGGTGGGAGGGCGGGAGATGAAGAGGGAAGAGATATGGGGATATATGTATATGTATAGCTGATTCACTTTGTTATAAAGCAGAAACTAACACTCCACTGTAAAGCAATTATACTCCAATAAAGATGTTAAAAAAAATAAAATAAACAGCTATGAAGCTCAAAGTTTAGAGAAGGGCCATGGCCAGGTTGTTGGGGCCAGAAGATAAGTGTGTGAGCATCTTCCCACTCCTAGACCATATCAGACAAGAGAGAATATTGAGGATAAATTAAAAAGGAGAAAATAGGCCCTGTCATAGACCACAGTGCAGGTAAAATTTCTAAGATTGGAGAACATGGGGGTGCAGCAGCCTTGTGGGGAGAAGGGAGAAGTGACTCTCAGCACAGTTTCAGCCGGAGGTACCTGGTGAGGATGCTTAATGGTTCTATCCATTCATCCCTCCGTTGACTCCTTGCACATTTGTTTAGTGTCCTACTTTGCATCAGACTTGGTGTTTGGTGCTGTGGCTACAAAGAAGGAGGCGGTACTCTCCAGAAGCTCACGGATCAGATGGGGTCTCAGACACAGGGACCGGACAGTTGGAATATTTGTGCTGAGTCTGAGGTATGGGGTGTATAGGGAGCACAAAGGCAGACCTTCTCATTCCCCCGGAGCTTGGGTAGGAGAAGCACCGTGTGCAAAGACAGAAAAGTGAGAGACAACATGGGACATTAAAGAGAGCTTGGATTCATTTGCCATATTTGTAGCCTGGGTCAGGAGATGGGGATAAAGAAGGAGGAAGGTGCCAGATCTTGAAGAGCCTGGAATGCTGTGCAGTTGATGAGGAGCCTCTGAAGTGTTTTAAGCAGGGAAGTAAAATCACTAGACTGCTGATTTTAAGAACTCAGTCCAGGTCTGCCAGCCTCTGGGAGTGCTGCCAGCCTTTCCGGGATCGCCTCAGCGGCAGCAAACCACCTCACCCGGTGTTACGCCCCTTCACAGGGGTGGGTGGCGATGGAGGGCCCCACCTCTAGTGACTGATGAAGTGGGAGTGTGAGGACCATCTACACCAACTCAGGACAACTCTGAAGGGCCATTTCGCCTCCTGAGCCCACTGTGGGGTTGGGAGAGGCTGTTCTGGAGCCTGCTTTGCAGCTCATCTCATCCTCTGCCCAGCCCTGCTTCCTTCTCTGCTTTGGCCGTCTCAGCCTTTCTGAATTCTGACCTGCAAGGTTGCCCTGTTCTATGTGGTGTTCCCCTCGAAGCGCTGAGGTCTGCGCGTTGTCTCCGGGTAGAAAGCACGGACAATCCTGGGGCTCACCTCGCTTGTTTCCCTCTCAGAAGGATGACCCCCCCGCACTGCCTGTTGTACTCTTAAAATGTTTCCTATTAAAAATAATTTTTTTCCTAGAAGAAGGTTGACTGTGGATGCTGTAACTCCTTCATGGCCAGAAGTGAAGTCCCCTGTTCTACTTTGAGTATGTTGAGCTGTGAGTCACGGAGGTAGCGCCGTTAGCTATGTGTTCAGTATGCAGTTGGCTGCGTGCTTATTCAAGATATTCAGCTTGCATTTACTGAACACTTAATTGAAGCTGAGGGAAGATGTTCCGAGAATAAGCAAGTTGAATGGATGCTATTTTCTTAATTGTACCTGGCCACCCGCCTCCCCTCCCCACCATCAACATGGGATCTTGCTACTTTCTAGTGACTGAGCCCTACAACCCCATGTGTACTAGCACGGACAGATAATGATGCCATTTCACAGGATGAAAGTAGCTTTAACACCCGCACTGGCTCTGTCTCGAAAAAGATTCCGAACGTACTGTTGGGTGGACTCACTACCTGCAAAGGTGTACATACAGGCAGACACACAAGCTTATCACCTGTTTAATGTCCTTGGTTGAGGGAGGGGACTCTGACTAATGCAACATAAGAAATATGTGTGCTTGGGTCATTGAGAGCTGATGGTACTTTTTTTTAAATTTATTTTTTATTTTATTTTATTTTTTTAATTGGAGTATAATTGCTTTACAATGTTGTGTTAGTTTCTGCTGTACAGTGAAGTGAATCAGCTATATGCATACCTATATCCCCTCCCTCTTGGACCTCCCTCCCACCCCTCGCCCCATCCCACCCATCTAGGTCATCACAGAGCACCGAGCTGAGCTTCCTGTGCTTTATAGCATGTTCCCACTAGCTATCTATTTTACGCATGGTAGTGTATATATGTCAATCCTAATCTCCCAATTTGTCCCACCCTTCCCTTCCTGCCCTGTGTCCATGTGGTACTTTTTTTTTTCTTTTTGGCTTTATGATCTTCAGATGAGTAATGATTTTTTTGATAAGACTAGCTGACTATAATTCCTGTAAGGCAGGGTGGAATGCATGCTCTGTTGCCCACTTGTTTATTATATGACATTTTGTTCCTTTTTTTCTTTTCCAGTGATAGGCTTTGATTTCAAGAGGTAGGTAGAATAGGGGTGAGTTTAAGAGTACATTGTGTGATTATTAGGCGCAAAGGCAATTATTAAGTGCAAAGTTTGTTTACTTACTGGATGTATTTGTGTCAATTTTATATTTTGTAAATATGTATCTAAATTGTTTGACAGACTATTTTATACTTATTGGGGTAGTAGTCTTATTAATTTTGTGTTTCTTAAATGGCGTGGACTGTTCTCTAATTATTAAAGAATTTATAAAGTTAACCCTAATAGCATGGAAATAATAATCATTTTGAGAAAAATTGAAAATAATTTTTCAATAATAAAGAGAATTTATTCTCTAGTTTCCATACTGTCAGAGAATGTCATGTAATGAGAGTGTGACCTTCAGTCGTTAAGGTGATACTTTGAACATTTGCATTAGAAAACAGATTTGTACCCATCACACCCACTCTGTGGGTCCATGGGGAAGGTGTTCATCTTGTGGCCACATTCGAGAACACAGCAGATTGTCCTCCCGGACGATCCAGAGGCTCAAACCCCAGCCCTGGCCTTGTCGGCATTGCCAGCCAGACTGAGGATTGATCACAACTCAAAATAGCTCAGTAATTGAACTGGAAGGTATGTAACTTCTAGAGCAGCAAGGAACTGTTTTTTCTTCATTCTTGTTGTTTGAAATAATGCTTTAAAAGTGGTAAGATGTCTGGGTTTGGTACTTCTGTGGACTGTTGAGTCCTGCTTTTTATAGCCTCATAAAATCACAGATTTATTTAGCTGGAAGGGCTCTTAGAGAATGTCTAGATCCATCCTTACATTATGGATGGGAAAATTATGGTTCAGATATGTAAATGCATTATCTGTGCTTGGGCCAGAATGAGAACCAGAACTCAGGTCTGTAAACCACTAGTCTAGGAATAATTCTGCGACGTGGCATTGCCTCCTCAAAGACCATTCAGCTTCCCAGATTAGACTTAGTGCAGCTAGGGTATTCCAAGCCTGCATGGGAAGCATTGTCCTTTGTTTGATAGCCATCCAGCGCTCATGTGTGTTGGTCCTTCTCTCACCATGGGCAGGGACCTTGAGGTCAGACTTGCTTCTGTTCAGCTCAGATGGTCCTTGTTATTGCAGCCCATTCACCATTCCTGTCCTCCTGGAAATTAGTCTCATAGTATAACTCACTTAATTATTTGATTTAATCTGCACAGAACAAGAGCTGAAGCACAGTGGTAACAATGGCCAGGAATCAAATAAAGTGAGGGATTATGTATCCCTCTTGTCTTGGAGACCATTTTTCCGAGGATTGATTATCTTGCTAACCACCCAGCGTAGTGCCTGAAGCATACAAGCTGTACATTAATATGTTCTGGGTAAATTACTGGCTAATAATAAATGAATGAAGGCTAAACAATTAGAGAACATTTTTTTTTCCTGGTCTTGAGAAGTTTTAGGAGATTAATCCTTGCTGTTCTTTTCTGATTCAAATTTTTATGTACCATCAAAATACAATGTAGGTGGGACTTCCCTGATGGTGCAGTGGTTAAGAATCCACCTGCCAGTGCAGGGGACATGGGTTCGAGCCCTGGTCCGGGAAGAACCCACATGCCATGGAGCAACTAAGCCTGTGTGCCACAACTACTGAGCCTGCGCTCTAGAGCCTACGAGCCACAACTACTGAGCCCGCGTGCCACAACTACTGAAACCTGTGCTCCTAGAGCCTGTGCTCTGCAATGAGAAGCCACGGCAATGAGGAGCCCGCGCGCTGCAAGGAAGAGTAGCCCCCGCTCACTACAACTAGAGAAAGCCGCACGCAGTAACAAAGACCCAACACAGCCAAATATAAATAAATAAATTTATTAAAAAAATACAATGTAGGCATTAAAATGATGTTTATGGAGACTAATAACATGGAAATACTGATGCTTAATATTTAGCAGAATCAAGAAAAATTTTGTGATATAATTACAACACTATAAAAACAAAATTAAAAAACCTATGTTAGAGATAAAAGTAGTCTAAAAATTCACCAAACTATTAGGAGTGGTGGTATTTGGATGGTGGGACTGTGGATAGATTTTTATCATTTTTTAGTTTTCTGTAACGTTAAAAAGTTACTTTAATACACACATTTATAGTACCAAAAAACCCTCGTAAAAGTAAATGAATTGTATATTACATTTTGTAGAAAATAAATTTGAACTATAGTTTGACTTTTTATCCGGTATACATAATTTAGATTTCAAAGATTTTTTTCACCCCCTAAAAATACTTGAATCCATTTCTTCTTTTTTTTGTAATTATAACCACATTCTTTTTATTTTTTACTTTTTTAACTTTTATTTTATATTGGAGTATAGTTGATTTACAATGTTGTGTTAGTTCCAGGTGTACAGCAAAGTGATTCATTTATACATATACATATATCTATTCTTTTTCAGATTCTTTTCCCATATAGGTTATTACAGAATACTGAGTAGATTTCCCTGTGCTGTATGTAAGTGCTTGTTTTTATCTATTTTATATATAGTAGTGTGTATATGTTAATCCCAACCTCCTAATCTGTTACTCCCCCCCACCTTTCCCCTTTGGTAACCATAAACTTGTTTTCTAAATTTGTGAGTCTCTTTCTGTTTTGGAAATACATTCATTTGTATCATTTTTTTTTTTTGACTCCGCATATAAGTGATATCACTTGATGTTTGTCTTTGTCTGATTTACTTCATTTAGTATGATAATCTCTAGGTCCATCTGTATTGCTGCAAATGGCATTAATTCATTCTTTTTTTATGGCTGAGTAATATTACATTGTATATGTGTATCACATATTCTTTATCCATTCCTCTGTCGATGGACATTTAGGTTGCTTCCATGTCTTGGCTATTGTAAATAGTGCTGCAATGAACATTGGGGTGAATGTATCTTTTCGAATTGTGGTTTTCTCCAGATATATGCCCAGGAGTGGGATTGTTGGGTCATATGGTAGCTCTATTTTTAGTTTCTTAAGGAACCTCCGTACTGTTCTCCATAGTGGCTGTACCAATTTACATTCCCACCAACAGTGCAAGAGGGTTCCCTTTTCTCCACACCCTCTCCAGCATTTATCGTTTGTAGATTTTTTGATGATGGCCATTCTGACCGGTGTGAGGTGATACCTCATTGTGATTTTGATATGCATTTCTCTAATAATTAGCGATGTTGAGCATCTTTTCATGTGTTTTTTGGCCATCTGTATGTCTTCTTTGGAGAGATGTCTATTTAGGTCTTCTGCCCATTTTTCTATTGGGTTTTTTGTTGTTGTTGTTGTTGAGTTGTATGAGTTGTTTGTATATTTTGGAGATTAATCCCTTGTTGGTTGCATTGTTTGCAAATATTTTCTTCCATTTAATCCATTTCTTAACCCTTGGCTCTGTTGTGGTGGTGGGTTGGAGGAACAAACTTATTTTTGCACTTATTAATGATTTGTAATTTGACTAGATTCTCTTGTCCTGGTCAGCTTCCTCATCCACCAATCTACATTTGCCAGGTCCTACCTGCTTTACCAGGAAAATCTTGAGGATGCGAAGGTAAAAACTGCTCCTTTTCCATTAAGCCTGTTAGGACAAGCCTTGCTTTTTTAGATTCCCCCAGGCAATTAGCGACTGCTGTCAGTTATGCATCCTGAGCACACTGTTCTTGTCTGGAAAACCTTTCCCACTTACCTTTACATCCTTAGTAACTGATACAGTGCCTGGCAAGTAGTAAGCACTCAGTGGGTATTTGTTAACTGAATGAATTAATATGGTCTCATGTAGAACGCCCAACTCTACATGAATTTAGTTCATGTTTGTATAATATTTATCTTAAGCTTGAGTAGTAGAATAAAATTGGGTCAGAAAACTTCTAAGTTAAGCAAGAAACGTAGCAATCATATATGTGTGATTGAGGGATGTAGTGGGACTTGGTCATTATAAGACAAAATGGACCCTTATCTGAAAAAGGTTAATTTTGTTAATTTCCTCTGCAAGAACACAGTTAAAGAGAAAGAATGGGTACCTGGCCAAGCAGCAGCTGGTGCATCTGTTGATAAAGATGTGTGTATTTTGGGTTGGTCGTAGTAGTGCAGGCCAAATGGGAAAACAAATCAGTCTTCCTTTTCCCATTTTTGATAGCAAACTAATTTCTGAGTGTGAAAACATTTCTGCAGCTGCCACTAAAATTGGCAAATATTTTTCTAAATAAATAATATATTTCAGAAACAAACTTCTCATTTTAACAGCCAACATATTTCTGGCTGTTGTATTTGCTCGCAAACATTTCAAATTTAGAAATATTTATTTTAAATATCTTGGAGATACCAGTATTTGGAATTTTGAAGACAACGAATCTTTCATCAGTGGGGAAATGCTACCCAACAGAAATGTGTAAAAACGCACGTACAGTTATGTTACTTGAAACACTTGACAAAAATACTGTTATAATCACAGTGAGATCCTGCACATATTTTCCCAAACGTTTCAGTCATTTCAGAATTTTGCCGGTGAATATGCAACCATTTTGGCCACAACTCAGTAGGACTAGTTCAGCTTTGTAAATTTAATAGAATTCCCCCATCTTCTCCATTCCTTCTTTCCTCCAGAATAGTTTGGGACCACAATTCCTCTGAAGCCTTAAAAATCCAAGATAAAAAATCATTACAAATAGAAATAGGCATTTTACCTTAAAATACGTCTAGGAAGACATTTGAGGGCAATTCAGTTTTTTTGTGGCCAAGGATTCTGGCCATTTGGGGAGAAAAAAAATCTTGTCAAAAGTGGAAGGAGGGGCTTCCCTGGTGGTGCAGTGGTTGAGAATCCGCCTGCCAATGGAGGGGACGTGGGTTTGATCCCTGGTCCGGGAAGATCCCACATCCCGCGGAGCAACTAAGCCCGTGAGCCACAACTACTGAGCCTGCGTGCCGCAACTACTGAAGGCCGGGCGCCTAGAGCCCATGCTCCGCAATGAGAAGCCACCGCAATGAGAAGCCCATGCACTGCAACGAAGGGTAGCGCCCACTCGCCGCAACTAGAGAAAGCCCGTGCACAGCAGCGAAGACCCAAGACAGCCAAAAATAAGTAAATAAATAAAATAAATTTATTTTTAGAAAAAGTGGAAGGAAGGGGAACAGTTCAAATGGAGACATCAAAGAGGAAATTGTAACTTTTTAAAAATACCCTGTGACTCGGGAACACCTGAATTTCAAAATTATTTTTATTTTTATATGTGTGTGTATTAAAAAGCATCCTTGTCGGAGGCCTGGCAGGGCTTGGAGGCCCGGCCGGCGCGTGGCAGCAGCCCGGGAGCCTGAGGCCGGGTCGTCGTGCGCAGGCACTACCCAGCTGGGCCGTGAGCCGGCTGAGGCCTCGGCTGCGAGGCCTTCCCGATGAAGGTTGGGGCTCTGCGGAGCAGAGCGGAGGCTGCGCCCGTTCCTCGGGCGGGGTAGAAGGCCGGCGGGCCCGCTCCCCCGTGCGCTGTGGAAGCGGCGGCGGCGATGGACGCCCTAGAGGAAGAGAGCTTCGCGCTGTCCATCTCTTCCGCCTCTGATGCAGAATTTGATGCTGTGGTTGGATATTTAGAGGACATTATCATGGATGATGAGTTCCAGTTATTACAGAGGAATTTCATGGACAAGTACTACCAGGAGTTTGAAGACACAGTAGAGAATAAGCTCACCTACACACCTATTTTTAATGAATATATTTCTTTGGTTGAAAAGTATATAGAACAGCTGTTGGAGCGGATTCCTGGATTTAACATGGCGGCTTTCAGTACACTCTACAGCACCATAAAGATGAAGTGGCCGGTGACATTTTCGACGTGCTGCTCACGTTTACAGATTTTCTGGCTCTCAAAGAAATGTTTCTGGACTGTCGAGCAGAAAAAGAAGACCAGGGACTGGGCTTAAGCAGCGGTTTAGTGGTGACTTAATTGTGCAAATCATCTTCTATGACAGCTTCCCAGAACATCTGCGGCCCTAGGTCCCACTTCCAGGTAATGGGATCTTTCTAGACATCACCAGCCCAGTAGACTGGGAGAGGCTTGGCTAATGATGTCAGAAGAATACATCTTGGAATGACTGATTCTGTTCTGCAACTCTTCGTTAATGTTAAGTATTGATGGGTCAGAAGAAAATTACCTGACCTTCCTGGGACGTTCTTGTCTTCAGTAACCCTAGTACTCCTCCCTGAGTAGACACCTCTCTCAGGAGCGTCTGAGTCTGGCTCCTGCATCAAGCCCAAGTCCAGCATTCCACCCAGGGGGCACTTCCCCAGCATACATGTTGGTGTGTCCATGTTGGAAGAACCCACCATCACCAACTCTCTTGGCCCAGCAGGCCTTGCATGTCCCACCAGGCTTTTTGTGCACTCACAGCTTTTTATATGGGTCAGAGTTTCAGTCCTGCAGCCTCAATGGGCTTTTTGACTGGGAGTGTTTATCTAGGGTTTAACTCAAGCTAGCTGCCCATCCCAAGATTTCTGAAACTCCTACTATCACAGCTAGTCTTGGCTGTTGGAATCAATTTAGAGAGTTGTTCTTTACCTAAAAGGTACTTGTGAAAATCAATTCCTACTCTTACATGTACAGTCCTTGTATCACTTCACTGTCTTCTACTGGTCCCGATGTAGTCCCATTGTTTCTATAACTCTCGTTTATGTGTTTTTGAAAACATATTTTTATAGATGAATACTCAGGCTAACCTAGTGGATATAATCTTGGAACTTCCATGATTACTCACTTCAAGATCAAAGTATTATATGCTGTGTGCTTTTTAGCTGTTGGTGCTATGAAAGCAAAAATGCTTTCTGTGTTGGTGTTCCTATTTTACTGGGCACCAATGAATGTATGCTGGAAGTAGTCTAAAAGGTTTCCTTTTCTTAGAGTATGTTAGTGTTTGTGCAGGTTTTCTTAAAACCCTTTCTATGTAAAACAGCTCCTTAAGTTTTCTGTTGGGGTAGGGGCTCTGCACTTCCTTCTTGCTGTCAAAATAATCCTACCAAGATAGTGTTCTACTGGTCTAGCTCAGTAGGAGATAGCAAACAGCTTTACTGGTCATCTGTCTGCTTGGATTTAGTACACTGGTTTACTACAATATTTGATAGAACATTACTGACCAGAAAACATGGATGTCACATCTCTAGAAAGAAAAACTATAGTAGTTCAATTCCCAATGTGTACCTTAGTTGTTTTTTTGTTGTTGTTTATGTTTTTATTTTTCAAGTAAAAATAAGAATCTCTACTGACTTTTCACTTGGCTGTTCTGGTTTTAGAGGATGAACTAGCTGTAGGCTGTGTGTTTTTCTGTACCAATGTAGCGCTTATTAAATACTTTTGTACCATGAGTAAAATTTCAGGTGTTTTGCAGAAAAAAAAGAAAAAAGCATCCTTGTTAAATATACTTTCTGGGACTTCCCTGGTGGCACAGTGGTTAAGAATGCCAATGCAGGGACACAGGTTCAATCCCTGGTCCAGGAAGACCCCACATGTCGTGGAGCAAGCCCGTGTGCCACAACTACTGAGCCTGCGCTCTAGAGCCCACGAGCCACAACTACTGAGCCCGCATGCCACAACTACTGAAGCCTGAGCGCCTAGAGCCCATGCTCCACAACAAGAGAAGCCACTGCAATGAGAAGCCCGCGCACCACAATGAAGACTAGCCCCCGCTCGCTGCAACTGGAGAAAGCCCACGTTCAGCAACAAAGACCCAATGCAGCCAAAAAAAAAAAAAAAATATATATATATATATATATATATATATATATATACACATATATATATATATACTTTCTGAGTTATGGTTTGCTTGCTTATTTGGTTATTTAGTTTTTTAATTTGTTCATTCCTTACCTTATTCACAAAGGATTTAAGATGACCGCAACAAATATGTATAAGAAAGGTATTATATGTCAATAAAAGGTAAAAACAAAAAACAAGACAAAGGCCAGGGAAAAACAGACATAACTTTGACTGACATAATTGCTACAATTTGACCTCAGAGTTAGCTCTGTGTTTCTGGACATCCAAGGTGAAAAAAGAAACACTGATTATATGGTTCTTATTTTCAGAAAGGAAGATAAGAACAGAAATAATATAGAAGCAACCACAAAAAAACCCAACCTGTAAAAAAACAAAACAAAACAAAACAAAACCCCAACCTGTGTCTCCAAGGAAATGAAGTATTTTCCTAGCATTAAATGGTTAAAAAAAAGAAAAAAAAAATTTAATGGAGGGCTTCCCACAGGGGAGCTGAGAGTCGTAGGAACAGTGTCCTCCATAACTTTGCTCCAGTTTGTTCATTTGTTCACTCTTTTACTCTTTCCTCAAACATTTATTATGTACCTGCTCTGTGCCACATACTGTGCTAGATGATAAAGATACAACAGTGAGCCAAACATAGTCCCTTCTCAGCACTCGCAATCCAGAGAAGACCCAGGGCCAAAGGATCTGCTCCAAAAGAACAGGTAGGCTCAGTGGTGGAACTTGTGAGGATTGGGTTTCTCCATGTTGGCAGGCACTTCAAGTTGACATTCAGGACCTACAGCCTCTACTGTGATGCCAGGATGCTTTACTCCAGCGTGAAATGCTGGGAAGAGGCTAACAAGAACTAGGTGATCGATGGGAGTCAGGGCCCTAGCTGGTCTGGCTGGCCGCAGGGCGGAAGTTATTCCTGGAGTCAGGACCAGAGTAAGTGATCTGTTAGTCACACAGCTACTTCTTGGGGAAGAAGGCCAATCCACCTAAAGCCAGTTTCCTGAATGGCAAGCGGACCTACCTAATTGCTTGTTTCTTTTCACTGTTTGGAAAATGTAAACAATTCATATACAGTGGTTTTAACAGCTTTTTGAAGATGTAGGTGATGTTTAAGGTGTCCTGTATTTCATTTTTATATGCTGGCATTTTACGGAACCTTCAGTTTTTGTTTGCCCTGTTGTAATGGGAGGGGACTTGGACAGGGAGAGAGAAAAACACCCCGCAGAGCCTGGACTGCTGATCTTCAAGAGAGAGGAGATTGATGGGCAGGGAGTGGGGACATGGGGGAGAGGCAGAGTAAGAATATATTCACCAAGAGTATAATCATTGAAAAAATATATTCTTGAGTGCAAAGAATTCTTAGGAATATATTTTTCTTATGAATAATAGCAAGCCAATTTATGCCCTTTAGTACTTCCTCGCCCACCCTCTCTCTGTTCCACCTCCCACTAGAGGCATTGTTAATCCATTGCTTCCAGGCAAGACTCCCCATTGATTCAGGGTCTCCATGGGAATGAGGCTACAGGGGACATGCACTTAGTTCAAGAAGATGGGACAGGAACAAACAGAACCTGGCAGAAATGATAGAGTAAGTCACAAAGTCATTCATAGTGTTTTAGGGATGCTTCACTGTGTTGTCTACAAATTAGATGTCTTCCTAGAGCTTAGAACTGGAATCTGGATGTCTTCAAGCGACTTGACATTGAAAAATATTAAAAAGATCTCACTTACTGAAAGCACATAAATTTCATCTTCCACTAATAAATTTTTCTTTCTCACCAATGGAGAACAACTTGCATTTGTATCTCATTTTGTAATTTTCAGCATGCTACATGTTATCTCATCTTGTGCTACAGAAAGTCCGAGTTTGTTTAACTCACTTATTTGTACCCTCCTTTATTGTAGAGAAATTTTGAGTTAGTTTGCATAGAAACATAAAATTCAGTTGAATAGAAAAATAGATGAGGATATTGCAGTGAAGGAAAAATAAGAATAGATGCATAAAGCTGGTGAGATAGCACCTTGTTTTCCATAAAGTCATTTGTAGTTGCTAGATCCAGGCTATACCAGCCAAAATAAAGAGAGGGAAACTTTGTTTATAAAAATAACATGGTCATTAGATTAAAAGAATAAATGCTCAGGATCACAGTTTTTCTTGGTACTGAGACCTGAGAATTTTCCACAGCTTGTTCTCATGAAAGGAACACTATGTGGCTTACAGACTGTCTTCCTGAACTCCTGTGTAAGAAGTACAATGGTAGGTCTCTCTTGACTGCTTCCTATAATATCCTGCTTGGTAAGGTTTATGGGATTATGCCAGAATACGTTTTAATAAAAGCAGTTCTCTAGGGGGATAAAACAATGCAGTTCAGGTTCACAGCTCCCTGATGGCTGGACAGGATCCAAAGACCACATCCAGGAATGGGTGGACGTTTAGTCTTCCAGGCGTTCCTCCAGGAATATTATTTCTTGTAATCCAGGGTTTTTAAATGCACAGCAGAGAACTTCGGGTTAGATTCTTTGGCAAGAACCCGAAAGTGTGAGTTGGCTCAGACAAAATCATTTCACAGATGAAGAAACGGGACCTTACAGAGGCTGATGATTATCCAAGGCTTTGAGGTCAGTGGCAGAGCTGGGACCAAGGCCAGATTCTTCCGACTCTTTTTTTTTTTTTTTTCCCCCCGACTCTTAAGTCTAGGGCTCTTTCAACCATTTCATCTCTCCTCTCTAACCTAAGTAGAATTCTATTACAATTTAAAAATGTTAAGAATGGAATTTCTTAATGATGTTTTGTTAAATATCATATTTGCCTCTTACCATAAACTTTATTAATAACTTTTGATTCATAATGGGTCAACAGATGGTAAAATAGCTTAAAATCTGCAAATGTAAAATGATCTGGGAAGAGGAAATCAGTTAAGATACCTGTTTTAGAGAATCATTTAATGTGTTGTTCAATAAAATAATTAAAAGTTTGGTCTGGAAAAAAAGGATGACTATTTCTAACATCTGTAATGTAATCCTACTTAGATGTTAACTTTTTAAAAAAATTAATTTATTTTTGGCTGCGTTGGGTCTTCATTGCTGCACACGGGCTTTCTCTAGTTGCGGTGAGCGGGGGCTACTCTTCGTTGCGGTGCGTGGGCTTCTCATTGTGGTGGCTTCTCATTGCAGAGCACGGGCTCTAGGCACGTGGGCTTCAGTAGTTGTGGCTCACGGGCTCTAGAGCGCAGGCTCAGTAGTTGTGGTGCATGGGCTTAGTTGCTCCGTGGCATGTGGAATCTTCCCAGACCAGGGCTCGAACCCATGTCCCCTGCATTGGCAGGTGGATTCTTAACCACTGTGCCACCAGGGAAGTCCTAGATGTTAACTTTTTAGAAGAATGAAACATTAGCTATAGAGCTGAAGTCCCGCCCTCCCACTCCTTTGCCCTCTACCCTGAAGTTGTGGGTATCACTCCCAAGCGTGTTTCTGTTCTTTTACCATATATGTATGTGTGTGTTTAAAATTTACATAAAGTACATAAATGACTTCATAGTGTATCAATCCTTTTGGACTTGCTCTGCCCTCCACCCCTGAACATTTTAGTTTTGATATTTAACCTTGCTGATACTGGTCATTCATTTTAGCTGTGGAATAGTCTTCCCTCATATGACTCAACTACAGTTTATCCATTCTCCTACTGATGGGATTCGACTGTTTCCAATTTTTCTGCTATATATAGTTCTTCCATGAACATTCCTGATAAGTCCTTGTGTCCATGAGCAATTTTAGAACATTTTTTAGTTGGCAGAAATTTATTAAGTCACCAGCTGTTGCTACTCCTACCTGAGCATCAGTCACATCCTGGGTCCTCCTGGGAGATCCTTGCACCCAAAATGCTGTTTGGGTCAGCATTTGCAGCCAGTGCTGATCCAGTCTTTGTGTACCTTCAATGCCTTCCAACTCCTTGGTAAATTGGTAAATTTTATGTTATGTGTATTACTACAATTTTTTTAAAATGAGATAGAAAATTATTTTCAACCTATAGTCTATGTCCACCTAAAGTATTAATCAAGTGTTCGGGTAGAAAATAGTCATTTCTTGACATGCAAGTCTCCAAAAAATGTATGTCCTATGCTCTCACTCTCAGAAAGCTACTGGAAAAGTTACTCCAAAAAAATAAGACAGTAAAACAAGAAAGAGGATGGGAAGTATTCCAACAAAATTGAAAACTAAACTAAACATGAGAAAAACTCCAACTCCTTTCTGCTTGGTTTGCTCAGGTTCTCGACTAGGACCTGTTCCAAGAACCTTTCATTTCTCAAGGACCCTACCCTACCCTAGCTCCCTCACACCTAAGAGATGATCTGACTTCTTATTTTCCTGAGAAAAATGAGGTCATCTGATGAGAGCTCCCTCGATCCTTCTCTCCCAAACTTCTCGGCATTTCCACTTAGAAGAATGGTGAACATGTGCAAATCACAAATTCTTTGTGGAATGAATGGAGGTAGGAGTTTTTTTTTGTTTGTTTGTTTGTTTTTAAGTTTCTCAGACCCCCAAATTGGAACTTTGTCTTGCCGGGAGCTACACCCTCTTCAAAATCACTAATTCAAGTACCCTCTGACATCAGCCTCCAGTTCTTCTAGCTTAACATCCAAAGTACTCTCACTGTGATGGTTCTTCAGTTTCCCTCAGACACCAGTCTGTGTGCTCCTTCATTCTATCTGTTCACCTCTTCCTGTTTTCACATCCCCTCTTTCTATTTCATCCTCCCTGCAGCTCCCACCCTGGACCTCTCTCCCAGAGCCCTACTTTTTCCTGCTCCGACCCGCTGCATGGCGGTCATCCTGGCAATTTCTCCTTTCGTTTTCCTGTGTTCAATGTCTAGTCCCCGTTTTTCTCATGTTTAGTTTAGTTTTCAATTTTGTTGGAATACTTCCCATCCTCTTTCTTGTTTTACTGTCTTATTTTTTTGGAGTAACTTTTCCAGTAGCTTTCTGAGAGTGAGAGCATAGGACATACATTTTTTGGAGACTTGCATGTCAAGAAATGACTATTTTCTACCCGAACACTTGATTAATACTTTAGGTGGATATAGACTATAGGTTGAAATAATTTTCCATCTCAGTTTTTAAAAATTGTAGTAATACACAGAACATAAAATTTACCAATTTAACTATTTTTAAGTGTAAAGTTTGGTGGTATTAAGTACATTCACATTGTTGTGTAACAACCGTTACCACCGTCCATCTCCAGAACTCTTTTCATCTTGCAAAACTGAACTCTGTACTCATTAAACAATGGGTTAATTTAATTCAAAGTTAATTAAAACAATTAATGTCCCACACACCCTCCCTCACCCCTGGCAACCACCATTCTATTTATGTATCTATGAATATGAATACTGTAGGTACCTCATGTAAGTGGAATCATCAGTATTTGTCTTTTTGTGACTGTCTTATTTCACTAAGCATGGTGTCCTCAAGTTGCAGGCATGTTGTACTATGTGTCAGAATTTCCTTCTTTCTTAAAGCTGAATAATATTCTGTTGTATATACATGCCACATTTTGTTTATCCATTCATCCATGGATGAACACTCGGGTTGCTTCCACCGTTTGGCTATTGTGAATATGGATGTATAATGTGAATTATATACTGCTATGAATATGGGTATATAATAAGCTCTTTGAGACTCTGCTTTCAATTCTTTTGTGTATGTACCCAGAAGTGGAATTGCTGGATCATCATATGGTAATTCTATTTTTAATTTTTAAAGAACTGCCATAGTGTTTTCCATAGCAGCTGTACCATTTTTACTTTCCTGCCAATGGTGTGAAAGTTTTCCAATTTCTCTACATTATTTTCTGGTTTTTTTTGATAGTAACCATCTTAATGGGTTTGAGGTAGTATCTCACTGTAGTTTCGATTTGCATTTCCATTCTGATTAATGGTATTGAGCTCAAGTCCTGTGCCCATTTTTAACTGGGTTGTTTATTTTGTTGTTGTTGAATTGTGAGAGTTCTTTATGTATTATGGATATTAACTTCTTATCAGATACATTATTTGTAAATATTTTCTCCCACTCCATGGGCTGCCTTTCACTCTTGAATGTGTCCTTTGATGAAAAGAAGTTTTAAATTTTATTGTAGTTCAATTTATTTTTTCTTTTGTTGCTTGTGCTTTTGGAGTTATATCCAAGAAATCATTGCCAAATCCAATGTCATGAAGCTTTTGTCCTACGTTTTTTTCTAAGAGTTTTATAGTTTTAGCTCTTATGTTGTTTTCCTGGAACTTTTAAGATATTCCTCACTGTCTTCTGTTGTCCAATATGGCTAATACAGAAGTCTGATGCTATTCTAATTCTTGTTCCTTGGTGTGTGGTTTGGTTTTTGTCCTCTGGGAGATTCTTTATTCTTGCTATTCTGAAATTTTGTAACCATGTGTTTTACCGAGGGTATTGGGCACTCATTGTGCTCTTATGTTTGTCCTTCAGCTCTAGAAAATCTTCTTGTATTAATTCTTTGATAATTTTCTCCCTCTGTTTTCTCATTTGGATGTTAGATCCACTGGATTGGCCTTTAAGTTTTATATTTCTTTTCTGTTTTTCTCCCTTTTGTTTATGGGAGATGTCCTTATTTTATTTTCTAACTCTTTTATTGATCTTTAAAAATACAGCACTTAAATATTTTTTCATAGTGCCCTGTTCCTGTCTTATTGCCTTGCCAAACTCCATCTTCCTGGTTCTGACTTGATCCTGTTGGCTTAGTTTCCCACGGGACATGAAGCATTTACTTTGAAAAAAAGTGGAGTATGCACAAGTTACCTGGCTTCAGAACTGATGTCTGATGTACATCTGAAATGTCAAACCTGGACTCCTGCTTTGCCCTCAGACCTGCTCCACCTGCAGCCTTCTCTGGCTCAATTCATGGCTTCTCCATCCTTCCTGTTGCTTACGTCAAAAATTTAGGAGTTAGTTTTTATTCTTCTCTTTCTCCTATGACATATGACATCGAATCGGTCAGGAAGCCTTGTTGGTACCATCTCCAACATATATTCAGAACCTGGCCACTGACCACTTACTCCTTCTACTTCTGCAGCCCTGGTCCCAGCCATCATCACCTGGATTACTGTAATAACCTTTTCCTCCCAGCACTTTATTATGAAAATTGTAAAATATATAACAAAGTTGAAAGAACTTCACACAAATAGCTGTATTCTCAACACCTAGATTCCACCCTTAACATTTTACCGTGCTTGCTTTCTCATTTATTACCCATCTGTCTATCCCTCTGTCCATCCATTCTGTGGTAACCTTTTAACTAGTCTCCCTGCTTCATTCCTTGTCCCATGTGTTGTTCCCACACATCAGTCCAAATGATAATTTTGAAACATAAGTCAAATTATATCTCTCCTCTACTCAAAACTCTGCTATGGCTGCCCATTTCACTATTACTAACTCTGTAGACTTTGTAATCCTCAAAAGGAAAATTGCCTTGGTAATTTTCAGGTTCCTGTGGAATTGTGAATTCATACTGAGTTTCTGTGTAGTATTACCATTGTATCACTGAGGATGGAATTGACTTTTGTCTTTTGGAGGAAATAGAGCAAACGGTAGTGCTTGCTTGTTCAGAGGGCTATGATTAAAATCTTTAAGCATTCATTCCTGCCAAGGTAGTTGTCTTGCATTTTGCTTTCCATTTCAGCATATGGTGGGTGTGGATATTTATAAACAAGACTAAGTCTGATTTTACAAGGGCTTTCCAAAATTAATTCTGTCCAATAGAATATGACTTTTTGCTTTGATATTGTTAAAAATCCAATGGTTAAAGAAAAAGCTAGTGAAATGTGTTAGCAGCATGCAGAACAAAACTTTAAAATATATCTCTTGTTATATAGTGCATTGTCATGTGGAAGTGTAAAATGGAAGAAATGTTGATTCTGTTTGTAACTGATATGGTGAAGCCTTTTATAAGCTTTAAAATAGAGTTCACCTTATGGCATCATTTCTAAAAAATTTCAATTATCAGTTTCATTTTTAATTTTTCTTTCCTTTCCTATGTTTGCTGGTTCCTCGGGGTTCCTCTTTTGTGTTTGTTTTGATCTCTTCCTTTCATTCTTGGAGGCTCTCCTTAAATGTCTCATAATCTTTGGCTGTCCAGTCATATTCAAGAGTGAGGAATGAAAAAGCCAATCAGTGGAATTTCACAGCTGGGTGATTTGGCATGGAACTGACTTTTCTATTGAGGAATCCCAAATATCAATCTCTAGAGGTCTTTTCTAGGGGCTTTACTTTCTCCAGAAAAGCATCCTCTGAAATCCCACCTGTGGGTGGAGCAAGGGATCGGGGCATGCGTCTGGCTCCAGCACTCGTGGAGAAGGTGGGGTTGGTGAGGGCTGGGGGTCCCCCTGTTGAGGTGTATACTTGTCTAAAATCTTGCTATCGGTCCTGATCTTCAGCACACTCAGACCTCTGTCTCATCCTCAACTTCTGTAGTAATTCTTGCCACCAATCCCAGACCTCTCTGGGATTCTTTAAAGATAGGGGTGGAGAAGCTAGAGTTAATAGGAAAGCCAGGAATCTTTGGTAGCAATTTAGGGACAAAGTAATGGGGTCACGGGCAGAGGTGATGGCAAAAGGAATGAAGAGATATATATGGGGGAAAGCCCCCAAACCATTGCCAGTACTTGTAACTTAAAGATCTCTCTAGGTTTTTTGGGAGACTGGTGACATGGTAGTAATGAAGGCAGGGAACTTTTGCTGGGGGTATTATGAGCTTTAAAAATTGGAGTGTGGGGTGCAAGGGCAGAATTTCTAGGTTAAAATGAGCTGATGAAAATTAAAAATAATTACTTCCTGAGTGCATGCTTTCTAGAGTTGTGCTGGTCTATTAACACATCCAGTTTTGTGGCTTTGGACGTTTTTATCCTTAAGTGTTTTTACTCTACGTTTTAATATTGTGATTAGCTTTTAATTTTTACTGCTGATTAAGAAATGGGATAATCCTGATAAATTCATTTCACAGATTATAGTAAATACAATTTATATACTGTAGTACATCTGCTATAGTAAGCACGCAATAAATGTTCGTTGCTACTGTAGTTTTTAGTTTCATGTGCTTCACTGAAATCCTTATAAGATATGTATCCCTTTCTATAGCAGTGGACCCTGCAGTTCAGAGCATTTGGGACTTGGTCAAGGCCAACAGAAAGCTCTTTTAGGGAAGTGGTTACATTTACTTAGAATGCTGTTGTCATGGTTGAAGTGGGTGGTTTATCAGTACAGTTGGAATTGGCTGGGGAGTGGCACTGCTTTGTTGTGAGGTAGCAAGTGCAGCAATGTCATATCCAGAGAATTGCTACGTGTTTGTGTTCCAAAAGTGTGGTGAATAGTTAGGATTGATTGTTCTGGCATTTTGTGGTGATTATTAGAAAAATAAATTGCCTAAAAGGAGATAGAAGAGTGGATCTTAAAAATCAATTGATCTGGGAATTTACACCAATTGCTTCTGGTCAAATGATGATGAAAAGGTAAGTAATAACAGAGTTAGGAAAAGTTAATGGGAAAAAGATGGAGAAGCTTATTATGGCAAGTGTGTCACTAGCTTTCTTCTGTGAGCTTGGAGGCAGATCAGAGTTAACAACTGTCAGTTGCGAGGACAAGCTCTATAACCTAACAGACAAAAGGGAGATCCTTTAGAATTCCTAGGTCGACCGTAAATAACCTGGTACAGCTGAAGAACAGAAGAAAAAACAGGGAATTTACACCAGGGAAAATGGTAACATTTAAACCACTCTGTTAAAGAACTACCTAAATGTGTTGAACACGTCCTGCTATGGTACATACACCTTCCGATCAAATTTTGAAGGTGACATAGAAGTCCCTTTCTCCCCATTGACAGTGCTTTTTTCAGTGCTGTTAGAACAGCAAGCAGGGCTCATTAACAAACTATCTACTAATGAGAAAGTGAGACCTCTTGAGCTACCGAAAAGGCTTTTAGGAGTCCTTTCTAGAAATTTCTGACAAACCCAGAGAAGTTTTCTAATATTTTATTTGTGTCAAGAGAGTATTTTTCTCATTATACAGCTATAGATATACAGTTTCCATAGCATATGGATTGGAGAACTGACCCTGAACTAAATAATACCTTATTCCCCATTTGTTGTCATTTCACCAAAATAAAAGCAAAAATGTTTTTCTTATTGCAGCAGAAATAGGCATTCATCATTTGAAATTTAAAAAATGCAGATAAGCAAAAGGAAGAAAATAAAAATCACTAAAAATTCCATTCATTAGAAATGATCTCTATTCAAATTTCACTTTTGAGTTGTAAAAATTCTAATCATAATAATCCAAAGTACATGCCAAGATTTCTTTTTTTTTAAAAATTATTTATTTATTTATTTATGGCTGTGTTGGATCTTCGTTTCTGTGCGAGGGCTTTCTCCAGTTGCGGCAAGTGGGGGCCACTCTTCATCGCGGTGCGCGGGCCTCTCACTATCGCGGCCTCTCTTGTTGCGGAGCACAGGCTCCATATGCGCAGGCTCAGTAATTGTGGCTCACGGGCCTATTTGCTCCGCGGTATGTGGGATCTTCCCAGAGCAGGGCTCGAACCCGTGTCCCCTGCATTGGCAGGCAGATTCTCAACCACTGCGCCACCAGGGAAGCCCCAAGATTTCTTTTAAAAGGGAAATATTCTAGTGTTTTGAGGTTTTAGAGAAACCAGACACATATTAAGATGTATTGCATAAGCAAACCACAGTCGTATCAAAATAGCTTATGCCATTTATAAAAGCATGTGTATTAATTTACATGCATTTTAGAAACACAGTTCCACATGATTCTACTTGATCTTCGAATCTTTAATGCCACTACATTAATTCTTTACCTAATCTTTCGTATGTGTCTGAAGATGATCTATTATTTTCATTCTGAACCCTGATGTTACATAATTGTATGTAACTTTTATTTGAAAAGGAAAAGTAAGGTGATGCGGACCACCTGGGAAGAAGGGCTTGTCTGTGCTGTGATTCCACCTGAGCAGGCAGCCCTCGTGCTCCCCACAGGGGAGTCGGAGGGCAAATGATAGGATGGCCCTCAGGATTTTGGTTGATAGACCCTTGTGAGTGACTCACTGAGCACCTAGCCAAGCCTCATTCCTCTTTATGCCTTCCTTGCTCATATTCTTTCTAGCTTCTCAGTTAAGGTCCTGAGAAGTCTCTCAAAGCTTGTCTTCTCTACTGTGTTCCAGTTTTTCATGAGCCCTATTTAGCAAGTAAATTCCTCTCTGGAGATGTCAACTGTTTCTCACCAAAAACAATGATGGTGGAAATGTCATCATACGTTGTCTTCAGTCAGATCCTCATGACCTCTGTAGCGTGTTTTGATAAATAATTGTGCTAAGACAGTATTGGGATCAATAATCCAACACTTGCAATTGATTCAGTCTTCATAGCTTGGTTTTACTTTTTTTTTTTTTTTTTTTTTTAGTTTTTTGGCTGCACTGCACAGCTTGCGGGATCTTAGTTCCCAGACCACGGATCAAACCTGGGCCCTTGGCAGTGAAAGCCCGGAGTCTTAACTGCTAGACCACCAGGCAATTCCCTGGTTTTACTTTTGATTTACATTTTTTAGAAGCTCTAGGAAATTCTTCAGTAAATAAAAAAATATATATTACTGACCTGTTTGTTAATAAATGTTCACTGTTAAAAACAGAAACCTCTGAGACACATAAGTTATTTTAAGGTCTAGACTTTTTTTTTTTTTTACAAATACTAATTTTTTTTCTACAACTTTAATATAGAATATAGTGGATTCCACATGCCAGTCTAGTCCAGGAACATTTCTTGATTCTCTGGTTATCAATTTGTTGCATATTATTCTGTTTTTATTTTAAGTTCTTTCCCCTACATTTGATAACATATTTATTTAATATTGAATGGCAATGAGTGGCCCTCAGAGACATTTTTATTAAATTCAAGGCATTACCCGAATAATGCTTAGAGGACTATTTGGAGGGAGATGCTGTTTTATATTAAGTACACTCCTCTAATCACATCTATCTCCAGATTTAAGCGATAGGACATGCCTCTCCTTTGCTTCCATAACACCTTCTACATACGTTTCTTAGAAGATTTCACTCAATATGTGTTTATCTGTCATTCTCAGAAGATTGAATTCCTTGAGAGCAGCATATAGCATATATAAATGCTTGCTGAGTAAATGAGTAAAAGAAGGAATTAATAAAATCTGGCTAAGTTTTAGCTAGCTCTAGCTGGCTCTATGAGGTACCAACCTGTATTGGCTAAGAGCATGGACTCTTGAAACCAAAACCACCTGGGTTCAAATCTTAGCTCCATCATTTATTAGCTATGTGTCCTTAGACAATGGTATATGACATTTGTGCATCTCAGTTTTGTCTTTTCAAATATGGGATAATTACAATACCTAACTCATGCTTAGAACAGTACCTATATATAGTAAGTGCTATATAAGTGTTTGCTACTATCGTTATTATCCTTTTATTTAATAGCCCGGGCATGGAATAGTGGGTGCCATTAGGAAATTAATTCTGGAATTCAGTTTTTCTCCCTGTTATCATGAAGAAGTGCTTTGCCTTCACTTTGAGTTCAGGAGCTCTCAGCATGGGAATGGGTAGTGGAGGTCTTTAGTACACCAACAACTGAGGACATTTGTACCTTTATCAATCAGCAGGCTGCACAGGCTCATTGAACGAACAAGAAGCTTTTTATTTTGATTAGAATTGTATAAACTCTGTATAGGAACAATGTTACCTCAGGCAGGCTCTGATTCATCTTACTTCAGAGGATAAAACAAATTAATTATTAATTGATAAACATATTAATTAATACACATAGTTTATTTGGTAGGTAAAAATCTTTAACAACAGTGATCCATGGGAGAGATGATAAAGGAGTTTTGGATGATAAACAGTGGGAAGACAGGATTGAAAGATTTTCGAAGTCTGGCTCTAGCATTAGATGTTTAATGATTTTTGTTCTTTGCATTTTTTTAAGTGGTCTATTGGATATGACTGATTGTATCTAGTTCTTGGCCTCAGGTTTATTTATTTTTTTGTCTCCCCCCACAACATTTTATTATGAAGAATTTCTAATATACAGCAAAGTTAAAGGATTTAACAGTGAACACACATATTCAACACACAGATTCTGCCATTATCGTTTTGCTGTACTTTGTTGATCACGTGTCTGTACACTTATCCATTCCTCTATCCATCCCCTGATACGTTTTATGTTTTTATGTACTTGATTAAGTTTATTTTGCTAAGAAAGTCATCATCTGTATGGGAGAAGTCAAAGATTTATTCTCAGCCCCCAGAATACTAATAGTGGCGTACACATACACGAAGCAGTACTTTTAAAGAGTTGCTCAGTAAGAATTACTCTTACTGGAAGGATTCCTTAAGAGTCAAAGTGGGGGTAGAGAAAGAAATGTGTAGGTGGAAAAATAAGGGCTTAGGAAAATAATTCAATATCATAGATAACCCATGAAAACATTCTTTTTGATATAGTTTTTTTAGTTTCACTTTGCAAACTATGCAGACCCAGTTCTTACTGTTTCCAGTAAATGGCAACAATCATGGAGCAGAAAAGGAACTAAGTTAAATGAAAAGCTTTAAAGAAAATCCTTGTATGTTGAGGCTAATAATATAATACACACAAATACCTAAGATATCAGTTCGTGTCAGCTTTACATCCTCTGGACAAATTATAAAATATAATTGCGTAGCTTTCCTTTTCACCGCTATTATAGAGTCTGCAATGCTAGCTCTTGTGGAGTTCTGCCTGCAACTCTAAGGGGACTGAATAGGTCATAGGGCAAAATCTTGATTATGATTCAAAAAAGAAGGCGTAGTCACTTTGTTCCATATGAACTAAGCAACACTCACTAGAAAGCTGTGATTCTTTTGGAGGGCAGTTTCTGGTTGCTGTTGATTTCTGGCAATGCATGTTTACTGGAAATGCAGAGCTGCAGAGTTACTAATGAGCATTTATCCCTTCTATTTTTAGTTCACTTCTTTAACTGAGATGAACATGATATAATCTCCATTGAGTCAAAGGATGGCATCTAGTCCTGTGCTTCCCACCGAAGACGAACAGGTTTCCTTGGGCATCGATGATCTCCATTTTTCATTGCAAGGTATTAAGATTGGGTGTGGTAACTGTGGGAACCTCACTCTCATTTATTCACAAATTGTATTGCTTTCTATCTCTCTCATGGTAAAATATATACATGTATCTGTATTTTTCCAATTGTAGAATCTTTCAGTATACTTCAGTATCTTTATTGCTATCTCAGCTACTTAGGAAAGTAAGGAATACCTGGAAGGAACTTGGTATTTCGGTTTCTCAATCTGAGTGCATGTGTTTTATTTGCAATGAAAATTAAATAGTTAACCATAATTTGCTTGGCATTGTTTGCACTTATTTTACATCTTTTTGTATGGCCTCTTTTAAATGTACATCCTTATTTTGCCCTAATAAAAAGGAATAGTAGTAATATTAAAAGTGAGTGAACTTTCAGTCCCATGAATTACGTGTGCCTTTATGCAAATAAGTACTGTCCGTATTTTTTTAATGTTTCTTGGCGATATTTGTTATGTACTTTGAAAATTCCTTAGCCACTAGACTTTACACCTCTGTTGCATATCTTGGAGCTGAGTAAAGTCAGCTAGTGTAGAAGAAATAAGGCTATGGCAAGTCTTTGAAAATATTTATGTCACTATGTATTTTAAAGTACTTGAAAGATTATTGACAGTATTATGTAACATTCTTAGAATGTTATTTAGAAGCCATAGCTTTTGAGTCACTAATTTTTTTATTTTTAATTTATTATTAAAAGAATTGAAGTATAATAGACATACAACATTATATTAGTTTCAGGTGTACAATATAACAATTCAATATTTGTGTAGGTTGTGAAGTGATCACAATAAGTCTAATGAACATCTGTCACCATACATAGTTACAGAATTTCTTTTTCTTGTGATGAGGACTTTTTTGGACTTTTAAGATCTACTCTCTTAGCAACTTTCAAATATGCAGCACAACATTATTAACTATAGTCACCATGCTGTGCATTATATTTATTTGTGTCATGTATGATAAAGATCCCCGAAAGACTTTCTTTCTGATATCTCTTTTTAATTAAACATGGTTTTGAATGATTAGCTTCTTGACTTTGGGGTCAGTGGCTTTTAAAAATAAATATCATGTAATTTGTATAGACTCAAGAAACATACTTTGAGGGATAGTACTTGAGGTAAGAATTTAAAAAATTCTCAGTAAGTGCATTTTTGTGGTGTCATATACTCGTCATAAGTAGTTTGAATCAAATTTTCATTTATTGGAAAAAACCCAATGTTCTTATTTTTCTCTCAAGTTTTGGTTGCATATGAGTAGTAATTCATGTGCCCTAAAGTGTATCAGGAAGATAGCGCATCAATAAATGGTCGGTAAATCTAATTTCTTTCTTTCTTCCTTCTTTCCTTCCTTTCTTTCTTTTTCTTTCTTTCTTCCTTCCTTCCTCCTTTCCTTTCCTTCCCTTCCCTTCCCTTCCTTTCTCTCTTTCTCTCTCTCTCCCTCCCTCCCTCCCTTCCTTTTTTCCTGAATCAGTTGATCCTGATATGTATGTATGTGTGCATTTATTTAATTTTTTCTTCCAGTTTTATTGAGATATAATTGGCATACAGCACTGTATAAGTGTAAGGTGTACAGCATAATGACTTGACTTACATGCATCATGAACTGGTTATCACAATAAGTACAGTGAGCATCCATCATCTCAAATAGTTACAAAATTAAAGAAATAGAAAAAAATTTTTTCCATATGATGAGAACTCTTAGGATTTACTCTTGACAACTTTCATATATAAAATAGAACAGTGTTAATTATATTTATCATGTGTACATTACACCCCTAGTACTTATTTATCTTGTAACAGACTGTAACTAGACTTATTATGGTGATCCTTTTGAAATGTATAGAAATATTTAAACACTGTGTTATGTAACAGGAACTAATATAGTGTTGTAGGTCAATAATACTTCAAAAACAAACAACCAACCCAACATAGAAACTCACAGAAAAAGATCAGATTTGTGGTTACCAGAGGCAGTGGTGGTGGTGGAGTTGGCTGAAAGCAGTCAAAAAGTGCAAACTTCCAGGTAAATCTAATTTCTCATGCTGGCTCTGCCACTTACCAGTTCTTTGAACTTGGATAAGAGACTTTATCTTTTTTATCTCGGTTTCCTCATATTTAGAGTATGGGTGATAATGCCTATATTGCACCTGTGCTTTGAAGATGAACCATAATGCATGCAAAGGGCTTAGCACCATGCCTGCCTGACACAGAGTAGGAGCTCAATAAATGCATCGTAATTTCTTTGTAGATATTACAGTTAAAGTCTTTGTCCCAAAGGATTTCTTGTCCAGGAGCACACAGCTAGAGTAGATATTGCATAGTGGATAGGAAAAAATGGTAAACCAGATGTCTGGTTTTCAGTTTTGCCATTTCTGTTCAATGGCTTCCCATCACACATGGGATAAAGTCTAGACTTCTTGGTGTGGCTCACAGGCACTTCCTATCTGCTGCTCATCTTCATCTCTGCCCTCATCTCCCACAAGCACCCTGTGCTCCAGCCCCATGGCTCCTTGAGGGGCCATGCTCTCCTGCTTGTGTGCTTTTGTTCAGGTGGTTCCCCCTGCAGCTCTCCTGTCTCCTCTTTCCACTGGAAGAGTCCAGCTCATCTAGTCCTCCTCTATCCCTATTCATCCCAAACTTAGCCAGGCTCGGCCCTCTCCATGAGCCCCACTCTTTCTCTGGCTGCGATTCACGCTCTCTCCTCTGTTCTCCCATAGTACCTATTTTAGCACTTATAATAGTATTATAGGTGTTATATTTTAAAATGTTTTCTTCCCCACTGTAGAGTTTCATGTAGCATGCTCTAGCTTACACAGCACCCTTACGTACATTACCTCATTTGATCCTTACAACCATACTGTAAGGTAGATATTTTTATCTTCAAGATACAGAGAAGGAAGCTGTGGCTCACAAAGATGGAATTACTCTCCCAGAGTCACACAGTTAGTGAGCAGCAGAGCTCAGTTTTGACCTGGAAGATAGTTTTCTTTCCACTGCACCACAGCCACTCTGACATAGTTCAAAGAACAATTTGAAAGAGGGAATTTCCCGAACAACTTTCTCTGGAAAGTGCACATAAATCTTAGCTTTATCCTAGTTAATCCATAGCAAACTTTTATTTTTTTAATTTTTAATTTTTATAGCAATCTTTCACATCCTGAATATGGATGGGCATTTTCAAGTAACATTAATCTCGGGTTCACAAGTAGCTCAAAATAATTAGCAAATTACTGATAAATGAGCGTTTTCTTATAGCATGTTTTGAATTATACTAGGTTATACCATCTGCTCTACAGTAGGAGATGAGTATGGGCTGCTTGGCAATGGAAATGTGATATACATGTGCTGCCGGTGTGAATGATTTTCCTTCATGGTCTCTTTAGAGGAATATGCTGCTGAATGCATTACTCTATAGGGGGAGAGGTGGAAAACCAATACTATACTATAGTCAGCTTTACACTGGGCAAGGGCTGCTCACATTAGCCAAGTACTCTCAACTGAGGAGTTCCCATGACTGTAGAATGAAGGCTTAACCGTGAAATGAATGGATTTCCCAAAGTTAAGTTCTATATTGTTATCGGCAGATTTGTAATGAATCTTTCAGCCTGAGTTGTTGAAAGAAAGAGAGAAAGAAAGAAAGGAGGGAGGGAGGAAGGAAGGAAAGAAAGAAGGAACTTGTATGTATTTCTGAAGGTAACTTTGGTTTCATTGCACGGTTATTAGCTATGTAGACAAAAACATTGATAGACAATATTATGAACATTAGCAACTACCGAACTGCAGGCTGTTGGCAATAGTCTTAAAAGCATTTGGCTTTGTACACCATGTAAGCAGACTTGTATTTCACAGAATTCACATGTGCTTAGTGATCCTTGGAGTAATATGAGTAAAGAGATTTTATGTCATATGAAAGGCTCAGGATGACCGCTCATAAGAAAGGTTTTTTCTCCTCATTTCAGAACCTTTTTAAAAGGAAGAAAGAGGCCTATTTAACTAATAATGCCTATTTTATTTTAGCCAAAAACTTATATAAGGTGAGGCAATTATGGCCATACCTTGACTGAGAATAATACGCTCAAGAAAAGATTAAAATGTCTGCATTGAAATGTGGTGAATCATTGTTGCTACGCTATGAAAACAGGTATATTATGTGCGCAAGGCCAACAAGGCATCAGACCTAAGGAATCAGGCAGTGCTTTGCTGAAATTCATAGAGCAGGACAATAAACATCATTTATTGTTCATCATTTGTGTGATCTTTGAGAAAATGTCTTTATGAAGGGATTTTTAAGGGCACTTTATTTATTTATGTATGTATGTATGTATGTATGTATGTATGGCTGCGTTGGGTCTTCGTTTCTGCGCGAGGGCCTTCTCCAGTTGTGGCAAGTGGGGGCCGCTCTTCATCGCGGTGCGCGGGCCTCTCACTATCGCGGCCTCTCTTGTTGGGGAGCACAGGCTCCAGACGCGCAGGCTCAGTAGTTGTGGCTCACGGGCCCAGCTGCCCCGCGGCATGTGGGATCCTCCCAGACCAGGGCTCAAACCCGTGTCCCCTGCACTGGCAGGCAGACTCTCAACCACTGCGCCACCAGGGAAGCCCCAAGGGCACTTTTTGTAGAGAGTTATTTGTGATCTCTTAGTCTAGTGAGGATAGTAACATTGAAATGGTTGGATTTTAGGGAGGAAAAAGAAATGACATTGGTGAATTTGAACAATTTGAGCAGATTAATGTAAAAACTGGAATTTATTTTAGTTTAGTGCATTTTGTACTACCATGGATGGTCCACATTTTAAATAAATTATGGATATGAAAGTTTAAGCTATTAAAATTATAGATAAATGGTTGCTTTTAAAAATTATTTGCTTTACTGAGGTATCCATTATAGAATTTCTTTACATCTTTCCATTGGATTTCTTACCTGGCAAAATAATAGGTGCTTCCTTCCCTTTTATCCTAAGAGAATAGTAACTACATATTTTGTCTGAAATAACATCTCTGCTAAGCTCTTCAGGTGGGAAACGTATGTTCAGAGAACATTTCTTTGATGTATCGGGCAGATACGATTATGGAAGCAGTAAAGGGTAAAGCTGGATAATACCACAGAGTTTTCAAGTTGGAAGGAACTTTCTTTGCCATTCCATTTAATTTGAGACCAAAGGAGGAATCCCTTCAGTAGTATTTCTGAGATGAAGATCCTTGAGGGAGTTGAATTCAAGCCCAAGAAGTTTGGGGATTTTGCTTTTAGGCAGCAGGTAGCTATTGGGTCTTAGGAATGAGAAGACAGGGTCCATGGTCAGAGTTGTGCCTTAGGATATTAGTCTGGGTTTGAGGTATAGGAAAACTTGAAAGGGGTGAGAAAGTGAAATTGGAGAAACTGATTAGAAAGCATTGCAAATATCTGGGTATTGGGTAATGTTGGCATGGATTCGAGTTACAGCAGTGAGTAGGAAAGTATGGGACAGATAAGAAACCATTAAGGTGGAAGACTCAACAGGACTCTGCAGTTATTGACTATGGATAATAAGGTGGAGAAGCTCCAAAGTTAGAAGCTGAGCTGCTTGAGATAATAGTGGTAGCAACTATAATATCCAAAGTATTAACTTCCTTTTTATTTAGTGTGTTTTCACCAAGTATTTTAATAGCATCAAATAATAAGACCATTAAAAACTATTTTATATCAATATGCTTAAAATAAATTGTTGTAGATAAAAGATCCCGTTTTCAAAGAAACTCTTGAGAACTTCCTATGTCATGGAAAGCTTAATAGCATGACACAGGTAGAGGGCCCATTTGAAAGTCAAATTAATAATGAGTGAAATTGATACCTGGAATTCACATGATAGTTTAAATCAACTATAGTTCAATTTAAAAAAATGCGTGAAATTGACTGACTAGGCTGACTCATCTTGTGATATTTTAAGTGGTAGCTATGGCAATTTTGAACTATTTTGGACACTTTATACATTTCAGATTTAAGTTTTTTTTTTTTTGGATGTGGACCATTTTTAAAGTCTGTATTGAATTTGTTATAATATTGCTTCTGTTTTATGTTTGGTTTTTTGGCTGTGAGGCATGTGGGATCTTAGCTCCCCGACCAGGGATTGAACCTGCACACCCTGCATTGCAAGGTGAAGTCTTAACCACTGGACTGCCAGGGAAGTCCCGATTTAAGTTGTTTCTTTTTAACACATAAATATAATATTTTTTTGGCCATAAAAGGACACAATAATTTTGTGTACCAGGAGCACATTATTTTGTTTTCAAAAAGGAGGTAGGCCAATGGTAGCTCATTAGAACAACAGCATCCGAATACAGAATGTTATCATCAGTTAGACAAAGGACTAGGAAGGAGTGTGTATTCTGTTACCCTTGCCACCACACGAGGAGTTAACTTTCATGCAGTCCTGCCAAAACGCTGGTGAATGGTTAACCATCTGCACGAACCTGTATAAAACCATGTCCAGCCAAGTTACTGTGTTGTTTCAAACAACGCTCATATGTTTTATTTAGTGCTGTTATCTTCTAGATGACATATTTTAAAAGGTTAAAAAGCCCTTTATGCCTTCTGGGTAGACATTGCTTGGTAGGGCTGAGCAGTGAAATGTGAGTCTCTGTAGTTAGGTTATTACTCCATTTAAATTTATTCATGATTTACTGAGTATCCATCTGAAGGGAGGCTTTCCATTTATGTATTCCTTTTAATAACATTAGAAAATATTTGTGTTCGTTGGGTTAGATTACAAGAATAATTGTGCGATGTAATGTTGAATTTTATTCACTTGTTCAGTAAATACGGGATGGCAACCATAGGTAGGGTGCTAAGGATGCAAAGATGAATAGATTGAGCACCTGCAAGAGGCATGTAGTCCAGCTGTGCTTTTGCCTGTTGACATCATGTGAAAGTGACATCAACAAGGAAGACAGATAAGAACTTCCCGGGAGTTTGTTTTCCTACTGAACCCTCTGTAATTGTTCCTTATCCTGGAGTTTCCTTTCGTCTTTGGACATCTCTTGCTCTAATAAACCATCTGAGTTCCTCTAAGTATGTTAGGTGCCCTGCATAGGAAATCGTGTATCTTTATTGCTAATGAAATTTCTGACGTGTTTTAGGCTTTCAATAAACAACTGCGTAATGAAAAAATGAGTGGCCATTCCACTATAAAGATATACATTAGGAGTTTGGGATTAACATAGACACACTACTATATATAAAATAGATAATCAACAAGAACCTACCGTAAAGCACAGGGAACTCAATATTCTGTAATAACCTATATGAGAGAAGAAGCTGAAAAAGGTGGATATATGTGTATGTATAACTGAATCACTTTGCTGTACACCTGAAACTAACACAATATTGTAAATTAACTATACTCCAATATAAAGTAAAAATTAAATTTAAATTAAAAAAAAGAAAAAATACATATAAAGTATCCTGAATTAGAAAAATTGTTCAGTGTTCAGGAAAATCAGACAGGATGGAAACAAAGATTTCTTTAGACCCGAGGCAGTGAGGTATGTATATGGTGTTTAGGGGCTCAATAGTGTTTTAGTATCATGTTTCTGAGAGAAATTCTGTTCTACCTTATGACAGTGAGTGAATGAAACTGTGAAGCCTGAGAAAGAGGAGTGGATTTAATAAAATGCTTCTGGGTAGGATTTCTGCCCTTTTGCACCTAGGTCCCCAATGTGGGATTTTGATGGAAATGATGCATGAAGAGTAAGAAATATGCAGACAGTATTTTTGCTTCTTTAACCAAGGCAGACTGCTTTGTTATTATGAATAAAAGCAAATCATCTCTGGGTTTCTTTGTTTTTGTTTTTTTGCCAATCAGGTGATTATTACACCCGGAGAAAATACTCAAGTTATAGCCCTTCACCAGCTATCAGTGCTGTACTGTCCCAACAAAAAAGCTTCCAGAAAGTTCCTGATATCATAATAGCTGATACTGTCTTCTGCTGTGTTTTTTTGGAGGATTATTTGCCTTCATATTGTAAAGCTTCATAATCTTAAAAGTATCCCAATTAAATGAAAAACAAAATAGCTCTGGAAGCAGTGGTGTTTGCAGTGAACAATGTTTTTCAGGGAAAGTTTTTTTTTTTCTTTTTTAGGTTGTATATACGGTTTCGTCTTCTGGGAACTTTGGTTCTGTTTTTGCCAGGAGTTTGGGGATAAGCTTACTTTATTCTGGGTCAGTTACATTTTGAAAAGTAGGGCAAGATAAATACAGGGTCATTTAGAGTCCTGTTAAAGTAGGTTAACAAAGATCTCATTCATTCCTTATAGAAATCAGAATCCTTTTTAATTAGCCCCATGGGAGATACAAGATTTTCTGAGCGTTTGTTGTGTATGCGTGTGTGTTGGGAGGGGGTGTAATTATTCAGAGTTTGAAGTAGTATATTAGGAAAAATAAAACTCAAAATAATTCCCCCTTGGAAATGGGAAAATTTGAAGTAAATATAAGAGATTAATTTATAACCATCTGGTGGGTTTAGTGTGTGATATTATACTCTAAAAATCAGAGGTCATTCTAAATGTGCCTCTTCAAGAGATTACTTCCCTCATCTGGTTTCAGCATTGGTGATTTTAATTTCTCCAAATGGCTCCATTTTTCTAAAACGTTCAGCAGGGAAATTTGGTAAAAGGTAACTGTATTTGTTGTTCTCAATATGTACGAGAGCTGAAGTTTACTAATAACCACCAGGTATTTTTAGAGTCATTTAAAAATGATAGATAAAAAGCTACGAATGATTTATTAGAGAAATGGAATGTTGACATTATCAATGTGTGTATCTTTGCAGGAGAGATATGAGATTCTGGGTGAATAATCTTTCCTGGTCATTGATGGTCTATGAGGCAACGTGTTGAATGAGCACAGGAAGAAAATGGGAGAAGAGCAGTCACACACACTTGCTGTCTGCCTCTGGGGTGGGGCAGCACCCACGGGTCACGCCTTGGTCTTTTCAACCTTTACTACAGAGGGCACTACCAATTACACGGGCAGCGAAATGTTACAAGATCAAGGGCACCTGGCTCAAATACAGAACACCAACGGCCCTTCTCAAATTTGAGTAACATGTAGGATCTTTCCAAAACGTGGGCGTTGTTGGCCTCGTCTTCAGTTAAGGAGGCTATTCAGAGTGCGAACTAGTTCTGCTGTATGTGTCTGTCTGCCTCAGTCTGAGTGTTTACTCGGCAGAACTTCCAGGGTGGTTTGATGTCTTCAAAACAAAATGTTTCAAAAGTACAGGTGAATTCACACTTAACCACTTTATCACGTAATTACGGTTTTTATGAATACAGGTAAATCTGTTCATTGATATATTCGTGCAGCATGTGTTCCCTGAAACCCTACCTTGTATCAAGCAGTATTTTTTTTTTTATCAAGCACTATTTTGGGTTGAGAGATTATTGAGGTGAAGAACTCCAGCAAGCTTCATGTGCCCACGAGGCTTGCATTTCAGTTAGAGAGACAAAGAATAAATCATTAAGAAAAATAGCAAATATCAAAAACGGATTTATGCAAAAACGGATTTATGCAAAAATGGATTTATGCTTGGGCATCTTCTTTAGATCAGGTGTCAGAGAAGGAAGAGGAGACCCTTAAGGAGCAATTGAGTAACACAAAGGAGCTGCTGTGCAAAGAGCTAGGGAGGAGCATTCCAGTATGAGACAATGGCTCAAGGAAGAACTCAACAAGAGAAACAAACATGGTGAATTCATGGAGCAAAGGGAGCCTGGTGTGGCTGGATTGTGGTGGATGAGGGGCAGCGTGATTGGAGAGCAAGGCAAGGCAGAGCTGGGTTAGGCAGGGAATCATCAGCACTAAGCTAAGGTGTGTGGATGGGAAACCTTTGGAAAGTTTTAATCAAGGGAGTAACATGATCTGATTTACATTTTCCACTCTGGCTGCTGGGTGGAGAGGGGGTTATCTGGGAGCAGGAGGGGAAGCAGGAAAGCCAGTTAGGATGCTTTTGTTGTAGCCCTGGTGAGATATCATAGTATTTTGGACCCAGGGTGGTAGCAATGGGATGAAGAACCACGGATTTTTTTTCAAAGGATGTTTGTGAACATTGGGATGATTGGGTGATTAATAAGATAAATTAAGGATAATTTCTAAATTTTTGCCTTGAGCAGTTGAGCAGTTGGTTATGGAATTTATTGCGATAAAGATTGGCAGATAAACTAGTTTTGGGGGAAATCAAGCTTGTATTTTTGCCATGATAGATATGAGATGCTTATTTGATATCCAGATGGAGATGTCAAGTAGACAGTTGGTTATCAAGATTCAGAGTTCTAGAGAGAGGTATAGATTTGGCAGCCATCAGCATATGGCTGGTATACTTGCATTTAAAGCCACGGACTGGATGAGATCACCTATGGAATATGTAGCTAGAGCAGACCTTTTAGGTCTTTCAGTGTTCAGAGGTCAAACAGAAGAGGAGGAGCAAGCAAAGGACACTGAGAAGGAGTGGCCAAGGCCAAAGAAGGAAAAACCAGGCAAGTGTGATGGCCTGGAAACCCCTAGATGAAGATATTTCAAGAAGGGGGTATGGTCAACTGTGTTAAGTAGAGAAATGGCCATTGGATTGGGTTCATAGAGTCAGTTGGTGACGCTAATACATTCGCCACACTCAGGTAGTGGAGATGGAGGCCTGACTGGAGCGGGTTGAGGAGAGAATGGGAGGTGAGGGAGTAGAGACAGTGACTTAACATTTCAAGAAATTTTGTTGATATCAGGTACTTGTTGAAGGGAAATGTAGGATTTTTTAAGGTAAGAGATACTATTCCATTAACTGTTATGCTTTTCCTAAGTTAGGTTCATTTGTTGCTAGAGCCCCATTCATTTATTTGTTCATCCATTATTCAACAAGTGTTTTTAAATACCTATGGTGTATGACACTGTGCTGAACACAGGGGATGGCACATGGCAGGTGCTGTTCTGAAACGTATGTTCTGATTACAGGGATACAGACAATTATATCAACAGTATAGTATGATGTGCGCTGCAAAGAGGGCTGACATGGTGCTGTAGAGGTACAGAGTAGGAATACCTCACCCAGACTTGGGAGTCAGGGAAAGCTTCCCAGAGGAAGTGATTTCTAAGCTTAGACCTAAAATGTGTTAATAGATGAGCAGGCATTGAAGGTGGAAAGAGTGCTCCAGGCTGTGGTGACGGCATATAAAAGCCAGAAGCTGAGGCTGAACATGGCGCATTCCAGGAAACGGAAGTTCAGCGAGACTGAGGATTAGAGTTTGAAGGAGAGTGTGAAAAGATGAGGTCATGTAAATGTATAGGGGTTTGAAGTTTTTCTTAAGACCAAGAGGAAGCAACTGAAGGATTCTGAGTAGAAGCATATTCAGAACTAGTGATTTAGAAATCACCCAGGGGGCACTGTGGGGTGTGGTCTTATGGGGCTGAGTGTGGAGACTGGAAGACCAGCTGAGAGATAATGGTGTCCTCATCTAGGAGGTGCCAGTATGGATGGAGAGAAATGGGTATCCAGAGATATCTAATAGATACAATTTTCAGGGCTTTAAAATTTTTTAATTTTTATTTTATTTTTAAAATTTTTATTGGAGTATAGTTGATTTACAATGTTGTGTTAGTTTCAGGTGTACAGCAAAGTGAATCAGTTATACATATACATATATCCACTCTTTTTTTTTTAGATTCTTTTCCCATGTAGGCCATTACAGAGTATTGAGTAGAGTTCCCTGTGCTATACAGTAGGTCCTTGTTGATTATTTTATATATAGTAGTGTGTATATGTCAATCCCAATCTCCCAATTTATTCCCCTCCCCATCCCCTGCTAACCATATGTTTGTTTTCTACATCCGTGACTCTACCTCTGTTTTGTAAATAAGTTCATTTGTACCCTTTTTTTTTTAGATTCCACATATAAGCTATATCATATGAAAAAAATTTTTTTTTTTTTTTTAGAAATTTCATGTAATGTCTGAAACATTTATATTAACATATTTCCATACATAAAAAATTTTTATTTTCAGCTTTATTGAGGTAATTATCAGGACTTTTTGATTGACTGGGTATGGGAAAGGGAGGGAGAGGGAAGTATCAAAGATGACTCAGGTTTATTCTTGGGCAAATGAGTGGATGATGGAACCATTCACTGATAAAAAATGCAGGAGAACAACTTTGATAGGAGAGGGAGTTGATTGAGATGATAACTCAGTTCTGGAAATGCTGAGTTTGAAGTGTCCCTGGAATAAGTAGGTGGAGATACCCAGAAGATAGTGGAGTAAACATACACACAGCTCAGGAGAAACAGACACCTGGGCTGAAGGTAAAGATTTGGAAGTGATTAGTATATAAATGGTGATTGGTCCCCTGGGAGTAGATGAAGGTATCTAGAGAAAGAGAAGAAGGGCGTAGGCAGAACATTCCAGAGATAGAAAAAGCAAAACAAGCCCATAATAGGGCCTGGGAAGGGGTGTCCAGAGAAGTAGAAAGAAAACAAGGTGAGCGTGGTACCGTGGAATCCTAAGAAAGAGAATATTTCAAGAAGGAGAGGGTAGTAAACAGTATCAGAAATTTCAAGATATCCAAAAAGTACTGAGAAGTATCCATGAGGTTGAGCAATGAGTACATTATAAGTGGCCCTGCTCAGAATTAAGTGGAGGGGCTGGGGTGGAAGCCAGCTTTTCGTGGGTTGAGAAGTGAGTGGTAGGTGAGGAAGTGAAGACAGCCAGGGTAGACAATTCTTTCAAGAAGTTTGGGTTTGAAGGGGAGGGCAGAGATAGGGTGGTAGCTGGAGGGGCCACGGATCTGGCATTTCAGCTGAGTTTTAATTATAATGAAAAGAACATGGATTTTGGTATCAGACACATCTGGATTTGAATTTCTCTCTCACCAGATGTGACATCTAGAGCACAGTATCCAGGACACAGTAGACTTTCAATAAATGCTTATTGAATGAGTGACTAAAAATCCTTCATCTTCTGGGAGCTATAGTTTTCTCATTTACAAAATGCCTGCCTGACCACTTGACTAGAAGCTTTAATGAAATAGTGTCATTGTTCCTTACCCTTGAGTCCTACTTATTCCTGGACATGGCTTGTTTCAGCAAGCCTTCTGAGCCCCTCCAAGTGTGTCTTAGGATACCCATAAATTAGAATAGATTTACACTGCATTACATTATGTTAATATCTCAGAGTTTATTATTTCATTACTATTTTTGCCAGGCCCTTCCTGTTCCCTTGTGTTGTCTCAAGAATAAGTCACACATGTAAACCAGTCTAATTACTTTAGCTAGGAGTTTTTGAGCATGAGCTATGTGAACCCCCTCAGTCAGGATCTCTGGGAATTGGGGCGCAGAACCCTGCACTTAAACCATGACTCGCTGGCGTTCAAAAGTGTAGGAATCCTAGATTTGTAATCACGGCACGTATCTCCTTAGTGCAGTCTGGCTCTTTTGCACTCAGAAGTCAGAGGTGCTTGGACTGCTGCCCCAGTGGAAGGGGCAGCAGTGTTTAGGCTCACACCTTGATTTTCACAAGAAAAATGCTCACAGTGTTAATGTGGTTGATAAAAGGCAGTAAGGAGTAAGAAATATGTACTAAAAGAAATGTAGTCATTTCTTTGATTTATTCATTCCACAGATGTTTATTGAGCAACTCAGGTGAGTCAGAAGAGGGTAAGAAAGAGGAGAAAAAAAATTCACCTCAGATCCTAGGCATTTTATCTGTATTGTGGGCTCATTTTCATGTGCTAGAAATACAAGATTTGCTTACTCAGAGAGCCAGGAGCTATGTTCCATGGGGCTGGAAACAAAAGCCTCAGTGTGAAAATCTCAGGTGTTTGCATAAGGGTGTGGTTACCTCATGTGGCTACAGGACCTTGCTGGATCCTACACGCTAAGGCCCTCACAGAAATTCCTTGCTGTGTGTCATAGATTTCCCCAACAAACTAAGTACTTAAATCTGTGGGTTGACTGGGGAAAAATAGCAACAAAGCCCCGCGCGCTCCTGCCCCAGCCAAATAACCATTCATTCAACAAATGCTTTCTGAATTGGAACAACATGAAGTGCACTGTGTACAAGCTGCAGGCAAAGTGAGGAGCTAAATCAGACCTGGCCTCTGCTCTCCTGGAGCCCGTAGGCTAGTGAGGAGGCAGATAGTAATCAAGTTAGCTCACAGATGTTAGCTAATATTTTTTTAGGAACGGCTTTATAGAGATATAATTCAAGATGTGATTCACATACCATGCAACTCACCCATTTGAAGTGTACAATTCAATCATTTTTAGTATACTCGCAGAATTGTGCAACCATTGCATTTAATTTTAGAACATTTTTATCACCATTCCCTCCCCCCCCACCACAAAGAAACCCCATACCCTTTATTCCCATTTTATTCCAAAACCTTCTACTCCTCCCTGCATCAGGCCGAGGCCACCACTGATCTACTTTCTGTGTGTATAGATTGTCCTATTCTGGACATTTTGTACACGTGGAATCATATAATATGTGGTATTTTGTGATGGCTTCTTTCAGTTAGCATAATGATTTCAATGTTCATCCATGTTGTAGCTAATATTCATTTGTGTAGATCAAGCATAATCTTGCCAGGGATTGACAAACTTTTTTTGTAGAGGACCAGGTAGTAAATATTTTAGCTTTGAGGTCCATATGGTCTCTGTCGCAACTACTCAACTTGCCGTTTTGTAGCTACAGACAATATGTGAACAAATGAGTGTCTCTGTGTTCCAAGAAAACTGTATTTACAAAAATACGTGGTGGGCTGCATTTGGCCTTTGGGATTATCTGTTGTTGATCTCTGATTCTACATCAGCACAAGTACTTAATCCTCTTAGCAACTCTGTGAGGTAGGTACTGTTATTCCCATCTTACGAATGAGAAGACTGAGGCACATAGCGAGTAGGTGGCAGATATGGGATCAAACTCAGGTAGTCTGGCTCTAGAGCCGTGCTCTTAACCTTGTCAATGATTATAAGTTGAGGCAGGTGCTAAGTAGTGGAGGAAGACAGATTGACTTAGGTTTCCTTCGGGATGCAACAATTGAGCTGAGCCCTAAGGGTAATTAGAAGTCAAGGAGGTGAAGAGGGCAGGGTGGTGCAAACAGCTGTGGCAGGAGGGAACATAGCTTGTAAAGGCCCTGAAGGAAGATGGAGTGGCTGGAGCCCTGGGCATGGAGGAGAGCTGTAAGTGCTGAGGCTGGAGAGATGCTCTGGGGTGGACCATGCAAGCCTCGTAGGCTGTTTTGCTTTTGATCCTCAGAGCAGAGAGAAACCATCAAAGGGTGGAAAGGGTACTGTGGTCAGATCTACTGGTTGAAGTGGAGAACAGATTGAAGGGAGCAGAGCAGACCTGATTGGCCATGGACCTGGTCCAGGCCAGACCTGACGGTAGATCAGGCAAGAGGGCCGTCAGATGTAGAGAAGGAAGCGCATACCAGAGCCATGTGGAGGCAAATTTGCAGGATTTGGTGGTAGGCTGTACTTGGGGCTGATAAAGGATGGTGGTGTCGAGTCCATGAGATGAAAACACAGATGAGGACAGGTCTGGGGAGAAGTAGGGAGGTAGAGTGTCATTTCAGTCCTGGAATGCTGAGTTTGACAGGCAAGTGCTGTTTTTTCCGTAGTGACAACACAGATTCTCCTGGGAGGAAATATGTGAATGAAAAGAATTTTGAAGTAGAGACATGGTTGCACATTGAGTTTACGAGATGTGTTAGCTAGGACTTAGCTTCTAAGCTCACTTTTCTGGTTCAGTAAGTGAGAGCTCAGTCTTGGTACTATTTATTTTTCTTTCTTACTTGCTTATTTGTTTGGCTTATGGTTGGTTGCAAGAAAATGTGTTGTAAATTGTCCCCGTGCTTTCTCTATTGGTTAATAGTGTCCCCTTTTGTGGTTCAGTAACAGGCCTTTTCCTGTTTATTCTTCAGATATTTTAGGCTTTTTTTGTTTTCATTGTGCATGCCTGTGTGTTTTCATTCATTTATTTGTTTGTTATCACCTCCATGAGAAACAGTAGAAGAGGTGGCCTTATTATTTTTAGTTCCCTTTCTATTGGATAACAGCTTGGGTAAGATGCTTTGGGATGGCTGTTGGAACTCATGGCTAAAATGTGTTGTGTTATTGTCTGAATTTAGTTATTCTTACCTTGTCTAACAGAGAGTTGGAAGCATGTTTCAGGGGCGAGCAGCAGGGTGCAGGCCCTTTTGTTCAAGACGTTTTCTTAGTAGAAGAAAGAAATTACCCAGGTTTTTTTTTTTTTTTTAATTTATTTTTCTTATACAGCAGCTTCTTATTACTTATCTATTTTATACATATTAGTGTATATATGTCAATCCCAATCCCCCAATTGATCCCACCCACAGCTTCCCCCCCAACAGCTTTCCCCCCTTGGTGTCCATACATTTGTTCTCGACATCTGTGCCCAGGGGTTTTTAAAACAAGGATTAGGATAAGACATAGGCCTAGTAACTGTTGCCAATAAATTCTTCTCCATGCAATAAGTCAGTTTGAACCTCAATCTTTTAATATTTACTAAGTCTTTCAATCAGCAAATTATATTGAGTACCTCTTCTCTACATGGCACTGGTCTAAGGGGAAGCAAAAACACAAAAGCATAACGGTTTAATATTAAGGTTGATACAATGAGTAGGAGAGAAACCACATAGAGGTACATGACTGCAGTACATGAGCAGCAAGTGGTAATTACCATAAGACAGAAACAAAACTGTTGGTTATTCATGTAGCTATCCTTTCATAAAAATACAGGTAGAATGGTGATAAACATGCTATTTTATAATTTGCTCTTTTTCACTTAAGAATATACCTGCATCGGCACATATGTATCTACTTTGTTCTTTTTACTGGGTAAATGATAATTTTTTCCTTTCTGGTAATGTGGAAGGTTTATGATCTCCTTTTTAAAAATTTCTTATGGCTTAACAGACGCTTTTTAACTTTAAATAGTGTACCTAAACTGCTGCTTTTTGAATTATCAACTTAAAAAATGAAACCATATCATGTGTAGTAATTTAATTTACATATACATACATTCATTCTTCCATTCAACAAGTATTGACTGAGTGCCTTCTCCTTGTGAGGTATTATTCTAGGAGCGAGGAACCCAGTGACCAACCAAAACAAATCCTTGCTCTTTAGAATTTATGTTCTTTGCCTGTCTAATCTAGAAGGATGCACAGGAAATTGTTAATTAATGTTGTCTCTGGGGAAGGAAAATGGGTGTTTGGGGAAAGTTAAGATTAACTTTGAATTCTGTTACTGTTTATAAAACATGTTTTATGAGGATTATATATTACTTCCTAATAGTAATAATGATTAAAAAAAAAAAAAAAAAAAGACCCAACAAAGTATTGTGGTAGGCCAGAGCCAGAAGAGATTATTTCTATTTCACAAAGGGGACATTTGAACAGGATATGTCTTATTTTTTAACAAATGTTGATCGAATGCCCCCCCATGTGCATTGTGCTGGGTGCTGGGGTTTCTGTGAATGCAGAGGGATGTGGGAGGATTAGCCATTCCAGAAGGTACATAGCATGTTGATGCAGAAAAGAGAGCAACTTAACTGGGGAACTGCATATATTCTAGTTTGGCTAGAGAAGTAGGATGTACGTGGGGAAGTCATGGGGGGATGAGTCAGGAAAAAGTTGATTGGAGTCAAATTCTGAATGACCTAGAATGTTAGGCTAAGAATCTATATTTTATTCATTAAGGAATTAGGGAGTGATCAAAAGATTTTAATGAGGAGAGTGAAGGATCCAAGTAATAAATCCGGTGCCATGTGCAATAAACCTGTTATCAATAACCCAGCAGTAGAAAGGGAAGAAGGGAAATTCCTGGATAGAGGAGGTTGCAAAGCCTCCTTCGTGACCTCATGCAGTAGAGAACATTCTTGGAGAAGCCACATTGTAATAATGTGTTGCTCTGTGTTTAAGTGGAAATGTCAGTTAGAGATTCTCATGCCTGGGTAACTGCCTTTGAACTCTTACTACCAGGGAGGACTGCTGGAGTCAACATTTTAGATGAACTTTTGTTGAGACTGGACCTTGCGGAGACCCAGTGGCCTTGGTAGTTTACTAATGAGATTTATAATGAACTGAAAATCTACCCTCTTTAATTGAGCTTAACTCAATTTGTTTTCATTTAAGTTCCCTTCCAGGTAAGGATATGAGTTGCCAGCTCACAAAAGGCAGATTGAATAAGAACAAAGTCAGGGATTAAATGTATTTTTATGGTAATGACACCTAGAGAAAACCTTTTCCTTCTATGCCTTTCTCAAACTCAGCCAGATATTTTCCAAGAATGATAATCAAGGATACCCATATGGGCCTGAATGAAATTCACTGACTACATTTTATATACTTCTTATTTGCCTTAAAAATCAGAATAGAGAATTTCTCATTCTCTATTCCTTGGCATTTTAAGAAACTCATCATTATGATAGATTTTATTATTTTCTGTCTGTTTTTGTCTTTTTCTGTCCCTGATGTCTGCTGATTAAATGGTCTTTTCCTCATTACTCAGCCATAAAAAAGAGTGAAGTAATGCTATTTGCAGCAACATGGATGGACCTGGAGATTATCATACAAAGTGAAGTAACTCAGACAGAGAAAGACAAATTTCATGTAATATCACTTATATGTGGAATCTAAGAAATGGTGCAAATGAACTTATTTACAAAACAGAAACAGACTCACAGACTTAGAAAACAAACTTATAATTACCAAAGGGGAAAGGTGGGGAGAGAGGGATAAATTAGGAGGTTGGGATTAACAGATACACACTACTATATATAAAATAGATAATCAACAAGGACCTACTGTATGTATAGCACAGGGGAACTCTACTCAATACTCTGTAATTGCCTATATGGGAAAAGAATCTGAAAAACAACAGATATTTGTATATGTATAACTGAATCACTTTGCTGTACACCTGAAACTAACACAACATTGTAAATCAGCTATATACCAATATAAAATAAAAATTAAATTAAAAAAATTAAAAATAAAATTAAATAAATAAAAGGTCTTATTCTCTTTATGCCATTTTGAGAAGAGTTTTATTATTTTATTAGAAAGTTACTCTGGAAATTAAAAAATAAAACCCAACATTAAAAAAAAATCTCACCCACTCAAATTAAGTTGCTTTAAAGCATGTGGCTCTCAATTATTTTTTCCCCAATGGGTCAGCCTTTGAAAAGAACAAAAGGTTACTTATCCTGCCATAGGGCGAGCTATTTGGCTCTGGTTCCTGTTGAATTAATACCACTTTTCAGGGATAAGGCAGTATGAAAATGTGAGAAAAGTGTGTCAAGGGATAAGTGACATGGCACAGACGAAACCATTTAATTGAGTAGTCATAAAGGTGTTCAATTGCACCTGGTACATCTTTGTTTGCTGTTAGTAAGGGTCCTTGTTGCATTTGAAGGGTTCTGATTTCCAGGATGAAGAGGTGGACAATGTGTTAGTTAAAAGCCATGAAGTTTAAAAACCTTTTCCTGAGGGTTTCATTTGCTAACTGGAGCGTTCCGGGTCGGGGTTTGTTCTGCCTGCTCCTCTTATCGTTTTTCCCCTTGTTTCTATTAGATTTTAATCAAATTAGGACAGGGATAACTTAAGGTTTTCATTGGAAATTTTTGGTTATTTTAAATTTATGTCCCTATCAGAGGTCAGTCCAACCTATGTGCGACTAGGTGCTCCAAGTTGAACAGTCCATATAGAGCCCTTATGTGCTGCCTGTTTTCTCAGCCTAGGAAAGTTCACAGTCCTCAGTTTGCTCAGTACCAAGACCCCTTTTGTCCAGCATCACATGGAAATGATCATGTGATCCCTCATCTTTCTTGGAAATAATTCAGAATGACTGAGGTTTCCAGGTGGATGTGCAATAGTCAAACTCCTTGGGCACACAGTGCTCCTTTACATTCCTTTTTGTGCCAGCATCTCACCCCCTCCGTGGTTACTCCTTTCTCCCAGAGTAAGTCCCCTAACGTTAGTGTAGACTCCCTGTCCTGGACCTGGTGGCATTCCTGGTTAGTTTCTTCTCCACACGTTACACCTAGAAAGAAAAAAAATCTCTCTTGGCTCCTTAAGGATAAAGAAGAGAGCCCACTTTGTTTGCTTTCGTCATTGTTCGTTTTGTTTTTTGTTTTGAATTTCTGCTTTATTGTAATAATGAAATAGTCCCTTCCTGCTTATATACATGGCCTTGATTAATGCACTTTGTGTGCATGTAACTTGATCCTGGAAACATAAAAACTTGTTCTCTAGTTTTCTCTACTGAGGAACAAAGTTAGCTCTCAACACATGTTTTGGTAAGCATTAGTACATGTTTAAAATTTATTGTCTTATCACCTGCTGATTCTAGGGAAACAAACAATGAAAACGTTAATAACATTTTGAATTATAGGACAAAATTATGGTTCTTTATAATTCTTTTTTAAAAAATTTTTATTTATTTATTTTTTGGCTGCTTTGGGTCTTCATTGCAGCGCGAGAGCTTTCTCTAAATGTGGCGAGTGGGGGCTTACTCTTCATTGCGGTGCACGGGCTTCTCATTGCGGTGGCTTCTCTTGTTGCGGAGCATGGACTCTAGGCTCACGGGCTTCAGTAGTTGTGGCACATGGGCTCAATAGTTGTGGCTCACGGGCTCTAGAGCGCAGGCTCAGTAGTTGTGGCGCATGGGCTTAGTTGCTCCACGGCATGTGAGATCTTCCCGGACCAGGGATCGAACCCATGTCCCCTGCATTGGCAGGCGGATTCTTAACCATTGCACCACCAGGGAAGTCCCTAGTTCTTTATAATTGTTTTAAATGAAATTTATAAAAACAGAAATAACTCTCAAAAGCCTAAACTATCTGGTTGGCTTGTCAGAACTCAGTTCAGTTCAGCTAACAATTATTGAGCACCCTTTAATGTGTAAATCACTGAGCTATAACTAATTTCAGCCGGTAATACAGAAAAAAATGTAATGGATTTAAAAAGTTAAGGAGAAAATCCGATGAGGTTAAGTGCATCTTTAATTTCTACTCAGTCACAATTGCAAACACCCTAAAATTCCATTTACTCAGATTCTTTTCATTTTCTCAACCTGAACTCTCATCAGATTAAAACATTTTTGAGAACTCAGACTAGATGTCATGCCAACAATTTCAGTTCACCTGTGTTAGATATTAATAAGGGAGACTGGATAGAGTCAAAGGAAAACAATGTATTAGAAGGTAGAACGAGCATCTTTTAAAAGAAGGTATGTAAACACATAAAGGTAGATTTGACCTTCTCAGTACAGCAAATAAAATATAACAGTACTAATAATTAGTAAAATTATTGTTATTCCTACTTTTTTAGCAAATATTTGCTTAGAGCCTGTTCTGGGCCTGACTCTTCTAGGCCCCTGGAATATATCACAGATGAAACATCTTGCTTATGTGGTGCTTACCTTCTATTGGGAGGAGAGTAAGGCATTAAATGATAAACATACTACATATATAGCTTACCTAGAATGTTAAAGGTGGTAAGTACTGTAGAAAAAAAATCAAGCAGGGCAAAAGGGAACAGAAGTGGGGTTGTTACAGTTTAAAATAGGATGGTCAGAATAGATCTTACAGATGAGTGCCATCACTCTGGCTGCTGTGTTGAGAATAATATTCAGAGGGCAAGGCTGGAAGGAAGGAGACCTGTTAGGAATCTATTGAAGTAATCTGGGGAGAGGTGGAGGTGCCTTGGACCAGTGGTTGTAGTGAAGGTGGTGAGAAGTGGTCATATCCTGAATATATTTTGAAGGTGGACGTAAGAGGATTTACCGAGGCATTGGACATGAAGTGTGAGAGAAAGAGAGAAGCCAGCATGTGATGGAGGAGGAAGACAGAGAGTATAGGGGCCTGCAAGCAGAAGCAGAGAGTGATCATCTGTACTGAATGCTGCTGATTGCTCCAGAAAGATGAAGACTGAGAATCGATCATTGGTTTTAGTGGGGGCTGGGGGGGTCATTGATGACCTCGATTCATGGTGACCTTGATGAAAGAGTAGTTTCAGCGGAATGGTAAGGGCACGATTGGTGTGGGTTCAGTTAAGAGAGAAGGAGGAGGGGACCTGGAGACCATGAACATAGACAAATCTATTTGAGGAGTTTTGCCACAATGGGCCTGTACCTGATGGGGTCAAGAGAGGGTTGCTTTTTGTTTTTAGTTTTAGATGGACGAATTAATAGCATGGATCAGTACTAATGGGAATAGTCTTGGGTGGGGGAGAGGATAATACAGGAGAGAAAGGCGTAAAAGGTCCTGGAGTAGCTCCAAAGGGATGAGACCTGGTGAATGAGTGAAGGAAGGGATTGGCTTTAGGTCTGAGCAAGGCTGGCTCACCCATGCTAACAGGCTGGAGGCAGAGCCTTTTGATAGGTTACTAGATGAGGGAGTAGATGATCCCTAAGTGTCCTGGGGAAGCAAGGTCTCAGCTGAGAGTAAGGATGGGAAGGGAGGCATTGGGAGTTTGAGAAAGAAGGAGAGGGTGTGAAATTGCTGTCTAGGGGAGTGGGAGAGGGCAATGTATTATGACTTCAGGCAGCATTGAGGGCCTACGTGGCGGTCACGATGAGACTGGTCAGCAGTTACAGATTTCCTTCCAGCCATATTCAGCAGCATGTGTGCAGGTATGAGTGAGCAGAGAGTGTGATGAAGAGCACACAGCAGAATGAGAGGTGCAAGGGAGTGTTTGTAATAATTGATCATGGAATTTACAATGGATAAGGATGAAAGGAAGGAGACCAAGGGGGTGAAGGACAGTGTAAAACTGGCAGAATTGATGGCTTGGAGTTGCTGATGGACTCCAAAGATTTTGGAGTTGAGACACTAGTGAGAATGAACTGAAAACATAGGAATGGTGTTCAGAAATGGGGATGCATGAACTCAAGATCATGAGTTGTAGTTATTAGTAATGACAAGGTCAGGGTATAACCATGACGGTGAGTGGTTGAGGCAGGGCAGAAGACACATTTATCGGAGAAGAATTCAAGAGACAGAGAGGCCAGAAGGTTGGAAGTTTCATCAGTATGTGTATTGAAATTACGAAGAATTAGGGGTCACATTGGAAAGAGCAGCAGTGGGGAAGGAGCTAAAACCTTTGAGAAATGATGAGGAATGACAGAGGTAAGTAGATGACTGCGATAGTGGGGACTGTCTGATGTCATGAGAGTTAAAGCTGGAGCATTTCAGGGACAAAGAGAGTGGAAGATGATCTGGAAGTAGCAGCAAAGAGCAAGGAACTAGTGGTCCAAGGTCTGCAAGAGAAAGCAATGCTGTCACTTGGGAGGGCTGTGGGGAAAGCAGAGTTCTGGGTTAGGGTGGAGGTTCAATTAGAGCAGAAAGGTGAAGAGGGTAGTGGGCACGTAGGGGATTTTGCTGATGGTTTGTTATGGATTTCAGCATCAGTAAAGGGTTTCAGGAGTTAAGGAGAGGTGGGAGATGAGAAAAATTGGGGGACGTGCAGAGTCTTTTGGAAAGTAGAGTGAGAATGGAGGGGGACCTGAGAGTGTGTGAACTGTGTGTGTGTGTGTGTGTTGACGGGATGTAAGCAGGGACAAAGGCACAGTGAGATGAGATCTGGTGAGCCCGCGGTAGGTGGTGGTGACAAGGCTGTAAGCGTTAGGCACAGGGAGGGGTGGGTGTCTGGATTGATCTTACCCCTGTCCAGTAGGATGAGGAGATCTGGGGAGATGGAAGGACAGTCCTGTGTGCAGGGTAACCCCTGGCCGCAGGGTTGAGGGTGTCTGCTGGAGCCGAGGGGGTAGAAGGTGAGGGGAAGAACGGTGTCGGTATGGAGCTCTCTCCTGCCCTGGGGAGGAAGGGAAGATCTACACCGAGTGTTCCGATCTTTCCCTGGACTCCTGCCTGGTTAGTAAGAGTGAGAGCTAGCACTTCTCCTGTGTTTCCTTGGTGCCAGGGTCTGTTCACTTTGAGTGAACCACTAACAGTCTCTAGCGGTGAGTGCTTCTCACCTTATTCCACGAGGAACCTGCCCCAAGTCACACAGCTACTCAGTAACAGAGGCAGGATTTGAACTCAGGTCTCTCTGACTCTAATTGCAAATGATTTACAGTTAATTCAGTGACAATATATTCGTCATGATAAATGTCAAGACTAAACTGCCACGACTTTATGAGCCCTTTAAAATGTATTCAGATGTTCTGGGTTTATCTGAAGTGCCGTGTGGTGTTGGCTTAGACTGCAAGTCCATTTGGATTAGAAACCCTTTTTTTTTCTTCACAGGTCCTTGTACAGCGCTGTCAAGGTCATGTAGGGGCTAATTCTTCTGTCGGTAAAATATTAAAAACCGTTGTCTCTTGCAGTTAAATGGTGGCTTTGAAAAATATCTCATTTCAACGTGCTATATTTCCAATCCAAAACAGTTCTTGCACAAACACCTGAAATTTAAACTAAGTCCTAGAATGTTTATAAGATTGTGAGATACACACACATACCCAGAGTGACAGACCTTTGAAACGTTGATTTGTTCAAATGGTTTCTGAGGCTTCTCGTTTTCTAACTGCTATTGTCCTTTTTAAATAGCTGAACAGGAAGACACTCAGAAGAAAACCTTCACATGCTGGATAAACTCACAGTTGGCAAAGGTGAGGAAAAAGAGAGCAAATCAAGCTATAAATATATATTTAAGTGATTCCTCCTGTTCGCTCAGTTTTGGTCCCCAAAATGGCACTGGTGACATGTAAAAGGTTGAAAAAATGTGCTGAATGTCACCTTGATCTTGTTTTGATGTATCTGTTATTCTTTCCCAACACGAAAAGGGGGCATTTTTGTTAAGGATATGGGAGACAGTGCTAGGAAATATTTAAAGCAGTAACATCTCTTTTATCAAATGAAATTGTAACAAGAAGTTAGGGTTAGGGTTAGAAGTCATATATATTGAGTGTTATGTTAGACACTGTTGTAAGTACTTTAAATGTACTGACCACTCATTATGTTTCAGTGACTTCACAACATCCTATGAGACAGATAGTATTGTTCGTGTTTAAAGAACAAGGAAACTAAGGTACAGAGACGTTGTGTGACTTCTCCAAGGTCCCACAGCTTACAAGTGATAGTGCTGGGATGCAGACCCAGGCAGTCTGGACCCAGAGGCCTTGGTATTAATCTCTGTGCTGTCCTGGCCTTCAGTGATCCAGGTGCCTGGAATAACCTAGATACAAAATGAATGAGCCTCTTCTCCCAGGCTACCCATCCCAGCACAATGCTCGTCATTCTAAAAAGAGGAAATTCATAAACAGGTTACTCCAGAAATGTAATCTCCCCAAATGGGTCACTATTGGCTGATTCTGAGTATCCTGAATGCCACTTCACTGCACAGGTTTTAAGCTCTAGTGAAAGCTGAAAGAGTGTTGTGTTACTGGAAATTTGCTGTGAGATAAGTTCACTACTTTCCTCATCGTGTTTTGATGTGGAACTTTGTGTGTTTTCTACATTCTGTTAATTAAGAAGAAAATCACTACTGAATCTTAGCTTTTGCAAAGATGCAAAAGCACATTTATGAGATTCTTAAAGTTATCGTGTTTTTGGACCAAAGTTCCAATGATTACTTTTCTTGTGACCTTTTGTAGCACACCCCTCCCTCAGTTGTATCGGACCTGTTCGCAGACATTAAAAAGGGGCATGTCCTCCTGGACCTGCTGGAAGTACTCTCAGGACAACAGTTGGTAAGCTTTTAAAACAACATTAAGAAATTTTGTGGATTAAAAAAAAAAATCACATTCATTTCTGAGTAATATATTTTGCTTGAATTTCATAGCCTCGAGATAAAGGATCTAATACATTCCAGTGTAGAATCAATATAGAACATGCCCTGAGATTCCTAAAAAACCGATCAGTGAGTATGAAATTCACATGAAAATTCATTGGGGAGATAAATGCTGTGAAATATTTTCTCCTTTTAACATGTATTTCTTTTTTTTCCAGATCAAGCTAATAAATATTCACGTTACCGATATTATAGATGGAAACCCATCCATTATTCTTGGCCTAATTTGGACAATTATACTGCACTTTCATGTAAGTAGTTTGATGATATGAAAAGTATTCCTGTTCTAATTACCAGAGTATGAAATAAGTGTAATGTAATAAGTGTGTCTTGATGCTAGAGCTTCTTCCAGAAATAGGACCCTCTGGAAGTCTTGTCAGGTGGAAAATATATAGCAGACCCTTTGCCACTTATGTTATTCTTCAATTGAAAATTGAATGCTGAATTATCATGATATCCTGTAATATCCATGGTATCAGCACCAGTCTGAATAGAACTTGCCATGGTAAATTTTTGCTTATTATTGTTTATTTACTCTGTCAGAAGAGAGAATAGGAAGCTTCTGGAGTAAATTCTTGAAAATTAACCCATTAAACTTGGTTAAATCTCCCTATTTTTGAGGTCCCTTGTCTAATCTAATAATCCTGCAACATCTAGTTCTGTCCCAAGACTGACTCATAGCTTTCATTTCATTCCACAAATATTTCTGAGCACCTACTTCGTGTTAACTTTTGTGCTAGGACAGTAAGAAAATAACAGGGGGCACTTCCCTGGTGGCGCAGTGGTTAAGAATCCACCTGCCAGTGCAGGGGACACGGGTTCAATCCCTGGTCCGGAAGATCCCACATGCTGTGGAGCAACTAAGCCTGTGTGCCACAACTACTGAGCCTGTGCTCTAGAGCCCGTGCACTGTAACTGCTGAGCCCCACACGCTGCAACTAATGAAGCCTTTGCACTCTGGGCCCCGTGTGCCGCAACTGCTGAGCCCATGTGCTGAAACTACTAAAGCCCACGCACCTAGAGCCCATGCTCTGCAACAAGAGAAGCCACTGAAAAGAGAAGCCCGCGCACCGCAACGAAGAGTAGCCCCCACTTACTGCAACTAGAGAAAGCCCGCACGCAGCAACGAAGACCCAACACAGCCAAAAAAAAAAAGAAAGAAAATAACAGGGAATAAGAAGGTTATAGTCCTGACTTTATGACACTTACAATTGATAAATACATTCTTTCAGGCCTGGGATTTTGAATTAGTGTGTGTTTTCTGTAGCTACTTAAAAAGTTACATGTTCATTATCTCCATAATTACTTTAAAAATAACTTTAAAAATTATATGGGAAACAAATGCTTATTTTAGGAAAACTAGAAAATAACATAACTAATTTATGTAAAATTTCAAACATACAAAATGAGACTTTATATCATTCCTGGATACCTATATTTGTAGTTATAGTAGAATAACATACATGAGGATGATGAAAACTAAGTTTAGTATTTTGGTTTTCTTCCTTTGGGAAAGGAAGGAAATGGAATCACAGGGGGAAAGACAGAAGGCTCAAAGTGTATTTGTGTTTTATTTCTTTAAAAAGTTATGAACCAAATGTGGTAAAATGTTAAAATTTGATAATTCATAGGCATTTTTAATATTTTTCCATACTTTTTAGGACATTTGAAATATAATTTGAGATTTCAATATAGATAATGAAAAGAAAATAAAGTTATCTGTAATTCTGCCACTCACAGATAACCACTTCAATTAATTTGGTGTACAGTCTTCATGACATATACAGTGGGAATTAATATATGTATTCATGTATGTATGTCTTAAACAAAAGGGGGTCATGCTATCCATTACTGTTTTCAAGCTATTCTAATTAAAATCTTTCTGAATTTATATGTACTTTAATGGAAGTATGATGTTCTGTTGTAAAGCACTGTTGTTTCATTAATGGACAGTCAGAATGCTCACTGTTTTTTATGACTGTAAGCAATTCCAAAAAGACTACCCTTAAGATAAAACTTTTGCATATAATCTTAATTATATCCATGGGCCAAATTCCTAGAAACGGCATTCTTGGGCCATAAGGTTTGCAAAATTGTAGCTTTTTAAAGCTTTGTTTTGGGCTTCCCTGGTGGTGCAGTGGTTAAGAATCCACCTGCCAGTGCAGGGGACACGGGTTCGAGCCCTGGTCCTGGAAGATCCCACATGCCGTGGAGCAACTAAGCCCATTCGCCACAACCACTGAGCCTGCGCTCTAGAGCCCGCGAGCCACAACTACTGAACCCGCATGTGACAACTACTGAAGCCCACATGCCTAGAGCCCGTGCTCCGCAACAAGAGAAGCCACTGCAATGAGAAGCCTGCACACCTAAACGAAGAGTAGCCCCCGCTCACCGCAACTAGAGAAAGTCCGCACGCAGCAACGAAGACCCAACACAGCCTAAAATAAATAAATTAAAAAAAAAAAGAATCAATTTAAAGTTTTGTTTTAATATTGTAAATAAACTTTTGTTAAAAGTATACGATACACATGGGCTTCCCTGGTGGCGCAGTGGTTGAGAGTCTGCCTGCCAATGCAGGGGACACGGGTTTGAGCCCTGGTCTGGGAAGATCCCACATGCCACGGAGCAACTAGGCCCGTGAGCCACAACTACTGAGCCTGTGCGTCTGGAGCCTGTGCTCCACAACAAGAGAGGCCGCGATAGTGAGAGGCCCGCGCACTGCGATGAAGAGTGGTCACCGCTTGCCGCAACTAGAGAAAGACCTCGCACAGAAACTAAGACCCAACACAGCCGAAAATAAATAAATAAATAAATAAAAATTAAAAAAAAAAAAAGTATACGATACACAGAGAAAACTGCACAAATCTTAAATGTAGAGCTTGATGAATTTTTGTAAATTAAAGACATCCACATAACCACCATTTAACTGAAGATAAGATGATAGAATATTGCCAGCATCCCAGAGCCCCCAGGTCTTTCTCCCAGTCACTGCCCTCCTTCCCTAAAGATAAGCTCTACTTTGATCTTTATCATTGGTTAGTTTAGCATCTTAAACTCCATATAAACGGAATTATAACTGAATTATTTTGCATACACTATATAATAGTCTTTTCTACCTGACTTATTTCACTTAACATCATGTCTGTGAGATTCATCCTTTTGAGGCAGGTATCAGTGGGTCTTTCCTTTTCATTGCTGTATATGAATATACCATTGCATGAATATACCAGAACTTATTTACCATTCTACTGTTGATGGACATTTCTTTTGCTACCAATTTTAAGCTATTACGAATAAAGCCACTAAAAAATCCTTGTATATGCCCTTTGGTGGTACAAGCCCTTATTTCTGTTGCATATTTATCTAGGACTGGAACTGCTGGGCTGCAGGGCATGTGATCTTCAGCTTTAGTAGATACTGCCAAACAGTTTTTCAAACTTGTTCTGATTTACACTGTTACCAGAGTTTGAGAGTTGCTTGCTCCAATCCTTGCTAATACTTGGCATTAAAAACTTTTATTTTAGCTATGCTGTTGTGTGTGATGATTTATAGAAGTTTTAAAATGTATTCTGGATACAAGTCCTTTGTTGGGTATATATAAATTGCAAATCTCTGACGCTGTGGCTTGCTTTCTCAAATCTTTAATGAACAGACATTCATTATTTTAATGTAGTTCACATTTATCAGCTTCTTTTTTTTTTGGTGGCTAGTACTTTTTATGTCCTTTAAAGAATTCTTTCCCTTTTCCAGTACCATGGAGATATTCTCTTATGTTATTTTCTAGAATAGTTCTGTCCAATAGGACTTTCTGCAATGATGGAAATGTTCTGTACCTGCACTGGACAGAACAGTAGCCACTAGACACTTGTGGCTATTGAACACTTGACATGTGGCTAGTATGACTGAGGAACTAACTTTTAAATTTTATTTAATTTAAATTTAAATAGCCACATGTGGCTAGTGGCTATCATATTGGACAGCACATTTCTAAAAGCTTAATCATTTCACATTTTACTTTTAGCTCTACAATCTTTCAAGAATGAATTGATTTGTTTGAGTATGTTATGTTAAGGCAATTAAGATTTTTTTTTTCCATACGGCTATCCAGTTGACCCAACACTAATTATTGAAGGGACCATCATTTTCCTACTGCACTGTAGTATCACCTTTATAAATCAAGTAGTCATATAGGTATGGCTCCATTTTCAGATTGTCTATTCTGTCCCATTATTTATCCTTGTACCAAGACTATACTACATTAATTTCTGTAGTACAGTCAGTCTTGATATCTGATAGTGTGGTTGTCCAACTCGTTCTTCAAGATTATCTTGGCTTCTTTGCTCTTTGCATTTCCGTATATATATATTTTTGAGATGTAATTGACATATACCCTTGTGTAAGCTTAAGGTACATAACATGTTGATTTGATAGTCATACAAATTTTATAAGTAACTTGTTAATTTACACACACGCAACCTGCTGGAATTTTAATGAGGATTGATTGAATGTATAGAATCATTTGGAAAAAGCTGACATCTTTTAAATAATGCATCTTTTAACCCATGAAGATAACATTTCATTTTTGTTCTGTTCAAAATATTTTCAAATTTTCATTATGATTTCTCATTTGACCCATGGGTTCTGTCAATCTATGGCTTAATTTCCAAATATTTAGAAGTTTTTTATATCTTCATTAGTACTGATTTCTAGCTTAGTTTCAGTGTGGTTGGAAAATATAATCTGAATTATTTCAGTCCTTCAAAATTGCTGTGGCTTGCTTTATGGCTCAGCATGGTCAATTTTGGTAAATATTCTATATGCACTGGGAAAGAATGTTGATTCTGCCATTTTAGGTGCAATGGGGTATGCCGACCAGATCAAATTTGTTCATTGTATTGGTCATACCTACTATTGTTGGTTATCTGGTGAGTCTGTCAATCATTGAAAGAAGTGTACATCTTTCAATAATAATTCTGTTTCTGGATTTATCTTTTAACGTTTTCTGTAGGTATTATCATATTGCCCTCCAAAAAAATCTGAACCAATTTACATGTTTCCAGTTTCTGGTACTCACACCGTGAATATCCAGTTTCTGGTACTCTCACCATCACTGACTGCTATCTTTAAAAAATTGTTGCCTGTGTTATGTATGAAAAAACTGTTCTCTTGCTGTATATATTTAGATTTCTGAAATGACTAATGAAGTTTTTTTTCACATACTTAAGGGCAATTTTTTCTTGCTTGGGACTTACCTCTTCGTGTTTGACTATTTTTTCCTGTATGTATATTTGTTTCTTAATGGTTTACAATCAAGGATGCATTTTAATTGACCCAGTCTCTCCAGAGAGATTCTCGACTAGCAGTTCAGTTTGGCTCAGTTCAGTTTTGATGGACAGAGGTGGAGCACCAGTGAAGTGCTCTGTAAGCATGCTGTGGGGGGTGAATAGATGCCTGCCCTTGATGTGGAACGCCACATGCTTGGGTGAGAGCAAGTCCCAAAAGCCAATGTGTAGCCCCAGATGGCAAATGCCGTTATTCAAAGGTTTGTCCAGTGCTCATTTCACCATGAGTAAACTGTCACTGTTATACGATAATTTTTAGGTCTTGTTCTGGCTGAAGGTTTTGCCTCAATGCTGCTAACCTATGATTCCATACACGTTAACGATTATTATGTCTTCCTTAGATTGAGGAGCTTGCCCGGACTCTTTCTTGCAATTACAATCAACCTTCCCTGGACAGTGTGAGTGTGGTCGACTCATCTCCTACCTCAAGTCCTCCAGCTAAGAAATGCTCCAAAGTCCAAGAAAGATGGCAGATGTCTGCAAAGAAGGCTCTTCTCCAGTGGGCTCAGGAGCAATGTGCCGCGTAAGTAGTTTGCTCCACCAGAGGAGACACACAGGGCAGCTGTACCCACCAACACAACCTTACCGACCTCCAGGTCTGAAAATCGGGCCAAATAGGAGTAACACCCACCTGAACGCTTCCCTCTCATAAAAAGCAAATGCTCGCTCTCCCCCTTCCCCTCACACTGAATCTTCCACATGTGGACCTCTGTGAGCTCAGCCACACTTGGTTTTGAAGACCGGAAGGTAGTATCATCTGGGTAACTTACCTCACTCCCACTCCCGTGTGTAGGTGGCCAGTTACTGTGTACAAATAAAGTAGTCTTTAAATATCTTTTTCTTTAGGCACGATTCCCCTATGCATCTGGAAGGTGGATTTAGATTCAAAACGTTTTGCCATGCTAGAAGCTCTTTAAAAGTCGGGACTCTATCTTAGTTGACTGTGTATTCCCTTAATTTTAGCCTAATATGTGTTCTTGGTAGGTGCTCCATAAATGTGTTGAGTGGATGAATGAAAAATGAGTGAATGAGTAGCCAACTCATAAAATTATCCCTTGGAACTCTATAGGGCTGCATGAAAGACCATGGTCCCCATCGTTTAGAAACTTGTAGCTCAATTAGGAAACCAAGAAACAAGAGAGTAGGTGTTTTAAAAAAGGGAGATGATAAAGGGAAGTTAATGCTTATAATTTCTTTTTTTTTTTAGTTTTTTTTATTATTAATTGTTATTGGAGTCTGGTTGCTTTACAATGTTGTGTTAGCCTCCAATGCACAGCAAAATGAATCAGCTATACACATGTAGTTATGCCCTCCCTTTTGGACTTCCCTCCCATTTAGGTTACCACAGTGCACTAGGTAGAGTTCCCTGTGCTATATGGTATGTTCCCATCAGTTGTCTATTTTATACATAGTGTCAATAATGTATATGTGTCAATCCCAGTCTCCCAATTCCTCCCACTATAATTTCTTTTTTACATAGGAAAATGTTTTCTGCTCTTGGGATACATTTACTTTTTCAATTTAGCCAACTGCTTGGATGGAGTTTAGGAAAATAAGGAATTAGGATGCAGGAGATCCACCACAAAAAGACCTATAGAGTTCAAAAGGCGTTCTTTGTCACATCATAGCATTGTCCAGATAAACAGAGGCATAAAAATGTTGCTAAGCCCTCTCAAATGTTGGGCTTCTGAGTAACTGCTTCCTAATGAAAGGCTAAGATGTTAATTTCTGCCTTACCTTTCCGTAGTTGTCATTCATCCTCTGTATTCTGTGAGGGGACACAAATATACATGCATATCTTACAGGTTTTAAGTATATTAAATGAACTTTCTCTTGAATTTCCTAGAGATAATTTTACTTCAGTTTCCTAAATTTTTAAAATCCAAAATATAGCATGTGTGAAAACATTATTACACCATATTCAGATTTGTTTCATTTATGCTTAAATAAGCTTCAAACCCTTTCAAAGTCCATATATTTTACCAAGGTTTACCTTTTCCCCATGTCTGTCCTTATTTTTCAACTATAGAGCTTATGCTAAACGTATTAAGATGTAGTAGGTAATTCTTAAGTATTTCGTCAGGAGTTTATTCTAGTTTTGGCTATCATTGGTGGTATTACTGGGTGACTTTTGTTTGAATATTCTGATTCTCTAGGGCTCAGATGTAAGGCTATGTTGTAAGAAATACGTGATTTTTTTTTTTATTTCTGAAGGAAATGAATTGGGCCCCCATTTGTGATGTCTGCGTGAGCCTAGATCCTGTCAGTCGCTCTGGAGCCAACCCCGCCCTCTCCAAGGCCCGGCAGCAGCACGATCTGTGTGGCACTTGTTTTGGCCCCTCAGGGCAGAGCTGAGTTCCCAGCCTGGTGCTGTATGGAGCGCGGTGCCTGCTGGTCGGCCCTGAGCCGGTTCTGGCCCCCCTTAGCGCTCTGGCGGGTCTGGCCCCGCCCTCAGCCCCACCGCCACCCCGGTAGCCATCAATTTAGTTTAGTACTTACACGCGCACGCTGAAGCTGGAATACTAGGTTTTGCGTTCTGGCTCCCAGCACTTTCTAACTGGTAGCCTTAGACACTTAATCTCGTTGTGTTCAAGTTTCCTTAATCATAAAACGTGGACAATACTAACACTTCATAGGATTATTATGTGCATTACAATAATTGTGTTTTTTTTAAAAAACATTTGCAACAGTTTCGGGACACAATGGGCACCATATAAGTGTTTGTTAAACGACGGGAAAATCACTGCCTACTATGTAGTTTGTCATAATCATAGTTTAGGCTTTTTACCTAAGGGATCCAGGAAAGCCCAGGTCATCTGAAGCAGATTATTTCTTGAGTAGCTTTTATCATGTATACTTTTGATGTATACTTAAATTAGTCCATTGAATTTCCTTGTGTTTTTATGGGATATTAAAGGAAATTATAGTTGTTCTCAAATATTTCCCACACTTTGTAGGCAACTATATGCTTTTACAAAATCTTCAGTGATCTCTTGTCGAACACAAATTGAGTGGTTTGAGATATACATGTTAAGCACCTTTTTATGTCAGGCACTGTTTGCAGGGCGGGTGAGTCTAAAATGATGGGCAAGAAAGAAAGGGCCCCTGTTCTCAAGGGGCTTGCACCCTAGTGGGAGAGGCACATGAATAAATATGATAATTATAGTTGGCCGTAAAGTTAGGAAGGACTTATGATATGGTTGAGAATGTCAAGGATAGGAAGAGAGTGCCCTTATCGTAGGTGGTCATGGAGTGCCTTTCTTCTTTTTAAAATTTTTATTGAAATATAGTTGATTTACAATGTTGTGTTAGTTTCAGATGTACAGCAAAATAATTCAGTTATACATATATATATATATATAAATATGTATATTCTTTTTTTACATTCTCTTCCATTATAGGTTATTACAAGATATTGAGTATAGTTCCCTGTGCTATACAGTAGGTCCTTGTTGGTTATCTATTTTACATATAGTAGTGTGTACGCCTTTCTGAGGAGGAGACCTTTGAGCTGAGACCTGAAGGAGAAGGCTTTAGGTGTATGAATATCTGGGAGAAAGAGTGTCCAGGCAGAAGGATTAAAAAGGCTGTGGAGAAGCAGAAATGAAGCCAGTGTTGCTGCATGTTGGAAGGTGGAGATATTGAATAATATCCTCTGAACTGAGAAGGAACTTTAAGACTGAAGAATGAAACAGGCAACTCCATAAAGTGCAATTATGAAATTTATTGTGGGTAACTTACAGGCAGGATCTGGCAGACAAGGATTCAGAAGCATTCAGAGCTGCACTCCATGCCCTCAAAAGGGGTACAGGGAGATTTAAAGGGGCCAAAGCTAAAACAGAATCTGACTATGAAGGGAGAAGTATGTCTGCACCAACAGGAACCAGGGGTTTTTCCTCTCCCTGGGGTCTCATGACCATTAACCATCTGTGTCAGCAAAAAGCATTCTTCCAGTTTTCATATCAGATGAAGGCAAGGGTATATGTTGATGGGGAACTTATCTGGCTTGGGCACATTCCTTGCGAGCAGGCTAAAGCTTGGTCATGCAGAGAGAACAGGGGGGTAGGACTGCCGGCCTGAGATGGAGCTGACAAAATGGAATCAGTGTGGTCTAGCTACATAATGCAACATTGTAAGAGAGGGGGGATGTAAAGGTGGGAGAGGTAAGCAGGAGCCAAAGCTTGTCTGGCCTTGTGGGCCAGAGTGTGAGGTGTTATTCTAAATATAATGACAAGCTATGATGGGTTCTTTTAAAATAATTTTTTTATTGTGATAAAATATACATAACAAAATTTACCACTTTAACAGTTTTTAAGAGTACAGTTCAGTGACATTAAGTACATTCACAGTTGTGTAACCATCACTGCTATCTGTCTGCAGAACTTTTTTCATCTTGCAAAACTGAAACTCTGTATCTGTTTAACACCTCCCCTCCCTATTCCTCCTTCCCCTCAGCCTTCCCCTGGCCACCAGAGGTCTACTTTCTTTATCAGTGAATTTCACTCTGTTTGGTACCTTAAGAGAGTGTAATCATATAACATTTGTCCATTTGTGACTGGCTTATTTCATTCAGCATAATATCTTTAAGTTTCATCCATGTTGTAGCATATCTCAGAATTTCCTTACTTTTTAGGTCTGAATGATATTTTGTTGTATGAACACACCACATTTTGTTTATGCATTCATTCCTGGTGACGGGTTCTAAGCAGAGGAGTGACAAGGTCTATCTATCCAATGAGCTATTGGCCACTGACTTGGCACAATGTATCATTTAATTGTTTCCGGTGAGAAATACAATTAGTCCCTCTAGTGAAAGGAATTTAACAATTTGTAGAGGCCCAGCTTAGTCTTGAGCCAACAGATTGCTGAATGAAGAGCATTAAACTCCAGTGAGAATTGTCACGTGAAGGGCTTGTAAGACAGATTTCAGGCGCACTTCCAGAGTGTGATTCCGTGGACCTGGGGTTGGGCCTGAGAATTTGCATTTCGAGCACCTACAGCCACGTGACGCTGCTGCCTGGGCCGCGCTTTGAGAAGCAGTGCTCCGGGGCCTTGTGAGCCTTATCACACTTGGCATTTTACTTTAATCTGACCCCATGGTTCAAATAAAATATTTTCCTAGAAGGATAGATTTGATTTATGTGATTGGCGGAAATTAGTTTTAATTCCTGATGAATAGAGTGGAGGTGCTTTGATATAGTCTTTTAGATAGTGTTTATCATGTTTTTATTCTTTTGTCATAGGTTTGAGTCTGTCAGTGTGACAGATTTTAAGGCAAGCTGGAGAAATGGGATGGCTTTTTTGGCTGTCATCCATGCCTTGCGACCAGACCTGATCGACATGAAGAGTGTGAAGCACAGATCCAACAGGGACAATCTGAAAGAGGCCTTCAGAATTGCAGAACGAGAATTAAAAATCCCCAAAATGCTGGAACCAGAAGGTAAAGAAGCTTCTTTCTTTGTAAAACAATGTCCAGTGTGAAGTGGATTTGAAAACAGTACCCACATATGAGCAAACATAACAGCATTATATTTTAGTCCTGAAGGGTTTAACTTTAAACCCTTTATTAAGTTTCATGAAATTAAGAATTCCTGCCAGTTAGTTAACCTCAGTAATTGCAGGGAGGATGCCACAGCTGAAACCAAACGATGCTGTTTTGGGGAATAATTTTGAGTCTTTGTCTTAATTTTCTTTTATTGTGTTCTATATTTCATCCTCCTTGATTCTATTTTTCTTTTCTAAAATCTCTCAAGTAAGATATTTCTTTGAGTGGTTTATATATGTCCCCTTTCCTATTCCCTCCCGCTAGTTAAAGCTGAGCCTCTATGAGGACAGAAACTGCTTTTTCTGTTTCTCTCTCTATGGCTGGCTCAGCTTTGCCATTGATTGTGCTAAATCAGTTTTGTTGGATTGTTAGGGACTTCCCTGGTGGTCCAGTGGTTAAGACTGTGCGCTTCCAATGGGTGCAGGTCTGATCCCTTGTCAGGGAACTAAGATCCCGTGTGCTGCACGCCGCATGCCACACGAAGCGGCCAAAAAAATAATAATAATTTTGTTGGATTGTTAACAACATTAGCGAAATCCTAAATACTGGTTATATTCAAAGAGATAATTATCAGGTTATACTTTAACTTCATAAAATTAAGATTTAAATAATTCATTTCTTCTGGAAAAGAACTTTACTTTGGATTGTGTTGTTTCATAATTTACCCAAAGCTTGTTAAAAAAAAAAACAAAACAACCCAGTAAGGTCATAAAAAAGGCATGTAGGATTAGTGAAAGTTATAATGAACTAACAGGTCAAGAGATACAAATTCTAGTCTCAGCTCTACAACAGGGGTGTGTAGGTCAATGTTTAATGTTAGGCTCTCTGAAACAGTGTGTGTGTATACATATACATGTCTATTATAAATTTTACAAACATAAATGATATGTAGCACACAGTTTACAAATAATAATAAAATATATGATATACTTTATTATAACTTCCATATAGCCCCCAAATGCTTTTGTTGATTTTTGCCAAACTCTTATATCAATCTGTAGCCAACTTAAGGTTGCAGTTGCTGAACCAGTGCAGTTCTGACATGAGTGTTGGTGGATAACTTCCTTTGCATTAATGAGTAAGTGTAACAGCAAAGAGGTATGTCAGAGCTGCACTTGTTCTTCAGTGATGTGAATGACTTCTTTGCTGGGAGAATACTGGAAGAATTCGATTTTTGTTCTATTCACAATTTGACAGCTATAGACAGGACATACTTTTAAGATTAACCTGCATTGTTAACAATATCTCCATCTTTTTCTTGGCACTCAACAAAACAGCAAATCAAGCCCTCATCTGCTGATTTTCTGTGGTATAAATCTTGCCACCAACGTGAAGTCACTGAATACATTGGGAAAAGATGCACAGTAGCACACCATTATATATCATTTCTATCATACAGATACAATAGACATAACCTTAGAGGTGTGGATAGTAGTAAAATGCAGTGAAATACTTGGGAAGTGATGAGTTTTAAGTATTTATTACCTTTGTTTTAATATAATTTATGTAATTGTGCATGTATAGAATTTAAATTTTAATGCTGACTATGTTAAACAGTTAAGTAAGTCAATTGATAAACAATCAGCTCTCTCAAGCTGGTGTGAGTACACCACTGACTGAGTGACCATGACTTTGTCACTTAACCTTTCTGGTTTTAAATAGCTGTATTGAGATATAATTCACATACCATACAGTGGGTACATACAGTGTACCCATTTAACTGTACAATTGAATGGTTTTCAGTATATTCACAAAATTTTGCAAGCATCATCATAATCAAATTTAGAACATTTTCATCACCCCCCAAAATAAACCCCGAGCCCATTAGCAGTCCCTCCCCATTTCCCCCATCCCCCATCCCTCCCCACAGCCCTAGGCAACCACTAATCTACTTTCTGTCTATAGATTTGCCAATTCTGGAAATTTAACATGAATGGAATCATACAATATGTGGTCTTTTGTGACTGGCTTATTTATTTATTTATTTTATACATTTATTTATTTATCTTTATCTTTATTTATCTTTGGCTGCGTTGGGTCTTTGTTGCTGCACGTGGGCTTTCTCTAGTTGCAGTGAGCGGGGGCTGCTCTTCGTTGTGGTGTGCAGGCTTCCCACTGCGGTTGCTTCTCTTTGTTGCAGAGCACGGGGTCTAGGCACGTGGGCTTCAGTAGTTGTGGCACGTGGGCTCAGTAGTTGTGGCGCACGGGCTTAGTTGCTCTGCAGCATGTGGGATCTTCCCAGACCAGGGTTCGATCCCATGTCCCCTGCAATGGCAGGTGGATTCTTAACCACTGCACCACCAGGGAAGTCCCTGGCTTCTTTAAATTAGCAGAATGTTCAAGGTTCATCTGTGTTGCAGTATTTATTGTTAAAAATAATAACAAAAATTTTTTATTTTTAGATATACTTTTTTTTTAAGGACAGTTTTAGATTTATAGGAAAATTGGGAAGACAGTACAGTAGGTTCCCATATACCCCACACCCAATTTTCCCTATTGTTAGCATCTTACATTAATACAGTATATTTGTTACAATTAATGAACCGATATTGGCAATACTCTATTCACATTTTCTTTGTTTTCCCCTAATGCCCTTTTTCTCTTCAGGATCCCATCCAGGATACATTACATCTAGTCATCATGTCTCCTTGGGCTCCTCTTGACTGTGACAATTTCTCAGACCATTTTTTTTTGTTTTGGATGACTTGACAGTTTTTGATGACTTGACAGTTTTGAGGATTACTGGTCAGGTATTTTGTAGATGCTGGAATTTGTGTTATGCTTTTTCTCTTAATGCCAGCTTGACATCACCGTTGACGTTGACGTTGATTGCCTGGCTGAGATAGTGTTTGTCAGGTTTCCCCACTGTGAAGTTACTCTTTGTTTCCCCCCTTTCCTTACTGTACTCTTTGGGGGGAAGTCACTATGCACAGCCCACACTTAGGAGAGTATGCTCACTCTCCTTGAGGGCAGGTTAGCTACATAAATTATTTGGACTTCTGCACAGGAGATTTGTGTATTCTCCTCCATTTATTTACTTATCCAACTATTTATTTATATCAGTGTAGATTCATGGATTTTTTTTTATACTTTGGGTTGTAATCCAATGCTACTTTGTTTATTTTATTGCTCAAATTAAAAAGAAATTTTTTTTGTACCTCCGAGTTTTGGCTATTGAGAGCTCTTTCAGTCGGCTCCTGTGCTCCTTTGACATATCCTCAGCGTGGGGTTGGCTTGTTTGTTTTGGCACTACAAGATGCTCCAGGCTCATCTTGTATAACTCCTACTGTAGTCCTGGATCAACCATTTCTCCAAGGAGCCCTGGTTCCTTTTACTGGAGAATGGTATTAGAAACCAAGATCTGGGTGCTAGGTGTGCTTGTTGCTACTGGTTTCTAGCCTTTTTGGACCTCAGTTGTTTTTATAAGAGTTAATTATGTGATATTCCCAAGTTCACAGTTAGCCTAATGATTCCATGTTTCTATATATCAGGTTTGTCATTAGTTTGGCTTCATGTGGCTTGTTAATAATTCTGCTTGTTTAACTTTCCCCCATCTCTTTGTTTTTTCTCCCTCCTTCCCCCTCCCCCCTTTTTTTTTGTCCAAAAAAGGAAAGAAGCTTTTTGGCTTTTCATTATCTTTTCAAAATTTATTCATTTTCCCCCATGCTTTGCTCTATTCCCTATTTCTGTGTTTTCTTTAATACTTCTTTCATTGTGATTCACCAAGTATTTATTATTAGTGTAAACTATTTTCGCTATTTTAGTATGTGAAAATAACTAGGCAACTAGTGGAAGAGACAATTTAATGAAAACAAATTTCCACTTTATAAATGATTGCCCATAATTCATTTTACATAGCTTAAATAATAGCTCAAAAACATGAAATACGTGATGATTTTTTTTTTAAAGAGAGGGGGGACCTTTTTTTTTAGTTTTTATTTTTTTAATTAATTAATTAATTTATTTGGCAGCGTCAGGTCTTAGTTGCGGCACATGGGATCTTCGTTGTGGCATGCAGAATCTTTTAGTGCAGTGTGCGGGCTTCTCTCTAGTTGCGGTGAACGGGCTCTAGAGCGCGCAGGCTCAGTAATTGTGGGGAGCTCAGTTGCCCCGAGGCATGTGGGATCTTAGTTCACCGATCGAGATTGAACCTGCGTCCCCTGCATTGGAAGGCGGATTCTTAACCACTGGACCACCAGGGAAGTCCCCATCATGATTATTTATGCAGACCAAATACCACAGTCATACTTGAATAAGGGAATTATCTTTTGACACAATTTTGTTAACACATTTAATCATTATGCATAGCCTCATATACAATGAGAAAATTTAAAAGAGAGGTATCCAGCTAAGCCAGTATCATTATTTTATGTATCTCTTGATATTTATACTTTTTTCAATAAAAGATAGAATAACTTAACTTTTAGGGATCCTTTCTTTATTGAATCCCTACTCCCAGCTCTTTATTGATGCTTTTAATGTGCTTACTGCCTTGGATTTTATCATTTGGTTATAGATTAGATTCAATTCCTCCCTCAACTGACTTAGAGCACTCACTGGGCCCAGTAAACATGCTTGCTAAAGCATGCATAGTGTGTTGGATTTGTTTATTTGTTTTTCTCCTAACTGCAAGCTCCTCAAGGGGCAGATAAGGTCTTAAGGCATCTAGCATCTACTCAAGGGTCTGGCATCTACTTGCTGAATGAAGGGATGAAACAAGCCCATGAGGGCAAGGACCGAGTCTTACATATCCTGCTTGTGACCTGCATTTGTTGGCTCTCTATAAATACGTGTTGAATTGAATTTAACAGAATTAATAAATAAACACAGATTTCCTTGTCAATATCGTCATTGGTTGTTTTGGCGGCGTAGCAAAAGACATCCCCAAATTATGTGTTCATTTTGTCTGTAACATATTGTAATCTCTTCTTTGTGATTTTGTGATCTACTTAATTTATTATATGCCTGGAGAAGTTCTGTACTTAATGAATTTATAATATTTTTAACTTTGTTTAAATCAGCATTTTCCAAATTTATTTCACCATGGGCTCTTTTAATGCAAAACAAAGATTGGTCCATAGAAGGCTCTGAGTAAATGTATTTGCTCCACAAATGAACAAATAAAATCTTGTGGATGTCTTGAACAAATCTTCTATACGGCATATACTTTTGGAAATGCTTTACTGCACAAATGCTGAGACCAGTGTGTCAGGAGTGGATTCCAGTTGCTCTATGTTTCTGCATTCCTGGAGGACTTTCTGCACTGTGTCACCAGAAACAGGAAGGCTTACCTTTCTCCTATCCACCCTCCCTGACTACTCATGCCTTCATACATACAACATGTACAGTGACATTTTATTATTAGGAAACTGAGGCTGTGCAATACTCCTGCCAGGATTCAACCCAGCTCCATCTCACTCTAGATCTAAGCTCTCAACCACTGCAAAACCTTGGTGCAAGGGTGAGTGAGCAGAGATTGCATGGCTGGTCGACTACTTTGGTTCATTTCAAGTTCATTTCAGTACTGTTCTTGAGTATTAATTATAGTAAATCACACCTATAGCTGATTGATAGTGTGGTGTATCTTGCAGATGTGGATGTTGTTAATCCTGATGAAAAGTCAATCATGACCTATGTGGCACAGTTTCTGCAGTATTCAAAGGATGCACCTGGGACTGGAGATAAAGCCCAGGTATGTCTTTATAAGTACAAATCAAACTCATTTTTGTTGTACCCTACTAATAGTTTAATTTTTAGCATCGAGGCATAATTTGCACACAGAACTTAAATGTACAGTTCAATGAGTTTTGGCAAATGCATACACCATATAACCATACTTTAATCATGATGTAAAACATTTCTATTATCCAGATTGTTCCATTTTGCCTCTCTTCTGTCTGTACTCCTCCACCTGAAGCAACCAATATTCCAATTTCTTTCACTATAGATTAGTTTTGCTTGTTTTTTTAAAGTTAAAAGTGGTAATTTATTAAACTTTGTTGAATTATCTAAAACAGCGTTTAGATACGTACCATATAGGACAAATTAAATATAGCAGGCTTTTAAAAAAGTCTAGAGATATCGGATTTTTGTCTATTGTAATTTTTATCAGCTTTATTGAGATACAATTCATATACCGTAAATTAAATCATTTAAAATTTACGATTCAATGGTTTTTAGTATGTTTACATAGTTGTGCAACCATCATCACAATCTAATTTTAGCGTATTTCCATTTTACCTGTTCTTTAGCTTAGTATAAATGGAATCATATAATCCATATAAACAGAAGCATTGTGTTCCACTCTTAATCCTTGTTTGTTGAGATACTGTTGAATTACCATCAGGCTGCCATTTGTTTATTCAATTTTTTCCTTTGACTTTCAGTCAGTTACACAAAATATTGTGGGTGGAAATTTCTTAAAAATCACTGAGCTGAAAATAAGCATTTTTTCTGCATCTATAAAGATAAATGAGTGCTGTGAGTTTAGTAAAACGTTTTTGAATATTATTTTAAAATTTAAACTACTTCCTCAGACATGTAAACATGTAGTCATATTATCACATTTGCTTTGACATAAAATTTAGGCCTCTGTTTTTCCAACTGTTTTGTTTGAGGCACCAAGCCAGATTGTTGCTGACTCTGGAAGAGAGACTCAAGCTGAGACATGGGCTTATAATGCACCTCACTTATTTCTGACCTGCTGAGGAGCTCCTCTTTTCTAATTAATTTTCTTATCAAAAAATAAAATTAAAAATTCAACTGTCCATGAAATCAGTTGCAAAAATATATAGAAAGCACTGTTGCTTAATAGAAAGAAAAAAGTAAAGGAAGGTTAAAGGAGAATGGAAATAAGATGCAATTTCTTTTGCTTCATCCTCCGCCAGTGAAATTTGCCTCCAAATGTGTGCAAGCTTACCGCCTAAACAAGAATCTAAAGAAGAAATAATTGTTGCCCAATTCCATAGGATAGCTTAACCAAAGCTTTTAGTAGTGTTATTTTTAGGATCTTTAAATTGTTCAAGATATTTTTGATGTCAGTATATTTAGTAGATGTAAACATCTGTTAACCCATGTTTAGATTTATTGGAAAGCAGTATTCTGAAATGCCTGCTATAAATAAATAATTTAGAATAATGTTCTCTGAAATTGAAGAATAATGAAAGTGGATAAGCCAAGAAAATAGGGGCTTGCTTGCCCTGTTTCTTTAGCACATTATATTCAGATGGTAGTTTCAATCCATTTTAAAATTTAAGGTGTTACATGAACAGGCAAAATTCCTCTTTGGCACAATGAGTCATTGGTGTGTGGTGATTACACTATTTCACTGATGTTTGAAGTTGTTAATTTTATTGTTTAAAAAAATCACAAAGTATATTTAAGCTAGAGTTTTAAATGTGTGTTTGTGAATTACAGGGAAAGGTGAAAGATGCTATGGTCTGGTTAACTCTGCAAGAGAAAAAGCTACAGAAAACGCTAACGGATTCAGAAAATGAGACCTACTGTAAGAAGTATGAAGTAAGTATGACTTTAAACAATAATTTATTTGTAGTTTACTCTTGGGGAAGAGTAGGATGTTTTTAGAAAAAAACTTTCAGAGTTAATTGTTTAAATACTAAATTAACTCCAAGTGTTAGTGTTGAGTTCGAAGGACCGAGCTTCTCAAATTTTAATGTGTGTAGGAATCACCTGGGGAATCTTGTTAAAATGCCGATTCTAACTCAGTAGTTCTGGGATGGGGCCTGAGATTCTGCATTTCCCACAAGCTCCCAGATGGTGCTGATGATGGTGGTCCTTAGAGAACTTTGAGTAGTAAGGTTTTAGAGTGGGGACGGCAAACTGGTCTCTAAGGCCCAGCACCTGTTTTTGTAAATACATTGTTATTGGATACATTATCTTATGTATTATATATTACATTATATATTATAATATATATTATATGTGAGCCATGCCCATTAAAGTATTGTTTGTGGCTGCATTCTCACCACATTGTTGAATAGTTACAGCAGAGGCCATATGGCCCACAAAGCCCAAGATGTTTGCTATCTTACTTATCTTATAGTACACGTTTTCCAATCCCAGGTCTAGAGCAGAACATGCTTTTCAGAATGAATATTGAAGGGAAAAAGATTAGGAAATCAGAAATGGAGCTATCCCAGAATTACAGTTCAGGGCTTCAACCAAAATGTCCTTTGGGAGTAATGACAACTGTTACTGTCACCATGTATTGAACATTTGCTATATATCAGGCACCTGCTGACAAGTGTTTTACAGGTTACAACATCTTGCTGAGTATGGTATGGTTATTCCAGTTTTACAGATGAAGACAAACAAGACTTAGAGGGACTAAGTGATTTATCTAAAGTTATATAGCCACTGAAAGGTAGAGGTGGGATTTGAATGAAGTCTGGCTTCAAAGCCCAGCTCTCTTTAGTCCTGATGCTTCTCCAGGGTAAGCAGTTATTCCCCACACCATTTTGAAAGAGGCCATCAGGAGCCAAAGTGAAGGTTCCACAGTCTTCTTTCTTAGAACCCAGTCTGTGCAACACTGTGCCCCTCACCTGGTCTCCGTCCTGAATAAGGAGGAGATACACTCATGGGTCTATACGGCACTCAGCACTTCTAGACCTTCATCCCCCCCATCGGTTAAGAGAGGGAGTTGGATGAATCCAGTCTTTCCTACACTAACATTCGGTGGATTCTGTGACTCGCTCGCCACACCATTCTTTTAGGTTTGGAGCCGTCAGGGAAGGAAGACATTCTCTTCTTCCCCTTTTCTGAACTGCATAGGCTTCTTGTGCTTTTTGCCTCTTAGCTCTGGCCTGAAATTGTTTTCATCGACAAGGTGCTCAGCGTCCACAGGAAGAGCCTTGCTCTCACTTGTCTTTCATTTACTAATGTACCACAGATTCAGCTTTCTTAAATGAAAGCCTTTATGAAGTTATTTTAATTCTCAGAGAGAATCAAATTACTTATCCCTTAGTTTGTTCACAAAACTTAATTAGAAATGCAGCCAATAATTATGGGTAATCTTAAATAACAGTTATGGAATTGATGACTCAAACACCAATATTTCACACAAATACAAACCAAGAAAAGCTTTATTTATTAAATTTTTGAGGGCAAAGGCAAAGTATATTCTAAAGTTTGTATAAAATGACTTGGGAAGAATGGCTCAAGCTCAGTTAATCATGGAAACTTCAAAAACCATTTATACATGATGACTGCTGTCATATAATTCTCACTTCTACTCATTCTTATTTTGTTGTGAACACATATTTGGGGAGGACAGACTCACATTTTCCATGGGGCATTATGATTTGTCCTCTAGAGCTGGGTGGCCTTGCTGCCCTATTCCAGTAGAAATCCAACCATAGTGACATGAGATGCAAGCTGTGACCTATGTCACTATGAAGGCACCCAGATCATGAGGGTGCACTGAAAAAAGAAACTGGATTGGTGAGAGGATCGTGAATTCAGGGAATTTTACCTTTATCTAAGTAAAAGTTAAAATATAACCTACAACTATTGATCTTCAAATAGCAAATTACATTTTATAAACTGGTTTAAACATTTCAGTCTTTAAAATACCCTTCTAATTGTAGAGCCTGCTGTCCTTTTTGGAGTCATTCAATGAAGAAAAAAAACCCTTTCTGGATGTCCTGTCGATAACAAGGAATCTAGATGAGCTGAATGAAGATCAGTTACAGTTGAGAGAAGCCTGGGATGGTCTCAACTGCCAGGTTACTGTGTTGTGTTGATTAGAACATTTTCACGGGGCAGCTTTGTTGGATGAGAACTTTAGACTTTCATGAGGAATTCTGTAAAAGACAGAGTAGATGCTTCATCAGAAAGTTGGGAGGGCGTTATGTTTTCTCCATGATCTCATTTGGGTAGTGGTTGACATTGAAATAGGAATTTATAACATTCTGTTTAGAGAAATTGCAGGCTTATCCAAAGTTTTTATATTTGCCATCAATTCTTGGTTTGCCACAGTAGACTATCCCTATTCTGATTGACCTGCAACCTCCTCTCTGCTTTGGACCAGTATCATGTATCACTATCAATAGATGCTTGAAGTGGGTAGGGACAAACCCAGAGAGAATGTGTAATGATGAATGTGTGTATGTGTGTCTGAATATATCTGTATGATTTCAGTCATTTTAAATTTATTGAGTCTTGTGTTATGGCCCAGGATATGGTGTGTGTATATATATATATATATATATATATATATATATATATATATATATATATATATACTATTTGCACTTGAAAGGAACATGTATTCTGTAGTTATTGGATATAGTATTCTATAAATATCAATAAAGACAAGGTGGTTGGTAGCATTCAGATTATCTATGTCTTGACTGACATTTTGTCTAGGTATTCTATCCATTTCTGAGAGAGACCTATTAAAATCGGTAGAATCCTTCCTGTAATTTAGTCAAATTTTGTTTCATGTATTTTAAGACTTTGTTATTAGGTGTGTACATTTATGATTGTTACGTCTTCGTGAATCAACACTTACCATTATGAAATATTCCTGTTTATCTCTGGGAAGACTCTTTTTCTTCATGTCTACTTAATCTGATATCAGTATGATAACTGCATTCTTCCTGTGCTGCCTGTTTCTGTGGCCCATCTTTTTCCTTCATTTACTTTCAACCTATTTGAGTCTTTATATTTAAAGTGCATCTCTTATAGACAGCATATGGTTGGATCCTGCTTTATTATCCACTCTGACAATCTTTGCCTTTTCACTCGAGTGTTTAGACAGTTAATATTAAATGTAATTATTGTTATGGTTCGATGTGGATTTACCATCTTATGCTTTTTTTCTGTTTATTCTCTCTGTTTTTTGTATCTATTCTTTCTTTCCTGCCTTGTTTTAGATTATGTTAATATATATTTTTTTATAAAGTTTTTTTTTTTTTTTAATTTTTATTTATTTATTTATGGCTGTGTTGGGTCTTCGTTTCTGTGCGAGGGCTTTCTCCAGTTGCGGCAAGCGGGGGCCACTCTTCACCGCGGTGCGCGGGCCTCTCACTGCCGCGGCCCCTCCCGCTGCGGAGCACAGGCTCCAGACGCGCAGGCTCAGCAATTGTGGCTCACGGGCCTAGTCGCTCCGCGGCATGTGGGATCCTCCCAGACCAGGGCTCGAACCCGTGTCCCCTGCATTGGCAGGCGGACTCTCAACCACTGCGCCACCAGGGAAGCCCCTATGTTAATATTTTTAGAATTCCATTTTAATTTATCTATTGGCTTTTTGGCTCTACCTCTTTCAAATTTTTACTGTGATTACAAGGTACATTATAACATTTTTATAGTCTACTTAAAGTTCTACAATTTCTAAGTTATTGTACAACTTCTTATAATATGTGGAAGTCTTGCAATCAAATCTCTCATTTTTTATGCTTAGTTGCTTTATATGTAAATATATATATGACACAAACATGTGTTTTAAAGTCCCCAAGACCATGTTATACATTTTTGCTCAAAACAGTCATGTATTTTAAAGAAATTAAGGAGAAAAATTAGTCTTTCATATCTGTATAGCTATTTATCATTACCATTGTTCTTCGTTCCTCCCTAGAGATTTGAGTTTCCATCTGAACTCATTTCCATTCAGCTTGAAAAACTTCCTTTAACATATCTTATAATGCAGATCTGTGGATGGCAAATTCTCTTAGTTTTCTTTGATGTCTAAATGTCTTTACTTTGCTTTCATTCTTTTTAAACATCTTTGTTGAGGTATAATTTACATATCATAGAATTTGCTCATTTTAAATGGCTAATTAAATGACTTTTAGTGAATTTACAGAGTTACAACAAAGATTGTATAGTTTGTAAGTCAAAAATACTCTTTGGCCCTGGAAAAGTTTGCCAATTCTTGCTCAAGCCTCTTGGCCATCAAGAGCGACACCCTGTTTTCAGAATATATTTATCATACCATTTGTGTAGTGTCTTAGAAACACTAGCACAGTGGCTTAAAAGAGCCACCCTTTCAGTCCCTAATTTTGAAGAACTAGTGCAGCTTCAGAAATTTTCCCATCAAGTGGCAGTGCTCGTTGCAATTTCAGCTCCTGTTCCGACCACAGTTTGACAAAACTGATCCCTGTGAAGGGCAGGAACTCTCTGTTACGAATCCTCAACAAAACAGAAGGAGAGGAAGAAAATATTGTCTGTATAGTTCAGGCTGTTCCAGGCCACAAAGACCTGGTCTAATTTTGCTGCCTGTGATTTGGAAAAATCACCCAAAATAATGAGAAAAACCATTAAAAGAACTATTTTGCAAGATTAAGTGCTACAAATTGATAGTAGCTTGAAAATCCGTTCCTTAGGTAGAGTGCCGCTCATTTTCTTGGTGTTGCAAAATGAAACTTATTAATTTTAAAGTCATCAGGTGTATAACAGTCAGTACCATCCAGACAGATTCTGGTTCAATTGGTTGAGGACACAGATATCTCAAATCATCTTAATAAATGATTTCATTTTAAGCCTGCTATAGGAAATAGCCACATTGTGTTATTTTGACCTGACAAGATCTTATATAAATTTTCATCCAAATTCAAAGGTAATTTCCAACACTGAGAAAGGAAGTGTAGAGCTAGTTTTCTATGTTAAGAGTGGAAAGAGAGGAATGAAAGGTAAACACCGCCTTCTATCTTTCCTCTTCCTACTGCTGCATAGAGTACAGCCCGCAGTCAGAAAGCCCACATTTGGTTTCATGCAAAACATATACAGCTTTCTTTCAGTTGTGAAAAGAATAACAGCTGAGTTAGAGGTATCGTTCTTAGCTTCTCTTTTGCTCAGTCATTTGCCAGTTTTCTGGGTTTTTTGTTTGTTTGTTTGTTTTTTGGGAAACTCACATGTAATTCAGATACATATAATAAAAGCACATGCTAACTTGTTCATATTAAAATTCATAATAGTGAAAACATTTTTTCATTCTTTTCCGACTGGAGGCTTAATGGTATGTAGTTAATGATTTAGGATTGTAGAGCTGTCTTTTATCTTATGCCTTTTGAGAAAATAAACTTGCAAGGCAATTAAAGCAAAACAAAATACTACATGGTGTCACTTATTTGTGGAATCTTAAAACAAAATTAAACTCGTAGAAACAGAGTAGAAAAGTGATTGTCCGGGACTGAGGATGTGGAAAATAGGGAGAAGTTGGTTAACGGGAACAAACTTTCAGCTATAAGATGAATAAGGTCTGAGGATATAATGTAAAACATGGTGACTATAGTGATAACACTGTATTATATCACTGAAATTTTCTAGAGAGTAAAACTTAAATGTACTTGCCCCCCCCAAAAGATAAATACGTGAAATGATGGATGTGTTAATTAACTAGATGGTGAGACTCCTTTTATGGTGTAAATGTATATCAAATCACCATGATGTACACTTTAAATATCTTACAATTTTATTTGTCAATTATACCTCAATAATGCTAAAAAAAGCAAAACAAAATGCAAAAACTGTAATACTTAATGTTTCTGGTTTATAAATAATTCCATTTGACTGCCTTAAAGGAGGCTACCTTTGTCCTCATTTAACATCTTTGTACTTGGGTTGTTGGTTTAATGGGGTTTTTTTTTTGATACTTTGCCCTGCATATAGTGGGCACCCAATAAACGTTTTTCAATGAACTAATAATGAATCAAAGAACTCTATTCTTAAAAAATAACCTAATTTTGCCTATTTTTTCCTCTAAAAGTGATTTAACTCTGAGAGTAGTGACAACTCCTCTAGTAGAACTATAATGGTAAGAGAGAATACAGACTTAAAACTCTTGCTTTCATCATCAGTGTGGAGTCCTCCCCACTGGCTCTCTTATATTGCTGACCACACTTTACTGTAACTGTGTCCTTGTCTGCTTCCCCCACTAGGTGGTTCAGGCAGGAGCTGTGGCTATTATTTATCTGGTTGACCCTTAGATGTGGAGGGTTGTGTTAAACTTACTCTTGCCTTCATGACACATGGATCTGGGCAAGACCCTACTCCTATTTTTATTCCTTTATTAAATTTTATGTTTACTTCCTTTTATCCCCATACCCTCCTTCCATCCCTCTTTCTCCTTAGGCTGCCATTGTGATGTGCTTAATGTGTATGTGTTTTATGTTTTATGTGTTCTTGCAAAATGCAATATTGTATTTATGTGTCTGTGTATTTTTAGGTTGTGTGAATCGATATTGTGTATTATTCTGCTCCTTACTTTCAGTTTTGAACACATATATTTAAGGTGCCTCCATGTTGCCCCCCATGTACATCTAATTGGCATCTAACCGCTGCACAGTCCTCTGTGGTGTGTGACCACGCCCCCCCCCAACATGTCCTTCCTCTACTCCGGAAGCCTTCTGTGTCTTTATACCCAACTCTTAACACAATTCATAAATGTTTGCTCAATGAGTGAATGAATGAGTGTGTGGTTTTTTTTTTGAATTTTTGAATTTATTTTTTTATACAGCAGGTTCTTATTAGTCATCCATTGTATACACATCAGTGTATACATGTCAATCCCAATCTCCCAGTTCATCACACCACCACCCCCACCCCCCGCTGCATTCCCCCCTTTGTGTCCATATGTTTGTTCTCTACATCTGTGTCTCAATTTCTTCCCTGCAAACCGGTTCATCTGTACCATTTTTCTAGGTTCCACATATATGCGTTAATATATGATATTTGTTTTTCTCTTTCTGACTTACTTCACTCTGTGTGACAGTCTCTAGGTCCATCCACATCTCTACAAATGACCCAATTTCGTTCCTTTTTATGGCTGAGTAATATTCCATTGTATATATGTACCACATCTTCTTTATCCATTCATCTGTCAATGGGCATTTAGGTTGCGTCCATGACCTGGCTGTTGTAAATAGTGCTGCAATGAACATTGGGGTGCATGTGTCTTTTTGAATTATGGTTTTCTCTGAGTATATGCCCAGTAGTGGGATTGCTGAGTCATACGGTAATTCTATTTTTAGTTTTTTAAGGAACCTCCATACTGTTCTCCATAGTGGCTGTATCAATTTACCTTCCCACCAACAGTGCAAGAGGGTTCCCTTTTCTCCACACCCTCTACAGCATTTGTTGTTTTGTAGATTTTCTGATGATGCCCATTCTAACTGGTGTGAGGTGATACCTCATTGTAGTTTTCATTTGCATCTCTCTAATAATGATATTGAGCAGCTTTGCATGTGCTTCTTGGCCGTCTGTATGTCTTCTTTGGAGAAGTGTTTATTTAGGTCTTCTGCCCATTTTTGGATTGGGTTGCTTGTTTTTTTAATATTGAGCTGCATGAGCTGTTTATATATTTTGGAGATTAATCCTTTGTCCGTTGATTTGTTTGCAAATATTTTCTCCCATTCTAAGGGTTGTCTTTTCGTCTTGTTTATGGTTTCCTTTGCTGTGCAAAAGGTTTGAAGTTTCATTAGGTCCCATTTGTTTATTTTTGTTTTTATTTCCATTACTCTAGGAGGTGGATCAAAGAAGATCTTGCTGTGATTTATGTCAAAGAGTGTTCTTCCTATGTTTTCCTCTAAGAGTTTTATAGTGTCCGGTCTTACATTTAGGTCTCGAATCCAGTTTGAGTTTATTTTTGTGTATGGTGTTAAGGAGTGTTCTAATTTCATTCTTTTCCATACAGCTGTCCAGTTTTCCCAGCACCACTTATTGAAGAGACTGTCTTTTCTCCATTGTATATCCTTGCCTCCTTTGTCATAGATTAGTTGACCATAGGTGCGTGGGTTTATCTCTGGGCTTTCTATCTTGTTCCATTGATCTATATTTCTGTTTTTGTGCCAGTACCATATTGTCTTGATTACTGTAGCTTTGTAGTATAGTCTGAAGTCAGGGAGTCTGATTCCTCCAGCTCCACTTTTTTCCCTCAAGACTGCTTTGGCTATTCGGGGTCTTTGTGTCTTCATACAAATTTTAAGATTTTTTGTTCTAGTTCTGTAAAAAATGCCATTGGTAATTTGATAGGGATTGCATTGAATCTGTAGATTGCTTTGGGTAGTATAATCTTTTTCACAATATTGATTCTTCCAAGGACATGGTATATCTCTCCATCTGTTGGTATCATCTTTAATTTCTTTCATCAGTGTCTTATAGTTTTCTACATACAGATCTTTTGTCTCCCTAGGTAGGTTTATTGCTAGGTATTTTATTCTTTTTGTTGCAGTGGTAAATAGGAGTGTTTCCTTAATTTCTCTTTCAGATTTTTCATCATTAGTATATAGGAATGCAAGAGATTTCTGTGCATTAATTTTGTATCCTGCAACTTTACCAAATTCATTGATTAGCTCTAGTAGTTTTCTGGTGGCATCTCTGGATTCTCTATCTATAGTATCATGTCATCTGCAAACACTGACAGTTTTACTTCTTCTTTTCCAATTTGTATTCCTTTTATTTCTTTTTCTTCTCTGATTGCCATGGCTGGGACTTCCAAAACTATGTTGAATAATAGTGGTGAGAGTGGGCAACCTTCTCTTGTTCCTGATCTTAGAGGAAATGCTTTCAGTTTTTCACCATTGAGAATGATGTTTGCTGCGGGTTTGTCGTATATGGCCTTTATTATGTTGAGGTAGTTTCCCTCTATGCCCACTTTCTGGAGAGTTTTTATCAGAAATGGGTGTTGAATTTTGTCAAAAGCTTTTTCTGCATCTATTTAGATGATCATATGGTTTTTATTCTTCAGTTTGTTAATATGGTTTATCACATTGATTGATTTGTGTATATTGAAGAATCCTTGCATCCCTGGGATAAATCCCACTTGATCATGGTGAATGAATCTCTTAATGTGTTGTTGGATTCTGTTTGCTATATTTTGTTGAGGATTTTTGCATCTATATTCATCAGTGATATTGGTCTGTAATTTTCTTTTTTTGTAGTATCTTTGTCTGGTTTTGGTATCAGGGTGATGGTGGCCTCATAGAATGAGTTTGGGAGTGTTCCTTCCTCCACAATTTTTTGGAAGAGTTTGAGAAGGATGGGTGTTAGCTCTTCTCTAAATATTTGATAGAATTCACCTGTGAAGCCATCTGGTCCTGGACTTTTGTTTGTTGGAAGATTTTTAATCACAGTTTCAATGTCATTACTTGTGATTGGTGTGTTCATATTTTCTGTTTCTTCCTGGTTCGGTCTTGAAAGGTTATACCTTTCTAGGAATTTGTCCATTTCTTCCAGGTTGTCCATTTATTGGCATAGAGTTGCTTGTAGTAGTCTCTTAGGATGCTTTGTATTTCTGTGGTGTCCGTTGTAACTTCTCCTTTTTCATTTCTAATTTTATTGATTTGAGTCCTCTCCCTCTGTTTCTTGATGAGTCTGGCTAATGGTTTATCAATTTTGTTTATCTTCTCAAAGAACCAGCTTTTAGTTTTATTGATCTTTGCTATTGTTTTCTTTGTTTCTATTTCATTTATGTCTGCTCTGATCTTTATGATTTCTTTCCTTTTGCTAACTTTGGGTTTTGTTTGTTCTTCTTTCTGTATTTCCTTTAGGTGTAAGGTTAGATTGTTTATTTGAGATTTTTCTTGTTTCTTGAAGTAGGCTTGTATAGCTATAAACTTTCCTCTTAGAACTGCTTTTGCTGCATCCCATAGGTTTTGGATCATCCTGTTTTTGTTGTCGTTTGTCTCTAGGTATTTTTTGATTTCCTCTTTGATTTCTTCAGTGATCTCTTGGTTATTTAGTAATGTATTGTTTAGCCTCCATGTGTTTGTGTTTTTTATGTTTTTTTCCCTGTAATTGATTTCTAATCTCATAGCATTGTGGTCAGAAAATGTGCTTGATATGATTTCAGTTTTCTTAAATTTACTGAGGCTTGATTTGTGACCCAAGATGTGATCTATCCTGGAGAATGTTCTGTGCGCACTTGAGAAGAAAGTGTAATCTGCTGTTTCTGGATGGAATGTCCTATAAATATCAATTAAATCTATCTGGTCTATTGTGTCATTTAAAGCTCTGTTTCCTTATTTATTTGCCTTTTGGATGATCTGTCCATTGGTGTAAGTGAGGTGTTAAAGTCCCCCACTTTATTGTGTTACTGTCGATTTCCTCTTTTATAGCTGTTAGCAGTTGCCTTATGTATTGAGGTGCTCCTATGTTGGGTGCATATATATTTATAATTGTTATATCTTCTTCTTGGATTGATCCCTTGATCATTATGTAGTGTCCTTCCTTGTCTCTTGTGACATTCTTTATTTTAAAGTCTATTTTATCTGATATGAGTATAGCTACTCCAGCTTTCTTTTGATTTCCATTTGCATGGAATATCTTTTTCCATCCCCTCACTTTCAGTCTGTATCTGTCCCTGGGTCTGAAGTATGTCCCTTTTAGACAGCAGATATATGGGTCTTGTTTTTGTATCCATTCAGCAAGCCTGTGTCTTTTGGTTGGAGCATTTAATCCATTCACGTTAAGGTAATTATCGATATGTATGTTCCTATGACCATTTTCTTAATTATTTTGGGTTTGTTTTTGTAGATGCTTTTCTTCTCTTGTGTTTCCCACTTAGAGAAATTCCTTTAGCATTTGTTGTAGAGCTGGTTTGGTGGTGCTGAATTCTCTTAGCTTTTACTTGTTTGTAAAGCTTTTGATTTCTCCATCGAATCTGAATGAGATCCTTGCCCGGTAGAGTAATCTTGGTTGTAGCTTTTTCCCTTTCATCACTTTAAGTATATCATGCCACTCCCTTCTGGCTTGTAGAGTTTCTGCTGAGAAATCAGCTCTTAACCTTATGGGAGTTCCCTTGTATGTTATTTGTCGTTTTTCCCTTGCTGCTTTCAATAATTTTTCTTTGTCTTTAATTTTTGCCAGTTTGATTACTATGTGTCTCGGTGTGTTTCTCCTTGGGTTTATCCTGTATGGGACTTTGTGAGTGAGTTTTGATGGTGTTTAGCAGGGGGAAAATCCAGGTAGAAGGGGCAGCAAGGGGGAAGACCTGGGAGAGTAATCAGGGTTTGGGGCAATAAGTAGCTGGCATTTATGTGACTCATGTATGTAGGGAGTGGTGGGAAGGCTGAGGAAGGAGGAGGTTGGCTGGATTGGGGGGCGGGGGCTTTGGTGAAGGACAGATATTCAGGAGATATGGTAGAGATATCTAATGTAAATATATGATTAGGGCTCGTGAGGAAAGTAATCTATAAATCTGCTTGCAATGTATAGTTGTAATGTCAGGGAACACAAGGGCATACAACATTTCAAATGATGGTCATTCAGTACAGTAGTCTACCCCTGCTTTGAGGGGTGCTTTAACTATTTCTAATTTCCCTCTCATGACTGATTATGGATTTATCAAAACATTTGTTTTTATTCTTGTGCCCTCTTCTACTACTTTTGAACAAATTATGCTGTCGATCAGCAGCTAGCCAAGTGATACTTACAACTAAGAAATTTACCTATTGATCCAGATTGCCTTGCCTAACAGATCAGAGAATTAAAATACTATTTTTAAGAGTGGTTTTAAAAGAATTCTTTAAAGAATTAAGCATGCCATATGTGAAGAAATAAACTATAGAAGTGTCTACTGAAGAACATCTTTCCTTTTTTTTTTTTCAGATTAATGTGTGGAAAACAGAGTTGAATCATGTCTTGCCCTCACCCCTCTATCAAATAGAAACTTGGCTCCAGGGGGTGGAGGAGCTTATAGATGAAGATTTGCCAGCCTCCCAGGATTACTATGAAGCCATGGCTCTAATGCAAGAGAAAATGACTTTATTCCAGGTTGGAAAAGAAAAAGAAACATGGAAAAATCTGTGCTTTGTTAGGAACTGTTCTTGAGGAAGATGTTCCTAGAAAGGAGGGAAGGAAGTATAGTGGGTATTTGAGGATGGTTTAGGTGATTCCCCTGGAGATTTTTGGGTCCCAAAAGATACCTTCAGTTTCTTGATGAGCGTTGTGCTAGTTTAAGGTGGAAACAATAAGAAAAGTCCAGTAAAGTCTGGACTCTGTAAACTCTGGCAGAAAAGGAGAGGGGAGACTGTTTTAAAACATAGAAGATTGGGTTCTCACTAAAATGATATGAAAGAATTGGATAGGTGAGATTTTTAGCATTTGAGCCCACAAAGGAATGGAAAATACATCTGAAAACAAAAGATTTTGATAAAGCTGCTACCAAAGAAACTGCAGTCTGCCTCTCTGTAAAACGGTCCAGTTTAAAACATTTATGATGAAAATATTTATTTACAACATTTTAGTTAAAAATGAAAGGGCTTTATGATTTTTGTTTTGAAAAAAGATGCAGTGCATGCACAGAGCAAATGAGATTAACAGGCCTTCAATTACAGTGTTTGGCAATAAATCTGGTTATATCATGCTAAATTTCTTTTCAGAGCCTGATGGATAAATTTGACTGTCATTTGAATAGTCTCCTGACATTTGAAAATAGAGATGAAAAGCATTTGCCATTGGTACCACCTAACAAATTGGAGGAAATGAAAAGACGGTTTGTATCACTACCCTTTCACAACTGCTGACGCCTTTGTGTTTGAGCACTAACATGGTGCTATAGGGACCAGAAAATACAGATTTTTCGATAATCTCTGACAATAGGTCTTTAAGTCTTGATAACAGTTCCTTCATGTTTTATGTAATAGTAACATTATATCATGCTAACATACTTCCTCTTTTATTGCCTGGTAGGATATGGTGGTGGAAAAAGTTCTGGACGTATAGTTAGAAACTGAGCTCTTTATCTTGGTTGTGGCCAAGTTACTATGTCTTTCTGCACGTTTCCTCATTTGTAAATACAGAGTAATGGTAATCACTCTGTTCGTGTCTCACAAGGATACTAGGTGAAACGGGAGGAGGTATATGAAAGCACTTTATAAACTCAAAAAAACTACAGATGTGAAGATTATTTAATTTGTGGTTGTCCACATCATCTTCTTTTTTCTCAGTATTCATAAGCAGCTTATTAGAATGATATTAAGAGGGTATTAGCCTTAATAATGAAAGCTGTTAATGTGTAAATGTTGAAATTACAGTTGCATTAAGTTATATGGAAGTTTTCAAATTTAGTAAAATATTGTAGAGATTAACATTTTATTATAGAATTTCTCAATAGGGGAATAGTTTCTTCAGAAAGTGTTCTGTTAAATATTTTTATCTTAGAAATAGCTGTTTTATATCTAGTCACAATGTTTGTTTTACTTTGTTTAAAAAAAAAAAGATATGAGGATTCATTTGAGTTCCATGTGTTGAAAAGAAAAAGTTAAAGCCCCAATATTTTTTAAAATGCCAAACAGATTTCTCACATTTGGCCAACAATATTAAATTAAATTCTAAAACCTGCACTATCTTCCAGAATCAACAACATTTCGGGGGAAAAATTCATTCCACTTCTAGAATTTCATTACTATAAGTGCTCAGTTCTTGGTTTGCTAGATGAAGTGAAATCAAAATTGGTTGTTTGGAACATCAAATACGGGAGCAAAGAATCTGTGGAATTATTGCTGGAAGACTGGCATGTAAGCTGCTTTATTTCATGTCTCAGACAACTGTTCTCCATGGTGCTGGGTTTGCATTTTTCCTTGGCACAATTTCCCTTACCTTTTCAGGTTTTGAGATGAGTTTTCTTGGTAGCTTTCATTAGCTTAAACATTGCCTAGAGAAAAGAATTACCGGTAGTCAAATAACAGACATTGGGAAGAGTAAGAAAGAGAAAACATTAGTTAGCACAACAGAGGAGATTTAGTTAACCGGACTAAGTTACATAATAGAGAAAGTTTCAGTGTTATTTCCTTTAAAAAAAATTCCTACTTTCCCTTACTGGACATCTTGTTTAATATTTTTCGCCACTCAGATTTATGGTTTTAGTCAAAAATTAAATTTTTCTTCGAACATTTTAATCTTAGCCTTTCGAGTTTTAAGAGTGGGAAAAACAGTGTGTTTTGTCTTGAGGCTTTCTGGGGGAGGGGGTTTAGCTCTTGCAATTTATAGGGAAAAAATGTTGCAAATGATTTAAATGTGTGTGTTTATTTGGTAAATTAACACTCAAGCAGCCTGGCCGTGTCATTTCTACAGTTAGGCCTTAGTATCCTTCTTTCTGTTTCTCTGTCTTTCTTTTTTTTTTTTTTTTGGCCGCGCTGCGTGGCTTGCAGGATCTTAGTTCCTCGACCAGGGATTGAACCTGGAACCATAGCAGTGAAAGCGCTGAGTCCTAACCACGGGACCGCCAGGGAATTCCCTGATTCTCTGTTCTTGGAATGAGGGCCAAAAAGAAAAACCCAAGATTGTAAACTTCAGTGTAAAAATTGGAAAAACATGATGAAGAAAGATTTATTTACAATTTATGATTTAAATACTGTACATTCCTAAACAGGAATCATCATTCTATGTTAGACTAGATTTTGAATATTTTAATTTCTTTTTCCTACCTTCCTTGATTTTTCAGTTTTCCATTTAAATAATCATACCGTTGGCACATAAGTGTACAATGAGTTTTTAATTAACTGTATTTTTCCATAGATTTTACTAGCTTAAGGCGCATAATAACTTGGTTAATGGTATTTCTCAAGAGTTTTTGTGTGATGGATTGTATCTATTTATAACATACTCAACATACCTAATAAAAATTATTCAACATTAATAAAGGCATATGAGATAAGAGAAACTGATATAAATTATGCAATATTAATAAATATGTGTGGTAGGAGATGTTGCAATTGCTATAAATACTTGCCTTTTCTCATGAGAGGAAAACCATTTTAGAACTGTGTCACTGCATTAAGATAAACTGTCAGGTCTCATACCTATATATTGCTTATGTCTCTTAGACCTTAACTATCTCTCTTCATGAACTACTCTTCTTCTTTTCCTACCCAAATATGTAGTATTAAAACTGTAAAGAAATTTTGGTGCCTAAGTGCTTCATCAATGTGTATATGTCTCTATCTGGATTTCTTGACACATTTTTAAAAATACAAACTGTCAACATGTTTTATTTTCATTTTTTTCCCCAGAAATTTATTGAAGAAAAAGAGTTCTTAGCTCAACTTGAAGCTTCTTTTCAAAAATGTGAAGAAATTCATAAGAATTTGGGTAAAGCTATACAATTACTTTTTGATGGAATGACCATCACTTAAAAATAGCATTTCATTTGTTTTGCTTTCTTTGTGTACCTTAATGTTTTAGAAATTGGTTTTACATATGTGTTTTCTTTAGAAAATTCTTGCATCCACTTTTAATATTGTTAGTGTACATATTTATTTCACCACTGTCAATTAGTATGCAAGTATTTTTCTTAGCAGTATTATTCTATTAATGAAAAACTGTTTTCTAAAATTACTTTCTTGTTTTGTTAACCTTATAGCTGGAGAATATCCAAATATTAGTAAACAATATACAATGGTGGAATATCATTTTTGCATGTATAGAAAAAATATATATAATGTGAAGTCCACTCTACAAAAAGTTCTGGCATGTTGGACAATTTATGTGGAAAAGCTTCGTTTACTAAAGGCTTGTTTTGAGGAAACAAAGAAGGAACAGATGAAAGAGGTATTTTCAGTCTAATGGCACCTGCTCAATTTTACTTTTTTTCATTTTGTTTGGAGACTCTCGTTTTCAATCCAAAAATGAGAGGCCAGGAACAAGTAAGCATGACTGTCGGAAAAATTCTCCAAAGTTTTGGAAAGTTTAGTTTCTTTCTCATGTAATCGCTAAAAGGAATTTTTCTCTTCGTTATGGGTTTTACACACATGCGCACGCACGCACACACACACACATACACACACACACACACAGCTTTATTGGGGTATAATTTACGTACACAGTATAGCTTTTGGAAGATATATTGCGAAGTTCCTTGGAAGGGAAATAAAAGATGTGGAGTAAAAAAAAAAAAAAAAAAAAAGATGTGGAGTAGTAGATAGCTTATAGATACATTTAAAATAAATGGGGCTTCTCTGGTGGCGCAGTGGCTGAGAATCTGCCTGCCAATGCAGGGGACACGGGTTCGAGCCCTGGTCTGGGAAGATCCCACATGCCGCGGAGCAACTAGGCCCGTGAGCCACAACTACTGAGCCTGCGCGTCTGGAGCCTGTGCTCCGCAACAAGAGAGGCAGCGATAGTGAGAGGCCCGCGCACCGCGATGAAGAGTGGCCCCCGCTCACCACAACTAGAGAAAGCTCTCGCACAGAAATGAAGACCCAACACAGCCAAAAATAAATAATAAATAAATAATAAATAAAAATTAAAAAATAAATAAATAAATAAATGAATGTTTTAGAAAGTTTTTTCCATTTGGGTGCATACCTTTCAGTTCTAAAACCTTTCTGACTTTCTGGAGGAGGAAAAACAAAATAGCTTACTTATGTGGAGAAGTATAGAAGAAATTTTGGAGTAATTCACTCTTGCTTTTATTTGCTATTTATGTAATAACCTGTTTTATGATTATTCTCTGAGGTAGTTTTTCTTTCTTTCATTTGTTTTCCTCTGTTGTAAATAAATGTAGACAGCCTCTCAGATTAAACATTTTCCAAATAGAAGCTAAAGTTACTTAACAGAAAACAGGCTGTTCGTATGAAAGTAAAGTTTCTGATAAGTACATGAGTGCAAAAAGAATATTTGAGTGAATCATTATTTCTTCCTGTCACATCTGTTGATACCAGAATTTCACATCTTTGGCTTTCAATAGCTCTTCTGTCTTTAAAGTTCTTGTATTAAAATTCACATTTCTCTGAGGAAATAGCACTTTAAGCCTTAGAATTTCCAAACTCTGTGCTGAGGTGACCTGAGTTGCCAAAAAGAACTCTCAAGATAATTTAAAATTTGAGGGAGACAAAGCAACATCTGTCTGCTGGACACCACACAAATTACTACTAAGTTGTTTGGACCTGACTACTTAACAATGAGAACTGTTAGATAATTCTTCTAGCCTAGGGAATCCATGAAAAATTACTGAGACATTAAGGGGGCCACGAACTGAAAAAGTTTGAGAACCTTTGCTGTAAGCTCATCAGCCACTTAGAAAGATAGAAGATCAGATGCTTCCTGAAAGTCCGGGACCAAGAGTGATAACAGGCAGCCAGCACCTGCCAGTTAGTGATCAGGGATGAAGCGCTCAGCCAACAGGGAGAGTCAAAGTCTCTGCAAAAACCTCACGCTCACTTTTTTTTTTTTAATTTATTTATTTTATTTTATTTTTAGCTGCATCGGGTCTTCATTGCTGCACGTGGGCTTTCTCTAGTTGCAGCAAGCAGGGGCTACTCTTCCTTGTGGTGTACCGGCTTCTCACTGCGGTGGCTTCTCGTTGCAGAGCACGGGCTCTAGGCGTGCAGGCTTCAGTAGTTGTGATGCACAGGCTCAGTAGTTGTGGTGCACCGGCTTAGTTGCTTCGCGGCATGTGGGATCTTCCCAGACCAGGGCTCGAACCCATGTCCCCTGGCAGGGACCCATCTGGCAGGCAGATTCTTAACCACTGCGCCACCAGGGAAGCCCCCTCACACTCACTTTTGCTTTACAGTCAACCTTGGTGAAGATCTATTATAAATAATGAAAAGACAAATAGTATGTCATTAAAATATTACATTGCTTATATGTTTTGTAGGTTCCCTTTGAGACACTGTCCCAGTGGAATCTAGAACATACTACTTTAAATGAAGTGGGAAATTTCTTAATTCAAGTCAGCAATGATGAAGTTGGATCATCTATTTCTAAAGAACTGAGGAGGCTGAATAAAAGATGGAGAAAGTTTATTACAAAAACTCAGCTTGTAAGTTTTTTTTTTTTGGTAACAGCTTCATTGAGGTATAATTTCCATACATACAATTCACTCATTTACTGTGCATAACTCAGTGGTTTTCAGGTGAAATATTTAGAGTTGTGCAGCCATCACCATGATCAATTTTAGAACATTGTCATCACCTCATAAAGAAACTTGTACCCATTACCAGTCACTCTTCATTTTCTCCCAATGTCCCCAGCTCTAAAGATTTCCTTATTCTGGATATTTCACATAAATGTAGTCATATAATACGTAGCCTTTTGTTTCTGGCTTTTTTCACTTAGTGTAATGTTTTCAAAGTTCATTTTGTAACATGTATCAGTACTTCATTCCTTTTTATTGGCAAATAATAATCCATTGTATGGATATGCCACATTTTATTTATTCATTGATCAGTTGATGAACATTTGGCTTCTTTCCACTTTTTTGACTATTATGAATAATGCTGATATAACCATTCATGTACAGGTTTTTCCGTGGATATACAGCATACAGATTTCTAGTTGAAATTCATTTACCATTAAAGAATAATGTTAAGCATTTTTGTCTACTAGATTTCAAGGTCCTTGAGAACATACACTAAGCTTTATTTATCTTTAGTATAGTGCTTCATAAAAGCATACCTTTAATAAATAATTTTTGAACTTGAATTATTAAATTATTCTATTTCTTATTTTTAACAATTTGAGACTGAGGTGTTGTATGGGAAATTTTATAACGTTGTTACTAACTGATAAATCCTAAAACTATATTGAATATATTATGTTCATTTATTGTTGTTAATCATATATCTTAGCATAAAAATATAGGCATTATATTTCATGACATTAATTTTTTATAGGAAATGAACCTGCCCCTTATAAAAAAGCAAGATGAGCCCTTTCTTGACAATTCTGGAAATACTCAACTATCTAAAGAAGAGAACCTAACTGCTGATTTTTCAACAGATATGTCAATAGAACTTCCTGAAAATCACAGTCAGAATATTATGGTAAATAGTCATACTTTATGTATTTCACTTGTATATAGAAATAATTTAACTTTGCTGGTTTTCTTTTGAAAAAACCATATTGTTGAAACAGTGGTAAATGGGATCATTAGATAACATTTATTTAAAGTATGGTCATTTTCCAATAAAATGCCTAAGTGGTTCCCTCACGCAGTGGTCTTCAGTGTTAAAGCCCTGGGCGTCTCACTCACTGAGGAGTTTGCAGACACGCAGAAGCAGTCATGACTTCTGAGCTGTGGAAATGGAGCTGATATTTTCTTCAGATTGCTTCTGACTAGTATTCAGAAATTGTCCAGCTTTAGGCTAGCCCCTGGCCTGTGTCTTGCTTCCTTTCTGTAAAATGGAGGGAAATAAAATCTTTATTTCTTGCTTTGTTGGGTAATTCAGAGGATGACTTTAGATTGTAGATAAGAATATGGAAAAGAAACGACAACAAAAAAATCATACACGTGTAAAGTGTAACACCTATGATTTTGGAAGTGTGCCTCCTTCAGAATAGTAACTTATATAGTTTTAAAGAAAGTAATTTTTTTTTTAAATTAATTAATTAATTTATTTTTGGCTGTGTTGGGTCTTCGTTTCTGTGCGAGGGCTTTCTCTAGCTGCGGCAAGCGGGGGCCACTCTTCATTACGGTGCGCGGGCCTCTCACTATCGCGGCCTCTCTTGTTGTGGAGCCCAGGCTCCAGACACGCAGGCTCAGTAGTTGTGGCTCACGGGCCTAGTTGCTCCGCGGCATGTGGGATCTTCCCAGACCAGGGCTCGAACCCGTGTCCCCTGCATTGGCAAGCAGATTCTCAACCACTGCGCCACCAGGGAAGCCCAAGAAAGTAATTTTTAACTGGCTTTGGCCAGTTGCCATGATGGAGTGCCCATGTTTTCCCACTGTGAAAAGACATAATCATAGAAGATATTGAAAAATCTGAATTTGTGCAATATGCTTTTAGAATAGAAGAATATAGAATATTTTTCTCATACATTTAAAATATGATCTGATTGAAAACAACTTTAAGAATGTGTCTGTCATGTAAAGCTGAAGCATATCAATCTGTAGGATATTGAGAGATTATTAATGGGAAAAGGCTTAATTTTGTTGAAATTTGATTCTGATGTTTCACAACTACTATTGCTAATAGCTGTATTTAATTAAATTGTATACAAGTTTTAGAAATGTGTTTATAGAGTCAATACCCTAATTTTCTAAGCTCTAATCTTCTTATCTGTAAAATGGAGATAACAGTAACTAACTGATAGGGATGATATCATCCTAAAGAAAATTTTTGTGAACAAATCTTTTAATTTTTAAAGTGATATATGCTTAGATAACTAATGAGAACATACTGTATAGCACAAGGAACTCTATACTTAATGCACTGTGGTGACCTAAATGGGAAGGAAATCCAAAAAAGAGGGGATATATGTGTAACTGATTCATTTTGCTGTACAGCAGAAACTAACACAACATTGTAAAGCAACTATACTCCGATAAAAATTAATAAAAAAAATAAAGCTATATATGCTATCATAAAGTATTGTTATCATTGTCCAAAAAGTAGATCTTAAATCATTAAAATATGTTGACTTAGCACTTGTTTTTATTTTTTTATTTGTTTTGGCATGATAGTTTAGTATGTATTTTAACTAAACTTTATAAAGATAATATTAAAACATTGAGTTTAAAAAACAGCCATTGTTTTTGAGGTTTTCATTGTTCAATTAATTCGCTATAGGGATATAACTTTTTTAAATTGAAAATTATAATGTAAATGTTACCATTTTCATAGTGATCATTTTGAATGTTGTAGGCTGGGGAAGAACATGAAAAAGAAAATGAAGAATTTACAGGGACACTGAAAATGGCTGAAGAGGTTGAAAAACTGGTTGGACAAGTGGAAATCTGGGAGGCGGAAACCACATCTGTTTTGGATCTTCTGAGACAGCAAGGTGATGTAGATACCTCAGTGGAAGAATCTTTGCAGGTATGAGTGGAAAAAGTATTAAAAAGACAGCTTTTATGGTTGTAGGCTTATGTATTAAGATAAAAAGTTTTAAAGGAAACAGTAATAAGACTACTGTTAGAATTTTCTTTGTTGGGGTTTTTAAAAAATGGCGTGGAATCTCAACCCTGGATCATTTGCTGTGATTTTGCTTGAAGACAGAGGATAGATTTGAAGACTAATAATACCTTAGGATTTTAAATTCTTGAACTAATTTTCCCAGCTACAGGATGGAGGTTAAAATATTCTCTTGTATCAGAGGGCAATGAGATGAGTGAGTTCAGTCTCCTATAGCTCAGTGCAGTGCTAATATAAGAGATTATACAACCTATGCTTTGAAAGATCAACCCCTTATTAAGCTTTCCCTTCCTTACCTGATGCAGAGAGGGGCTGAATGTTGTTAAAACTCTGTTCTGTCTTTATTCTCAGGCAGTGGACTCATTGAAAAGCAATGAGGCAACAGTGTATTTTAATATCGCTCAGTTCTCCCTGGAAAGAAGTTACAGTTGAGGTTTTACTGAGTTCCAGCTCAGCTATAAAATTTATAGAGCATGTCATAAGTTACAACCAGATGGAGGGTTCTTGGGATAAAGGAACATTTGTGTAATTCTTTTAAATCTACGTTTCTGAAAGGTGTATATGTAGAATTTTGTGTTTTCGTTGTTTATAAGAGTAATACTTTTTATTGCTTTGAAAATATTATATAAACTTACCTGTGCCATCTGCCAGTGCTTTTCTAATTTTATTTTTGTATTTATTTATTTGCTGTATCTGGAATTTATTTTCATGAAATAAATGAGTAAGAAATGAGAAATTCAATATTTAAAAAATATTTCAAAGCTATAACAATGATCCCTGTTATAAACAGTGAAAACACAAACAAGCTGGAGTATACTTCCATTAAGAAGAAATTAAGTAGATCTTTGTTGGATCAAGATATATTGTAAAGTAAGAAATGCAAGTTGCTGAGCAGTATGGGTGATGTGATCCTTTCAGTATTTTTAAAAACAGTTGCTTTTTTAAACTTTATGCATTTATAGCTATAGAAAAATATCTGTAAGCATATACAAATAGCTAACTCTGTGTATCTTGATCCTGCATTATGCCCAGCTCTTAGTACATTTCCTGGTACCTAGTAGATATAAAGTAAATATTTTTTAAATGAATGTGTGCATGATTGATTAAATGACAGTTAAGGGAGGAATGGGGAAGAAGAGGAACTTTTTCTTTATGTGTTGTATACCTCTCCATTCTTTGAGTTTTTGACAGGAGCTTTTGTTACTTTTATGATTCAAAATAGAAAAAATTGAAGTTACAAATGAATGAGCTAAGTTTAGAACATTTAAATAATGTCTAAAAGTATAAAGAGGAAAATAAAAATCACCATAGTTCCACTGCTCTAAGATAGATAAGATCAACATTTACATAGTTGATATCACACAATATAATTTCTATTTTATCATACCCATGCCACCTCTGAGTTGTAATTAAAAATTTTTTTTGTTAATTTGATAACTGAAAAGTGGTAACTCATTATTTTAATTTGTACTTATTTGATTACATGTAAGATTGAACTGTCTTTCATATATTCATTAGCCATTTGTTTCTGTGAATTATATCTGTTTTTGTATTTTCTGAATTATCTTTGGGATCTTAGTATTTTTCTTACTGAATTTATAAGCTCTCTGAATCATGACCCATTTTCATTTGTGTGGCATATATTTTTACCAAGTTGTTGACTTTTAAGTTGTTTGTTTTATTTCACATAGAAAATTTTTGTATTTATTTAGTCATTTCTGTCTCTTATGCCTAAAAAGGCCCTCCACACCCAGGGAGCAGATCCATTTTCATGGATAATTTCTTCTTTTCTAGCTTCATATTTTGTATATAATTTTCTAATTCATCTGAAATTTATTTTTGGTATGTTGTATAAAGCATGGTTCTAAAAAGATGTTTTCCAATAGCCATTTTCTCCAATAACATTTATTGAACTCCCTTCTGACTGATTAGACTTACAACAATCTCTTTTTAAGGTTTATTACTACTCTCTCAACTTATTTTCTCTCTATTGGCATTGTATTTCTTCTAGTCTTTATTTTATTGAAGTGCTTATTATATTAAAAAAATCTATAAAAGACTGTTGCTCAGAATCTGATTATAAATATAAAATTTCAAAATGAATGTTTAAAATAACATTTTTTAGACTATAAATTTGCCTCATTTTGGATTAATAGTTAACTTTTTATGATTTCCTGATGAGATTGTTAGGGTTAATGTTTAACATAATCCGAATATTTATTGTGATCTCACTTTAATTTGTTTTAATAGCATCTTATTGCCAAAGGCTCTATGTATGAAGAGCTTGTGTCTAGAACTGAAGACACTTTACAAATGGATGTGCAAAATGTTTCAAGCCAGGAGTCTCTTCAGCATGTGATCACAGCTGGGCTTCAAGCAAAGATTCAAGAAACTAAAGAGAAAGTCCAGGTCTCTCTTTATTTTTTTTTATTATTATTTTTTTAAAATTATTTTTATTATATATTTATTTATTTATTTTTGGCTGTGTTGGGTCTTCGTTTCTGTGCGAGGGCTTTCTCTAGTTGTGGCAAGCGGGGGCCACTCTTCATTGCGGTGCGCGGGCCTCTCATTATCGTGGCCTCTCTTGTTGCGGAGCACAGGCTCCAGACGCGCAGGCTCAGCAGCTGTGGCTCACGGGCCCAGCTGCTCCGCGGCATGTGGGATCTTCCCAGACCAGGGCTCGAACCCGTGTCCCCTGCATTGGCAGGCAGATTCTCAACCACTGCGCCACCAGGGAAGCCCCAGGTCTCTCTTTAATATTCCCTATTTAGTAAATTTAGTCTTTAAAACTGAGTGGTCAGTGAGAGGGCTGGGAAGAGGGGGGGATTGCCTTGTAGTTTGGAAATGTTTTGTAAAATATTAATTTTGCCTTATATTTTATTTCTTTATTATTTAGAGCATGTTGGAAAATATCAGTATAATAAATAGGATGTTCTTATGTCTAGTGGGAAAATATGAGTTGCTACTCAAAGAAAATATTTATTAACTTATGAGTTTTCTAAGAAGTTGGGCTAAGTGTTGAGAATTTTTTGTCATCACAGATCAATATGGTAAAATTAGTAGCAGTGTTGAAGAACTCAGCTGATGTTTCCCCAGACCTGGATGTCAGGCTGAAGGTGGAAGAATCACAGAAGGAACTTGAATCATACATTACAAGGGCTGAAGAATTACTTGGCCAAAGAGAGAGCCAGAGAGGACTAATTTCAAAATACAAGGTACGGCTCTTTCGACCATCAAATGTAGGACATTTATCATTAGTAGATATAAATCTACCTCATTTGAAATCAAGATGGTTCCATCACTGTAATTATAACAAAGTTATCGTAACTTTAAAAAATTTCCAAGTTTTATACATTGTTCCCCAGAAACTCTTAAAAATAAACAAACAAAGTTTTTTTTAAATTCACATTTTACTGTATGAATGAACTCAGTGGTATAGTGTAAAAAGCACGGCTGACTTCTATGACATTGAGCAAGAATCTAATTTCTCTGGCTTTTTTAATCAAATAAAATGGACATAATAATTCTAGTCCTATCCAGCTGCCAATAAATGAAAATAAGGTATGTGAAGAAACTTTGAGTGGTTAAAATTCCCCAAATGTAAAATAAAACCTTTATTATTAAAATGCTTTGGTAAAAGCTACTTATGAACATATGCTTATCAGCAGTTAAAGATCCAATAGTGTTTTGTATGGAGACAGTTTTAGGTTGACTTTTCATGGTCTGATAGGCAGCTTAAGATGTATCGAAATCAATAGGTACAAACTACTGTGTATAAAATAAATAAGCTCCAAGGATATATTGTACAGCACAGAAAATATAGCTATTATTTTATAACTTTAAATGGAGTGTAATCCATAAAAGCATCAAATCATTATGTTGTACACCTGAAATTAATATAATATTGTAAATCAATTATACTTAAAAAAGAAAGATGTGTCCAAAGCAGACTCACTATTAACTAACACTGGAGGTACTTAGGGATATGAAATAAGAGTAAAACAAGATCTCTACCCTTGGAGGTTGGACAGGTAGAGAAATATGTGTTCTTTCCTTCATTCATTTATTCAGCATTTAACAAGTTTATTGAACATTTAAAATGAGCTAGGCATTTTGGGGGAGATAAAGATGAAGTAAATCCAGAACAGTAATAGACTAACAGACATAGAAAACAAACTATGGTTACCAAAGGGGATAGTGGTGGGGTATGGGGGGAGAGATAAATTAGGAATTTGGGATTAACATATACACATTAAGTATATATAAAATAATCAACAAGGTCCTATTGTATAGCACAGGGAATTCTACTCAATATCTTGTAATAACCTATAATGGAAAAGAATCTGAAAAAGAATATATATATATATGTATATTACTTTGCTGTACACTTGAAACTAACCCAGCATTGTAAATTAGCTATACTTCAATTAAAAAAAAAAAAGATGAAGTAAATCAATACTGCCAGCGCTACTGTGCACAGTTTTTTCAGGAAAAGGAGCTCCTACAGGAGCCTCTCTTCATTCTCCTTGTGGTCTCCTTCTCTTGTCTGGGCTCAACCCTCTTCTGGCTTTCTGGACTGTTAACCGTATTGGACCCTAATATCAGGTATTTCAGCATTGCTTTTCCCACAGCCATCTTATGCTGCTTGCACCTTGCCGGCCAGCAGCTTTGACCAATTCCCACTGTCTTTTTTCCTCTCTTCTACTCCCATATGCTGAGAGTGCTGAACTAAACTTAAGAGTCAGTTGGTCTTTTAAGTAATCACTAGGCTGAATTTCAAAAGGACAGATACGGTCAGCTGAGGAAAGAGGGAAGAAAAAGAAAAAGCAGAGGCCGCAGGCCCCTCCTCTAGCAGAGAGAGGAGTTACAGTGTCCGGTTTTGCACCATTTTCCTCTCCCTGACCATCTTCCTTTTGGAATCTGAGGCCAGGGATTTCCACCCTTTTGTCTCTGGCATTTAGTGAAGTAGATCCATTTTCACAGCAGAAGCAGAATCCCTGCCCTGCCAGGTACTGCCCTGAGACCCCCTGGGACTCCTGGGACACGTGGGTGGTAGGAGCCCCCTTCCTGCACACAGGACTGGCATGTCTTCCCTGGCCGTAAATCTAGCAATCCTCACAGAGGCTTTGGAAGGAGGTTCCTGGGCGCTCAGGTTGTACCTTTTCTGCAGGAGACCCATAATAAATATGTAATAAGTATATGAATGACTTCCCACCCTGCTTAATTGCCTTCTCCCCCACAATTACTTTCATCTTCTTGTCTCTTATAGATTTTTCTGCCCTTTCACAGACCCCAGACTATTTTTGTTCTGTCATTTGATAGTTACCTAAGCCAGGTTTCTGTTCTTATAGAGTATTGCCAGGTAATAGTCTATTAAGGGTAGGTAAGTGTGAAGTAAGGGACGAACACATTCCTGGGAAGGCAGACCCCATCCCCATCTCCTGCTGTTCCTTCCCTGGGATGGGACTGCAATTATGGTTGGCCCTGGGCAAAACTTTGAAGTCCATGATAAGGGGATGTTGCCTTCTTGCAGTATAAAATGCTTATGCACAATATTAAATATTTGCTATCTTAACCCTACTATAAATTGTATCTTATTGCAACACTGATCTCTAATACAAGCTGGTATACTCTTAATATTGTATTACTTATGAAGTGTGGTCGTCTGCTCAATACTTAAGAATTTTAGAGGATACTTTGCCAGTGGCTCATAATAAGCCTTTCAGTAAGCCTTTTAAATATTTATCAAAGGGGTACCAAAAACCATGTTGAATATCTTAAGGAAGTCTTTATCCTGGCCTCAAATGTGTAACTACATTTGAATAATGAATATTTTGCAATTCTTTTCAAAAGAATTCAAGGGATACAAAAGGGAGATCAACCTCAATCTACAAAGAGAAGTCTCCCCTAAATCTTCAAATAGTCTTCATGGAGTCCTTTCCTGGTTCTACATGTTAAAGACTCTAAAATTCTACCTGTTAAATTAGCTTTGAGGATGTGGCAGTAGAATAAGGCTTTCATGTTCTTGTTTGTGGTTTTATTTTTAGGAAGCACTAATAATTTTTAATACTAAAAGTCTGGCCAAGTATTTGAAAGCTGTTGAAGAATTGAAAAATAATGTAACTGAGGATGTAAAGCTGTCTTTGGAAGAAAAGAGTAGAGATATCTGTGCCAAGTGGGAGGTAAGAACATGCATATGTGTCTGGAGCTTATGCTTATAGATCTGACCCTGGACCTGTTTGTCATCAGAGTCATCTTTGGTGGTCCCTTGTCTGCCCCGTATCACGGAGGGCTGATCACTGTAGGCTGTGGTTCTCAGGCCCGGCATCAGCTGGCTTCTGTCTGTGTTCATCCAATGACAGCAGTGTTTGGAGATTAAAGGGTGATTGGAAGGTGGAAAAGGAAGAGTCCAATGGCTTTCTTTCCCTTTCTCTCTTGCACAGTGTCTCTGGCAGCTGTGTCTCCCCCTGGCTGCAGGTTCCATGGATCCAGCTTCTGATGCGTGACCATTCTGCCTGGGCTCTGCTGAAGCCTCCAGCCTAGGGTGGTAGCAGCTTTCTGCCGATGCTAATCTCTGGATTACCTTACCGTCCCCTCTTTGGCTTTCATCTCTTATAATCGATTCCCTGCATTTATTTATTTATTTATTTATTTATTTATTTTTAGTGTGTTAGCATCTGCTTTATAACAAAGTGAATCTGTTATACATATACAATATGTTCCCATTTCTCTTCCCTCTTGCATCTCCCTCCCTCCCACCCTCCCCATCCCACCCCTCTAGGTGGTCACAAAGCACCGAGCTGATCTCCCTGTGCTATGCGGCTGCTTCCCACTAGCTATCTATTTTACATTTGGTAGTGTATATATGCCCATGACACTCTCTCACCCTGTCACATCTCACCCCACCCCCTCCCCATATCCTCAAGTCCATTCTCTAGTAGGTCTGTGTCTTTATTCCCGTCTTGCCACTAGGTTCTTCATGGCCTTTTTTTTTTTCCCTTAGATTCCATATATATGTGTTAGCATACTGTATTTGTTTTTCTCTTTCTGACTTACTTCACTCTGTATGACAGACTCTAACTCCATCCACCTCATTACAAATACCTCCATTTCATTTCTTTTTATGGCTGAGTAATATTCCATTGTATATATGTGCCACATCTTCTTTATCCATTCATCTGTCGATGGACATTTAGGTTGCTTCCATGTCCTGGCTATTGTAAATAGAGCTGCAATGAACATTTTGGTACATGACTCTTTTTGACCTATGGTTTTCTCAGGGTATATGCCCAGTAGTGGGATTGCTGGGTCGTATGGTAGTTCTATTTGTAGTTTTTTTTTTTTTTTTTTTTGTCCTACCCGCACCCACCTCCCGGGTCCCCCAGGTCGGCTATACCTCCTAGCCGCTATTTGTAGTTTTTTAAGGAACCTCCATACTGTTCTCCATAGTGGCTGTATCAATTTACATTCCCACCAACAGTGCAAGAGTGTTCCCTTTCCTCCACACCCTCTCCAGCATTTATTGTTTCTAGATTTTTTGATGATGGCCATTCTGACCGGTGTGAGATGATATCTCATTGTAGTTTTGATTTGCATTTCTCTAATGACGATTCCCTGCATTTAATTCCCTCTGAGTTAAATATTTAATGTTTTCTGGTTTCCTGGTTGGATCCTGACTAAGATAACTTATTGACACATATAAACATATAGAGTTTCATGGAAAATAGGTATAGGCTTTGGTGGCTGACAGACCTGGATCCAGCAGCTATGACCTTGGGCAAGTTGCTTACTGGGAGCTTCAGTGATAAGATGGGAATAATTCCACCTACTTGGCAAGATTGTTGCAAGGATTTATATAAAGCACCTGCCACAGAGACTGTGTTTAGTAAATGGTATTTAGCATTAAGTGTGTGCATGTGTGTGTGTGAATATATGGAGAGAGAGAATAAGGTAATATAATTGAATATCTACTGTTAAAGACCTTCTTAAAACACATTTTAAAATAAACTTTTAGAACAATTTTAGATTTACAAAATTATTACAAAGGTAATACAGAGAGTTCCAATATACCCATGACCAGTTTCCCCTGTTATTAACATCTTACATTAATATGGTACCTTTGTCACAATTAAAGGACTAATATTGATAGATTATTAACTGAAGTTTATACTTTATTCATATTTCCACAGTTTTCCCCTAATGTCCTTTTACATCTGTTCTGGAATCCCATTCAGGCTACACATTGTAGTTACTTGATATTTCTCCATAGGCTTAGATATGTGTTTTGTAATATTTTCTCCCAGTCTGCAGCTTGTCTTTTAATTCTAACAGTGTCTTTCACAGCTAAAACACATTTTTAGTTATTAGAAAGAAAAAAAAAATATGTTTCTGGTATATTTTAAAACATCCTCCCCAAAGATACATGGATGAATCACAAGTTCACATAAGCTCTGTTTCTATCCTTTGTTACAACAAATATTTTTGTGTTTCTAATGGAAATCTTTTCAGTATATCCTATTATGGTTAATACGTGCCTTTGGTTTTTTTTTTTTCTTGGCAGTCGCTTCATCATGAACTGTCTTTGTATATTCAACAACTAAAAATAGACATTGAAAAAGAAAAACTTAGTGACAATATTGCAAAACTCGAAAAACAAATAAATAAAGAAAAGAAACTAATTCGCAGAGGAAGGACCAAGGGTCTCATCAAGGAACATGAGGTAAAAACCTGTTCCCATTCAAATTTTGTTATCATTGTGGGGTTTATCTTAAATGGTTTAGTATGCCCTTAGCTAGGGTTAAATCTGCTCTGAAAATTACTTCAGCCCTTTTGTCCCCTGGGGATCATCCCTTCTGCAGTTCAAGCTCTAACTAGAGCCCGTGCTTCTTGTTTTTTGGAAGTGAGAAAAATTCAGAATTGAGTTAATATTTCTTCTTTATATATCTCAGTGGCCCCTGTCCTGAGATTCTGGTTACAAGATGTGTCACCAGCTATTGAAGTTCCCATAGTTACTTTTGTAAGGTCGGTGTCCTCAGAAACACGGCTTTTGTGAAAGATACCAAATCAGGATATAAACCAGCCGGGGCAAATCTAATGGTCTCTTTTTGGTCCTCATCCTGTTTGATTGCTTCTGCGTATTTGACAGTCCTGACCCCTCTTTTCATTTCTTTTAAACTTTCTACTGCTGTGGCTCTCTCGATACCAATCTCTCTTGCTTTTTCTTATTTTATTATTTTGGGGGGAGGCCTTCTTTTTAGTGTCCTTCACTAATTTTCCTTTTTTATTGTGTTACCCTGATGTCTTAGTTTTGGGGTCTCAGTTTTTGGCCAATTTTGTGCTTGCTCCAGGTAGATGTATGCACTTGGGCGTTTTAACTGCCCTCTCTACAGTGATAGCACCTCTCATTATCTCCAGCCTAGTCCTTTCCCCTGAGTACCAGGTTGTGTTTCTAACCAAGAAGTAGATATCACCAGTGTTCCTCAGAGACCTCCACTTCAGCATGTCCAAAACCAACCAATAATATCTCCTCTTGAACGTTTCTTCCTCTTATGAATCCTGGTTATGAAAGGCATTGCCATCTCAGAACTCCCTCCCCCCTCCCCCTTTCCTTCTCACTCAGCCTTAGTGTAGTCGGTTGCCAGCTCCCATCTGTTACTCTTCAGAAGAGCTGCTTCTTTTCCTTCCTTTCCACCAGTGTTGCCACTTCCCTTAACCTGGGGTCATTTTCTCAGTATGATGGTGGTTGCACTGTCTTCCAGCCCCATCACCAGAGTGATCCCTTTGAACCACAAATCTTTTGTCACTGGTTCACCATTACTCCCGGGACATCTCCAAATGCCTCAGAAGGCCACACAAGGCCCTTCACGTGTGGCCCCAGGACACGCCTTCAGCACCCCTCCAGCCATGTCCTTTCAGAACTTCTGGAGCTTTTCTTTTCTCGGCTGCTCCTTCCGCTAGGCATGACCTCTCTCCCCTTTTACTTGGAAGGACTCGTACGTGTTCTTTCCACCTCTAGCTCAGATGGCCCATCCATGTGAAGGAGACTTTCTCTGACTCCTTAAGGCAGGTAGTGGCCCTGTCAGAGCACTTTTTAGATGCACATGGGAGCCTTCACAAGAGCATGATGACCCAAAGAAGTGACCAGAGCAGGAATCTTTTATACCTTTTAGACAAAGAAACAATACATTTGTGAAGAATTGGCAAGACAAAGGAGTTTGGGCTAGGGGTAGTAAAAAGGTGAAGAAGGAACTAGGAAGATAAGGGTTAGGGTACAGGGTTTGTTTGCAGATTCTTTTGGTCCCATCTCTGGGCTGATAGAAACTCTGTCTCCAGTAAAAGAAACTTTATTTCTTGCCTTTAGGCAGAAAAGGGGAAATCTTTTCTGTTTCGTTTTTCTTTTTTTTGGCCACGTTGCGTGGCTTGCAGGATCTTAGTTCCCTGACCAGGGATTGAACCTGGGCCCCAGCAGTGAAAGTGCCAAGTCCTAACCACTGGACTGCCAAGGAATTCCCTCTGTGTTTACTGCTTCTTAATTGCCTTCAGTTCAAAATTATTTTCACGTCCTAAACCATAATGGAAAAGAATATGAAAAAGAATGTATATATATGTTTAACTGAATCACTTGGCTATACAGCAGAAACTAACACAACATTGTAAATCAACCATACTTCAATTTAAAAAAATAATTTTCACATCAAAGAGGCATATGTTGGGTTGACGTGTTCTGGTTTCCTTCACTACATCACTGGGCTGTGGCGAATCCCTTTAGGGCTGACTGCTCGTCTTTGTTTTCAGTGCCCATTCCCACACCAGGCACACAGTGGACGGGCTTATAAAAGAAAGTGTTGGGGTTTTTTTTGGTTTTTTTCCTTTTTTTAAAAACATCTTTATTGGAGTATAATTGCTTTACAATGGTATGTTAGTTTCTGCTTTATAACAAAGTGAATCAGCTATACATATACATATATCCCCATATCTCCTCCCTCTTGCATCTCCCTCCCACCCTCCCTATCCCACCCCTCCCTATCCCACCCCTCTAGGTGGTCACAAAGCACCGAACTGATCTCCCTGTGCTATGCAGCTGCTTCCCACTAGCTATCTATTTTACATTTGGTAGTATATATATGTCCATGCCACTCTCTCACTTTGTCCCAGCTTACCCTTCCCCCTCCCTGTGTCCTCAAGTCCATTCTCTATGTCTGCATCTTTATTCCTGTCCTGCCCCTAGGTTTTTCAGAACCTATTTTTTTTTTTTTTTTTTAGTTTCCATATATATGTGTTAGCATACGGTATTTCTTTTTCTCTTTCTGACTTACTTCACTCTGTATGACAGACTCTAGGTCCATCCACCTCACTACAAATAACTCCATTTCATTTCTTTTTATGGCTGAGTAACATTCCATTGTATATATGTACCACATCTTTATCCATTCATCTGTTGATGGACACTTAGGTTGCTTCCATGTCCTGGCTATTGTAAATAGTGCTGCGATGAACATTGTGGTACATGACTTTTTTGAATTATGGTTTTCTCAGGGTATATGCCCAGTAGTGGGATTGCTGGGTCGTATGGTAGTTCTATTTTTAGTTTTTTAAGGAACCTCCATACTGTTCTCCATAGTGGCTGTATCAATTGAAAGTGTTGTTAAAGTCACACACACGTGTTAGTTTCTAATCCTCATGGACTAATCACGTAAACTCATTTGAAACACATTTCCTGCTTTATTTCCTCAATCAGGCCTGCTTTTCAGAGGAAGGCAGCCTGTACCAGCTTGATCACCACGTGGATGTCCTGCGGGAGCTGTGTGAAGAGCTGACTTCACAGAAGAGTCAGCAAGAAGTGAGGAGAGCGCTCAGAGATTACGAACAGAAGATAGAAAGGCTTCGGAAATGTGCTTCCGAGATTCATATGACGCTGCAACCCACGGCGGGAGGCACGTCGAAACACAAGTTAGTGCCTCGTAAGAATGTCAGGGAGAAATGAGATAAACCCTCTCTCGAAATCAAATGACACTGAGTATTATCCATTCTCTTCTAGGCTTTGTTTTTCTCCCTGTATTTGAATATGCAATTTTGATTCCTTCCTAGGGGTACCGCGGACACGTCTGAGAATGGAGGCGGGAGCGCCCTCAGCAAGGTGCCATCTGCAAAATCAGACAATCTGCCATCAGCGGAAAAGGTGTTGAATTTGGATAATGGATTTTAGAAGTAAACCCAATGAAAAAAGCCAGGTGTACAATAATCCACTTCTCATTGAGTGTTGCATTTAATTATCTGATTGTTTCCATCAGCTGAGAATTCCCACTTAAGTGATACAAGGAAGATTGCTTTTCAAAGAATTAGAATACAACAAACCAAAGCTATGGCAAGCATCACTTAATCTTCCTCTGAGGATACCAGCAGTGCTTTCCAAAAGAGACCATTTTGAACCATTATGAATGCACGCTGTCTGCGTGTTACGATTGAGAGCACAAGAGGCTGAGCTTAAACTGCACAGATGCTTCAGTGTCATTGCCATGAACTAGTTCATTTGTCATTTGTCTTCTTCTCATTAAAATGTCTTTTACTTTCCTTGGGAATTGGATTTTCTAAATTCTTAAATTCTAGGAAAGTGGGGATTTGCTGTATGTCACAGGCCAGACTGCCTGTCAGAAGGGGTAGGGAAGGAACAAGGTGTATTTTTTTTCAGAGGTCTGCTCCTGCATGCTAGGCTTCTGTCTGCCTTGGACCATGGCTATGTGGTCACAGGCAGAAACAGCACTTAGGGGCTGGGAGAACTCCTTTATCCTGCTGACATACCAATTAGAAGGTGAGAATCAGTCTAGTAAATCTCCTCTGTCCTATGGAAAGACCTTTCTCTGAGCTGAGAAACTTTAAATAAATTGTATTATCTCCTGGTTTGGGGTATAAAGAATCAGTGATATCCCTTTGTATCACAAAATGTTTATCTTTTCCAGACAATTAAGTATATTGAAGATAATATGTTTACTATTTGTGTATTTGCTTAGGCAATGGAATCGATTAAGGATTTTAGCCTGGAATCCAAGTTAAAGCCTCAACAGGAGGAAAGTGTTATGGAGAAATATGAAAAGGATCACAGTGCATCTATAAATAGTTTACTAGAGAGGTAAACTTTTTTTTTTTTTTTGAGAGGTAAACTTTTAAAAAAAGATTTTTTTAATTGAAATACAGTTGATTTACAATGTTGTGTTAGTTTCAGGTGTACAGCAAAGTGATTCAGTTATACACACACACACACATATATATGTATATATATGATGTATGTATGTATGTATATATCCTTTTTCAGATTCTATTCCCTTATAGATTATTACAAAATATTGAGTATAGTTCTCTGTGCTATACAGTAGGTCCTTGCTGGTTATCTATTTTATGTATAGTATTGTGTATATGTTAAGGAGAGGTAAACTCTTTTAAACAACTAGAAAATCCAGCAAATATCTTTCATCAGTGCAAACGTTGTACTTTAATAAGTAAGTTTTTATTTTCCTTTAGTCATAATTTTTGCATGTGATCCAGTAACTTAAGCAGAAATTCTCTGGGATTTCCTCATGGACAACTGACAGTAATTTAAAAAAATTTTTTTTAGTCTTATTTTTAAAATTAAGTAACATTGCATTTAATTTTTTTCCAGGTATGATACACACAGAGACAATCTTGAACTACACCTGCAAAACAGCATTGTCAGGATTATTTCTGATTTCTCTAGTGACAAGGAAAGGAGTAGTGTTTGTCTACAGGATAAACTGGCAGATCTACAGGTAAATACTGAAAATATTACTAGAGGAGTTTTATCTTTTATTAGAAAATAATACCGCCATAAGTATAGACTTCACCATTTTTGTTGTGGTCTCACATGCTAGATGTTTCTGAAGAACTCTCTGTCACCGGATTTCAGAAAGACACCCAAACCCAGGAAAGAGTATGTTCGGGGTGCTAATTTATTGCTCATGCTCTAAGTTGATATTCTATGTATTGTGGCTTGCAGAAGTTTAGATTGTGTTTGGGATGGGGATGAAGGCTTCAGATGAATTGGTTGAAACAATGTGTTTGAAGACGATTTCAGCCAACACAGCTTCTGGTTTGCTCCAAAATTAACAATATGTGAAAAACCAGCGACTCCGAATTTTTGTTTCAGTCATCTATCATCTTAACCAAATTGTCGCATTATCTGTCTGATGTTGGGTAATAAGAAAGGGGGAGGTCGTGGACGGAGTTTTCTCTGTGCGTGATGGATGATCTTGTGGAGAACCATCAGAGGGAGTACTGCATTTGACTCAGGAGCTGCAGAAAAAACAATCTAGTGATGGGCACACCAATCGTTAAGTTCTACAAATAAGTATCTTCCTTATTTTGAAGATAATCTGTGCATTGCAGTACAACACCGTCATATGCTTGGATGTGCATTAGAGTGAACCCTTACAGAAAGCCCATCAGGTGGAGAAAAGGTCACGGGTGCTTCCTACAATGCCCTCTCATATTTTCTAGTTATCTTCCTTTCATGATGCCAGTTCCTGAATCACACTTTACCAAATGGCTCTTCTCTATTTTCCATCTGAATAAGCAAAATTCATGTGTTAAAAATCTCTGTTGTTCAAGTAATGGATGTAGCACATTTTCATCACAATTAAGAAGCTGTCTTGAGACCTTACTCCTGTGACTGAATAATAAGTTGGTTAGAAAAACTATACGAATCCTTGGGGAAAGTGAAGAACAAATTATACTGATGAGCACTCAGATTCTATAGCAGTGCCTTTTTTAAAAAAAAAGAACCAAGATAAGGAGTTGGAATAGTATAGAATTTTAGATGTTTAACTATAAATTATAAATTAATTTTATTCACTTCTCATTTGATAGAAATGATTTTGGTTCATTGCAATTTTAGTTTAAGGAGAAAAAAAAAGACTAGAGAAAATAGAATATCTAATAGAATATGTTCTTATATCTCTGTGTATCTTTCTGAATTGTATTCTGTGTATCTAACTTCAGGGAAAGGCATTTGGATTCCTTTGAAAGCCATGTTGCTGATTCCCTTGATTTCATTCAGTGGATTCTCTGAGAGCACAGTTAATAGCATTGCTCTCTGAAGGATAGTTTACTTGTAAAATATCTTTTCAAATGTATTTTCATGTGAAACTTTGTGTTTGTGCCCACAATTGTAAATGTCTCATTTTGTAAGAACAGAATAATTGTGCCTATTAACCCATTCATTGAAAAATTAATTTACATGTTTCATCCAGGTCTTAAAAAATGAAACTGATGCTTGCTGGAAAGAGTTTGAAGTCACTTCACTGAAGTTAGAAGAGCTGGAAAGTGACATTAGGAAGCCTTTTCTAGTTAAGGCAAGAGATAAATTAAAGGAGAAAGAAAGAGAGCTTCAGATGACTCTTAATACCAGGTATAATGCTGGGATCTATTAACCATGAGCTTACTAAATTTACTAAATTTTAAGAGAGGCTAATATTATACTAAGTATGTTATTTTATTTAGTTGTCACAACAACCATAAGAGAAGCTGATGAGGAAACTGCTGCTGGGGGAGGTTAAATCACATAACCAAGCCATACTACTGGCCAGAGACTTAAGTGGAACTTAAAGTCTGTTGAGTTCCAAAGGCCATGCTCTTCCCACTGTCTCCCCTTGAGCATGAATTTAGCCACGTCACGTAACTTCTCTGGGCCTTGATTTCCTCATTTTTAGAATGAGAGTGCTATTGTTATCCCTTTACATAGGATGTGTACCCCCAGCACATCTCCCCATTTTACATAGGAGGAAACTGAGGCTCAGAGTCTATATGTTATTTATCCAGGGTCATACATTTCAACTTATTATTGGCCTAGACTTTGAATCCTAGTATATTTCCACTAATAAAATAATTAGTATGCATAATGAATTTCTTTGTCATCAAGGCAAGGTTCAATTACATTTAGTATTTTGTATTTCAAAAGAGAGAGAAAAGCTTAGTATGCTTTACAACAGTTTTCCATTTAGCGCAGTATCAGTTAAATTATCGAGAGTACTTGGATATAGCAAACAACTCATTCTTTGCCATTGTGGATCACTGGGTTTGGGTTTTAATGTGATGATCTATACACATCATTGTATGTATTTTTATTGAATAATTATTTTCTGTTCTTGGTTAAATAATGGCATTAATATGTTTTATAAGATATCTTTCTGCTGTGTTTTCCCCTCATGTCTGATTTATTTTTCACCCAGAATGGAGTCCTTGGAGTCTGCGCTGCATATTGTGTTACCTGTGGAGAAGGAGTTGCTCCTTCTCTGTGACTCAGACCTGCTCCTCTGTGAAATGGTCATTCAAGAATTTAATCTCACTGATGCTGATGACATTTATCGAAATCTGAGGGTAAATATAAATTCTCACAGTGTATTTATAGAATAAACAGTTCTTCGGAGATTTATACATGTTTATGCTTTTTTTAAAATTATACATCCATAGTATTTATTTCAAATATAAGCCATGGCAGAAAAATCTTCAATAATTTAGACTTGTTATTTATTTCTCAACTCTTTAATTCCTTGCCAATTTGGAAGTATCAATAGGTACCATAGAGTAAATAATGACATATTTTCTTTGAATTAAAAATGAAGGCTTGCTTATGAATGCCTTCTCCAATGACTGAAATCCTAATTTTCTCTCTGTACTAGACTAAGATGCTTAAATTGTCATATTCTACAGTTTACTTATTCCAAATCTCATCTTAAAAATATGTTTTTTTATTTTTCAAATTATAAACAGATGTCTCAATAGTTCAACCTGTAATTATTTTCATTGAATCAATAGATTTATATACCTCTTTTCTTTTGGGGATCTATATATCAGGAAGGGTATCAGATAATGAAAGAGCTGGGCCATCTGATTATTTGTAATTAAAGTGTTCCTTCTGTCAAAACTGTCAGACTTGGTTAAACTGAGAAGCAGTTTTCTTGATCAAATCTAGTGACATAATTTGAGGTTAGTTTCTGCTATGCAATTTTTCTTTTTTCTGCCTCAGTCTTTCAGCTTTTCTTACCTTTATTTTAGAATATCCAAGATTCCATAGTAAAACAGATTGAAATATGTAATCATTTGGAACAGTCAGGCAACTTTGCATTAAAGGAATTAAACCCGCTTGACCTGCATGCAGCACAGAATATTATCCTGAAACACAGAACACAACTCGAAGAAATGAACCACAGAGTCCAGAGGAGTAAAGATACCCTCAAAGTTCTGGAAGATTTTTTGGCTTCTCTGAGAGGAGCTGAACTCTCTGGTGAGCTCCTTATAGACCTTTCAGCCTCAGGTTCACAGGTGGTACCAGGAAATACTTTGACGGTGGAAAATAAAGAGGGAAGAATTCATCAGATGAAAGATAAGGCCAGACATTTGGACGAACGTTTGAAGGTGCTCGGTATAAGCATTAAAGATGCTGAACGGGGTGAAAACACCTCCTGTGAAAAACTTCTGAATGCTTTGTCCAGAAGCTTATCTGAGACACATGGCTCTGGCAGACAGGAGAAACTCACTGAAGAAGATGAATTATTAGAGACTTGTATTTTCAAAAATAATGAACTCCTGAAAAATATTCAAGATGTACACAATCAAATCAGCAAAATAGGCCTGAAAGATCCGACCGTTCCAGCTGTAAAACAACGGTAGGTATCGTTTTCGTCCATTTCCATGCAAGATGACGATTTTCTGTTTTTTCCTTTTCCCAAATATCTATTAGGTGAAACAAATGCTTCCTGTGTCTTTCTACTTCTGTGCCATCCCCCTCTATTCAGGGTTCAGCGTTCTTTTTTGTAGGCTTTTTCAAACAAGCTTTCTTTTTGTTGAGATTGTGCCTTTACAAAGTGTTATATAATTTTTTCCTTTGAAGTCTTCATTCTTATGGACAGAGGAAGAGTACAATAAGATATGTGTGAAGTCCATGAGTTGCTTCAAAGTCTCTTTGCTGCTGTTTATTTATTATGGAGTTCTCCTGATGGGGGAAGACCTGGGAAACTCTACACATTTGATAATAGAGAACAAGTGGTGGAAGATGCACATACCACGCCTCGTCCCTACTTCTTCCTTCATTATTTGGTCCTCTCCCCTCCTCCCGGCAGGATTAGATGAGGACTGAGCTTAAGAGGTAGACTAAGGTTAGTGTTGATTCTGGAGACTCAGCAGAACTGGGGTTACCTGAGGTTCGCAGCCATCTGTACGAGTGCTGCTATTGTCATTGTGGCATTCAGCGTCGGCCTCCAGGTCCTGAAAATGAAAATGTTAGCAAGAGTTAGCAAAAGAGTCACTTTTGTGAGCCCCCCTCCCCCTTCTAAATCTCACCCACTTTCCATCTCTTCTGCCCACTTCTAATCCCTCAGGCTCAGTGCTCTCCTGAGGCTGTTTAGCTGATTAAGCTCTTCCCTCTGAAATTTCCCTGAGCCCTCCGTCTCAATGGGACTTCCATTTCAACAGCGCTCCAGTTCTTCATGAGGTGTGGAACTGGTTTAGTTATTAATTTGATTGTTAATGCATTTATTATAGATTTATAAATAATTAGGAATAAATTAACTTATTAATTTATAAATGAAAACTATACTTTGATAGATAGTGAATTGCTTTAATTTTTAATTGAGTTACTAATAGAATAAGCCAGGCACTGTTTTAGGTCCTGGGAATACAGCAGTTAACAAAACAGACAAAAATTCTTACCCTTGGTAGAGCTTATTATCTAGTGGGACGAGGAAGACATGCAGTATGTTTGATGGTGATAAAGACCATGGAGAAAGAGTAAGTAGAGAAGGAAGAGGTGGTTACAATTCACACAGGGTCAGCAGGCACAGTTTTACAGAGAAGGTGACGTGTGAGCCAGGTGGGATGAGCGACAAGCCAAGTGACAACCTGGAGGAAGAGCCTCCCAGGCTGAGGGGCTATAGGTACAAAGGGCAGGTGTGGGACTGGGCCTGGCATGTTTGAGGAGAGACGAGGAGGTGAGCAGGTTAGCAGGGAGGGGGTCACAGGGGTCACGGGCAGGATGGAGCTTAGCTCCTGTAGGGAACTGTGGGCCATGTGTTGACTTTGGTTTCTTTGTTGAGTGACATGGGAAGTCATTGGAGGCTTCTGAGCAGAGGGAAATGATTTGGTTTTCATTGTAACAGGCTGGCGTGTTGAGAATAGACTGTTAAGACTCAAGGCAAGACTCAGGAAGTCTAGTTTGACCTATAGCAATAATCCAGGTGAGGAACGATGGTGGCACGGAACAGTGGTGAGGTGGCAAAAAATATTAAGATTCTGTATGTATTTTGAAAGTAGAGTCCACAAGGTTTGTTGACACACTGGACATGGGGTATAAAAGAAAGATTGGAGTTACCGTTAACTGGGATGATGAAGACAAGTTTATCAGGCATTGAATGAAAGATCAGGTGTGCTCAGTTTTAGACACAATAGGTTCAAAATATTTATTGGATGTTCAAGTAGCACTGTCAATAAGACTGTTAAAAATAGGTGGCATCAGATGTCAGGAGAGAGGTCTGGGTGAGGTATACATCTGAGAGTCATCAACATTTTAGAATGCTGTTTAAAGCCATGAGATGGATAAGATTACCATGCTGCGCTTCCCTGGTGGCGCAGTGGTTGAGAATCTGCCTGCCAATGCAGGGGACATGGGTTTGAGCCCTGGTCTGGGAAGATCCCACGTGCCGCGGAGCAACTAGGCCCGTGAGCCACAGCTACTGAGCCTGCGCGACTGGAGCTTGTGCTCCGCAACAAGAGAGGCTGCGATAGTGAGAGGCCCGCACACCGCGATGAAGAGTGGCCCCCGCTTGCCGCAACTAGAGAAAGCCCTCGCACAGAAATGAAGGCCCAACACAGCCAAAAAAAAAAAAAAAAAAAATATATATATATATATACATATATAAATAAATTAAAAAAAAAAACCTCATGAGGACAAATTAAAGTTAGTGTGCTCCCACAAATTACCCATATTTGTGTTGAATCAAATCACCTAATTGGCCATTAAATTTTTCTCTCTCATAATCAAGGAAAAAATCGTTACTCAGACTGGATAAGGATCTAGATGAATGTGAAGAAGAGAAGAAACACTTGCAAGAAATGGTGAATTCTCTTCCACAATTCAAAGACGGCAGAGAGAAAGCTCTGAGTCAACAGTGCCAAGGCACAGCACTCTTGTGGGAGAATACAAAAGCTTCGGTCACTGAATGGTAAGGAAAAAAATTCCTCCCAAATCTGAAAAATTGTCTGTGGCACAATTAACTTTTTGAAATTTGTATGTTGAAAACACATTCCCATGGGCCTCAAAGAGAGGCCAACTTAAGGGTTTCACGCTCGAAGCTCACTGGGCCAACGTCTGGGGCAAGACCTGGAATCCTAGATTATGGACAAATGCCTTTAAGAGGTTGTCTAAGAGGGAGGACAAATACATAGTGTATTTATAATTATTATTGCCCCACCTATATTAGTTTTCTATTGCTCCTATAATAAATGACCACAAATGTCGTGGCTTAAAATCGGCACAAACTTATCTTACAGTCTGGAGGTCGGAAATCCTAAAATGAAACTGCATTCCTTTCTGGACTCTGTGGGAGAGAATCCGTTTCCTTGCCTTTTCCATCCTCGAGAGGCCACCTACTCCATTCCTGGGCTTGTGTCCCCTTCTTCCATCTTTAAGTCCAGCAGTGCAGCATCTTCAAATCTCAATCTCTCTCTGTCTTTCTGTCTCATCTCTGCTTTTGTTATCACATCTCCTTCAGACTCTGACCCTCGTGCCTCCCTCTTATAAGGGCCCTTGTGATTATCTTGCACCCATTCAGGTAATCCAGGATAATGTCTCTATTTTAAGATCCTTAATTTAGTCACATCTGTAAAGTCCCTTTTGCTATGTAAGGTAACATATTCACAGGACCCAGGGATTAGGACGTGGACATCTTTGGGAGTTGGGGGCTTATCCTACCACACTCCAGTTAAATGGCAGATGTTGCCAGTCAGTTACTGCCATCTTTCCTACAGAACCTGGACAAGGCTCAGAAGTTTTCTTAATTCTGTGGCAGCCCTTACCTATCAGTCCTGGTTGGCGATTCGGCTGAAGAGTCTCCATCCCTGCCTTCTTCCTTTACTCTCTGCCTGGGGGTAGGAGTAGTTGAGAGGGCTGACCCCTACAGGCTGTACCACCCAAGCCAAGGGTTCCAGTTGGGTTAGGAAGTGGGAGGTACTAGTATGAGATTAGTAACCAAGAAGCGAGAGAAGTCGGGGTGGTCTTAACCCCCTCCCTTTTCAGCAAGTGGTTCCAGCAGCTCCTACTGACACCTCTTTGGCTTAGGGCACTTTCCCTCTTTCCCCTTGAGCCCAGGTGCTGTACCTATTTTTGGAAGGGTTAGTCTCTGGGTGTCTCAGCTCCTTGGTGGTTTCCCTTAACTTTACTATCAGTGGTCCTTTCACCACAGAACTCCATCTGTGGAGTTCCTGCTTCCTACTGGAACCTGAGTATACAGTAGTCAAGATGAAGTCTGTCTGTGGATTTGATCTAGTCTACCCTTTGATTTTACAGAGGAAAGAACTGAGGTCCAAAGAGCCTCAAGTAACTTATCTAAGGTCGCATGACTAATTAGTGCCCAACCATAACTAGAAACCAGGTGTCGTAGCTGCCACATCGTCTGTACTAAACTTTTTTTTAAAAGGGCTAAATCTAGAATGAGTTGAAATAGACATACTTGAATCATACTGAATTAACACTGAAGCAATCTCTAAGAATAATGCTGGGGAGGCATTGTTTTCCAAGTTATCTTTTAGTTAATGATGAAATTGAGGTGCTGATTCCTTATGATTACGAATCCTGTGTTTCTTTCCAGAGCTTACATCTGGTGACTTTTTAATATTGACCTGGTGAAGATAGTAATCCAGTGATTATTTATACCATCCATTTGTCAAATAAATATATATGCCATCATTCTTAGGTTAAATTGTAAAACAATATTATAAACCATGTCTAGAGGAAAAATCCTTCTATAACTTATTAGTCATTACTGTAGGATACTTACAAAGAGAAAGAATGGTTTTGTTATTTTCAGAAATTTAGCTGTTTTACTTTTTTTCATAGCCTTGACCAATGTGAAAGAGTTTTGGAGCTCTTAAAACAATATCAGAATTTTAAAAGTGTCCTGACAACTTTGATTCAAAAAGAAGAGAATATCATCTCCCTCCAGGCTTCCTACATGGGAAAGGAGAACTTGAAGAAAAGGATAGCAGAGGTGAGTCCAAATTCCAAAGGAAACTTTACATAGCAGCCTCGCTTGCAAGCCTACAATAGAGAGGATATTATCAATGGAGTCACTTTCGAAACTTAGTTTAGAAGAAGTTACTAGTGACTTTGTTTTACCAGGTATCTAAGAATTTATTGAATTTATCCCCGGGGCTTGAAAAAAAAATTGGTCCCCAGGTTAATGCTGGGTTGCATCTGTTTGGGTTTTGATACTGATGGTGTGGTTCTTTTGGAGTCTGGGGTTGCCCCTGCCGCTACCTCTGAAAGGTTGGAACAGTTTGTGCACTGACTTTCCACATAAAAAAAAAACCCCTGAGGCTTCATTGCAACCTTGAGAGAAAGAAGGTACTAGGAAAATCCCGTCTGTTGTTAGTGGATAAAGGAAAAATTATGTTTTTATTTCTTCCCTTTTATTTCTTCTTAAAGATGTGTGAGCTTATCTCCAAGTTGCTCCGTCTATGTTCATAGCCTCGCCGATAACAGCTTCATAGTTTAAGAAGAATAACACTTTTGGACACTAGATGTCATTATTTTCTATGATTTTATGTGGTTATCAACCAGAGTGGCAGAAGAATGGAATAGTTAGAAAAGGATACACTACACTGTATTACTGTACACCAGAAAGTTGCTTTTCCTCTTGGTTTTATGAGTACTCTATGCTAAAGTGCTGTCAAAATATCAGAGGCATTGGTGAAATATCATCTACTTGATACACCTGGTTGTTAGAAAGCAATTTTATTAAAGTTCCCGGTGGCTGAGCACAGCATCAGTGAGGCTTATATACAGACATACCTCATCTTATCACACTTTGCTTTATTGTGTCTTTTACAAATGGAAAGGTTTGTGGCAACCCTTTGTAGAGCAAGTCTGTCGGTACCATTTTTCCAACAGCATTTTCTCACTTTGCGTCTCTATGTCACATTTGGGGAGTTCTTGCAGTATCTCAAACCCTCCACCACCAAAAAGATTATGACTTGCTTAAAGGCTCAGATGATGATTAGTGTTTTTAGCAAATAAGTATTTTTAAATTAAGGTATGTACATTTTTTAAGGCATAATGCTACTGCACACTTAATGGACTACAGTATAATGTAAACATAACTTTTATATATATCTGGGAAACCAAAAAATTCATGTGATTTGCTTTATTGCGATACTCCTGTTACTGCCATGGTCTGGACCCAAACCTGCAATGTCCCCGAGGTATGCCTGTAGACCAGATTCTTACAGACAATTTAGTCTTTGTCTAGAACTCTTATCCCTGAGGCTGAAGTGACACTCAGAGTCACATCAGTGCCACAGATGAGGAGTAGCCCCTGCCTGCGGTCTCCTTTCTCAGACGCAGTTTCTTGGAACTGAGCGATCAGAAAGAGCTCTGCTTGGACACCAGTTGTACAATATGTGACTGTGTAACGGGTTTCCCATCAGATTTAATCGAGGGAGACCACCATGCTAGGAGCAGGCTGGCAGTCGGGATCTCTTAGATGCAACCTGTCTGGTTCCATCCGGCAGAGGCAGCTTCTGGGTTTGGCAGTCTTGGGATCTAGGAGGATCGTGTCCTCATCCAAATGGATTAAGGAGCTTTGGTTCTCAGAGTATCCAACACGATCAGCTTTACAAAATCCCCTCAGCCTTGTGGCCCGGTTCACATAGCTACTTTTCTACTGTGCCCCTGATACCATTTTCCCAGCTTGTACTCTTGTTTCAGGATCCAGGTCTCTGCCTTAGATACTCACAGATCCTGGGTCGTTGCCTTTCAAAGTGACCAGATAGTGAATCCCTTTGACTTGCAGCTGTTCTTGGTTTGTGCCAATCCTCCTCACTCCTGGAGTCCTGCCATTGTCCCACTAAGTGAGATCCTATTACCAGCAGAGCTGTTCCTTTCCTGATTAGGTGAGGTAACATCTGTAAAGTGCCTGCAGAGTACCTAGGACTTAATCAACCCATTAATGGTAAACTGCACTTTCTGGACAGGTTATTTATTTGACTAATAAAACTTCTATCACCTTCAGGCACTCGGCCCCTCTCCTGGGTGAGTCTCCCTGATGGGAATCTAGATCCAGGTCTTGACCCCTCTGCTATGATTAGTTCCTCTATGGCTGTTGTCTTTTTCCATCTGGGCTGCTATGAAAGAATACCATAGACTGGGGGGCTTATAAACAACACAAATTTATTTCATACAGTTCTGAAGACAGTTCTCACAGTTTATAACATTCTGCCTTTGACCCCTCAAAACATGTCCTTCTCACAGGCAAAGTATATTCATTCCTTCCCATCAGCCCTAAAAGTCTTAACTCACTCCAGCTTAGTCCAAAGTCTCATCTAAATATCATCTAAATTAGATATGAGTGAAACTCAAGGTGCACTTCATCCTGAGGGAAATTCCTCTTGTTTACCTAAAACAAATAGACTGACAGATATTTCACCAGCAAAGAGGGATTTATTTGGGATCAACAGAGAATTGCATTTCAGGGTCTGCACCCATGGGAGCCGTGTGCAAGTCCCCGCACAGCAAGGAGAGAAGGATGCTTTTATAGAGGGGAAAAGGACGTTGGACAGGCTGTAGTAAACAGAGTCCATGGCTTTTCATTGGCTGAGGCCTTGCCAATAAAGGAGCCTTTCTTCTTCCTATTGGGCTCTGCCACCCCATCTGGTCTCCCAACTCTGTTTAATTTAGGTTTCTGTTGATTCATTTTTTTACACTCTACAGCTGTGAACCCATGAAACCAAACAAATTATATGCTTTCAAAATACAGTGGTGGGACAGGTATAGGATAGACATACCCACTCCAAAAGAGAGAAATAGGAAAGAAGAAAGAAGTATTGGGTCCCAAGGAAGTCCAAAACCTAACAAGGCAAACAACATTAAACCTTAAGGCTTGAGAATAATCCTCTCTGGCTTGATGTTCTGCCTTCCAGGTCCACTGGGGTGGAATCATCACCCCTGGCTTGGCTGGACAGATTAGCAACTTTCTCTGTAAACAAAGAAACAAAGTAAGGATAGAGGTTAAATAACCTTCCCAAGATTATATGGCTAACAAGTGACAGAATCATTATTTAAGCTCAGGTCTATCTGACTACAAAGTCATGTTCCAATCATCATAATATTGCCTTCCCTGAAGACATATTTGAAACATGTATATTATAGAAGTAAAAAATGGCTAACTTTGCTTTGTCTGTACCCCTTTCTCAAATGTAAAGGTTTACTCACAAAAATATTTTAAAAATTAACAAAACAACTGTAATTACCTTTAAGAAATGTATAAATGCCCAGGCTTTTATTATTATATTGAGAATCTTGTATCTAGTGTGGTATCTTTGTATATTTGCTGAAATAATATATCATTTTGTATGGAAGATACAGAAGTACACTTGTGTTTAATTATTTTCTCATATGCTTTTTTTAACTGTCTGAAAAAAGCAAATTTTAGTACCAATTGTTAACATAACTCTCAGTTAATTTTGTGATGACTTAGGTACTGTCTTCAGAAACAATCAGTTTCTGGCGTATGTACTGTCATGATGCTTTGCACCAGTGGCTGAAGTATGATACCACTGAGAACTTTCGTCCTTCAAAACCATAGAAACCTGGATGTTTATCTAGGATATGGTGCCAAATTTCCACTCTCTTTAATCAAAGGCAGAAGTGCAAAAGTAAGACTAGAAAGCTAGAATGTCAGGGGACTATTAAAGTTTGGGAAATGTCAGGGGGGGGGATCTAGTTTCCTTTATTTTACCCCTTCCATTCACTGTAGGACAAAGCCTGCAGTTCCTGTCAATGCTAAAAGTATCCTCTCCTTCTCTTTCTTTTCTCTTCACCCACTGGTAGCTTGTGTCAATGTAACAACAAAGTTCTTTGAATGTAATAAAAATTAGGTTACACACACACACACATACATATATATTTTTTCCATTTAATTGAACAAGCATTTATTATGCCCTATGCAAAATGTCCTGAGCTGGGAGAAAAAAAACACCTGAGTCTGCATCTCAGCTCTGCCAGTGTATCAGTCAGCTTCCAGTCAGGAGACAGAAACTGCCCCAGTTATTTTTTTTTTCCATTTAAAACATTTAAGTAATTTTAATTTTTTAAATTAAACTTTTAAATTTGAGATAATTATAGATGCATATGCAGTTATAAGACATAATACAGAGAGATCCTATGTACCCTTTACTAAGTTTCCCCAATGGAAATATCTTGTAAAACTGTAGTGCAATATTGCAGTCAGGTTACAGACAATCATACAGTCAAGAGGAGGAACATTTCCATCACCAGACGATCCCTGGTTCTGTCATCGGATAGCCCTACCACTTCCCTCTTGCTTCCACCCCCTCACAACCGCTAATATGTTCTCCATTTCTATAATTTTGTCATTTTGAAAATCTTATATAAATGAAATCATACAGTATGTAACCTTTTGGGATTGGTTATTTTCACTCAGCATAATTCTCTGGAGATTCGTTCAGATTCTTGCATGCATCAATAGTTTGTTCCCTTTTCTTGCTGAGTAGGATTCCATGGTATGGATGTACCACAGCTTGTTTAACTGTCACCTCTGAAGAACATCTGGGTAGTTTCTAGTTTTTAGCTATTATGCATAAAGTTGCTATAAGCTTTTGTATAGGCTTTTTTGTGAACATAAGTTTTTCTTTCTCAGGGTTAATTGCCCTGGAGTACAGTTGGTGGGTTGTATGTTAATTATGTATTTCATTTTTAAAGAAACTTTCAAACTGTTTTCCAGAGTGGCTATACCATTTTACATTCTCACCAGTAATGTATGAGTGATCCAGTTTCTGCACATCCTTGCCAGCATTAGATGTTGCCTCTACTTTGTATTCTAGTCATTCTGATAGATATATAGTGGTATCACTTTGTGGTTTTCATTGACATTTTCCTAATTGCTAATGGTATTGATCATCTTTTCTTGTGCTTATTTGCCATCTGTATGTCATCTTTGCTGAAATATCTCTTCATATCTTTTCCTCATTTTCTAAATAGATTGTTTGGTTTTTTTCACTGTCAAGTTTTGAGAGTTTTTAATATATTCTACACAGTAGTCATTTGTCAGATGTGTGGTTTGCAAATATTTTCTCCCAAACTGTAGCTTGTTTTTTCATCTCCTTAATGGGTCTTTTGCAGAGCAAAAGATTTAAATTTTGGTAAAATCCAGTTTATCAATTTTTCCTTTCATGGATTGTGCTTTTGGTGTCAAAGTCGAAGAACTCTTTGCCTAGCACAAGATCCTGTAGATTTTCTCCTATTTTTTTTCTCAGAGTTTTATAGTGTTATGGTTTACATTTAAGTCCATGATCCATTTAGAATTAGTTTTTGTATAACGTGTGAGACTTGGATCAAGGTTTACGTTTTTGTCTATAAATGTCCAGTTGCTCCAGCACCATAAGTTGAAAAGGCTCCCATTCCTCCTTTGAACTGCTTTTTCATCTTTGTCAGAACTCAGTTGGGTGTATTTGTCTGGGTTCACTTTGATCTGTTGATCTGTGTGTCTGTCCCTCTGCCAGTTGATGTAATCTTTATTACTGTACCTATATGGTGTTTTAAAATCAAGTAGACTGATTCTTCCCACTTTATTCTTCTTTTTTCAAATATTTTAGCTATTAAAATTCCTTTGTTATTCCATATAAATTTTAGAATAATCCTGTCTATATCTACAAAAGTATTGCTGGGTTTGATAATAATTGCATTAAACCTGTACATCATTACTATGTTGTCTTCTGATCCATGAACTTAGTATGTCTCTGCATTTATTTAGATCTTCTTTGATTTCTTTAATCAGTATTTTATAGTTTTCAGCGTATAGTTCCTGTGCATGTTTTGTTAGATTTACACTTAAGTATTCGATTTTTTGAGTAATTGTGAATGGTATAATATTAAAAATTTGTGTCCATGTATTCATTGTTAATATGGAGAAGTGAAATCAATTTTTATGTTTATCTTGTATCCTGTGACCTTTCTGAACCAACGTATCAGTTCTAGGGGTGTTTTTGTAGATTCCTTGGGCTCTCTGACATAGATAATCATGTTGTCTGCAAATAAGCACACCTGAGACAGAGGGGTCCTTGTTACTGCTGGTTGGGGGTGGGCATTCTGCTTCCCCACAAGGTCTCTACTGACACCTCCCTGGCTCCTCCTTACAGCTCCCTAGGTAGCCTCCCCTGACATCACGATGTGTGTGTGTGTGTGTGTGTGTGTGTGTGAGTGTGTGCGCTTGTTACTGCCCAGCAGGAATGAAAGTCCCAGCTCTACTCGGCCTTCTTTTCCCTGGTTGGGGGAGAGTGGGGCTCCTGTTACATCCTGGAGATGGTGGTGGCTGTCTAGGCTCTACACTTGACCTTTGCTGGCACAGGTGGGCGTTGGGCCACAGTGTTTCCTATGGTATTTTGCTCCAGTGAGTGATTATTTCCTAAAGGTTTTCTGTCTTGTTAGGTTGTCCTATTCCTCGTTCTTGGGCTGAAGACAGCAGGCTTTTCCTGGTCTGTGTCTGTGGATCTTACCAGCTTCTGACTTCTCCAGCACACAGTCTGGGATATCCAAGGGAAAACGAAAATTCAGGGAGCTCACCACCAGGCTGTCTTCAGGAGCTGATGCCCCCAGCCATTCTCCCTCCTTGAACTCCTCACTTTTCAGTCTTCTTAAGTCTGTTTTGTATATGATGTCCAGGGTTTTTAGTTGTGCTTAATGGAAAAATTATGTCTACTGCATATTCCCAGAAATGGAAGTCCCCTGTGGGTGTATAATTTTTAGTTTTTTATTTATGAGAAATCACTATTTTCAAATTTTATATAATCGTTAAAAATGCTTGTATAATATAGGTAAATTGAGTGGAAACATTAAGATTGCATTACTCAACACTCAAATTTTATTTTGTAGTTTAAGATCATCGGCCTTTTGGTAAAATAGTGTTTCACCTTCCATGTTAGAAATGACATGGGAGTTAGAATCATGAAAGATTAAACTAGAAGTCATATTAAAGATGTTTTAGAGTTCTGTCTGTTTTATTCAGATGAGCACTTAGGTTCTTCAAAATGACAAATATGATTCCTATTTGAGGAGTCTAGGAACTGTCATTTTTTTATATGATTGAATAGAGGTGCTTTTTTTTGGTAGAATATTATTTCACGTGCACTAGAAAGGTGGTTTTAGATCATTATAAATATTTCATCATGCAGAGTGGGACAAGGAATTTGGGTGTAGGATTATTAATAAGCCAGATGGTTAGGAGTCTAAAAACTTTTCATTGAGAAAGTGGGACAATAAGTCTTATTTGTCTGTATCAATATATCAAAACATGTTTCATATCATTTTTACAGATTGAAGTTGTTAAAGAAGAATTTAATGAACATTTAGAAGTTGTAGACAAGATTAACCAGATCTGCAAAAATCTACAATTTCATCTAAATAAAATGAGAAACTTTGAAGAGCCTCCTTTTGAGAAAGAGGCTAATATTATTGTGGATAGATGGCTTGATGTAAGTGATAATTTAATCGACTAGAAATTCTATTTAATAAGAATTAAATTGATCTTTTCTTTTGTATCTTTAATGTTTTTATCTAATTACAAAATTCAAAAAGTGCTCATTACAAAAAATGTTCAAATAATATAAAGTTTATGACTTGGGATTTAGCTTTATGCCCAGAGTTAGGTACTATTGTACTAACAAATGAGTCTATACTCTTTTAGATATACAAGTGTATACTCAACTTATTTGAAATAAACTAGTTAATATATTATCCATCCATGCAGCCAGTTGATGTTCAACATTACATTTATTTAATATTTTTAAAACAATTTTTGGTTGAGTAGTAATGATATTTTTATGAATTATAAATTAAGAATTTGTGCTATATTTTGATCTGGGTTTCTGATATTTAAAATTTAAAAAAAATTTTTTTTTTTTTTGTCTGCGTTGGGTCTTTGTTGCTGTGCGCAGGCTTTCTCTAGTTGCGGCGAACGGGGGCTACTCTTCATTGCAGTGTGGGCACTGCACAATGAGAAGCCACTTCCCATTGCAGTGGCTTCTCTTGTTGCAGAGCATGGGCTCTAGGCACGCAGGCTTCAGTAGTTGTAGCGTGTGGGCTCAGTAGTTGCAGCATGCAGGTTCTAGGGCATGCAGGCTTCAGTAGTTGTGGCACACAGGCTCAGTAGTTGTGGCTCGCAGGCTCTAGAGCGCAGGCTTAGTAGTTGTGGCGCACGGGCTTAGTTGCTCCCCTGCATGTGGGATCTTCCCGGACCAGGCATCGAACCTGTGTCCCCTGCATTGGCAGGCGAATTCTTAACCACTGCACCACCAGGGAAGTCCCTGCTCTGGGTTTTTAAAAGCATCTTTTATTATTGTGGTTTAGAGAAGAGGAAAACTATTGCTTTCAATTGCATATAAACTGCAGCAAACCAGCTAAGTTTGTTTTTTTGTAGAAGAAAGAACTACACGGTATGTTAAAGCAAATTTTTTGTTGATGAATAAAGCAAATTATTTAGCAAGTAAAGGTAATCTAAAATTTTATTTTAAAGTTGTGTTTGACTGAAACAATGGTTCTTATGCTTTTTCACCACTAAATGTGTTACTTTTATTTTTTAATTATGGTAGATAAATGAGAAGACAGAAGACTACTATGAAAATCTTGGTCGAGCTCTAGCTTTATGGGACAAGCTTTTTAACTTAAAAAATGGGATTGATGAGTGGACTGAAAAGATCCTTCAAAAAATGGAATTACATCAACTGACTGAAGAGGAAAGAGAAAAGCTGAAGGTTAATTAAACAGAAATAAAATATTTGTTCTTTTTGTAGATAGTTGACATTTTAATATCAAGTCTGCTTTCTTGAAGAGGGGTAGAGAAATCACAAAGAAATCTTTTATTTCTTTCATTATTCCTTGAGTGAGACCTGAATTCCATCATTTTCTTTGTGGTATCCAGGAAGATGTTAGCAGGTATTATTAATCTGTGCTGTATACCTGAAACTAACACAACACTGTAAATCAACTATACTTCAAGTAAAGTAGAAAAATTAGGAAAAAACACAATGCTGAATATCAAAATCTTTATAGAGCTTCAAAAGAGGCTAGTTTTTTAAAACAGTGATCTCAGGTTTTGCCATTTAGAAAGAATTAAACTCATCTCTTGTAATGAAATAATACCATTTGCAGCTACATGGATGGACCTAGAGATAATCATACTAAGTGAAGTAAGTCAGAAAGAGAAAGACAAATACCATGTGATATCACTGATATGTGGAATCTAAGATATGACACAAATGAACTTAACTACAAAACAGAAACAGACTCACAAACATAGAGAACAGACTTGTGGTTGCCAAGAGGGAGAGGTGGCGGGGGAGGGATGGATTGGGAGTTTGGGACTAGCAGATATAAATTGTTATATATAGAATGGATAAACAACAAGGTCCTATTGTATAGCACAGGGAACTATATTCTGTATCCTATAGTAAACCATAATGGAAAAGAAAAAAATAATTAAAAATATTTTTAAAGTTATCTCTTTTAACTCTAAAAAGAATTCTTTCTATTGCTGGTTGTTTGCATATTATTAGTTTGGACCATATAAAATTACAATCTTTGTATGTCAAAAAACAGTTAAGTCTGGCAGTTATATGTGGTTCAATGTAATATAAAAATGTATGCATGCGTGCATGATGGCTTTGCAGTATGCCACGTCTAATGTCTCAAGTCTCATTTTTTTTTCTCTAATTTTGGTCACTTTATTCACTTTTAAATTCACATATCCATTTTTTTTTATACATATACATATATCCATCCACTTTTTTTAGATTCTATTCCCGTATAGGTCATTACAGAGAATTGAGAAGAGTTCCCTGTGCTATATAATTTATTTATTTATTTATTTATTTTTGGCTCTGTTGGGTCTTCGTTGCTGCGTGTGGGCTTTCTGTAGTTGCGGCGAGCGGGGGCTACTCTTCGTTGCGATGCACGGGCTTCTCATTGCGGTGGCTCCTCTTGTTGCGGAGCACGGGGTCTAGGCGCGCGGGCTTCAGTAGTTGTGGCACGCGGGCTCAGTAGTTGTGGCTCGCGGGCTCTAGAGCTCAGGCTCAGCAGTTGTGGCGCACGGGCTTAGTTGCTCCGTGGCATGTGGGATCTTCCCAGACCAGGGCTTGAACCCGTGTCCCCTGCATTGGCAGGTGGATTCTTAACCACTGCACCACCAGGGAAGCCCCACATATCCATTTTTATACTTTTGGAAAAAGACTTTCAAAATGTGTGGAGATTTATGAGTTTCCTGGGTATATTATGACAGTTGTGAAGTAAGATTTTGATTTTCTAAGTGAAATGAATTATCACTAAGTATCCCTTAAATTTGTCTTGAGGGGCTTCCCTGGTGGCGCAGTGGTTGAGAATCTGCCTGCTAATGCAGGGGACACGGGTTCGAGCCCTGGTCTGGGAAGATCCCACATGTCGCGGAGCAACTGGGCCCGTGAGCCACAACTAGTGAGCCTGCGCGTCTGGAGCCTGTGCTCTGCAACGGGAGAGGCCACCATAGTGAGAGGCCCGCGCACCGCGATGAAGAGTGGCCCCTGCTTGCCGCAACTAGAGAAAGCCCTTGCACAGAAACGAAGACCCAACACAGCCAAAAATAAATAAATAAATATAAATTATAAGTTAAAAAAAAATTTGTCTTGAGATACAGGTTATTTAAAATTTTGAAGTTAAGGATTATAATGGCTACCGTGTGGGCCAAATTCTGCCAACATGGTGTGTGTGTGTGTGTGTGTGTGTGTGTGTGTGTGTGTGTGTGTGTGTGTTGGCTTTATATGTTTATGTGTATGTTTATATGTACAGAGCTATGAGATGTCATGCCTTTAGGCAGGCACTGCATCCTGCTGTGGCGCAGACCTGGCCCCTCTCATTTTATTGCTAGTGTTTCACTCAGTTATAACATATGCCTGACCCATGAAGACACTTAGTGTTGCAACTCCCAGGACTGTATCAAAAATCAAGTGATTAGGGGACATTCAAAGGCTCCTTCAGTTTCTATATATTTTCAATAGCAATCAGGGGTACCAGAAGATAAGGTATAAAATAAAAAGATATTTTCCATTAACATTGTGTGTTTTAGGAAGAGTTACAAGTCCATGAACAAAAACCTTCAGAATTTTCTAAAAGAGTGGCTAAGATACAGTTGCTGCTTCAAAGCAGTGAAATACCTCTTGAATTACAGGTAAGAAAATTTTTATTTTAAAGTTGCAATTAAAGATGCTCTGTATCCTCTAAAGTAATGCTCATAAACCAGAATTCTAAAACTTAAACCTAAAATAAAATTAGGATCATTATTTGATTCATCTTTAGTCATGTCCAACCAAATTTTTAATAGCCAGCATAGTTTATCATATTTGTCCCATTTTAGAATGAATAATATTTTGCATTCTCTTATTCTCATTTAATTTATTTCACAGGCCTCTTGTGCAGAGGGGGAGATGTTACCTTGCTTCCATGTAAAGTAACAAGGGTTTCCTCATAAGTGTCTTGGGCATAGGAAGGAGAATATGGCTCAAGAGATTCCAAGTTTATTAGTTGCTAGATGGAGTAACAGGGAGATTGCCCCAAGTGTGATTTTCTATTGTGTGAAGAGATTTGTTAGACTTTTATTTAAATCAAAGTGCAAAGTGCCTGAATATAAGCTCTGGAGTCAGACTTTCTGGGGGAGGGCCTGGCTCTGCTGTCAGACAACTTTGTGATCTTGGGCAAGTTACTTACCTTTCCTAAGCCTGTATTTTGTATATAAAGTGCTTACCATGATGTTGTGTACGTAATACACACTTAATAAATGCTGGCTATTTAATTTTTTTTCTATATGTTTTGATATGTTTTCCAATAAGCACCATGAGATAGCACCTCAACTGGTATGCTAAATAAAACTTGTTTTAAGGGGAAGATTCACTTAGTCTCTTAGAAAAAAATAAGAATGTCAATTTCAGTTTTTTTCACGTTACTTTTTTTTTAAAGGCAATATTTGAATTGTATCAGTGATATAGAACAAGGAAGAATCAGAAAGAGAGAAGTTATTTCACGTTGAAATGAAACGAAGTTTCAACTCATTCTTCAGCAGTGCAGTTGTCTTATAATCTAGTTAAATCAAGTCCATTACAGTACGTCATATGTTTCATGATTTCAGGTCATGGAGTCCTCTATTTTGAACAAGATAGAACATGTGAAAATGCGTTTAACAGGAGACTCCAACTGCAGTGCACTCAGTGGCAGCACAGCTGAGTTAAGGGAGGATCTCCACCAGGCTAAGACCCAGATTGGAATGACTGAGTCCCTCTTAAATGCCCTGTCTCCTTCTGACAGCTTGGAGATCTTTACTAAACTAGAGGTACTTCCCAGCTACTTCTCTTCTGTGGTTCAGATTTATTTTCACACTTGTTTCTGATGGTCTTGTCCTCTTGAGGTTAATAATTATTATAAAAATAGTTAGTATAAAAAAATGAAAGTCTGGGGGAAATACTCAGAAAAACAATTTGTGTATATTTAAGTGTTTTACCTTTGAATTGCTTTGTGGACAGTCATTATTTGATATTAAATTGCATTGCATTATACATTTACTAGCTAAGAGAAAGTAGGTCTACCCAATAAAAAATCATCTAGATTTTTATAGAAACAATGGATACCTAATATGTTTTGTGTAGATTGAGCCCATTTTTAAGACTTCAGTGTTGTTTGTTTGTTTATATATTTAGGAGATTCAACAGCAAATTCTACAGCAGAAACACAGTATGATATTACTTGAGAATCAAATAGGTTGTCTGACTCCTGAACTCTCTGAATTAAAAAAGCAATACGAAAGTGTCAGTGATTTATTTAATACGAAAAAAAGTGTTTTGCAAGATCACTTCTCTAAGTTACTGAATGGTGAGTGCAATGTTTCTCTTACTGCGCCTCTGGGAATCTTGAGGTATGAAGAGTCACGAGGGTCCTAGTGTTTGACCTTCTCCCTGTGGTCAGAGTCTGGGGACATGCCTGTGAGCGGGCTGGCCCTGCAGGTGTCTTTGGGTGTCCTGTATGTTTGGAAAGGAGGTTTGGTGTAGAAAATATGCCACAATTATCGCGTCGGCTCCATTAACCCTCAAAATCAGGTTTTAGTTTATTATCACTTTACAGTGACTCGTACCCATGACATGGGAAGCAAGTTTCAAAATATTTTACTTTAACAAGGTTTGTGACGTCTTCCTTGAATGAATATAGCTTCTTTTGTTTTTTTTTCCTGCAGATCAGTGCAAGAACTTTAATGACTGGTTTGGCAACGTTAAAATGAACCTTAAGGAGTGTTTTGAACCATCAGAAACAAAAAAGAGTGTGGAACAAAAACTACAAAAGCTTTCTGTAAGAAGACACGTTTAAATTTCAATCAAAATTTATCAAAATTAAAATGCTGGAGATAGAACTATATATAAGTAGATAGGACAATAATTATTTTGACTTAGTAATTTCTCTACATAGAGATAATATTTCCAAAAAACCTGGCCTTTCCCCAAATACTGGGTTGGCCAAAAAGTTCGTTCGGGATTTTCCGTAACATCGACGGAAAACCAGAACTAACTTTTTCGCCAGCCCAGTATTTTTAACACTCTGTGTTTACTGGGTAAGGGTGTAAGTGACTTAAAAAGGTTCTGTTTTCACACCTATTCTAAGATGCTGTTTAACTTACTGTTTGCTGGTGAATTCAGTTGTGTTAAAATCATATTTGATGAAAAAAAAAGGCTTTACCTAATTTGGACTTTGAAACCCCTTTACTTTCTATAAGAGATTGCTTGACTTATTTATTTATTTATTTATTTATTTATTTTATTTTTGGCTGTGTTGGGTCTTCGTTTCTGTGCGAGGGCTTTCTCCAGTTGCAGCAAGCGGGGACCACTCTTCATCGCGGTGCGCAGGCCTCTTCACTATCGCGGCCTCTCTTGTTGCGGAGCACATGCTCCAGACGCGCAGGCTCAGTAGTTGTGGCTCACGGGACTCGCTGCTCCACGGCATGTGGGATCTTCCCAGACCAGGGCTCGAACCCGTGTCCCCTGCATTGGCAGGCAGGCTCTCAACCACTGCACCACCAGGGAAGCCCCTGCTTGACTTTTTAAAAAGTTTTTTCCCAACCATATTTCTTTTAAAAATTGTAGTTGAACTTTAATACACTGCTGATGGGAGTGGAGGGGAAGATAGCCTGAAATAAGAGGCAATAATGTGGGCATTTCAAATGCATGTGGCACCTTTAATTCTTGATCACTTTATGGTAGATTATCAAGTACTTTAGGCTTTGGTGATAAGTTATGCTCTCAGACTTATCAGTGGCATTAAATGTTCCCAGTTTAATTCCTTGCTTTGATGATACTATTCTTTATTGACAAAATCACCTTTCTTCTCTGCTTTTAAATTATAGTTCCAACTTTTTTTTTTAAACTTTGCCCATTGCGTGGGTCTCAACAATTGATGCTCAAACCTTGAAACACAAACATTGAAATAAAATTCTGATTTGGACAAAGTTAAATAGCGAATAGGCTGTTTAGTTTTACATATTGATTGCCAGAAAGGAGCAAGTGTTTAGGAGAAGCTGAGCAGAGCCAGGATAGGAAAATGTGGCTTTCCCGGTCTAACTCCCACTGACCCACATGGTGGCATCATTTTGCTTGATATGATTCCCAGAAAGTCAGATGCAAATACAAATGTACACACACATTCTAGAACCAACATAAATTGTCTTTTGATCATTTGCTATTGCACTTAGCCACCTCTCCATAGCAACTTCTTTTATGTAGGATGTTATGAAGATGGCATGTCTATGTACCATCTTGGGAAAGTGTCACTGGGGTGGCAGGGACCATACTGAGACTTGCCCATAGGATATAATCGACTTTTTGTCTTTCTTAAGGATTTCTTGACTCTTGAAGGAAGAGGCAGTGAAATACAGCAGGTGGGAACTGTACTGAATCATGTGAAAAATCATCTGCCCAAAGCACCTGTTAAGAAGCTTAACAGTTGGATCGTAAGTCAAGAAATTGAATTAGAAAAAATGGAGTCCATATGCCAGGCACGAGCAAAGGAGCTTGATGAGTGCTTGCAACAGCTACTGAGGTAGGAAATAAAGGTGATGTCTAATAGCATGTTTGCTATTGATATCTTCATACGTACTCTGCCTCAGTACAGCTAGCAGTGGGATAGACATACACACAAATTCCAAAAATAAAATATGTATTTTCAAACCCAAGTTTGGCTCTAGGAATATAGAAGTTTGGAGAGTTCTTCAAATTATGGCCAAGGTTCAGGGGAGAGTCCAAAAATATTTTCTGTTTGTTTGTTTCCTGTTCTTTATGATATATATGTATGGCTCATTAGAATTCCACTATAATACATGTGATTATTATTCAGATTTTAATGTTACAAATTAAATTTTCTCTAAAGAAACCAAAAAAATGTAGTAAAAAACCTGGTTGGCTCACAAGATTTGTGCCAACCTTCTCTTCAGATAAACACTTTTTGCTGATTTTATATTCCAATGTGTGTGATATTGTTTTAGACTCCAGAATGACCACAGAAACCTGAGTAAGTGGTTTACTAATCAAGAAGAGAAATGGAAAGAAATGGAAGGAACAAGAGAGAAAACTGAGCTATTTTGCCAAGCTCTAGCTAGAAAGAGGTATAGCTGATCTTGCATGAAATGTATTTCTGGGGAATATGGTTTCTCAAGTGGTGTCGTGGCTCCTATAAACTTTCAATGATATTTGGAATTTACAGGGAACAATTCGAATCTATGGCCCAGTTGAACAACTCTGTGAAGGAATATGGGATTACTGAGGAAGAAGAAATAGTAACGGAATCAACACATTTGATCAATAGATACCAGACATTATTGGGACAATTATGTGAAATTGATGAAGAGGATAAGTTACCTCCTACCAAGGACCAGAGCTTTAATGATCTTGCACATGATGTAATTCGTTGGATAACAGGGATTAAAGAGTCCCTGATGGTTTTGAATTCATCTGAAGGCAAAATGCCCCTTGAGGAAAGAATCCAAAAAATAAAGGTATAACTGTGGAAACTAAATTTCGGAGGTCAGAGTGAACTCTAATTTTGAAAAGGTTTAGAGGAAAACTGCAAAGATTTGTTTTTTAATGGAAAATAGGATCACTGCAGATTGGTTGAAGGAATTCAGATGACTGAGCTTGCAAAAGAGAAGCGCTATGATGGATCTAAAATTATTGTAATGCATAGAGAAGGGAGAAAGTATATCCTCTCTTTGTGAGAGCAATGTCCAGTTGTCCATCTTCACTGAGTGCAGAAGAAATGAAATTAAAACGATAAATTAGAGCTGCAGCAGGGGGAAAATTTGCTAGGATGTTAAAAGAATGTATGTCAGTACATCAGAGGTATCAGCACTGTCAAGGTGAGGGCTGGAGAGGAACTCATCTTCAGAGTGGATACGTATGGTTCCTAAAGAATATTAGATACTGAGTGGGTTGTGTGGTTCTTAGTTTATCAGATACCGAGTGCAGAGGATGACGTGGTCAAGCCGTAAGGGTTCGTTTGACATACTGAAGTAATCAATCATTTGGGATTATATCTGAAAGGTTTTCCAGGGAAGGTGAATCTGGAGTAGTGTTTCCAAGAAGGGAGGAACTTGATTGTTTGGAGCAAAAGAGGAAAATAAAATTGCAGGGAATGAGAATTAATTACGCTGTGGTGGAGAAACAGTAGTTGGCTTGAGGCACTCTGCATTTTCCTATGGGAAGCCATAAACCCAGTCTTGGGTGTATAGAGGTGTCTTGTTCAGGTTGTTACCCTCACTCTTTATTTATAAATAATGGTACAGATTGGAAGGAGGATTTGCCAGGGATTTTTTGGCATATAATTTCTTTGAGGGCAATTGAGAATCAAGAGAAGAGTAGGAATGCAACCAGATCAATGTGACAAATGCTTACTGAGAACCAGTTCTATACAACGTGAAGGATGTCTTTGTATTTGGGGAATATATAAAAATGAAAGGGTAATTTTGAAATCTACTCTGCAGTTAGAATCTCTGAATAATGTTTATAAATAAAAACATATCATATGAAATATCCCTGAGTGGTATGAATGAGATTTTAAGATCTTTTTTATTTGATTTAGGAAATCATTTTACTAAAGCCTGAAGGGGACGCTAAAATACAGACCATCGTGAGTCAGGCTGAGAGCAGCAAGGCTCCGATGGTTCCAAAGACCCTTACTGATATCAAGAGCCAGTGGGACAACACACTCCATTTAGCCAACACATATCTAAGGTAAAGGGCATGCCTTCACCACTTTCATGGTTTTTCATTGCACAATGAAGCCATAACAAGTATGTTTTGTCTGCCTTCTGGTTGAGGGTATAATATATCTGTTGGAGAGAAAGTAAGTAATATCAGGGGCAATCACAGTGTTGAGGCAGAAGCAAAGAAGAGTTCTCTGCATCAGATATGAAACATGCTGTCATAACTCAGTGGCAGTGTTTACTTTGGCTGGTGCATCAACCCATGGGGCCCTTGGTAACAAATTAACATTGTCCATCTCATTCCACCTTCAACACTCCCCTTCTGTACCAAAACCCCCTTTCCCCAGACAACCTCAGTATCTTCCTGGTATTACTGCAGGATAATTCATGCTTTTAAATATATATGCTAAGAGATTCTTAAAGTGTAAACATTGATAAACGTTGTCTGAATTTAATGGGCATAATTCTGATGAAAATTCTTAATTCATATGTCTTAAATGACACATTTAATTTTTGGTGGAAATGTAAATTTTATATTTTTCTAAGAAAAACAGATCAAAACAAATTCAAGCTATAGAGAACATAAACTAGTTAGTTGGCCAATATACTGAATGCTTGTTTATTTTACTTATATGAAAAAGAAAAACATGGAATATTATAATTATATTTAAACAATAAAAACTGGAATAGTTTGAAATCTAAATTATTAAATATTTGTTCTCAGATCAAATTATGTGACAAAAAAACAATACTTTTTTAAAGTAATACCACAACTAATTTTAATCTTGATTTCTGAGCTAAACTTAGTGCTATTTAGAATGTTATAATGCCAAAGAAGTCCCTGGGAATAATGTACAGTAGTGTTATTTTAATGCTTTTTATAATAATGCATGTTGTATTATAAGATTTTGATATATCATTTCATTTGTAAAATACTTTGTTAAATTTAGCCATCAAGAAAAGCTTCTACTAGAAGGCGAGAAGTATTTGCAAAGTAAAGAGGATCTGAGATTAATGCTCACAGAACTAAAAAAGAAACAAGAAGTGGGCTTTGCTGTGCAACATGGTTTACAGGAGAAGAAAGCTCAATTAAAAATTTATAAGAAATTCCTCCAGAAAGCACAAGATTTGACATCCTTACTAGAGGAGTTAAAATCTCAAGGAAATTACCTCTTAGAGTGCACTAAAAATCCCAACTTTAGTGAAGAGCCGTGGCTGGAAATAAAGCATCTACATGAAAGTCTTCTTCAACAACTACAGGTGAAATGGTCAAAATAAAATTTTAAATGATTGTCCTAATTATGCATAATTATGTAATATTTGTATATAGGACCATTGTTTTGTTCTTTTGGTAAATCAAAAGCTTTTAAAATTTATCAGTTTTAGATACAAATACTAACTACTCAAGATGGAGCAATCAATTTGGTCAGTTTTGCTAGAGAAATCCAGTGTGTATTGTTTGATAATAGTGTTATTTCCTCTCATCAAAGTTCCCCTCATAAGGGGTTGGAAGGATTAAGGTATGTTTAGGCATCTTTATGTAGGTAACAGTGTCAAAGTTGTCCATGCAACATCCATCTATCCACCCATTCATCCATGCTTGCATTCATCTATCTATCCATTCACATATCCATCCATCTATCATCTATTATAATAGTTATATCCACTATTCTGTATAAACCTTATCAGGTTTCTCCCTTTAGTCTTTCCACATGATCTGCAATAAAAGAATTAAGAGGTAAAATGTCATCTTGTCATGAGGCATATTATTCTCTTAAGAGAATTGTTTATAATTCTTTGCATACTGAAAGCCAGATTCAATATAAGGATTACCTGGATAAGAAATCTTGCTTAAAGATGGGAATAAAGACACAGACCTACTAAAGAATGGACTTGAGGATATGGGGAGGGGGAGGAGTGAGATGTGATAGGGTGAGAGAGTGTCATGGACATATATACACTACCAAATGTAAAATAGATAGCTAGTGGGAAGCAGCCGCATAGCACGGAGATCAGCTCGGTGCTTTGTGACCACCTAGAGGGGTGGGATAGGGAGGGTGGGAGGGAGGGAGATGCAAGAGGGAAGAGATATGGGGACATATATATATGTATAACTGATTCACTTTGTTATAAAGCAGAAACTAACACACCATTGTAAAGCAATTATACTTCAATAAAGATGTTAAAAAAAAAGAAATCTTGCTTATACAGATAGTAGGAGTTGTGCAGGCGTGAAGATTATACCCACTTGGCTGTAAGTTATTTAGTTTAATAATTGCTGTTCTTTTCTGATCAGGTGCGGTCACCTTATTTTCTTATTCCAGGGAGAGAACCTGAAGGTGGTTTTGCTCTTGAGTTAGGATTACTCTTTCCTAACACACAATTTTGGAGTTTGAGTCTTAGGAAAGGAATCTGAGGTTAGGTTGATTTCACATAGTCTCATTTCCAAGAGTGGGTACTTGGTTGTAGTAAGAAGGATAATTAAGGGAACTGCTTTGTTATGGGTGTTTGTGATTTGATGATATAATTTGTAGTCATTTCATTTTGTAAACCTCTTGACAAATTGTTTTCGGGAGTGAAATGAAGGCAAAGAAACATGGGGGAAACAAAAATCTCAATGCTAAAAACTTTACTTAAGAACTCTGGATGATTTATGGCCATATTCCTTTTTCAAGATGAAACCTCATAAAACAAATGTTTATGAACCATTTATTTTCTGAGTGGGATAATTCAGGGACCTAATGCATGCATTGTCAATGTTTTATTTTTAGGAGTCTGTGCAAAAATTGGAAGGTCATGTTCAAGAACACGACTCATACCAGGTTTGCATCACAGACCTAAATACTGCATTGGACTATATCTCCAAGGAATTTGTCGGTTTTTCTGATAAGCCTGTGGATCAAATAGCAATTGAGGAAAAAATGCAGAAACTGCAGGTATTAAACAATGTCCAGACATGATAGACATTTTAAAAAAATCAGTATTAATTACAACTTGACAAATCAGTGTCTTTGATCAAAAATTCAAATGGTGAAAGAAAAGAAATAAAAAAAGAAAAAATTCAAATGCTGAAAATGCTATTCAGATGACTATTGGATGAAGTCCTGACCAGTCATAAAAAGTGGAAATGTTCTTCTTTTTTTTTTTTTTTTTAAAGGATTTTCTTATTTATTTATTTATTTATTTATTTATTTTTGGCTGTGTTGGGTCTTCGGTTCGTGCGAGGGCTTTCTCCAGTTGCGGCAAGCGGGGGCCACTCTTCATCGCGGTGCGGGGACCGCTCTTCATCGCGGTGCGCGGGCCTTTCTCTATCGCGGCCCCTCCCGTCGCGGGGCACAGGCTCCAGACGCGCAGGCTCAGCAATTGTGGCTCACGGGCCCAGCTGCTCCGCGGCATGTGGGATCCTCCCAGACCAGGGCTCGAACCCGTGTCCCCTGCATTAGCAGGCAGATTCACAACCACTGCGCCACCAGGGAAGCCCGGAAATGTTCTTCTTTAGTGAGCAAATCCATTTATAATTCGAGGTGAACAGTACTGTGTGCTCTGGACCCTCAGAGACAATTTCACCCATGAGCAGTCTGTAGCTCCTGGAGATCTTTGTTTTAGAGACAGCACAGTGATTCCAGGAGATACTGGGTATTCAAAGGATACAACTAATGCAATAAGACCTAGGGGGAAATGATGCTATTTTGCATTCTTCATCATGGGTGGATGGGAGTTGTATAATTTTCACCTTATTAATTTTCATAGTCATGGACTACCTTAGAGGTCTCTGCAGATGTAGGGCTTTTAAAATTCTCAGCCTCACTTCAACAACCCCTCTCCTTATACAGTAAGGATTGTGGCTCTTTACCCACATTCTCAAAACACATTCCTTGTATGCTCACTGTTTGCACGGCCAACATAAACAGGCCCAATTGGTGTCCTCTAGAAGAAAACAGAGTAAAGCATTTTCTTAGCTGCTTCTTTCACAGTTATTTGACTGGAGATTGCATGGGGTGAGTCTCAGGGCAGCACTGCTGGCATGAGCTTGGGAATTTCTTATCTCTTCTTTTTAGGAACCTGGGAATCAAGCAAGATTTCCCCTCCAGAACAGCTTGACATTGTGACAAGGCTACCTCCCTTTTAACAGTGATAATTTGACAAATGTTGAGGGCTCATCATGTCCAAGGCACTGTTTGGGTGCCTTGGATACTGAGAAAAGTGCAAGACACGAGCCTCACTCTGAGGAGCTCAGGCTCCTGTTGAAAAATTAAAATATAGCCTTCTGCTATAGCTAGAAGGAATCTCAGAAGCCGTCAAGTTCAGACTTCTCTTTTTTTTTTTTAAACACATCTTTTTTAAAATATTTATTTATTTGGTTGCACTGGGTCTTAGTTGCGGCAGGTGGGCTCCTTAGTTGTGGCTCGCGGGCTCCTTAGTTGCAGCTCGAGGGCTCCTTAGTTGTGGCTCACCAGCTCCTTAGTTGTGGCATGCAGTCTCTTAGTTGTGGCATGCATGTGGGATCTAGTTCCCTGACCAGGGATCGAACTCCAGCCCCCTGCATTGGGAGCGTGAAATCTTAACCACTGCACCACCAGGGAAGTCCCAAGACTCCTCATTTTATACATGATGAGCTGAGTTCCAGAGAGGCAAGGAACTTACAAGGTCACCCAGGTTAAATGACAGAGTGGGGCTACAACTTGGGTCTTCTGACCCCACTAGACATCTCTCCTCGGGTGTCTCATAGTTATTTGTGGTTCAGCATGTCCAGAAAATAACTCATCATCTCCTTCCCTTTCTCCATACCCCAGCTCCCTACCAATGAGCCTGCTTCTTCTTCTCTGACTCTGTGGGTATCTACACCATCTCTCTAGGCTGCTGGGTCAGAAACCTGGATATCCTTTCCCAGACTCCCCAGTCTAGACAGACATCAAGTGCTGTCTCTTTCATCTCTGGATTATCTCAACAATTTGTCCCTCCACCGTCACCCCCATTACTGCTGCATTAGAGCAGACCCTCATCTCACAGATCCCTGCATTAGACGTCTGAATGGTCTTCCTGCCTGCAGTATCACCCTCTCCGGTGCAGCTATCCCATGGCCACCTTGGGTCTATCCAAAATGCAATCTGGAACTCCCTTCTTCCAGCTAAAATGTTTCGATGACCTGTACATATTTGTTAGCATACATCTCTCCATATTCTGTTACAATTATCTGTTTATTTCTTTGCCTTTCTCACTAGACTATAGGATTGTGAAGGGACTGTGTTTTATTCATCTATGTAATTTCAAAACCTATCATAATACTTGCTGTTTGTTAGATGAATGAATGAATATTTATTGTATATTCCATTAGAACAGTGACTAATAAGTACTATATAGTTCACCTAGTAACTTTAAGGCTTATTCTATTTCAGTAGTAACATCAGTAGCTGCTATAGTTTATCAAATTCCTTTTGCGTGTAGAGGTCTCAAATTAGCCTCATCCATTCATGCATTTAGTAAATATTGATTGAGTTTCTAATATAATTAAGATATTGCATTCGATAGATTGATTTAAACTTTGCTCTGAATTTTAAATATTAGCACTAGATTCATGCAGGCACACTTTAAATGATTCTTTTATTCTTTTTAGGGCCTTGCACAAAGTAGGCACTTATTATTTAGTGTTTTGATTGTGTTTGATTTTAGTATTACTTGTATATTATGTAGTATCTTGAACAAAATATATACTCAACAAATATGTGTTGACCATTTCCTATGTTCCAGGAACTGGGTTGTGAAAATTTTCTTTGTTACTTATACATTTCTAGCATCTTATAAAATCTGTTAGAGAATTTGATCTGGGCTGCTACATTGGTTTAAATTTTGCCCAGAGTTCCTTCTTTGTGATATGGGTTGATAAGTTTTTTATACTTTCCACTAGTGAAGCAGAACACGCTATGATTTACAAAAGTCAATTAACTCTTGTGACAATTGAACAGTGGTACTTTTGTGACAATCTTTTCTCCACTCACAGGAACTAGAGAATAGTCTCCGTTTACAAGATGGCTCATTAGAGAAGATTTTAGCTTTAGCAAAATCCATCAAGCAAAATACATCTTCAGTGGGACAGAAGATTATTAAAGATGATATAAAATCACTTAAGTGTAAACAGAAAGATTTGGAAAACAGACTTGAATCTGCTAAACAGGAGATGGAAAATTGTCTCAACAGCATTCTCAAATCAAAATGCTCAACAGAAAAGAAAGAAAAGTTTCCTCTGCCAGGCAGAGAGGAGCAGGTCACTTCTGATGTACAGGAGCCCACTCAGGACCCAGCTGCAGTGGAAAAGTTGGAGGAAGACTGGGAAATAAATAAGGTAAGTGCTTGTGATTGCATCTCTAAGACGTCGTGTCTGCGAATGAAGAGGTGTTGTTGGACTCTGAAAAGAGGGTCGTAAATCAAGCCTTCTGATTTCATAATTAAACCCTCAATCTGCTGGCTATTTATGATGCCCACTTGTCAAAAGAGCCCTTAGAAAACTGTCCAGGATTTCAGCAGTGAAATATTACTGTTCATCTGTTAGAAATGTCAGTCATCAATTTAGGTGTATTATTCTCTCTGATATGTAATCAGATACAGTTTCCTGGATCAGGAGCTCAAAGGCAAATTGGAAAAGGCAAAAGAAAATGTGCTCTACCCACATTTCTTAGGAAAAAATCCAACAGCCCTATTTTTTAGGGTCTTTTTTTTTTTCGGTTGATTTCATAAATCAGAGACCGTTTGAAAGGATAGGGGCCTTTCTTCTTATGTTAACCCTGTACTGCAAATGTATTTTTAAATGTTGTCAGATCGTTTGGTGTGAGAATATCGACATTCAGGCTCCTGATTGTCCCTGTGGAGAAGAAAGAAGAATGTTGTTTTGTTTTCACTCTAAACATCCAAATGGGTACATTTTCCTGTAGCTCTTAAAGTGCTTTCTCATAGGTTAGAGATTGAAATGGAAAAGGCACAAAGAGCCATCCAGTAAGCTACATTTGAAGAGAGTCAGCCTCTCACAATCTAGGGTCCAGTGGGACAGCAGCAAAGGTTAGACCATTCAGGTGTGGGTCCTCGTCGGCTTTTTTTTTTTTTTTTTTTTTTTTTTTAAGGATTTTCTTTTTAATTAATTAATTTATTTATTTTTGTCTGTATTGGGTCTTCGGTTCGTGCGAGGGCTTTCTCCAGTTGCGGCAAGCGGGGGCCACTCTTCATCGCGGTGCGGGGACCGCTCTTCATCGCGGTGCGCGGGCCTTTCTCCATCGCGGCCCCTCCCGTTGCGGGGCACAGGCTCCAGACGCGCAGGCTCAGCAATTGTGGCTCACGGGCCCAGCTGCTCCGTGGCATGTGGGATCTTCCCAGACCAGGGCTCGAACCCGTGTCCCCTGCATCAGCAGGCAGATTCTCAACCACTGCGCCACCAGGGAAGCCCCCTCGTCGGCTTTTTATGGAATACATGATACACAGGAATGAAGAGAGCCTGCACTTCTGTTGTCTTCCTAGAGCAGAAATCATGGAGGATTAGAGGAACTGGATAGGGTTTTCTAGAAATGTGTAAAACAAGGTTAAATGCCAACAGAGCATCTCTCTGGCCATAGGAAAAGACTTCTAAATCCCAAAAACAGTGTTAGATAGAGCTAAGGAAATATGTCTTAAAGGATTAGGGCCCTGTGGTGAAACTCTTGAAGCTGTACGTGTAAAAGAAACTTTCTTAACGGTATTTAAAGAGCAGTAAATAAGTAAAAAAGGAAAAATACCTGAGTGCTTTCTATCCTAATTCATGACATTGCTAAAGGGATTTGCTTAATAACTTTAAGATTAACTTTAAGATTAGCTTCTCAGACCCATTTTGGCTGTGAACCCTCCAAATTCAATAGAGTATATTGAAGACTATATAAAGATCATAACCCAATAAGATTTTTTTTATTTATTAAGATTTCACTTAATCTTGAATGATGAGTTATTGATAATTTATACTCCATTAGAATGATTTTTTTTAGAGCAGATGGAGGGACTTAAGTCTTCAAATAATTTTTGCAGGTCTGGCCTAGAGGAATCTAGTTTTAATTTCTAGCAACATTTTACCGTTTTTTTCCCTCTTTTGTAACATGAATCTTTTTTCTTGAATCTGTGCTTCTTATTTTCTCTATGCTAAGTACTGACTGTATTTACTTTATTCTACGTAACATTAGACCAAGATCAAGAGCAGTTTAAAAAATTTTTTTTTTAATTTTCATTTTATTAAAAATTTTTTTATTTTTTAAGTTTTTTTTTTTTTTTTTTTTTTTTTTATTTATCTTTGGCTGTGCTGGGTCTTCGCTTCTGCGCAAGGGCTCTCTCCAGTCGTGGCAAGTAGGGGCCACTCTTCATCGCGGTGCGCGGGCCTCTCACCATTGCGGCCTCTCCTGTTGTGGAGCACAGGCTCCAGACGCGCAGGCTCAGTAATTGTGGCTCACGGGCCTAGTTGCTCCGCGGCATGTGGGATCCCCCCAGACCAGGGCTCGAACCCGTGTCCCCCACATTGGCAGGCAGACTCTCAACCACTGCGCCACCAGGGAAGCCCTTAAGTTTTTTTAAATTGAAGTATAGTTGCTGTACCATATTATATAAATTGCAGATGTACAATATAGCAATTCACACTTTTTAAAGGTTATACTCCATTTATAGATATTATAAAATATTGGCTATATTCCCCATGTTGTACAATATATCCTTGTAGCTTATTTTATACCTAATAGTTTGTTAATCCCCTATTCCTTCCCCCTAACTTCTCCCCACTGGTAACTACAAATTTGTTCTCTATACGAGAGCAGTTTGAAAGTTGAACTACAGCTAGTATAAGAGATCAAAATAAGCATAGACAAATATAATACAAAGTGACAAATATAAGACGCAGGTGTAAATTACTTAAGCAAGAGTCTCTATATAATGAATACATAGAGCACGTAAAAGCACAGTTTACAGAATTATAAATCTGATTAATCAAAAACTATTGTGACAGTGAAAATAACCATTTAATTCATTAAAAACTGTTATTGAGACCTCTTTTGTGCTAGTCATTCAGCTAGAAGTGAGAATACAATTGTCACAGTTTAATATCTAATACTAATTAAATATCTAATTAATGCTCATTTCATGTGCCTTTTTGGAGCCAGAAGGGCTTTTATCAGATTATGTAAAATCATCTCCAGAAAAAATTTTAGGAAGTTTTATTTAATTTTATTATTTCTTTAATAAATTGCATTTGGTCTTAGAGTTGCTGAAAGTGTGATTGCACTTTTCAAAAATTGCCATTTTAGCATGTATATGTTTGAATCCATTGCCAAGAATTCCATTTTAGTTGAAATTTAGGAGCTATTTTAGATCCGGACCTTTGGCTGAATTTTTCTTTAATATCAAAAATATTAACGCAGACTTAGAGACAAAAGAAGTTACAAAATGCAGTCTGAAGGGTGTGGGTGCTTATGATTCAAGATCATACTGGATAATTTTACAGAGGTGAATTTCTAAAATTTTTTAAATATGAAAAGGCAAAACTGCCTTCCATTTCCCCCTTTCTATATAGGTTAAGTGAAGTAACAAATTAGGATATGATAAAAAATGAGGATTGACTAATCTCTTAAGATTCCAGGTGTCCATAAAAGGAAATGATAAAAAGGAAACACAGGGAAACTGATACATTCTTCATTTATTATTTTTCTAAAAATTCATAAAGCAACATTACGGCTTAACCTGTATTGAATGATCTTTTTTGCCCACTCCTTCCCAAATGTCAACCTACATGACATAATTGCTCTTTAAAAAAAAAAGTTTGTCTATAATTACCTCTTTAATTTCCCTGTCATTAGGTATAATTTAGTATGTCTGAATCATTTTTTGTTCTTTTCAACATTTTCTGAGCATTTATAATTTCAATATTTAGGAAGGCACCCATAGAGAAATCCTGGAAGGTGGATGATCACAGATACAAAACATGCAAGGTGTCCAGCTGTGGGTGAGCGACCAGAAACTCAGGGGAGTCAGTACTAGAATGAAAAGGAGGAAAGAGTTTTCAGGCCTGGAGTAAATGATGTTTATTTCTGGTGTTGGTTATCCTAGTAAGTCAGTAAAAAAAATTTTGTAATGGAACATGTAGTTGGGCCATGTGTCAACTCTGTCTTCCAAGTGTATTACTTTGCTCTTCTGGCCAGGATGCAAATCTTGTTTCTTACTCTAGAGGTATTTTTCTCAATCCGAGATTTATTTCTTTACAGGACAAGTGACTTACATGGTATACATGGTATTAACATCTACAAGCAGCATGCATTTGAGAACGCGCTCCAAAGTCCTGAAATCTTAGGCTGAGAAACCTTAGAAAATTTCTATCCTAACCCTGTGTTTCAGGTTAGGGAATTAATGTCAGAAGATGTTAATCAGCCAAGTTCTCATTCTAGCAGAGCTGGGACTAGAGCCAGGCGCCTCTACCCAGCCTGATGCTTGGTGGTCTACCTCACAGTTTTATTGAATGTGTTACGTGGGTTGTTCATTGAGGTTTAATATGCCGGTATGCTATTTGACTCCAGTTCTCGTGCGTGTTTCAAACCTTCTCTACTCTCGTTAAGCCCAACCAAGCCCTGTTCCTGTCATTCCTAACAGATCTCTGGTCCACAGCTGCTAGATTGATGGGTCCTCAATTTCTTTCCAACTCTACTTTATAAACCACAAATTGTTAATCTTGGCAATCGAAGACTAAATGAAATTCTCTTATTTTTTTTTTCTAATGTGAATTCATCTATACATCCATTCAGTAAAAATTTCTTGAACGGTCAGTTAGGGTCCATCGGTGAGTGAAAATAGACGTGGTCTCTATTCTCATAGAGCTTCTGGTCTAGAGGAGGAGACATACATTAATCAACTAATTAACTGATGAGAGGCTAATTACAGCAACTAAAGGAAGGAACACGTTTCCATGATAATCTATAATAAAGGAGGCTGGCTTGAACTGTAGTTCTCTGAAGTTCAGAGAGCTTCTCTAAAGAAACAACACTTGACCTGAGACCAGCAGGGTGGATTGGAGATAACAGAGCTCAGAGCTGGGTGTCAGGAGCACTCTTGGCAGAGAAAGTAGAATTTCCTCTTGTGGGGGGAGAGAGCGTGAGGAGTCAGAAACTGGAATAGGCCGCTGCATAGGGGGAGGAGGAGGGGAGAAGGACAGAGGTGAGGCCTGGGAGGTAGGCAGGGCTGGCTGAGTCTCAAGTGCGTTAAGGGTCACGTTAACATTTTAGACAATAATCTAAGAGAAAGAGGCAGCCTGAGATTAACCTGATCTGCCACTCGGTTTTGTCTCTAAAAGTGATGGATGTTTGCTTATGCTTAGAATTGTTTTTTACTACTTCATGTTGGAATGCTTTAGAGAAGAAAGAAATATATCCTCTAGAGTATGTATGACACTGTCCCAATGTTGGCAGGTTATAAGTGATAGATGTAGCTTCTCACTGTCACAGAATTATTATAGCCACGGGGCCATTGCCCCTGAATGGGAAAAAGGATAGTGAAGCTGTCACGGTCTTTACCTCTTGACTGTGCTGCTAGGTTTGCGCAAGCCAGAGACAATGCTCAGTTACTTAAAGCTCAGTGTTTTAAATGTTAAAGTAAAATGTTTACTTTGTGAATTAAGGGACATAAAAATGACAGTATCACAGTCCTACCCTTTAGGAGAATTGATGATATTCTTTCTCCTGTTCTTTTCCAAACAGGCCAAACTCAAAGAAAAGATACATGGTTGAAAAAAAGCAACAGTTTTTAAAAAAGTAAATATAGTTAGCAATATATCAGAACCAGGCTTTTGATAGAATGGTCATTTTCTACTTTAAATTTATTATTAACTTTGAAAATTCCATTTATGCTCAGAGGTTCAATATGTATGCTTATTAAGTTATACTTTGTCTTAAGTTTATACTGATCGTAGATTTTTTTTTTTAAAAGAGAAATTCCAGGAGAAGTGGAGAAGGGAAAGAATCAGACATCCCGGGGCTTAGAGTTCATAAGGGCTCATGAGAGTCCATGCATTGGAGTGGATACTCCAGAATTGGCAGGGCCCTTGAAGAGAAAGGGAGAAAGGCCAACAAGAAAATCTCTAACCCAGAGAAAGGACTAGGACCTACTTATTCTGACTGTGGGTGGGAAAAGAGGGTCTCCCATGAGAAATCAGAACCATCCTATATCTCAAACAGGTTTAGAGTCCAAATCTATACTACTTGCATTGTGGAGCAATTCAAGTTAAGAAATTAACATGTAAATGAGCCTCTGTCTATTTATCTCCTTGCAGTACCTGGAAGAAGCAAGCACAAATCTGCATAAGGGGGGGCGGTCAGTTCTACCCATTAGTCCATGGGGATTCCCACAATGTAGTTTAAAAAAAAAAGTCTGATAACCCTGAGTTAGTATGAATCAGTCAATCAATCAATAACACAAAGGAACATTCCACCAGAAGAGTCCTCATCACTAAAATTGAGAGGAATTAATACACTAGGATAGTGAGACAGTGCAGCAGTTTGAAAGATATTATACAATAATACATTTTAAATGGTTAGTGATAGATGGATTTGAAATCATAATGAGAGAATAAAATACTTTGAGAAAAAAGGTTAGATTTGAAAAAGAACCATATGGAACTTCAATAATGTTTTTTAAGTCATTGAGATTAAGATTGCTCTGGCCAAGTAGCACAGTTGATACAGCTTCAAGAGAGAATTAGTTCAATAAAATATGTTAGAAAATTACCCACAATCCAACACAGAGCTATAAAGAGATGGAAAAGAGGAAAGAGATTTTAAGGACCCAGTGGCTATAATGAGACGGTCAAACACAATTCTGCTAGGAGTTCTAGAAGGAGAGAATAGAGAGAATGGAGGAAAAGAAAGGCTGGGAATTTTCCAGAATTGAAGAGTAATATGAATTCTCAATTTCAAGAAGACAGAGAACCTTGAACAGGCTAAATAAAAATAAATTATTATGTAAATTATTACAGAAATACATTATATTTATGAGATCTCAGGGTATAGAAGATTTTTTTCTTAAAAAGGCCCTAAAAGCAGAAGCCCAAACAGGAAAAGATTGATAAATTTGACTGCATTAAAACATTAAAGTCATATTCAACAAAAGATACCATATATAAAGTTTAAAGACAATCTACTGAGAGATAATAATTGCAATGCAGAAAACGGTTAGAAGGCTAGTATCCAGTATATAAAAGAACACCAGAAATTATAAACAACCCAATAAAAAATAGACAATGATCATGCAAAAGTAATCCACAGGAGGTAAGACTCATATGACCAGGGAGCATAAAACAATAATGATGTCAACTTCACACCCAATGTATTGGCAGAAATTATTGTCTGTTAGTACCAAATACCAGAGAGGATTAGGGAAAATTCAAATTCTTTTACCATGCTGGTAGGAACAAATCAATAGCTGTCTATCGAGAATCAAAAGGAGTAATTTCAGTTCTAGGAAAACGTCCCAAAGAACCTCACACATATGTGCAAGAAGGCCTAAAACAAGGGTGTTTATCACAGTAATATCTATAATAGGAAAAGTTGGAAGCAATGATAATGTCCATAGTAGCCTGACAGACAAATAAGTCGTGTTCATTCAGATAGCAGAACAGTATACAAACGTAAAATGACTGAATGGGATTTATATCTGACACCATGATAAACCTCAAAACATACCGCTGAGTGAAGAAAGTAAGTTGTAAAATGATACATGTATGATTCCAATTTTATAAGAATTAAAAATATATAAAACAATGCTGTATGAATATTAACACATGTAGTCAAAGTATAAAGACAAGTATGTGTGGATTTTAGAGTAGTGGTTAGTTCTAGGGAGGAAGAGATGAGAAAGGGTTGAGGGCTGGGCTTTAAATTATATTTTTAATATAGAAAATTATATCAGTTATATCTGTCATGGGTAATGATTATCTGTTATATTCTGTTGTTTTAAATATATTTGAATTCTCTTATAATTTAAAATAAGATGTTTCAAATGAGCCTGTAAAATAAAAATAACATACAGCTAAGAGTGGTGAGCAAATGATCACTGGTTATGAAATATGAAAGAATCTTTCCAGGAGCCAATCAGGGCATGAGCCTGTGTTCTAACCTCTCGGGCATGAGCAAAGGAATGTTACCTTTTAAATTTAAAATGTTCGTTTGAGGGATTCTGTTGGATTTTCTGCCAGAGTGGAAACATGGCTTTTGGATTTGGTAAACAAATGGTGTTATGGGGTGATTTCAGGTTTTTTAGGATGCTCTCCCCGACCACGGAAGGCAGATTACAAATGGCAGGTTATAAATGTGGCTAGTCCTAAAGTGACCAGTCCATCAGGTAAGAGAGACCAGGGCTCTGAATTCCTAATACATTATTGATAAGAAGTAAAGTTTTCCTGGGTTTAGTATCTATGCCTTTAGCTCAGGAGCTCTTGCCCTACAAGTGGATTTGTTGGGTGCTGTAAGCAACAGTAGCCATCAGATGAAAAGGAGGCAGGCGTCCACCTCATAGAATTGCAGTTCATGGCATAGAGCACCCATGGGCCAATGAAATCTGTGGTGTAGCACCTCTGTCCTTTCCTCTCACAGCCTTCCTGGATCTTACCCCCCACCACCCCACCCGAGATGCTGCCTTCCATGGAGATTTTAACCATAGTTTGCACGAATAAATTGGAAATGGAGGAAATTTGCAAAATCATTTCAATTATTTGCAGCCTTGTAGAAGTGACTTGTGCTAAGTGCCAAGTAAATACTTCAAAACCAGTAACACTGGTCAGCTTTAATTTTCTTACCAGTTAGTATTGGTGAAGCTCCAGACAGTATCTGTTTTATTTAAATAAACTCTAATTTTAGAATAGTTTCACATTGACAGAAAACTTGCAAAGATAGTACAGATAGTTCTCATATATCCCTTACCCAGTTTCCCCTATTGTTAACATCTTACATTACTATCTAGTAATGTATCTACTATCTACTACTAAAACAGCAATTTCTACCTTGTTTGGAGATGTGGACACATTTTATTCACAGACTTGATACCTCAAAGATTTTTACTGACATGAAAGTATATGGCAAAATTAAATGATATTTCACTTATAAAGTAACCTGAAAATAAAAACTAATACCTTAGCAAAATAATGGGAAATCTTTTAAAATTACTGATAAAGTGCCTGTTGTATGTAAGTGCTCAACAAATATTTGCTGAAAGAATGAATAAATGAGTTGAAATGGCGTCTCTATATATCCTACTGAGAACCTCAATTTCTTAGAGCTTTCAGAAAAGATCAGATTACCCCATATATAACCTGTTCTGCCATACCCAGAATTGGAATTCTTGCCTTTATGTAATTTAAGGCATAACCTTTTTTTTTTAAGAAGGAAATTCCTTTTTTTTTTTGTAAAGATTTTTTTGATGTGGACCATTTTTTTTTTAAGGTCTTTATTGAATTTGTTACAATATTGCTTCTGGTTTTTTGTTTTTTTTTTTTATGTTTTGGTTTTTTTGGCGAGGCATGTGGGATCTTAGTTCCCCGACCAGGGACGGAACCCGTACCTCCTGCATTGGAAGGCAAAATCTTAACCACTGCCAGGAAGTCCCTAGGCATAACATTTTTAATATCACGAAATTTTGGTATTTAGGTGTTTTCTTCATCTATCCACTTACTATTTTAAACTACCAGTGGGTACCATTGAATGCCTATTTATTTGCCCAGCCCTCTGCATTATGGTGAATACTAAGTGTAAACTTTGGAACTTTTGCTTTTTCCATATCTGTTTTCTTTCTTTAAGACTGTAGATATTCCTCAGTATATAACTGAGCAATGCCAGATCCTATACTGTCTTGTCAAAAAAGTTTCATTTTTCTTGGGATACCAATATTAGCATTAAATATTGCATGGAAAAATCCTCTTTGGTAGTGGCCAGATATACTTGTGAAAAGTCTTGAATCTGAGTAAATAGAAGAAACTGGAATTATTTCATCAAGAAAAATAAAAATTACTTATTTGGAAGGTAGACTATTCAGCAATTAATCTTTTTATGTTTTCAGAATTCAGCTGTGGAAATGGTTTTGTCAAAACAACTTCCTCTTGATGTTCAAGAAAGCATGAAAACCACTGAAGATGAGCAGAAAGTCAATGAGCTGCAAAATCAACCTTTAGAATTAGATGTTATGTTAAGAAATGAACAATTAAAAGAGATAGAGGTATGGAAACAAGAAAAATACTGACAACATGATTGCATCATTTATCCAGTACAATACAGTATATTTTAATTACCAAAAAATTGCTTTCACAGAACGAAAAGTCTTATTTAACCTTTGACTGATGATCAGTTTGGTAACTATATAATTATGTACTAATCAGTAAGTTGTATAAACCTTTCCATTTAAGAAGTGTAAGAGTTTAATGAACATTAGTCTTCTCTTTCACAAAGTTTCTAAAAGCTTACTTATTCAGTAAGAAAATTTGGAGATTCTGACTTGTCATCATTCCTTTTCTTAGTCCTATGTATTTTTCTGATTCTGACAAATTCCTTTTATTTTTCCTGATTATCAGCATTATGGGATACTCCTTCTTTGTTTTTACAGCTGTGTTTACATAGCTGTGGAAAGGCATCTAAAAGTCCAATACATGACCATGTTTTTTAAAATGACCCTTACAATTTTAGCTAAGTTTACGTAACAGTAAACATGTATCTAAAACAAGAAAGAGAGGGGATGCATGTAAATAATAAAAGAAGATAAATCTTCTTTAGACATTGTAGAATCTTTTAACACAATAGGGTGACCAATTTGCTATTAAACGTTAGACCAATGGTGAGTGTTAGTCTACATTTTAACATGACTCTAGTAAAAGAAAATCTTTTAAATGTCAGGACCTTAGTTTCTCTGTGTGCAAATGAAATATTTAAAACATCTTCTTGGGGTAGAATGTGTTACTGAAAGGAAAGAGCAAAGGGAAAAAAATAAATGAGTTAATTAATAAGTGAATGAGTGAGTGTATATTTATTGATTTCCTTGACTTGTTTTTAGGAATTATGTACCCAGTTGGAAGCAAAGAAAGCAGCCATTGAACCACTAGAACAAATTGAATATCTTAAGAAAGCAGAAACAAGTGCCTTGTTTCCCCACAGTGAAAGGTATTCAGTGCAGCACTTGGACAATCTGCTTCAGGCACTTATTGCTTTGAAGAAAAAGAAAGAAAGCCAATACTGTCTCCTTAAAGATTTTCAGGAACACCTCGCAGCAGTTGAATCCTCGATGAAAGCCTTTTTGACAGAAAAGGAAAGTCTAAAAGTGTAAGTATAAGAATTTAGGATGTGCATTCTTTGTATTCAACCATAGGCTCCACTGCCTTGGACAGGCCCAGGGTGTTAAGAGTTTACACTATTGGGCTTCCCTGGTGGCGCAGTGGTTGAGAATCTGCCTGCTAATGCAGGGGATGCGGGTTCGAGCCCTGGGCTGGGAAGATCCCACATGCCGCGGAGCAACTGGGCCCGTGAGCCACAACTGCTGAGCCTGCGCGTCTGGAGCCTGTGCCCCCACAACGGGAGGGGCCGCGATAGTGAGAGGCCCGCGCACCGCGATGAAGAGTGGACCCCGCTTGCCGCAACTAGAGAAAGCCCTCGCACGAAACGAAGACCCAACACAGCTAAAAATAAATAAATAAATAAAGTAGCTATTAATTAAAAAAAAAAAAAAAAATTACTAAAAGAGTTTACACTATTAAAGAATATTATGATTTTAATACTACAGTGTGGAAATTAATTTCATATGGAAACCATTGAAGAAAATTCTGTTGGTTTCATGCAAAAAAATATATTAATTTTACGATTAAGTTATATTAATTTTACAAATTAATTTATTAAACTATTAACTCACACTATAAATATCTGCAAATTAAGTTTAAGTTCTATGGAATTTAGCATTTTTTTGCCAAGAGATTATTCTAAACTATGGGAGGGGGGCAGAAACATTATCAATACAATTGTTTAATATTAACATACTTGGTTTAAATAGTTTGGAACATAAGGAATATATATGTATTGTAATGGTTTCTTTTTACATGTATGTACTCCTTTTGGCTATGAAAATGATGGCTGAAGATTGTAGATATAGTCATAACTTGTAAACATTTTCTCATTATTAAAAAGTTTTATTTTATACTTTTGCCTAAATGGGGTTCACTTTCAGTGGCATCCTTTGAGGAAACAATTTTATATTTAAAAGATTAGCCTGATGATTGTACCTTCTTAGTCAATATCTTTATCATTATTGTTGGTAAGATGATAACAAAGGGGTTGGATGTTGTAATTTCGCTTAGTCCTAGCCTAACTTTGTACAAGTACTTTACAGGTGACAGAGTACTTTTACATACATTCTTCCCTTTACTTTTCACTCCCTTCCTGTGCTTCTGCATTTTTATGATACTCATTTTATAGACAAGCTTTCTACATTGTCACACATTAATTGAGAGCTACAGTAAACAAGATTCTGATTTTTATTTTAAGGACAGAGTGTTCTTACAGACAACCTAATCTTCTCTTCTGTGAATTCAAAGCAGAATTCATTTCTTTTAATGACAGCTAACCTCATGTTGTTGTATAGTAAATATTAATCAGTTCCATTTTTCTTCTTTTGCTAGGGGACCACTGGACAGTGCAACCTATATGGACAAAATTAAAAAATTACTGGCATCAATAGAAAAAGAGAAAGATTCTTTAAGCAAGATGAAAATCAAATGGGAAAATTTATCAAACTGTCTGACTGACATGGATAAGAAGCTGTTGGAAAGCCAGATGAAGCAACTTGAACATGGTTGGGAGCAAATGGAACAACTGGTCCAGAAGAAGTATTCTCAGCAAGTGGTGGGACATGATGAGTTTACGTTTCTCATGAGTAAGATTCAAGACCTTGAAACTTCTCTGCAGCAGCAGCAGCAGTGCCTGCAGTTAAGGCTGGACTCTCCAGAAGAAGAAGGGAATCAAAGCATGGTTGCCTTGGCCACTGAACTCCAGACTATCAAGCATAGATTTTCTGTGTTCAGGGGGCGAGCTGAACTTCAGATGAAGAGGATTTGGGGAGAAAAAGAAAAGAAGATTTTAGAAGATGCAATAAATAATTTGCAGAAGCAATTGGAAGCATTGGAACCATTAAACATAGAGGTGGAAAATCAGATCAAGAAGTGTGAAACCAGGTACAAGATGAAGGAGGCTATCTTATGGGTCAAAAATCTGTTAGGTGAACTCATCCCTACCATTTCTCTTCTCCCAGACAATATTCTTTCACAGATCAGAAAATGCAAGGTGGTGCACGATGGCATTCTAGATAAGCAGCAGGTTGTGGAGTCATTGGTTGAAGAGGTCAAAGATAATATTCCTAACCTTACAGCATATGAGAGCAGTGATTTAAATAACCTCCTACAGGACTTACAGAATCAATACCAAATGCTAGTTTTAAAATCAACTCAAAGATCACAGCAATTAGAATTTAAATTGGAAGAAAGAAGCAAATTTGTTGGGGTAATAGGGAAGATTCAACTTTCACTTCAAGGAAATGAAACACTGATGATCCCCAAGATGGAAACAACCTCCACAGAAGCTGAACTAGAACATCAGTATGTCACTTTGACCATTTCTCAGAAGGAATTGCAGGAAATTGAGAGTGTAATCGCAACACATCTTCAGGAACAAACAAACATCTGTGAAGATCTAAGTGTATTTGAAAGATTATTTCTAGATGATCAATTGAAAAATCTTAAGACTAGAGCCAACAGAACACAAAGAGTCATTCAAAATAAATGTAATGAAGTAGAACACAAGATAAATTTTTATAGAGAATTTCATGAAAAAACATCTGTGCTTCAGAAGGAGGTTGACCATATACAGCACAATGAACTGCTACTACTAAATCCAGAAATAAATCCAGATGTTAAAGAGGAGTTGTATCGTCTTAAAGACCAAATCACTGGTATTCGATCTAGTATCCTACAAGTATTGAAACTCAAAGAAGTGTTTGACTGTATAGGACTAAATTGGGATTGGTCCCAACTTGACCAATTACAAACCCAAATACTTGAAAAAGAAAAGGAACTTGAAGAAAAAATTAAGCAGTTAGATACATTTGTGGCAGAATATGGCAAATATCAGGCATCACTAGGTAAATTGAGGGCTATGGATCTGCAAGTTAAGAAAAGGGCTGAAGCACTGCTAACAACGCCTAACACCCCACCAGAAAGCAGTCTGCTCAATGCTCAAATTTTGAATCAGAGAATCAGGAAAGTCATGTGCTTGTATCATGAAATAATCAAGAAACTAAGTGAAAATAAGGACTTTGATGACTCATTCAAAGAGAAAGAAATGCTACAAATAAAGCTGTATGCAGAAGAAAATGATAAGTTACACAAGGTTCTCCAAAATATAGTCCTGGAATCCCAACCGAAAGAAATGGATGAAAAGAATTTTCAGGACAAACTAGAAAATTCCTTACATGTTTTAAATCAGATAAAATCTCAGTTACAACAGCCTTTACTTATAAATTTGCAAATTGAACATATTCAAAATGAAAAAGTTAATTGTGAAATGTTTCAAGAACAAGTTCAGGCAGAAATGGATAGCATTAAAGCTGTGACTGTTCTTGAGAAGCAAAGAGAAGAAAACTCTTCTGAAGCTAGTGATGTGGAGACAAAATTACATGACATTGAAGATCTTCACATGCAGCTTAACGCAAGCATTGATTCGCGCACAGTAAGTATTTTAATTAGGTGGTTAATGTATTTGTTTTAATTTCATGATTTTATGTTTTACTCTAGTTAATATCCGCATTTCTCAAGAAGTTACACGTTCTATAGGAATATTCTGCACAGGAGAATAGCCATTTTAAAGAACTTCAAAGGTCCAGTTTATAATACCAACTCATTCTACATCTAAATACAGTTCCTTACAGTTTGGAAAAAGATGAGTTTGACACCTTTATTTCTATATCCCTCGTAGCTTCTGTTGAGCTCAAAACCAAAAAGTTTGTGATTTTTGTTTGTTTGCTTTTCAGAAATAATAGAGTGTAGTGGAAGAAATATGGTATAAAGAACCCAAGATAATAACTCCGCATTTATTTAGAACTTACAGTGTCTAGGAAGTGTGCTGAACACTTTATCTTTAATCCTCATAGCAACTCTGTGAGATGGGTGCTATTATTAGCCCCGTTTTAAAATAAGGAAATTGAAGTTCAGAAACATCAACAGTTTTCTCAAGGTCTTGAAATAGTAACAGAACCAGGATTCATGTTGAGATCTGTGTCATTTTAGAGCAGGGGTCATCAAATTAAGGCCCATGGGTCGAATTTGCCCACGGCACCTGATTTTGTAAATAAAGTTATATTGGAGCACAGCTATGCCCATTCCTTACTGGCTTGTGTATGGCTGCTTTCCTGCTACAACAGCAGGGCTGAGTAGTTGTGACAGTCCGTATGGCCTGCAAAACCTAAAATATTCGGTCTGACCCTTTACAGGAAAAGTTTGCTGATCTCTATTGCAGAGCGACTACAACAAACTCCCTCCTTTCCTGCAATAATAGGGTAGATATCTTAGGCATCATTTAAACACACTGTTCTTAATATAATGCCCTTCACTGTGTTTTCAGAATTGTCACACTGAATTTCTAGAATGGGGACGTTAACTCCCTTCTTTAATTCAAAGAGTTGTTAGATAATGTATTTGAACTATTTTGCTAAGGTATAAATGCTATAGAAATATAAAGTCATATGAACCCTAATACATTCTTTAAATTGGTACTTAACAAATTCTCTGCTTGATTTTAATACAGTTTCCAGAAACAATGTACATAAATCCCCAAAATGATATGTTTAGAGCTGGACTGGAAGGGACCTCTAAAGTTATTTATTTCAACTATTTGTTATTTCAGTGAGAAGACTTGAGGTCTGGAGACATTAAGTGATGTGCTCAAAACTAAAGTTAGTGGCAGAGCCATTAATTTAAAAATACAAGAGGTTTGGTGGGGGGGGGGTCTTTTCAGTTTTTTTCCGACAGATATTGCTTAAGGTTATATGCATTAAATATATTCAATTGTTTTATGTAATTCATAGTCGAATACAAGAGTTCTAGAGCAGGAACATATATCATTAGACATGATTCATGAGATGTATTTTTAAATTTAGATTAGATTTCTTAGCAAATCTGGAAACCATTTTCTTTATGCAAAGAAAAACGTATTCATTTTTAACTATTAGTGTAATATTATTAAACTATAAGTGTGAGATGCTCACTCTTTATGACACAGAGACATATTATGAATGTATCACAAAAATTCAAGAATGACAAAAGTTTGACAGTTTTCATCACAGCATTTAATCTTCCATTCACCAGAATGTCTTGAATGATGCTTATGAAAATATGGCATGCTATAATGAAGCAGTCTCCAGGGCCATGGGGATCATCACTGCCCTTGAAGCCATCATTGCATCCCATAGAGTAGACCTTGATAATCCAGAAGAATCAATAGAGGTGCCTCGCTGCAAACAAGAGGAACTGAAGTCCACAATAGCAGACATCCAGGACCTCACCGAGAATTTGGGGACTATATCCAGCCCAGAAGCTAAACGACAACTTGAGTGTACTTTACAGGAATTAGTTTCTAAGAACTCAGCCATGAGGGAGGCAGCCAAAGTAAAGGAAGCTGAAGTAGAAAGGTAGGTACTTCTTTCTAAAGGTAATGCTTTAAGAACAAAATATAGATTTGTTTATAATTAACATGTGCACATTAGAAATAATTTGGAAAATATGGAAAAGTAAGAAAAAATCACTAAGGAAAACCATGGCAAATATTCTACTGCATTTATTTCATTTTTTCTTAATTAATATTGAGTACTTAAAACAGAATGTTTATAGAAGTCTGAGTATGGTATAAAGAATAATGATAAACAAACACCTTTGTACCCAAAGGTTCAAAGATAAACATCATGATTTTTGAATTCTCTTGGGTACTCCTTCCTTCTCCTCTCAGAAGTAACCATTATCCTGTTTTTTATTTACCATGCCCTTGCTTTTAAAAATATTTTTACTACGTGTTTGTGTCCTGTTTTCATGTATATGTATTTCTTCTGTGACTTCATTTTTTCAAACTTACCATTATGATCCTGAATTTTATTCATGTTTTTGTCTGTAGTAAAATATTCACTCACCCAGCTGTTGGTAAACATTTGGGTTGTTTCTAGTTTTTGCATTCACAAACAGTGCTTCTAGGAACATTTGCAAATGCAAGAGCTTCCTTTGGGTGTATAACTAGGATTGTGATTGCTGGGTCAAAAGGTATGCACATCTTAAATTTTTAATTCCAAATGATTTTACCCATTTCTACTCAAACCAGCAACATATTAATGTTCCAATTGTCCCATATCTTCACCAACACTTAATGTTGTGAGATTTAATTTTTGCCAGTCTGATGGTTAAGTGATACTTCATTGTGGTTTTAATTTGCATCTTTATTACTGTTAATGAATTTGAGCCTCTTTTGTGAATATTTCTTCATCTTTCATATTTCATCTTCTGAAAAATGCCTGTTCAAGACAATTTTTATTGGGTTGTCTAGCTTTTTCTTGTTGATTTGTAGGGATTTATTCTACATTTTGGAGGCTGGTCTTTGTGTTATATGTGTTACAAATTATCTTTACAGAGGGGATGTCCTAATAAACATCCATCCTGGGTGTGCTCCGGGCTTTATCCTCTGTCCCCAGCATTCCAGGTGAAGGTCAACAAAACTGAAACTCGACAAATGTCCTCAAAGTGAAAAACTGGCCTTGGAGCTTAGCTTATTTCTCTGTATTTCCACTTTTACATAGTTTGGGGCCTCTGAATATTCCTTAATTCTTTGCCAGTTTATTATTGTGTGTTTTTGTTTTTGTTTTTTTTAGTGTTTACAATTTTTTTAAAAAATTTTATTTATTTATTTATTATTTTTGGCTGTGTTGGGTCTTCGTTTCTGTGCGAGGGCTTTCTCTAGTTGCGGCGAGTGGGGGCCACTCTTCATTGCGGTGCGCGGGCCTCTTACTGTCGCGGCCTCTCTTGTTGCGGAGCACAGGCTCCAGACGCATAGGCTCAGTAGTTGTGGCTCACAGGTCCAGTTGCTCCGCGGCATGTGGGATCTTCCCAGACCAGGGCTCGAACCCGTGTCCCCTGTATTGGCAGGCAGATTATCAACCACTGCGCCACCAGGGAAGCCCTATTATTGTGTTTTTAGAATTTTTAAAAATATATCTTTGATACCAAATTTTTTATTGTTTTCAGTGGGGGATTTAGGTTGTATCTATTTTGTATACATAATTTTATTCATAGTGTTTTTTTTTAATATAGCACAACATTGTACTATATAAAAATAGGCTGCTTTTGCTTTACTTTATAAAATGAGCTCTTTTCCTTATTGTAGCAAAACTTCATATAAAAGCAATTGTAACTTATATTTTATAGAACGGATTGTTGTAACTTACTTAACCATATCTTTTGGTAGCATAAAGTGTGTTCTGATTTTTGCCATTTTAATTAACAGTCTAATAAGTAAAAAGATTTTACTGTGTAAAAGGTTTTATAAAAGGTATAGGATAAATTTCTTATGTTAGGATTGATTCCTTAAGATTAATTGCAGAAGTTGGATCAAAAGCTATGAGCATTTTTAAGACTAAGTGGTTTTCTACAAGAATTGTACCAATTTACACCTTATTAGCAGTGCTCAAGAATGCAGTTTTCCAGTTTAGGTGTTTTAGGAACAGTCTTATCTGCCTGTTAAAGTTTGCATTAAAAGTCTCATGCAGGTCCTGTGAGGAGGAGGTAGTCCTCACAGGACCTGCATATAAATATTTGTTGTATATAAATATAAATACAACAGGTATATAAATATTTGTTGAAATACACTGAGTAGCAAAAAGAGAATTACATTCTATTTTTTACTAAGTGTTCAGAATGCATTCTGGGAAGTTCAGAATTTATTGCACTAAATAAAATTTAACATCACTTTTTTTTTTCCACCTGTGTCTCACTAGGTGTCTTGAAAATTACAAAGGCTACAGAAAAATAAAAGAGAAAATTTGCACTAACCTCAGCCAAATGGAGACAGTTCTTGGGCAGTCCATGTCCCCATTGCCAATGTCATACAAAGAAGCTTTAGAGCGCTTGGAACAGAGCAAGGTAATAGAACTCGCAAATCTCAGTAAGACTCTGTGCAAAAAATTGGCAGAAAGAGCAGGTGGAGGCATCAGTGGAGCTGGCTCTGTTATGACCCACAGAAATCTTCAGCCTGAGTTGTACACTCAACAAAATTCCTAAACCAAAAGCTATGGGGAAAATGAGGCATTGGTTCTGAGAAATTTAATCATTTGGGTTCACAGGACAGTCTTCTTCCCAGTAGCGTCCTGTCCTTATTATTCATTCTTTCTAAAGCGTTACCTTGCATGTTGTTTTGTTGGACATCGCTGGATCAATGACAGAGCATTTAATGCAACTTTCAGAAATGCTAAATTCTGGTTACTTCTTATACTCTATTACTGAGCAATTTTAGTTTTTGCATATATGCATCTGTTACAGTGTATGGTATTATGTTATTAGCATTTGGATGAGGACATTCTAAATCATCTGTGCTTATCATCTACCACAAAACAAACAAACACAAAACCAAAAAACATAAATAATGTGTTGGTGGTTGATTACAGTAAGCATTGTACAAATTAGCTATCTAGTAAAATACGAGACACGTTAAAATAAGAAAATGAACTTCTAGGATATTTACCTTGGAAAACACATTTTTAGGGCTTCCCTGGTGGCGCAGTGGTTGAGAATCTGCCTGCTAATGCAGGGGACACGGGTTCGAGCCCTGGTCTGGGAAGATCCCACATGCCACGGAGCAGCTCGGTCCGTGAGCCACAGCTGCTGAGCCTGCGCGTCTGGAGCCTGTGCCCCGCAACGGGAGGGGCCGCGATAGTGAAAGGCCCGCGCACCGCGATGAAGAGCGGTCCCCGTACCGCGATGAAGAGTGGCCCCCACTTGCCGTAACCAGAGAAAGCCCTCGCACGAACTGAAGACCCAACACAGCCAAAAATAAATAAATAAATAAATAAAGTAGCTATAAAAAAAATTAAAAAAAAAAAAACACATTTTTACTTAGAAAAATTGGTTTATAGGTCATTACTTGTCCCCATAGTTCCAAATTCATGTGCAGTATAATAATACATAGATGCTTCTCATCTGTCTCAAATTGACTTCCAAAAGGACTAAAAAATGGATTATGTAATACTTATGGATGATTTTAAAACATTATTTGTTCAAGATTAAAATAGTTTATAAGTTTCAGAATAGTTCTGAATTCAGAAAACTTCTATCCCTCCTATTCCTTTTCTTTTCTTTCTTAAGGCCTTGGTGTCAAATCTTACGTCAGCCAAAGAAGAGCTCATGAAAGTACGACAGGTCCTCAGACACTTGAGACCCACGTGCACAGATAGTGACAGCCTCTGTTTACTCAGAAGCACATCTGCTCTATGGGAGAGATGGCTGAGTTTGATGGAAGCTGTTAAAGAATGGGAGTTGTGGTGTGAAGAACTGAAGCAGGAGTGGAAATTTATCCATGAAGAAGTAAGTGCTTCATTTGCAACAGTCAAACCATACAGTTTACTAACACGTGTCGTTTAAATTGTTTTATTATTTTCATTTTTTTTTAATATAAAACAAGTCCTCAACCTGTACCATTTGTTTGCATCACATGTATGGAACATGTAAATGTTTATAGAGGTCAGGTCCTAGCAAAATAATCTCCAAGGAATGATTCAAGAATGATTCAAGTTCTTTCATGACAGTGGCATTTTTTTGGTGTCAAAAAATTCTTAGAAATAAGTGGCTACTTGATCATATGAGCTTTAAAATCTTTATCGTGCAGATAAGCTAAGCCCTCTTAAAAATGTCTCTCCATCACACTAGAGGTTAGAATAAGGTAATATTCATAATAACCAATTAATTTTGAAATTAATTACAGCAGTTAACTGTGGAAATTAACTACTACTGTTAATAAGTATTGACCTAAAAATATGTATGATGTTCTTTCTGAAGACTGTCTCAAAGAAAACCTCCATAATATATATCGATCACAGATGTTAATTTAACCATGGTTGAGGCCTTAGGCATCCCATACATTTAGAAAGAAAATTTTAAATAGTATAAAAATACCTTAGGGTATTCTTTAATCTTTCCAAAGGACCAGGTATAAATGAGGTACAAATCAGAACATTAAATGAAAACCCTTCTCTCTTATTCCTGTTAAAATTTCTGCTGAATTTACTTAAGACAAATATAATCAATACTTGATTAGCAGTAGGTCACATTGCTTTAGGATTTAAACGTTTAGCACTATCATATTTTCCTGCTTAAAACTTGTTATTCTTGAAAATGAATATCATTTTGATGGTGCTGTTGGGGTTTGGTTAGTAAATAGTCTCTTGAATGTTAAAACTCCAAGGAGCTTTGTAAATTGTCCTTTTAGCAGGGCCGCCAGCCTCCAGCTCTTCCCCATCCACGATGGCACGGTTTACTGAGGTCCTTCTGTGCAGTGTGTTCCTGTGTGCTGTGCTAAGAAGGCAGTTCAGGGAATTCCCTGGTGGTCCAGTGGTTAAGACTTCACACTCCCACTGCAGGGGGCACGGGTTCCATCCCTGGTCAGGGAACTAAGCCGTGAGGCGTGGCCAAAAAAAAAAAAAAGAAGGCAGTTCACACATGATGCCGCTGAATCTTGGCACGGCCCTCAGGAGTTACCTGTTATCACCATTTTCTAAATGGAGAAGCTGAGGCACTGAGAGATTTAAGTTGGTACAAGCCTCCAAGCTAGTGATTAAACTGGGGCTATGGGCTGGGGCCACGTCTGTTTTGCTCACACTGTAATTTTAGAATCTGAACAGGGCTTTGCACTTAGTGGGCACTTAGTATTTCTTGAGGGACAGCTCTTATTCACATCCAGGTTTAGGCTAATCCTAACCTTATTGTTCTTTTTACTTTCTTACATTATCTTTCTCTTACCCTCTGCCCACTGGCAATCATATTTTAGTAGCTATTTAATAGTAGTTATTTTTGTAGTTATCCATACAAGCACTTGACAATATCTGCTAACAAAATGTGTTTTTCAAAGAATAACACCAACAAAATATGTTCTCACGTAATAACAATAATAACTGCTAACACTTAATGGGCACTTAATTGAGCACGTGTCAGGCATAGTTCTAAGCACTTTACATGTATTTACATTTATCCTCGCAAGAATCCTATGAGGATGAGATTATCATTCTCATTTTATAGATGAAGAAAGTGAGACACAGTGAGATTAACTTGCTCAACTTCATAAGTGATAGAAGATTCAAATGTACACTCTGTTTTTAACCACTAAACTGTCAACTTAAATGACATTTACACATGCCAAATTGATGTAAGATTTTAAAATAGCTTTTATCCATTCAATAAAAATTATATCATCTAAATACCTGTACATGCAAGATTCTGTTGGCATGGTTGGTGATTTTACATGTGACAAAATGAATTTCTGTCTGTACTAATACAACAATCCAGTATCTTTATGGAAGAAAGGTTTTGTGTAAGTAGATTTTTGAGAACTTAAATGCTTGTTTACATTTACAAATTCAAAAATTAATTTAAATTTTGATATACCGGTTTTTTCCCCCTAAAATCTTACCTCCCTCTTTTCTTAAGCAGAATCTGCTTAATTTAATTATTCATTTTGGTTATTCAGGATCATCATTTTATGCTTCACTGATCACAGTGTGCTAGAATAAAGGCACGTCTTCAAAGATATGGGAGGGGTAAGGCTGTCTTCTTCCCCTTGTACCAAAGATCCAAAAGTCTTTCCTGTTTTAGTTTCTATTTTGGCTGCTTACAGGTTTTTCCATCTCCTTCTCTGTGTTTACTCTTGGAACAACTGTGGTTCCTTCTCCCTTTCTAGACTCAACTTTATAACTGACTGTGATCCTAAAAGTTTTATAACCTGTCCAGGGAAAATCATCCAGGGGCTGAAGAGTGAATGCATAATCTCTGTGGCAACTATTTACTTATTTGGGGACTGCCATCATTCTTTTTGGTATAAAGTTCGCTGCGTTTTGACAAGTGCATACAGTCACATGACCACCAATGAAATCAAGACTTAGAACATTTCCACCACCCAAGAAAGTTCCATATGCCCCTTTGTAGTCAGCCCCTTCCATTACCTCCAGCCTGTGGCAATTATTAATCTGTTTTGCCATCTTCAGAATGTCATATAAACAGACTCCGATAGTTTGTGGCCTGTTGAGTTTGGCCTTTTTTCGCTAAGCATAATGCATGTGAGATTCATTCATGCTGCTGCTTGTATCAATAGTTCATTTCTTTTTATTCCTGAGTAATAGTCGGTCAGACTCATGCACAGCAGTTAGTTTATCCATTCACAATTTGAAGAATTGCCTGGCTTTTGGATAAAATTATTGTCCTAAAAAAAATTATTCTTCCCCCTTGTGTTTTCCTCCTAATGAGTTACCAGCTTTACAGCAGAGAGCAGAACCTGAGACAGGGACTTGTAAGCAGGTGGTTTATTTTGGAAAGTGATCCAAGGGAACAGGAATGGGAGATAGGAGAACTGACACAGGAAAGGTGAGAGCCTTTAGTCGCTTTACTCTTATTGGATCCTGGTTGCTGCAGTTGCCCATTTATGGTTATTGCTGGCCATGGAAGCACCAAGAGATGCTCCATTAAGTCCTGAATTACGGACATAGTTCTTTCAACCCCAGTGTATATTGGAAACCCTAGGTGGACAATTACCTCTGTCAACATAGCTATTCCTTTCTTTGCATGCTGGTTCTTTGGTGGGGGAGTGAGGGGACTGCAAAATGACCCAGTGGAACCTGTATCCCATTCCCTGGTGGAAGTGTAGCTGCCTGCTTGGGAACTAGGACTTCAGTTCAACTGAATTTAGGTTTGAGGGGATGGAAAGCACAAATTCCATAACTGGGTCTCTTGGAGAGGGGCCAATCTACACATGTAGGTTGGGTACACATGTACCCATGGATTCTAGTCATTGGGGACCCAGCTGGAACCTATGGCCCAAGTGACAGGGCAGCTTATGCCATAGCCTGGGCCTGCAGCACTGCCTCCTCAGCACTGGCGGCATTCTGATGAATGGATCTGAGCAATAGTCACCAGTAATAGTATACACGGCTGCCAAAATCCCAAAAGGCCCATCCAGTGCTGCACCTCTTTCTTAGCAACAGAGGCGCAAGACTGAACAACTTGATCTTTACCTTATAGAAGTCCCCTGGCATGCCCCAGACTACTGGCCCCCTGGGAACTTAATTGATGCTGGGGCTCCTGAATTCTCATAGGCTTTATATCTCACTCTCTGGCATGTCTTACTGGTCATCCAGGTCCTCATTTATCATTTCAGTTAGCATGATATCATAAATGTAGTTGACCTCTGTGATATTCAGTAATGTCAAGATTGCAGGATGCCTGACTCTGTCTGAACGTAGAGCAGGAGTGTTGGCAATGCTGGGACAGAATGTGGTAAATGTACACTGCTGCTGAGGAGAGGGCCAGAGGATTTGAGGAGGGAATAAGAGGGATCTGATTTTCTGTCTCTGTTCTGAGTTTCAGGGCTGGTAGAACTCCACTTTCTAGATATTTGATTTATTATTGATAGGTTATGTATTTCTGAGTTCTGCATTTAGCTGTGGTTGAGAAATACATGAGCAGTCCAGTAATTTGGGCTGCTTTCCCATTGGTGTAGGTGAGTGACAGGGTATTGAGGGCTTACTTTTTTGAGCATTGGATGCGAAAGAAAAGAGACCTGTAGAAAAAATGCCCAACCTCTTCTACTTCATGGATGCAGTTTGGTGGAGCTCATTCTAACTAACTTAGGGGTATCTCAGTCAGGAGAAATAATTGCTTTAATAAAGCAACTGAAATTGGAAGGAGAAAGAAATTATGAAAATATTCAGTAGCATTTCCTTCAGCTCATAACAGCAATACTTCTTTTTAATCACACCTATACATGATCAATAGCTGGGAACTATGGGATTGGGATAGTGGAGAGATAATACTCCCAGGTGTAGGAAGACAAATATTACCTTGAACTGGGATGTGGCTTTGGGAATCCTTTGAAGAGCCAGTATGTGAAAATTATGATTGCTGAGTCCTGAAGTCGTAAGAGTATATTTTACTTATTTTAGCTCCCTTTTTTTTTTTTTTTTTTTTTTTTTTTTGCTTATTGAATTAGATTGAACGAGAAGCAATTATTTTAGATAATCTTCAAGAAGAACTCCCTGAAATTTCCAAAACAAAGGAGGCAGCCACCACAGAGGAATTCTCAGAGCTGCTGGATTGTTTATGCCAATATGAAGAGAATGTGGAGAGGCAGCAGCTGTTACTGGCCCTACTTCTGCAGCGCATAAAAAATATCCAGAACACTCCTGAAGGCTTAAGGGCTGTGGAAACTGTTTCTGCATCTCAAGAGATTATGTCTATGCAAGAACGATGCAACAAGTAAGATTTATGAAAAACTATTAAGGAAATGTGCTTGACAACTCAGGAAAAATTGAGAAAATATTGAATTTCTAGAATATAAAATTATTATAGAACAATGATAAATGATATGACAGAATCGAGTTGCGTCAACACTGATAGGTATAAAAATGATGGAAAAGATTAATTTTTTTTATTGGAGTATAGTTGCTTTACAGTGTTGTATTAGTTTCTACTACACAGCAAAGTGAATCAGCTATACATATACATATAGCCCCTCTTTTTTGATTTCCTTCCCATTTAGGTCACCGCAGAGCATTAAGTAGAGTTCCCTGTGCTATACAGTAGGTTCTCATTAGTTATCTATTTTGGAAAAGATTAATATTAACAATAATTAAAACAAGCACACATTTTCCATCCTGGTGTTTCAAATTTTTTTAAATGTTTGCTGTTTTTCTAACTTAGTAATACATATTCATTATAGGAAGTTTAGAGAATGTGGATAATTATAAAGATTAATATAAAAACCACCTTTAATTTTACCACTCAGCAACAATCACTACCAATCACTCATCTTTCTTACTATGGCTGTACTTTTTAAAAAATTGTGATCATAGTACTGTACTGTTTTATATTCTGCTGAACCATTTGTAAGCATATTATATTTATTTTCCTATGCTATTAAATGTTCTTTAAAATGTAACTGTATAATATTTCACATATGTGGATATGCTATAATGTATTTAACCAAGTCCCTAATATAGAACCTTTAAATTATATGTAATTTATTTTACTTTTATAAAAACACTGTAATGAATATTCTTATGCTAGAATCTCTTTGTGCATCTGTGATTACTTCATTGAGAAAGATACCAAGAAGTATGATCATCAGGTCAAAGGATATATCAATAGTGTCTTTATAGCTAGAAATACTTACCAGATAGCTCTCAGGAAAGATTTTACCCACTTAAACTCCTCCAATAATATGATGGCTGCATCCACAGTAAATGGGGTCAGCTTGGATAGAAAGGCTAATTCCATCATCTATGACTCCAAGGGCCCATGCATGACTTCATTCACACCTCTGAGTCACGTTCAATTGAACTCAAGGATTACAAGGAAAAAAATACGGCAATTGGAATGTAAAGTGTGAAAAGAAGATATTTTGGGATGAAAGTTTTAGAGAGGTTTTTTTTTTTCTCTTTTTTAAAATTAATTTGTATTGGAGTATAGTTGCTTTACAGTGTTGTGTTAGTTTCTGCTGTACAGCAAAGTGAATCAGTTATACGTATACATATATCCCCTCTTTTTTGATGGAGTGATAGAATTTGATGTATGTTTGTATATATAGTATATAAACCATTGAAAACTGGAACTTTTCTCTCAGGAAAAAAAATCTTTTGTGAGCTATGCAGACATTATATTAATTGTTGAAGTAAAACTATTACACAGAAAAGCGGGATAGAGGAACAATTTTATTCTGATGCTATATTTTAGGCTTTTCCAGAAGGCTCAAAAAAATAAGGAATTGATGCAGAATGAAATCCAAGAAAGACATGCCTTTACAAAAGAAATAATTACTTTGAAGAATTCATTTCAGCAGACTACAACCTTTTTCCAAAATATGGAATTACAAGACCACCCAGAAAAGGCAGAACAGCTTGAGGTAAGTGAGGAATGAACTAGTGAATGTGGCTGATACAGGTCCGAAATCTTGAGTTCAAAGTTCTTGGAGCAGAGGTAACCCTGTGGCTAGTGTAGAGGGAATCTAGAAGAAGAAGAAAATGTGGGCAAAGGCCCTGTGGCATGATGTGGGCAGAGCCACAGGAGATCAATATGGCTGGAGTACAGAGAGCAGAGTTGGAACTAGGTCAGGAGGTAGGCCAGCAGCCCTTTTCCAACCACATTTCAAGTGTGTTTGGTGTACAGGGGTCTCAGACCACTCTTGAGTAGTATGTAGGACTGCTCACTTTATAGGATATAGTATCTAGTCTCTGAGAGGGGTAGAACTGTTTTTACTTACAGCACTTGCCACCAAATGTGTGAGGCCTTTTTTCCCCACACCAACCTGTTCCCCAACTGGGACAGGTTTTTTTTCCAGACACCAACTGGGACGCCAATTCAATTCTGACACTAACTATAACGAGTTAGTATCGACCCCCAGGTTAAGGGCTCAGTCCCACAAGTCTGCCCCCACTTCAGATGCCACCCGTACTTCTTTTCTTTTTTTGACATTTTGAGAAATGCTTTATTCAAAAAAATCATGTAAATGTTGTCTTCCATAACTTTAAAAAAATGTTCAAGCAGAAAAGAGTTAACTTTTAAAAGCTATTGCATAGAAAATGACACAATACAAATAACAGATTTTACTTTGATATGTAAATATAAACTAGAATAATCTTGATTACAGAGAGACAAAATCATATGCCTCCATAGCAGAAAATTCTTTGGTTAAAAATAGCCAAATGGCTTTTCCCTCATACTTTCCTTAAGACATGAAATCTATTTTTTTAAGTATTTGGATTCCAAGTAAAGAACTTCACTTTTTTCTCTTTAAATAGAAACACCACCCGTACTTCTGACCGACAGGCTATAAAGCAGCAGCTCCCAGGACCCCATCCTCAGGTTTATAAATTTGCTAGAATGGCTCAGAAAACTAGGAAGGCACTTTACTTACTATTACTGGTTTATTATAAAGGATACAACTCAGAGACAGCCAAGTGGAAGATGTGGGGGGGAAGGATGCGGCGCTTCCATGCTCTCTCTGGGTGCGCCACTCTCCCAGCACCTTGATGTGTCCACCAATCCAGAGCTCTCCAAACCTTGTTTAAGGGTTTTTATGGAGGTTCCATTAATAGGCGTGATTGATTAAGTCATTGACAGTTGGTTATTAACTCAACCTCCAGCCCTTCTCCCCTCTGGAGGTCTGGAAGTGCGGTTGAAAGTTCTAGCCCTCTAATCACACAGTTGGTTCCTCTGACACCAGCCCCATCCTGAAGCTGTCACCCCCCCAGCCCCACCACCAAGAATCTTCTCATTACCATAAACTCAGGTATGGTTGGAAAAGACTTGTGATAAATAACAAAAGACACTCCTTTCACCTCTATGCAGGAAATTCCAAGGGTGTTAGAAGCTGTGCCAGGAACCGGGGATGAAGGCTAAATGTATTTATTATATCACACTATCTATGCATAGGCTAAGGGTCATTTTCCGAACAATCTCTTCTCATGCCACTAGGTGGTAACAGGCAAAAATGACATTTGGAAGTTTGTTCAAAAGTTGCATGCTGTTATTCACCAGAGCTTTTGGTATCAATGTTGCAAAAGGAAACTTACTCTCCCTCACAGAGGCAGTCTTCTTGGGGAAGCCATCTGAGTGTAGCTCTGAATGAAGAGCTGTGCTCCTGGCTAGGTCTAGATAAACGAGGAGCAGTCTGTACCTCAAACCCTGCCTTTCTCTGAATGGTACACTATTCTTTAACTTTTCCTCTAGACTTTTTCTCTGCTGAGGGCTAAGAAAAGGAAAGCAGTGACACATCGCGGAGTCATTCAAAATTGTAATCATTCTTCAGTGTGGTGACTCAATCCATTAACACAGATAATGCTACTGAACAGCTACTGTAAAAACAAAAGAAAACCCAAAAAGCCACAGTAAAGTCAAGAAGTATTTTTCCACTTGATCTTTGGGAAACTTTCCCAAACAAATGAGTTTCTCCTTTATAATTAGTGCAAGAGTACGTAGATCAGATTCTGTTTCTAGGCCACGACCAATAGACTATTTGTTCAGGTTTCTTTTATCTCCTAAAAACCCACATTCTTTGCAAGGAACTGGAACCCTCCCTTTTGAAAGAAGTTGAGCTGTGCTGGGCTGTCTAATTACATGAAAGCAGACACTTCTGCTTCAAGCACAGGGCTTTTAGTGGCCTTGAATCATTGTGATGATAATGTAGGAAGAAGCAGAAATGGCAACAAGTTAATAATAAAATAAAACTTCTTTGAAACTTTTTGCTGCTTACAGCTTTTTAGATCGAGACTGCTACTGAGATATAACTAAATCCTAGAGGTACTTTAGAAGCAGGAGATGTTGTAATGTCTTTTCAGGACAATGGTTTGACACTATGGAGAGATATCAAGTTTAATTCTTACAAATTAGAAAGCATCATCTGACCAAACTGAGTATCTCTCATGCTTAATCAGCTTGTATCAATAGTGAGGTTTTGTCATGCAAAGTTTGCTCATTTAAATCATAAGGATGTGCTGGAAAGCTGCTTTCATTTTTAGAGTTAAACTTTTTCTCTGTCCTGTGAGCATTTGAAACTCTCTTGATTTTTTAGGAGCTTCAAAGCATTCTTAAGAAAGGGAAACTAACTTTTGAGAATATTATGGAAAAACTGCGAATCAAGTATTCTGAAATGTACACCATAGTCCCTGCAGAGATTGAATCCCAGGTGGAAGAATGCAGAAAAGCTTTAGAAGACATAGATGAGAAGGTAATAATAATGTTTGTATTCATATTATTATTTATGGAGGTGAATGAATATAAAGAAGAACATATCATTTAGTATCACATTTTCATTTGCCCTGATTTCAGCTATGTTTGTTTTTATAGAGTTTAGTTGAATGATAGTTTTGTGTATTGATACTGAGACGGAGTTGCTCTAAGTAAGTGACGCAGGTAACAGAATTAGTCTATTAATTTTTAGTTGTCAAGATGCTTAGTTTTTCTTCTCTTGCATTTAAAAACAGAGTTATATATTGGCTTTTACTTGACTTTTTTTTTCTCCGGAAAATCACTTTAAAATTTTGGTCATGAATAATACTTCGCTTTTAACATTTTGAAATTGCAACCAAGAAAAATAAGAACACACATTTCATAACTTACTAGGAATAGCACTTAACACACAGTGTCTTTCTAATGATGATGGTAACATAATTCTCACAAAGCATACCCAGGCAAATCTTTATACCTGAAAGTCCAGGTTGGAAGAAAGAATGGGAAATGGTTCATAGTACTTGGAGACATAGGAGTTTAGCAAGACAATTTTATTGCATTATTTAAAGGCTGCCCAAATCCAACAGAACAAAATTCTGTTTGGTCCAGAAGAATACAGAAGGATTTTTGTATTGCTTTTTGAAGCCTAAAATACCTATAATTTAGTAAATAAAACAGGTTTTAATTGCACACAAAAAATCAGGTTCAAACTTGCGACAGATTTCTTTTGAAAATCTAACCCATGTAAAAAACATGTAAACTCCTAATATATATTATAACAAATCTTGTTGATTTGACATACAAGATAATCTATTATAAGGAACTTCCTCAAGAATCATGCACTATTGATTTTATTTTAAGAGAATACTAAATGTTTTGAGAGAAACTCAATTGGTTCTCCTGACTACTTCATGTGAAAATCCCTAACAAAGTGAGTTAATAATCAAAATCTACCTTTTAAATTTAGGGTTGAAAATTTCAGCAGTAACTTTGATATCTGTGTATATTTGTAACCAATAAAAACTTACTTTTATTGCGTGATGTGACTGTAGGATCCAGGCAACAGACACAATACCATTCTGTGCAATTCAGATGGCTGCATACTTTACCTAAATCATGATCTCTCCTAATATACAAAAATGATAGGCATTTCTGCCAGAAGAGTAACTGCCCAAAATATCAGAAAGCTTCATTTTGTGGTAATTTGTTACGTAGCAGTAAAAAGCTAATACAGTAATTAAAAAAAAAAAAAACTAATACAGGATTAGTTTTTTTCCTAAAAAATCTTGACTGTGGTATGGTCTGTGGAGTAAAAACATTATATAAAAGTATCAACAACCTGATGCTGTGAAAAGAGCCTGTGGCCTTGGCGTCTGGTGGCTCGGGCTTCTTGGGATGAGTTCACCCACTACCTTGATGTATGACTTTAAGCAAGTCATACGTGATGTATGACTTTAGCCTGTGTTTCAGTTTCTGTATCTGTAAAGTATCTGCATTGGAAGGTTTAGTCCCAGTGGTTGTAAAGATATAGTGGTTTTAAAAAAGTTAATTAAAAGGATAATACAAAAGCATTAAGTATTTTTTGGTTATTCAGTGGCTGTTTGGAGAAAACCTTATCAACATAGCTTAAAAAAATAAGAACATGAACTAATCAGGCATTTGAAAAATGATACATTCAACATTCATTTATTATCTTTCCTAGCACAAGTTATTTTCTTCTGAAAATGATTCTGATAAAAAAATTACACTGTTCAGCAGCTAGATTTCTAATTGCTGGGAAAACATACACTAGAAACATTCACACAGAGAAAAACTAAGATTTTCTGCTGCAAGAAGTAGCCAGTTTTAGAAGATTATTTCACCCAAATGAATATTAAGATGGGAATTACACCTTTAACGTCAAATTGAGAATGTTTGTTTTTATTGAAAACAAATCTGTGCAGAGGATTCTCTCATAAAACATAGAAACTGTATAATAAATAATTTTTCTCCCAGGAATTCTTTAATATCATTTGCTCCCTTGGGGTATGTTTCAGACAGTCCCCTCAGTAGTTTTGCCCAACACAGCACATATCTGTAGTACATACTGTGGATTACATTGAACAGATTTCTGTTGGTCAGTTTTCTTTTCTTTTTTTTTTTTTTTGGTTGGATTTGAACAGTCAGGTCAGCACAGCTGCCTTTTCCTAGTCTACTAATCTACCCTCTTAACACATTAGTCAGTATGGTTTGGAATTTTCCCCCTAGCCCTTAAAAGATTTGTACAAGTAAAATCTCAAAACACTGTGACTACCCCTTTTATCATTTGAACCTCTGAATAGAGTGCGGGAAAACATCTCCATTGTGTCTTTCTCCCTTTGAAACAGATCAGCAATGAAGTCTTGAAAAGCTCACCATCATATTCAATGAGTCGAAAAATAGACGAAATTAACAACGGGCTTCGGAATGTTGAAAAGATGTTGCAGCAGAAAAGCAAAAATATTGAGAAAGCTCAAGAAATTCAAAAGGTAACATGCTCCCTTAACTTCCTTCAGCATTTGGTATGTTCCCTGTCATCAGTCATCACAGGGATCCTAACCCTGATTTACGGGGCCCTCCTCACTGAGTGTGTCACCTGCAGAGGCTTGGTGGAGAAGGTTGCATTTAAGAATTGTTCTCAGTTTTTCCATGCTGGGAATATGCCCAAACTCCTGAGAGCCTATGATTGGGGACCAGCCTTTTCACTAGGGAAGGAAAGTAAGGATCTTGTCTTGGGAAGACTGATATATAAAAACATTTCAGTAAGATATGAATGGTATTAACAACTTTTCTTTAGACTGCCAGGGGGAAACAGAGGAAAGTAGAAATTCCAAATTTACTTCCCTTGTAAAATGTCTTAGGTAGAACTGTACATAAACATAATATTCTACCTCTTAACTTCCAAGTAAACTCCTGCATGTGGAAAACATTCTTATTCTACTTTATATTTTAAGGAAATATTCTAATATGAATGGAGACTTTTAAAAATAGGGCTAAGAGAATAGATCTTAAAAGTTCTCATCACAGGGAAAAAAAATTTTGTAACTGTGTATGGTGAAGGATTTTTAACTAGACTTATTGTGATCATTTTACGGTAGAAACATGTATTGAACAATTGTGGGACTTCCCTGGTGGTGCAGTGGTTAAGAATCCACCTGCCAATGCAGGGGCCACGGGTTCGAGCCCTGGTCCAGGAAGATCCCACATGCCGTGGAGCAACTAAGCCCATGAGCTGCAACTACTGAGCCTGCACTCTAGAGCCCACAAGCCACAACTACTGAGCACACACACCACAACTACTGAAGCCCGCATGCCTGGAGCCCATGCTCCGCAATGGGGGAAGCCACCACAATGAGAAGCCCATGCACCGCAAGGAATCGTGGCCCCCACTTACCGCAACTAGAGAGAGCCTGTGCGCAGCAACGAAGACCCAACACAGCCAAAAATAAATAAATAAATTTATTTAAAAAAAAAAAGAACAATTGGGTTGTACACCTGAAACTAATACAATGTTATATGTCAGTTATACCTCAATTTTTAAAGAAGTTATCCTCAGAGAAGTCTCACTTATCACCCCCTTTCCCTCTGTTCCCTTCCTCCCTGCAGTTAAATCTCTCCTTTGGTTTCTGATTTAACTCGACTGTGTTTCTTTTGGTAAAAATAAAGAAATAATTCTAAATATTAAAAGAAATAATTGTACCTATTGTATGTGTCCTTCTTTCATAGAGGAAGACATTAGACTGTGTATACTCTCTTAAAATAAGGTGAACAAGATTTGCTCACAAACAATCACACCTGCCTTTGACTTTGCAGTCCCCTCTAAACCAAACAAATGTGACGTCAAAGGATTAAAACGATTAAATTAAATTGAAAAATAAAAGTAGGTCAGACTATGGCTTGCCATTGGACAAAATCTCGGGCTCTCAATAAGCACTTTAACTAGTCAGATTTTCCCATTTCTAGAAATTATGTTCTTACACAGATATTAAGTAATAATTGAATGTTGCCTTTGAGATTTCCTCTGCCCAGACAAGTGCAGGTTTGAATCCAGCCTATTGGTTTCTTGAGCTAAAAGCAGTTGCTACTAATACATGTGGCTAGAATTTTCTGCCAGTGCATTAGTCTGAGTCAGAGCAGATATTTTCTTTTTATCAGTTTTATTTTTGCACTTAATAAGAATTGTCTTCTAGATTAAGTAGATATATATACTGGTCTAAATAGGTTAGGTATTTACCCAAGCCCTTTTAAACGTAATGTTACCTCATCACTCTTGAAAGATTAGGGTTACATTGACCTTGTTTGGTGTCATTCATCTCTGGAAATGTCCAGGACTTTCTGCCCCCTTACAGCTAATTTGTACTGAAATGAATACAGTAAGAGTTAAGAGACCTCAGAAAAAAGTGTTTTTCAGTTAAGGTCACAAGTGGTTTCTGGGCATAAGTGAAAACTTTGCCTGGGATGTTGTCTCTGTCATCTCATTTTGGTAGCATTTACAAGTACAGATACTGTGTGAAAACTTAGAAGTCAACACATCTTCAATCCAAATGGACTTAACGTTTTTCATCCCCAGACAATGTGGGATGAGCTGGATCTCTGGCACTACAAGCTAAATGAGCTGGATTCTGAAGTTCAGGACATTGTTGAACAGGACCCAGGACAAGCTCAAGAATGGATGGATAACTTGATGATTCCTTTCCAGCAGTATCAGCAAGTATCACAGAGGGCAGAATATAGAACCTCACAATTAAACAAGGTATGGCTGTAACACGCGATAGCTACACGGAGCATGTGGTAGTAGTGAGATGGGTTTAAAACAAAACAAAAATACGTATTCAGAGGCAGCCAGTTTCCCTTGAATTGCCAGTTTTAGGACCTGAAGCTAGAGCTACACCATAGGTTCAAGTGGGCATCGAGGGGCACTGCTGGCACAGGCAGAAGCAAGAATCCAAAAGTCAGACCACAGTAGGAGTCCGGGTAAGAATTGGGCTTCTCAACAGGTAAGGGAATTTCAGGCAGGCGATCCCAAGAGTCCCAGCAGGGAGCCAGAGAAAGAACCTCATTTGGGAACAGGACACCCCTGCCCTCCCTTCCAAGTAGGGGTCATGGTGGGTGAGTTGTGCATGTGATCTAGCAGCAGCAAGGCAGGAACCTACTCTCAGAGGGACTGAGATACTATAGGACAAGGCCCGGTACAGGAGGACAAAGTGTAAGTCAAGTTTTCAAAGTGGAGCGTAAAACGGGAACCAGACTAGTTGCAAAGCTAACTTGGAACCCTTGCTGAGGCCCATAGCGTTGGGGTAGAACTCCTTAAATCCTTCCCACCTGTGGTCAGGATCAGTTTTACAGGCTGAAGGATCAAAACCTGGAGGGGGTGGGCAAGTGGCCCAGCTGTGGGGTGTGGGGCCCTGCGAGGCCTGACACCACTGACTGACAGCAACCAGTTCTTCATTTAAGAATCCTTCAACTCAAAGAGGAAACATCAGACTGAGTTTGGTACTGCCTGTCTTTCACAGGCCACAATTAAGCTGGAGGAGTATCATGATCTTTTGAAGAGTACTGAGGCTTGGATAGAAAATACCAGTCGTTTGCTGGCTGATCCTGCAGACTATGACTCTTCAAAGACGCTGAGTCACCACGCTAGCACCCTTCAGGTGAGTGTTCTTTCAGTGTTTCCTGGGTGTCATAGAATCTACATAACGATTAGTGGCTTAGCTGATTGTCACGATGCTTTTTTCCCCCTTCTTTCCTGAAAAAACAACCTTATCTTCAAGCATGCCAGATGGCAGAAGGAAGCTTGGGAGAGTGGCAGGCTCTAGATAGGGATTTTGGAGACCAGGATCTAGTTCTTTCTGTCCTGATAACTAATTCATGACTTTGGGGATAATTTACTGTGTTCTCCATGGGCCACAGTTTCCCCGATCTCTGAAGTAAGACTGTTGCACTGAATGGTGGTGATGGTTTTGGTTGTAGAATTCCAAGATGGTTCCCAATAGTCCTGTTCCCTGGTGTACACGACCTATATAATCCCCTTCCCATGAGTGTGGGCAGGAATATGAGTATGTGATGAGATAGTCACTCCATTGATTAGGTTACATCGTATAGCTAAGGATATGGGATAGTCACTCCCATGAATACATGACTGATCATGGATGTATAGTTGTAAGACTCCCTGGTAGCAGACTAGAGTGAGATTCTCCTGCTGGATTGAATAAGTAAGCTGCCATACTATGAGAGGGCCATGGAACCAAGACCCTAGGGTGGCCTCCAAAAGCTGAGAGACCCACAGTCAACGGCCAGCAAGAAAACTGGGATCTCAGTCCTACAACTAAATTCTACCAACAACCAGAATGAACTTGGAAGAAAAATCCACGCTCCAGATGGCACCTTGATTGCAGCCTTGTGACATCCTGAGCTGAGGACCCACCTAAGCCATGCCTGGACTCCTGAGCCATGGAAACTATGAGATAATAAGTTTGTTTTATTTTAAGCAGCTAAGTTTGTGGTAATTAGTTACACAGCATTAGAAAACTAATCTGTCGTTCCTTCCAGTTCTAGCATGCCGTGATTCCAAATTTCCTATCCTTCCTGGTGCTCCACAGGTCCCCTGTGTCTCCATGCTAACCTACAAAGGCAAAACAAATGAAAGCCTTTTCCTACTCAGGGCCATGACTACAAGAGATCTTCCGGATGCCGAATGTTGGCTTAAATTTTATTGTGAAGGCATATTTCCCTTCTCTCATATTATTCAGCCATGAGAAAGAATCTCTTAGGAAAAGGTTTATTGTATAACAATTTTTATTCATTTATTTATTCATTCATTTGCTTATTTATTTATTTTGGGGGCTGCGTTGGGTCTTTGTTGCTGCTTGCGGGCTTTCTCCAGTTGCAGCAAGCTGGAGCTACTCTTGGTTGCGGTGCACGGGCTTCTCATTGCGGTGGCTTCTCTTGTTGCGGAGCACAGGCTCTAGGTGCTCAGGCTTCAGTAGTTGCAGCACGCGGGCCCTAGAGTGCACAGGCTTCAGTAGCTGTGGCACGTGGGCTAAGTAGTTGCGGTGCGCGGGCTCTAGGGCGCATGGGCTTCAGTAGTTGTGGCACATGGGCTCAGTAGTTGTGGCACATGGGCTTAGTTGCTCCGCGGCATGTGAGATCTTCCCGGACCAGGGATCGAACCCGCGTCCCCTGCATTGGCAGGCAGATTCTTAACCACTGCACCACCAGGGAAATCCCCTGTAACAATTTTTAGAGTAATCAGACCTCAAAGCTGATCCAACTCTTTTTTTTCTATCTTTAAAGTAGCACAATGTGTCCCTAAGTAACAACTGACTTTGTATCTCCCCTGTGAGACTTCTTGGCACAGTTTTTTCCTGTGGTTAACAGTTGTAAAGATAATGCATTTTCACCTACTTGTTTCTTTTCTTCCCCTTGCCTGTGATTTCTGCCCCCACCTCTTGGGTTGACTTTCCACATCCCCAAAGCATGTCATCTTTTTATTTTTTTATTTTTTTTATTTTTTTTTAAAGGAATTCCTTTATTTTTATTTATTTATTTATTTATTTATTTATTTATTTATTTATTTATTTTGGCTGTGTTGGGTCTTCGTTTCTGTGCGAGGGCTTTCTCTAGTTGCGGCAAGCGGGGGCCACTCTTCATCGCAGTGCGCAGGCCTCTCACTATCGTGGCCTCTCTTGTTGCTGAGCATAGGCTCCAGACGCGCAGGCTCAGTAATTGTGGCTCACGGGCCCAGCTGCTCCGCGGCATGTGGGATCTTCCCAGACCAGGGCTCGAACCCGTGTCCCCTGCATTGGCAGGCAGATTCTCAACCACTGCGCCACCAGGAAAGCCCTCATCTTTTTGTTTTAAATCACCTGTACTTTTCATCATTTTCAAGAAGTTTGCAGACAGAAGAGAGGAATGATGCTTTTTTTTCCTCAAATGCTTATTAGGAGTTTTTTAAAAACTGTACAAGAATGAACATATGCAAAAACAGCTGAAGTTTTACTGCCTTCTTCTGACACAAATGTAAAAGTGTAAAAGTATCTCTCAAACTGTTCAGGACACCCTCCTTTGCTGACCTTTGTTTACATGGAACTGAGTAGAACTTAGGTTGTTAGCTGGAGGAAGTCAGGACAAGGGGATATGCAGGCTGATGTCCACAGAATGTATTCTAATAAATCCCCCAGTGGGAAATAAGTCATAAATAACTAGTCCCATGTGAATACCCCACTTTGTGCCTATTTTGAAAATAGTTGTCCTACTTTAGGGCACCCTTTACCATTTTTCTAACATTACCTGGTATTGATTTTTAAAATGACTCTTAAAGAAGTATCAAAACTCTCAACTAAGGTTTAAAAGTCTGTTTTAATCGCACTATAACCTTCCACCTCGATTGCATTTGTTAAATTAGGTTTTCATAACCTAAAGATGATTCCATGAAGTCTGCTGTTGTAACGAAGACTCACTGAAACATAAATTGTCATTGTAGAAAATAGGAAAACAACTTGTTCTTTAAATCAACTTCATTAAGGTATAATTCACAGATAGTAAAAAACACCTAAGTGTACAGCTAGCTAAGTTTTGATAAAGGTATCCAGTTGTGTAACCACTACCACCATCAATACATAAAGACCATTTCCATCACCCCAAAAAGTACCTATGTTCAGCCCTATGAAATCACTCATTGGTTTCTATTCCTATAGTTTTGCCTTCTCTACAGTATCCAATGAATAGAATCATACAGTCTTTTGGGCCTGACTTCTTTTACTTAGCTTAATGTTGTCGAGATTCATTCAGGTTGTTACATATATAGGTAGTTTATTCTTTTGACTGCTAAATAGTATTCCATTTGTGGAAATATGCAATATGTTTATACCTTCACCAGTTAATAGACATTTGGGTTATTTCAAGTTTGGGGCTATGTATTCCATATCTATTGTGTTGTAACACATCACTCCTGAAGTTAACAGCTTAAAACAAGAATTATGGAATCCAGGCATGACTTACCTGAGTGGTTCTGGCTCAAGGTCTCTCATGAGAATGCAGTCAAGGTGTCAGCCAAGGCTGTGATCTCATCTGAAGGCTCGGTTTGGGTGAAGGAAGTGACAGGATGCACTTCCAGGCTCATTCACGTGGCTGTTGGCAGGCCTCAGAAGATCCACTTCCATTCACAGAGGTGAGGGTCTCTCCACAAGACTGCCTTACGGCATGGCAGCTGGCTCCCTTCACCATGAACAATCTAAAAAAGAGTGAGAGAGCTCCCAAGACAGAAACGGTCTTTTATAATCTAATCTTGGAAGTGACATCTCATCATTTCTGCCATATCTTATTAGAAGTAAATCAGTAAGCTCAGCCTGCATTCAAGAGAACCGATTATAAGGACATGAGTACCAGGAGGTGGGGATTATTGGGGGCCATTTTAGAAGCTGCAACAGCTATTATGAGCAAAGCCGCTGTGAGCATTCATATACAAATCTTTGTGTGGACATAGGTTTTCACGTCATTTCATTTGATGAATACCTAGGAATAGATTGCTGGCTCTTATGGTATTTAACTAAGAAATTGCTAAATTATTTTCCAAAATGGCTTTACCGTTTTTCATTCCCACTGGGGTTCTAATGACTCCATATTCTTGTCAGCACTCGATAGTATCTGTCTTTTAAATTTTAGCTACTCTAGTGACAAGTGGTGGTATCTCACTGTGGTTTAAATGGCATTTCTCTAATGACTAATGATTTTTTTATTTGAGCATTTATTCATATGCTTATTTATCACTTGTACACTTCATCTGTGAAATGTCGGTTCAGTTTTTTGGGGTTTTTTTGCCTATTTTTTAATTGGGTTATTTGTCTTTATTATTGAATTGTAAGAATTATTTATATAATATTCTAAAATCCTTTGTCACATATGTGATTTACAAATATTTTCTCCTAGTTTGTGGCTTGTCTTTTCATTCTCTTAATATTGTCTTTCAAAGAGCAAATGTTATTAATTTGAGGAGGTCTAATTTATCAATATTTTTCTTTTATAGATTATTCTTTTGTGTTGTATCTAAGAAATCTTTATCTAACCCAGGGTCACAAGGATTTCCTCTTATCTTTTCTTCTAGAAATTTTATAGTTTTAACTCTTACTTGTAGTTCTGTAATCCATGGACTTACATATACTACCAAATGTAAAATGGATAGCTAGTGGGAAAGAGCCTCATAGCACAGGGAGATCAGCTCAGTGCTTTGTGACCACCTAGAGGGGTGGGGTAGGGAGACGCAAGAGGGAGGAGATATGGAGATACATGTATATGTATAGCTGATTCACTTTGTTATAAAGCAGAAACTAACACACCATTGTAAAGCAATTATACTCCAATAAAGATGTTAAAAAAATAAATAAATAAATAGTTAATTTTTGTATATGGTATGAAGCAAGAATCAAGGTTCATTTTTTTTCTATGGGATTATCCATGTTTTGAAAAGACTCACTATTGAATTACTTTGGTGCTTTGTTAAAATCAATTGGCCTCTCATATATGTAGGTCTGTTTCTGGGCTGTCTCTTCTGTTCTATTGATCTATGTGTCTATTCTTTTACCAATATGACACAGTCTTAATTGCTACAGCTTTATAGTAAATCTTGAAATCAGGTAGTATAAATTCTACAACTTAGTCCTTTGTTCTTTTTCAAATTTGTTTTGGCTAATCTGGGTCTTTTGCATTTCCATATAAGTTTTAGAATCATCTTGTCAATATCTATGCAGAGGTCTGCTTGAATTTTGGGAGGGCATTAAATCCATATCAGTTTGGCAAGAATTTACCTCTTAACCATATTGGCTGTTCCCATCCAGGAACAGGATGTATCTCTCTATTTATTTTGGTCCTCTTTAATTTCTCTTTAATGTAAATTGTTAAATCTATTCCTGAGTATTTTATGTTTTTTTGATGCTATTGTAAATAGTATTATTGGAAAAAGCATTGGTTTTAAGTTTTGTTTTCCTTTCAAGTTTTCTCCTGCTAGGATTTGGAATAAGGTCAATATGAAATTCTGAATAACCTGATTAATTTTGGGGACTCGTGACTAGAAGTCTGGTTGCATAAGTAAATGTTCTTTTTCATATCAGTTATTTTTTATGGGATTACCTGAAGACTACATTAGCAGGTTGAATATTTCCAATAGATGGCTGAGATATTTTGAAATCTTAAGTTTGAAAGTTAATAATTATAATCATTAAAGGAAAAAAAGAAAAATTCTAAGGAAGAATGTCTAAGGAATTCTAAAAATGAATGTTTTCCACTTATATTTGGTTTTATCAGATAGAGCTCTTTTGGTATCAATTTATTCAAGTCAACTCAAGCTATAGGGGTGTTTCATGGAAGTCAGTGGCTCCAGATGGTAAGGCCAAGGAGGACACTGGCACCAGAACTGCCTCTTCGTTTCCCATCCCCACTTCACTTATCTATTTCTGCCAAACCCATTTCCCAAAATTACAAGTCCAGCCAATTGGATGGCTTTTTTTTTTTTAACATCTTTATTGGAGTATAATTGTTTTACAATAGTGTGTTAGTTTCTGCTTTATAACAAAGTGAATCAGCTATACATATATGAATGGCTTTCTTGACCCTAATTCCAAATTATGGAGGGATGAACTTACAGGTCAGGTGTTTCTGATTCTGTTAACGATGGCTGGAGGAGCAGGGCTACTTGGTATAAAACAGCTGCTGCAAGCCCACCAAAATGGGGTAGACATTCTATAGTCATGTACTGCCATTGACAAAGAGAATGTTCAATGTTTTATTATGAAATTGGGAATGAACAGGAGTTTGAAATGTTGAGACAAGTTCAAATTTTCTCTGATTTAATTTTTTAAATTAAGGTATAATTCACATCCAACATTTATTAGTTTCAGGTGTACAACAGAATGATTCAATATTTGTATGTATTGGAAAATGATCACCCACATTAAGTCTAGTTACCGTCCATCACCATACATAGTTATAGAATTTTCTCTGATATAATTTCAATCAACTTGTTCCAGTATCTTGATGTTTCTTTTTTCATGTTTCCCATTATCTAGATGGCTTTGGAAGATTCAGAACAGAAGTACAATCTTTTGCATTCAATTTTCACGGATCTAGAAGACTTGTCAATAATTTTTGAAACAGATACTTTAGCACAGCCTATACAAGAGTTAAGTCATCAAATAGTAGCTTTACGACAAAAAATCATAGAAAGCCTTCCACAGATTCAACGAATGGCTGATGTAAGTTGGCACTGTAACGATGTGACTTCTTATTTTAAATTTATATTTCATTTAGTAAATTAGAGTTATACTACTAATCAGTTCTATGAAGACACATTGATCTGGTACATTTTTCATTTATGTTATTTCTTGAATTACATTTTACTTTGTACCCTATAGTGCAACTACAACAAAAAATCATATCCCCATTCTCAGTCCAGAAGTGGTCTATTTAAAGGGAGGAATCCTGATCAGATAAGCTCAGTGTTTTCTCTTTGTCAGAGAGGAGATATTATTGATTTTATTTTTTATCAATAAATTTATTTATTTATTTATTTATGGCTGCGTTGGGTCTTCTTTGCTACGCACGGGCTTTCTCTAGTTACAGCGTTGGGGGGGGGCTACTCCTCATTGCAGTGCGTGGGCTTCTCATTGTGGTGGCTCCTCTTGTTGCGGAGCACGGGCTCTAGGCATGCGGGCTTCAGTAGTTGTGGCACATGGGCTTCAGTAGTTGTGGTATGCGGGCTCAGTAGTTGTGGCTCGCGGGCTTAGTTGCTCTGCGGCATGTGGGATCTTCCCGGACCAGGGCTTGAACCTGTGTCCCTTGCATTGGCAGGCGGATTCTTAACCACTGCGCCACCAGGGAAGTCCGATATTATTGATTTTAAAGCACAGATTAGCAAAGAGGGAATTAAAACAGATAACTTCCCAAGTCTTCAGTCACCGATAGCAAATATTTATTAAGGGGCTGCTGTATACCAGCCACTGGATTTTTAAATAATTTTATTTTAGCTTGAAACATGTGAGGCATTTATTTAAGGATGGAGTCACACAGCAAAGGCAGATGCAGTTAGTCTTAATAATTTACCTTTTATTTCTCAGTTACATTCCTTGCACCACACTTATGTAACTTCAGAGAATCATACTTGTTAAATATTCTTGGTTATTGAAGCTTATTCCAAAATTGTTAAATGCTTCTACAATTTTTCATGGAAATTACCATAAAATACATTGTATACATTTATCTACTTTCTTAAATGTATGGTGTAGAAAATTTCAATATAATTGAATGTTTCATAATATGAAGATAAATTACTATAATTACTGTTTCATTTGCTTATATGAAGTTATGTTTGTCCTACACTGAATGGCTCCAAGTTGTGATAATTTGAAATCCTTTGATGATTTCTATGTAGTTTTTCCTATTCCCTGCATTATTTTTGCTTCAGTTTATCTCCATTAAGCTCTAAAGGTCTGAAGGCCCTCTTATAGTGTGAGTGGACTTCAATATGTAGGTTTTATAGCACATATTCATAAATATGTAAGTTTGAGAGCACAAATTGCAGCATTTTCACTTTAAGTTTCTTGGCCACTTTCTAGAAGTTGACACTGATGGGAGAATAGCCACTGGATAAATGATCTATTGTTCATATTAATCTGAGTAGGTTATAAGGTAATTTAGTGACTCTCCACACGGCAAAAGTTTATTAGGGAATTGGCAACAAAAATCTGTCAATTTTCCAGCTCCTTGTGTGTTTGTTTCCCAAGGGTCACTTTATCGTTTTACTTAAAGTAGTGGGAATTTTTTCAGCGTTGACCCACTTGTATTCAAGTGTTTAAAGACATTCCAAAGATAAATCTAAAGAGTTTGTAGATATTTGAGAATTTACTTAAAATTTGTTCAGATGCATACTACTTTTGTTCTCATAGCATAAATAATTGAAAATTGGCCCCATGAGGATCTTTTAACTCAGTAAGTATAAGCAATGCTTTATATTGTGGTATGCTATTACTAACAGAACAACATTTTTATTGAAAACAGTCCGCATTATCTGTGTAGCACTTGGTTAGTTTTGAAGAGATATAAGTGGCAAACATATTTTGGTTAAATATGAGAATAGAATAAATGGCAGTAAATTGTGTTTTAGAAAGATTATTAACATATAACATATACTGCATAAGTGTGTTTTTCTGTTTCTGAAATTCTAGGATGTGGTTGCCATTGAAACGGAAGTAAAATCAATGGAGAAAAGAGTTTCAAAAATCAAAGCTATCCTGTTATCAAAAGAAATATTTGATTTTTCACCTGAAGAGCATCTTAAGCATGGGGAGGTAAGCATGGATCAATATTAAAAATATTTTCTCTTAATACTTACTATGCCTATTTTAAAATGTGTAATAATACGATGTGATTAAAAAGTGTTTAGTCTTGCTAAAGTAAGAGCAAAGTAAAGTTGGGAAATAGATATGAATGACTATAAATATCATATTTTAAATCATATTTCTAGTGCTATCTATGTATCTATAATTTTCCTATAGGTTATTTTTTCATTTAATTTCTTCCTAAAACTTCAAGGTTTGGTAGTTTTTCCTTCACGTCAAACCCAGGTGTTTAATAGTCTAAGCACTTAAGCCTCTAAGTCAGAAGAACTGGGTTCCAGCCCCAGCTGCCCTGCTTACTGTCTGTGTGCCTTTGAGTGATTGGTTAACATTTCTTGGATTTGCTTTCATATCTGTACATTGGCATTGTGGTGATTATGTTGGACAATTATAATGTATATGGAGCCCCTAGCACAGGAGCTGGGACATACTAAACAGCATACAGATGTTGCTTCCCCCTCAGCCTACCAGTTAAGAGCATGGGCTTTGGGATCAGGCAGCCCTGGGTTCTAATCCTGACCCTGCCTCTTACAGTGTGCCCTCACCTGGGTCTTCTAACTTCTGTGAACCCAATTTCCTTACCTGTGAAAGGGAAGTTATATCTACCTCCTAGGGTGGTTGTGAAGATTAAGTGAAATAATACATATGAAGTACTTAGTAAAGTGAATACTCTCTCCTAATTTATTCATTATGTAAATCCAGATTTCTATGGATCAGATGTCATTAAAGCAAAATAGAAGTGTCGTTTTGGGACTTAACAAAATTTGGCAGGACAGTTCCATTCAATTCAATAAGCATTTTTTGAGGGTCTATTATGTGGGAAGCCCTGTGCTGGGTGCAGTTGCTGTGAAAGTTAATAAGAGGCAGTACCTGCCCTTCCACAGCTTACTGCCTGGTGACAACACACGAAGCGCATAACAGTTCTACAGAGAGAGGCGGGAGGGAGAGAAAGAAGGAAAGGTTGTCCAAATGCATCATGTAATGCTGGGAGGGTACTCTTGCCCCAGGCATTCTTTCCTGAGACCTTATTTAACTGCCAGATCACAAGTAATATATTCGTTCTTTTCAACCTGAGCTAAGACACTGTTTTAAAACTCAAAACTATAAAGACTAAAGTTTAATTTTGAATAGATTTAGGAGTGGCCTTTTTTTTTTCACTTGTGTCCCATGTTTATCTAAGGTCATACTGGAAAATATACATCCCATGAAGAAAACCATTGCTGAAATTGTGTCTTACCAAGTGGAACTGAGGTTACCCCAGACAGGAATGAAGCCTCTGCCTGTGTTTCAGCAGACAAATCAGCTTTTGCAAGATATAAAACTGTTGGAAAATGTGACTCAGGAACAAAATGAGTTATTAAAGGTGAGTGGTTTCTGTGATGACAGCCAACTTATTGGATGAAAATGTTCAGCAAAAGCTGGTGTTGTTTTAGTGGCTGGGCGGGTCAAATTCCCATGACAATAAGATGCTGCCTGGGTTGATTCTTTTTGGTCTCTTCCAGTATTATTATCCAGGAGGTGGCATTTGATATAAGAGAGTATCTTGTTGCTCAAATGAGGTTAAAGTGATTTTTCTCAGCTCTTATTCTTGTTCTGGTTGAAGACATTAAAGTCTAGTTTTGTTCTATTTCATGCCATTCTTTAATTATTGAAGATCTACATGGGTAAAATGCTGTGGGAAGAGATTCAACCTGAACAGTGCATTTGCAGTCTCATGAGGCTGACAGACCCACAATAATCTCTTTATACCTCTCAGTTGCTTTCCTATTAATCATTTCAATTTATTACCAACATGATACAGGTAGGGTAGGCACTTTGCCATTTTTATTTTTACACATTAGGAGACTAGTGTCCAAAGGTCAGATGACTTTCTGAAAGACCAGAGTTAACTCATGTTGAGATTAATTTGTGTACAGATAAGAAAAGAATTTGAGTTTCTAGACTCCTAGTATTATTCTTCATATCGAGGTCTCTTCCTTCTAACTGATGACATCTTCTAGCCTCTCCCTGAGGGCTTTTTAAAATTCTTTTGATTGATCTCCTGTCTCAAGTCAGGAATTATCATTAGATAGAAATTACATTTTACTTTGGTTGGTATTCCTGTATCAACAACCACTCCTACAGGAAAAGAAAGTTGCTGAAAGAGCCACAAACTTCTCAACCCTCTTGGTAGACACCCCCTCCTGCCTACTTTTCTTGATTAGGTATGTCAGGGTAAGAGGAAAGGTTATTCTTCCTCCTTCCCATCCATCCCCTGGTTATAGGAAGAAAACTGCTATCTCTTTCTCCCTCTTAAATTTCATTCACATTTGGTGGTCACTTTGTTCTCCTAAAATTTGAGGATATTGTAATCTCTGGTTTGAGTCTTAGCTCATGTAGTCTCTCTGGCCTGGCTACTGATCAGCTGACATCATTTCCTAACACCCACAGGGAGAAAAAAGATCTGGCACTCAATGTACTATTTTTTTAATAATATAAAGAGAAGAAAAAAAAAAAAAAACAAAGAAAATTTGATCTGCTACTTTTAATCTTTTTGTGCTTTATTGGTCTCCTGGTCAGAAAAAGAAAATAACAGTCCTAACTATGCTTTAAAGTGACTCCTTCACAAGATGAAAGGGGGGGCAGTAGAAGAGGAAATTAGGTTTTGTGCCAAGTTAGATATCAAACTGTGCTGCTAAAATTTTCCATCTTATTGTGTTAGTGGAAATCAGATGTCATCTCAGGTATTTCAAAGCTAAGTAAGCCAGTGGTAATGAAAATCATTAGAATATGGTACATTTCTTTTCATTTCTACGTTAGATAATTGTAAGTGCTCTCACTGTGGAAAATAAGACAAATTACTTTTGGGGAGAGTAATGGGATGTAGCTCATTACTGAGGGCTGGGGAACAGGTGTGTGCAGCAAACATAGTTATTCATTTCTAGCCTGCAGCTAAAATTATAGTTAAATATTAAAAAAAATACAAGGAAGAATTCTGTGTTGGCCAGAAACTTTGTAGTTTCAAAAGGCATTTTGTTTCATTGTGAAGCATACAAGGAAATATCTAGATTTTCTTTTGAAGTCCGTTTCTTTATCATCACACTTTGATCATATCATTTAGCACACAGGTAGTAGGTTCAAGCTCTACCATTCCCTTAACACTAGATTCCAGGTATTGTTCTGGTTTTGCCTTAATCTGCAAACTCAGACTGCTCTCAAACCTCAACCTCTTACCATAAAATGTATATCACAGATCCCAAGGGGTACCAGGTGAGGATGTGTCTGGACCAGGAAAACCCATCATTTCTCAAATCACATGCCCTTTCCATTCTGAATCAGGATCGTCACCTTTGTATGTATTGAAAGCCCCACAAGGAATATGTATTAAAATGGCATATGTGACACATCAGTAATTTCATAAACTTAGCAACTTTATGTTAACATGCTATAAAATGCTTCCCAGAATAAGCCCGTTAGACTGGGAATACTTAAGAACAAACGTATGTCTAATTAGACTTGAACCCAAGGTGCTCTAGCATCTAAGTGGAGCAAGAAGGTCAGGTGCCAGCTTTGCAAACGTTGTTCTCTGTATTGAGGCTACCATTTCCTATTGGAATCTGTATGGTTGTGTATTGATATAATTGATTGGAGTTTGTGATGGAGATAGACATTGGAAGTAGCCCATTGATCTTCTTTTGTGGGGGGTTATTTTATAGATAGTCATAAAACAGACAAATGAATGCGATGAAGAAATAGAAAAATTGAAACAGATCTTAAATAATTATTCAGCTGAATTCTCCCATGAACATATGTCACCAGACCGAGCTGCCAACCTGCCACAAGTACAGGTATATTTCTTTCATTCATTTTTCCAGCAGTTTATTCAACAATCACTTTCTAAGCTGTTGGTGTCTCCAAGCCCTTTTTGATGATACAGTGTATTTCCTACTTATCTCTTTCAACTGAAGGTATTTTATGTGTGTATTTACTTTTCATTCCTATTACATAAAATAGGTTATTATATAATTATCATAATGGAAGTCTCTTCAAGTGTCTTTAGCCTCAACTTGGTGCATTCTGGCTGGTAGCAAAGAAGCTGATATAACACATGGTATTTGGACAACCTGGCTTTCCAGCTAGCTTTCTGGCATAGGGGTCAGGCAGGCTGGGCTTTAGAAGTAAAGACTGAATGCTGTTGTAATAAAGAGTTCCATATACTAAGCAGTCTCTCCATATGCCCTAACTAACAATGTCCTGTGGACCCAGTTACGATGGTTTGCATGTTAACTCTCTATTGCCATCAAGTTGATGTAGGCACGCAATTGCTGTGGTGTTCAAAGCCACGTTACACCACCTTCCAGCTGTGAGATGTAGGGCAAATTTCTTAATGTCTGAAGTGAAGTACAGAGGGGTCCAAGATGACACACAGCTATTAAGTGGTGGACTCAATAAGGCAGACTCAGTGTATTAAAGATTCAGTATTGTAGAAGTGTCAAATTTCCCTTAACATTAAAAAATTTAAGAACCCCAGGGACTTCCCTGGTGGTGCAGTGGTTAAGAATCCGCCTGCCAATGCAGGGGACACAGGTTCAATCCCTGGTCCGGGAAGATCCCACATGCCTCGGAGCAACTGAGCCCGTGAGCCACAACTATTGAGCCTGCGCTCTAGAGCCAGCAAGCCATAACTACTGAGCCCACATGCCACAACTACTGAAGCCCGTGCGCTTAGAGCCCATGTTCTGCAACAAGAGAAACCATCGCAATGAGAAGCCTGCACACACATTGAAGAGTAGTCCCCACTCACCGCAACTAGAGAAAACCCGCATGCAGCAACGAAGACCCAATGCTACCAAAAATAAATAAATAAATAAATAAATAAATTTTTTTAAAAAAAGAAATTTTAAAAAAAGAGCGTACCATGCATGGACAATGATGAAAACAAGTTGTGAAGCAGGGAGTATGATTAATCTAATTCTGTGTTTCTGAGGTCCACAAAATAAAATTAAAAAAAAATATTAAAGGACCCCAAAGAGCTTGTGTTTATATTAAAACTCAGAAATGTAAAATGTAGTGAAAAGAGTGACAATGTTTTACATTTTTGCAAATCTCATTAGTCTGGCTTACTAGGAGACAACTAGATTCTCATCTTCTTCTGCATTCAATCTATTGAGGTATGTCGTTTTCTTTGAAGTATATAAAGACAATCTAACCTCTCAAAGACATGTACATGGAAAAGAGAGAAATATTTTAACAGCCCTTTTGAATAATTGTGGACATCCTTTGAAACTACACTAAACTCCAACAAGTAGAATTACTCAGAGGTTCATTGTTAAATGGAATTTGAAGCCATGTCAGTGAACTTTTCATACTCTTACATTAAAATCCATTGGTCTGTCTTGTACTTGGAATGGATCTCCAACCATGCATGATTTTATAACATCATGTTTGATCATTTGGAAAATACTATTTGACTAGTCATGTAGATCCTCCAAATGATGACACATTTCAGTAGCCGATATTAAAAAATTCACATTTATTCTTCAGAAAAATCTTTTTATATATATTACATATATATGTATGTATTTATGTATGTATAGTTTAACAACCGTCTTTTTTTTTCAAGTAAAAATAGTATTCTATGAGAAAAATATGGATAGGTTAGCTTGAAACTTAATCACATGAGTGCTATTCCTCCACCACTAAACTTTGGTATATAGCAGAAGTGCTTTATGCAGGCTTCCCACTTTGTCATACAGAATATTAAAAATACATGTTCTTTATCAAGGATATTCTTAAGTGAAGCTGGCTTTTTTTTCCAGTTAAATTCATGATAGTGAAGCATCTAGTAACTACTAATATAGTTGATATTGCTGCCTTGATTCATACTGTGTCAGCAGCTTTACCCACCATTGCTTTTGCGACATCACACAGAGAAAAATGTCAACACAGTGAGAAAGGCCAGTAACATTTTAGAATTATTATGAAAATGATCTTGACCTCATGGAGTGTGGACCCCCCAGGGTCTGCAGATGCCGCTTTGAGAATGGCCGCTCTGTGCCCTTCTCTGTCTCCATAATGCTAGTGGCTCTGCAGACTAGTCTGTTTCTCTAAGTGTTATTCTAATGGCTGTAGTGTTACGTCTGTTGGGAGGCACTGTACCTCTGAAATTTAGTGTTTATTGAAAAGGGACACACACCACAGCCAACTCAGATTTAATTAAGTTATCATTTCCCAAAGCAATCACAAGAAGTTTAACTTCAGACAGAATAGGGGTATTGGTGTCGGAATGTGTGCAGTGGCACAAGAGCCATGGGGGCTGGGTGTCAGAATTCCAGGTCTAGGCTCTGTCACTAGCTGCAGCCCTGGAAAAATCACCTTCTTTCTCTGGACTTCAGAACTCTCGCTTATAGGTGGAGACATGTTGAGTTTCTTTGTCTCTAAAAAAAATTAATGACTCTATGAATATCTGTAGGATGGATGGATGGAAAGAAAGAAATAAGGAAGAAATGGGACTTCCCTGGTGGCACAGCGGTTGAGACTCCGAGCTCCCAGTGCAGGGGGCCCGGGTTCGAGCCCTGGTTGGGGAACTGGATCCCACATGTGTGCTGCAACTAAGAGTTCTCATGCCACAACTAAGGAGCTGGCGAGCCGCAACTAAGGAGCCAGCAAGCCGCAACTAAGGAGCCAGCCTGCCACTTAAACGAAGGACCCTGCGCAACCAAATAAATAATAAATAAATAAATAATTTTTTTAAAAAAAGAAATAAGGAAGAAAGGAATGAATGAATGGACTCAGGGGTTAAGGAATACATTAGGGACAAAATTCCAATATGTGAAAGGTTTGCTAAAAAGGAGCAGGTTGTCTTCTGATACAGCACTTGCTGTAAAGCTCAGGCTTTGAATGATGCCTTTCAGGGTGCTAAGGAGGAAGATGTCAGACAAGACAACACCTGATATTTCCTCCAAATCTAGGATTCTATAATTCTATAATCCTTTTAGACAGACAGTGGGCATCTGTACTTCTACCATGTATAAGAAATTTTATTCCCACGTGTCAATCATACAAAATTTTAATCTTTTAAAGCTTGGAATCATCTGTTCATCATTCCCATAACAAGTTACACTTCACAGTACCCTTATTGGCTTATTTATTCCCGTTTGTTAGGATGCTTTGGCTGTGAGAAAAAAGTAAATGTATTTAGTAATACTAAAGAAGGCTTCAAAAGTGATAATAAAAGTGTGAGATTTCTAGCCTCGTTTTCTCTCAGCTGTTCCCAAACATTAGTCTGCGTACAAATCTTCTGGAAGCTTGTTAAAGTGCAGGTTCATGGCCCCTGACCCTGCGGATTCTGGTCAGTCAGTCCTGTGGCCACTGGAATGGGGCAACCCTGGCAGCACACCACAGTCACCTGTGGAGCTTGTTACAAATTTCTGAGCCACCGCTTGACCCCTAGAGATTGATTGACAAGGTGTCAGGTGAGGCTAAGGCATCCTATAAGGGAGCTTATAAACCCACCCCAGGTCATTTAGGAACACAGTCCAGATGGAGAGGAGCTATACTGTATACCAGGGACTGGCTCCTGGCTCTGCCAACCGCACAGCATAGAAAAATCTTCATCCCTTGTACCGATTGAAGTAGGCTCCTGTGGCAAAGGTATCAGACGTCCCAAAGGAATGCAAACACTCTTTCTGCACAGGGAGAAATCGAAGGTACGGAAAAGCAGATTCTGAGCTTGAACCAGAAAAAAGAAGACCTGTTGGTGGACTTGAAGGCTGCCATACTAAAACTTCACCAGCATTTTCAGCAAAAACAGCAAGAATTAGAAAAGGAAATGCTGTCAGCCGGAGCATCAGACGAGGATGGAGGGGCTGAGAGGGATGCTTCTGAGTGGAAGGTGGGTATGACATTAGTTAATGCTGGTCCCACATTCCACAAGAGCTTTAAATTGGTAGTATTTTTCACCTGGAAGGCCTGTGGCATCTATGTATATGGCCTATAGTAAAGGAATTTTTAAAAGTGGAAATACTCTGCCTGAGATTATTCAGTAGTGAATATTAATCCTCAGGGTGTGTCTGTTCTGGACTCAACCCAGACTTCTTATGCCCGAGTTACTTAAGGAGGTGCTTAAGAAATTCCATGGGTAGGTGGGTGGCATCTACCCTTTGAAGTATCTTCCTACTAAACAGCCCATTGCAAACTCAAAAACGGGCCCAGCACCTCTCTAAGCCCACTCTGAATCCACATCAATGAATCACATTCTTGAATTGTTTGACGAGGGGCCACAGAAGGCAGTGCAAATGAAAGAGATCTAAGATTTGAGCGAGTCATGATATTCAGCTGGATGAGCTGAGAGTTGCTAGACCCCGAGTCTCCTTGTGTGGGTGGGCATCTTGGATAAAGTAAGTAAAAAAATCAGCTACATAAAAACGCGGCCAGGCCAGGATCCTGGTGACGTTGAATGGCAACCCGGCTGCAAGTCTTTGTGCTGTGCCTTTCAGTTGAACAGAACCGGCTCCATGTTCTTCCTGCCAGCAGTCGAGGAAGAGGCGGAAGAAATCTCCCTGAAGAGCGAAGTAAGGAAAATGATTTTCTCGTTCAAGTTTGTTAGAACAGTAATCTCTAAAAGGTCAATGAGAAGATCTTAAAATGAATGGAAACGTAAGGATTTTTGAATTCAATGCTGGTATTTTGTAAGGGTGATTGAAGTAGTTGTCTTATGTTATTAATGTTTAAGTGCATCTAAACCTACTTCAGGCCAGAGTGGAATAAACGTAATTCAGACACACTTGTTGGCAGAAGGGAGAAGATGAAGCTCTTTGTCGTATCCTGACTTCTGAGTACTTTCTCTGGAGTTTTGAGTACTTTCTCTGCTGTTTGGTTGGCACTCCTGGTGTGCTTTATAGAACTTTATCTTTCCGTATTTGAATTACTTTTTTTAGTCTGAAACAGCATTGCCAAGGACACAAAGAATGGTATTAGCAACTAACCCTACTATGAATCCTTATTACTCCATCAGAGCTGGTTGGATGAGACCTTTACCAGTTGTCTTTCCTGATATCAATTCCCATTTCATACTTTAAGAATTAAAGTGATAGTGGGTCTTGTGTGAAAGGGAAGAAAATTGCAGCAATTTACAGTTTTTAATGTCTCACACGTAACCACCAGACATTCTCCCTGCTCGTTTTGTAGATTGTTCAGTAGCTCCACGGTCACACAGAACAGCCTGTTGTCCTTCAGTGTATCACTAAGACACGTGGGGCTGAGTGGTCGGACAAGGAGAAGTGAGGCTTATTATACACTCTGACCATCAGACAACTTTGTGATCTGATTATGCCCCTTCACAGCAGAGAGAATTGTGAGAGTGGAGAAGGTACCAGGAAAAAAAAGAGTGCACTTCAGTGCAATTCTAATTTGAGACCTGTATTTTCCTCTGAACTGATATGTTTATAGTATTCATTGTTTGTCTTTGACAACGATCAAAAAATACATGTTCATCAGGCTGTTATTTTAAAGATAGCATTTGAGGTTACCTTTACCAAAGCAGATCAAATTCCTAAAGCATTGTTTTAAAGATCCCCTTTGTGTGACGTGAGCTGAATCCCAACTTATAAGAATATTTTTTAGGCTTTAGGAAGAGCAACCACATTTGAACTCCTGTGATGTAGTTAGCCAAAGAAATCGATGACAAATAGGGGGATGGGTGGAATTAAGGGCTGCAGTTATACTGCCTGGTAAGCTGAGTCTTATCTAAAAGAGATGAGGAGGATGCTGTTATAATGGTAGGGAATCACCTCCCTTTGCTAATCAATTGATTGCTGTGTCAGAGTGGAGATAAGAAAGCAGAGCCATCTTCCGGGTCCCCATATTTACTCTGGAAACATGACGAGGACGTGGAGGAAGACAGGGCACCCTCGTCCTCTGGAACGATGGTTCAGGTAATACTGGGCATATCGCATTTGTTGGGGGTAGGGGATGGGCAGGGATAGTAAGCCAAAGCAAAGAATTTCTTATTGAAAGAATGCTTCAGGAGGGAACCTATGTGGGTTGAAATTTTTTTAAGCTTCTCAGTGTTACCTCTGCACAAAGCAAAGACAACTGAGTACTTACCTATTACTTGCATTTCTTTTGTGCACTCAGTGATAATAGGAGAGTATTTTGCTGAAAAACACTCCATATGTGAAAATCCAAACTGACAAAACAGATAACTGAAAGGAGCGCCTAAAAGGTTCACCATAGTGGTTAAAGCATTTAACATGCCACTCTTTGGGGAGCGGTTGGGGTGAGAGGTCTCCGCATCATTCTCTTTTTGAACAAAGTAGTATGGAAGGTAAATTAATAAGTCTTTTTGCTCCTTATGACCTTCTAAACCTTCTCCAGTCTTTCAAAATAGAGGGCAAATGCCCTCACTTTAGAAAATCATTATTACATGCTTATGTGAAGATGACGTTTTTCCCTTGCTCCTGAAAGATCTCTTCATCATTACGATCCACACACCTCCCGCACCTGCCTCCTGACCAGGGCTGACCCCTCCCCCAGCTCTCAGGCCAGTCCTTTCATTCATCTTTGGCACGGGGCTACACGTGTACCTGCATCTCCAGTCTCTTCCTCTTGGCAGCTTCCTTTCCTCTCTACCTCAGAAGTATTCAGTTTCCCCTTCCCTAACAAATTCCCTCCCCCATGGCCCTACCCCTCCAAACAAGCTGAGGGACCCAGAGTCCAGACCATCTCTTCAGAAACTGCTTTGCCTCCCTGGGGTGCCCTTCTCTCCATATCTGCCTGTGGATTTCCTTCCTACCCATCCACAAAGACCCATCTCAACTTCCGCCTCCTCCAAGAAACTGCCTGCCTCTTTCCCTTTGTTTTCCCATAGCATTTTGAACCTCCGTTATGACCTATCACAGTTTTATGCATAGACCTGACACAGTTTCATGAAAAGCAAGAACTTTAACTTCTACATTTTGACGTCCTGTACTGAGCTCAATATGCTACTTTAATGCATTGAGTTTCTTTTTTTGTATTAACATCTTTATTGGAGTATAATTGCTTTACAATGGTGTGTTAGTTTCTGCTTTATAACAAAGTGAACCAGCTATACATATACATATATCCTCATATCTCTTCCCTCTTGCGTCTCCCTCCCTCCCACCCTCCCTATCCCACCCCTCTAGGTGGTCACAAAGCACCGAGCTGATGTCCTGTGCTATGCGGCTGCTTCACACTAGCTATCGGTTTTACATTTGGTAGCGTATATATGTCCATGCCACTCGCTCACTTTGTCCCAGCTTACCCTTCCCCCTCCCCGTGTCCTCAAGTCCATTCCCTAGTAGGTCTGCGTCTTTATTCCCGTCCTGCCCCTAGGTTCTTCATGACCTTTTTTTTTTTTTTTTTTAGATTCCATATATATGTGTTAGCATACGGTATTTCTTTTTCTCTTTCTGACTTACTTTACTCTGTATGACAGACTCTAGGTCCATCCACCTCACTATAAATAACTCAATTTCATTTCTTTTTATGGCTGAGTAATATTCCATTGTATATATGTTCCACATCTTCTTTATCCATTCATCTGTCGATGGATACTTAGGTTGCTTCCATGTCCTGACTATTATAAATAGAGCTGCAGTGAACATTGCGGTACATGACTCTTTTTGAATTATGGTTTTCTCAGAGTATATGCCCAGTAGTGGGATTGCTGGGTCGTATGGTAGTTCTATTTTTAGTTCTTTAAGGAACCTCCATACTGTCCTCCATAGTGGCTGTATCAATTTACATTCCCACCAACAGTGCAAGAGCGTTCCCTTTTCTCCACACCCTCTCCAGCATTTATTGTTTGTAGATTTTTTGATGATAGCCATTCTGACTGGTGTGAGGTGACACCTCATTATAGTTTTGATTTGCATTTCTCTAATGATTAATGATGTTGAGCATTCTTTCATGTGTTTGTTGGCAATCTGTATATCTTCTTTGGAGAAATGTCTGTTTAGGTCTTCTGCCCATTTTTGGATTGGGTTATTTGTTTTTTTGATATTGAGCTGCATGAGCTGCTTGTAAATTTTGGAGATTAGTCCTTTGTCAGTTGCTTCATTTGCAAATATTTTCTCCCATTCTGAGGGTTTTCTTTTCATCTTGTTGATGGTTTCCTTTGCTGTGCGAAACCTTTTAGGTTTCATTAGGTCCCATTTGTTTATTTTTGTTTTTATTTCCATTTCTCTAGGAGGTGGGTCAAAAAGGATCTTGCTGTGATTTATGTCATAGAGTGTTCTGCCTATGTTTTCCTCTAAGAGCTTTATAGTGTCTAGCCTTACATTTAGGTCTTTAATCCATTTTGAGTTTGTTTTTGTGTATGGTGTTAGGAAGTGTTCTAATTTCATTCTTTTACATGTAGCTGTCCAGTTTTTCCAGCACCACTTATTGAAGAGGCTGTTTTTCTCCACTGTATATTCTTGCCTCCTTTATCAAAGATAAGGTGACCATAGGTGCGTGGGTTTATCTCTGGGCTTTCTATCTTGTTCCATTGATCTATATTTCTGTTTTTGTGCCAGTACCATACTGTCTTGATTACTGTAGCTTTGCAGTATAGTCCAAAGTCAGGGAGCCTGATTCCTCCAGCTCCGTTTTTCTTTCTCAAGATTACTTTGGCTATTTGGGGTCTTTTGTGTTTCCATACAAATTGTGAAATTTTTTGTTCTAGTTCTGTGAAAAATGCCATTGGTAGTTTGATAGGGATTGCATTGAATCTGTAGATTGCTTTGGGTAGTAGAGTCATTTTCACAATGTTGATTCTTCCAATCCAAGAACATGGTATATCTCTCCATCTATTTGTATCATCTTTAATTTCTTTCATCAGTGTCTTATAGTTTTCTGCATACAGGTCTTTTGTCTCCTTAGGTAGATTTATTCCTAGGTATTTTATTCTTTTTGTTGCATTGGTAAATGGGAGTGTTTCCTTAATTTCACCTTCAGATTTTTCATCATTAGTGTACAGGAATGCAAGAGATTTCTGTGCATTAATTTTGTATCCTGCTACTTTACCAAATTCATTGATTAGCTCTAGTAGTTTGCTGGTAGCATCTTTAGGATTTTCTATGTATAGTATCATACCATCTGCAAAGAGTGACAGCTTTACTTCTTCTTTTCCAATTTGGATTCCTTTTATTTCTTTTTCTTCTCTGATTGCTGTGGCTAAAACTTCCAAAACAATGTTGAATAATAGTGGTGAGAGTGGGCAACCTTGTCTTGTTCCTGATCTTAGTGGAAATGGTTTCAGTTTTTCACCATTGAGGATGATGTTGGCTGTGGGTTTGTCATATGTGGCCTTTATTATGTTGAGGTAAGTTCCCTCTATGCCTACTTTCTGGAGGGTTTTTATCATAAATGGGTGTTGAATTTTGTCGAAAGCTCCTTCTGCATCTACTGAGATGATCATATGGTTTTTCTCCTTCAATTTGTTAATATGGTTTATCACATTGATTGATTTGCGTATATTGAAGAATCCTTGCATTCCTGGGATAAACCCCACTTGATCATGGTGTATGATCCTTTTAATGTGCTGTTGGATTCTGTTTGCTAGTATTTTGTTGAGGATTTTTGCATCTATGTTCATCAGTGATATTGGCCCGTAGTCTTGTTTTTTTGTGACATCTTTGTCTGGTTTTGGTATCAGGGTGATGGTGGCCTCGCAGAATGAGTTTGGGAGTGTTCCTCCCTCTGCTATATTTTGGAAGAGTTTGAGAAGGACAGGTGATAGCTCTTCTCTAAATGTTTGATAGAATTCCATTGAATTTCTTGATCCTGCTTTCCAGATCAATTACATGGTGCTTCCTCTTTCATTTATGGCTAAATGTCTTTACTTTGGTGCTCCTCTTTCTTGGCCCCTTTTGTAATCAAGATTTTGTCCCTTGCTATACTTAAATTGCTGTTGACTTCTGCATATCAATTAAGTGCCCTTTTATTAGTCCTAATCCTTCTTGATCTGTTCAGCACTAACCACCTCTTCCTTCTTGAAATGCAGTGTTTCTTTGGCTTTCTTAATTCTGTACTTTCTTGTCTCATCTACCTGCAGCCCCTCTTCCATCTCCTTCTCTTGCCCCATCTCTGTGATGGTAGGCACTTCCCCCAATGTTTTGTCCTCTTCTTTCTTCTCTGTTTTCTCCATGGCAATTTCTTCTCCTCTCATAGATTTGGTAGTCACCTGTATGTCAGGGATTCCCAAATCAAATCTCTAGTCTTGACTTTTCCCATAAATCTGTTCCTCATTTCTACTCTCCAGATAGATTTCTCTTTTTGAATGTATTTTCTTCATCTCAAATCCATTTACCAACTTTCCTTCAATGCTTGCTCTTCCTCCTAATTCCTCAGTATCTGTTAGTGGCACCACTATTTTCTCAGAGTCTGGGACAAACTTCAGAGTCGTCTCAGGTACCTCATTTGTCTTACCTTTCATATCCACTGGTCAAGTGATGTTCATTCAGTCTTTACATCCTTCTGCACCTCCCATTATTTTTGTCATCATCCTATTCCAGGCAATTGTTAACTTCTTCCCTAAACTTTTAGAGTAGCCTTCTAAGTGGATTTATAGCCTCTAGTCATTTATATGTCTTATACAATATTAACTGATGGCTTTTCCTAAAACAGTTCATGCTAAGCTCCAGTCTTTCCTAGATTCTGACTATCTGCTGAATAAAATGCCATCTTCTTAGCCTGACTTCCAGACTTATCATGATCCCAACCTACCTTTCCAATTTTATCTAAGCTTTACCTTTGGTTTTTGGTTCATAAGTTTCTAATAGCAGTTATTGTTTTCAGTACACGGAGCAGGAAAGTAACGTTTTCTTAGGAACTACGAGATGCTTTGTATGTGTTATCTTGTTTAATAATCACAGGAATGAGTGAGCTGGGTTATATTCTCACTTTAAAGATGAAGTAAATGAGGCTCAGAAAGTCCAGGTTAAGTTGTCCAAGATCACACAGCTTGTAAGTAGAGCAGTCAAGATTGGTCGATTACGTCATCCACTTTTCCCACTGCATTATGTTAAATATTTGTGTACATTTCATTTTCCCATTGTTTAACTTTGATTAACCTAGTAAGTGGGTTACACTTACTAGGATCAAAGTGTACATCCATTTAAAATGTGACACACATTGTCAAACTGCCCTCTAGAAAGAGTACATCAATTTTATTTCTACCAGGAATGCATGGAAATGCCTCTTTCCTGACCCTAGGCTGATATTGGACATTTTCAGTCTTAGCCAAACATAGCCAGTGGCTTAAATTGCATATATTCTAAGAACTTTGAGTATCTCTTTAGGTGTTCATTGGCTTTCATATTCTTCTTTTATGAATCACTTGTTCATGCCATTTGACTTTTTCTTCAAACAGACTGGGATGTTTTCCCTATTGATTTAGGACAGTAATTAACATATTAAGGATATTAACAGTTTGCAAGATGTTATCCCAGTCTGTTATTTCTCTTTTAACTTAGATTATGGTGTCTTTTGTGGTGCATGTTATTTTATTTTTGTTGTTAATAGTAATATTTTTTTTCTTTATTGTCGTGCTTTAGAAGTCCCTCCCCACTCCTAGATTAGAAATAGATTCACTCATATTTTCTTCAAGGATTTTTATGGTATAACTTTTACATTTAAATATTAGATACAATTAGAATTCATTGTTAGTAGTGAGGTGAGGATTTAACTATGTTTTTCATGGATAGGATAGTTGTTCCCAATTTTAAAAATTCATCTTTCCCCCATTATTAGAAATGTGGGCTTTATCATATAATCTTATTTAATTTTAATTCTCTTAATTATCCATTTAAATACGTAATTCTCTAGATTCATTGTGTCCCTCATTAACTACAGAGCTTTAGAGAATTTGAGTCTTCAAAATAAAGACAAACCTGAGGAAGTTGATTTTTTTTTTGCCTAATGAACAAACTTTTTTTTCTCAATGCACCTGACTTCTCTAGACGTTTTTTAAGCAGCTGATTTGTAACATGAGCAGGTCCAGGAAGAGGGACTTGCGTGGCAGCAGGGCAGGAACTTTTCTGGACCTCTGATTCTTTTCTTTACAGGAGACAGCTCGGAAAATAAGCATGTGTGATAGTTCCATGGCACACATTTTTGCACAAGACTCACTAAACACTGAGCAAGGCCCAGAATTTTCCCTGAGCCCCAACCAAACACAAGAGGTAAGTTCCTGTTGGTGACAAGCCAACTGCCCAGATACCTGGACTAGCCCCCAGAGATGACAAGCTCTCTGTGTTTTGCAATATTTTGTATTACAAACCAAGAGGTCTTTGTGAACTTTAACATCTTCATGTGCGCAGCCAAGGCAGAGCATGGGAAGATTTGACAGCAGGTGTTTACGTAGAGAGTAAGCGTGGTGCAGAGCAATTAAAGATTTTTTACTCACTCACTGCTTGTGAGGGTGAACTAGCCTTTCCAGTAACAGCTCCTTCTTTCTTCTGTAGATATAACTTATGGGGGCGATGAAAGTGGAGGAGAGCTAATATTGATTAACTGCCTATTACATAAAGGGCATTTGTATTTGCTGTCTAATCCTCAGATTAAACAAGGTAGGTTAATACCTGCCATATGTTTACGAATGAGGAAATCAAAATTCAGGGAATAAAAGTACAGTTGGTAAATGGAGGAGTAAGAGTCAGACTCAGAATATTCCACTCTGCCTTCCTAATTTGAATATTTAGTATTGAAAGATGTGAAACCAAGGCAGATTTGGCCTCACAAAACAAACTGCCACCACACCATCCCAGTGGCATATTTAGTATTTGTGCAAATGCATTTAGGTAAGGCACTTTAGCCAGGCAGATTTGCATTTTATAAAATGGGGGGGGTGGGGTGGGGTGTGTGCACCTGTTTGTAGAATTGACAGTAAAATATTTTTGATGGTTGGTATTTTGGCATGAAATATAGCTACAGCCAGAAAATTCATTTGCCTTTTAAATGGATCTTACTTAGATCAGTGATGCGTTATATAGAAATCAAGCAGTATGACATTCACTAACTGAGAGGCTAACTTGGATGCCAGAGGGTTGACAGAATTATGTCAAGACTTGGGACTTCCCTGGTGGTCCAGTGGTAAAGAATCCGCCTTACAATGCAGAGGATGCGGGTTCGATCCCTGGTCAGGGAACTGGGATCCCACATGCCGCAGGGCAACTATGCCTGCGCTCCACAACTACTGAGCTCACGTGCCTCAACTAGAGAGCCCACATGCAGCAAACTACAGAGCCCACACGCCCTGGGGCCTGCGCGCCGCAACTAGAGAAAGAAAAGCCACACACCACGACTAGAGAAAAGCCTGTGCCTCAACGAAAGATCCCGCATGCCTCAACGAATATCCTGCATGCCGCAACTAAGACCCGACGCGGCCAAGAATAAATAAATAAATAATAAATAAATTTTTTTTTTTTAATGTGGACTTGTAGACCCCAAGGCATAATGAAATCAGGGATTGGATTCTGGTTCTACTTACTAGTTGTATGACCATAGGCAGTTTGACTAGCTTCTCTAAGCCTCAGTTTCCTCATCTGTGCACTGGGAATAATGGGTTTGGGGTGTGAAATATGAGATTGTCTTAGCACAGTGGCCTAGCTCTAGAGCCCAATAAAAGATTGGGTATTATCAGTTTACATTAATGCTTTAGAGATGACATAATTCTCTAACAAGAAATACCTGTGGTCATACTCTTTTAGCCCTCCAAAATGTACAGTCATAAAACTTTCATTTAAATAACTTCTACTTTTAGAATTTGGGGTTATCGTTTGGAGAAGATATTCAGCAGGGGTGCTATTGTGGAAAAAAACTGTGGACTCAGAATTAAAAGATCTCAGAGCTGTGTGACCTCGGGCAAGTGATTTATATCTGGGCCTGAGCTTCTCAGAAGCAATGTGGTGGGATGGGAGGGGTGTGAACTGATTAAACATTAAATGTACCTGGATTTCTGGAACTATAAAAAGAGGTGAGTGAACCGATTCCTGGCACATTCCCCAGGCCACCTTCAGCTATTGAAGTTCTACAGTTACAAATAATCTTTTTTTCTTCTGTCACCTTTGGATTCTTTTCAGGTTCAAATAACTAGCAAATAAAGCCGAGATTAGTTATCCAGCTTCCTTATTTCCTCATTAATTCAGTGAGTTAGTGAGAAAGCTAAGAAATTAACTATTGTCATTTTCTACATCTGTGTGGCAGATATAGGTGCTTGAATGTTTTTGAGTAAATAAGCAAGGCAGATGGTAAATCTGTTATTGCAGATTAATTAATTAATCAATCAGTATCAACAGATTGTTATCTCAGCTGACAAAAAAGAGGATCCCAAAATCTTTGCCACTAAGATAGAAATATCTGAAAACTAGAAAACAGTTAATCAGATAACTAGAAATTGGTGTCTGGCAGTAAAATCACATATCTGTTGCTTTTTTAAAGATCAGAATTAAAAAAGAAAATTGAAACAGGTGAATCTAAATATAGATCTGTATATGAACTGCAGAGAAAACAAGACAATGGGAAGACTTCCTTAAGAAGGTGATTCTTGAAGAAAACACTGATGAAGGCAGGGGAGAAATAGCGTTTTGGCAGAAAAGGCAAACATATGTGAAGTTAATAGATGGTCAAGGGGAACGAGTACAACTCAGAGGACCCTTCTGCCAAACCAGCTTTCGTAAGCCTCATCATTGTGTGTGAAAATGAGTGGTATTTTCATACCCTGCATATTTTTGTTACCACATACCAATTTCGTCTGCTTCTGTTGTACTGAAAGTTCTATGTTTAAACAAAATTCCACAAATATTAGGAAATATGCATTTGAGTTGCATATTGCTCACATTTGTGAGCAACTCCCATTTCTCAGTTAGCCAAAATAGTGCCTTATTAGATACTGAGGTGGCGTTAGCAAAGCCTTATATAGAAAACATTGTCATTTCGTCATACTCAGAATGAATAAAATATTTACGGAGATCACTAATTTTGTAGAGCAAAACACAAATCCTTATTCCTAGAGAAATTCCTCTAGAGGGGTCAACAATACTCTTTCACTATTCTGGAAAAAGATGTGGGAAGCAAATATATCTCTGTATCAATTCATCTTTTGCCTCCAAATTGAAAGTACCTATTATATAATTACTAGAATACTTTCACTTGGTAACTGGGAGAAATTTTTCTATTGGATCGATAAGCAACCTAGGTGTTTCAATATTAAAAAGAACACATCACATCATACTTTCTTTATACTATACTATAAGCATCTAATCCTTAACTCAGTAATATTTGAGTATTTAGAAGGTGAAAAGTAGTTTTAGAGACATTCTCTGAAGAATAGTGGCAAAGTTTCCAAATTACCCCAAGTGAAGCTTATCACTTGACTCAAGTTATTTTTAATAGGGAGAAGTTTAGATAAGTACTAGTGGGGGTGGGGGGGGGGAAGCTAAAATATTTTATAATCTAAACTGCTTGAGAAGATATTAAGTTAAAAATGTGAGGTATATTTCCTTGTATCCCTGCCGGTGTGTAAAGATCTTTTTTTGTGTTTGAACAGAGCGCACAGCAATGTAAGCATTGCTTAATCATGCATCATGCAACTTTAAACACCGGCCAATTCGCTGAAATGTTTCAGACACACACACCCACATGCACACCCTCTCGCTCACACTCACCTGTCTCCTGGGACCCACCGTTTAATGAACTGCAAGCCTGTTTGCGTCCTCTGTGCCCAGGAACTCTGTACCTGTGTACATGCAGATCAGCTGCTTGGAAACCTGGGGCGCCAGGTCACGTGATCATTGCTATGCCTGTGGAGGTGGCTTTTTCTTTTCTTTCTTACTTCTGCCCTTATTTTTCTTTTAACTGGGGAAATGCTATAAGTTCACAGGTCTTTGCAAGTCCAAATCTGAACGTTTTGGACTCCTAACTTTTCACCGCTGGATTGCCTTTGGATTTATCATAGGGTACCACACCTCCTACCAAGGTTTCAGCTCCGGGCTTTTCTGATGAGCAAGGAGCTTTTGAGGCCACGGTGGAGAAAGCGAGGCCCAAGCCTGCGGAAGTCCTCCATGTCTGCAAGAACCAGGTGGCTGAGCTGGAGTTGTGGCTGCAGCAAGCCAACGTGGCATTCGAGCCGGAAACGTTAGATGCAGACATGCAGCAGGCGGTGGAACAGCAGCTGGTAGGGTGCCAGGTAAGCCTAACGGGTCTGAGCTCAGGGTCTGCCTCTTCGCCAATCACCTTCTGAGACTGGGTGAGTTTCTTTTAAAGCAACAGTGTGATTCTTCCTGTTACTCTGACCCCTATGTTTATCTTGGCCTCAACTTTTTGTTCTCAGGATAGTTCTTTGAAATGATTTATGTAAGCAGAGTATTTGGGGAGCTAGTAGTGGGTAAGATCTCAGAATCTAGAGTTCAGATCCAAACTGTGAACTGCTAGGAGTTAACTTCTCACCTCATTTTCCTCATAGAGTAGGTTATCTCCTAAGACTTTGTCAGGATTAAATGAGATCAATTATCTAAATCAGTGTCTGGTGTATGAAGTATATATAAAGTGCTCAATAAATACTAATTTTATTCATAATATTAAATTCTTTGAATTTTCATTCGTCAGAAATGAAAATGAATATCCTGATTTGCAGGATTGCAGATACGCTGGAAAAGGGCTTTGCTGCCGTGTTGTTACAAATGCTCCTGCTCCTGCCGGGGAGGGGCAGGAATGTAAACTTCCTTGCCTGCCAGTCATTTTGAGTCACATTTGCTGGCACAGCCCAAAGGTTGGGATCTCTGTATCCCTCCAGGGAGAGGCAAGACTGACGACACTGCAGGAGCATAAATGAGCCTCACGCAGGACAGCCCAGCCCAGCCCAGCCCAGCCCAGCCCAGCCCAGCCGAGGCGCCTCCCCCAAAGGCACTTAAGACCTGCCTTGGCCAGATTGGCTCGCTTGCAGTGGTCCCAGGGACAAGGACTTCCTCTCAGAGTACCCCAAGTCACTGGCCAGCCCACAGGGAGCTCCACCCACTATATCCCATTATGGGGTTGGGGAAGACCTACCTGGGCCCGAGGCCGGCACTCCTCCCCTTTTTCCATTCAGACCCACAGTCTTACAACATCCAGTGCCTGTCCGGTGGGACCCAGGTAAGCAAGCTGACTTCCTTCCTTGGGCAGCTCAGCACTTCTCACCCCAAAAGTCAGCTCCGAGGAGGGATTCGCTCACATACTGGCACTACGACATGACCTAGCTGATGAGGCGCTTGAGAGTCTGGAGAAGACAGTGTCATTCAGCACAGAGCAGAGCTACTCTAATCTGAACCTGCAGCATTCCAGATGTTGAGACCTAGCCACTTAAGGCCATTCAGAAGCCATCTGCCAATTGATTGTTCTGCTGACTGGGTAGACCCCCAGAGCCAATTCCTTGATCATTACCAAAATCTGGTCCTTGGGCCACTTGTAGTTAGTTCAAGGATGTGAGGGCTGCTCAAGGAAAAAACAGGACCGCAAGGTGGCAGTAAGTCTCAATGAGCTTTATTTGGGCAGAGTTTTGGTGGGACCTGGAGGGACTGGAAAGTCTCTCATGGCAGGGGACCTTCCAGAGGCTTTGGCAAGGAGTGAGGGTGGGACCACCACCCGGAAGGGGAGAGACAGTGGAACTCCCAGGAGATGGGCAGTCCAGAGGGGCTCGTGTGTCTAGGTGATGTCAGAGAGCTCTGAAGGGCAGCAGAGGCTGGGGTCTTTAGAGCACCAAAGTTTGTCTTAACCATAGCTAACAGATATGGGGGTCCAGTTTTGAGTCTGGCACTAGCGAAATGTGAGCTGATATTTCTGCTGTGAAGAAATAAACAACATATGGGTCAATATACAGGGGCCAACTTTGGCTCATTTATATAACACCATGACATATACAGTTTAACTTTGAAACATATAAAAAGCCTTACAGTGGTCTGTAAAAACACTAAGTTGCCAGAGGGAAAATGTCCAAAGGACAGGAGCAAACAGGTCAGCCAAGAAAAAATTATATTCGGTAATTTAATATTTGAGAAGAATGTTTAGCCTCGATTATTAAAGACATGTGAATCAAAACAGCTGTTGTTTTGTTCCTACATTACCTTGACAAAAATTATATCATCCTGGAAAGCTCTGGAGAAATAGATCCACTAATGTCTGTCTGATTGGTTCAATGTTTTGGGAATTCAGCTGTCAGCAGATAAGATGTCCATCTTCTTTGACCTAATAATCCCATTACTTTAAATTTACCCTCTGAAAATAACCCAAAAGGAGAAGAATATTTATGGCTGCATTGATTATGGAAGTGAAGCACTGGAAACAGTTTAAAGGCTTAACAATAGGGAGATTAAGAGAATTATAGAGTATTGACTTGTGGCTATTACAACAGGAATCATGAAGTATATGTATGTAGACACATGAAAATGTATACATAAAATAGCTAAATGGAGAAAAAGAGTGCAGAATTATAGTATACTTTGTTTACAGCCACTTTAAAATCTATAAGTACATATTGTTTAAGCTAAGAGTCTATATATAGAGGATACAAGTAATTTGCTTGAATGGAGAAGTTATAAGTATGTTATGTGAAAATTTGTTTTAAGAGTAGAGTTTTTCTTTAAGTTTCTCTCAAAGAACTGAACTTGTTCATAGTCACACACTATTTTAGCCCAAGCATTCACAGTGCCAGCATGTAAGGCTGAATGCTGCTGCTACACTCGTGTGCCCAGCCAGTTGACATGACTTTTGGGGCTCCTGAGCCCCAGGAGAGGGCAAACTTGATCTGTTAGGAGGAAAACAATGATGGTGACTTACTGGGAAACTTACTTCATCCTCCTGATTTATTTTTAGATCCGGGTGTAAGTCAGCCAGTTGTATTAATGACTAAGTGTTTTAGGTTCCAAATTATGTCTTCTGTAGTCGTCTTCTGATATTTGGGAGGCTTATTTGGCTTGAGAAAGCGAAGGAAAAGAGCGAAGGAAAGAATTTTCAAAGAATTCTTTTTTTATTACTACTCAGCACTTGGATTGCAACAGAAAAAGGTTAGGAAGGTGGGGAAAAAAATAATAGTTGGCACAGACTACGTATCAAGCACTGGCCAAAGTATGTGGATTTAACTCTAGCTTCTCAAAATGACCTCAGGAGGTAAGTTCTGTTATTATCCCCATTTTACAGATGACTAGAGACACAACCATAGATAAGGTGCCCAAATTTTCCCAGCTATGAAGTGGCAGGGCTGGGATCTGAACCCAGACAGTCTAGTTCCTGTGTCTATGGTCTTAACCACTATGCTATAATGGATATATTAAGCTCTGTTTTCTAAGGTGAATATAGAATCACTTGTTTGAGATTATTTTACAACCAATTTAGATGATTTATTTACAACCGATTTGGAGTTGGTTTGGTTGTACCCTTATGGATAAGCACAGGAATTATGTGGAAGTTGTTTTTCTTTCCCCAGGGTCCCTTCCAACTTGTGTTTCTAGGACTTTATATATACACTTAGGTAGAGAAAGTGAATCTAACTTATTCTGGACTGTAACACTTGTTCAGGACCAAACCTGTGATTAATTAAATGATTTTATTTCCTAGGCTATGCTAACAGAGATTGAGCACAAGGTCGCCTCTCTGTTAGAGAATTGCAAAGATCAGGGCCTGGGAGACAGTGGAGCCACTCAACAGGAGGCTGAAGCACTTTCCTGGAAACTAAAAACCGTGAAGTGCAATTTGGAAAAAGTCCAGATGATGCTGCAGGAGAAATACAGCGAGAACCAGGTAAAATATGACTGTGTATAAACATGTATGTAGATACATGCACATGGTAGATCCATCAGCAAAGAGCTCTGGGTGGAGGTAAGGAAACAACTACAGAGGAATTACAGTAAGTAAGGAAGAATTATGCCTCTTTTTTTTTTTTTTTTCTTTTTAAATAAGTTCTGGGGATGTAATGTACAGCATGGTGACTACAGTTGACAGTACTGTTGTATATTTGAAGGTTGCTGAGAGTATATCTTTTTTTTTTAATTTTTAAAAATTATTATTTATTTATTTATTTTTGGCTGTGTTGGGTCTTCGTTTCTGTGCGTGGGCTTTCTCAAGTTGTGGCAAGTGGGGGCCACTCTTCATCGCGGTGCGCGGGCCTCTCACTGTCGCGGCCTCTCTTGCTGCGGAGCACAGGCTCCAGACGCGCAGGCTCAGTAGTTGTGGCTCACGGGCCCAGTTGCTCCGCGGCATGTGGGATCCTCCCAGACCAGGGCTCGAACCCGTGTCCCCTGCATTGGCAGGCAGATTCTCAACCACTGTGCCACCAGGGAAGCCCAAGAATTATGCCTCTTAAAACTGTAAGGTTTGGTTACACTGGCTTTTGTCATTGGTTTCATTTCGCTGTGTAGTTTTCCCATCTAGGTTGTCTTTAGTGATGGTGTTGGTTTGGTTAGAGTTGGTTTGACTGGGTTGATTGTTCTTGCTGATAATGAGCTCTCTGTAAGCCTTCTTCATAAAAGAAGGATATATTTTAAAGGGATTGTGTGACTCTGATTGACTGGAAAAATGAAGCCTTTATAGATAAGATTAAAATTTGACAATCAGAAACACAAAAACCTGTTTCCAGGGTACTTTTTGTTATTCATTTATAAATACTCACATATACTGATGAAGGTGTCATACAGCTAAAGTGTGCTGTGACTTTTAAAAGCATTCTGTGTATATAAATGCAAATGTTCATCTTGTGAGTAGGATCTTACTATGTAAGATTTGCATCCATACTTACGAGTTGGTGGTTTCTACTTAAGAGGACTTACATTCACAGAAATAAGATTGGCTCCAAATACACAGGCTGTATGGATCCCCTTTTATCCTAATATGTTCTCTCTCTTTTAAAACAACTACTTATGTTTTAGACATAGGGGAAATTTGAGTTCATAAGCATGATACCATGTCTGTTTTTTATATCCGTTTCACTTTGTCCTCAGTAAAAAAGTGCAATCAATTTCCTAGCTTTTAGTAACTCATTGGATGAGTTAAGTTGAGGAATGATAAAACGACCACTTCATCAAACATAGTGGTTTTTGAAGTTGTTATGAAATAAGTACATTGAATCGTAGTGTATAATTACTGTAATTAACAAAATACAGTCATTTACTTCACATACAACTTTTCCATTGTGTAGCCGCATTATTAGAATTGAAATAGGTCATCAGTTTAAATAAATAGTCTGCCATCATAAAATGTTTTGCAGCATTCTGCCATGCTAAAGAAATCTTCCGAGCATCAGAAAGTTCTCCAACCAGATAACCTTTCTGAATTTGAATCTATTGTAACTGAAAGGCCACAGTTCAGCAGACAAAAAGATTTCCAGCAGCAACAGGTAATTTCAGCCCCGAACAGTTATAAAGATAAGAATAAAGCCTTCTGTATGGAATTTCCCATTGAACTAAATACTGAAAGGCCATTGGAGTGTTTTCTTACGTGACTGAATAGAAAGTGTGATGTGTGAGTGTTCCTGTGTGTGCAGCAGCTCTGAGTTTTGAGTGTTTACTGCAGTAGGTACTTTGCTTTCATCTGCTACAGTTGGGGATACTGGAACTTGGCTGCCTTATTAACTTGCGTCTTATATCAAACTAAGCAAATATCTTCAGGGTGAACTTACCTCTGTAACTGCAACACTTCTTTCCCTATTGTTTCAAAATGTGTTAGTATATTTTTGGTGGTTTTCCATGTGTGTAGCATATATTTAACAATACTTGGTCATTGTGTGAATATTTTAAATAAGTTTTTGAAAAATAAAAGTTAACGAGAACAAGCAAGCAAGCAAGAAAGAGAAATAGTAAATAATGATTTAGGAAGTGATTCCAAATCAGCTGATCTCAACAGAAGAAACCCTTGGGTACTAATTGAAAACCTTGATTGATTGGACTATTTGAATCTTATTCAATTATAGGTTCTGGAGTTAAAACCGATGGAACAGAAAGATTTAATCAAATTCATAGAATTTAATGCTAACAAAATATGGCCTCAGTATCGCCAACATGATAAAGATACAACTCAGACATCATCTGTGAGGTAAAATATTTTTAAAGAGTCGGACATCTGGTAGTATTGTGGTTGGGAGAGTTAACAGTGTTTCTTTTAATATCACTTATAAAACATTGTCTGAATGTAATAAAATTTTTTATGTTGATTATTCTTTTCACCTTTTGTTTTCCCTTAAAAGCAGTAAGGCATCTAGCCCTGAAAATGATGCTCCAGACTTGATCTTGTCAACCCAGGGCCAAAGTGGAGATAAATGGCAATATTTACATCATGAGCTTTCATCAAAAATTCGGCTCCCTCTACCTCAGTTTGTGCAGCCCCAGGTCAGTGTGTATGTGCACACAGTGTAAATAAGTGTGTTTACCTTTGAAAATCCAACGAGCATTCATTAAACACACATGTATGTTCTGCATTATTTTCAAAACACAGTTTATTTATATTCAGAAGGCAAAAATGCCAGGTGGATTTTCTTACTCAGCTGTCCTCTTTTCATCTTCCTGGAAATCTGCATTAAGTGCTTCCCTTTTGTGCTTCTATAGCATGCTGGGCTTCCCTGATCATAGCTCTTGCTATACTATACACCTGCGTATTTGTCTGTATTCCCCATTAGATGGCATGAGAAGAAAGACCATGTCTGCCTGATTCACATTTGAGTGCCTGGCACAGTAGTAACTGGAACATCAAAAAAACCTTGGTTACTATATGTTGAATGAATAAAGGAATGAATAATATATGTAAAAAAATACTTTGAAAATGATACGTTGCTATATGAGTGTCATTCATTCATCAAAAGATTATTTGGCATCTGTAGTGTGCTGGCCCCTATGCCAATGGTACCTGTCTATAGGTATTCTCACCAGCACACCTTATCACACCTGATTATTGCCATTACAAGGGTTTATTCATACTGTGCCAGCTACTGATGGATGTCTCTCTAAACAGGGAGCCCATGAGCAGAATAGCACCGTTGCTCCCAGCAATCAAGTTTCTGCCTTTAACTTTGCACTCAAACTTCCAGGGCAAAGGTTTTCAATGGTTTCCCAATTCCCCAATCTGGTGGGAACTTTTCTGTTCTCTTCTACTCTACCAAGAACCTTATTTGACCAATTAAAGTTGAATCAAATTCATTGGTAGGACTTTAGTCTTGGTTTCTCCTCGTCATATACACTATAACATGTAATATATCATTCTTTTTCCAACAATAGAATAACATCCCTTGTTCTCCACCCTTCCACCCCAGCAGTCATCTACCATCCCATCCTGTTCCTTTATATATGTTAGTTTTCCAATTTGGGAAAGAAATTAACTCTGAATCATTCTCCCTTCTGAAGTCACAGCTCATTTTCAGTACTTATTTAGCTTTTCAATAACAAATCAAGATGCAAATCTGTCCCTGGAGGTGACTGTATTCTATTCTAAGAGTTGGCTGTATGCCAGGAGTCTACCAATAAATGGGAAAAGGAACAGCTAACCTTGGAACACAGATAGATAGCATCCCTACAAATTGAAAGATTAGTGGTTTTATGCTATTTTTCAAATTATACTTTGTTTCCCCTCGTTTTGTTACCTAAATGGACCCTCAAGTGTCTGTGTAAAGCCTGTCATGACTTTTCAAAGCTGTCCAAAATATTTAAATTTTAATTTAATTATTTTTTTCTTATAAATGACAAGATAGACAAAAAACACTTTCCAAGAAGGTAAACTCGGAAGATAGCATGTTAAGGCATTTTTGATGTTTTATGTTAACGTTCACAGGATCTCAAACTCTTTGTAATAGGGTTTCCCTTTTTCAAATAGGTTGCCACAAATATGAGTGTTCTACCCAGTGTGAGTATATATAACTTTAGATACCCAACAACTGAAGAACTGAAAACTTATACCACCCAACTTGAAGACCTCCGTCAAGAAGCAAATAATCTTCAGACACAGGTAGCAACTGCATGTTATATATTTTCCTCATTGCAATAACAAAAATGAGGGGAAATGTGATATTGTAAATTGGTCGTAATTTTCTTTACTGAACAAATAATAGGACACATAATGGAATGAGTCCTAGAATTGCAAATAGGATTTATCTCTCTTACTGACTCTGGTAAATTTGGTAGTGGTTGCGTAGAATACCATGTTCATAGGCTTCTAAACCTGAGTCCAGGATTGGCAGGAACAAGGATCTTGATTGATTAGTACTGTCTGCAGTGGGGCTCTGGGATTGCAAGGGTGAGAAGGGAGGGAGGGAGTAGCTGCAAGGTTTCCAACCTTGAGTAGGCTTAACACTGAGGCGGTGTGCGGGATAGCTTAGGTACCCATCAAAGAACAGGGCAGGAAACAGCCCAAATTGGGGTAATCAGTAGCTTTGGCAGGCTCCTAACTTACTTATAGTCACCAGGCTGTACCATGCCGTACCATGCCTACCTTTAAGATGTTGTACCTTTTTCTAGTGAACCCTTCAAGTTTCTTGACTTCTTTTCCTTCTCCAGGCTATACTTGATTTCATTAACCCACTTTCTCCTATGTTAAAATATGGGAGGCGGAGAACAGTGGGAAGAGGGATAGTGTGATTTATCTGGGACCATGCTTCCACCTGGATGGCCCCACTAAAGAAGTCCTTCATCTTTTGATTTACCTTTTAATTCCATTCAGTAGTCAACTCACTACCTAACACTGAGTTTCTTAAACTTGTTTCTCTCAGAGTTAACATCTTAATTTTATTTATTTATTCTGCTACCTAGTTCACAGTGCATTTGAAATGACTAATTATTAAAAAAAAAAGCATAACATAAATTGTAAACTATAATGGAAACCAGGGAAAATGTAGGCTTAAGAAGGCGAGGAATCTTAGTGATTTTTATTTTTCCTTTTCTCCTCTTGATTTAGGAAAACGTGTCAGAAGAAACATATGCAAATTTGGATAAGAAATTACTTGAACTCTTTCTGACCCTCAGTCAGTGCCTGGGCAGTGTGGAGGAGATGCTGCAGACCCCTTGGCTCTTGAGAGGGGATGTTGGTGCCCAGCAGGTGCACTACGAGGTAGGGAGCCTCCATCAAGCCCATGTGTTGGCCATTACCACAGGCAGCCCACTAGTTAACTAGAGCTGAAAGCTCTCAAGGTCAGACCTTGTTCACAGTGTCTTTCTTCCTCTCCACTTTGCAGACTCTGGCTCTTGAGTTGAAAAAACTTTGCTTAGCTATGAGTGACAAGAAGAATGATATTTCAAAAGCCATGACTTGGCCTGGCAAGAACGCCAGCCTGTTCCTTGACTGTTTTGATAACCTCCAAGTCTACCTGGAGCACATCCAGGCTACAACTGCCTCTAGGAGCAAGTCCCTGAAAGCTGGCCTCGACTATAACCGCAGTTATCAGGTATGGGCCTGGGCGCTTGGCTGCTTTGACACTGTCTTAGGTCATAGCATGGACCTCTAATTTCCATTCATTCCTATTCCTGGCAGCATTCATGAGTGGGCATTGCTAAGGAAAGCGATGACACTCTTTCTATGAAGGTCTTTAAGTTAGTTCAGCTGCTCATGGTGGGAGACCATTTGAAAGCGAGGTCCTTTCCAAGCTCTCGGGTATGAATTTGTTAGGTTGAGCTAAAGTAGTGTTTCTTTCCTGCATTACATTCAGCCACTTAAAGAGCGTCACCTGGCAGGATTTCTAGGTAAGGGGAGCCATTACAGTTTTTGAGCAAAGGAATGACAGTCCACGTTCATTTCCGGCAGATCCGTCTGGCAGTTGTCTAATGGGGATTAGAGCAGAGACTTGAGGCAGGGGGACTAGTTAGGAAGCTAGTAAAAACTATCTAATGAGAGAGAAATGAAACAGAACATCACTTAGGAAGGAGTCTTGCCCATAAAATCAAACCTGAATCTGATCAAGTCTCTAGGATCCAAGTCAAATAGACACAAGGGAGGAACATGTTGAGCGGCACCAAGGGAATGCAGTCAGCCAGGCCCAGGCAGTGGCAAGCTGCATAGAATGTGTGTATATGTGCTTTTTTCCACGACCATCCCGCCACCCCAACACCAAAAAATCCAAAAAAACAAAAAAAGAGAGAGATGGGCAGGGAGCCTGCAGATTACAAGGGACTTAAGACACTTATTAATCCATTGCAACCTATTGGACCTCATTTAGATCCCGGCTCCAACAAGCCAAAAGGAAAAAGTATAGGCAATTAGAGAAATGTGAACCCTGCCTAGACAGTTAATAATACTAAGGAATTATTATTGATTTGTAGTATTTTTAAAGGGAGGAATCTTCATCTTTTAGGAAATACATACTGAAACATATACTAGTGAAATAATATGATATATGGGATTTGCTTCCAAATAATCTGAGGGAAGGGAGGTTAGGTACAGTCAAGAAAGCTCAGGGGAGGGTGCAGAAGAGAGACAACCAGCCCCAAGTCAGTAATTGTTAAAGCTGGATGGATGTTGGTAATGCAGGGATTCCTCCTATTTTGGCATATGTTTGAAATTTCTTATAGCACAGAAATTGAAGGACAACTGAATTTTTAAAAAGGTACTGAAGGCCTAAGTGAGATTCTCACTGTTTCCTGCATTTATCTTTTTATACAGAATGAAATAAAGCGATTATATGATCAACTTACTAAGAATAAAACATCTTTACAACAATCTCTGAATGAAATTAGTGGCCAGAGTATTGATGAACAGCTTCAGGTAATCAAGTCAAAATAATTCAAACTGACTTAACCTTGAACCAGAGAGTCTTGTGTATAAGCTGTGTTTCTGAATCACTTCCCGAAATATGAGTTTGTTTAGTGTTGGGAAGGGTATTGAGAAATGAAACCCTCACCCTCTTTGTAGGAGTGCCAATTAGTCCAGCATCTAGGGATCACTGGCTACATATCAAAACTTTAAGCCTAAATGCTCTTCCATACAGCAGCTCTTTCACTCCATTTATCCAGCAAGTATTAATTGAGGACCTACTATGTTCAGGCACTTCTCTAGGTACTGGACTTGCACTTATCCTAAAGAAAAAGGCAAGTGCATAAAGATAAATATGTTTATGAATATTCAAGGATGGACCTAGCTGCACTGCTTGAATTAAAGACTCTAAATAGCCCAAAAGTCCATTAAGAGCAGACTGCTGCTAAAGCAGTGAGCAGCCTTGCAATGGCATACTATATGTCCGTTTAAAAGGCTCCAGATACGTTTGTACTGATGTGAAGAGATGCTGAGGAGCTGATAAGTGAGGAATGCAAATTGCAGAACCCAATGATGTGTGCAATCTGTTGTGTTTCAGGATGTGCACTATACCTCTACTCAGTACATGCTTTGAACACATTAGGAACAAACCGTCAACTGTGGATCTTTGGGGAGAATGGAGAGGATAGAGAAGTGGGACTTTCACTTTTCCCTTAATTCTTTTCTATACTGTTTTAATTCTTTTTAAATGAATATGTAGACTCCTTATTAAAGGGTTTTACTTTTTTGTATTGTCTCTCGCTTTAGAAAGCAGATGCATATACAGTGGAGCTGCAGAACTCTGAGAGCCGAGTGGCAAAACTAAGAGACGAAGGGGAGAGGCTTCATTTACCTTCTGTTCTACTCCAGGAGGTTTACAAATTAGAGGTATGTCTGAGCAGAAAACATAACTATGAATTATGAAGAGTATTACTCTTATAATTTCCTCTCCGTGAATTACTATGATTGTAAAAAGTAAGACTTTTTTCTTCTACCAAGGGAATTTAGATATGTTCTTCATTTGGGTTATTTTCATGGTTGGATGGAAAAGTCTGTGCACAGCTGCTCTTTCTTTTCAGGATGTACTCGACAGAATGTGGGGAATCCTGAGAGCCAGGTACACAAAACTCAGCAGCCCTTTCATCACTGAGAGCCAGCAAGATGCTTTGTTGCAAGGCATGGTAGAACTGGTGAATATCGGAAAGGAAAATCTTGCTCATGACCCCTTACAACAAACCAAAAGTAAAGTTGCCTTACAGGCTCAAATACAAAATCACAAGGTAAGACACGTGGGTCAGATCACCTTTTCATAGACTTTAAGTTCTTCTGAGTGTGAACTAAGAGCATGCGTTTTCTTCCTTGGTGAAATTTACAGCATTCCTTCATTCTCTTAACAAACATCTATTACAGTGCTCACTGTGTACCAGGAACCCTGCTAAACTCGTAAGAATATGATTGTGAGTGAAAACAGACATAGTTCCTAATATTTATGGAGCTTTCAGTTGATTGAGAAGGCATATTTGTCAAGGAGTCATTCAAACAAATTTAAAATTAAACTTGGCATACACACTTTAAGAACATTTAATAGAGGGAATTGAATTCGGGGGTTAGGAGAGGCTTTACTGAGAACTGAAATCAAAAGAAATATTTAAATTACATAAATGTATTCTAGCATAATGCTACAATAAATCCTTTTGTTTTCTATTCATTTCATTAAACAAAACCTCATGATCGTCAACAAGAGATATACAGTAATTAAGTGCTGATAATAAAAATGTATAAGACAGAGTTCCTGCCTTTGATAAGCTGAAGTGTAGGCTTTTGATTAAGTAGACCTTAGTCTGAGAAAAATTCAGAGGTAAATATTGTATAAAGGATGGTGGGGAAGAGGAGAAAATATATTAACTGATATATACAATGTATCAGACCTTATGCTAGATGCTTTTATAAACCCTTCTGTGTATCCTTTTCAAGAAACAAGAGAAGGGATTCACCTAATAAGAAGTCCCCCCCAAACAACTAGAGGGGGCAGCCGACTATAAATAGAGAGCCATGTGAAGGAAAGCCTTCCTCTTTAAAGGTCTTAAAGTGCTCTTCTGGGAGCTTTTACCAACCAGAATCCGAAGAGACCCCATCAGCGAATTCCCTTTAGTTAACTATTTTATTGTGTAGAAGTTAGAACCAGAGTTTAGGAACCCCTGGCTATTGCATATGTGAGTTTCTTGGGCTCATACAACTGTCCATCCAAGTTATCATCTTGAAACTAATTAGCCACTTCAGTGGCTTTACCACTTTTTGTAAAGTTTCTCAAAACTTGGAATAACTGATATAGGAAGATCTCACTGGAAATTTAAATTGATTAATTAATAATGTTTGCCCTTTAATATGGACGATTTTGTGGAAAATATTACCTAGGGTAATTTTTCTTTGTGATTTGTTAAAATTCCACTCGTACTCAAAGACTATGGACACATAGGCAATTTTTATTTTGTTTTCTTGTGTGTTTGACTCTACATGGCTGTCATGGGATTTTGGATTAAAAAGTAAATGACACTATAACATGTTGAAGTAACTTGAATTTTAAGATTTTTCACAGTGTAAAAATAAATAAATATTAAAATCTTCCTCATTTCACAGCTTTTTTTCCAGAAGCTTGTTGCTGACATGCTGTTGATCCAAACATACTCCAACAAAATGCTTCCTTCTTTACTGCAAAAGAAAGAGACATTTTGGGCAGAACAAGTAAAAGAAGTTAAATTACTAGAAGAAAAGTCACACCAGTGTGGAATAAAGCTGCAAAGTTTATTGCAGGTATGTGGCTTTCATAAATTTTGTACTTAAGCTGGGAATTCTGGATTTTCAACCATCACGTGTAGGTTCGAAAACAAGTATCTGGTTATTATTAAGCAGTAGTTAAGTGGGAACCAGCAGTGAGGAATGTGGAATCCTGTTCCAGCTCTGACTGCTACTTCCGGAATGAAATATTAGCTGAGATTTCTTATATGTTGGTTAGGGATGACACAGCATCTTTCTACCTTCTAGGTTTGTGTACAAATAAACAAAATGGAAAGCACTTTGAGATCTTGAATGAGATCATTTGATGAAATAGTCAGTGGTTCAGAAACTGTGCATCCCGAAGAGGACAAGCCCAGATGTTCTGTTGCTGAAGTGGATTCATGACAGTCCTGCCCCGATTCAAAGAAAAAAATTAAGCTTACATAAAGCTCTTTCTCAATCTTAAGATTTATTTCCCCTTTAACTTCTTAAACACGGTGGATGTTAGCACATAAAGGAAATAAACAAAAAACAAAGAAATATTCAACTTTTTTTTTTTTTAATTTATTTTCTTTTTGGCTGCATTGAGTCTTCGTTGCTGCACGCGGCTTTCTCTAGTTGCGGCGAGCGGGGGCTACTCTTCATTGCGGTGCGTGGGCTTCTCATCGCAGTGGCTTCTCTTGTTGTGGAGCACGGGCTCTAGGCTCACAGGTTTCAGTAGTTGTGGCACGTGGGCTCAGTAGTTGTGGCTCACGGGCTCTAGAGCGCAGGCTCAGTAGTTGTGGCACACGGGCTTAGTTGCTACGTGACATGTGGGATCTTCCCAGACCAGGGATCAAACCCGTGTCCCCTGCACTGACAGGCAGATTCCTAACCACTGCGCCACCAGGAAAGTTCCAGTATTCAACTTTTTAATGTGATAATAAGCTATGGTATTATTTTATGCTAATAAAAGTAACTTTCTAGTTAGTGTGTTAAGTTGGTATTTATAGTAATAGTTCATCGTATTTAAAAAAAAGACTCCATGAGGGACTTCCCTGGTGGTCCAGTGGTTAAGACTCCATGCTTCCACTGCAGGGGGCACAGGTTTACTCCCTGGTCAGGGAACTAAGATCCTACATGCCCTGTGGCACAGCCAAATAAATAATAAATAAGTTAAAAAAAAAAAAAAAAGACTCCATGAACCCAGTGAGTGCCCCTAACAGCCATGTCACCCGCTGTTTCACTAGCTATGAGAATTACTAAGGTGGTTAATTTTCCAGCAGGTAAGATTTCATGTCCCTAAGTCAGCTCTGTAGAGTGCTGAGACCCTAGGGGTGGGCTTCTATGGAAATGGAGAGAGCTAGGACAAGGCAGACTCAGGCTAAGGCAGTAGTTGCTCCCCTGATGAAGCGTAAGCCCTTAACTTCTCAAACAGCTTCTTCAAGCAGCACGGTAGGGTAACGGTTTGGGTCATGTTTGTTGGGTAATGTTCATCGGACTGGGGATTGGAGCAGGGAGCGTTGGGAGCAGCCTAACAGAAGCTTCTGTTGAAAAAGACTTTACAAGTTAGCCCCTTCCTTTCCAAGTAAGAGAAAGGCTCTGAGGTCTCCACAGAGGTGTGTGCTGAGAGTATCACTTTAACTTAATCCTATTATTCTCTCCTCGATTTGACGAGACAAGCATAAAACCCTAATACCAACTGGATTTTTTTTTTATAGGTGGGTTTTTGGGTTTTTTTTAATTAATTAATTTATTTATTTATCTATGGCTGTGCTGGGTCCCCGCCTCTGTGCGAGGGCTCTCTCCAGCCACGGCAAGTGGGGGCCACTCCTCATCGCGGTGCGCGGGCCTCTCACCATCGCAGCCTCTCCCGTTGCGGAGCACAGGCTCCAGATGCGCAGGCTCAGCAACTGTGGCTCACGGGCCCAGTCGCTCCGTGGCATGTGGGATCCTCCCAGACCAGGGCTCGAACCCGTGTCCCCTGCATCGGCAGGCAGACTCCCAACCACTGCGCCACCAGGGAAGCCCCCAACTGGATTTTTTAAAACCTTCTCCACAAAGCAGTGCAAGTGGAGTTGTTTCCCACCAGACACTGAGCTCTTACTAGGGTGGGTTATATCTCAGAAACCCCTGGAATCTGTGCTTTAATTTTGTACGGTCTCAGAGTTCATTTTTGTTTTTAGGATTAATTTTGTCATTATCTGGAACTAATCTAGAAAAAGCCCCCTGCTGATCATGTGTTCTTAATTCTTTAGAAATGGGAAGAATTTGATGAAAACTATGCATCTCTTGAAAAGGACCTGGAAATTCTTGTATCTACGTTGCCCTCTGTGAGTTTGGTGGAAGAGACGGAGGAAAGATTAATGGAAAGGATTTCATTTTACCAGGTATTTTGCTTCCACTTAAGCCGTCAAAGTCATTGTCTGTAACACTTTGTGTTTTTATTGTGTTTTGACTAAATTGCTTGACTTTGAAGGTGAATGATTTGAATTGAAATGAAATATCATTCCTCACACAACTCACAGTGAGACATATTTGGGGAAACTGCAGATTTACTTGTGGGCTTCTTGACATACCCACGTGTCTGACGTGGGGTTGGGACCTTGGTTTGAGTCCTGGCTGTCACTTATCACTTTGTCAACTTTCTGTCCCTAAGCCTCAGTGTCTTTATCTGTAGCATGTAGGTAATCAAGCTGGTGATACCGGTCTCTGGAGGTGGATGTCAGTGGGTGTGGACATGAGCTAAAGTATGGGAAGAACTTTGTAAACCACGGGCCTCTGAACATATTTTTAGTTTTATGACAACAGTGAAGCCCTGACTGGACATAGCCTATGAGACAAACAATAATCTGTTACCTGCCACCAGCGTTATAAAGAGACTTCAAACTTGAAAGTTTTTCTTGTGTAACGTTTGATATTGTTATTATCAAAGTCTCTGTGTCTCAAATTTCAGTGCCATAGAAAAGATAAAACCTTAAAATGGTTTTCAAGTGGTATTGAGAACATGACCAACAAGACAAAAACAAGTTTTAAATATTTTCTGCAGAAACTGAAAATACTTAGTTTTAACTTTAGAATGTATGTGGTCAGAATCTGAGTTGTGCAGCTAGAGATTGCTATCAAATATCAACTTTAAAACTTCAAAGGCAGGTTTGTTGCCGGACCAGACCGGATGGAAGAAGAAAGCATGGAATACTTGGCAGGGTCCCACCATTCCTTGGAGGCACTTAAGCTCCTGTAAGGAACATTTTCCAGAGGCTGGAATGCTGTAGTTATGCTCTCTAGGTGTCTTGAAAGCTGCCATTGATCTCTTTGCCATCTTGTCATATTGAGCCGAACTCAGAGATAAAGCTGAATCTTATGGGGGCGAGAAGCTGCTTCTTAATTCTTTGTTAGCCTAGGGGTGCAGAAGGTACCATCTGAACAGCTGAAAGAATGCAGCTGAAAACAGATCGGCTTTAATCCTTATTATATTAAGAAACAGTTCATATTAGCCAACCTGATAGAAGCCTGATTATTTCCCCAAGAGTAGCTGTATACCTTAAACGATAACCTGTGATTCTGTTAAGTTTGAAATATTTTAAAAATCAAAATAATTGTTCTAAGACTTTTAAATACATTTGCCAGACTGAAAGAAGACAGATATCTAGTAAAGCCCATCTCACTGATAGCGTTCCTTAGGTCGTTATCGTCTTCTGCGTCATGGAGAGGTTTGTGTGTATCTTGATCAGGGGACGTCTGTGGGCCGGGAATGTAGGGTCAGTCCATTGCATGGCCTCTGGTGTTGAACAAGCTGTGTTCCAATGCCGGTTGACACCTCATTGACCGAGTGACCAGTGCAGTCTGACTCCCGTGTATAAAATGGGAAAATTAAAACTTCTCAGATATGAGGGTAACCCATGAAACAATAGCATTTCCATGTAACTGTAACAAAAGATATTTTGAAAAAAAAAATAAAAAACTTCTCAGAGATGCTCTTAAGATGAAATGTCTCACACTGAAGGCTTAGAAAATTAGAACCTTTTTTTTTTTAAACTAATGTTGGACATTTTATTCTAGCCTGTGGAGTCGGGCAGGCAGAAGGAGTTGCAGCTAGGAGTGGTGGAAAGGGCATTGGAGGTAGACTTTTTTATTAATTTTTTAAAAAAGCTTAAGTTAATTGGAAAATAGCAAATGTTCTGTTTTGATCATAATTTATTTTTTAAGATTAAATTTAAGTAACTGTCAGGATATGTGTCATTAGCTGAACCCAACTGCAGAAGATAATTGCCTTTAGACAGAGTTCTCTTCAGGGGGTCATTGCATCCGCAATTCTGAAGAATTTTGTTTTATTTTTTCATGAAGTTGAATTAGCAATGTGTTGTTTTCATTTATTCTTCTAAAATCCTCTTCTTTTCTCCCTCCTGAATCCTTATATCCAGAAGACTCTCAAAATGAGCTTTGCCCCCTACTGTTTGGGTCTAAAAGATGATAAAGAAATGTTTTCTTATTGATCCCCTTCGTACCTAGGCCGCAATGTAAAATGCTTCCAGGTGCCCAGGCAGGAGAACAGAAATAAGGGTCACCGACTGGGTGGACAGCTGGAGGGCTGGTGGGGACAGTGGTGGAGGAGAACCCAGGAGAACAGCCTCTTCCAAAGGAGCTTGCTAGAGCTTCCTGTTTTCCCCCAGTCACAGGAAATCTTGATTTCTATGTAAAAGTTCTTGATTTTCAGAATAAGCTTTAGGTCACACAGAACCTCTTTGCAAGCTCAGTGTGCCCTGTAGACCATCACCTTTTTAGTTTCTAGGTGAAAGAAGTAACCAATCAGATCTAAATCTGTGAATTTCCATTTTATATTGCATGTATAATCTGTGCAGTAGAAATGCATTGGACACTCTCATTGTGAAAGATAATTAATAATCCATTAATCATGTTTGTTCAGCCAGACTGCAAGAGTCTTGAGGGTTTGGAAAGTGTTACTGTTTCTTCAGTAGCCTCTACTGTAGGTTTTTCATGAAGTGTTTGTGAATTGACTGGCTGATTTAATTTTTAAATAATTCATTCTATGACTTTATTTTTATTAGCAAATAAAAAGAAACATCGATGAGAAGCATGCCCGGCTTTACCAGACTGTGAATGAAGGCAAACAGCTGGTGGTCTCCGTGAGCTGTCCTGAACTGGAGGGCCAGATTGCAAAACTGGAAGAGCAGTGGTTGTCCCTAAACAAAAAAATTGATCATGAACTACACAGACTACAAACGCTTCTCAAGCATCTGCTCAGGTGTGGTTTCTTAGGGATTGATTGGCATCAGAAAAAGACCTCAGAGGGATTCTGCAGTCAACCAGATTTTACATGCCGTCCCCCTGTTGTATGGTTTTTGACAATCTAAAGCAGTTGAGTCCCTCTTCCAGGCTAAATGGGAACTAGAGTCTCTGATGCTAGTTTGCAGGACTCAGGATAATGTGTAATCAGTCCTGTGGAAACTAGGAATTATGTTATAGAATTATACACATGTTAACCTTTATGCCATGACGTTGCTCTTTCCTACATTCTTCCAAAATTTTTTTAAATCTTAAAAATAATTTTAGCTAATGGAGTAGTTTGAAAAAGTCTTTGGAGTTCTTCAAAGAATTTTTTTGCTTTAACTGATCAAATCTTTTAAAAAAATTTTTTTTATTTTGTATTGAAGTATACTTGATTTACAATGTTGTGTGAGTTTCTGGTGTATATAGCAAAGTGATTCATAATACATGTTCAGTAATATATATTCAGTTATATATATAATACATATATTCTTTTTCATATTCTTTTCCATTGTTGTTTATTATAGGATACTGAATATAGTTCCGTGTGCTTTATAGTAGGACCTTGTTGTTTATCTATTTTATATATAGTAGTATGTATTTGTTAATCCCAAACTCCTAATTTATCCCTCCCCATCCCTTTCCCCTTTGGTGGCCATAAGTTTGTTTTCTATGTCTGTGAGTCTGTTTCTGTATTGTAAATAAGTTCATTTTTATCATATTTTAGATTCCACATATAAGTGATATCATACGGTATTTGTCTTTCTCTTACTTCATTCTTGAAACCCTTGAAGAAGGTAGAATACATAGAACATTTAACCTCATTCTCTTTCCCACCTCTTAGGGAGGCTGTCTTAACCTAAAGAAGTTTAGAAGTTACAAGAGGGACAGCATTTTGCTTGGATATTTTCATTCCATCAGATAAATATATTGGCATCTAGCCAATAGCAATTTGCTATTATACAACTTATACCAATGCTGGTTATATTTTTACTGTACACAAATCTATAGAGGACATTTGATGAATAAAAATAATTTCTGTCCTTACCTGTGGGTTTACTTTTGTATAGCTGTAATAAACTTTTAAAAGACTATTTTAGACTTTAAAATGCCTCTTTGTTCTTGATTAGTCATTATAGAGTCGTAGAAAATGACAGGAGCATCAGATTTGGGACCTGGGATTAAACAGGGTATAATTCTTTAAAAAAATCATGATTTTTCTGAATAATAGGATTGGTCAACACAAGAAAATAAATGGTGAAACAGAAGAAAATATATGGGGGATGCATATCGTTTCTAATTTCCTTTCTCTCCCACTTTGCTCCTATTAGTTATAACAGAGATTCAGATCAGTTAACCAAGTGGTTGGAATCTTCTCAGCAAACTCTGAACTACTGGAAAGAGCAGTCCCTCAATGTGTCTCAGGACTTGGACACAATCAGAAGCAACATAAACAATTTTTTTGTAAGTTGTAATACAATATGCTCAGGTAATTGTTGGTTAGAAAAGAATATCGGGGAAAAATTAGGAGAGTTGGTGTGATAGTTTCCATAATCATTTGTAGATAAGGGGTAAAACTTGGGCTAATAGCAGCTGCATTCTTCAAACTTAGAACTATTTGTTTATACTATTGATTTATATGCTTATAATAATGATAAAGTATATTTTAAATTGACACTCTAAAAAATATATATATTTAAAACTTGCCCTGACATGGGGCATGTTTTACAAGTGTAGAAAATAACTCCCCTACCTGCCCCCTAAAACCTCACAGGATTATTAATTCATAAATGTTAGCTAATAAATACATGGTTTTAAATTGTTATATACAGAATTGATGTTTCTACTAAAATGTTATTGTTCTAAGGGTTTTTTTTGAAGAAAAGAAAGTATTAATTTTGTGATATAAATTATACTTTGAGGCCTTTTCGTCTTGTCCCTTAGTCTTTTCTCCATTTTTCATATTTTGTAGCTATGATTACTCACTTTGATATTAAAATGTAAATATTTTAAAAATATACTTGGAAAAACCTGTAAGTACTAGGAAAGATTTCAGATATTTTAGTTAAAAATTTGTTGCATTTAGTTCATTTAATATGAACTTTAAAAAAAAATGAACTTTGTGCTGTGTTCCATATTTTCTTTTTATTGTTGAAATGATGATTTGTCTATTTTTAAAAATATTAATCCATTAGATTATAAGCCACTCAAGGGGCAGGAACTCCATCTCTTTTGTTCCCCACCATATATCAAATGCCTGGAACAGTGCCTGACACTTAGCAGGAAAAATGTGTGTGTGTGCATGTGTATATGCGCTCACATGTGAGCGCATATACACATGCACACATACATACATACATATATAAATATTTACTATTTGAATTGAATTCAGTTATTTAGTTTTGGACTCTAACCAGTTATTCTGACTCTTAGTTACTCCATGCCATATTTATTTATTTATTTATATTTATTTGTTTGTTTGTTTATTTATTTGGCTGTGTTGGGTCTTCGTTGCTGCACACGGGCTTTCTCTAGTTGCGGCGAGTGGGGGCTACTCTTCATTGCGGTGCACGGGCTTCTCACTGTGGTGACTTCTCTTGTTGCGGAGCACGGGCTCTAGGCGCGCGGGCTTCAGTAGTTGTGGCACGTGGGCTCAGTAGTTGTGGCTCATGGGCTCTAGAGCACAGGCTCAGTAGTTGCGGTGCACGGGCTTAGTTTCTCTGCGGCATGTGGGATCTTCCCAGGCCAGGGTTCGAACCCATGTCCCCTGCATTGGCAGGTGGATTCTCAACCACTGCACCACCAGGGAAGCCCATCCATGCCACATTTAAATTTTAAAAGTTTCTAAACTTTAAAACTGTTTCCTTTTAGGAGTTTTCAAAGGAACTTGATGAAAAGTCCTCCTTGAAAACTGCAGTTCTAAGTACTGGGAACCAACTTCTTCACCTGAAAGAAGCTGACACGGCGACACTGAGAGCTTCTTTAGCACAGTTTGAACAAAAGTGGACAATGCTCATAACTCAGCTTCCTGACATCCAAGAAAAACTTCACCAGGTAAGTATTTAAAGACCCAGCATTTGCATTAGCATTCACTTGTTAGCTCACAACTCTTTTAAAATCATTTCTCTGACTCAGTAATTTTCATTGACACCACCTATCTTTTCTCTGGCGCCACTGAATATAGGTCTTAATTACTGGACTCTCCTCCAGTGGGATCTTTCTTAAGAGAGAAATCAGGCTTAATTACTTTATTTCCCAGTTTATCTGCACCACTGTGTTAGTTTATGTGAAGGTAATTGTCATTGTTTTAGGGTCACTTATTCTAAGCTTGAATGCTGGGTTTGTTTTTGTGAGTAACCTGCATAATTGTGTGGCAAGACCTTTTATCAAACCAGATATTATCTTAAGTGATGCCCTGATTCATTTTGTTAACTGCAGGTAATTAAATGGAAATCATTTTGATTTTGCAGCTTCAGATGGAGAAATTGCCATCTCGTAAAGCAATAACAGAAATGATTAACTGGATGAGCAACGTGGAACATCAAACTGCAGATGAAGACTCTGGGCATTCACTGAGTTCTGCATCTCAAGTTAGAAATCTTCTTCACAAGTACAAGGTAATTACACAAAAAAAAACAGAAGCCTTTTCATTAAATAAAGAAGGCAAGTCAGTTGGAAGGGAAATACTGGACAAAGAGACATGTAGGATATTATTTAGAATAACTAATTCTAAGGGTGGGGAATGGGATGGTGGATGATTCTAGAGAGAGAAGTTAGTATACTTGCTCTTATTCTGCCCAGATTCCTTTGGTAGCTCCCATCACCACAGGACAGAATCCAAGCTTTTAACTGGCTCTGGCCAGCCTCAGCTCTTCATTTCCCCACATAAACCCTGGACTCTGCCTGAACCAAATCTTTTGCGGTCCCTCCACCGCTCCTGGTGCTCTCCTGCTCATGCTTTTGCTTTTGTACGTGCTGTACCTTTGGCCTGGAATTCCAGTGTCCCGCTTTTAGCTGTAGGAATCTTCCTAGTCATCCTTCAGGAGTCAGTTCAAGTATCTTCTCATTTGGAAATCTACCCTGACTCTCCCAGCCAGATCAGTTTACTTTCCAGGATTAGGTGTCTCCATGGTGCTATCAATAGTTCCTGTCACCCGGTATTATAATTATTTTCTTACTTGCCTATCTCCCCGCCTTGATTTAGCTTCTTGAGAGCAGGGGCTCCTCCTTTACCTCCCTGAAACAGCACACCTAGCCCAATACCTGGCATCCAATAGGTGTTAAGTAAATGTTCTTTGGATAAGACAATGCGTAAGGAAAAGTTGATATCCTTCTACAAATAGATAGGAATGTGGCCTTCTCCACGATATTTGATTTCAAGTAGATTTAACTAACATTTAAGAAGCCACGCACAAACACTTATTGTGTGCCGAGCAAGGTGTTTGCCACTAGGAACACAAAGATGAATGAAGACTCCGGTCATTGCTTTCCAAGACCTCATAGGCTAATGGATCTAGCCTCTGGTGGGCAGAAGATGAATGGCTTAATCACAAAGCATGGTATTAGCAAGGATTTCCTTTTTATATCCTATCCCATCCTAACTTCAGTGAGTAGTACAATCTGTAGAGGGTCTATGTGTATTTTTCTCACAGGCCCTAGTAACCTAGCACATAGTTTTACCCCTGGATGTCTCCTACGGAGGTGCTAGAACTTGCCAGAATAAACCCAACAAGTATCAGCCTAAACAGAAACATGCTTGGCCCTGGGAGAGTTTAGGATTGCTCTAGAACTTAAAGCCATCCAAACAGGGAGGCCTAGACGGTCCACAGAGAAGCAGAGAAGCTGCCTAAACTGGCAGAGCTCTTTAAAGGTGTCCTGGGTTTCCTGGGAGAGGCTTAACTTCAGACTTCCCATCCTGTCATTTCCATGAGCCCACAGGATGGCACTGAATTCCAGTGGAGCTCTCAGGAAGCCTCTCAAAGGAACCCTTTGTCAGACTCTGGGTCTTGATTTTGGTTCCTATGATGCAACTACCATACATGGTACCATCTTTGACTTTTCAGTCTGTTTGAAAGCGGTGAGTCTCTCTGTTCCCAGGAATGTGTAATTCCCAAAAAAGACTCTCCACTCAAATAAAGCAGATGCGTGGTGGGGTTAGGGGAGGGTAGAACATAACTCCAGACAGGTGCCCCTTGATTACTGGGTGGGAGCCTGGTACCCCCTACGGTGAACCAAAGGAGAGGTCCAGTTCACGTACTTCAATTCAGGCTTTGGCGGTTTAATTTTGTTTTCTTTGTTCATTTTAGGAGTTTAGAATGGAAATGGACTATAAACAATGGATAGTTGACTTTGTTAACCAGTCATTACTTCAGTTAAGCACCTGTGATGTAGAAAGTAAGCGCTATGAGAGAACAGAGTTTGCAGAGCATCTTGGAGAGATGAACCGCCAATGGCACCGGGTCCACGGAACACTGAATGGAAAGGTGAGCTCGTGGTCACAGCTTGATGTATGATTTAGCCTTTGCAAAATACCACTTTCTGAAAAATTTTAAAAGACATCTGTGGGACCTCCCTGTTGGTCCAGTGGTTAAGACTCCACACTCCACTGCAGGGGGCATGGGTTCGATCCCTGGTCGGGGAACTAATATCCTGCATGCTGCATGGAGTGGCCAAAAAAAATTCATTAAAAAAACCAAAAAGACATTTGTGTGGTTAACTTACAGTTAAACCTAATAATCATCTCAATTCTAGCCCCTTTTAAATCCTATCCTCCATTGGTGCATATAAGTGTTGGAAATAGTTTTTATATTTCTTTGCGATTTCTTAGTGGGAAATTGACTTAGGCAAATGAAGAGGAGAAATGTTATTTAAGATGTCAAGTATTACATGAGGCTACTAAATGGTCAGAAGTTTTGACATTTTCTGTGAAAGTAGATGTTAAAAAGCAGCAAAGCTATTTCAGCTTTAGAAAAATTATAAAAAGGAAGAAAAATGTATATGGCTTCTTGGTAGATTTTCATTCCATGACCGAAAAGATTAAGGAAACTTATTCTTAGGAAAATATTTAATATTTATATACAATAATGAAAATTGGTTGATTTCTTTATTGTGTGGAGAATGCATACAAATAGATTCATACAGTTAAGATTTGAGTACATGCATGGGCAAAGAACATGAGCAGATAATTCACAAAAGAGAAAATTATAATTGGCAAATAAATATGGAAATGTTACAACTTTAATTGTCAGACATTTGAAATAAACATTAATAACATTATACACTTACTAAATCAGAAAAACTTAAGACAAAGATAAAAGCCCAAGGCTTTCACATTCATACATTGCAGATAACGGCTTACATACCCTTTTGGAAAGCATTCAGAAAATTTCAAGAACCATAATAATCATCTTATCTCTTAACCCAGCCGTCCACTTCTTTTACATTTATCTTAAGTAGATAGTCCTTCAAAAAGGAAAAGATATGTGCACCAAGTGTTCAATTCAACATTATTTATTCTGGTGAAAAATGTAGACTGCCTGAATTTCCAACACAAGAGAAATAATTAATCAAATGATATGGTGTCCATTTGATGAAATACTGGGCAGCCTTTTAGGTTAATACAAGTCATGACATAGCAAGTGCCTATGGCATATGAAAAGAAGTATAAAACATTATATATACTATGATTGTAACCTAATAAACATTGTAGGCATTAGAAATGAGAAGAATCACAGACATTTAAAAAATATTACTTTATTAAATTGATGCATTATTTGTGATATTCTTTATATTGACAGTTTTTAAGTGAGTCTAATGAAGAGAGTCTGGGGAAAAAAATTTTCTTAAGCTTTACATATATCAATAGACGATGCATTGAAAAAATACTGAGTGTTAGCAACATGATTTTGTTTTGTACAGATATTGTGGAACTCCAGAACAGCCAGCTTTCTTATCAGGTTAGCTTTCATTTCAAATGTTAGATTCTTTTTAAAAAGGAGAAAATAATTCATATTTCCTGACTTACGAATCTTTATTCCAAAAGTTGTTGGGAAATCTTGTGCAAAACGTTAGAAATCATCTGAGAAGAAACAAAATTATCCTATTAAAAATAACATATCACGACATTTACATTTTAAAGCATGTGGTTTAAAATAAGAAAATTTTATTTTCTTATTCATAACTGGTAGATACAACAATTAGAACAACTTTTGGAAAGTATCACTGAGAATGAAAACAAAATACAGATTCTGAACAACTGGATGGAGGCACAAGAGGAGAGACTGAACACTTTACAAAAACCTGAAAGTGTGATCTCGGTGCAGAAGACACTCCTGGATTGTCAGGTGAGAAGACACACGGCACCTGTCCGGCGTGGCTTGGTCAGGCTGTTGGTTACCACGCCTGCCCCAGGGAGTAGGGCAAGCTGCCGTGGTTTCTGAGGGTTCTCCTCAAAGCCCCCAGGTACTTACTTTCTTCTATAAAATAGATACGTCCATGTGTTTTACAGAATTGCAAAATGGTGTTTTTTAATGATAAACAGAAGTGTTTTCATGGTTATTGTAGTTCTTAAGAGATTTGAATGCTACTCCTAAGAAAAAAATGTTGGGAGTTCCCTGGCAGTCCAGTGGTTAGGGTTCGGTGCTTTCACTGCTGTGGCCTGGGTTCAGTCCCTGATTGGGGAACTAAGATCTCACAAGCCGCACGGTGCGGCCAAAAAAAAAAAAAAAAAAATGCTCCACGGGAATTCTGATTTAGATGTTTTCCAGTTTTTGTGTTTTTATTAATTTCTCCAGTATTTACAAAATTACTCAAGTCTCCATGATTTTTAGTATTTCTTTCTGTTTCTTCAGAGGAAAATGGTTTTATTTTACCTACTGTGTAACGTGTTCTCAAAGGACTACTTTTCCCTCAGAACCACTGTCTAAATCCCATTTGGGCTAGAGCATGTTGGCTGTGCCCTTTTCTCGTTCAGTCATCATTTGCCAGGTCACTTGGTCTTTGAGGTGCCCTCACCCAAACGTGGGTTTACTCCTCCCTCCACACCGCCCTGATTGTGTCACTCCTGTTGAGAGCAGGTCCACTGTCCCAGAGCTGTAGATGGCACAGGTTACGTGGGTTCTGCACCGCCTACAGGAAGGCACGGCGCTCCTCACTGTTGGGGCTGGAAAGTCGGCTCACACCCCCATTCTACAGGTTACAGAATGATACTGGATATAATATGTGGGCAGCAACACCTCCATAAGAGATCTTTTCGGATGGTCGTATCCTGTTTCTAACTACCCACCAGCCATTTCCATGTTAGAGTGTTTACAGCCGCCTCCTGACTGGAAGTGCAGTGCTATAGCACCCCCAGCCGGCCACCCTGCTTTCACCTGAGTGCTAAGTTACTCAGGCCTGGGATGTCATCACTATTTTCCAGATGGGAAAAACGCAGACTTGGCAGTTTGATGACTTAACACTTGGTCCAACAGCCAGTACAGGGCAGACGTGGAATGGAGACTATATCTCCTAGACTCTTTCTACTATACCATGATGATAAGGACTTGCTACCTAGACTCTTCTAAAATCTAGGGCCATGTAATAATGGAAAGTATTGTAAAACCTCATATTGTAATATTGTAAATTCATATTACAAAATTTCACTGTAAAAATTGAATTGAGAGTGTGTGATATGATTAAAATGTCTTTTGTGTAATGTTATTAAATTATATACTCTATTGACATTATTACTTGAAAAATGCAGACTCCTACCTCTTACCCGTTATTAATTGTTTTGTAATATTGTACATATGAAAACCTTTTCCTCTTGCCCTTCCAGGATATAGAAAATCAACTTGCAATTAAATCCAAAGCATTGGATGAATTGAGACAAAGTTACCTGACTTCAGAGAGTGGGACAATGCCATTGCTGGAAGATACAGCATCCAAAATTGAAGAGTTATTTCAAAAGAAAAACAGTGTTATCAACCAGGTACTAGAATTCATTTACAGTGTACTATTTCTCTCCACGTATCCTTCTTTTATCTTATTTCTTGTTTAGTAATGGACACTCGCTCAATACCAAAAACTGAAAAGTTGCTGTGAAAGCTACTGAAGTGAAGTAGAGAAAAACATTTCAGATCTCTCTTATTTTTTTCCTTCACTGGATAATCAGAGTCAAAGCCACCAAATTCCCACATCCTTGGCAAGCTAGAAATCCACCTGGTTATCTTTGTTTTGTCTAATGTACTCACACACACAAAAAAGTCTCCAACCCCAACCCCAAACCCAACAGAGCATCTGGCATTGTTTCTTGGCCAGATATACAGGAGCAGTTATGAAGAAGCAGCTCAGATTCCCCACACCCAGGGAGATGCCTCAGGGAGGGCATGATCCTATCGCATGTAGCCTCTATTAAGCTAGAAGCATGGTCAGCATAGGGAAAACTCCAGAGGTGGGGAGAAACAGCATGTGGTGAGGAGAAAGCATAGAAGACTGTGGAAGACGTCTGGTAATTGTATGAAAGGCGTGTCATAGTCTGCATTTACCCCTTCTGGGAGGAAGAACACCAAAAGACAAAGGACAGGCATCCTCAGACACTGCAACTTTGACATTTCCCCACAAATGGAGGGAGAAATTGTAAATACTAACGTATTACAGGTGTGTCCATGTTTCCCAGAGAGTCTTTATTGTGGATTATTTGTCATCTACTAAAATCTACTTTCAACCATTTGTTCCAAGAGAGAATTGGGAATAACCCATGTAAATGAAATCCATAGGTGACCCTCAGCCTCATTCTTTCCCCAGGACTCAGGCAGAAAAGTAGGGGTGAGCTTAACATATCTGTGTGAGTCATTTGTTAACATATATTTTGTGAGGCACTGTGCTCACTGCCAAGGGTGCAATGATAAGAAAATAAATGGTTCTTACCCTCAAGATGCCCACAGGCTGCAGGGGGATAGCTGCAATAAAAAGACAGACAGTAACAAGTGTTGACAAGGATATGGAGACATTAAAGCCCTCCTACACTGCTGAGAATGTTTGTGTATAGGTTTTTTTGTAAACATATGCTTTCAGTTCTCTTGGGCATATACCTAAGAGTAGAATTAGTCGATCATATGGTAATTCTATACAGTATTTAACTTCTTGAGAGACTGCCAAACTTTTCTACAGAAGCTGCACCACTTTACGTTTCCATCAGCAGTGTATGAGCGTTCCAATTTTTCCATAGTCTCGCCAGTACTAGCTATTATCCAACTTTGATTATAGCCATCCTAGTGGATGTGAAGTGGTATCTCATGGTTTTGATTTCTATATCTCTAATGACTGTGGATGTTGAGTGTCTTTTCATATGCTTATTGGCCATTTGTATATGTTCTTTAGAGAGATGGTTATTCAATCCTTTGTCCATTTTTGAGTTTGGTTGTCTTTTTATTGTTGAGATATAAGTGTTCTTTACATAATATATAAAGATTTATATACTTGCATATTCTTTTTTTTTCCTTTTTTTTTTAAGATTTATTTATTGATTGATTGATTGATTGTTATGTTGGGTCTTCGTTTCTGTGCTAGGGCTTTCTCTAGTTGCGGCAAGTGGGGGCCACTCTTCATCGCGGTGCGCGGGCCTCTCACTATCGTGGCCTCTCTCATTGCGGAGCACAGGCTCCAGACGCGCAGGCTCAGTAGTTGTGGCTCACGGGCCTAGTTGCTCCGCGGCATGTGGGATCTTCCCAGACCAGGGCTCGAACCCGTGTCCCCTGCATTGGCAGGCAGATTCTCAACCACTGCGCCACCAGGGAAGCCCAATATACTTGCATGTTCTTGATTGTGTCAGAGATCATTTAAATGCTTCAATTTTCAACCTTTCATAATTATCAAAACACATTAAAGAATAAAATATGGCCACCATTGCATTTCCTCCTACTTTGCACTTGCCCATCATTTTGGCCAAGCATGATGCTCTCCAAGTTTTGCTTGCTCTCCAGTAGTAACCAGACTTAAGTGCCAGGTAACACAGGTTAACACTTTACATTTATAATGCTTTACAGTTTTCAGAGCATTTTCACAGACACGATTTTCTTTATGTTTTCATTTATTATATCTGTTTTGTGGATGAAGAAATAGACTCAAGGATTAAATAGCTTGCCCAAGGTCAGAAAGCTAATAGGGTGTCACTGAAATGTATACTCTGAGATTCTGATTCCTCACTCAGTGTTTTTTTCCCTGGGCTGTCCCTCTGTAGGCTGAACTCTCTCTGGGCTGATCCTTCTGGTCTCAGGGCTCTTTTCCATTCAGTTACTCTAAAACTTAGCCTTCTTTGATATTTCTTGTTCATTGACCCACCCTTCTCACCTTCAGTGAATCACTGAAGCTCCACTCTCAAATTAAAATGCCTAAATTGGATACAGTGGTAGAGTCCTTAGGAGGGGGAAACAAAAAAGATGAGAGAGCGTCTTGTCGATGATTTCCTGAATATGTTTCTACTTTTTGTATAGGTCAATGAGCTCAAGACCTCCATGCAGTCTGTTTTACAGGAGTGGAAGATTTATGATAAACTCTATGATGAAGTGAATATGATGACGATCCGATTCTGGTACTGCATGGAACACAGCAAACCTGTGGTTTTATCATTAGAGGCCTTAAGATGCCAGGTGCAGAACCTTCAGGTATATTAACCAGATCTTGGCACAATGCATTATTGGCAGAAAATCTCCAATGGAAGAAAGCACAGAAATGAACACAATTACTGTTATGTTCTCCACAGAGAAACACGAAACAGTATTTTAAACAGCAGCATCAAAAGTATAACTTGAAATTTCAAAATGAATGACATGAACCAAATAAGTGAAACTTGGTACAAGTATACTATGAATTTTTCTTCATCTTTCATGTCCATATTATTTCACAATTTAAAGGTTTGGGTTCGGGGTGTTTTTTTTTTTAAGTATGCTATTTCAAGTGCTAGCCCCATGAAAGAATGCCTTCTCAGTTTTCTTCTTCACATTTCTGATAATTTATCCCTGTCCTATTAAAGTTTGAGTGTTAACATTATTGTGGTACAGCGGCAAGTGTTGACCAGCTGCTGCCTTCTCTGGACGAGGCCAGGCTGTTCTGCAACTGACATTCCTGCTCTGTCCTCCTAGACTCTTCAAGACGAAGCTGAGAGCAGTGAAGGGAGTTGGAAGAAACTCCAGGAAGTTATTGGAAAACTCAAAGATTACTGCCCCTCAGTTGCTGAAATAATTCAAGAGAAATGCCAAAATACTCACACAAGGTACACTTTAAGATGCAATTTGAATGGTAGAGCAGATATTTATATCTTAATGACGTGTGACAAATGAAGGGACGTAGGCTGGGTAAAGCCTTCTTAATCATCTGAGATAACTGGTTTCATACTATTTTGGTCTCTCCTGCTTTGAAGGATCTCGTTCACGTAAGATTTGACGTTGTGAAGGCTATTACTTGCCTTGTACAAGTGTTTGGTATAATCAATCTAGAAATGTCCTAAGTACAGCCCCAGTGTAGCCACGTTCAGTGGGCATAGGCTAAATGCCCAATGCGATCCTCAAGGGCACCAAAATCAACAGGCAAAAACAGGCTAAGGGGTGGCCAGATGGGCAGTCTGTCTCACTGGAAACATTATAGGTGGAAGTAAGGGGACGTTAGAATACCTCTCAGTAGATATTTGTGAGGTTGGGAGGAATTCTTTGATGAACTACTTATGATAGAAAACTCCTTCTAAGGAGTGTGGCCCTGGTTGATTGTGAGGCTTTTATATAGCTGGATGGGATATGAAAGTTGGCCCAAAGCTGATTTGTTCCAGACAGTGGTGAAAAGATTAAGCTACCCTCAGTGGCCTTCTCCACCCTTCCTTCATGCAGATTCAGCCTCTCCTATAAACCAACTTTGAATATGTGTTGAACGAGAGACACCACATTTATGTACCCTGCAGTGGTGTCCTCAGCGCTTGATCCAGTCCTTAGTGGAAGAGGGGGAGGAGGGAGGGTAAAGAGAAACACAGACACGTATCTAATTTCACATACAGTAATGGGGGCCTCCTTCAAAACATATGGTGGTTCAGGTTGCTATTAAAGGGATTCAGTTGTCACCACTGCACATACACATTCAGTTGTTGGCACAAGAATATATTGGAAGGCATATTGAAAAAGACTGAAGAAAATAGCACCAAAATGCCAACAGTAGTTATCTCTAGATTAATGAGATGTCGGGTGTTTTTTTTACTTTCTCTTTATAGACAGGTAGGTAGGTAGGTAGATGGGTAGACAATCTCAATATAGGTATGGGTAGATTTAAATACACATGTTTTGTGGGGGGTTGTGAGCATATGTTGTATTTATAATTGGGGAAAATCTTGTTTAAAAACAGGTGGTTCTGAGAAAATTTGTGAAATACAAAGAAGTAAAGCAATTATGCCATTTGTCACCTTTTTCGCCCACTTAGTGGGGTTGAGGATATTGTGAAACAAGCATTCTCATGTGCTTTGGGTGAGAATGTAAACATTATAATGCTTTCAGAAAGCAGTTTGAACATATACCCATAACCTTAAAAATATTTATATATTTATATTCTTTGACCCAATAATTCTCTAAGAAGTCTAATTTAATACCAATATCTTGAAATACAGAAAAAAACCTTTGAACAGAGTTGTATCTGAGAATTATTTTTGGAAGCAAAAATTAAAAATTACTCCAATATCCATACTAAGCTGGAATTTGGTAATTAAACAAGAAAAGACCATTTATAGACCATTATGTACAGCCATTTAAACTTAGGCTTACTTATTTTTTATTAATAACATGGGAAAATTTTTTTAAGTTAAATGGGAAAGAAAGGCAAGATATTATAGTCCATAGTATGGAATAAAAACAAAATTTTTAAATTTCTACATTTTTTTACTTTTCAATTTTAATAGAATGAAAAATGTATTACAGAAAATAACTTCTTATTTTTCTTATTATTACGATTTTTAGTTTTTGTAGCAGTTTAGCAGTGCATATAAATGAGAATCCAAAAAAAAATCATACAACCAATGAATGCGCCAGCACCACAAAATTAGCTAATTTTCATGGATGCAAAAATACTTTTAATATTTGCAATTGTTCATAACTTGGTGGTATCCACTCTAAAAGCGAGGTCTCTAACTAGGTTTCATCAACAGCTCTAGTTAAGTTCGCCTGGACTCCAGAGTTGATTTTTAGCCTGGCCCCCCCATGGAGACCAGCTATGTAAATCTGGGGCCTGGGTACTCTGCTGCTGCCTTCCCTCATATATTGTGTGCTAGCATCCTTTGAGGGGTACACAATTTTCTCTTCTCATGTGACTAAGATCAGTTTTACCAAGTGAGTAACTTTCTGATGCAAATTGGCCTAAGTAGAAAGAGAATACGCAGGAATTAACTTTTCTCTAAAGAACAAATAAAATATTATCAAGTACCAGGTAATATCTGCCATTTTTTTCTCTCAATCCACAAAGAAATTAGTCCTACAACATACCGTATTTCTACAAAACATTAAAACATTAGCAAATTTAGAACATAATAGAAAATAAATACCCTTCACTGAGAAGTAGGAAAATATATTGTTTTTTATTTCTACTTTTATATAAGGAACATGTTGCTTTTGTAATTAGAAAATAAATTTGACATAAACACAATTTAAATAAGACCTACTTAAAGACCCTCTCTATAAAATAGGAGGCCCTCCCATGTGGAGAAAGTTTCATCAGGCAAACAGTTCAGTACTTTCTTCACTTTTGCCTAAGAGACATTCATCATGCAATAGATATTTCCTGCCAGTCACAAAGTTTGCGGGTTTTGTGGAGAATTATAAAGTCAATGAAGTATCCTAATTTGGAATTCTATTTATATATTAATGATGGCATTAATTTTGAAAAGACATTAACGCGTCTTCTTAATCTATCTGCTCTTAACTTATGGGTAGAGTGTGGGCACTGTGCTTTTGCTGCAAAGGAAAGGATGGATGGGGTTCCTGTTGTTCATGTTGCCCTGACAGGTGGACGCAGGTAAACCAAGACATTGCAGACCAGTTGCAGAGGGCCCAGAGCCCGCTACAGCTCTGGAAGGCATATAACAGTGCTCACGCTGAAGCTGCAGCAAGACTGGAGCAGCAGGAAGCGAAGTACCAACAGCTCGCAAACATCAACACATCTGGAAACAACCTGGCAGAGATCCTGCCCCCAGCCCTGCGGGACGTAAAGGTAGGCGTTAAGCCCATTGGGAAAAACAAGGCCAAGACAGCCTGACAGACAGGGCCATGACCCAGAGACTAGACAGACCACAGGGAGGGAGGAGTGGGTCAGGACAGGTGTGTGAGCAGACCATGTAGGACACAGGCAAGACAGGGACGTGTGGGGTTGGGAGAGCCAGGTGGTGGCTCCGAGGTGAGGGCCAGGCAGCAGGTAGCTGGGTCAGGGGCACCTGACACCACCTCCTTCCAAATCTCCCCTTTCACTCTAGCAGGTAAATCTCTAAAGCCGAAGCTTCATACAAAGTCTCCAATAAAAGCAGAAATATATCAGCTGCATGTGGTCATGTAAGAATAGTAGATGTTGAATCTCTTGATTTAGAAATAATCATGAATAATTATCTAAATAATCTAAATAATTATCTAATCTAAATGAATAATCGTTTAGATTCACCACCATGTTAATAAGGCTTTTCTGTGGATATAATGATTTTTAGACTATTATTTAAGAGTTGTATACTTTCCTCTGTGGTTTTATTCTATTATGTTAATGAATGCCTGGAAAGCAAATACTTTCTAGTTTTAAACTAGGTGACCAGATACATTTTGTATCTTTTAATACTGTAGGTCAAATAAAGAAGTATTAACCAATTAAATTAGAGACAAGAATCCAACAGATATGAACCATATTTCTGATCAACTTCTGTCTAATCTGTTGGCATTTAAAAAACAACAAAAACAGAAATTTCACACAGTTGCAATATTTCTGGAGTAGCCCTAAAATCGTCCTGGTCAATGAAATTCTACGCTCTCTGCAAATGAATCCATTTATGTCACAACGTGTCAGGCAGAGGATGGGGTTGGATTGATTCTTAAAATGCATTAAAGCAGATCCTTAAAGTGTTCACTGATTAGAAATATAAAACATAGGGCTGTACCCAAGTCATCTCCAGTTTCTGTAAACTAGAAGCCCCAACTCTATTTATCTATGGTTACTTTTGGCTCTGAACTGACAAATTTCAGAACAGCACCCAGTGATGTGCATCATATAAAGAAGGCTTAGCTCTTTTATCTCTTTAAAATAAACAGTAACAAAAAGCCACACCCACTATTTCAGGGCAGAAATTCTCCTAGATGTTGATGGAGTGGCATGAGTTGGGGATTTTTGTTGGGAAAGGAGGAGGAAATGTTTTGCGATCACTTTTTTCTTCTCCAGGAGCTGCAGCATGATGTGCAGAAGACAAAAGAAGCCTTTCTCCAAGATTCCACTCTCCTGGATCGACTCCCACAGCCTGCAGAGCCCAACACCCACCTGCTCCTCTCTGGTCAAATGCACTCCCTCCAGAGGGCTTCCTACTTGGAAAAGATGCTGCTTATGAAAACAAATGAATTTAAGGTTCATCTTATTTTTCTATTCAAGTTGAAGTCTTGGACATTTGCACACTCCCTTCAATTCCTTATATCTTGCGAAGTGATAGTTATTAGTGCTTTGTGGGCTGCACCTTAGGGAAACCACAAAATAAAGATGCCCTAAACATATCTACCATTTGACATGATTCTTCAGTCATGTGATTCTTCAATCACATGGGCAATGGGCAGATCTTAAGCATACGTTTCTTCTTTATTGAACATGTTAAAGTGAATATTTCATGCACTGTTCAGATCTCATAGTTATTTGAACTTCCAAGTGGGGTAATTGAGTCATAGAGTAGCTGCTTAAAGCACGGCCATTTGTTATGTATTTTATTCACTTTTTGAAAAGCCTTTAGTGCATGAACTATCAAAAAGCTGAATAGAAGGCCATGGGGCTCCAATATCACACAGCGGGGAAAATATATTTAGCTAGCAGGATTCCTCTAGGTGCCCCTGTCAAGCAACTGATCTATTCATCCCTGTGAAGGCTTCATACTTTGCCAAAGGCACAAAGTGAGTATCAGGAGTGTTCTGGATTCAAGATAATGAACTGCTTAGGGCTGAAAACAGCTTGGACTTTTATCACAAGGCTGTGCTTGATTCTGTTATAGATGCACATGAAAATTGTTTCTAATGAAAACTTCTCTTGTTCTAGTTTGTTCTATCACAGTTCAAGGATTTTGGGGACCAGTTGGACTCTTTAAAAGGTCTCATTACGCATGAAGAAGAGAATTTGGATAAACTCTACCAGCAAGAAAAAGAAGGAAATCCTGACTTATTCCTGGTATTGCCAATATTTGTCATTCCTAAGGGCTCAGGTTCACCATAGAATAAAAAGTGAATTACTGTCATCTATGTGCATCTTAACTCTTGAGCACAGTCATTGATATGCCATTCATTCTTGACCTGTTTTCCCTAAGATCTAGAAAAGTATGACAACATAGGGATCTTTTTTTTTTTTGCTTTTTGCTCTTTTATTTTTTTAATATTTATTTATTTATTTATTTATTTTATTCATTTGGCTGTGGCAGGTCTTAGTTGTGGCGCGCAGGATCTTTAGTTGCAGCATGCGGGCTCTTAGTTGTGGCATGCGGGATCTAGTTCCCTGACCAGTGATCGAACCCAGGGCCCCTGCATTGGGAGCACGGAGTCTTAACCACTGGACCACCAGGGAAGTCCCGTACACTTTAAATATATACAATTTATTTGTCGATTATTTCTCTTTTTTAATTTTTTAATTTTTATACCTTTTTAAAGGTTACTTTCCATTTACAGTTATATTACAAAATATTGGCTATATTCCCCATGTTGTACAATACATCCTTGAGCCTATCTTATACCCAATAGTTTGTACCTCCTACTCCCCCACTCCTGTATTGCCCCACCGACTGGTAACAACTAGTTTTTTCTCTTCATCTGTGAGTCTACTTCTTTTTCCTTATATTCACTAGTTTGTTGTATTTTTTAGATTCCACGTATAAGTGATATCATACAGTATTTATCTTTCTCTGTCTGACTTATTTCACTTAGCATGATGCCCTCCAAATCCATCCATATTGCTGCAAATGGCAAAACTTTGTTCTTTTTTATGGCTGAGTTATGGTCCATAGTATATATGTACCACATCTTCTTTATCCATTCATCTGTTGATGGACACTTATGTTGCTTCCGTATCTTGACAATCGTAAATAATGCTGCTACGAACATTGGGTTGCATGTATCTTTTCAAATTAGTGTTTTTGGTTGTTTTTGGGTGTATACCCAGGAGTGGAATTGCTGGGTCATGAGATCTATTTTAGTAATATGCCTCAGTAATTTTAGTAGACTTTTAAATCTTGAAGTCTTTACTAGTTAGCTTCAGTGAACTAAAATAATCTAGCAGTTGGCTATTGAGGTTAATTGAATTTTTCTGGTTAGTTGAAGATCAAAAAGTAAGATGCCCTATTAAATTAATGGTATATTTTTTTCCTTCTTTATTACCTTAGTAAGTTTAGTATAGTTAACATAGATGAATGGAAGAATTAAAGAATTCTGGATCTTGCAAACTCCTAAGGACCAATATTCATAACCTAGATTAAGAGTCAGCAAACTGTGGCACATGGTCTAAATGCAGCCCCTCACCTGGTTTTTTTTTTTTTTGAATGCAAACTAAGACCACTTGACTGTTACTGAAATGAATAGCCCAGTTTGCTTTTTTTTTTTTTAAAGAAATTCACGTTCTTTTCTTTATTTATTTATGACTGTGTTGAGTCTTCGTTTCTGTGCGAGGGCTTTCTCTAGTTGCGGCAAGTGGGGACCACTCTTCATTGTGGTGCGCGGGCCTCTCACCATCGCGGCCTCTCTTGTTGCGGAGCACAGGCTCCAGATGCGCAGGCTCAGTAATTGTGGCTCACAGGCCCAGTTGCTCCGCGGCATGTGGGATCTTCCCAGACCAGGGCTCGAACCCGTGTCCCCTGCATTGGCAGGCAGATTCTCAACCACTGCGCCACCAGGGAAGCCCCTCACCTGGTTTTGTAAATAAAGTGTTACTGGCACAGCCATGCCCTTCCACCATTTACGTACCGTCTGTGGGGGTTTTCATGCTACAAGGGCAGAGTTGAATATTTGCAACAGAGATCATATGGGTCATAAAAGGCTAAAATATTTATGATCTCGCCCTTGACAGTAAATGTTTGTTGACCCTGACCTAGACTATTGTGGCAGAGTTCTGTAGTGAGAACATGGATATGGTGAAGGATGTTTGCTTAATATATTGTTGTCCTAGAGGCTGTCCCTGGAATATTGTCTTAAAGATAAAATTTTGGTGAGTTTGCTTTCCTATGATTTCACCATAATATTGATGTGTAACTACCATGCTTTGCTAGGGTTATTTTAAGGATTGAATTTTCCTTTACTTTGTAAATAAACTGCATGTTCTGTTGAAGGTCAAGTTGTCGGCAGACTAAATGCGACTTGAAGGTCCAGAGTGGGTCCTTTAAAAAAGAAAGCTCATTTCCATCTTCTTCAAAGACAAAAATCTGAGATCACTTTCTATTTCCTGGGCTGTTTCAGTTCTGACCATGTGTGCAGCTTGTTCTAGAAGAGGCACAGGATTGAGAGATCTGAGTTCAGGTCCGATTCTGACACTAACTAGCTATTTGACTGTGGGCAAGTCATTTACCTATTTAGGCCCCAGTTTTCCCTCTTCTTTGAGATAAGGAAGGTCTGTAGGATTTCTGAAGCCTTTTCGTAATCCAGATATCTTATTGGCATCCAAAAATCTGGAATTTAATTTCTTTTTCACAGAATCATGTGCTGGCACTGACAGCCCAGTCACCTGATATTGAGCATTTGAATGGAATAAGCCTCAAGCTCCCACTTAGTGATGTAGCTGTCAAGACATTACAAAATGTGAACCGGCAATGGATTCGGGCCACGGCGACAGCACTGGAACGCTGCAGGTCAGAACAGCCCAGCTCTCCCATTCTGTTTCAATTAAGGCAAAATTAACAGTTGAGCCCAGTAATGTCATTGTTATTTGGCTCTGTTTTGTTTGTTTTTAAACCTTCGTAGTGAACTTCAGGGGATTGGATTGAATCAAAAGTTTCTTTATTGCTGTGAAAAGTGGGTCCAGCTTTTGGAGAAGATAGAAGAGATGCTCAAGGTGAACATTGCTGACAGCCTCCCTGCTCTCCTGGAACAGCAGAAAACGTATGAGGTAAATAAACCTGTGCTCTCTGCCACCTTGGACCCCTCACCCTGGGGCAGGACTCAGGGGAAGAGAGATTAAATAAAGTAAAATACAGAGAGTACCTATCAATCCTCAATCCCTAAACACAGAACGTATGTCTTTGAGCAAATTCAGTTGTTGGTTGATCATTTGTAAAATTCTCACACATTTCATAAATTTCAAAATTTTGTTTTGCTGCTCTATTTTATTAATGACAGAACTCCTAGATTTTCTACAGTAGGTGGAAGCTTCTAGCACAACGTTGCTTTTGCATAATGCGAACACGATACTACTTTACCAAGAGCATGTTAAAATACTTCAAGTCATCTTTGCATTTTCACTGAATAGTTTTGTAAAGTATTGAAGCACTCGGTATAATTATAATTGTAGCATTAATAATTTCACAGAGGCATTTCCCCATGCTTATGCTGATGTATATTTGAGAGTACTACTGGTGGTTATAGGCAGATCCTGCATTTCCAAAATGTGCATGATTAGTTCATTGTAACTTTTTAGTGTAACTGATTTAAGTCTGCATTGTTACATTAAGATCATCCACTGAAAATGAAATCTGTCCAGGCAAAGCTGGGTGACTTTGATAAGTTACCAAACATCTTAGTTTCCTCCTCTTCAAATGAGTCTAATAGTATTTACTTAAGTCGTAAGGTTGAAGAATAAGTGAGACAATGCATGTTTTACTCAGTGCCTAACAAATAGAAAAAGCCCAATAAATGGGCCTTAGATGTAGTTATTATTAAACCTATTTGCTTCTAATTATATTCATAGGTGCTGTTGTGATGGTTAAGCATTTTTTGCAGTTAGCCTCAAATCTTTTGAAAATTAATCACCTCACATATCCTCTGTGAGCTTAGATTTTATAAGGAAATTCACAAAAACAATTCCCATATTTTAATTCATATACAGATGTTAGAAGCTGAAGTTTCTATAAACCAGACAATTGCTGACTCTTATGTCACCCAGTGCTTACAACTTCTGGACACAGCAGAAATAGAGAAGAGGTAAGCTCTTTGGGACTCGCAATGGTTGTGGGCCTGTGGAAGGCAATGCAGCCTGGTGGGCCTTCCACCATGTGAATCTTGACCACATCAGTGCCTGCGGCCATGTCATTGGTAGGCCACCATGGGGCCGGTCTTCTGACTTTATATTAGGATGGAGTCTTGCTTCATGGCTGTAAAAACATCAGGGGCCCTTTTCCCTATGGTAAATGGGTGGGCTTAGCAGACCAGATGCTTTGCAAACACCCATCCACCTAGTACCATTAACTAAGTTTTTACCCCAAAGGATTTTTCTGTAGTGTGTTTTCCTCTCTACCTTCAGCCTCATGATGTTTTGCTATTTAAAAAATAAATTTCAAAGTGCTGCTGTTCCCAGTAGGTAGCTATGTCACAGTTGTGAAAGAAGAGACTTCTTTCTATGCTGTGTACGTGAGGTTGGGGTCTCCAGGGAGTTCCAGTCAGGCAGAGCAGAGCCCCTTAGGCAGCCTGGTGACAGTAACTGTACCTGCTTGCATAGCTGCTGAAATTGCCGACAGAGCCTGGAGGGGGCCTGGCCTTAAATGACCTCTCCAAATGTCTCTATAGGCATTATTTTCCTCCCCATGATCACCCATATACCTCTGAATCTTCTTTCAACATAACTAAGAAATATAAAACCCATTTTTCCTAGCTCTGAAGTAATAAAATCCAAGCCAATTTCAGGATGATTAACTAGTTTTGATCTGATCAGTACGGCAAAGCGTGACTTTTCCCATAATAAATGAAAGGCCTTATTTATCATGTGAAGGACGTTGTTTATCTGGGAAAGAAATAGTTGGGTAGTTGCAGAAAGCATGTTCTTTATTGCTGAAATTATGTAGCATACAACCCTCAAGTAATCGATAACATTACAAGGGACCTACCTGTTCATCTGTTTCCCATTGATCCCATGTTTTCCATAAAGCACATGGCATAATCTGTGTTAAAACAGCTTATGTTTGTTTAAGGCAGTGGTTGTCATGCTTGCCAGCAAAATACTAGGCCATGTGCAATTATCTTGTGATAAACGCCTTTCACCAACCCACACACTGCCCCTGCCCCAGCCCCAAGTTCCCCATCATGTTTACGTTGAATGGTGCTCAGATTTAAAGAAGTTTTTTTCCATGTAAATTGTGCACATAAATAGCAAATCTAAGTTCCTATTACACGTTGATAGTTATTTTTTCTACATGTTGATGTCAGAATTCTCTAACCATCTATTTTTCCCAAGACCGGAATTTGTTTGGAAGTTCACGAGGCTGAAGGAGCGGTGGCAGAGCGCCGCCCAGGGCGTTCGGCAGAGGAAGAGTGACATCGATGAGCTGATGAGCCAGTGGCAGTACTTCAGCACCTCCGAGGGGGACTTGCTCCGCCTCCTCGCCTACACCAGCCACCTGCTGTCTGCAGTGAAGAGCCAGGACTGCTACAGCCTCCACCAAACAAGAAGTCTGATCCATGAGCTGAAGGTAGGACATGCACAGCAGCGGTGTGGGAACTATAGGGTGCTGTTTATTTGGAAGATGTTCGTCCAGCTCAGGTTTTGTGTTTTCCATGACGTTCAAGTGTGCTTTCTGCGATGGGGAGGCCAGCTGGTCATGGGGACCCTACTCAGCCTTATCCTTAGCCTTGTGGGGTCAGAAACCCAATCTTATCCATTCATCCAGAAATAGTGAAGCTGTCTTGGGCTGTGGGAGTAGAGACGGACTGGAGATGGGTAGGTAGAGTGGGGAAGTTTGGGGTGACAGGCTTTTAAAGCACTGACTAATGTATAAATGACTACCACGAAGTAGTAATTTACAGTGGGACTCCTGCTTACTCTTGAAGGGTGAATTCATTTAGGCAACAACGTTTCCAATCAGAAAGTTGCTTGATGAGCACAGGACTAGAATAATTAGTTGGCAGTTCCCAGGGCATGTTGCATTGAGCTATCAAACCACACTTCACTGTAGAGTGACAGCTAAACAAAACAGCACCCTTCTGAAATCCTTTGCTTGCCTCATTCATTTATCTAGGCTTCAGATATTAACTGAGTGTCTGGTCTTTGCTGGTCACTGTTCTAAGTGCTGGGTATATGGTGTGGACCAAGAGAAGACCTCTGCTCCCGTGGGGGCAATCAGACAAATCAATAAATACTAATTTGTCTGATTGGTGGGGGAAATCAGACAAATCAAAAAATAAAGGAAATATCAGATTGCAACATGGCATATGTAGGTCATTAAAACAGGGCCGGTGATGGAGAGGCTGGGTGACTGCTTTAGATTGAGTCATCTCTGGGGAGGCAACATTTAAACTGGAACCTGAATGACAAGAAGAAGCCAGCTGTGCAAAGATCTGGGGGGAGAACCTTCAGACAGAGGGAAGAGTTTTCCCGAGTCCCCAAGATGGGAACAAGTTTAGCAAAGCAGAGGAAGAAAGAAGGCTCGTGTGACGAGTGTAGCCAGTGAGACAGCAGTGATGGAAAATGGACTCGATAGGCAGTCAGGGAGGAGCATTTTGGAGGGAGGTGAGGTAGCTGGATGACAGTCTGGATAGTAGGAAGCCGTTGAAGTTGGAAGAGGAAGCAACTCGATAACGATTTGTATTTTTTAAATGTCCTCTGGCTGCTCTGAGGAAGGTGGTTTGGGGGTTGGTGGGGGTCAGAGAAGAAGCAGGAATGCCAGTGTACTACTTCTTTATTGCCGCATCACAACAAACATTTCTTATTCTCTCTCACAGTTCTGGAGGTTGTCAGGGCTGTTAGGTGGCTCTTGCAGGGGGCTCTCAGGCAGTTCCGGTCAGATGACGGCTGAGGCTGGACTCATGTGAAGGCTCCCTCACTTTCATGTCTAGTACTAGAGCTGGAAAGGCTCAGACAGCCAGGAACTGGAGCAGCTGGGGCTCCTTGGGCTTTGTTCCCTGTGGGTTCTCCACTTGGAGACTTTCGGTAGCCAGACTCCTTACATGGCAGCTCATGGCTTCAAAGGTGCATGTCCCAAAAAAGATAGATCCAGAGAGAAGCTGTATTGCCTTTTTAGACCTAGCCTCAGACGTCAGCCACTTCCACCATCCTCTATTAATCAAGGCCATCACACATGCCTACACGGGTTCAAGAGGAGGGGGGAATGTGAAGGTTCTAGAAGAACATGTGGGGCTGGTAATATTGTGGCCATTTTGTGAAAAATACAGTCTGCCATAACTCGTTAGGCTATTTCAATGGTCTTGGGTAGTTTTTAGGATGGATAAGACAAGGGTGATCACAGTGATGATAAAAAGACTATGTTTGTAGGTAGGGTTTACAAGACTTGCTTATGGTTTTGATGTGGCAGGTAAATAAAAATCTAAATCCAGATGACTGTAGGTTTGGGGTTGAGCATCTTGGTGAATAGTGTGCTGTTGACCAAGTCAGGGGAGACTGGACAAGAACCAGGTCTATTGATGAGTTCAGTTTGAAGCGGCTAACAGACACGTATCACAGTGGCTGTGTTGAGCAGTACTGCATATTAGAAGGACAAGTGTGGAGGGGCGGTGTGTTCCTTGAATTGCAGTTTTTCTTGTGTGTGTTTCTCCTTTGCATTTGGGTTATCCTGAGTATTCTCAGAAATATCTTTATAAATCAATGCTCTGTTGATTTTTTTTTAATATCAGCTTCCATTTTGGAAAATGCCCATATTATGTCTCCCTTGAGAAATTTGAAAATAAAGGAAATCATATATGCAACAGAAATAAAAGCTATTTAATTTTTTCTCCTGAAACCAAATGCTTTTGGAAATATAAAGTTTTTACTTCATTTTTGTATTATAAATACCTAATTTCAGTCCCTTTTAAAGAAAAGCCTATGTGATATCCAAATGGAATTTTTTAAAGCTATTGCTTTAGTATAAACACTGATGTGTACATTTATGTGCTTAAGTGTCTATTTTTGTATTTTTACCTTTTTTATTCTCTCCTTTTAAATTTGTTTAGCATAATGTGCACATTCTTACCTTGTGGGTTAGGAGCAGGCTGACTCTTTATACCATAATGGTAATGGGTATTTGCTCTTAATATCGGATCTAATACTCCAGTCATTTTCTTAATACTCTTGGATTCATTTATCTTGTAGGCTTTTATTCTGTGAAGTGTATTTTTAATTTCTCTTTACTTCTAATCATTATACTAAAATCTTATCTCTTACCAACCCTTGGAAATTATTTTAAGAACACATCATTTGGTAGTATGCTGTCTACTCAATAAAAATATTAGCCTTTGATGTGAATGAGTGTGTATGTGTGTGTGTGTGTGTGTTCTAACCAGATTTGTCTAATTTATACCTAGTTTAACATTTAAGAGAAGCTCTGAAGGAAATACACACAAATGCATGCAGAGAGTCACATTTTGATCACATCAGAGGTTTAAGCAAATTACTTTTTTTTTTTTTTTTAAGAATAAAGAAATCCATTTCCAGAGGTGGCAGACAACCTATGCACTAACCTTGGAAGCTGGGGGAAAGTTACTGAACACAACTCACCTGGAAACTAAAGAGTCAATTGACAAGAGAATCAGTCAACTTCAAGACAACTGGAAGGACACAAAACTCCAACTAGGAGAGATGATTAAACAGTTCCAGAGCATTGCAGAGGTAAACTCACCATTTACTTTTCTGTTCATGATATTCAAATACAGTACATAGAATTTTTGTTTGCTGTATGAAGATGGGAATGATTTTAGGAAATCACAATATTATGGGTTTTCCAAGGGACGTTGAGTCCTACTAATCCACAAATCATGGTAGTTACTTGATGTAAAATAATAATACAACATTGGAAAAGCTCAATGGTAATATCTAAATACTTGAGGTACTATTTTATATTTACCTTTATGAAACAGGAAACTAATTCATGTTCAATGGACGTTCAATACCCAAAGCTAACATTCCACATATGGTCTGTCTTTGGGTATGGTATATGAAAATAAACACAGTGATACTTCATCTTTCTGCTGCCTTCAAAGAATACACTTTTCCATATAACTGAATTTCCCAAATAATTTATGATTATACCTTTAAGAACCAAAATGCTTTCTGTTGAGTGATTATTAGGAAAATCATTAATATTTTATTATGCTAAAATATCCCAAGTTGTTCTCAAGGACTCTGAGCTGCTTTGAACCTGCCCCTGCACTGCTATGCTTTTTGAGTTCTTATGTGGTTTTTATTGTTTGTCTTTCTTTCTATTTAATTTTAAGTTGTCTATTTTTACTTTTTATTTCCCTGAGTATACTTACTCCTTATAGCCCACTCTTTAATCTGTTGTGTGGGTACCAAAACCAGATAACCAAGCTTGTCAGAGATGTTTTTCTGAATACAGAATAAATATATGCTGAGTTAGGGCCTGAACATCTCTCCTGTGAATAAAGTATCTGAATTTTATTTGGCCTGTACACTGTGAAATTCATTAACTTGCAAACATTTGTTGAGCACCTGCCGTGTTTGCAAAGCAAGGTGGTAAATGCAAGTAAAGGTTTGGTGGAAGAGATAAGGACTCATAGTTTTGTTTTGTTTCTCCCTTCACTTTCTCCTTGGTTATGTTCCAGAGAGTTTATGTTGTGAGATAAGTGGCCTCTCCTTAAGTGAGGTATTAGCGTACAATTGGACCAACCCAAGAATATTTGTGTCAGTAGTACTGAGGAATAGAGTAGTGTTTGAGTCTGTGTTTGTCTATTTTTAGTAACTTCAGGAGGAGGAATTTTAGTAATATCAGGAATAGAAATTTATCTTAATGGATTAAACCCTCTGTACTTGAAAATACAGGCAACTATTTGCTCAGTAACATAAGGTTTAAGGAAAAGAGCTGATATCAAAGAAAGGCATCCACAGGGAAACTGTAGCCTTAGGTTGACTCTTGATTAAGCTACTTCTAACTGCATGTCCTTGGACCAGTCGATTTTCTCTGAGCCTCAGTTTTCCTATTTTAAATGTGATAGTAACACTTGCGGCTGTCTGCTAAGCTTATTATAATTACAGTGAGATAATGAAGTTGATAAGCTTTGTAAACTATAAACTGCTTCAAGCAGGAGGCGGCAATCAGAGCAGTGGTAAGAAATGGAGAGTGAAACTTGGCTGTGAAAGGGTCGCTAAAGCCAAGCTATTTCTAGAAGGGGGAAGGGAGAGGGCAGAGGGATGACAGAAAAGAAGACAAGAAAAGTGGTTGAGTGCTTTTGCTTTTCAGTGCTATTAGAGCATATACCCAAGACTGGAAATGCTAAAAATTAATCCTTCTAGTAGCCTTTTAAATGTGAACTTTTCCAAAACGAAAATAGAAATAAGTTAGCTAGGTCAGAGATGTGGGGAGGGAGGAAGAAATATTTCGAAGCCAAAAGCAACCCAGTGGTTGAGATGAGTGAGCCGCACGTAAAGCTGCAGAGAGGCGTAAAACCATCCTGCTGTCCCATATGCTCTTTTAGACCACAGTCTGCTCAAGACAAGGAGCTGGGTTTCTGCGTGATTTACAAAAAACACATTTAATAGAACAATTACATGGATTAAATTAATTATCCTATTCCTGCAATTCATTCTTAAACAACAAAGTACTTATCAATTTTAATACTGTTTTCAAACAGACCTGGGACCAGTGTGAAAAGAAAATCAAGGAGTTGAGAAACAGGTTGCAAGTTTTAAAGGCACAAAGTAAAGACCCTCTTCCAGAACTTCATGAGGAGCTCCATCGAGAAAAAGAGCTGATTAAGGTATTGAAATCTGAAGTAGTGTTCAAGATAATCACTCAGCTGTTTTCTGAGACATTGAAGTGTTTGTTTGCCTTTCGATGTCTGTGTGAAACTAAGTCTTCGTTGTCCAGTTGGAAAATATTTTGCCTATCTTCTCTCTAATACACCTTCCTGGTCACTAAAGCAATTAGAATCAATGCTTTTTGAGATCCATGTGTGAAGATGAGGAAGATTTTGCAGATCTTCTTCTTAGGATTTTGGGGGTTTTCTCCTTCAGGTCCTCTTTCTGTTTCTCCTCTGTAATTTAAGATGTGGCCTCTGAGATTACATTGAAAGTTGTTCCCTTATCAAATGGCCTTGTCTTTGAAATGAGAGTAAAGTATGACTGAAGAATTCATTTTTTAAAAGACAATAGGTTGGGGGTTTTGCTCACATATAACAGTTTTTGTAATACCTTCCAAACTATATTCTGCCTAATGGATACCACACTAGCAAAAATTCCTGGGTATGTTAGGACTTTGCAGAAGACAAGGCAAACTTACTGATAGGAATGTGGACCAGTTAAATTCCAAGGTCAGGAACTCCCTACATCTCTTCCCTTTCTGCAGGTTTGATGTTGGAAAGACATCAATAGCCTAATGGAATAAGGTTTAAAAAAAATTTTTTTTCTTCCTTCAGTGACTTCAGGGGTCAAATTGAAAAAAATTAGGAAGAATTGAGTAGTCTCATACTTCAAGCTGTGCTGGAAATTAGTGTCCTCCTTCCTGAACCTTTTTTCTTCATTGTAAAAATTTCTAATGTGCAAAAAAATTCTAACAATAAATAATATGACAATTACCATGAAACCATCAGCCAGTAGAAAAATAAAACATTACAAATACAGTTCAAACGCCCTGTATGATCTCTAATGTACTTCCCCTCCCCAGAGGAATCCACATCCCTGAATTTGGTGTCCTATCATTCTTATGCATTTCTTTGTCATTTTACTACATGTGTATGTAGATCTCAGTGGAATGTAGAAGTACTACTTTTGTTTTTAAACTTTATATAAGCAGCACCATTACTCTATACTTAAGTCATAAAGATATACTCCTACGTTTCCTTCTGAAAATTTTCAAATTTTGCTTTTTACGTTTACACCTTTATTCAGTGAAGAACTGATTTTTGCATATGTTTTGAAGTAAAGAGCCGATTTTTGTTTTATTCATACGGATGACCATTATCCAGGTGCCTGTTTACTGATTAGTCCAGTGCCCAATATCAGGTTTCCGATTATGCATGGTTTGATTCTTGGTTCTCTGCTCTATTCCATTGGTCTGCTTATCTCAGCTTTTAAACCAAATTATCCTGCATACTGTGTTTTATTAGAACAGATCTTCATTTCAGGTGTGAGGTACCCATCCCTCGTTCTCCCACTCGAGTGTGGATATCCTTGGTTCTTTGATCTCCCACAGCTTTAGAAGCAGTTTGTCAAACTATAAGAAATCCTGATAAGAGTTTTAATGGAATTGTGTTGAATTTATAGAATAATTTGGAGGAAATTAACATCTTTTTGACATTGAGTACTCCTGTTTCTGAATATGGCATATTTCTCCTTTTATTCATGTTTAGTGTTTTATAACTTTATGTAGTATTGTACATCTTTTGTTAGATTTATTTCTTGGTGTATTACTTTTAAAGCTATTGAAAATACTGCCTTTTTCTAATTATACTTTGTTTATTACTGATGTCTAGAAATGTAACTAATTTTTGTGCATTGATATTATATTCAACCATCTTGCTAAACTCTTGTTAATTTCGATAAATTGTCTATCTATTCTTTTGGGGGTCTGTGAACACAATCACCATTGATGAATAATGACTTTTTTTGTCTCTTCCTTTTAATTCTTATACTTTTGTTCTGTTCTGTCTACACTGGTCAGTACCTCCAGAGCAGTGTTGTTAAAAGTGCTGATAACTGGCCCCTATGTGTCAGTCCTGATTTTAAAGAGAATGATTCTATCATTTCACCATGAAGTGCGATTTTTGGTGGTGATGTGTTAGTAGATGCCTTTATTAGGTTAAGAAGGTTCCTGTCTGTCCCTGATTTTCAAAGTTTACTAGATCAGTCTACTGATCTAGACTTCAGTAACACATGAGAGGATTTGGAGTCCTTCTCTGAGTTGACACATAGAGTTTCCTTCCATCAAGTCCAGAAACCTGTGCAGAATGTGAACCATAAACCCATGAGGAGGCATAATTTTTCCCAAGTAGGACACATCTCAGTTTCCACTGGGATCTTTTCAACTTCCATAGCCTCGGCATTCTACTTCTCAGTGGAAAGAACTGGGGAGATAGGCCAAGAGCATTGAGTTCATTCAACCTGTGACCATATTCCAAAAAGATCCCAAGTAACCTGAAGCCTGTCTAGAACAGTGTTTATCATCCCTGAGTCACTTGGGGAGATACCTAACCATTTGACCAGTCTGACCTTTACTTTCCTCCTTAGGAAATTACATTCCCATCACAGCCAAGTTGATGTATGGAAAAATTGCTTACATGTTTATATGTGTCTGCACATATATGATTTCTTTATATGTTTATAAAGAAATGCGTGTGTGATTCCTTTATATGTTTTATATACTAACTTTCAGTATTATGAAAACTGCTATCGCTATAGTGGGCATCTATGTTCATAAAACTTGTCAAATGATTGGGCCCTTAGAACAGTTTTATTTTCTTAAATAATTGTTTACTGAAATATAGTTGATATACACTATTATGCTAGTTTCAGGTGTACTACATAGTGATTTGACATTTGCATACATTATGAAATGATCACCACGATAAGTCTAGTAACCATCTGTCCCCATAGAAAGTTATTACAATATTACTGACCATAGAAAGTTATTACAGTATTACTGACCATATTCCTTATGCTGTATGTTACACCCCTATGGCTTATCTATTTTATAACAGGAGGTTTATACCTCTTCATAAAATAATTTTTGAATAAGTAATATGGTCACATGGTTCAAAATTCAAAAGGTACACATGAAAAATTTTTCTCCCATCAGTTTCTCTCCACGGAAGCCGTGTTATCAATTTGTTGTGTATTCTTCCAAAGATATTCTATGCATATGCAGACCAATATTTATATATATACACATTCATTTTTTGATCCTCTTTTTACCCAAATGGTAGTGTAGAGAAATGAGACTTGACAATCCCAATAGTAACTGAGTCCACAGGCAAAGACTTAAATGCTGTTGTGCTGTGTTAGAGTCCAGTCAAAGCCTGTGCAACACACCACTTTATGTAGTCAAGTTTTAATCACGTGTCATATGGACAATTGGAATTTTACAGGTACTTTTGCAATGTAGAAAATTTATCTAGTTAAATTAAGAAAGGGAAACTTATCTGACTGACATGTTCTCTTTTGCAATTAGTTTGGTAGCAAATCTGGAGTATTTTAATTTAAAAGCAGAAGCACAGTTTTTGAAATGTTTATCGAAATAAGTGAATGTCAGCCTTAATAGACTTCCACAGTAGACCTCACTCTATATATTGTTTCATTCCTCGCTTTTTCACTTAATATTTATGAACATATTAAAGCGCTTGATACATACTGCCAAATTCTTTCCTTTCAATCATACATTTTGATATTTGAGGACTTACTATACACCAGGCCTCTTGGTAAGTGCTTGGTGGGCAATGCATTGGTGGGCGATGCATTGGTGAGCAATGTTGTCATGGTCCCAGCCAGTGGGGAGCCGATAGTCTAGGCTACTGGAGAGAAAGACGTTAACCAGAGTCCCACTGTATGCATGCATATATATATGTGTGAATAACTGTAAGTATGGTGAGTGTTAGAGGGGAAAAGGACAGGGGGCTGTGAGAGCACAAAACAAGAGTCCCAGTCTCATCCGATGACTCAGAGAAGACCCCTCTGAGGCATTACCTGGTCTGAGATCTGAAAGTGTCGGTAGGAATTAACTAAATATATCTGGGGAAGTATCAGGGTGAAGGACTGGGTAGCATTTCAGGCTAGTAACTAAAGAACAACAAATTTAAACAATAACTGGGAGTCATTATACATATTAAACTTGCCCCCCAAATACATAAAATGACACCAAACAGGATGTGGAAAAATATAGTCATTCCTTTGAGGACACAATTTGGCAGTATTTATTAAGAATCATAAAACATCCATATTCGAAAGTTCTACACCTGTTAATTATCCTTTCAATTGTGGGAGGAAACCGAGTATCCAAACCAAAATGGATTTAAACCCAGCGGCGGATAACTTACAGACGCCTCCCTCTGTGCAGGCATCTGAGCCCACACTTCTGAGCAGGAGACGCTGTATGAAGTTCAGCAGCCTTCTGGTCTGTAGAATCAGTGAATGGTCAGCCTCTGCGTGTGACTTGCCCCCTTTATGTTATGAAGCTGGTAAAAGTGTTCCACTGCAGAATCTGCTCTCATCCTCTTTACTAGAATCATGAGGCTAAAAGTAGGAAACAAAAATTTAAACTGATGGTTTCTCCTCTGATAAAGGTGCTATTTCTGAATCTCCATGCAACCTTTAAAAAGAATCCTCCAAACCATCTTATTAAATGTAAATCCTTGTTGGCAAGTTATGAAATCATGCCAGTGTAGCTTTTAGAACTCTGAAAAGCAATCGGAGTTAACTGATTAATCAGAAATCACACTGATTTCTGTTGTAAATGAAATACTCTCTTCTTTCAGATTTCAATAGACAGGTATGAATAGAGATCCTTAAAATGTGCCAAAATAGAAAGAATTGGAAGCACAATAAAAATCTGGAGATCTCTTGAGTGTTTGGGCTGTTTCATTTTACCTTCTCTCTTGTGAAAGTGATTATCTTGATTAAGTCCTGGAATTCAAAAATGTTTTAATTTGACCAATACTTAATTTTTAAAAAAATAAGTGTTTCCAGGGCCAGAGGAAATTTTCTGCTAACCCATCTCTGGCAATTATTAGGGAACATTTTTTTTCTTCACTTATATTCATTCTTTTTGAAAGTTAACCGGAAGAATTCCCTTTGAACAGAAGCTGTTAATATGATTGCCACATAGCAACAATGCATTTCTTAAGGTGTTTTAAAAAATGGGAAATCACATTTTATACAACGTTCTGTAACACAGTTTCAGGATTAAAAGTGAGTGTGTATGTGAGAGGTTGTTGCTAGACTCCAAAAATACTTTCCTCAAAATAAAGGTAAAGACCTACTTGAGTTTAACATAGAACTAAGTATATAAAAGTCTGAAATACCTGAGGAAGTGAAAATAAAGGTAGAAAAGAGTTTTCTTTTGAGAAAATAGGTGGTGAGGAATTGGCCAACCACAGCTGCAGACGCTGGCCCTGGGCTGTTTCTCATTCAGAAGGTCCCGCCCCCTTTCCTGGCCTCCCCTCCCCCAGAGTCCAATCAAAGTATTAGCCTACAGGTTTGGAAACAACAGCAGCTTGAGTTGAAGAGGTTTTTTTCTTTCTTTCTTTCTTTCTTGTGTTTAAATGCAGGAACTAGAGAAGTCTTTGGCTAACTGGACTCAGAACTTGAAAGAACTTCACACTATGAAGACCGACCTAACCCAGCACATTCTTGTGGAGGACGTAATGGTTTTGAAAGAGCAAATAGAGCATTTGCACAGACAATGGGAGGACCTCTGCTTAAGAGTAAGTCAGTTAACTGCAGGGCACGGCTGTTCTGAAGTTTATTGAAATGTCTCCGAAGGCCAGACAAAGTAGAAAGAAGCTTAATTTCATTGAACCGGGAGGCCCTTTTCAATTGGAGCCCAGGCCAGCCGCTGCTCCTTTAGAAGGCAGCAACATTGTTTAACAGATTTGACCCTTTGTTTCTCCAGCGCTCAATGCTGGAACTTTGCACACTTTTAATGAGCTTTTTTAAAAATCACCTTAAGTGGTGGGGGAGGGGAGGATTGCCATCTTGAGCAGCTGCCGCACTCTGCCCTCTGTCTTGTATGGACGACAAGTACCAGTCGTTGTCTTAGAATCAGGACTTCAGCAAAGAGGTCTCGGCTGGCCTTAAGAGCAGTATCTCTGCAGTATCTGTTCTGGGCCCAACAAACAGTGGGAGATGTACTTAGTGCCAGGCTTGGGGTCATTATATCTGAGAACTCTGCATTCGCATGCAGTCCAGTGTTTATTTCAAGCAGCTGGCTTTGAAAACTCTCTGAAAGAAATGATCAGCTGCTACACTTAGTATCTCAGCAGATCACTTCTACTGATTTAAGAACTGGATTGTGGTTAAGGTGACAGGATCAAGATGGAATTAAAGGGTTCAAATAGATCTTTGTTTTAAGAACAATTTAATTCTAAGAAAAGTAAAGTCCTTAATCTCATTTTTGTGAATTAAGAAGAGATGTACTTAAAAGTTGAAATTCACAGTTTTGAATGCATTTTAATAAAATTAAAATGTTTTCCTTCTTTGTTTTAGTATTTAATATTCACCATATACCCATAATTTTAAACGTCCTTTTAGAATTTTTATTCAAATTTTATATAAAAGAAAATATTTAGACTATGTGAAAGGTATTCTAAAAGTTAAGGAAAAAGCAGACTGGAACCCAGATGTTCCTAATTGTTACCATTATGAAGCCAATCAGAATGATGCTGTGCAAAATGCCAGGCTTTTAAAAAGCTGAGATAAATAGATGCTCTGAAAAACAGAAACACAAAACTTGGTGTTTTAGGAATAGTTTTTTGAGCCTTCTTAACACATCTGGTGGGTGGATGTACAAGCATTAGATATTTTTGCCTCACTCTGAAAAGAGCAGAGGGTTGTTTTTGTTTTGTTTTTTGGTACATAGCAAAAAAAATCTCCAGGAGTTCAACCTTGGTTTCCCCATTTATAAAGTGGGATGTTAAAAGTTAACCGAAAGAACTCTTAGCTACCCCCTTTATCTCTAAAATTCTAAAGATTTCTAAGACCTGGGAATACCTTTGTACATTTGGAGAGGCTGATTTGCATTCTTTAAACTTATATTTATTTAAGTAATAAAGTTGAACCGTGTAAGGAGGAAGAGCCTTTGCTGATGTTAGCTTATGCGTAACGGAGCGTTGGGTATTTGGGGATCAGCCTGCTCACTGCAGACCAGTATTTGATTCCATTTCCATGGTTTCCATCCAAAGCCATAGTGCATATTGGGAAGGTGGATTAAATGAGTGATGTGTATTGTTTTTTTATTTTATTTTGCTTTGTTTTTGAAATTACCAGTAAGACATTTAAATGACTTTAATTTTCATGATCCATTTGCATTACAAATGTTAGATTTGTGATCAAGATGGTAGTTTTTAAATTAAATAGGCAGGATGTTGGCCTTAAGTAAGAATAAGGACTTGATCATTTTTTAAAAAGAAAGGATTGGGGTCATAAAGTTATAAGTTAGCATGTAGCAAGCAGTAAATAAATGTATACTGAAAGAATAAGGAACAGAAGAAATTTGGGTGATGCTTAGAATGCACTCATCTAACCTTCATGTTTCTAACTTTTAATATATCTCAGTGGGCTTCCCTGGTGGCACAGTGGTTGAGAATCTGCCTGCTAATGCAGGAGACATGGGTTCGAGCCCTGGTCTGGGAAGATCCCACATGCCACGGAGCAACTAGGCCCGTGAGCCACAACTACTGAGCCTGCGCGTCTGGAGCCTGTGCTCCACAACAAGAGAGGCCACGACAGTGAAAGGCCTGTGCACCGTGATGAGGAGTGGCCCCCACTTACCACAACTAGAGAAAGCCCTCGCACAGAAATGAAGACCCAACACAGCCATAAATAAATAAATTAAAAATAATATATCTCAGTAATAATAGATATATATTGGATAATACTTGAACCCTTTTGGTCAGTTACACTTCAGGTACAGTCTTCTGTTGTTACTGTCGTTGTTGTTTTTATGGCATTTATCAAAGGTGTAAGGAACTTCTGTTGAAATTAAACCCTAGGTCTTTAAAAGGCAAAAACATAATAATTTAAGTCTATAGGACCTCTGATTAAAATGAATGAAATTCATAGTCCTTTTGATGGGGAGAAGGGAAGAGAAACTCCTTCCTTCCTTCCTGCCTATGCTCAGCTGCCAAATGCATTTTCACTTCCAGGTGGCTATACGCAAACAGGAGATAGAAGACAGACTCAATTCGTGGATTGTGTTCAATGAAAAAAATAAAGAGTTGTGTGCATGGCTGGTGCAGATGGAAAACAAAGTTCTCCAGACAGCAGATATTAGTATTGAAGAAATGATTGAAAAGCTTCAGAAGGTAAGCAGGAGTCCCCAGATGGGTACGGTTATGACCACCACGGTATCCTCTGCCTTCCTCACTCCTAGGCTCAGAGCTGTATCATGTCGTAGGCCCGTTTCCAATGAGATGGGAAAGGTGGGCATGGTGCTGTGTACTGGGGGGGGTTGCTTTCTCTTGGTTAGGAAGTCTGGCCAGACAAGGGGCTCGTGTCCCCTTAAGCTTCAGTTCACATCCCAGGTGAGTTATGGTTTCTCTAGTTGTGTTGTTAAGGAGCTCCCCAGGCCAAAGGAGAAAGACCCACAGCAGCGGGGCTCGTAATTGTGAAAAGGTCACTGATTCCCACAGGGAAAGGAAGAAAGAGCCTTCTGGCCACGGGCACCCCAAATGCCACTCAGTTAGCCCTCAGGAAAACTCTTGCTGATATATTAGGCTAATTTAGTTAGACTCAGTAGTCCTCCACTCCCAAGTAGCTTAGGTTAGAAGAACTCTGAGGGAAACCAGGGCTTTTGAATTAAGAAAGTAACTACCCCCTTATATATCACACATGTGCTGAATGATCATTGTTTGACTTTTTAGCTGCTCTCCGAAGAGTTGCATTAACAGGTGTGAGAAGTGTTTTTATTTTTTAAGAAATTTCAAGAGGCACAACTGTGTGTTTGTAGCTGGCAAAGAAGTGAATTTTCGGTAGTGATTCCGGCTTTGTGTTTTGGTGCCCTATGCCAGGACTGCATGGAAGAAATAAATTTGTTTAGTGAAAACAAGTTACAGTTAAAACAAATGGGCGACCGGTTGATCAAGGCCAGCAACAAGACAAGAGCAGCTGAGATCGATGACAAGCTCAACAAAATTAACGACCGTTGGCAACATCTTTTTGATGTCATTGGATCAAGGTAAGAAATGGCCTAAAAATGGATTCCTACTCCCTAGGTACAGTGGTTACTTCACAGATCTGGAAACTGAGCCCCATCTTCCTCTAAGGTAACCCAGCAGTTTTATAAACTTGCAGATAAAGGCAAAGCTTGGTAAAAATGGATATTCTTATTTCAACATTATAGGAAGATTATTTTTTAGTATACCTCACTTTAATTTTTTTTTTCTTTAGCTTAAAAGTTCACATGACTTAGACTAGGTTTAAATGAGAGTTGGTCCTTGAGGAGGTGTTATTTAGCAATTCTCACACTGCCTTAGGGCTTGCGTGTCCCCCAGATGAAATCATGCCTGCCTGCTCCTGCTTGTATGTGACAAGTGCAGGTAGGTCAGGGCATAGGCCTGATTTCTAGGTGCTGCTTCTGGAGGTCCCCGACTGCCCCCCATGCCCCCATCACCACCACCACGGGGGCTGGGCACACTCAGTCAAGGCAGGGCTTCTCTGCAGGTTTGCCGGGCGTGCCAGGTCCCCAGTGGGCATCTGGTCCTAAGGTGTGGACTAAGGAGGCACAGCTGTGACGATAAATCAAGGCTATCCAGTGCTTGTCAGAAACAAGGCTGATCATTTCATCTCCCCTCACAAAATAACGATGACAGTGCCACTCAGACTTTTAAATGTCTTCCGTCTTCCGTCTTCAAATTCTCTGTCCAAAGACAGACCCCGACCAAAGTATTTTTCAGTTGTAACCTGGCACACAGAGAGCAGTCACTTGGCTTTGGGGCCGTTCATGCAGCTTTGTTTCCACTGGCCGAGCGAGTCTTTTACATAACAGAGTGCTTGGAAATTTTGAACACGTATATAACGTGGACTATACAGGAGAATCCTGCAAAGTAAACGAAGAACCGGGGAGTACTGAAAATAAAATACTCTTAATAATTTGGCATTTCCTTTACCTCATTGTTTACTGTAAACCGTAAATGAACCTAGTTCAATCAGCAGATGCACCAGGCTAAGTGCTATGAGAATTACAGACCAGGAAGTAAGAAGAGTCAGTTACATTAATGGAAGCAGACGTGCGGGCAGGTGTAAAGCCAAGTGGTCTGAGAGCTCAAATCTCATCTTCCTAGAGTTGGGGTGGGGATTGGGAGGAGCCTGATAGAAGAGCAGTGTTCCCAGATGGTCCTGAATAAGGGGTTGGGATTCCAGCTCTACTGGTGGCAGAAGGGGGAGAAACATATGCTGTGAGCAAAAAGGTACAGGGTAGTGCAGAATAGAAACTGTTCAGGAAATTATAAGAAGCTCCATTGGCTCAAGTGCAGGAGATGAAGCTTTTAGAACGGTAGGTTGGCGCTAAGTCTTAGAAGAGCTTAAATCTCAACTGAAGACTTGTCCTCCTAAATAAAGTTTGAGTCTTTCACGGTTTTTTTAGAAGGGAGGGTCTGTCGAAGATAAATATTAGGGTGATTTGGCTGGCAGCATAAGCTGGGCTGAATTCAACTTCTGTCTACTGCCAGTTGGAGGAAACAAAAAAATCTATGGAAATCCGTGATGGTAACCCAAGCAAGGATTAAGAGTACAGACTTTGAGCCAGTCCTGACTTTACCTGACTTCTGCTTACCATGGAAACTTGTAGTGATTTAACCTTTCTAAGCATCAGTTTCTAAATCTGCAAAATGTGTCTCACAGCACGATTACATCAGAGGCCGCTGTGGGGATGAATGACACATGTCTCGCATTTGGCCTGGGACCAGCACGTGGGAGCCAGTATTTATTAGTGGTTATTATCATTGTCTTTCCCTAAGAAGACTTTGAGACTAAGTAACATGTTTTTTGAGTGGAAGAGGATTCCCTCGCTTAGATCTAATCATGAGAGGTCTTTCTTCCATGAGAACAATGTCTCTGACTATCTTATTTCCAGCGCTTAGAACAGTGCGTCAGATATTTGTTGAAATGAATGAATGTTCCAGGACATAAGATTGTCATCATTTCTGTTGGGTAAATTGTGTCTGGTATGTCTTTGTCGTCATTGTCTTTATCGCCAAGTCTTCTTGGGCACCTGGCACTAATCAAGAGTATGAGGACATCATGCCTGTTCTTAGATCATTCAGGAGCAGGATCTAGATTCTGCTTCCTGAGGACTACAGTGATGATTCATTCTTACTCATTCGTGCTTTGGTTCTAACACTTCAGAGTTTAACAGGCTGCTTGCTTTCCTCCCTCCTCTCTAACTGCCTGTCTTCAGCCAGTTCCTCGGTGGGAAAGAGAAAAAAACAGCAGGTGAAATTTCAGTGGTCTCTTTGGAAGGAGCAATTGGCAAAATAAGGAGTTGAAATAATAGCAAATATATTGGCTGCCAGCTGTATTCTTAACAATGTGCGTTTTATGTATGATTTCACTTAATCTTCACTATAATTCTGAAAGGTAGATACCATTGTCCCATTTTACAGATGAGGAAACTGAGGCACTGACGTTAAGTAACTTGCCCATGGTTACATAGTCAGCACATGAGGCAACCAGGATTTCTACTCAAACAGTTGTGTTACCTCCCTGCTAACCCAGACCCTGTGGCTTGTTACATTGAAATGAGTAGAACATATTGAAAACCTAATCCCTTCAAAACTGAAGGACTAGGGAAGGAATAACTTGTTTTACCTTAAAGCAAAGGCCAGGGTGAGACAGATGACTGATAGTCTAGGAAACTCTTAGTTGACTTTACGCTTTAGGTGAATCTGTGGGTTGAGGCAGCAAGCTTGAACCTGCCATAAATTGGCCTCACCTAGAATCAACTCCTTGTCTGATTGCTGACACTCATTGCATGGACATCAGAAAAGCAGAAGAGCGCAGGCTGCACAATTTGAACCACGCTGATCAGAACCTGCAGCCCTGCAGCGTATACTAATGGCCTCATTTGCCCAAAGAATTCTGGACACCATTTAACCATCCCTGTCCTGCTCACAGTGTTCTGCTGCTTCATTCCTGTGGCAGGGCACAGCACCTGCTGTTGTTAACAAGAGGGAAGATTGGGACGGAGACCAATCTTGAAGTTTTGAAGCAGGTATCCAGCTTCATGACTTCAAGGTTTTAACTACAAGCCTTTGACTTAAAAGTTGGGGATGGTGTTCAGAAGACCTGAACCTGGTGTTTATTGAAGACCTCAATAAATCAGGTTTAATTCACTGGAAAAAAAATGAAAAAGACCCGTTGTTTTGGGTTCATTCTCAGCAAAATAGAGGTAAATTTCAAAAGAATTGATAAGACATGGAGGACAAGGTTACTTAAATACACATTAAATTTACTGATCATTTCAGGTAGTAGGCTCTGTTATTTGGTGGATAGGGGAAGAACCCAGTGTTTATTCTTTTAAGGGCCAGGCTCGTATATATTATTTCATTTCATCCTTGCAACAACCCTGCAAGGTCGATATTCTCCATTTTACAGAGAAGGACGCTGCAGCTCAGAGAGGGTAAATAACTGAGCCAAGGGCAGAAGCAATTCTGCACATGGTGGCACGGAGCCAAGGTCTTTCTGTCCCCCTGCACCATGCATCAGAAGAGCACTTGGCTCCTTTGAGACTTTTAAAGGTGGTTTAGGCCTTTCCTGGTGGCGCAGTGGTTAAGAATCTGCCTGCTAATGCAGGGGACACAGGTTCGAGCCCTGGTCCGGGAAGATCCCACATGCCACGGAGCAACTAAGCTCGTGCGCCACAACTACTGAGCCTGCGCTCTAGAGCCCGCGAGCCACAACTACTGAGCCCAGGTGCTGCAACTATTGAAGCCTGCGCACCTAGAGCCCGTGCTCCACAACAAGAGAAGCCACTGCAATGAGAAGCCCATGCACCGCAACGAAGAGTAGCCCCTGCTCGCCGCAACTAGAGAAAGTCCGCACACAGCAACAAAGACCCAACGCAGCCAAAAATTAATTAATTAATTAATTTTTTTTGAAAATGTGGTTTATCAGAATTTTTCTAAAATCTAGTACTCAATACAGACTTTACTGTTTACTCTAGCGCAGTGGTTCTCAAACTTAAACGTTCATCAGAATCCCTGGAGGGCTCCTGAGAACATGGATGGCTGGACCCCACCTCCAGAGCTTCTGATTCCGTAGGACTGGGTAGGGCCAAGAATGTGCATTTCTAACAAGTGCCCAGGTGTTGCCAGTAGTGCTAGGGCAAGCAGCAGAGTGAGGTGACACAGTGGACTTGCCACTTACGGTAACTAAGTCTTGCAACCTCTGTAAGCCTGTCTCCGTGTTGATAAACTATGGACAAGATTCTGGAAGAAAAAGTACCAGGACAACGATGGGTCTGTCCATACACACGCATGCCAGCCTCCGGTGCGGTGCAGTATGGCTGTGTGATAGGGGAGGAGAGGGAGGGTGCTTAGACCCAAACCACTGTTTTTCCTCTGCTTGTAAAGTGTTTTTCAGCTTCTGTAAAATCCTTAAAGAATCTAAAGGACACATCTCCTGAAATAACCAGATGATCAAGGGGACTGGGGTGCCTAAGTCAGTCTTAATGCTGATTTCCTCACATAAGGTCACATGAGGCCCTGATGTGGGCACTAAAATGCACGGAACTGGCTCTCCATCAGAAATGCCGCAGGAGCTTTTAGCATTCCTCATGGGCCCTTGGGCAGCTTCTTGCATTTGTGACATCTGAACTCTTATAAAACATGCTATTAATTTCTTCCACAGAAAGGCCATTTGAAGCACTACATATTTTTTGGTGAATGGTGTGATTATTATAGAACCCAATCTGATTTGGTGACAAATATTAATTATATCCTACTATGTTTATTGACAGATTAAATGAAGAGTTAACTTTTTTAAAAGGCCATTTCCTATGTTAACTTTATTTTTTAATTAATTTTTATTGAGAGTATAGTTGCTTTACAATGTTGTATTAGTTTCTCCTGTACAGCAAAATGAATCAGCCGTACGTACACATATATCCCCTCTTTTTTGGGAGAGTTAACTTTTTTTTAAATTGTAACTGTTGCCTCCTCCTCTTGCCCATGTTTTCTTAGATAATATCTTTGAAAAGTGACCCAGAAAAACCTGAATGCAGGAGAGATGACTAAAGTACAGAAGTCGTTTTTCAGAATGACCGATATGTGTGATCCGTGTTTTGGAGGCAGCTAGGTTACCTGTTAATAAGAACAGCTTAGGCACAAGATGTTGGGTGATGGACCAAAGGATGCAAAGTTGACCTGCTTCAGCCAGCACAGACTAAAGCTCTGAAAAGAGGGTCCCCAGCCATCAACAGGAGTGATGCCAAAGAAAGCCTCAGCTCGACACATAACCTCACTTACACGTACCTTTGATTTCAAAATCCCAGGAGTTGAACTCCTTAAAGATTCATCTCCTTTTGTTTCCCAGAACCCCCTCCCCATTTCATTAATCAAAGCCCTCACCTTGCCCCGTGAAGCAGGGGCCCTGTGTCCTCAGTGAGTGACCGTCTGGTTGTTCATCTTGGCGGGGCCTCTTCAGAGACATGGGGTTGGGGGACTCTTTTTAAAGACTCTTTCTAGCAGCTTGTGAGGATGATCTGGTCAAAGCTTTCAGTGCCTAAAAGAGATGAGACAACTGAGTGGAAAGACATATCAGTTGGTGTTGGCATCATCGGTGATTTTAATTTTCTTTTTATCTGTATTTACTAAATGTTCATTATGGAGAAAGGAACATGGGAACTCTTTTTTTTCTTCTTAAAAAATGTCATGAATGTTGTTACCTTTCTCCTAATTTCTCTTTGGTGGTAGCATCATTTAATAGACGTGGCATCCTTAAGCCAGTGTTACGAAGGAGGGACGCACTCCAATGTACTACCTTATGGTCCCTTCCTATTTAGACTAGATAGCTCTCTTGCTATCAGAAAGATCAAGTCCATGAAAAAACTTTTTAACTAAGCATAATTTTCACATTTTATCTACCAACCTGAAAAGCCCACCTGCTTTATAATAGTAGCAATTAAAATGTTGTCATTTAAGCTCAGCAGTTATTACCATGGCAACTGTGTGTTAAGATTGTTTTTCCATCCCTTGAAGAATGGGCAGAGAGATGTGTGCCTTTTTAAGCCGATACGTTTTTCATTGCTTTCCTTTTATCTGTATTTTCTCAAGGTTACTTTGGAAGACCAAACAATGCTGCTAGTCATAAAGTTGACTTGCTCTGGTCTTAGCAGGTCGCCTGACACAGTGGGACTGCAAGGACTTAGAGATTTGTGGCACAGGGAGAGCCAGATGTGAGGTCGGCCTCCCCACTTCCCTTTTTCCTTCCCGTCACAAGTCCCATCGTTCCACCTCTGGAGCAGGTGGCTCCTGCTCCCAGGCCCTGCAGAAATGCCTTCCTGAGGGTCGGGGAGCTTCTCCAAGGAGATAGCAGCCATCATAGGATCAGTGAGCAGTCAGGAGCCTGGTGTCCGGCATCAGGCAGGTCCGGCGTATTGAGCCTTGGGGTAGCACCAGGGACAGCCAAGCATGTGGACACAAGTTAGATGCTGCCTTTGGGGAGAACTATTTCCACATCTTTATTCCTAATTTCACTGGTCTAGAATGTGCTTGGTGTGTTTCAAGGTGGGGATGTAATAATGGCTAAATGTTGGGCTTTGGGGACCCATGAGAAATTATTGATATCATTGAGTCTCCAAATAAGGCTGAGACTGAGCCTGAAAGGGGCTTGGACACAAACCAAGGGTGCTTCACTAAGCAGAGCCACTCAGGGTCATGTAGAGAAGCACGGATAGGGACGTGGAGGAATTTTCAGATACTCAAATTATGGTAAAACCTAGGAGGGACTAGCAAGGAAAACTGTAAAATTTCTTCCTCTGCAAAGTGTTGAACTCCATTTGTACTACAAGATAGAATTATTATTATTATTATTATTATTATTGCAAAAAAGCAAAGAAATGGACTAAATAAACTCTCTGCTCCTCCCAAGCTAGGATGCACAGGACTGAAAAGGCAGGGCAGAAAACCTCCTGGGGAAATTTCTTCTTTAGGAGGAAGCCATTCCTGTTGGACTCGGGGCTTCAGATTTCCCCATTGCTTTTAAACCTGAAACAGAGACATTTAATTTGATGAGAACAGAAATCCTCGTTTCTGTGCCCCAAATCTTACATGTTTCTTCCCTGTGTTTATAGCACTTCATAAATAACCCATAGCCAAGATAACACTGGGACTTTCTTCCCCCAGCCTTGCAATCCTGTAGCGTCAGAACAAAGACTGTGTGTGTGTAAGAGAGGCAAGGGCTAGAGATATTTGTTTATTGGAAGGAAGAAAACTGAGATTAAAAATTGCAGTTAGCGGAGAAGCAGGTCTCCTCCCTGCCTACCAGCGCTGCTCTGTAGCGGCGAGCGAGCCGTGCCCGCGGGAGCCTGCGGGAGGGCGGCCTGTGCAAGATGCTGAACCAGTGAATGGAGAGGCCGCCGGGCGGGGGAGGGGCCGCCTCGTCCCTGGGAGGTGGAGGTGCAGCCGGGAACTTGGAGGTTTCGCTCAACCTAAGGAATGATTTGTTTCTCATCAACAGTAAGTGCCATTTTGGTGATCAGTCCTACATCTGGGAGCGGCAGCTGCTGTCCCTGTGTGTCTCGTTTTCTCGTGCTCTCATGTTGGTTACAATAGAAATTACCGATGAGATGGAGGCTGCGGAGTGTGTGTGCTCGGCCATCGGGGGATGGGTTCTTTCCCAGTGTCAGCATGCGTGTGGTGTCTGCAGCCAGCCTTTGACAAGCAGGGGAGAGAAGTGATTATGCTGTGTGGAAAATGGAAGTCCTCTGGCGACATAAATGCTTCAAAGAGGCGATTAGCTCAAATGTATTGTAATGTCCGTGCCCTCAAATCAGGGCTTCGAGATCGTGGGGTAATTGATTGTCTTACTACAAAGATGTTTAGTCATTTACAAAGATGCAATTGTGCAGAATTTGTACAATGTTTTTAGCAACTGACAGCTGCCCACAGGTCTGAGTATCTGTTTCAGTACAAATGCAGATACTCTACCATCTCAGTTTTCCTTTTTAAGTTATGCTGTCCACATGGGCATGGGAATTTTTTTAACTTACGCTGGTGCAGGGCCTTAATAATTTAACTGTAGACCCTTTAGCATGGAGAGAATAGGAATGAAATGTAAACTCTTCCATATACATGAATTTGATATTTAAAGCCTCCCTCACACATTGTAAGACTTAGGCCTGTATCATGAAGTGATATTAACCTGGCTTGATTTTTGTTTTGGAGAGGGAAGAGGGTTCATAAGTATTAAATTCCCATCCATCGCTAGATGAAGATAAAGGATAAACTTTATTCACCTTGATTATTTTCTGCATTTCTACCCGCAAGCCCCACAAAAGAACTTCTAATTTGTATACTCCTTGTCAAACTCCTTATTTTGTTTGGTATCATATAAAAATGTTTTCGTTTTATTCGGGTCTTTCAGTAGTCCATACAGGTGCAAAACTTCCTCTTTGCGCCTAAATATCTTGGTTTTCCAGTCCTCAGAACTGGAATTCAGCTCAGGGAATCATGCTTATTTTTTCTGGAGAAATATGATTTGTTGAAATATATGTGTGATTAGTATTAGTCAAGCACACCTGGGTGAAGCACGGGCCAGTACAGAGATGGTGAGCTACTTAAGCTGCCTGGGTGATTGATGTAATGCAGAACTGTGCTTGCTTCCCTGTGCCAACAGTCTGGTTTCTGAATGGATTTCCTTGTTCCCAATATTAACTCGAGATTTAAAATTTTCCAAGAACAATATTAATAACAAGGCCTAACTAGGAGGTCGGTTGCCTGGGTTGGCAAATGACGTGTACTTCCTGACCTGGCAAAGGTGTTGATTAGGTAATTAGATTAGTGTCTGCACAATCGATATAGACTCAGCAGTACATCTGATGGTTCCCAGAGTAAGTCGTAACATGATTATCTGAGGAACAACATTTATTTATGCCACTGTGCATTTGGGGATACTTCGCCTTCAGTCAGAGGTTGGGACATAGAAGCAGGTTAAGTCCTGACTGGATGAATGTTTTGTAGCTTCTTTTCTTTCCCTCCCACCCTCCCTTCCTCTTTTTTTGCCCTAAGTGTGCGTGTGATGTGTATGCTTGTTTCTAAGTACTTCACTTGTCCAGTGTGGAACCAATGTCTAGGAGCACGTGTGGCTCATAGTGTGGCAGCAGGTTGTTTGCGGCAAGATGGCTCGGAGGTGCTCTGATCGTCACCTCTTTCCTTTAAAATGTAATATGACCACCTCTTTTATGAAAAAGACAAATTTGAGGGGATGTGTGAATGTCATTTGCTCATGCAGAAGGTATTTATTGAGCACCTCCTATAATATTATAATGTCTAAATTAGATCTAAATTAGATCATGACCTCTGGGAATAAGTTATCTTCAAATCCTCAGGATCTGCACAGGACCCAAGACAAAGTGAGTGGCTAAATGTTTATTGAAAGGAAATCATGGAGGGGCAAAGTGGGCACCCAAAATGCCACACTTGTTGGATGGACTCCTACCCGCCAGTGTGTCCTAGAGCCGTGAGTCTAGACTCCTGATCATATTCCCTGACAGCGTTGAAAACCATCCTGTACCCACACCCCCATATGTGCCCATTATCATGTGCAGGTTTATATAGGATACCACAAGAAAAGTGCTTAAGAACAGTAGCTCTGGCGAGACTGCCCAGGTTGGAATCCTTCCTCTGCCATTGAATGGCCATGTTACTATGGTAAATTATTTAATCTCATTGCCTCAGTTACCTCATCTGTCAAATGGGGATGTTATTTTTTTTTTTAACATCTTTATTGGAGTATAATTGCTTTACAATGGTGTGTTAGTTTCTGCTTTATAACAAAGTGAATCAGTTATACGTATACATATGTTCCCATATCTCTTCCCTCTTGCATCTCCCTCCCTCCCACCCTCCCTATCCCACCCCTCTAGGTCGTCACAAAGCACAGAACTGATCTCCCTGTGCTATGCGGCTGCTTCCCACTAGCTATCTATTTTATGTTTGGTAGTGTATATATACATATGTCCATGCCACTCTCTCACTTTGTCACATCTTACCCTTCCCCCTCCCCATATCCTCAAGTCCATTCTCTAGTAGGTCTGTGTCTTTATTCCCATCTTACCACTAGGTTCTTCATGACCTTTTTTTTTTTTTCCTTTTTCCTTAGATTCCATATATATGTGTTAGCATACTGTATTTGTTTTTCTCTTTCTGACTTACTTCACTCTGTATGACAGACTCTAACTCCATCTGCCTCACTACAAATACCTCAATTTCGTTTCTTTTTATGGCTGAGTAATATTCCATTGTATATATGTGCCACATCTTCTTTATCCATTCATCTGTCGATGGACACTTAGGTTGCTTCCATGTCCTGGCTATTGTAAATAGAGCTGCAATGAACCTTTTGGTACATGACTCTTTTTGAATTATGGTTTTCTCAGGGTATATGCCCAGTAGTGGGATTGCTGGGTCGTATGGTAGTTCTATTTTTAGTTTTTTAAGGAACCTCCATACTGTTCTCCATAGTGGCCATATCAATTTACATTCCCACCAACAGTGCAAGAGGGTTCCCTTTTCTCCACACCCTCTCCAGCATTTATTGTTTCTAGATTTTTTGATGATGGCCATTCTGACTGGTATGAGATGATATCTCATTGTAGTTTTGATTTGCATTTCTCTAATGATTAATGATATTGAGCATTCTTTCATGTGTTTGTTGGCAATCTGTATATCTTCTTTGGAGAAATGTCTATTTAAGTCTTCTGCCCATTTTTGGATTGGGTTGTTTGTTTTTTTGTTATTGAGCTGCATGAGCTACTTGTAAATTTTGGAGATTAATCCTTTGTCAGTTGCTTCATTTGCAAATATTTTCTCCCATTCTGAGGGTTGTCTTTTGGTCTTGTTTAGGGTTTCCTTTGCTGTGCAAAAGCTTTTAAGTTTCATTAAGTCCTATTTGTTTATTTTTGTTTTTATTTCCATTTCTCTAGGAGCTGGGTCAAAAAGGATCTTGCTGTGATTTATGTCATAGAGTGTTCTGCCTATGTTTTCCTCTAAGAATTTGATAGTGTCTGGCCTTACATTTAGGTCTTTAATCCATTTGGAGTTTATTTTTGTGTATGGTGTTAGGGAGTGTTCTAATTTCATACTTTTACATGTACCTGTCCGGTTTTCCCAGCACCACTTATTGAAGAGGCTGTCTTTTCTCCAGTGTAAATGGGGATGTTATTATACTGATCTCACAGCATCGTTGTAAGGATTAAATGAGTTGCTGACTTATATATAAAGCACAACAGGCCTGGCACATAAAGATGTCAGCGTGTTCAGTAGATGTTCCACTTTAGTAATAAAGTTTGTGAATTTTAAAGCATACCCAATGTAGAAATTTTAAAAGAATTGGATAACAATAGAAAGTCTAATATTTTCTTCCCACACCCCATCTGTTTGGACACCAGTGGGCTTGAGCCCCACATTTGGGACGCCACTGGCCTGGAGTACCATAGTTCTGGGGAAGCCAAGCTAATTATTCATCCACCTTCTCCATACGCCCCCCTCTGCTTATTGCACACCTCACTCCTCGGGATTAACAGGATTCAGGATCACTGCATCTCAGTATTTTTGCACCCAGGTTATTTTATTACTTGTTAGCTCTCTTCATTTAAAAAGTTGCATTCTAGCCCTCTTCTTTCAAAATAAAGAGGCTGAGAGCCTTATGATGCACTAGGGTCAGGCGCTGGATGAAGCAGTGGGGGCTGCCATTCTGGGAGGAGAGAGGAAGAAGGATGGGCAAGCAGGAAGCAGGAGGGCTGTGCAGAGGCTGCTGGCCTGAGCGCCTCTCCCCGCCTACAGGAAGCTCTCAGGGCGGAGCTTCTCCAGCCAGAGCCTCCCAGGAGGGTAGCCCCTTGCAAACGGCGTGCAAGACTTTGTCCCATGGGGCCTGGGGTTCCCAGCTGCTCTGGCATTGTCTGGAGTGTTCCTTCTGTTCCCTGGGCAGTCAGGGTGACAAGACATTGGGGTGAGGAGGGTATAACTTGAAAGCCAGGGGAACAAAGGAAGTATCTAGGTTACAGCTGCATCCAGGCCTGGCCCTGGATTCTGTTACTTCCTTTTTAATAAATCATCTTGTGGCTTTGAAGGAAACTTCTTGTGATATTTGCAGTAAGAATGTAATTTGGAAAATATACCATCTTAAAATCATTACAACCACAGTTTCTGGGCGTTTATCTCTGTCAGGCACTGTGCCAAATGCCTTTCATGCGTGTATATCTCATTCTGCCCTCAGCCACCCAGTGAAGGAAGGTACCACTGTTGACGCCGTTTGACAGATGAGATTAAGTAGAGCCAGGATTCATACCCAGACCCTGACCACAAAGAGTGTGCTCTTCATCACCAGGCTCTGTGGGCTCCTTCCAAGCTTGCCTACCTCATGGCACTGTTGAGGATAAAATATTTATGAAAGGACTGTGTGAGGGCCAATGCCGTGTAAATGAGGCATTATTGTAGCAGCGTGTGATCCCAGTCAGCAGTAATGAGAACTAGTATTATAGTGAGTGCTTACTTTATGCCAAAGGCTTTACATGCATCCTCTTGTTTCTGTCTCAGAACCCCCTACAAGGTGGATAATTTGAAGATTAACAAGGAAACTGGGAATCAGGACCATTAGGTTCCTTGCTGGGTACACAGCTTATAGATGGTACAATGGGGCTTAGACCTGAGTCTGCTCACCTCCAGAGCTCTGACCTGAATGTCGCCCAGGTGCTACCACCTCCCTGAAGCTGGAGGGACCCGAGAGGCCTGCTAGAGATGAGGGGCCGAGGTAGAAGGATTTTCTCTAAATTATAAAGCTAATTGGAAATAGAGCTGGAGCTAGAAGTCATTCCCCAAGGTTGATTTGGTTGATAGTAGGGTGCAAAAAGATAATAGTAAAAATAAAAAATACACACAACTGTCTGGTTTACTTAAATAATAAACACTCACAACCCTGTGGTTTTATTAAATAATCACACCTAGTGGATTATTACACATGTTTATTCATTCAGCAAATGCTTGTCGACGCCTCCCGGCCACCAGGCGGTCTTGGGGGTACTGTGCACACGGAGGGAGCCCCATGCGGCCTGGCCGGTGTGGGCTGTGTCCAGATGGGCACAGTCAATGAGGGGTGCAGACACAGGGCTGCGGGAGCGCGTGGGCGAGGGGTCCCCAGCTGATCTCGGAGAGAACAGTGGTAGAAGCTGCAGGAGAAGGGAGGGGAGCCGCTTTGCAGAGTGCAGGGCTGGAGGCAGAGAGGCCACTGACCGCTTGAGGAGCTAGAAAGGTCAGGGCGTTAAACTGCCATGTCGGGGTAGGCGAGGACTGTGGAAGAGCTTGAGCGAGAACCAGACTTGCTGTACACTTCGGCTACAGAACCAGAAGCTGGGAGGAGGGTGAGGGGGGCAGCAGGAAGCCGTTCACAGGCAGTCAAGGAAGAGGTGCTGCTGTCAGGGAAGGTGGGGCACTTCCTGTGACTTAGAGTCAGTGCCCCAGTTTCTCTTTCCAGTACCGTGGGATGCAGTTCTGATAGCGCTTTGTAACATGAGTATCGGTAAGCGGGAATTTTCCATTGTAGCCATTACTTCAAGTCTCTGGGATTAACTAAAAAGCCCACAGATCACCAGAACAAGCCTTCACTCCCTCTGCTTGAGGATTTTCACATTTTCTTTCAGGATCTATATGGAGATCATTTTTCCTCAGCCCCTGCATCATTTCCCCGTGACAGCACTTTGGCATGCCCGGGAGCTCTCCGTGTATACTGACGCCATGTGTCTTAGTTCAGATCCACTCCACGCTGAGCCAGGCCGATTGGTCAGGTAGATGGAGCTGGAACTGTGCTTGCAGATGATGTGTCCACCCCTCCCTTTTTGGCTGAGACAGCTGCCCTAGGATGGGCTGGTTCCGTGTGTACGGCAGCCCCAGCCCCTCAGGCTGGACGTGGTGGGGTTTGGCACATGCTCTGTACTTGCTCAAGAAGAGGGTCCGTGAGAAGCATCTCAGGCCAGATACCACCAATGAGCCGGGTGTGTAACATCTTTACCCATCAGGAAAGGTCCCTGGCTGCTGTGATCTTGGTGATACCCAAGACAGAAACTGGACAAGTCACATGTGGTGATCTTAACCTGGAAAGAAAGAAATGGCATCTCCTCTCTCCTCTGGAGCCCCAGAAAGATGTTCTGGGTCTCAGGGGATCCCACCCTGAGAATGATAGGACTTCATACTTGCATGGGTAGATTAACTCTCAGCCCATTTGAAAATCAGCCAGAACAGCAATTCTGTAAATTGTCCCATATTCTGTAAAAACTCTTATCTGGTGATGTGAGCATTAGTCCCTGCTATAAAATCAGTAACCAGTGATGATTACTTTTTAACCTCCAACACGCTTATGGGTGCATTCTTCTCACCACTAAACATTGTGCTTTTGTTTTCCACCTCTTCTTTGCTGCAAATATGTTTAGGGTGAAGAAGCTGAAGGAGACCTTCGCTTTTATTCAGCAGTTAGACAAAAACATGAGCAACCTTCGCACCTGGTTGGCTCGGATCGAGTCTGAGCTTTCTAAGCCTGTGGTTTATGATGTCTGTGATGATCAAGAGATCCAGAAGAGGCTCGCTGAACAGCAGGTGGGGAAGTGAGAATGGGCATTTGTCAGAGCCTAGGTGTTCACAGGGTCTGCTGATGCAAACCATCCCCGCACTGGCTGTGCATTTTAGTGGGTTCACATTTCATAATACTGGTATGTTTTTTCCAGAGAAAGCTGACCGCCTGTCCATGCTCTTGGCAGTGTGAGGCATCATCTCTTGAGTGCCCACCCCACCACCACCATTCATGTAGCTCTTTGTGAAATACTTTGAATAATGTTTAACATGCAGACCTTAGTCTTAGTGGTAAATAAGGTTTTTTTCATCTCTGTTTTTGTTACTATAGTTTTGGCAATGAATTGAAAGAAAAATAATTTTTCCAACCAAAGAAGGTTTTCATGGGACAACACTTGATGGGTCTGATAGAGCTTCAAGAAAAGGGGGGCGCTTGGGGGGGTGGGGAAGAAGGAGCATGTTTGGACCAATAGCTTAGGAAGTCTCTCCTGCAATGTTTTGTGCATTTCTGTCATCAGTTATATCCCCTCTTAGCCAACCCTGGAAATTCCACAATTTGAACACCACCGAATCCTGCCCCTAACCTGGCGGGTGCTTTTTGGTCTCACTGACTTGTCAAATCCACTCTCCTACCCTCCGTGGGCTCACGTTTACATGCTCATTCTCATATGCAGTGCCTGAGCTTCTCTTTATTTTTAAAATAGCTAAGCTTATATTATTCTTTTAGTAGCTTTCCTTCACTTGTTTTTCTCAGCCCTGTGAGCAGATTCTGTTTTAACCATATGAGCAATATGGTCGCTACCAAGTTCACAGCCTTGTATCTGTTTTCTTCATGTTTCCTCCAAAGCCTTGGTGTTTGTTGTCTGTCAACACACCGGGGCGATTCACTCACATATCCCAGCTGCTTGGAGACAGAATTGGGGGGCTGAAACTTTTTCATCAGATTATCAAGGCCAGAAGGCCACCCCTTGATGATAAATTCTCTTGAGGTCGGGTCAGTCCTTCTCATGATAATAAGCAACATCTCATGCTACCATGAAAAAGAGCTAAGTATTTGATAATACTCTGGACTTTGATCTTTATTTAATCCTATTACAAGTACTGTTTGAATAATGCCTATTCTCTGATTTTTCAAACTAGTATGATTTAGCAATGCTGCAAAGTAAAAATACTGGTTTTTCCACTTAGCCTCAGAAATTTAAGTATGCCTTTTTCACTGAGGTCATCTATATTCTGTCTTTGCTTTGTGGAGAAATGAATATTGATATAACTACCATGCTAATGGACACTGCAGAGATTTTAATGCCCTTATCAGTAAAGGGCTACTGAACATTATCAGCTTTATTATCAGCTTTATTTACAAGATTGATCCATTAGGTTGAATTTCTTGAATAGTCTCTTCATAGACAGGCCTTGCAAATAACCATTTACCCTGACTGGTGACAACGTTTTTCCCTTTAGCCCCTGGCTAAATTTGGCAGGGGCTAATAACGTGTGTTAACATTTTATATGTCTGATGTGTGACAAAACATCATTAAATTGCAGGGAATTTATTCCCAAGAGTGTACAATTTGGAGCAGCTGCCATTCTCTTGGCCACGTGTGTTCCTGTACTGAAATGGTATATAATTTCAGTCTGGTTGATTTGAAGGTTTCCAATTTATAGAATTTAGAATCACCATCATGGAATTCTTATTAAAAAAAAAATTATGGAGTTAGTATTCAGGACCACTTTGCTGTGAAGAAGTTGGATGTGTTAATTTTCTATTGCCACCGTCACAGATTACCACGAATTTAGCAGCTGAACACAAATTTATCATCTTATAGTTCTGGAGGTCAGAAATCTGACACAGGGCTAAGGTCAAGGTGTCAGCGGGGCTGCTTTCCTTTCTGGAGGCTCTAGGGGAGAATCCATTTCTTTGCCTTGAAGTTCTAGAGGCTGCCTGCGTTTCCTGGCCCATGGCCCCCTTCCGCCATCTTCAAAGCCAGCAAAGGTGCATCTCTCTGAGCCTTTCTCCCTCTGATTGACTCTTCTTGTACTTTTAAGGACCCTTGGGATTCCATTAGGCCCACCCACGTAACCCAGGATAATCTCCCTATCTTAAGGTCAGCTGATTGGCACGCTTAATTCTCCTTTGCCATGTAACCTAGTATAGTCACAGGTTCTGGGGATAAGGACATGGTTCCGGGGATGCCAATATTCTGCCTACCACAGATGTCCTGAGGAAACCTGTAGTATTTTTATTAAAAAAACAAAATTATAACTAAACCTAGACCTTAAATGCGCCACCAAAAACAGAAAATGTGTCACACAAAATAATTGTTTATGGGCCATTTTTTAAAAACCTTGCCTGTGTTTCTGTCACTGATTTAAATATAATAAATTCCTTGATTGCTTCCAGAAATAAGACCCAAACGCTTGGGATCATCTAGTAGTGCCTTCTGCAAAAGCCCTCAGGCCCCAAAAGTGATAAAGCGCCATGATGTCCCTGGACCCTCATTATAGCATCCTTGGGGGCCTGGTGCAGAAGGGGCCAGACCTTATAAAAGTCTTTTTTGCTTCTCTTCTTCATGTGAAACTCCTTAGGTTATAAGTGTTGTATTGTTATTCCTGTAGAATAGATCATCTTCAAAATGCAAAGGAAGTGATGGCCACCTTGTGACACGTTTAAACCATGGACCACTTTCATTGAGTCTTCAGCATCTCTCTCCAGTTTTCTTTGGTTGCCTGGTTCCCAGGCATCCCAGGGGTGGCTGATGGTGGCCTGGGGGGTTCGTTACTGCCACACCCTATAGTTACCAGTAGTCCCCTCCCCAGTGGCCAAGTCAGCTTCATGCCAAAGCCCCATCCACTGCCCAGGACCACCCTGCTGGACTTGCCTGACACCCCCAGCCCCTCCTACGGAGACACTCCGGAGCCACCACCTGGCTTCCCACAACACACGACATGGTTTTCTGCCTTCTCAGCCTGGTTTTCCTTTTTTCCCCTCTGTATCTCATTTTTTCTAGTTCCTTTTGTATTCTCATTCTTCCTGGCTGCCTTCTCGGCTCTGGTTTCCTGTTTCTCCCCATGTCCTCTCACTGCTCCTCAACTTCCCTCAGCCCTTTCCCAGCTTCAGTGCTCTGTGTCACCTACTCAGGAGCAGAAAAACAAAGTAAACAGGCACTCATGTTTCCAGAACCGTTGGCAAAAGTCTTTCACGTTGTTTTACGTTGTTTCTTAAGTCGGATTCGTCTCTGCGTTTGAACACTTTTGAAATCCAATCGTTGTGCAAACTCGGGCCTCAGTGGGTACTCGTGGTGGGATCATTTCAGTTTGCAAAATGTCACTTGTCCAGTACTTCAGTGGTTTGTGTTTTAAAATATGGTCCACTACTTTATTTTATATTTTACAAGACAACTAACTAGTTCATACTACAGTATCAGTAGGCCATTTTGTGGTGTATTAGAAGTTTGTTTTGGAAATTTTGAAAAACTCTGGACTCCTTTTTTAGCCAAGATGTTCATGGTCTTTTGTAAATTATCAGAGAGCTCATTTCTTGCCATCGTTTACCCTTTATATTAGTTTTCTTTAGCTGTTTCATTCAATAAAAGCTGAGTAAAAAATGTAGAGTACTGCAAAGAGGCTATTAAAATACATGGCATTCGTGTTTATCCATAGACTAGACTTTCTCAGTGCTTTTCAACCAGATCCTACCCAACCCTACCAGGTGAGGTCAGGGGCAGGTACCATTTTTCAATGATAATTGTCAATATTACTTATTTAGCACCAGCGTTAGGATTCCTTATTTATTATTTTGGCAAAAAAAAGTTAAAAAGGTTGTTTATCAATACCTGTAAATTTTAGGAAAGCCTGTGGCAATTCTGTGAACGGGTAAGAATTCTTAAACCTGGAATTCTATTTAAACCTATTAATTATAAAGCTAGTCCACTGACCCCAAGATGACTGCCCCCATTGCAGCGTTTCAGACATTTGTCCTAGACTGCAAAGCTTAAAAAAAAATCACCTGCACATCTCTCTTCATAGGACACACAGGGTGACAAACTGAAAAGCACATTTTCTTCTGAATATAACTTTGAGGTGCTCATTTTTCATCCGTTAGGGTCTGTGTTGAGAACCGCTTGATTTAAAACTTGATTTGAGTGTTAGCATTTAATTCTTTCATTTCCACCTGGACACAGAATTATCCAAATGTGCCTTTATCAGAAGAAAAGTAAGAAAACATTAGTCCTATCTGGTAATCCAGTCGTAATCTCCAAAATTGTTAAATATTGAGATGACCTGGAATGAACTTCATGCTGCTTTTCTGTAGACAGTGGCAGCCACTGTTTATAAAATAATCCCTCCTGTATAATGAACTATGTTGAATCCAGGGAACTTGCATAGTTAGTAGCAGCTTATTTAACTTTGTCTGTTTCACGATGTCATTTGGGTACTAAGGTGAGTGGTGTGGTCTCATGTCATTCATCACAGAATTTGGATATCAGGAGAGGCCTGGCTCATCCAGAAGGACAAAACAAACTGGCTCCTTACCTCACCCTCCCCCCAGCCCTGCCCTTGTGTGTAGAAGAAACACTTCCTGGGTGATAACTGAAAATGCCATGTTTATGCTTAAACAAGTTTTCCACTTCTTCCTATGACCGTGCATGTTTTTCTTGGTGACCCTTCGTTTTCCTGAATCAGTAGCACTCTCCCCATCATGGGACAAGACTCCAGAGACCCCGCCCCAACCCTGAGCTACAGCCGTGACCGGAATCCATCGGCTGGAGGGCAGCGTCTCTACCCCTTGGGCCCATGGAGCCCCAGGATAGACTCCTGGGGAGGCTGTGGACACCGTGCAGCTGCGAGCACAGTTTGGGGGGTGGAGGTGTATGAAGATAGTACAGAGGTCTTAGGAGATTTAAGAATTCTGTGACCCATAAAAGATTAAGAGTTTCTGTTGCTGAAGTTTTAGGTCCTGTTGAAGATAAGTCAGTTTTCCAAGGAAGACCTCCCCAGAGCCAAGTCTAAATTGGAGGCCCTTGGGATCAGGTGGTAGGGAGTAGATCCCATGCCTCTCCAGAGTCTGGGAGGTGGGTGGGCTCTCAGGGCAGGGAATCCCCACTCTTCCTACCCCCTCACATAGTCAGTTCAACAGATCAATCCCATAGTTGCCCGCAGTTAGGCCTTGTGTCTGATACTGTCGCACAGGGGTTGCCCAAAGGTGAGAGAGACTCAGCCTGTGTTGCCGAGTCCCAGGTAGAAATGCACGCAGGACCGTGCCCCCCCCGGGCTGGAAGAAGGGTCGGGGGGAACCTTCCCACTACCGCCACCAGCACCTCAAAGTGCTTCCTACTCTCCCATCGTTGTAGGACCTGCAGCGAGACATAGAACAGCACAGTGCAGGGGTGGAGTCTGTGTTTAACATCTGCGACGTCCTCCTGCACGACTCCGATGCCTGTGCCAACGAGACTGAGTGCGACTCCGTCCAGCAGACCACCAGGAGCCTGGACAGGCGCTGGAGGAACATTTGCGCCATGTCCATGGAGCGCCGGATGAAGTAAGGACCGCGCTGCCCCTGGATGCCAGCCACGTGCTCCCGACTGACCTCCGTAACAGTGACCGTGTTCTGTTAGCTTCACTGAGGGGCGTGCCAAGTATTGGCGGGGAAGGCTCAGTAGGTGTGGCCAGTCCTTATTAAGGGGATCATGCAAGGAGAATACAGGCAGGGTCATGTCTCTCCCCAGCCCTCCTGTGTCTTGGGGTGTAACGGCGGGTGGCCACTGTGCTGATGTGTCCCAGCTCTAAGCAGTGGAGGACGCCTGTCTCCTGTCGGGTGACCTCTGTGAAGCAGGAGCTCTGAGGGGCCTGGCGCTCCCGGAAGCGGGGTGTCCTGACCACAGAGTGATGTCTCCGGTTGTTTCCTGGAAGGGGTAGCAGGGTCTCTCCCCCTAAATATGTAGTGCCAGTGCAAGGGGGGCTGGGACCGGGGCCAGTCAGGGGAGAAAAAGCCGTGTAAAAGCTCGGCTTGGAGTGGGTGGCTTGTGCTGAGTTGCTTTCCTCCTGTTAGAATTGAGGAGACATGGCGGCTCTGGCAGAAGTTTTTAGATGATTACTCCCGCTTCGAGGACTGGCTCAAGTCCGCCGAGAGGACGGCGGCCTGCCCGAATTCCTCCGAGGTGCTGTACACCGTGGCCAAAGAAGAGCTGAAGAGGCTTGAGGTGAAGGCCCTCCCCAGCCCCGTGGCCCCGGGAACCGAGGATGCGGCGGGCTCGGGGCGGGCTTCGATGACTTCCCATAAGTGGCAGGCGTCCCCGCCTCTGGCCGCGGCCGCCCAGTCCCCAGCCCGCCATCAGCTGCCCCAGCGGCTTTGTGGGGCGTTACTGACTTATGCCAACCGCAGGCCGTGAACTTGAAAGTCTGTTCTTCAGTAGTGTCAGAAGAACGGGTGAGGCCAGCCCTCCGTGGCCATTCCGTTGGGGGATGGACGCTTGAGGCAGGTGGTCTGGGGCCTGGAAGGGGTGTCCCGGCGCCCTGCAGCTATGGCACTGACAGGGTCCCCCCCCATGCCACAGGCCTTCCAGCGGCAGATCCACGAGAGGCTCACGCAGCTGGAGCTCATCAACAAGCAGTACCGGCGGCTGGCCCGCGAGAACCGCACCGACACGGCCAGCAAACTGAAGCAGATGGTGCACGAGGGCAACCAGCGCTGGGACAACCTCCAGAAGCGGGTCACAGCCATCCTGCGGAGACTCCGAGTAACCTCCTCTACGTCACCGGGTCATTTGTAGATACTGGGGAGGTGGAGCGGGTCTGATATGTGATGTCAGGCTTGTAACAAAGCAGCGGGTAGAAGATTTCATTTGAGGCCTAAGCTGTCTTGACATTCTTCCAGTACAGCCTTCCCTTTTGTTTAAGCCCAAAGCTGCCAAAAAGCGTTCCTTTTTTTTTTTTTTTTTTTAAGTGAAGTTATTTGCCCCGGAATAGGCTTCTCAGGCAGAGCTTATTCAAGGGATTGTGTTACCAACACATCACTTTTTTTCTTCGACTCCTGTCACCCCTGAGGGTGTCACGTCAGCCCACACACTGCCCAGAGTCTGGGGCGCTGCCGTCACCGGGTCTGGCGGAGGGTACCTCTTAGTCTGGGACGAGGCCCCCTTTGTGCATCTGCCCGCTTTTGTGTGTCCCGTTGGTTCTTGCACTGTGAGGGAACAGGCAGAGCCCCCCGCTCTGTATTGGGGGTTGGGGACAGTGACAGTTCTCCCAACTTCAGAGCAACTGTCTAACCTCAAATGATGGGTTTGATTCTGGGTTGTGAACCGTCACCTTAGATTTCTGTGATTCAGAAGACATCATATGTCAACCTTTGTGAGTCCAGGTGTAAACTGACAGGACCGGTGTGGGTTGTTGCTACAGGAAGTAATTTTAATCCTTGCTTCTGTTCTTAAGGCAGAGCACTCTTGAAACCATTCTAAGAAGAGGAAAATCTGGGTTTTTTGTTTAACCCTCTCAGGAAGAAATGGGCTAGCTTTTCCACAACCCCCTTGCATTAATTTCTTTATCTCCTGCTGACTTGATTTGACTGTGACCAGCCTAAACCTTCACTGGGCACTATGTTGTTTGAGAATCAGCTGCCCATCTATGAGGTGGTAACCCAAGAGGCCTCCTTCATTGGAAGTGATAAATCTGGGTTTTCTTTTTTTGAAGAAATACATACGGAATTATATCAGTGAAGGCAAATGGGGCACTAGTCCAGGCTCAACCCCGAGATCAATACTTTTCCATCCTGAAGCCACTAAATCCTTCTGTCAAGCAAAAGCTCCCACAGGAGGCTAACAGTTGAAAATAGGCAAGTGCCTGGCTGGACTTTGAGAGGGGCGTGTTCCCCAGAGGACAGACTGGGAAAATCACTGACTTAGACTAGAGAATTATAGAGTTTCAAATGCTGCACGAACCTTAGAGGTCACGGTCAATGTTCCCACACCTCGTTTACCAGCAGATGCTGAGACTCAGGGAAGTTTAGGGGGCTCGTTGGTATCCCACAGCCAGGACCAGACCCCAGGCTCCTGGCCATGTGGGCCTCCGGGGGTACCCTGGGCTCCCTTTCCCCTCTTCTGAGAGTGACCTTGCTGTCTGCCTGAACTCCCGTTATGCCATCAACACAAACGTGATTTTTTTCACCCTTTCGCAGCATTTCACCAACCAAAGGGAAGAATTCGAGGGGACCAGGGAGAGCATTCTGGTGTGGCTCACGGAGATGGACCTGCAGCTGACCAACGTGGAGCACTTCTCGGAGAGCGACGCCGACGACAAGATGCGTCAGCTGAACGTAAGGCCTGCTTCCTTAGCTCCTCCCCGCAGAGTGCACCTAGGCAGAGGGGAGCTGGCCAAGTGCAGACTTCACCTGATACCCTGAGAGCAGGTTCCAGGAGTGTCAGAGCAGCCGGACTGCATCCACCTGTGTACTGCCAGGTTATCACAAGCAAGGATACTGTTCCTTACAGTCAAGGGGTATTGGAACGAGGCCCTTTATTCTCTCTGTCGTATGTAATCATCCAAGGGGAGAATGCTCTTGCGATTCCAGACAGAACTTCATAAGATGCTGTTCCTCCAGCACTTGAGTCTGAGTGCAACCTGTGGGCTGCAGCAGGAGGAAACTCTCTCTCAAGAGTGGGGTCAGGGCACTTCCCCGGTGGTCCAGTGGGTAAGACTCCACGCTCCCAATGCAGGGGGCCTGGGTTCGATCTCTGGTCGGGGAACTAGATCCCATATGCCACAAGTAAGAAGAGTTCACATGCCGCAACTAAGACCCGGCGCCGCCAGATGACTAAATAAATATTTTAGAAATAAATTTAAAAAATAAAAGACCTCTCATTTAAAAAAAAAAAAGAAAGAAAGAAAGAGTGGGACCAGGAACAGGTGTCTTCTCTCCCACTGTCACAAATGTCTGTACTACACTTTAATCTCACTATAATTCCCTCCGTGGCTAGATTTTATAAGCGGTTGAGAAATGGAAATTCGCCTTCCATGGTATAACGGCACCAATGAGCATTATTACTGTGTCAGCAGAAATGCCCGGTGGAGACTCACTATGGGAAATTTTCTGATTCTACCAAGCGTCAATAAGACAAGGTCTGTCCCTCACACCCAGTAACAGTAAAGGTTCATCCATGTCAGACCTTTAGAATCATTTTAACTGGAAAAGTCAGTGCCCAGAAGGGGGAAGAAAAAAATGCATATGTATGATCATTTTAAATTCTTAAATCTTTGGAGTCACTTAGTTAAAACCTGATGAAACTAGAGTTTGAAATCCTTTCTTTCTCATATTCTAAATAGGGTTTCCAGCAGGAAATTACATTAAATACCAACAAGATTGATCAGCTCATCGTTTTTGGGGAGCAGCTCATTCAGAAGAGCGAGCCCCTGGACGCCGTGCTGATTGAGGATGAGTTGGAGGAGCTGCACCGCTATTGCCAGGAAGTGTTTGGCAGGGTCTCCCGATTCCACCGGCGGCTCACCGCCCACGCGTCGGTAAGGGGCTGCCCCTCACGCGGGGCTGCTGGGCCACCCGAGGTTGATGTTTGACTCCACTTTTATTAAAGAATTGGGAAACTTACTGTGCGTGGTTAACAATGATTTATTCTATGGTTAAAAAAACAAAAAAAACTGTGTTTTTGTTATGCTGTACAATATTATATGTCACAGGTGTACAGTATAGTGATCCACAATTTTTAAAGATTATACTCCATTTATAGTTATTATAAAATATTGGCTGTAGTCCCTGTGTTGTACCGTATATCCTTGTAGCTTATTCTATACCTAATAGTTTGTACCTCTTAGTCCCCCACCTCTATACTGCCCCCTCCCCAGTTCCCTCTCCCCACTAGTAACCTCTAGTTTGTTCTCTGTATCTGTGAGTCTGCTTTAAAAAGCTGAGTTGAAAAGTGTGCTCTTTCCACACTTACTAATATAGAGCCAATACTTACTCAGAAGCCGCCAGTTCCCGGTGGTTAATTCTGAAAACTGGATACCCCCGTTCTAGGGCTTGGAAGATGAAAAGGAAGCCTCTGAGAATGAAACGGACGTGGAAGACCCCAGAGAGATCCAGGACGACTCTTGGCGTAAAAGGAGAGAGAGCGAGGAGCCCTCGTCCCCTCAGTCCCTTTGTCACCTGGTGCCCCCGGCGCCAGGGCCCGAGCGCTCCGGCTGTGAGACCCCCGTGAGCGTGGATTCCATCCCGCTGGAGTGGGATCACACAGGTGACGTGGGGGGCTCCTCCTCTCACGAAGAAGACGAGGAGGGCCCATACTACAGTGCGCTGTCAGGTATGGACCCGCACGGCTAAGTCCTTAGCACCTGAGCAACACGGCCAGCTCTCGGTGGTCGGAGTCCGGGCTGTGGCCGACCCAGACTTCCTGTGGCTTCCTGTGTCTGTCCTGCCCGCCTCTGACCTACCTGAGAGCTGGCTCATTCCTATTCCTGGTGGAATGAAAGGGAAAAACAAACGAAGTCCACGTCGGGACATGAAGGCTATTTGCTGATGGCCCTTGATAGACGGGAGGCTCATCAGTGGCCTTTTCAATTGAGTTTTTCAGAATATCAGTAGATTGAGTGTCTCTGTCCTTTCTACGCAGTTCCCCTCCCGCGCCGCTGTTTCGGACGGTCAGGAGTTAACTGAAAAAATCCTTCTGGTTCTTTAAAGCTTTTTAATAAAACAGATAAAGGGTAGTCACTTTTCTCCTCCCAGGTGACAATGTTTCTACTGTTTTAACTTAATACTTGGGCATTCATCTACAGACGCCTGCAGTGAGGAAAATGACATTGTTCTTTTTCAGATGTAGAAATCCCTGAAAATCCTGAGGCATATCTTAAAATGACCACAAAAACTTTGAAAGCGTCTTCTGGTAGGCCCCTGCCCGTGCATGCGTCTCAACATGGCAGCGTCCTGTGGTGCACACTGCATCCTAAACCTCGCTCCCGTGTCATGTCTGACCTCTGCCTTCTGTGGACACCATGCGCCTTGGTCCTTGTGTCATGGTGTATTTGCACTGCCGTACTCACACATAGCTTTGTGCTCCATACAAAACCCTCCCAGACCAGAGCAGTCTCCACGCCTTCCCCCTCCTCCCCTTCAGGCCTGTGCAGAAGGGAATTTTTCAGGTGCCTTTTTAAATTTTTATTTTTCTCTCCATCTCACTCAAGCCCTTTGGCATGGGCCAAGCTTTCTTCATGGTGGCTTGGTTTAGAACTACTACCCTGCTTATGGTGATTTCCTGGGAAGAGGGTGGGGAGGTTGGGGGAAGAGGGTACTGTTGCCTTTGCCGCAGGAGAAGACACCTCCCTTTCCTTGACTTGCAGCTCTGATCTTCATTCCCTGCCCCATCCCCACCTGCAGTGGTTGGGGAGAGCCACGAGCGGCCCTTTGGTCCCCTAGTCCATCCTGATGTTCACTCTTCCCTCACTCCTAAGAGACCTTCAGTCCTCTTGGCCCCCAAACCCGGCCTTGCCGCCAGTGCCCCCCTCCGCTAGAGCCCTCGGCCCCAAAAGGCCACTCATCCCGCAGCAGATCATGTGTTTGTCGTGCTCCATTGTGAACCCATCTAGTGAAGGCCCAGTGTCGCTCAGTTGCATGAGTCTCATTTCATTCCCTTCTGGGACATACTCACATTTTGCAAACATGCATGCTTTGCAAGGAAAGCTGCAGAACTCATGTTATACTATAACCTGATGCCATGTTACCCATGACCTTTTTTGTGTAACTAAATATGAATGCTTTGGTTGGAGAGAATGGACTGTCACTTGCTATTTTTTTGTTTCAGGTAAATCCATTTCTGAAGGCCACTCGTGGCATGTTCCTGACAGCCCTCCCTGCCGCAAGCGTCGCTACAAACAAATGGGAGGTGACAGGAATGTCCAACCCATCCCCTCCGATTCCAGCACCCCTTATAAACCAGCCTACGTAAGTCTTGACCCCACTGAGAGCACAACCCAAGTGCATGAGTAATAGTTAAAATATTTAAAGAGAGGGAGCTTTGGGTGTATGCTGTATGTGGTCACTCCCCAGGCATATTTTGGGTTGGTTTTCCCATGGTGACATACTTCATGAGAACTCTGGCATAACTGACTAGACTTAGAGATAGCTGTCAGGCCAAACACCGTCTTTGAGTGTTGATGCGCTATGACAGGGATTATTACTGTTGAGTCAGTCATCGTGCAAACAGCGGAGGAACAAAGTGCTGGCCTTCCTGAGCCGCTCCTGAGCTCCCAAACCTTTGATATATTTACCTTGACTACACATCCTATTCAGAAAATCGTGACTTCCTATTCAGAAAGGTTTGACAGTGTGCAGTGGTTGACCTGGGTTTGATTCCCTGCCCTACCAGTAAATGGCTCTAGGACCATAAACACTTTACCTTGCCTCTGTAAGCCTTCCTCACCTGAGGATAAACCTACCTGACATAATTGTTGTTAGGATTAATGTGTATGAAGGTATAAAGAAGGCCCTCGAAGTGGTCACCATTATTATTGCTGTTATCACTACTGTATATAGTTTGTCGTTGTTGTTAAACCAGTGACTGTTCCCTCTTAGTTGCACTTTCCTCAGGCAACATGAGCCCTTGCAATGCTCTGGCTACGCAGCTGTTGCGGGCCAGCCTGCGGAGGATTTAACGTTGGCCCCAGATCATCCTCGGTACAGAGAATTAGTGATGAGCAAGTTGAAATTAAGACGTCTCGCACATTTTTTAGTGTCATCTCTTAGAGAAACCAGAAGTGATGTGAGCATGACTACATTAGTTGTCAGCGTGCCCTCTGTGTGGAGGAGTGAACGTTGCTAGATAGTTGGAGAAGGTTCTGCCTAAACACGGTCAGAGCCCAATCATTTGATAATGGGTTGCCCGTGCCCAACTCGGAAACTCTTCCTCTTGCTTAGCAAGCAGTTATCATTTTTAATCTGTCCCTCTGTGGTGCCGAATAAGACCTGACAGTCCCGGAGAGAGAGCCCCCAGCACCTCACCTTTGCTTTGCATCCAGGACCATGTGGTTTGGCCTCTTCCGGTAACTGTGCTTGTGTTCCTTACCTGGCCACTTTCAGAAGCTCAGCCCTTTGTGTGTGTGTGTCTGCAACCACCAATCTGAAGGTTTTTTGTTTTTTTCTTTTCATTCCACACAAATAGGCCATATGGACACAATCCAAAAAACATGAGTTTTCTTAAAAAAAAAAGATACATTTATTTTTGGAAAGTCCTGAGATAACAGTGCAGTCAGCTCTGTGATAACACAAGAGTCAATATGTACAGTGAAAGATAAACGCTTGGTAATGAATGACCCTAGGAGGCAGGTTTGTGCTCTGTTTCCAATTCCCGGTGATAATAATGCCAACCAGCTCTATGGAGTGACTGGGAGGGATAACTAAAATTTTGTAAAATACTGTACAAATGTAAAAGTGCTAACACAATAACAGTCTGGTAAGCTCAACGATTGTTTTTAAGTCTTTTTGCATGGTTGGATTGAGGAGCATTAGGAAGCCTCAAATTAAATCAGGCCATTTTATTCCCAATATTGACATCTTACCTGCTTACCCCTCCCCCTGCGCCTTTGCTGAAGCTTTATTTCTGCCATCAGCTCTGCTGCTTATAAATGCTACCCATGCACTAAAGTGCCTCTGTATTACCAGCAAGTTACCGTTCGAAGGAAAGGGCTCCTATATCTTCATTTCTTACCTGTTAATATGAACCAAGACATTCTTCAGACAGCCTTTAAAATGTATAGATGGTAACATAAAAATTGTCTCATTCTAGGTAAAGCTGCTGTTGTCTCCAGGGACTGAAGGTGGCAAAGAAGAGCCAAGAGTCCCAACCGGCGGCCCACAGCAGGAGGACGAGGGCCTGGCTTCTCTCACCGGGCAGCAGTCAGGTACAGTTAGATTGGGCCATTGTTATGAGGTAGAGACGGTGTTTTGGGTTAGCTGGACATTTACTTTAAGGCACTGCTCAACAGAACATTGATTAGGAATTGACCAACTACATAATTCACCAAAACTGCTGAACTTGGCCTATAGCAGCCACTGTTATTTTAGAATCAGCTGACTTGTGTTTATGAACAAATTCCTATTTGTTACTTATTCTCTAAATATCAACAAAATGAGCCTCATGATAAAGGGTCTGTTTTCACCTGCATGACTTCGCTTGTATGTGAAGATCAGACACGAAGATGATGATCGAAGAGGTGTGTCGGGTGTCTCCTCGAGAGACCAGAAAAGTCATGACTCAGCTGAGCCTAAAGTCAAGTGCATAGCATCGACCTGATCGTTCATGGACAGAGGGGAGAGTGCCTTAAATACAGCATGAACCGGAGTGCTGAACCTGGGACCACAGTGCATCTTGGCAATACGTTGGGCCTCCTAGCGGCTCCCTACTTCGTCCCGGCCTGTGTGGGAGCGCAGCAGCACGGGCCTTGAACCAGAGCGAGGGAAACGTGCTGTTCCACACTTGGGGGAAGTGATAACCCCCAGACCCCAAGGCTCCTGCAAGGAGCATCCCCTGCAGGTTTTATCACTGTGACGCTGAATTAGTTGGAAGCAGAGAAATCTGTTTGCATTATTGCTGCTTTTTATTGGCGGCTTTTTATTCCAGGTGCCTTTGATAGATGGGAGTTGATCCAAGCGCAAGAACTTCACAGTAAACTCAGAATAAAACAGAACTTGCAGCAGCTGAACTCTGATATCAGCGACATCACCACGTGGCTGGAAAAAACTGAAGCAGAGCTGGAAACATTAAAGCTGGCAAAGCCTCCCTCTGGTATGCAGGAAATGGAGCTCCGAGTGAAGAGGCTGAAGGTGAGTGAGGGCGCGGAGGGCAAGAGGACTTCAGAACGCATGTGCACATCAGATCCTCTGCCAGCCGCGTCGGGGGCGGCTCGCACACGGTGTGTGGTTAGTGGCCTCTCGCAGTTCATTTCTGTAACTGGCAAGGACACAGGTGAAGATTTGTATTTTCATGCAGAGGAGCATCTCCAGATGATCCCAAAGCCCAGAGCAGTGCTGGGGAGGTTTGGCTCCCATCTGACTGCTGAGGGACCCCTAGACTCTTATGGGACCCCCCCAGTGGCCACGGACAGGCAGCCTAAAAACACCCTTCCAAACTGTATGCAGGCAAGACGGGGGGTGGAGCGCTGAGGTGAGAAGCAGGACAGCGCACCTACTGACCGACTCTGCGGCCTGATCGGTTACTCGGCTACGCAGTTAGGAGCTGTCACCCCCACAGCCAGGGAGCAGGGGAGGGGCAGTTTGAGCCCTGCACTTTGGGGGTGCTCTGAACATGAGCCTGGGCTCCCCAGAAGACCCAAGATAGGAGTTTTGGGGTATCCAGGCAGTCTTCACATTTGTACTATTGTTTTACTTTGTGCACTGATATATCAGGGGTTACCATTCATCCTAAGGAATAACGCTTCTGCGATACGCTGGGGCGAATGCAGGATAACTATGTGTGCTTTATGTAGAAGACTTTTAATCTGATCCAGAAATGTTATTAAGCCAGACAGAGGCCAGCAGGGTCTATTCAGGCCTCCGGTGTAGTTGGTCCACGTCCCTCAGCCCAGTCATCTGGCCAGCCAAGTCGTGACCTTGTAAGGCAGCTCCCTTACCTGAGGCTTCCCAGCCAGTGACAGGCGACGTTGCTCTTGTATGCCAGGCCACGGCTTAGAGAAGTGTTTGGAAGATCCGTTCCCCACTGAGGTTCAAAATGAACCCCACATCACTGTTTCCGGAGTGCCTGACCCAGTCTTTTCCCTCTGCGGTAGGAGATACTAAAAGCCTTTGACACCCACAAGGCCTTAGTGGTTTCTGTCAACGTGAGCAGCAAGGAATTTCTGCAAGCTGAGAGCACCGACTCCAAAGAGCTCCAGGATAGAGTCGGCCAGCTGCGGCTGCGCTGGGATGCGGCCCAGGGTGCGGTGGAGAGCTGGAGAGAGGGCTTACGGCTGTCACTCATGCAGTGCCAGGTACGGCGACTCAGCACCCAGCCGGTGCCCAAGGCCCAGTCCCGAGCACAGCCAGGCCCACGTGGGCAGGAGAAGAGATATGTTTATCATCTTCAGGCTGCTTTCGCACAGCCAAATATGCTTTGTGTTAGGAAGCATGTGCTTTACCATTTGTTTCCAAAGCGGCCTGCCTGCTGTCTCAGAGACCTGATGCTTGCCCTGCATTTCCCACTGTGTTGCCCAGACCCACCCGTACTGTAAGGGTTCCAGCAAGCGTTCCAGTAGGTTGGAAGTGTCACACCAACACTGCCCTGTGTCTGTCCTTTTGCCAGGAACACTGGATAGGAGAGTGTTAAGAGACCTGGCCCTAGAACAAGGAGCAGCTTAACCCAGCTCTGTAGTTTTAGTAGCCGTGTGACTGTGGGGAAAACACTGCACCTTCTAGACCTCAGTTTTCTCATCTGGAAAATGGGAATAATTCCAGGGCCTACCTCACAGGGTTCTTTTTAGGACTAAATGCATATAACCTTGACCCAGCACTGGCCACACAGTAAATGCCCAACAGGTGAGCTCTGACCCCATCCTAGGAAACAGGAGCCCACCAGCAACCACATGCAGCACTGTCTTTGGGCCATAGTCTGTCCTGTTGGGGTGTCTCCCTTGACCAGTGAATCCAGCAGATGTGTTGAATAATTTGTGTGCTCTTCCTAGTAATATCAGGTGGGGTGTTCTGAAGCCCCACCTTTCTGCCAGCACTTTTAACATGGCAGAATTCAGCGTGCCTCCTGGGACAGGGCCGAGTGCTCTCCTGCCCTGCTTTCCCTCCTTTGGGGGCCCTGGCATTTAGTTTAAATCTGGCCCTTGTATTCACTGGATAAGGACCAGCAGAGCAAATGACGATGATGGATTAGCAATGGCACGCTGCTTCCCAGCACACCTGCCTTCACGGTCTAAGAAAGGGACATGCTCTGACGTCTGCTGTTTTTAAGGACTTTCACCAGCTGAGTCAAAGCCTGCTGCTGTGGTTAGCGAGCGCCGAGAGCCGGAGGCAGAAGGCTCATGTCACTGACCCAGAGGCAGACCCCCGGCCCCTCCTGGCATGTCGCGAGGAGCTCCTGGTAAGTCTCCTCCTAAGGGGCCCTGCGCTACCACTGGCCTCTTCAGGAGGTCAGTGCTTAGGTGGCCTCGCCTGGCGTTTCTGGAAACAGCGCCCACATGGTGTTCTGCCCTCGTGTTCTGGTTGGTGTCTACTGAGCATCCCTGCGCTGTTCCAAAGCAGGGTGAGTGCAGGGACGAAGAGCCGTGGTCCAGAGCAGGAAGTCTTCAAGACTCTCAGGAACCGGTGATGGAGGCGTTTGGCAGGATCCTGAGAAACTGAAGGCCCTTTGAAGTATTTTTCCCTTGTGGAATACAGCTCATTTGGGAGGAAACGTGGTGTTCAGTCACCTGGCAGTCATGATGAGCTGTATGGGTTTTCCATAGCCACATACACATTCTTTCTTCTGGGAGGGTGGTTGTGTTTTCATATATTTATCTCACCAACAAGCCAAGGTGAGACCCATGTATTCTCACTTGCACTCAAGGTGACATTTTTATCCATATTTTTGTATGTGGTTTAGTTTTGTTTGTTTTTTTTGTGTGTGTGGTTTAGTTTTAAACATTTTAAATTTAATCAAAACACTGGTCATTGCTTAAAAAATATTTTTTTGTTCTAAAATCTTTGTAAAGCCCCCGTGTCCAGAGCAGCTCTGTCAGAGCTTTCTGCAGTGATGGAAATGTCCCATAGCTGCACTGTCCAGGGTAACAGCTCCTGGCCATGGTAGCACCCAAGCGCTTGACACGTGGCTGCTGTGACTAAAACTGAGCTTTTAATCACGTTCAGTAGCCACACGTTGTCCAGAGGCTACCACGTTAGACGTCGAGCAAGACAGCGCAAGCAGATTCACGTGATTCCTTATATTTCTCAATGGTACGCATAAGCTGCACTTTCTCAATTTGTCCTTTTAGACTTTCCCTCAACTTCCTGCCATCGGGGATGAGGACCTAGTCTTCCCACAACACCCCCCTCACTCCTTTCTTCTAACTTCTCCAGCATCACTATTGTCTTCAGAATGAGAAGGAATTAAAACAAAAAATAGGGGTAGAGAGTAACCAACTTGCTATCTAAGTGATGCCAGGCTTGAGGACAGGCAGGCAGGTAGAAGAAGGTGGTTCTGAGTTGGGTACCAGCCACCACTCATCCTGGAACTTCCCTGGCACGGAGAAATCTTCTTCCGGCCACACTAGCTTCCCTTTCGATAAGCAACTGTTTGACACACGTTTTTATTTTTAGCAACTGGAAAAGGAACTAGTGGAGTGTCAACCTCAAGTAAACTCCTTACAAGAGATTTCCAGCAGCCTGCTTATCAAGGGGCACAGAGAAGACTACATTGAGGCTGAAGAGAAAGTCCATGTTATTGAGAAGAAACTCAAACAGTTGCTTGAGCAAGTGTCCCAAGACTTAGTGTCCTTGCAGCGAAGCCAGGTGAGTCCCCTTGTAGCTTCTAAATATAAAAACGTATGCAAATGGGAAAGCAGCGTGGCAGCCCTGCTTGGGGAGGGAGGCCGCAAGCACGTGGCAGCGGTCAGAGAGGAGTCGGGCCCCTTTGTGCTGTGTGGCCCTAACAAGTTACCAAAGGCTCTTCAAAGCCGCTTTGTCATTTGTAAGAGGGAGGCAGCAACGGTACCCATCAGTGTGGCTGGGGGTATGGAAAACAAGCCGGGTCCCTCCGTCGTTTCTGCCTTCTTGCCTTCACTGTTCTCACGTGATGGTTTCTGGTCCTCTCCCTGTCCTGGTCACTCTCCTCTCACCACTCTCTCATTTGTCTACCTTCTTCTCTTAAAATGTGATCCAGCTCAGAACAAATGGACTCACCAGACGTAGGGCAGCCCCTCCCCTCCATCCCAGAGTATATATCTTTCCTCCCGTGCAGCCCAGACTATGTGGCCACGTGATTACATCACCCACCGCAAGTTCACTGTCAGGCTGTTTCTGTCCCCCTCCTAATGTGTGCTCTGGGTTTTTAATGCAAGTGGCCGGCGGCCTCACCTTGTTTCCAACCCCTGTCATCTGAGAAAGGCCCTGTTAGAGGGGGGAGTGAGCGCACCAGAAGAGCCCCTCCTTTTAGAAGGATCACAGTGGGGAAGGGATGATCGGTGCAGTAAAGAACCTGCAGGAACCATGTTTTTGTGCTCTTGAGACTATTCAGAGCCTTCTGTTTCCCCGAACTGAACTCTTGGGGTGTGGATTTCAGAACCCAGACTCACCTCTGCCCAGCTTGGACGAAGCAGACCCCGGAGAGCCTCCAGCAACACCTCTGCCAGCTCCCCAAGCCAAGGTGAGAGCCCCCCTCTGCCAGGCGAACGACACTGGTTATTCTTGAAAGTTATTGAGATGACAGGGACTTGGACCTCCAAGGCCCCATCCAGTATTTCATGATAGCACAAATTTCTGCTTCAACCTGCTGGTCAGTAGAGCAGCTTACTCCAAAGATTTAAAAAAAAAAAAAAAAAACTTTTAAAGACCTAATGGAAAGGCTGTCTTGTGCTCAGTACTCTTCCCTGGTGGGATTGTGCTGGCTGTGGAAGCTGGGAGCCCTCCTGGCACTGCTGAAGGGGCTTCCTGATCTCTCCGTGGCAACAGGTCAACAGGCTGGAATGTGAAACTCTCCCTAGTTTAACTGAATTATTTCTTACTTCAGAGAGTGTAATCTCAAATGTATTACTCTAGGCTCAAAAGCTTGGCAGGAAGACAACCTAAGAAAGATGTATAATTTAAGAAGGAGGAACGTTTTATCATTGACAGGACTAAACTATCTAAAGTTTACTAATTGGATTATTTTTATCTAGCAGTTCAGAGCAGAGATAACTACAAAAGACAAGAGCAAGACAGCCAGCAGGTAACAGCATTACAACACCAGCAATGGGTTCCCTGTCCCACACTCCTCTCCCCTCAGCAGGCTTGCTAATGCCACTCTTAAGGTCTTTGGAAAAATTGGTTTGCTTGTTTTCTTCCATTTGGAAGGGGCTGGGCTTCCCTTCCAAAGCTGAATCCCAGCCGTTGGCCGCATTTTAATCTCAGGTCCTGATGTTTGTCTTTACGCAAGCAGGGGGGTCAGGTCACGGGAGTGGGGTTTGCCTCCGGAACCTCCGGATCAGCTCTCGACCTCCTCTGTTGCCAGGGCGCCCAGCCTCGCCGGCCCTGAAAGCTCACGGCCCGCGCGCTCCTTCGTCTCGCGGGTGATCAGGGCGGCGCTGCCCCTCCAGCTGCTCTTGCTGCTGCTGCTGTTCCTGGCCTGCCTGCTGCCCTCCTCCGAAGAGGACTACAGCTGCACTCAGGCCAACAACTTTGCCAGGTCCTTTTACCCCATGCTGCGGTACACCAACGGGCCACCCCCCACCTAGAGGCCGCCCGGCCGCAGCACCGCCCCCACCGGCCTCTCTGCGCAGTGCCCGATTCACAGCCCCAGACCCATCTGTGGGTGACTCTGAGCATTGGTCCAGGGACCACCTGCTGCGGACACCTCCCTCTGGGCGTGACCGGAGAGAGCTCTCTCAGGACCCAGGGCAGCTTTCAAATGATCTTCCCCCAGGGCAGGGAACCTGGGCGGCCCATCACCCCGGGCAGTTTGGCAAAGCTTAGTTGATTGGTTTCGGGATCTCTGGAAACTGCAGTTTCCCGAAGAGCCAAGCACTTTGTGAATTCTGATTTGTCAAACCACATTATTAACATGTAGTGAATATGGTCAGTGAACAGTAGTGTTCATCACATAATACACATTACAGAAACAAGCAAGCAGAGTCCGCCTCAGAAATGGTTCAGAAACTCACACGCACCCTTGGCTGATTGATTGAAACAATCATATTTAAAATGTTTAGAGTTAATTTTACTTCAATCAGCAGCAATCTTGGAGCTACAGGTTATAAAACCAAAATGTTCCGCTCAGTACTTAGGTCTGCTCTTTTATATTGCTTTAAATTTTTAAAGAAATTATATTGCATGGATGTGGTTATTTGTGCATATTTTTTAACAATGCAGAATCTGTATGAATAATGTAAACTTTGATTTTTTTAAAAAAATCAGATTTTAGCTTGAGCTTTTTGACTAATGTACAGTAAATGCCAAACAAACAAACTACAGACTTGATAGGGACATTTTTGTAAGTTAATTTTATAAGACTTTTCACATTTAAAGTGGTGCTTCAGGTTTTGTTTAACTGTTTGGCCACGGGCGGGTGGGGGGTTGGTCCAGAGACTTGAAGCTGTTTGTTTGTGGTATGTACAACTCAGATGTTTCTCATTAAAAGAAAACAAAAAAGCCATACTTTTGTCGTACTAGATTATATTACAAAGCAGTTAAACGTTATGTGTAATCTTCCATAGAGCAAAAATTATTTTTTAAATATTTGAGGGGATTTGTGGGTTTTACAGATTTTGAGCTAAGCTTTATATTCTACTTATTTATCTTTGTACAGAATAACTTCTTATGAGATCTAGAAACCGACACCTGTATAGGAGGTGATTACCCCGTGCCTGAGCCTCCAATGCTGTAGGAGGTGATGAGGGCAGTACAGTGTGGAAGGTGAACGTGAAAGGATCATTTCACCCAGATTTTTGTATTCTCAGCTCCCTCCAGAGTGAACTAACACATAGTGTTTAACAAACGTTACAGACAAAGCCGTCTGCTTTCCATTTCCAGCACCACTGTCTATTATTTCCCACCCAAACAAAGAGTGTGATTAGAAGTTACTGATTCAAATGGAACAGAATTGAGAGCCCAGAAATAAACCCACACACCTACGGTCAATTAATCTTCAACAAAGGAGGCAAGAATATGTAATGGGAAAAAGACAGTCTCTTCAGCAAGTGGTGCTGGGAAAGCTAGACAGCCACATGTAAATCAGTGAAGTTAGCTTCTCACCATGCACAGAAATAATAAACTCAAAATGGCTTAAAGACTTAAACATAAGACAGGACACCATAAAACTCCTAGAAGCAATCATAGGCAAAATGGTCTCTGACATAAATCTTACCAGTGTTTTCTTAGGTCAGTCTCCCAAGGCAATAGAAATAAAAACAAAAGGGACCTAGTCAAACTTACAGGCTTTTGCACAGCAAAGGAAACCATAAAACGAAAAGACAACCTACAGAATGGGAGAAAATATTTGCAAACGATGAGACCAACAAGGGCTTAATTTCCAAAATATACAACAGCTCATACAGCTCAACAACAAAAAACAAACAACCCAATCAAAAAATGGGCAGAAGACCTAAACAGACATTTCTCCAAAGAAATACAGATGGCCAACAGGCACATGAAAAGATGCTCAACATCGCTAATTATTAGAGAAATGCAAATCAAAACTACAATGAGCTACCACCTCACACTAGTCAGAATGGCCATCATTAAAAAGTCTACAAATAACAAATGTTGGAGAGGGTGTGGAGAAAAGGGAACCCTCCTACACTGTTGGTGGGAATGTAAGTTGGTGCAGCCACTGCGGAAGACAGTATGGATGTTCCTCAGAAAACTAAAAATAGAGTTGCCATATGACCCAGCAATCCCACTCCTGGGCATATATCCAGAGAAGACTATAATTCAAAAAGATACATGCACCCCTATGTTCATAGCAGCACTCTTCACAACAGGCAAGACATGGAAACAACCTAAATGTCCATTGACAGATGAATGGATAAAGAAGATGTGGCACATATATACAATGGAATACTACTCAGCCATAAAAAAGAATGGAATATGCCATTTGCAGCAACATGGATGCAACTAGAGATTATCACACTAAATGACATACTAAGTCAGAAAGACAAATACCATATACCGCTTATATATGGAATTTAAAATATGACACAGGGACTTCCTTAGTGGTCCAGTGGTTAAGACTATGTGCTGCTAATGCAGGGGGCCCGGGTTCAATCCCTGGTCAGGGAACTAGATCCTGCATGCCGCAACTAAGAGCCTGCATGCCGTAACTAAAGATCCCACATGCTGCCACTAAAAGATCCCGCATGCCACAACTAAAAATCCTGCATGCCTCAACTAAAGATCTTGTGTGCCACAACTAAGACCCAGCGCAGCCAAATAAATATTTTTTGAAAAATAAAATATGACACAAATGAACATATCTATGAAACAGAAACAGAATCACAGACATAGAGAACAGACGTGGTTGCCAAGGGGGAGGGGGTGGGGGAGGGATGGAGTGGGAGTCTGGGGTTCACACGTGTAAGCTTTTATACAGAGAATGGATAAACAAGGTCCTACTGTATAGCACAGGGAACTATATTTAATATCCTGTAATAAACCATAATGGAAAAGAATATGGAAAAAAAAAGTTACTGACCCAGTTCCTCAGTTACCTGCTCCTAACCTGCATCTCTTGACACTCGGGAGACACCATGGACTCGAAGCAGTCTTGGTCTCTCTCTCCTTCTCTGCAAAATGCAAACCTTGGGGAAGCCAAGGAAGCTTGTCAGTAGATGAAGGCCAGACTTCAGCACTGGTGGCCCTTGTGTGGGTCAGACACCCCAGGATGTGTGCAATTCACCAGTAGCTTTATGTAAAGGGACCAGCTGAAGAGAACTGTCTTCCCTTTACCAAATTGTTGGAAGTGATATGGACACAAAGGTACTGCTTTACCATGCAACCTCAAAGTCTCTTTTAACTCTAAAATAATCCATCTCTTTTCATGGATTACAATAACCGTAGAGGGAAATTTAAGTGAAAATATTACCCAAACTTTTTCTTTAAGCCATTGAGTTGGTTAGAAGGTCCTTGCTCCTGGTTCTCCAGAGGCAAAAGGCAGAATCTCTACCTCCTTCCCTTCTTTCCAGCCCAAAGGAGGTGACTATTCTAGAGACCTTTTCTGCCTGTAAGGAGGGACTCTGGGGCAAGTCCAAGTTGCAGAGAAAGGAGAGTGTTACTTGCATTTTCAAGTCTAATGATGCACACCAACTCTCAGGATAGAGGCCTTTGAGTCTTGAGTCTGTACTCCAGGCTTCTACCCCAGGGAAGCCTTCCTTCACCCACAGCTCAGTGTGTTCCCCAGCTCTTGTTATGAAATAATCTGTGTTTTACACCTTCAAGAGATTTTGCATCTTCCATTCCCCACGTGCAAGAGAAATTTTCAAGTGACCCTTGGCATTAAGTTAGCGTCAGTATGAAGGAATTACTTTTCTCTCCATCCCTCATGGGGTATAATACTAATTGACTCAAATGAGGTAATTACAAAAAATTACCCCCCAAACTGATGCATTGCATACCAGGATTTTCATATTTGTGAGCTGCATTTTACTTGAGCATACAGTGCCTTTGGTCATAAATCACACGTGTGAGATTAGCTGACTAAAGATTAAATTGCTGCTGTTTAAAAAGTCTTCAGCAGTTTAAGTCAGAGATTCTTAACTCTTGAAATTCTATGTAAGCATTTTGTTTATGTACCTTTGTCCAGGAAGAGTGTCTGTGCTTTTCATCAAATTCTTAAAGGGCTCTGCAAACCTAAAACAGAATAGAATTCAGAATAGAATGGGAACACTGACTACTTAGCCTAATTACTGAAAGTTCTTATACTCCCAACAAATACATTTTTAAAACCAAAATTATGAAAAAACACTTTATTTAGCTTATGTCACATTAAACTTCTTTCTGCAACAGTTCCATAGACATTAAAAGCACACAGCAAAGAAAAAGTAGTACCTGGAGGAATGGAAAGCAGGTTTCAAAATCTGATTTCACACAACAGCAGACATTCATTTGTCAAAAGGCCCAAATTTAAAAGCCTGCTTAATGGTACAGAGCATTCATCTGAAAAAAAATGACAAGTTATAGCCAGCCAGTGGGCTCTGAGGTACACAGGACCACTGAATAACAACGTTACAGGACCTACAGTCATGGCACTTAGACACCCAGCACAAAAAGAGAAACGCGGCAGCACAGATTGTAGAGTTACAGGAACTGTTGTGGCCTAGCATATCGTCAGAGCTTTGTCGTTCCCTTAAAGGAAGCCCACCATCACATAACACCGACTGGCCCCACAAGTGAATAGGACCCTCGGAATTCAAAAAAAAAAAAAAAGAAAAGAAAAAGGATCCTTGACTCCAACGCAACAAAAAGGGTTATAAGAATAACACCGCAGAGAATGCACATCTTTGAGCTGCCACTTTGAGCCAAAGTTCCAGCAACTTGGAGAGCTGTAAAGAATAAATGCATGTGTTTTGCACTGCAGTAGACTAGACTCCACGGGGAAGCATCAGTGCCTAAAAGGTGTGAGAATTTTACACGGGTAAGTTTCCAGGGAATCTACTTCACGGCAACACATCTGGGGAAAATGATGACAGGAGGAGGTGACGGCAGTGCCACCCACGAGCTTATGAGCCCAGGATGGGAGGATAGGAATGATGTAATTCATCTTATTTTTCCCCACCTGTCACGGCTGCTATTCTGTAAAGGTTCACGCAGACCCCATCTAAGCTGAGAAGGCAGAGGGTACAGTAGAAGGCAACCATAACGTAACCGTGTCTCCTCTATGCACCGAGACGCAGCTCAAGCAGCAGAAGCAAGTCTGTAGCAGGAGCGGTGCTGGCCAGGCAGGCAGAAGACCTGAATTCTGGTCCCAGTTTTGCCGTTACATAGTTTTATGACCTTCAGCAGGTCCATTTACCCCTCTGGGCTTTAATTTACACGTGTACAAAAGATGGGACTGAACTCTCTTCTACAGGGTGTTCTGGAAATGGAGCCATTTAAACCAGAGTAGCCGTGCATGTCAGATTGCATTTGACGAAAGGATTCTGCAGTCTAAAAGTATTCTTCCTTTAGTTTTTTTAAACCGCATGATTACTTTCAGCTCTGTCACTTACTCCCTGCGTGACCTTGAGCAAGTTTGCTTAGACTCTAGGTTCCAGAGCCAGAAAACTGGGATAACAGCAATTAGTATGAAGATTAAATATGAATGTATGAGGCACTGAGCACTGTGCCTGGCACACAATGTTCCGCAAATACTATTTTTGGGTACTAAACAATGTATTTTTATCATTTCCTTCATATAACCTTTATTATGTCTTTTTAAGATTTTTGAGCAGTTTAAAGAAATGTCAAATCTTAAATAAAAATGTTTCGTTTCAAAATAGACTAGAAACTGAAGGTTCACCTTTGAATTTGAAAAGGTACCAATATATGCAAGTTTCTTAGCAGATTTAAATAACAACCAAACTCGGTTTTCACATGCTAGAACATTCTAGAATTGCTTCAACATAGCTTATAGATATGAATATATAACGTAGCTCTGCCAAGAATTGGGAACTGATATTTTTTAAGTGAAACTGAAAATAATTGGTCTTCCAGCTGAGTTAGCAGAGGAAGTAATCCAGATAAAGACTGTCTCACCGAATAGCTTTTGTTGATTTTGCATGGTTTTGTTTTTAATAGTTAAGACCCTCCAGAAACGTTCTTGAGCTGACAACTTAATCTGCTGCTCCCACCACAATTTTTGAAGATAAATCTCTTCAAAAATTATTTTAGGGTTGAATCCTTTGTAGTTAGTCCTGGTGGACAATTGAGCATGTGACAGGCCTGAGGCCACAAGGAGAGGATGTGGTGGGGACGGAGGGAGATGCAGTCGGAACGTGGACAACTCACTGCGCGGCCCTCCTGGGGTGGCCCATGTGGGTCCTTTTCAGCGGTTGCCAGCTCTCCCAGGAACCTGCGTGAACACTGCGCTAGGGGTTTCTGTATTAAGAATATTCCATGTTAATTATCATTAAAATTTGTCTCTATGATTCCCATATTAGACATTCATGTTTTTGGAATTCAGCTCAAATATCACTCATCTCCCACAACTAAGTTTGGCGTATTAAATGATCACTTACAAACCAAAATGTAAGAAAGGAATCTCACCATACGAGTCTAAGGCAAAGCTGAGCATCCCTTTTCCATGATACATAAAATGTAGTTGGGTGGGTTATTTTTTTTTCCAATACTCAATTTAATTCTTGTTTACAGTTGTCAGGTCCTATCCTCTCTAGTTAATTCCTTTTAAAAACTGAACTTGAAAACACTGTGCTTAGCTATGGGAGAAATTCAAGTTGCCCATGGACCATTTGGGTGGGTAGATACCCTCCCCCAAAAGAAGACGTTTAAAAGAAAGCACTATGTTTTGTTTTGTTTTGTTTTTTAAGAAAGCACTATTAATAAGAAATGGCTAATCTTTAAAATGGACATGGAGGTTTTACTCAAAACCCAGAAAAACAGCAGCCTGACTTTGCACTTTGTCATCCTTAGAGGACACGTTTGGAGCTGCTGGGAACAGAGATTCACACACTTCATCTGAAAGGGGGAAAGGGCCCTAGAATACTCAAAACAAAACAAAGAACACCTTTAAACTATAGACCTTATTATCTCAGTGACCTACTTGGCCCAGACCCCAGTCTAAGAGACAGCCTTGCACCAGGGCGGCCTCTCAGGTTGGACTGACTGACCGGGTTCCTCAGCACACCTAGGTGAGACCACAGCCAAGAAGAAATGACCAAAAGTGTTACATACATGCTCCAAATGCAGTGAAACAAGCAGCCCCAAGAAGCATGCAGGAGTGTCTGTGGAAAACGGGCAGCGGGCACTGGAGGAGTTTTCATAAGAGCGTGCACCGTGCGGGTGACACACAGGGTGCGGCGCAGACAGGTGCTGGGACACCTGAGACAAATCGGTTGCCTACCTTGGCGCCCAAATCCAACCTGCAAAACTTCACTACATAGTAATGGGGTTGCGGCTTCGACCTCATTCTGTGTGGTTTTTGTTTTTTTATTTTTGCTTTTTCAACCTGGGAGTCTCTTCTATAAATACAATTAAGAGAATTTCATTGGAATAACTGTTCACGGCTGCCTTCCTTTGCCTCCTGCTTCCCACTCTCTAGCCTCCATCCCCCTTGTTTGTCATGGGGGCTCCTAAACTGGCTGGAAAGAAAGAAAATTGACCTGCTGGAAAACACTGGTTCCCTCGTTCCTACAAAATCAAAAATATTTGCTGTACTCAAGCTTGCTGAGGCTGCAACATCGAGTCACTAAGAATAATTTCACATCACCTCAGAATACAGACAACGGTGTGTTCTCTAGGTACATGGCCAAGAGTTTCCGATACAGCTTTGCTCAACTTTTTTAGTAAAACTGCATTGATATCAAAATTAAGAATTATTCAAGATCACACTGGCAGAAACCAACCTTATGTTATTGAATGTAATCTTCCTAATGACTTTGGTTTACTGTGGCTAGCATATTTCTGTATTTACTATTTTCAAAAAGTGTGTTTAATCTCCTATCATAAGGTAATTTTTAAAAACATTGCAAAAATCACACATGATTATTTAACTACTCTCTTCCAAAGTATAGATGTAACTCGTTTTATGCATTCACTATGTTCCTGAAAATTTGTATGAAAATTTCAGTTTTTAAAAAGTGAGTTAAAATTGTAATTTCAGAGGCGCTTTGTCACCGTGTCCTATTTATGTTCCACTTGGAATAAGAACTAGTATCTTACTTTTTATTTCACCCAGCCCACCATATAAATGTTCTGATAAGAAAATATTCTAGAAGAGCCCTAGGGTATAAAAGAATTTTCTTGCTATAAATACTTACCCTAAATATTTCTCTTTTTTAAATAGAGTTCACAATCTTGTTCAAGTGGTACGCTCACCCCGTCTATACGGTTTGGCCCTGAACCTGACACGCTGACGTGTGTGTAGCTGTTCATCCTTCCGTGCAAGAGCATGCCTCACACACACAGCCTGAAGTGTCCCTGTCTCCCCTGGGTGGCTGATGTGGCAGTTGTGGCTGCCCCAGGGGAGCACTGTGGCTGTGACCCACACCCACAGGAGAAACCCCATTCCTGCAAACACTGGTCCTTTCTCTAGCACACACACGGGGCCCCTTGGGACAAGAGAGTTTTAACAAAGGGCAATTCCAGGGGTAGGGGTATTTAAATCTCCACACTTCTCCATGAAGGTGATCTCACTCACACACACACACACACACACACACACACACACACACACACACACATACACCAAGTAATTTGTAGGCTTTCTGAATGCAAACCAAGAGGGGTAAACCTGCATGAAGGTGGCAGCAAGGTCTTGGGGGATGAACATGGCTCGCATCTCAACTTGACCACTGGTTCCCTAGGTCACATTCCCTCTGGCCTTGGATAGAGTCACAGCAATACGTGACATCTGTCCTCACAGGCCTGTGAGGTAGGTGTGTGGAACCAGTTAGTTGACTGCCGTCGTGGTTTTCAATCCTACAATCAAGTGGTCCAGAAGGCAGCATACAAAGGACTACTTCTGCGGGCAGGTTAAGTGGCACAATAAAGCTTAGTCCCCTTCCTGTGCATGTGCCACATTCTCTCCCCTTTCTACTTGACAACGCTTCCAAGTCAGATTTCCACCAATCATTCCAAAAGCTGTAAGAAGATGTTTTCCAAAGGGTGGGAGGGAGATGGGAAGTGAGAGGGACCACAATGAGATCCCATGAGGCCAAGCAAGACATAAACTCTGCACTCAAACATGCCCCCTGGTGACAAGGAGCACTGGCTTTCTCACCCTGACTCCTGGGAAGTAGGGAGGTCGGGGAAGGATGGTCTTGAGGGGCCATATGAGGGATCACACAGCAGAAAGCCGATGAAGCCCGCCCCCTCCTGGTGGGGCTCACGATTTGTGCTGGAGTTCACGCTTCAGCCTCTGCCCTCCTCTGCAGCCTGACCACACCGCAGGGCTTGGCATCACTGAGCCTGGGGGTTCTGGGAGCCCTCTTTGCTCTCACTCTCCTCCACCAGGCTGCACTCGGACCCTGTGACCGAGGACTTGCTGCCGCGAAGTGTGTGGGCATTCAGCATCTCCAGCAGCAGGTCGTAGACGGGGACCACATTTTTGCACTTCATGTTGAGCAGGTGTTCCATGCCCTTGTTACTAGGGGGACAAAAAGGTGCTGAGATTCCTTCCTGAAGCGGCCAAGGGAAGTCTGACATTTTCCCCGACAGAGCCCGTCCCCCACCCCCGCCCCTGCTCTTCTTCCAGCCCTTTGCTAGCTATGGTTCTTGCATCTGTCTCCTCCAATGATCTACACGTAAGGACAAGTACAATGTCCTATGGACCTTGGTGTCCCACCACCCACCCACAATGGCCTGATAGCACCAGCACATAGTGTGATGGGGTCTCGCTGTTCACCATAGTTATGTCTACACAGTCTTTGCAAACACTGAACCATTGCTACTGGGAGAAATACAGGGTTAGGTTCTGAGAGGTCCTGGTCCCAACATTTTCATCAGCCCATGAATACATAACCTTGTTTCTTCTGAGTTATTGTTATAAAGACACTTTAACACATACAGTCCATTCACTAACATTTAACTCACGGCCTATAGCACTAAAATTCATGCCTGAACAAAGTGTATCTAACACGTATATTTTTTCTGTAGGGACATCACAGGTTTCTTGCGCTTAGGAACACTAGAGAGCACTTCAGCACTATGCTTGGGGTCATTTTTAGACAGTGAAATCCCCAACAAAGCACAAAAATGGCAAAACAAGGCACTAAATAGACCACGTAATGGACCCTTGTTTACAGTATGAGAGCTGGTAACGTAAGTATGGGTAACTCAAATTTTTTGCCATGCTGCATGTGTCCTCGAATGACCTCAAAAGTGCCATGAGTATTGATTTGGGGGTTACCAATAAATTTTAGCAAGCAGGCAAATTCACAAATAGGGAATCTGTGATTAATGAGGATGGACTGTTTCTGCTCTGCAAATGGTCATGTGCTGAGTAATCATTAAAGAGGAAACAGAGGCAGAGGTCATTTCCATTTCCTCCCCCTTGGTAAAATTCTTGAGGTGTGTGTTGTCCTTTCTCACCACCCCCAGACTTCCCTCATCCTCGAGGGAGCACCTACCTTCCATCCTCATCTCCCCTCTTCCAGCCCCATGGCAGGGCTACCCTCCTCCTGGGTGACAGCAAGCACTGAGCCGCATGGTACCAGCATGAAACCATCATCGCACACCATCCCCCTCCATGAGCGCGCACAATTTCCATTTCCTGAATACACTCTACCCACGCCCTGCCTTCCCAACCTACTGGGCTCACTAGTTCTCTTAGGTCTCACTCTTAACATCCTGATGCTATCGTAAGAAAAGAACAGCTCTTAGGGAAGCCTTTGTGTACCTCCCCAGCCTCAGAGCTGATCTAGAGGAGCTGGGTTTAACCTCTTCAGGAAAAGACCTCAGGACCCCAGCCCTGGGTAGTGCAGAAAGAGGTGACAGTTCACTCTAGGAGAGGAACTAACTGCCCCTTTCAGAGCTCCATAAACAAGCTAAAAGCCCCAGCAACTGAATACCAGATGAGCCACACAGGACGCCATAAAAAGCTCCTATGAGGACCATGCCACATTCAGTGCTCGCTGTGGCCGGTCTTTGGTTACAGGTGTGTGCACTGATGATGCACCCCCTTCCCTTTCAGGGGTTCATTTTCCCTTAAAGGTGGCAGTTCTGCCTTATCCATCTCAAAGTTGCACAACCCTTCTTCCAAAGCTCTTCACCCTCCTCTGGGCATGTGCACAGCCCCCTCCCACCACGCACCCCGTGGAGCAGCACCCGAAGGGATTGTACCTGGCGTGCCTGACGTGAGAAAGGAGCATCAGCAGGTTAGCCAGGCGGACGGACTGCTGCTGGGAGGGGATGCCGCTCTTGGCGATTACCCAGACCAGAGCATCCGTCACAGCGTTCAGTAGATGAGCCAGTTTCTTGCTGCTGTCGGCCTCCTGGGGTGCTGCAGCTGTAGGGTACACACCTGGACAAAGCATAAAAAAGCCGCGAGTCACTGCCCTGAGAGGAGAAAACGGAAGTCGTGTGCTCAGCCACTAGGCGTGCATCCGTTCTCCAGAAGGGAGGCCAAAGTGATCTGGGTTGCTCTGACATCTGCATGTCTGGTGAGACCTTAAAAGCATGGTTTCACCTGTGCATGGTGTCCTTGTCTCCCAAGAGCCAGCCCTGTCACTGAGCTGCAAGGGAAAGCCTTCCAGCTGAATGCCGGATGAACGCAGGCAGACTCAATGGACTCTCAGAGGGCCCCCTGGTCCAAAAGTGTGGCCTTGCCAAACAGGAAATGTATCTAGTTGCCTCAAACCACGACATGGTGTATCTCAGCTGCAGCAACAAATACCCACATGGAGATGGTCAGAAAGTGAGATTAACTCAAATTTTAGTCCCTAAGAGGGCCCCTCATCTACGGGGAGTTTAATAAACATAAACTAATCACCACTGCTATGCCGCCTCCCCCCACCCGTGTGCCACGTGCAGACGGCCACGGCAGGGCCACTGCCACCTCTGTCCAGGCCCTCAGCATCTTCCTTCAGGTAATGCCTTGCTGGAGCAGGAAGATCACCAATCTGGAATCAGACAGACCTACTCTATATCCACCGTCTCTCGCCCTCTGACCCCTGACCAGTCACCCAGCTCCTCCAGCCTCAGCTCCTCACTGAGCAAAGCTTACAGCCACATGTCTACCTCCCCATGAGGTGGGTTGCTTCCCCCTTCCTGCCTGGCCCGGTGTTTAATTCCCCTCTGACTCTAAGAACAGAGATACTTGGCCTCCCAAAGGTTGCAAAACAACCGCTCAGGTAAATCTTGCCCTACTACCCCCTCGCCCACCAACCCTGACTCCTTGATTCCTGGCAGCAGAGAATTAATTAGCTTCTCTTCCAGGCTTTCGATTTCAAAGAATAAATAGCAAATACGTGAAGTCAACGGGGGAGCTGCCGACTTTTGACTGTAATGAGAACGAAGGATGGCTGGCACTCTATCATCCGCAGAATTGGTTTTGGCAGTTTTTGTTCTCTACTTTTATTGGCATTTCCAGTTCAATTAATGCAACTCAGTTCAACACAGTTCAGTTAAGGCAAGGGACACACTGAACCACAACCATGCCAGTGCAGCGCTTTGCCACATCCCTAGGGGCATGTCCCTCCATGATGTCTGATGATGCAGATTTAAAATATTCAGCTTTGGCCCAGAAGCTGCTGCTCTAACCCATCTGCTCACCTTGTTCCTCACAGTGACTCTTCCGGGCTCCCTGGCATGCTGGGCTCAAGCCTCCCATTGACCCCCATGGCAAATGACCTGCCCTCTCACTGCCCCCCACCTTCCACTCAACATGCCCTTGAGTGTCCAAAATGAAAAATGCAGATCATGTGGCGCCCTTCAATGAATTCCCAGCTCTTGGGGTAGAGTCCAGACCACTTGGGGCAGTTATCAACGTACCAGGCCTCTCTCTGCTCTTCGCATCCTCAGTTCCCCGCACACCTCACCTTGAACACTACTTTCAATTCCTTTAACAGGTGATGCCCTGAGCATACTGAACTTTCTGCTTAGGAATGCTCTTCCTTCCCTCCCCTCCTCCACCCCATCTCCTCCTCCTCTCCACATCCCCTCCTCTTGCTTATCTACATCCATTCCTCCTTTAGATTCCAGCCTGGTTATGAACTTCCTTGTGGAAGCTTCCCTGACTTCCCTCTGGTTTGGGCTCTCCTCTGAAGCTCCAAAGGTGCCCTGTGCTTCCCCAGCAGAGGGCAGTATGTTGTCCTACACGCTGGATGTCCTCATACACACGCTCTGACCCTCAGTGAGACTGGATATAAGTACTGTGCAGGCACAGACCCTGTCTATTTGTTTGCCATTATATACCCATCACCTATTACAATGACTGGCATGGAGTAAGCCCTCATACATGGAAGAATTAGACTGAATTTACATAGGTTCAAATTTTTAGCCAATCACACCATTATAATTGAAATGATAAATACGCATGTTGATGCATATTTTAGGTACATACACAGAAAATTATTAATCAAATGAAAGCTTAGAGAAAATTATTTTAAGCTTATTTTCCCTTAAAATTGACCCTGGCTGCATTAACAAGTACTTTCTTTTAACTACCCTTTAGTCTATTCTGCTACATGAAATGTGCTCCATGTATTTCTACTGCCATAAAGAAATCTTACAGCTTTGGATTCTAAAAGGAGTCAAAATTATGTACCTGTACATATGTCAGTCTAAAGTGACAAAAAGTGAAAATATAAAAATATTTGGCTAGTATACAAATGTTCACAGCAATATTACTCATAATAGCCCAAAAGTGGAAACAACCTAAATGTCCACCAACTGATGAATGGATAAACAAAATGTATATCCATACAATGGAAGATTCCTGAGCCATAAAAAGGAATGAAGCAAGGCAGAAATAGAGACACAGATGTAGAGAACAAACATATGGACACCAAGGAGGGAAAGGGGTGGGGGGGGGTGTGGGATGAACTGGGAGATTGGGATTGACATATATACACTAATATGTATAAAATAGATAACTAATGAGAACCTGCTACATAGCACAGGGAACTCCACTTCGCTGTACAGTAGAAACTAACACAACACTGTAAAACAACTATACCCCAATAAAAATAAAAAAATAAAAATAAAAAGCAGAATGCCAAAAAAAAGGAGTGAAGTACTGACACATGCTACAACTTGGATGAAATATCATGCTAAGTGAAAGAAGCCAGCCACAAAGGTCTACATTTTTATGATTCCATTTATATGAACTGTCCAAAATGGGCAAATCTATACAGACAGAAAGTAGATTAGTGGTTGCCCAGGACTATAGGTGGGACAGAGATTGAAGAGTGACAGCTAGATTGGGGAGTACAGGATTTCTTTTAGGGTGACGAAAAATGTTCTAAAGCTGGTTTTGATGATGGCTGCACAAGTCTACGGATATACTAAAAACCACTGAATTGTACACTTTAAATGGGTGAATTGAATGGCATATGAATATCACAATAAAGCTGTAATTTTAAAAAGTAATAAAGTGAATCTTCAGAACCAAAATTGCAGTAACATAAAAGCTTCTCAGTACCTCCTTATGTCTGACCAAGGCTCCCCTCAGATAACCTGTGTTGGCTATTGGGTCACCTTCTTCATAAACGAGCAGTCACTGCCAAGGGTGAGCCCTGGATCTTCTACAAGCTGTGGGGTCAGCACAGCTCCATACAGGGCTCAGGGTCCATCACTGATGAGGGGTTTGGGGATAAGGGTCACTGCGGTTCTGTAAAGGCATGTGCCGTATCAATTTTACATATGGGGAAAGATTTTACGTACAAAAAGATTAACCTATACAAAATCATCCTGGGAAGGAACTGGGCTGTACAATACCCATTTTGCTGCCTGCCTCTCTTTTCAGTCAGCAGTGCTGTGCCTGCACTTTGGGCATTCACGTACCCTCTTGCTCATCAGACACATAGGTACAGGGTAATCGCTAAGTGGCAGGCCCCAGGAGGGGCAAGAGACAAGACGCATAGCCCCCAGAATGCTCACTGCCCAGACACACAGGAAACGGTAAGGATTAACTCCTTCCAGCCCCCAAGAGTTAAGAACATCAGATTTCATTTTAGAACCAAATTAAATGACGTTTCCTAAAACTAAAGAAATACAGTAAAAAAGTCAAGATCTTGGCACACCACCACACACATACCAAAGAAAGTAAAATAAAATCAAGGACACAATTTCCTTTCCTCTTTATCGCCTGGGAACAGCTGTGTGCTCCTTTCACCAGCCCACCTGATGACATTCTGAGCAGCACATGGGGAGAGATGGGCAACCCCCCCAACATCTGCCATGTCCTAAGGGTTCAAAGGATGAAGATATAAGCTCGCCTCAACTGAAAGCAAATAAGTCAGAAGAGATAAAGTGTTTAATAAAAATTCCAGAATACTAACCAAAGGAAAAATATTCTGGCTTTTGGGAGGTGTATGTGGGGTTTTGTTTGCCTGTTTGCTTTGAGGGAAGAACCTCTAGCTATGACCATCCCCTTTATCACCACCTCCTAACCCAGCACCATAAGAACAGACTGATGTTGGAAAGGTGTTGGTGATATGGACCCAGGAGGCTGATGTCTACAATGCCTTGCCCCCATGTTCTCCATCAATAGAAAAGCACCCATCTGGCCTCTTTGGCATCCTTCTGTGTGTCCTTTTGTATCTTGACCTTCTCTGCCCACCCACGTCATGGGAACCCTCCCCATAAACTCAGAGTGAACCAGGGCTTGAGTTGATATCTCTTAATAATTTTCTTCATGTAAAATAGGATTACCTGGTTCTAACTATTTCTTTCATTTAATGAAAAGTTTCATCCACATGAAAACTTTGTAATGAAAAGTCACAAAAGTTTGCAAAGCCCTACAATTGTTTAGATAAATAGATCTTATTCCTAATTTTAAATACTTTAAAAGACTAATTATTTGCAGATTGATTCCACTCTGTTTCCTAGATTCAGTAGCCTCTAATGCTATCCAAGGGAGGACTTCCCTAGTCTCCAGGTTTCTGGGTGACAAGATGGCTGGTCCCAGGACTCTTAATTTGGATACGCTGTTACATTAAGTATAACACTCACATAACGCCCTGGAGTTTCTAAAACACTTTAACAAATATTGTAATAGGTTGTGTTAAATGCAACATTTTCTGTTGTCTCTGAGTTTCAGGAGCCATATCAAAGACTGAGTATATATAATACAGTAATACCAGGCACCCTCACATCTTACCTATGCACTGCGGAAGAGGATTTGCTGAGAGGGAAGTTCGGATGGTGCTGCCCTCACCCCATCTCTCCCCAGCAGAGAGGAACACGCTCTTCTAAGCCTGGTAAGGATCAGACCCCTCATTAACTGTAAGAGTGTATATCCCTATTCTGGACCCAAAGCATTGTATCTAGTTCATTACTGCTAAGATTTTTATTAGGATCAAGTTGAATTTACAGACTATCTGTGGGGAAGACTGACATTTTAACATACTGAATCTTCTAACCCATTAACATCTCTCTCCATTTATTTAGGATTTCTTATTTCTGTCAGCAATGTTTTGCAGTTTTCAGTGTGTGGTCTCACATGTTTTGTCAAATTTAACCCAAGGTTTCACAATTTTTGATGCTATTGTGAATAGTATTGATTTTTTATTTCAATTACCAATTGTTCATTCCTACCATATAGAAATAAAATTTTTTATATATTTCCCTTATATCCCACAATCTGGGTAAACTCACTTTTTTGTAGACTCTTTGAGTTTTCTACACAGATTATCACATTTTGCAAATAAAGAGTTTTACTTCTACCTTTATAATCTGGATGGATGTCTTTTATTCTCTTTTCTTGACTTATGACACTAAAACTTCCAGTAAAACATTGAATAAAATTCATGAGAGTGGACATACTTGCCTTATTCCTGATAACAAGCAAGTATAACATTAGCTGTAGATTATTCATTAATGCCCCTGATTAGGTTAAGGAAGTTTCCTTCCGTTACTAGTTTGCTGAGAGTTTTTAGAAGGAATGGGCATTAGACTTTGTCAAATGCTTTTTCTGCACATATTGGAATAATCAAATGGTTTTTCATTATTATTCTGTTAATATGGTAAATTATGTTGATTTTCTTTTGTTTTAATGACTATGACATGGTTTTATTTTTCTTATTTATTTATTTATTGACTGCATCGGGTCTTAGTTGCAGCATGTGGGATCTTTCATTGCAGCGTGCAGGCTTCTCTCTAGTTGTGGCGCACGGGCTCCAGAGCACAGGGGCTCTGTAGTTTGTGGCACACGGGCTAGTTGAGGTGTGCGAGCCCAGTAGTTGTAGCGCTCGGGCTTAGCTGCCCTGTGGCATGTGGGATCTTAGTTCGCCGACCAGGGATCGAACCCGCGTCTGCTGCATTGGAAGGTGGATTCTTTACCACTGGCCCACCAGGGAAGTCCCTGTTGATTGATTTTCAAAAGTTAAAGAACCTTGTATTCCTAGGAAAATCACACTTGTTCACAATATATTATTGGATTCTATTTCTAAAAAACAAATTTGAGAACTTTTGCATCTGTATACGTGAGAGATACTGGTCTGCTGTCTTCTTTTCTTCCAATATGTTGGTCTGGGTTTCCTATCAGAGTAATGAGTTGGAAAGTATTGCCAGCTCCTCAGTTTTCTGCAAGAATATGTATAAGCTTGGTATTACTTATTCCTTAAATGTTTGGTAGAATTCTTGCAGAAAAGCCATCTGGGCCTGAAGTTTTCTTTGTGGGAAAGTTTTTAACTACAAATTCAATGTCTTTGATAGATATATAGCTGTTCAGAATTTTTAAGTTTCTTTTTGATTGAGTTTCAGTAATTTGTATCTTTCAAAGAATTTGTCCATTTCATCTAATATTCAAGCAAATTGGCATAAAGTTGTTTATAATATTACCTTATTATTCTTTTTAATATCTGCAGAAAAATAACGCCACCTGTCCCACTACTGATACTGGTAATTTGTATCTTCTTTCCTTTATTCTGATCAGTCTGGCCAGAGGCTCATCAATTTCATTGATCGCAAATAATCAGCTTTTGACTTTCTTGCTTTTCATCTACTCTTTTCTTTCTTTCTGTTCCATTGTTTTCCACTCTATCCTTTATTATTTCTTTTCTTCTACTTATTTGGGGTTTCATTTTCTCTTCTTTTCCTAAGTTTCTTTAAGGTTGAAAGCTGAGGTCCTTAATTTCAGACCTGGCTTTTTTAATTGAAATATAGTTGACATACAATTCTAAGTCAGTTTCGGGTGTACTACATAGTGATTTGACATTTGCATACATTATGAAATGATCACCACAATAAGTTGAGTAACCATCTGTCTCCACACAAAGGTATTACAATATTTTTGACCATATTCCTAATGTTATATATTACATCTCCATGGCTTATTTTATAACTGGAGTTTGTATCTCTTAATTCCCTTCAGTTATTTCATGCACTCTCTCTCCCCTCCAGCAACCACCTGTTTGTTCTCTGTAGTTTGTTCTCTGTATTCATTGGTCTATTTTGGTTTTGTCTGTTTTTTTAAATTCCGCAAATAAGTGAGATCATACAGTATTTGCCTTTCTCTGACTTACTTCACTTCACATAATACTCTTTAGATCCTTCCATGTTGTTGTAAATGGCAGGATTTCACTTTTTTAAATAGCTGAGTAATATTCCATTGTATGTGTGCATACACACACACACACACACACACACACACACACACACCCCACATCTTCTTTATCCACTCATCTATTGACAGACACTTAGGTTGCTTCCATATCTTGGCTATTGTAAATAATGCTGCAGTGAACATTGGTGTACATGTACACCAGAATACACATGCTTTTCAAGTGCACATGGAACATTCTCCAGGATAGATCACATGCTAAGCTACAAAACAAGTCTTAATAAATTTAAGAAGGTTAAAATCACATCAAGCATCTTTTCTGACTACAACAGTGTGAGACTAGAAATCAACTAGAAGAAAAAAACTGCAAAAAATACAAACACATAGCATACTATGAAAAAAATCAATGGGTCACTGAAGAAATCAAAGAGGAAATAAACATATACCTGGAGACAAATGAAAATGGAAACACATGATCTGAAATCTATGGGATGCAGCAAAAGCAGTTCTAAGAGGGAAGGTTGTAGCAATACAAGCCTACCTCAAAAAAATCTTGAGATATTCCTTTTATTGGAATATGGGCCTTGAATGCTATAAATTTCCCTCAAACTATTTTTTTAATTAATTAATTTATTTATCTTTGGCTGTCTTTATTTATCTTTGGGTCTTCATTGCTGTGCACAGGCTTTCTCTAGTTGCGGCGAGCTGGGGCCGCTCTTTGTTGCAGTGCGCGGGCTTCTCATTGCAGTGGTCTCTCTTGTCACGGAGCACGGTCTCTAGGCACACGGGCTACAGTAGTTGTGGCTCGCTGGCTCTAGAGCGCAGGCTCAGTAGTTGTGGCGCACGGGCTTAGCTGCTCCGCGGCATGTGGGATCCTCCCGGCCCAGGGCTTGAACCCGAGTCCCCTGCATTGGCAGGCGGATTCCGAACCACTGCACCACCAGGGAAGCCCTCCCTCAAGCTACTGCTTTAGCTGCAACCCCAACATTTTGCTGTGTTCTACTTTCATTTTCAGTTAGTTCAAAATGCTTTCTAATTTTAATTTTGATTATTTTTCTGTGATCCATGGATTATTTAGATATATGTTATTTGGTTTCCAAACGTTTGGAAATTCTCCAAGATCTTTCTAATATTGGTTTCTAATTTAGTTCCATTGTGTCAAAGAAAATACTTTGTATGAATTAAATTCTTTTAAATGTATTCAGACTTGTTTCATGGTCCAGAATATGGTCTATCCTGGTAAATATTCAATGAATACTTGAAAAGAATGTGTCTTCTGCTGTTTTGGGGTTGAGGGTTTTTAAAATGCCAATTAGGTAAAGTTGGCTGGCAGTGTTATTCAAGTCTTCTCTATATTTACTGATTTTCTGTCTACTTATTCTATCAATTATTGAGAGAGGGGTATTAAAATATCCCACTATAATAAGGGATTTGTCCATTTCTCCCTGCGGTTTTATCAGATTTTACTTCATAAGGTTTGAGGTTCTCTTATTTGGTGCATAAATGTTTAGGATTGTTATGTCTTCTTGACAAATTGACTCATTTATCATTATGAAATTACCTTCTTTATTCCTAGAAATATTCTTTGCTCTACAATTTACTTTTTCTGATATTAATGTAGCCACTCCAGCTTAATACTCTGTTCATTTTTTAAATCCTCTTTTCTTTCTATTATTTTTTAATAGTTTCTATTGCTCTTGCTTAACAGGCACTATTTTTTCTTCTGCTATGCCTAATCAGATGCAAATCCATCAAAACATAGTTTTCACATTTAGAAATTTAATTTGTGTGAGTTTCATATTTTCCATGTCTTCCTTAACCTGTTCATGCTTTCCTCTACTCCTTGGACATATGGAATATAGTTACAGTAATTGTTTTAATGTCCTTGTCTACTAATTCTATCATCTGCATCACCTGGTGTCTTTTCCAATTATTGTCATTTTCCTCATAATAGGTCATATTTTCTGCTTCTTTCCATGCTTGCTAACATGTGATTGGTTTACCCTGTTAAGTGCTGGATATTCTTCCATTCCTTTAAATAGTCTTGAGCTTTATGCAGTTAAGATGCAGTTAAGTTACTTGGCAATAGTTTGATCCTTCAGACTTGCTTTTTAAGTTTCATTCGGTAGGACCAGGGCAGCCTTTAGTCTAGGGCTTACGTTACCTCACTACTGAGGCAATACCTTTCTGAGTACTACAACCAACATCCAGTAGAGTAAAAGGTTTTTTCCCTGTGGCTGGTGAGAACATGAACTATTCCTGGCCCTGTGTGAACTTCCAAGTGTTGTTCTGCCTGCTCCTTTCTGGTGGTTCTTTCCCTGTCCTCGGTTAGTATCATAAGCATGAAATTAATGCTCAGCTGAAGACCTGAAGGGGAGCCTCTGCAGGTCTCTAAAGCCTCTCTGTCTGGCTCGTTCCTCTCCAGTTCTCTCCCCTGAAAATCCTAGCCTCCCCAAATTCATAACTCTGCTCCCTCAATTCAGGGAGACCACTGGTGTCTACCTGGGTTACTTCTCCCTGTGTTGCAACCTGGAAACTGGCTCCGGGCAGTAAACTGGTCAAAGGGATCACCTTGTGTCTATTCTCTTGGGAGTCACTGTCTGAGGTCCAATGTCTGTTTTACATATTCTGTAGGGTTGTTTAAATTCAAGGTGGCTAAGTGGATTCTGTCCCTGTGTTTGTTTTCAAGTTAATGGCTATAAATAATCAAAAAGAAAAAAGCCTGTAACTTGAGATGCTTAAAATCTAGCATGGAAAAGACTCACCTCTCCTGACAGTGGAAATTTTCCAACAGAAACAGAACCCCACTTTCCTAACAGCAATGCTGAACAGAATAAATTCATTTTGAATGCCGTTATGACTACCAAGCCAAAAAAAATTCTTAAGAAAAGATTTCTTAAATTTGGATTTACTGTAAACAAATCCTACTCACTTACTGTCCCAAGTGGTAATTATATCACATGCCTACCTCACCCTCTGTAATTCTCTCTATATGGCAGTTCTGTCAGATACTGCAGGAGGAATGCTGAAGCCTTAGGCTTTCCCATTTGCATAGATGTTTCTAGTTTCCCAACAACACAATATGATGTCCAGAGGCTAAAATGACTGTGAGGGGCCTTGCCAAACATAAGGCTTTACACTGCAAAGTGGTGTAACAAGAAGCAAACTGCTTTCCAAGGAGCACTTTGCTGCACAGAAAAGAGTCCGAAATTATTTCTGCAAGTAAGAGAAGCCCCATAATCTGGCATTTGATGATCCTCCTGTACCAAGGTGGGAATGAACTTTCCAGGGAAATCTTTCCTTTAACAAAGACAAATGACAGCAAAAATCTGAGGTAACGTCTGTAGGTAGATTCAAAGAGAAGGTCAGAAAAAGTTGATTTCTTCCGCAATCAGTTTCAAATGTCCCACCTGGACATTTCCTATATGCACATCAACTTAATCACTGATGTAAGCTGGGCCCTCTTATTATTTTATAGAAGGTGAATGGTAACAATCAATGTCAAAAGGGTGCCAGAAGCTCCAAAGCATTTAGGAGTCTTCTTGGCTTTCCCTACAATTTTCATTTGTCCAACAACTTACCATTTCTACTCACAAATGTCTGCTTTCTAGAACTGGGGTAGGGAGTGTACTGGGTGTGGGGGAAATGTCTTGTCAGGCAAGTAAGGCCAGATTGAGATCCAACCAGGAAGTACCCAAAGGTTGTCTTCAGGGTCTCTGAGTCTCACATGACCTTCAAATTCCTTCTTCATTCCCCCTCTCCTCTCCTTCAAGACCTAACTTCCTCCCCCCAGCCCCACCTCCTGATCCAGCTATCTCCCGGACAGCTCTCCATGCTCTATACCAGGGTTACTCAAAGTATCGTCTGTTACCAGTTCACAAAGAGAGAAGAAGAAATTGAGGGTAAGCATTTGGAAACTTTTACAGTAATTGACAGAGTAATTTTAAATCAGTTGAATGTAACAACAAAATACTAGGGCTTGTATTTTGCACTTTTCTTTTTCTAGTACTTTATTTTTATTTTACAAAAGTAACTATCTTGGGCTTCCCTGGTGGCGCAGTGGTTGAGAGTCTGCCTGCCAATGCAGGGGACACAGGTTCGAGCCCTGGTCTGGGAAGATCCCACATGCCGCGGAGCGGTTAAGCCCGTGAGCCACAATTACTGAGCCTGTGCGTCTGGAGCCTGTGCTCTGCAACAAGAGAGGCCGCGATGGTGAGAGGCCCGCGCACCGCGATGAGGAGTGGCCCCCACTTGCCGCAACTGGAGAGAGCCCTCGCACAGAAACGAAGACCCAACACAGCCATAAATAAATAAACAAATAAAATTTAAAAAAAAAAAGTAACTACCTATATGGAAGGATATACCATGTTCTTGTATTAGAAGAATCAATATTGTCAAAATAACTATACTACCCAAGGCAATCTATAGATTCAATGCAATCCCTATCAAATTACCAATGGCATTTTTCACAGAACTAGAAAAAAAATTCTAAAATTTAAATGGAAACACAAAAGACCCCAAATAGACAAAGCAATCCTGAGAAAGAAAATTGGAGCTGGAGGAAATCAGACTCCCTGACTTCAGACTATACTACAAAGCTACAGTAATCAAAACAGTATGATACTGGTACAAAAACAGAAATATAGATCTATGGAACAGGACAGAAAGCCCAGAAATAAATTCATGCACCTGTGGTCAACTAATCTATGACAAAGGAGGCAAGGATATACAATGGAGAAAAGACAACCTCTTCAATAAGTGGTGCTGGGAAAACTGGACAGCTACATGTAAAAAAATGAAATTAGAACACTCCCTAACACCAGAACCAAAAATAAACTCGAAATGGATCAAAGACCTAAATGTAAGGCCAACACTATGAAACTTTTAGAGGAAAACATAAGCAGAACACTCGGACATAAATCACAGCAATATCTTTTTTGATCCACCTCCTAGAGTAATGAAAGTAAAAACAAAAATAAACATATGGACCTAATTAAACTTAAAAGCTTCCACACAGCAAAGGAAACCATAAACAAAACAAAAACCCTCAAAATGGGAGAAAATATTTGCAAGCAACTGACTAGGGATTAATCTCCAAAATATACAAACAGATCATGCAGCTCTATGTCAAAAAAACCAACAACCCAATCCAAAAATGGGCAGAAGATCTAAATAGATATTTCTCCAAAGAAGACATACAGATGGCCAAAAAGCACATGAAAAGATGCTCAACATCACTAATTATTAGAGAAATGCAAATCAAAACTACAATGAGGTATCACCTCACACCGGTCAGAATGGCCATCATCGAAAAGTCTACAAACAATAAATATTGGAGAGGGTGTGGAGAAAAGGAAACCCTCCTACACTGTTGGTGGGAATGTAAATTGGTACAACATTATGGAGAACAGTATGGAGGTTCCTTAAAAAACTAAAAATAGAACTACCATATGATCCAGCAGTCCCACTCCTGGGCATATATCTGGAGAAAACCATAATTTGAAAAGATACATGCACCCCAATGTTCATAGCAGCTTTATTTACAAAAGCCAAGACATGGAAGCAACCTAAATGTCCATCTACAGATGAATGGATACAGATGTGGTATATATATATAATGGAATATTACTCAGCCATAAAAAAGAGTGAAATAATGCCATTTGCAGCAACATGGATGGACCCAGAGATTATCATACTAAGTGAAATAAGTCAGATGGAGAAAGACAAATATCATATGATATCGCTTACATGAGGAATCTAAAACAACGATACAAATAACTAATTTACAAAACAGAAATAGAGTCACAGATGTAGAAAACAAACTTATGGTTACCAGGGAGGAGGGGAGGAGGGATAAATTAGGAGATTGGGATTGACATATACACACTACTATATATAAAACAGATAACTAATAAGGACCTACTGTATAGCACAGGGAACTCTACTCAATACTCTGTAATGACCTATATGGGAAAAGAATCTAAAAAAAGAGTGAATAGGGACTTCCCTGGTGGTCCAGTGATTAAGACTCCGTGCTCCCAATGCAGGGGGCCCAGGTTCAATCCCTGGTCGGGGAACTAGATCCCGCATGCCGCAACAAAGATCCCACACGCAGCAACGAAGATTCCCCTGGAGCCGCAACTAAGACCCGGTGCAGAAAAATAAATAAATAAATATTTAAATATTTAAATGTTAAAAAAATTAAAAAGTGGATATATGTATATGTATAACTGATTCACTTTGCTGTACAGCAGAAACTAACACAACACTGTAAATCAACTATACTCTAAGAAAAATAAAGTAACTATCTATAACAATTTGGAAATTATAAAAGAAAAAGAAACCTGGTGCTTCCCCATAGATAGTTTGAGAAGCACTGCTCTATGTGTTTCCCTTTCATCAAAACTCGTGCCAATGTCCAAGAGTACCTACTAGAGAGGAAATGAACATAGGCTGGAGGGGGAGAGGTCAGCTGCTCCCACATCAGGAGACAGCCTGCGACCCATGTGGCCACAGGTTCTGCATTGAGTTTTGGCTTCAGGAACTGCTGCTTGGTCTGATTTAAAATAAAGTAGCATAATACCATCTCACAGATTTCTGCTGTTTCAAACACTAAGCTCTAAAATTGGATAAAATCTAGGTAATAAAGCCCCATACATTGCCCAAATGAAGTCTGTAAGTCATCACTTGAGAATTAAAACCTGGACATACATATTATTTGAGAAAGAAAGAAAAAAAAAAAAAAACACCAATAACCTAAAGGCCCAACAAGAGTAAACAGCTAGGGCTTCCCTGGTGGCGCAGTGGTTGAGAATCTGCCTGCTAATGCAGGGAACACGGGTTCGAGCCCTGGTCTGGGAAGATCCCACATGCCGCGGAGCAACTAGACCCGTGAGCCACAACTACTGAGCCTGCGCATCTGGAGCCTGTGCTCCGCAACAAGAGAGGCCGTGATAGTGAGAGGCCCGCGCACCGCGATGAGGAGTGGTCCCCACTTGCCGCAACCAGAGAAAGCCCTCGCACAGAAACGAAGACCCAACACAGCAAAAAATAAATAAATAAATAAATAAAATTAAAAAAAAAAAAAAGAGTAAACAGCTAAGCAAAGCAATCAATACCTGGTACAGCAGCTGGATTGAATACTACCAGGTAGACAGCAAACTTAACAGGATGAAAACTACACAGAAACTTAGAAATGTGTGCAAAATAATACATCTCTATTAATTGTAGCAATGTTTATAATGGTAAAAAAAGAAAATGTATATTAAACAAAGGCCCATCAATAGAGAAAAGGCTGAATGATACAGACAATGTCCTTGCTTCAAAGACTGAGTTAGATCTCTCCTCACTGTCCTGAAGGGATTTCACAGCATTCTGAAAAGGAAAAAAGCAAGATGCAAAGAAGTATTTGTATGTAGTGTCCCAAGTTTTTTAAATGGGGGAAAAAAGGTCGATCTGTGTATATACCGGAGGTGAGGTATTATTTTAAATGATTATTAGAGGATGGAAGAAGGTATGAAGGCTACCCTCTGGTTGTTAAGATTAGCTACTTGGTGTCTGGGTGGAAGGATCAAGAAAAAATGGGATCAAAGCAAGCCTTCTTCAAAGTTTCCATAACTTTTAATACAAGATGCTATGCTGTTTATGTAAAATTTTATATATGAGCATATGTGTCCATATCTATCACTATCTCTCTATCAAGAGCTGTTAAAGAACAGTCACCAAAGATATGGTGGTTATCTAGGGCAGAGAGGGGGGATTCCTAGTGATTTTTATTTTCTTCCTTGTATGTTTTTCTTTTGTTTGAATGTTTACAATAACCAGGTATTATTTATATAATAAGAAAAAAACAGCAAAGCTACAAACATACACACATCTTAGATGCTTTCCTCATTTCCCACCTCTAACCCATATATTTCCCTCAAGTCAGGTCCCTTCCTCCCCTCCACACCAAGTTAGTTCTGGCTCTCATTGTTCCTAATAACTCCTGTTAGGCCCCTTGCCTCAGTCTCTCCCCTCTCCAGTCAGTCCTCTGCACGGAAGCCAGAGTGACCTTTCAAGAATGCCTATCTGTCCATGATACTTCCCTGCCTGACCCTCTTCTAGGGCTGCTCAATGCCCCAGGCAACAATTCTCAACAAGAGTTACACTCAGTAATCTTCAACACTGCATTTTACAACCTTGTCCACCTCCCCCTGCTCTTCCACTGCATGACTTGCAGCTCCTGGCTTACCCCCATCCTTTCATTCTTCCCTGCCTACCCCTCCCACCTGCCCATCAACTCATTCAACACCCAAACATTGTTCCCTTCTGCAACCACTTCAGCACCTCTCCTCCTGTCTTCCCAGAGTACTCAGTGCTCTGTACACACTTTGTGATAGCACTGAGATCATTCTTTTTAAAGAATTTGTTTTCTCTCTCTCCCTATGAGCCATGGGAGGGCAGGAATATATGTAGCCTCAACATCTTTAGTGAATGAATGAATGAAATGAATGAATAAATGAACTTGTAAAAGCAGAACCCTAAACAGTAAATATAAATGCATGTTAACCATGTAAAAGGTCCATATAAACACTGAAAAGGGGCTGAAAGTCCAGTTATAAAATACATGAGTCATGGGGATATAATGTACAGCATGGTGACGATAGTTAATAATGCTGTATTGCATATTTGAAAGTTGCTAAGAAAGCAGATCTTAAAAGTTCTCATCACAAGAAAAAAGTTTTGTTAACTATGTATGGTGATGGGTGTTGACTTATTGTGATCATTTCTCAATATACACAAAATTCAAATCATCTGGGACTTCCCTGGTAGCGCAGTGGTTAAGAGTCCACCTGCCAATGCAGGGGACACGGGTTCAAGCCCTGGTCTGCAAAGATCCCACATGCCACGGAGCAACTAAGCCCGTGCACCACAACGACTGAGCCTGCGCTCTAGAGCCCACGAGCCACAACTACTGGAGCCCGTGTGCCACAACTACTGAAGCCTGCGTGCCTAGAGCCCGTGCTCCGCAGCAAGGGAAGCCGCCACAATGAGAAGCCGCGCACCACAACAAAGAGTAGCCCTCGCTTGCCGCAACTAGAGAAAGCCCGTGCACAGCAACGAAGACCCAACACAGCCAAAATTAAATAAATAAATAAATAAATAAATAAAAATTTATTTAAAAATTCAAATCACTTATGTTGTACACCTGAAACTAATACAGTGTTATATGTCAGTTACATCACAATGAAATAAATTAAAATGTCAAAAAAAGAAAAAAGGATGAGAGGTTAACATTTTGAAGTTCGTTTTTTCCTTTTCCAGTAGAGTGGTTTCAGCTAATTTTTAAATTACCACCGGTAATTCACCCAACGAATAATTTATATTCAAATTACCAAAAGTTAACTACAGTTTAAATCCCTATAAAATGAAACAGAAAAGTCCGAAAGAAAGCCATTTTCCCCTTTTTAAATAAAATAAGAAATTCAGAAAAAAAAAAAAGAAAGAAAGAAATTCAGTACTCCTCAACACCATGCCAGCTCTAGAAACAGCATCTCTCCCCCATAAAACATGGCCCAGCTGTGTGGTTACTTACTGGAGTTGAGGAGGATCATGGCCTTGACACAGAGATACTCTTTGTGTTGGAGTTTTAACTCGCGAAACCTTGAAGTTGTTGCCAGGAGCATGTCAAAGATTTCCAGAATTCCTTCTACACATTTCCCTTCGTCCCTACAAAAGTCCATTTAGAAATGTAAGGAACATACAGCTTCCGGTAACCATCGAAAGCAATAAGGAGTATTTTCTTTTTAATCTCAAGTTTCATCTTGTACACCCTTTAACTATAACAAGATAGTCATGAGAGCACACCCAGAAATGTGAAATTACTAGAATTATTTTTATATAAGGAAGACAGGGCATCTCCTAGAAGTCCATGAAGCAAACATTTGAATATATACTCTTTAGGCAACAGTGTGCACTGGAAGTACATTTTCCTCCTACCTATTCACCAAATGTTTTCTTAAAGGAATACCATTTCTGTTCATTATTTTTGATCTAAACTATCTCAGCCAACCAGCCCTCAACATGACACATATTACTAAAATGATACAGTCCATGTTCTCATCAAAAAACTCTGAAGTATTAATGAGGAAAGACTGAACATTACAGAAGCAAATATCCCAAGAAGAAATATTACTTTATATCTAGGGCTTAACTCTCACATCCTGGTGGTCAACTAGAAACTGGTGGGGCAACTAAGAGACATTTAAACGCAGTTTGAAGAAAAGCTAATATGACATACAAAGAAATCACAATTACAGAAGATGGATTAGAATCAGGAAAGGAAGGTAGAAATGGAGACATGGTAATTTTGATGTGCCAAAGATTATTTTTAAGCAAAAGTTTTAGACAAACTTTGGACCATGTAATCGAGATTCTTTTGAGCACTCCTTACGGAAATGAATGTTTAAGCATACTTTTGAAGTAAATTACTTGAACTGTACCTAGAAGATACCAGCTTCAATTCACTCCAGCCAGACACACATTATTCCACCTCACTGCTCCCAAAACAACTTCCATTATCATCAGTCATAGAGCTATTGGAAGTCCTTGACAAGCAAGCAGTTAGATGATTTCACCACGAAACATTCATTTGCTTCTAAAAGCCTGCAGTACACAGCAAAGGGCAGCTATGGTAGCCATGAGTTTCTGCAAGTTTCATTTTCAGTCTCTGTAGCAGCCCCTGAAGGGGACCTGAGATCTTCAAAGAACTGGCTGGTCCCTCCTCCTTCTCCCAATCCCAAGCCAGGACATTTCCAGTGATGGTAGTAGTTGGAGAAAGGGCCTCTGTAGAGTTCAAATGAACTGACACCAGTGGGTACTACCAATCCTGCTAAAGCCTTTCCTATTTGGTGCTATGCTTGGATGGCCGCTTATCAGGATCCTGCAGTCCACAGCGTTCACACCCCCGCAAGCTCACTGCACAAAGCTACAAGTATGCAAACTGCACACACTAGCAAACAAGTGTGGTAACTTTGGAAACCAGTTGAGACTTTCTGAAAGCGCACAGGTTAAGTGATAAAATGTCAGTGCCCCCTAGAAGTCACTCCTAAGGGAAAGGCCACCTTGGAGAATCAGAGCCCTGGGCAAAGGGTGCCAAAATCTATAGGAAAGCCCCAGCCCTCCATATGCCATCCGCACACCTCCCCTGCTCTGGGCTTTCCCAGGCAGCCTGCTGCTAGTGTCCAGTAAGGACATGCATGCCCTGCACATAGCAGAGGCACAAGAAATACTTATTCACTTATTCACTTGAATGCCACTCAAGCCAATCATTAAATCACTCGGCCTAGGACAATTAATTATTGGAAACTGTAATTGGTGGGTTTAAGTACATCTGATACTGAGAAAAGCTAGTTTTAAAATATCTCTGGGGGCAAAAACAAAAAATCCAACAAGTCCTGCATTGACAATTTGATAGTTTGGCTCTTTACTCTTTTGTGAGACTCAGAGGTGGGGTCACGGGCACACGTGTGCATGCACACACACGCACACACACACTCACCTCCCCAAGTAGTATGATAAGGGGACTCATTTGAAATCAATCCTATTTTGCAGAAGCTGCCACCTGTGCCTAAAAACACGTCTCTAAATACTGAAGTGAGCACCATTTCCTCATCGAAATACATACCATTTAAAATGTAAATTCATATTTCGAAAATGGAGGTAGAGGAACTTCCCTGGTGGTCCAGTGGGTAAGACAGGGGGCCCGGATTCCATCCCTGGTCAGGGGAACTAGATCCCGCATGCCACAACTAAGAGTCCGCATAATGCAACTAAGACCCGGTGCAGCCAAAATAAATAACTAAATTTTTTTTTTTTAATGGAGGTAGAGTTTATATTGTAGGGTATCTTAGGCCTTGATAAATGCTGCAGCTCAAAGTAATCAGAACATATGTACCGCATGGAAAAAGTGAATTTCTCAACCAGTTGTAAAGAGCTAGGTCTGATTGCTTTCTCCAGCAGGTGTGAGAGCCAACCATCTCATTCAAGGGGTGGCAAGGTTAGAATATTTTTATTCACTTTACAGGCTGTAGAAAACAAATACATTTCTAGAAAATAAATGAGAACTATAGGGGCAATAAGGTACAATATCTTGTAAAGGACACCCTAATAGGGTTCTACTTTAAAATGAGTTATACAGAACAGAGTGAGGAAGGACTTTACAGTCAATGAGACCTATTCCATTTATTCTGTAAGTAACTATGATTGACACTGAATTACGAGTAAGAAATTAGGACAGGTTTAAAAGATCTGAATTGAACCTAGTGGGTATATGAGTTGGATGTTAAAATACGGAAACAATATATCAATCAAACCAAACTACTCATGGAAATTTACTTTTACACTCCATTTCCCCATAAACCAGTGCTAAATAAAAATAAAAGAGTAGTTCCATGTGGACTATCTTATATTTGATAACCACTCCCTTTATAAAAGAAAAATATTCTGTTTGATACCAAGGACAACGTGTTGAAAGAGTGGGCTTCCCTTTGGGGTTCACTGTTTTGTACTGACATATATATATATCCGCTGGCAGCACACATGTGGCTAATGGACCACAGTTTGTCTATCTTTGTGTGGGTGGCAATAGGGTTGGGAGAGCTTAGCACATGGGAAGGACTTAAATATTGAACTCAGGTGAAATGATCTGAGTACAAAAGGGAAATACAAATTCAGAAGTGAAAATTCTGTCAGTCTCTTGAAGAAAATTCAATATACAAATACCTGAGGTGAATGCAAACTCAGTACATTTACCCTTGTGAGTCCACAGAACTCCATAAACATCCACTTCCTCTGACTTTTTAATAACATTTGACAGTTTCCTATTGATGCTAAGGACACAAAATGTCTTAGCATATATGATTTTTTGAGCAAGTAGAAGTTCAGATTCTGTGGTAGATCTTCACATGAATTGGGATTCTAGTGATTACTAAAAGAACTACCTTGTTAGAAATAAGCTGAGATACCCGGATTTTCCTCTCATCCTCAGTAGGTTCAAGTTTTCTCGCTGCAGAAGCCTCAACAAGAATAAAGGGAAACAAATTATAGTCTCAGTCTCCACAAATAAATAGGCTAATTTAATTGTATTCACTGCTTACATGGTCATAGCACCACTTAAAGGAACTCTGACAGGACAATCTACCAAAAGACAATTATTTTCATGTAGTGTGAAAATTATTTATTCACATTGCAAAAAAGATTCACAATAGAACACTTTTATGGTGCATGATCCCTGACTTTTGGAATAAGTCACATTTTGAACATTTTTGAATAAGCAACTCCTCCAGAAACATACCCATTACATTAAAATGTATTTATCTGTATAAGAGATGCACTAAGAGTCTCGGACTTGAAATTCTATACTTTACAGAGTGCTCAAATCAAGTAGGGACTGCAACAAAAAAATAACCACTAGTAGGCACTCCAAAAAAATGCCTGTTCAATGTGAATGCATTTACAATTCCCAAGAACTCCTCTTTTATCCTCAAATATACTTAATTTCTACGTTGTAAAAAATAAGACATCCAAATATTTATAAAGTAATGTGAGTCTATTAAAATAACATATAAGAAAAATTACTTTTTTTTTTCTTCTATTACTTAACCAACAGGTGAGCCTAAAATTTATCTGGGATTGGTGTCAATTTACAGTAATTTACATACACACGGGAGTTAAAGAACCCACACAAAGAGGTAAGTTAGTTGTACTAAAAACCAGGAATGACACAGTCACTGAAAATAAACACTAAATGTGGCGTCAATTTAGAAATCAAGACAAAAAATAAAATAACCCAGTCCCAAAGTCTGCAAATTTATTGGTTCACCAAAGGACAGAACTTCTTCCTAGCGCTAACTTCTAGGGAATTTTATGTGTATATTTGTGTGTGTGTGTGTGTGCCTTTATTTAAATGCCAAGTGGAATATAAGGAGTGAATGAATGAATGAGTGAGACTGATGGCTTGGCTGGGTGCTTGGCCTTGCAGCCCGCCTTGCAACATGGTACCCTGAGATGAGAGCAGGAGGAGCAGGTTTCTGAGGTGCACAGAGAGTAAAACAGAGTTGTTCTAAGATCAAAGAATAAAGTAGAAAGTTACTTTGCCTTTCGGCCTCCTCCTCTTTCCTCTTCCAGTTCTCTATCCCGCTGGGAGGCATGTACTGTTGTAGGTAAGAGTGTGAACTTCGCAGCCAGCCCCTGTGCCCAGCTCCGTCACTTGCTAACTGCAGGTAAGTTACCTACCTCCTGTTTCCATATCGGAAGGACAGGGATAATAATGGTGCTCACCCATAAAGGGCTGTTGTGAAGATGAAATGACTTTAACACACATCAGTGCTTAAGATAGTGCCTGGAAGCCAATAAGTCAGCTATTGTGATTGCTACTGAAGGGTCTGGGCTTCCAGAACCTCCCTCTGGGCTTGCTCCTACTAGAGCCACAGTCCACGCTCCAGCTCTTCCCAACGGCCCTGTTCTCCACCAACACACCTCTGTTACTCAGAACAGTGTTCTTTGTCAATGCTGTCATCCATGACAACGGACAGAATGGGTGCTAATTCCCTGGGCTATTACTTTTCATCTGAGTAAGGTGTGCATGGGGATCTTCTGATGATCTAAAGAGGCAATGCCAAGGGGCAGATCCTTTCCATTCATAACACTAGGCATCCTTCTTTGTGCACAGAGTCAAATGGGACTGCATATTCAACACTAGCACTTTTTTCAATATAAGGAATGTGGAAATCAATTTCCATGGAGATTTTCAAACTGTTCAAATTTACCCCAAGAAAGCATTCCACTTTTCTCCTAAAAAGCCTGAGTGTTGTACATTCCAGCTTTCCCTCCATGAACAGTTCACCTAAGTCAATTAAAAATTGGTTCCTTTTCTGCACCATCTTTAAAAGAAAACTAAATGCAACCAAGTTATCGCATTAACACTATCATTCCCCAGTTTCCGTTAACTTTCATCCGGTTTTAATAACCATTCCTTCCACGGCTATTGCCAAAAATGCTAATATAGTACATGTAGTTAGAGTGAGTTAAAGCATGTTAAAATAAACTTGGTAGATTTGTCAGAATTTCATCACCTGTCCAAATAGCTGGATGTACAGGGTCCCTACCAGTGGAAAAAATAGCAGGACAGCTTAAAATTATAAGCTGAAAATGGAGTTTTTTAGTGCAGAAAAATCTAAGTTGACGTGTACACTTAGCGGCCACATACCCTGCAGGACACAGGCCCCTGCTGTGGTCCGGCCAGTGAATGCTGCCACACTGAAAGAACAGGTAAGAATGAGTCACAGGACACTTAATCATTGTGCCCATGCTCTCCTTCTTGGGTTCTTGACCCAGTGAAGGAACTCATGACATTATCCTCCTCTTACCTGCCCTCTCAGGAGTAAGGGTTTAATTGCAGAACCCAGGACTTTGTTCCCACTTCACTCAGCGCCTCACTCAAACCAGTGGGAGAAGAAACACAAAGTATTTTTTTCTCACCTGTCCAGAACGAGGTCTGGAGCAAAGATGAGCTTGCCGGGGTGGTCGATGGAGCGCCACATCAGCCCCACCATGAGCACCTCCAACCAGCAGCTCTCCAAGAGCCGCACTTGGTCGTACAGGCTGAGCTCCACGAAGCCTGGGGAAAGCAAGAGGCCGTGAGCACACCCCACCCTCCTCCTCTGCTCCCCCGTTCCATAAAAACAGAAGAGCAAGCTTTGAAAAGCTAAGAAAACACAAATCATACAGGGGGGAAAAAATCAATATTTTAAAGACATTGCTAAATGCTGACAGGTGAGAACATCTTGAACTCAAAGTGAGTACTCACTATTTTCTAGTCTCAAACCCCTTCAGGAGAGAAATGTACTTCATTCAGAATTTCTAAAGGACTGACACCTGGGCTTATACAGCTCCCCAGACAGATGCTAGGGAAGAAGAGAAAGCTGCCACTGACCTTTGTTGGTTATATCCTAATAATCCCTCTGCACTACTGAGAAAGACAGAGCTCAGCTGCCAGTCAGAGGGGCTGCCAATCTGGCCCAGCCCATGACTGGGGCCAGCAGGAGTGGGGGGATGGGATAGTGGGGGTGGCGGATGGGAGGCTTGCAGAGAGAGCAGGGCCAACCCCTGCAGAAAGTCAGAGCTCCAGCTGAAAGAGTTTCTTCAATTGCTTAACATTTCCCATCTAGCATTAGAATCATTCTTCTGAGTAGGTGTGCTGTCTCTAAGCTACTCTACGCTGAAGAGGCTAGGTAACAACTGAAGCAGGTCCCTAAGGGAGGTGAGCACTTCAGAAGCAGAGATCACCGGTGCTTCCTCCATAAGCCACCATAAGAGGAGGAGGCAGTATAATATAAATATAGTAAATATAAACAAATGGCCATGGAGTGCAATGCATTCTGCTTAGAACCCTGCTCGGCCTCATCCCAGCTAGTTACTTAATCTCCTATTAAGTCTTTGTTTTCTTACAGGAAAAATGGGGGCAACAAGGCCTATCTCTGAGAATTTCCTACAGCCAGGATCTCTCATCATCCTCATTTCACAGATGAGAAAACTATGGCACAGAGAACACACATGGTTCAAATCTTTGAACAATTATAACACAAATCCGCACAAAGGAGAATTTAATAGAGTAATGAATGGAAAGATGGATAAATCCTTTCCAAAGCCACATCCTACGCTCAATTCCTGTTCCTGATATGTGTACACGTTTCCATCTCACCCACAGTTATAGACAATAAGCCTACCCAAAGGAGATCAAGCTTTTCATACTTGTAGATATTGAACAAAACCAAGGCTAGGTGATATTCTAATTTTTTTTTTTGGTTTAGACAATGACTATATTAGCTGAGAAAGGGAGAAAAAAATCCCACAGCTTCAGACTATGCCTAAGCTTTCTGAAAATTTTCCAAAATACCAGGCTTGAAGAGGAACTAATGCAGCTTAAGAGTTTGGTTTTGTTTTGGCACAAAGAAGCTGCACAGCTCTCAGGAGTAATTAATTTCACCACTACTCTCCACGTGGGATCTTGAAAACTAGGCTTGGAATACATGTAGAGCAAAAGCTAGAGGAAATTGCGTCAGTATTGTCTCCTATGGGAAAGAGCTGAGAAAAAAACGGCATTCCGGCAAAGATGAAGATGCTAGACTATCAAAACCAAAGTGGAAAACCCGAAAATTCTCAGAAAGCTCAGAAGCAAACAAATGACCCCTATGGATACTATTACCTGAGGCTCTTACACCCAGCTGCTCTTCACCCAGCTTCATGCCCCCTTCTCAATCTTTAAAATGTGCTTAATGCAGTTGCTGACCTCCAGGCCATGGAAATTGTCCCTAGTGGCTTAGAACTTGGAGAGAGACCTCATTTCTTAGACAAATGTATAGATGTACATGGATAAGCCCTTCCAGGGGGATGGTGGGTTGCTCTCATTCTATGTTGGAATCCTTGATTCATTCTTTCACAGAAACACCAATTCAAATAATAATTAGATGGTGACAATGCAGTATATGCTACAAACTGGTCTTGGAAAGTGGACACATTATAGGATAGAAAATGAATGTTCTAAACGACAACTTACGAATAACCAAAACCATTTTTAACTTTATCAAGTTAAAAAGCATTCCAGGTTTATTGATGATTCATGTTACTTCTACAGCTGATTTACTCTATTTATCCATATATATGTACATACTACTGATTCTTTCTCTATTGGAACAAAATTTTACAATTCCTATTTAGCGTCTGAGAAACGTTTCACTTTCATACTGGTCATACTGAGCCCCACCCCTCCTCCCAAGGTGAGAAGTCCACAGCCAAGAGATGGGTTAAGGTGGAGCCCAGATCCCTTCCTTTTAGACCATGTTCCAGGTCCCAGGACCCTAGAATTTCCTGCCTAAATGGCCTCATATCCACTTCCAGAGCCTGGGTGGGTCTCTTCCCTGGGTCCATCGTCCCAGGCCAGATCTAGGCATGAGATGTGGCCAAAAGGCTAGTGTCTGTAGGAGATGTGGACAGGTAGAATGGAGTATGTGCAAGGTGGTGTGGGATGAATCCAGGAGTGGGAGAAGAAGGCAGAGAGTCAGGAAGAGAAGGGGTCCACCATATGCAACTCTTTCTGCACTACCATGTCTGGTACAGAACTCAGAGGAATTCAAGAATTCTAAATTGGAACCTGGCCTTCCAGGACGTGTTGAAGGCATACATGTCAAAATAGGAAGAAAGAACATATTTCATTTAAAGGTTATAAATCAAGCTCTCAAACTGCTAAATACCCAAGACACAATGTGGAACTCCAGTTTGTATTCTTGCCCCATAAATGTTAGAGGCAGCCCTTTCCACAAATAAATTTAAAGCTAAGACCCAGAAAGCCCTACCCGGAATTTTCTTGGCCCAGCCGATCATGTGTACCAGCTCCTTGTCAGCCAGCTTGGTCAGGGACATCATCATGGAGGCCTCGGTGAAGGGCGTGCTGGGGCGGCTCACGAGCACGTGGGGCGGCTCGGCCTCGAGGAGCGTGAGCACCAGCTGCTCTGGGCTCAGGGCACTCAGCAGCAGCTCCTTCACTCGGGTCACGTGTCCACCGTTTTTCTTGGCTTTGCTCAGGCAGTGAAGCTGCTCATCAGAATTTCTCTGCCTTCGAACTACGCGGTACCCACACCTTTCTCTCCGGGAGCCTAAAGCAGAGAGCAGATGATAACACACTGCTTTCCCGTCTCTTCTCCAACCCAGCAGTCAAGTTCCCCCAATCGCCAGGGTAAAAATGAAGCAATGATATCACTGGAAGACCTGAGTCTATTCACAGAATGTGCCTTAGAACAGGAGCCTGACTTTTATTTCTGGAGCCTGTGGGGCACGTACTAAAGATTATTATATTTGTGATGGACTGTACTGGCAAAATCAGTAATGACTTTTTAGGGACAATAGCCCAAATGATCTTTAGGTTTCCATTTCAAGGTCATCTATTCCATTTCTAAATCTAAATCCATTTCTCTTTTAAAGAGTGCTGGTATACCTCAGTTTCCAAACCATGAAATTAGGAATCTTCTTCAGGCAGAAGATAAGGAAAAGTTAGAAACTGAATATAAATAATGCTCTATTAATAATACATCCTTAAATTCTTTTGTGTGTGTGTGTGTGTGTGTGTGTGTCTGTGTCTGTGTATTCTTTTTACATACTTAACACAAACAAGCTTGTTTCAAACAATAAAGTAATTGAAAAAATCTGGAAAATATAGACGAGCACAAAATTTGGCTTAAAGTCAGTTTTCTTTTAATGCTTTTATACTTTTCCATATTTTGTACACAACTTTAGGACATACATAGTGTATGTATATATGTGTGTATATATATAATTGTATAACCTCCCTTTTCTTTTTTTATTAAAAATGTATCATTTTATAACAATTAAAAATCTGTATAGCATTCTATTCTATGAGTATAGCACCACTTATTTAAAGTGTCCCCTATTGACGGAACTCTAGGTTGGTTCCAATTTCTTTGCTACTATATTACACATTGCAATGAAAATGCAACTTTGTACCTGTATCCAATTACTCCCTTATAATAAACAGAAAGAAGTCAAGTTGCTGAACCAAGTTGCTTGTTTAAATTAAAATTTAAAATTTTGATACGTATTGATAGATTGCCCTTCAAAACTATTTTAAAATCTATAATCTAAATAATACTTTAAGGGCTACCTATTTTCTTATAACACCATTGGACATTAAAAATCATTTTTAATCTTTGCTAATCTGGCAAGTGACTAAACAATCTCATTTTACTTTGTATTTTTTCAATTACTAGCAAGGTTGACTAAAATGTTTGCCCTTCAATTTTCTCTTACTTGTATATTGCCTATTTGCTTCTTTTGCTCTTTATCTCCTTAATTACCTACAAAGGCTCTTTATATAGAAATGATAACTTTTGTTGTATTCAATATTTGTCTTAGTTGTTAATATATCTTTTAACTCTGCTCATGGTGTCTTCTGTCATAAGAAGATTTAGTACATAGTCACATCTGTCTTTTTGTTTCACATAAAGATTACACAAATATTCTCCTATATCTTTTTAAAACACTTTTGTGGTTCAAACCTATTTGAAATTTTATGTATGTTTCTATTATGTCATATTGATATTTCATGTTATGCTTTTCCAAATGGATGTACAACTTTCCACATACCATTTATTAAATAAGCTTTTCCCATTGATTTTTATAAAATGCTTTGTCATTTAATAAATAATTGTGTATAAAAGTATCTTCTTCCAGATTTTCTACTCTTTTTCATAGATCTATTTTTCTATTCCTGTGCTGGTACCAAAACGTTTCAGTTACTGTAAGTTTATATAGAACACAATGGGATAATGTCTTTAAGAAAGAAGCTTTCGGGCTTCCCTGCTGGCTCAGTGGTTAAGAATCCACCTGCCAATGCAGGGGACACGGGTTCAAGCCCTAGTCCAGGAAGATCCCACATGCCGCAGAGCAACTAAGCCCATGCGCCACAACTACTGGGCCTGCACTCTAGAGCCCATGAGCCACAACTACTGATACCTGTGAGCCACAACTACTGAGCCCATGAGCCACAACTACTGAAGCCCATGTACCTAGAGCCCATGCTCCACAATAAGAGAAGCCACCACAATGAGAAGCCCAGGCATCACAACAAAGAGTAGCCCCCACTCTCCACAACTAGAGAAAGCCCGCACACAGCAACAAAGACCCAACTAGCCAAAAATAAATTACTTAAAATAAATAAATTTTTAAAAAAAAGAAAGAAGCTTTCAATTCAGAATTATATTCCCAGCTAACCTATCGTTCAAGAGTGAGGATAAATTAAAGGCATTTTCAGTTTAAAAAGATTGGGAACATATATCACTCACAATCCCTTTGAAATAAATACTGTGTTCTTTGGGATGGAGAAAAATGAACCTGAAGGAAGCAAAGAAAGTCAAGAAGCAGTGGTAAGAAAATAAACTGGTAAATATGTGAGTAAATCTGAAAAACACTGAATAAAATAATAATAATTTTTCAAGGTACAGAAACAAGGTAGAACCAAAATACCAGACAAGAACATATAAGATGAGAGAGGAATAATTTTGACTAGAACATTCGAAAAATTTTTATTTAGGAAGAGAGATATCTATTAGAGAGAGTGGCTTGATTCTAAAATTAATCAGGAATGCATGCTAAAAATAGAAATAGTGTCACTAAAAGAATTAAAACAGAATGTATGATTTCCAAACTGGCAGAAGAGAAAAAAGAAACCAGGAAAATATGATCAACTCCAAAAAGGAAAAAAAGTAGAAAATACGTGATGAATTCTTTTTTTAAAGCACAAAATAAGATGATAGAAATGAACCCAAATACTAACGATCACAATAAACATAAACAGGCTAAATTAATCAATTAAGAGCAATTCTGAGATCAGACATATTTTTTAATCTAGACATAGACTGGTTATAAGGAATACATCTAACATGCAGAAAAACTGAAAGTAAAGGGATAGAAGAAGATACAACAGGCAAAAATTAACCAAATAAATTGGAGTTACTATCAATATCAGACAAAATAAACTTTAAGTCGAAAATCATTATTAAGGTCTCATAAGTAGATTAGAAAAGGAAGGTAAATAATTCTAAGCTCATATACATCAAAACAACAACAAGAAAACACAGCCTACAAACAAAACACCAAAAAGTGATTGAAAGAAAAAGAGAAATTGACAAATACACTATTATCAATATAATGGGATGTTTTAATATATCTCTCTCAGCAACTAACAAAACAGATGGGGAAAAAGAATATAGAACATTTGAACTGCGCAATTAAGAAGTTTGAGCTATAAAAACTCATGGAATTTGCAAAAATTATCACATAACAAGTCATTAATAAAACTTTAACTAAAACTGATATCATATAGATCATATTCTCTGACCACAATAAAAATAGAAATCAGTAACAAAAATATAACTTCCAAAGTCCTATGAACACAAAAATATTTCTAAATATTCATTGGTTAAAGACAAAAATGTAAGATGGAATTAAAAAAGACATAAGTCAAGGGCTTCCCTGGTGGCGCAGTGGTTGAGAATCTGCCTGCCAATGCGGGGGACGCGGGTTCGGGCCCTGGTCTGGGAGGATCCCACATGCCGCGGAGCAGCTAGGCCCGTGAGCCACAACTGCAGAGCCTGCGCGTCTGGAGCCTGTGCTCCGCAACAAGAGAGGCCGCGATGGTGAGGGGCCCGCGCACCGCGATGAGGAGTGGCCCCCACTTGCCGCAACTGGAGAGAGCCCTTGCACAGAAACGAAGACCCAACGCAGCCATAAATAAATAAATAAATAAACCCAAAGTTAAAAAAAAAAAAAAAAAAGTTGTGCCATTTAAAAAAAAAATACTCCTTTAAAAAAAAAAAAAAAAAGACATAAGTCAAGATGTTGTTAGCATGGGCACAACATTTATATGAATCTTCCCTAAAAAAAAATCTAAAATTTAAAATCAGAATGCCTAGTTTCTATACTCCCACCATTGTGTTTGTTCACGAAATTCAATTGTCCACATTTATACAAAGAAATATTACTTAGGAGGTATGAGCAAATTTAAATTATTTGCTTCCAAGAAAATTTATCTGAATTTCCCTTATCCTTGGCTAATTGCAGTAGAAGAAAGGGCTCTATTCATCTAGGGAAAACTGAATCAAAATTTTCACGAAAAGAATTAAAAGCCTAAAATATAATTCATTTTATTAGTAATCAGATAAAGTGCTATTATTATTTACATTATATATAATATTATAATTATATTATTAAAGGTCGATTATACCTCCAGGGTAAAATGGGACAAAATGTATGGTTAAGAAAGTATCTTTCTGATCACACATTTCTCTTTTGTGGAGTATATGAGGATAAGGAGTTTACAAAACAGATTTCCATACAAAGTAAAAGGTTTTGATTCCACACATTCAAATTTCTTTGACCAAATTTCCCCAACAAAGTTCTATGTACTAGACCCTGTTCTAAGTTAGGATCAATAAAATAAAGCCCCTAGAAGCTATTGATAGAGTTCCTAGTTTTAACTGGTAAATCAAGTTGTATTCTATACACTGGAATAAAATGAAATTGAGAAGGTCAAAAGATAAAGTCATTGACAAAGAGCTCACATTTTTCTACCAAGGACATTCCTAGTGTTACGGCTTTGACACCGTAATCCAAGCAGTCACTCAGTGTGCCTCTGAGTGAGCTTAATGAGAACGTACCAAATAGGAGTGCTCCATATTAGAAAGTGCCCCAGCGAAAAGGTGATGACAACAACAACAATGGTAAATGATGATCATGACAGCTAATATCTACTGGAAGCTTCTGTATGCCAGACATTGTGTATTACTGTACATAGATTATCCCATCCTGACAACCACCCTAGAGAAAAGGTGCTATTACTATCTCCAACATACAGGGGAGGATCCAGGCACAAGAGAGCTCAAGTAACTTGCCCGAGGTAGAAAAGCTAGAAAATAGCAGAAGCAGGATCTAAAACCAATCAGTGGTCTGAATCCAGAGCTGGTGCTTTTAACAACAATTTTATATCACCTCCCTATCAAATCACTTTCAAGTGTCTATACAGCAGGTGAATAAAGAGATGGCATCCGAAAGATGCTGAGCGATTGTCCCAACACAGGGATCTAGATCAGGTATACAGTTATTCAGATCGGTTTCCTGCCTATTTGCATTTCACTGTATTCTTATAATGAAGCCTTGTCCCTGAAGCTAGTCTGGGTGGGTACCCTCCTACCATTTAAACAACCATATTAATATCTCAGCAGAAAGGATTGGCAATGCAGAAGAAAAAGGTGATGACAAAAGGGACAGGATTTCTGAATAAAACGGGGAAGTGGAATTATGCAGGAGGATCCAGAATGCAGGGATAATGCCTAATCCTCTAAGATTGGATAGAAGGAAGAATCTAGACCAAGGGTTTTCTCAGGAGGGCAGACAAGAAGAGGGCTGGGAAAGGAGGGAGGCACAGTTAAGAAAATTCACTCCTAATCGTCTTTTCCCGTGGTCAGTAAAGGGCCAAAATATCCATCTGTTTGCACATCAATCTATCTCATTCCTTCTGTAATCTAAGATAATGAAATATTTTTTCTTAGCCCTATACAGTGACTTTTTGGTCAAATTCAATGACCTGTTCCAGGAAAAATTCAGGAACATCTCTGAACTCTGCTTTCTGAAACTGTATTGTATCAAAACTCCTAACTTATATGAGCCTTTCAACAAGGGAGAAAGGAAGGAAAAGCAAAATTTAACACCAAGCACTGTGCTAGGTCTTTATTCCTCACAAAACTCAATGAAGCAGATACCTCTGTTTCAGAGATAAGGAAACCGAGGGCCAGAAAGGTTAGGTCGTTTAAGCATAGTCACCATTAGCAAGAAGTAATGAGACAAAAAAATGAGATTCCATCTATGTGGGGGGGGGGGGTGTCCAGTCCTCCTGTTCTTCTCACCGCATACACTGCCCCCTACAGCTGGAGTGTATGTGCTACTGCCCTGGTCCCAAACCAGGAGAACCACAGCCACTAACAGACTCTAGTATATTCAAAGCGTTTCTAACCTAAGGCTAAATTGGAAATCTTTTTTCTTTAAAGTATACAATTTAAAATATTGTTTTACTTAAAACATGACATATTTATTTGCAGTCTTTGGTCAGAGGGCCAAGGATTTCTCTTTAAGCACCTCTGCCAATTTAATCACAAGTTACCTTGTCTCTGGATTTTCAGTTTCAGCTTCTTTAAAACAGTGCAAGAACTTAGGCACTCCTATAGCAATCTGAATGCAGACTCTTTATAGGTGTATAATGGTTTTGCCCCAATCTCACCCATACCTAACCCAATAGCTCTACAGTTTCATTCAAAGCTTTCACAGGAACAACTACCTTTTCCTACTCATATTTCATATGTTTGCATAAAGTTTAATTAAATTAAATGATTTAAAAACTACAATGAGTAGAAACAGGTTGGGAAGAAGCCCATTGGTTACTGATAAGGATATAACTGAAGTGGTGTTTATGAAAGTAACCAATACCCACTGGGAGGTCATGGGCATTGGCAGGATATTTTACAGAGGAAATGGAGAACACAAGTGATTTTAGGAAGCCAGAGAACTGTGGTTAAATTAAGAGAACTTCTGCTGTAATTCTGAACTATGGGAGGGAACAGAGAATGTTCAAGGGGCAGAGCTACTAAGAGACTGTCAGGGAGAAAAGAGAGAGGATTTTTTTTTTAAATTTTTCAAATAGTTACAAAGAGAGAAATTACAACAAACCACTGCTAAAATACTGACTGGCAGAAGAATAAGAAAAGTACAGGCAGAGCTGATATGACTGTATATAAACAAGCAAGTATGTACAACAAGTGAATCAAGTTAGCCAGGTGGAGAGAGTGGAGTGTAAGTATTGTCATCAGTTGTTATACTAATGTTCTCATTTCTCTGTTTTTTCATGTATGTATACGTGTGTGTTCACATATATATGCACACATACTGTCTTAGAACAAAATCCATACTCTATGTGCTTTCCATAGGTCTATCATGTTTCTGACTCCTATGCATATTTTTTCCACTTCTAGAAAGTTAATGGAGGGATAGGCACGAGTCATCCCAAGTAGCCCACAGGAGAGTCAACTTTCTTGTCAGAGCTTTAACCGTGAACATTTACCTGAACTTCATCCTTAGACTTTTCAAGGCCTCAGGCAAATGGTCATCCAGCCCATTTGAGCACCTCAGTGGCTAGAGTTCTCTAATTCATGCAGCAGCCTATTCTGTGGTCAGACCACTTGAACTGTAGAAAGTTCTTCCCTACATTGGGCCAAAATCTGCCTCTTACAACTTGCTCCTGTTCACCTCAGCTCTGTCCTCTGCAGCTTTAGAGAATAAGTCAAAACCCCTGCAATGGGACAGCACACACACACCTGAAGGTAATTACCACGTTCGAAATCTCCTCTCATCCAGGCTACATGTCTCCAGGTCCTCAAACTGTCCCCAGTTTGACATGGCTCTCAGCATGTCCCACATATCACAGAAGGGGAAGGGAACACTCACCACACTTCACCATTCCGACTTCATAGCACTTCCGAAGTCGGCAGGCCTGGCAGCTTTTACGCCGGTTCTTATCTATTGTACACTGATTTGTAGCTGGACAAATATAATCATTATGTCCTACAGCAGAGCAAAAAAACAAACAAACAAAAAAAGGAAGTTTATTGTTATAATATTTTAGCTAAATCTCTTTCTGGTCAACAACACAACTAACGTTACCCAGCTGAGAGATAGGAGACATCTTCTTAACCACAGGTACAGGTATAAAAACCAAGTTCAGCCTCATCAGTGCCTTGTTCGTGAGTAAAGGAAACCTAAGAATATTTCAATATCCTACCCTTTTTGAATAGGTTATTCTCTGCAGGTTCTTAGAATTCTCAAGAGATATATTTAGAAATAGTCTCCTCTAGACATGGAAAGTGAGACAGTCACCTGAAATTGATTTGCTCCAAGTCACAGGACTCCTTGAGAGTAACACTTGTATCAGGTCACCAAATTCAACTGCCTGTATTCTTTTACATACATTCCTCTGTGGTATTTAACATGACATTTTAATAGAAATTCACAGCTAAATAAGAGAACTAAACTGGTCAATAAGAGAATATAGAAATCATCAAACAAAACAAGGACAGAAAGAACTGCCACTTGATAATGGTTATGGTGGGTTAAATTATTTTTCTTTATTCTTCACTCCCTCCCTCAGCCTGTGACGTTACAGTGTACTACAGCAGGCAGAGTACACCTCCTCACCAACTCACATCGGGCTTGGCCATGGGACTTGCCAATGGTATGGAAGTAGATGTGATACTCCAAAAGTTTGGCTTGGCCTCTTGAGTGCCCATGAGAAGAAAATGCCTACAGTAGCCACTAGTCCAAGGAGAATGTGGAGACGTGTGGTGCAGACCAGGACTCAACCCAAAGCCCAGAGCCAAGCCTTATGAAGTAGAGCCACCCTAAACAACTCATAGACCCATAACTAAAAAAATAATGCTCACTGTAGTAATCTACAGCCTAAATAGAGTTGTATAGCAATATCTGACTAAGACAATGGTACTTCTTTTACGTAAAGAAGAAACAAGAAAATTTCCATTTCAAAAAGCAGCACTGGGGGCTTCCCTGGTGGCGCAGTGGTTGAGAGTCTGCCTGCCAATGCAGGGGACGCGGGTTCGAGCCCTGGTCTGGGAGGATCCCACATGCCGCGGAGCGACTGAGCCCGTGAGCCACAACTACTGAGCCTGCGCGTCTGGAGCCTGTGCTCCGCAACAAGAGAGGCCGCGATAGTGAGAGGCCCGCGCACTGCGATGAAGAGTGGCCCCTGCTCGCCGCAACTAGAGAAGGCCCAAGCACAGAAACGAAGACCCAACACAGACAAAAATAAATAAATAAATGAAGTAGCTATAACAACAAAAAAAAAAGCAGCACTGGGACATCCCTGGTGGAGCAGTGGTTAAGAATCTGCCTGCCAATGCAGGGGACACGGGTTCGAGCCCTAGTCTGGGAAGATCCCACATGCTGCAGAGCAACTAAGCCCATGCGCCACAACTACTGAGTCCATGCACCGCAACTACTGAAGCCCATGCACCTAGAGCCCGTGCTCTGCAACAAGAGAAGCAGCCGCAATGAGAAACCCGTGCACTGCAACGAAGAGCAGCCCCTGCTCGCCACAACTAAAGAAAGCCCATGTGCAGCAATGAAGACCCAACGCAGCCAAAGAAAAACAAAAATAAAAACAACAAAAGAATTACTTCAGATGCTGTATGGAAAATAGATTAGAGGCAGCAAAATTGATGAAGGCCAGGAGACTAAGCAAGAACAAACTGTTGCTGTGCAAACCAGAAAGGAGGTTGCCTGCCTGCCTGGATTGGTAATGATAGGGAGGATGAAGACAAATACAGAGACCTGAGAGATTTAAGGAACAGAAATTATAATAAAATATATAAAAAGTGGAAGTGAACAGGGTATTATGGTGCCTTTATTTCTTAATTGAGTCTTTCAATAGGGCCTGAACTTCTTATGATAAAACCTATAATGGCCCATAATTTCAATGTGGAAAATGGATAAATCTCAATGATAAATTAAACGAGCAAGTCACAAAACAAGTCACAAAAGAACATAAAGGAAAGGATTCCATTTATATAAAGTTCAAAAATAGAAAAAACTATATTGTTTAGGGTTACATGCGTAGGCGGTAAAAACATGGCAAGGAAGGCAGAAGTTAGAACTGTCTTACCTCTGTAGCGGGAGAAGGTGTTGTAACTGAAAGGACCACCCAGAGGGATTCTGGAGATAACCTATTTCATGGCCTGAGCACTAGTCACACAGGAGGTTGCTCTATAATTCTTTTCTAAACTGAATATAAATATGAAATTTTATATATTTTATACATTATATATCTTTTATATATGGGTATGTGTGTGTGTATATATATTATATAATATATATATATATATATATATATATATATATATATATATATATATACTAGAGTAAATACTCTATCCTCTGAGAGAGACTGGAAGCAGAGATATCCCAACAGCAATGAGTAAACTAACACCCAGATCTTGGTTTATGAATATCATTCTCCACTCATAGGAAACTGGGAACCTTGGAGAAACAGTTTATTCCAGCTTATCCCACTGGGGTAGGGAAAGTACAAGATAAGCCTGAAACATCTTGTTGTGTCAGGAAGTAAAGAAGTGTCTAAAGAGTTAGGGGCACATGTCAAAAAAGATACAGAAGGCAGTTTAAGGGAACACTACTGGCCAAATCTGGGATAATTTGGACACCTAAATAAATAATTATATATACTGGAATAAATATATTCCCTAACTCTATCCCCCGAGAAAGCATGGGAGCAGGGACATCACCAGCCTCACAGACATCACCTTAACCAAATATTCAAAGTGTACATCACTAGTATTGGGACAAATTGAAATCAGGCACTACATGAAAGGAGCCAGTCAGAAGAATATAGCATCATTTCTGTGGTATTCCTGCCAATAATGTGTAAGCTGAATCTAATGATGAGGGACCATCACACAAACCCACAATGAGGAGTATTCTGCAAAATAACTGCTCTATAAGATTCCAAATTGTCAAGATCATGAAAACCAAGGAACAACTGAGGAACTGTTCTGGACAGAGAGAGAAAGGCTAAAGACGTAACAACTAAATGCAAAGTGTGATTCTAAACTGGATCCTTTTGCTGGATCCTTTTAACTGGATACAAAAGGATCCAGTGACTTTTGTAGAGGGTACTGTTAGGACAACTGGGAAAACTGGAACAAGTCTAAACATTAGATGGTAATAATGTATAAATGCTAATTTCCCAATTTGACCCTGTGGCTTTACCGGAATACATGTTAAGTGTTCGGAGGTGACGGGGCATAATGTTGGCAACTCATGATTTCAGGAAAAAAGGTTCTTTATATTCTGTATGCACATTTTCTGTAAGCTGGAGACTCATTTTAAAAATGCTCTTTAGATAAATGCTCTCATAGATAAATTTCTTCCTAGCCTGACACACCAACATTCCTGATCTCCTACTGATTTCCAGGTAGTTTTCATCAGCATTTCATTTAGTCCTATAACTTCCCTTATAAAGAGCTATAATCCCCATTTTACAAATGAAAACACTTAAGCTCAGTTCAATAATCTCCTTAAAGTTATTGTTTTAGTTTTCCATGCCACATAATAAATTTCTACAAACTTAAAAGCTTAAAATCAAACAAATTTATTATCTCATAGTTTCTGCAAATAAAGAGTGCAGACACAGCTTGCTCTACTCAGGGTCCCAACAAGGCTGCAACCAACGTATTGACTGGGCTGTGGTCTCATCTGAAGCTCAGGGTCCTCTTTCAAGCTCATTTAAGTTGTTGACAGAATCAATTCCTTGCAGTTGTAGGACCGAGATTCCCATTTTCTTGCTAGTTATAGGCTGGACACTGCTCTCAGCTCCTAGAGGCACCTGCAGTTCCTTGCCCAGAAGCAGTTCACAACGTGATGTTTGCTTTCTTCCAGGCCAGGAGGAGCACATCTCTCTGACTTCCAGTCTCTCCCCAGTCTGCTATGATGGAGTCTTATATAATCACAGCATAATCACAAGAGACTATCCCAACACCATTTGCCATAAAATGTAACCTAACCAAGGGAGCGACTCTGTCATCATATTTACAGGTTCCATACACACTCAAGAATAGGTGGTAGGGGCTTCCCTGGTGGCGCAGTGGTTGAGAATCTGCCTGCCAAGGCAGGGGACACGGGTTCAAGCCCTGGTCTGGGAAGATCCCACATGCCGCGGAGCAACTAGGCCCGTGAGCCACAATTACTGAGCCTGCGCGTCTGGAGCCTGTGCTCTGCAACAAGAGAGGCTGCGATAATGAGAGGCCCGTGCACTGTGATGAAGAGTGGCCCCCACTTGCTGCAGCTAGAGAAAGCCCTCGCACAGAAATGAAGACCCAACACAGCCATAAATAAATAAATAAATAAAAATTAAAAAAAAAAAAAGAATTAAATGTTGTTGCTGTTTAAAAAAAAAAATAGGTGGTAATATAAGGTGTGCTATAAAAAAAAATTAAAGGAACAGATAATTATCTGTTATTGATTTTATCCTCACTTATAATATTCAAAAATAAATTTTAAAAGCCAAAATATATTTCTAATCAGAAACTTTCTATTGTACTTTAGAATAGAATGCTTTATACTTAGAAGATAAATGTAATCCCACAGTACTTTCCATAGCAGGAGCAATCTTTTAAGTATCTTCTAAAACCTCTAAGAACTATGCATGATGTCATCCTTATTGGTTTTATAATGAGGTTCATAACAATAAGCATTTAAGGGACAAGTAGAGGTTGGCTTTTATTTTTCTCTCAGAGTTTATTGTAAAAGATCATTTTACTTTTAAAAAAGGATCAGAAAGCACAATAGTATGAACACGCTCAATAAAATAGCCTAGAAAATGTCTTATGCAAGAAGGTCATGGTAATTCACCTCATTTCTGGCAAAAAGAAAAAAAGTCATCTTTGAACTGCACCAAACGCCCCATGTATTAAAATGGCTCTCTTGTTCCATGCAACAGTCTGCTACTCCACACTAACAGAACGAAGAGAAAAGTTCAAAGCAAAATTAAAGGCAAAATATGAACCTAATTCTTTTAGTTAAGATATAAAACTTTATAGGAAAATATACTTTTTATAATACAAAACATAAAAGGTTATCTTTGTTCTCTGCAAAATTACTGAGTCTGTCTGAATGTGTATTATCATTCATATCCAACTGCATGGAGGGAAGAGACAGCACTGGACTTGAAATCAGAAGACCTGAGTTTAATATCAGCTCAGCCTCCTGGTTTTCTTATTTTAAAAACAGAGCAATTAGGGACTTCCCTAGTGGTGCAGCAGTTAAGAATCCGCCTGCCAATGCAGGGAACACAGGTTCGAGCCCTGGTCCAGGAAGATCTCACATGCCGTGGAGCAACTAAGCCCATGCACCACAACTACTGAGCCTGCGTGCCACGACTGCTGAGCCCGCGTGCCACAACTGCTGAAGCCTGCGTGCCTAGAGCCCCGTGATCCACAACAGAGAGAAGCCACAGCAATGAGAAGCTCGTGCACCACAACAAAGAGCAGCCCCCACTCGTCACAACTAGAGAAAGCCCACACACAGCAACAAAGACCCAATGCAGCCAATAAATAAACACATTTTTTTAAAAATAAAATAATGTAGCTCTTAAAAAAAAAAGAAAAAGAAAAAAACAGAGCAATTATTACCCATACCCTCCCTGGCACTCTTATACTTCAATAGCAAGCATCTACCTTGTGGTTTCTTCCCTCAGGATACCCTTCTTGAGTTCAAGACCAAATAAGTCCCAAGTAATGGAATATATGCCTTGAAGGCAAGAATATTTTACACAACCTATGGGCTGCTACAGCTTCCCATTTAAAGCTTAGCCTATAATGTCTTAAGAAACAAAGAGTTGAAGATTCATGAGCAGCAGTCAGATGGATTTTAACTTTCAAATGACAATGATAAAAGGTTATTATAAATACCAAAATGAAAGTGCATAGTAGAATATAGTAGTAACATTACTATTATATGTGGATATAAAATAAATAGCCAGAAGGATGAAATTTATGGAAATAACATGAAGAAATGGGCCAAATACATATCAAAAAAATAACAAAATTTTATAAGAGATGTAAAAGACCTAAATAGATGGAGTCAACGTGTTTCTTGATGTGAAGACTATTACAGAGCTTCCTTCCAAAATAATTCTTAGGTTTAATAAAATATCCACTTTTCTTAACATTAAGGATGGGAGGCCACTTAATAAAGTTATTTTAATGTTCCTGTGGACAAATAAACATGAGAAAATAGCCAAGACATTTTTAAAATAGGAGGAATTTATACTGGCATGTATTAAACTTCACTATAAAACTATAATACTTAAAATAATGTGGTACTTATACAAGAATGAAGAGATAGATCAACAGAACAGTCAGACTAAACAGTAGTATATATAGAACTTAATATATATCATATATCACAGAAAAAAATTGATGAACACAAGAAAAGATGCTCAAAATCGTCAGTAATCAGAAAATGCAAAATAAAACCACAGTGAGATAGAACTACATACCAATATAAATGGAATGGCTAAACTTTAAAAGACTGATAATATCAAGTTTTGATAAGGACATGGAGCAACTGGAACTCTCATACACTGCTGTTGAGAATGCAAAATGGTTCGACCACTTTGGAAAACTGTTAGTTTCTTATAAGCTAAACATACATTAGCTTATCATACAACCAGCCATTTTACTCATAGATATTTACCCAAAAGAAATAAAAAGATGTCTACACTGAGAGATACGCATAAATGTTCATACCAGTTTTACTTAAAATAGCACAAAACTAGAAACAACTCAAATGAACAAATAAACAAAATGGGGTACACCTACTGGAATATAAGTAACAAAAAGGAATGAACTACTAATGCATCCAACAACACAGATAAATCTTAAAAGCATCATGATAAGTGAAAGAAACCATACATAAATGGTTACATACTTTATGATTCAATTATATGACATTCTAGAAAAGGCAAAACTATAGGGACAGAAAATAGATCAAGAGTCACCAGAGCCTGGGAGGTTGGGGTGAAATTGGCTGCAATGGGCATGAAGGAATATTTTGGGGTTATAGTAATGCTCCATATCTTAAGTATGGTGGTGGTTACATGACTACATGTATTTTCAAAATTCATAAAACTATAAAACTAAAATAGGGGAATTTTACTGTATGTAAATTATATCTCAAACAAAAAATTAAGCTCCTATATTCAAAAAAAAAAACAATGAAAATGGATTTATTCAATAAAACAATGTGGATAAAATTGACAATTTATGAAAATATATTTGATTCTTATTTCATTCAACATACCAAAAAAATTGAGTAGCCATTTTCAGTTATTGCAATGCATTTATACCAGAGGGCACCAAAAATATGAAGAGTCCAAAGAAATAATCATTTAGGCATGAAGCAATTGTAAGAGCACTAACTCTTTCCCATTTGCACTTTTAGGATATGACATTCCTTTTCCCTTTCCCAGCAGTTCCTCTGCTGATGCAGTAGGAAAGAATGACATGGGGAAAGCATAGGAAACTTACTTTTTATTGTTTTCAGCTACAGTCTCAGGGTTCATGAAGTATCATGAAAGATATTCCATGCAGAGATTTTTCCCAAACAGCAAATAAGAAGAATTCTCTTTTTAAAGGATGTAGTTAGTTGTTTTGGGTCAAAATTTCCTTAGGAGATAAAATTCTAGAACCTCAACAAGATAGAGAATTGTCATCATATCAAGAGTTTGGTTCTGAATTTCAGAAAATCTGAATTGTTCTTATCATATATCGCAGGAAACTGGACCTGGCCTTATAATCTACTAGTACAATGATCATAAACAAAAAATTTTAAGCACTGAATATGTTAAACACAGAATGAAAAGCTCTGTGTATGTAAAAGCAAAAATAAGCAACCGTGATTTATGTTTTGATAATATTTGATGACATCAGCTTCCTTTATCTGTGCTGTTTTTCCTTTCTGTAAGAAAAGTTTGGAAATGGCAGAGGGCCCTCATCCACCTAACTATGAAGATTTGGGAGGAGGAGGGTTTAAATGAGATTAGGATTAGAAGAGAAATACAAGGAAGAAAGAAAAGACGTTTATATCTGAACTGAAAACAGAAGAGTTAAAAGAAAAACTAGAATAACTTGAACTTGCAGGTTGTTTATAACTGACCAAATATTTTCACATAAGCAACCTCATTTCCTTTTTAGAACAACTCTGTATCTCCATTTCACAGATGAGCAAACAGGCTGGGAAGTAAAGCCACAGAGAGTGGCTAAGTGGAGGGCCCAGGATAAACAGGTGGTCATCTATGAAGGGTGAATTTCAGGGGACTCAGAGGAAGGTGATTCCTTATCTACCAACATTCTACCCCTCACCTCCCTCTGGATTACATCAGCTTCTCTGCTCGAGGTAAAACGCTCTCTTAATCTAGAGTTATCATTGGGTGAATTAACTCAGTAAATTGCCCTTTGCCACTTGCACACTATGAATTGCTTTAAGGTTGCTTTCCTTAACCGGATAAGAACAAGGCACTGAGGCCTTGGCAGAAAAGGGAAGGGAGCTCTGAGATGGGAACATGGGACACTGCCTGGGAGTAGGGCTGCCGAGGGAGGGGTGAAGGGGCAGAGAGACAGCCAAGAGCACAAGTAAGCAGGAAAGCGCCTTCAGCAAATTAGGGCCAGCAAGGACATGTGTGGTAAGGGGCTGACTGGCCTTGAAACCAGGTGTGCACAGTTTGAAATTGATTAAAAAGGCCACTAAAACAAACAAACAAACAAAAACCCAGCCCAGCAGAAATTTGGAGAAGGGTAGGGAAATAGTCTAAACCCAGACCAGGAAACGGGATTGTGAAGGAGGTTCCACTAGTTCAGGGCAAGACATGCCTCTAGATAGATTCTCAAAGACCACTGGAGTTGAACTACTGACTTCCGATCATTTCCGTAAAACATGTTTATTCTCTCTTCCTCAGGAGCCAGCCCACCATCATGACTGTTACTTATGCCAGATATTAAACATAAGACAAAGGAAGAAACAATCTTTGCAGTTCCTAATGAGCACACATTTTTTTGCAAGCTTTATCTTCACAAGGGTTGTAGGTAGATGTCTTCTCCCAAGAAGACGGCGATGGGTGATGATGGCGTGAGACCCATTTGGGTTCTGGGGTAGAGATCTGCAATGAAAGATAAAGTACTCTACACCTGAAACAATCCACCCCACCCGCAAACACACATGATCCTCTGAACTGCTCATCAAGTACTCTGTGTACAAAGCAGGCCAAAGGTGAAATTTCTGCCAGGTCATCTGAAAACTTGTTTAAAAGCAAAAGTGGAAAACTAAAGAAGCAGCTAACAATACTCTTGTACCTTGAATGCTTCTTTTAAAAAAGGCCTTACATCCTTCACACGACCAGACTCCATAGTGATATCCCGATGCATAATCGCTGCAGACCGCACAGAAGTGGGCATCCCTCTTTGAACTTGGACTAGTAACAGGGCTGGCACAACTGCTTCCACTAGCCTTCCTTTTCAATGTCTCTCTAGGGGCAAAGAAAACATTCATTGTAAAAGAGCATTAAAGGTAAAACAGGGCCTTCCTAGAAAAACGAACAGCATGAACATTGCCTAATTTATCTCTTTGCCCTCAAGGGTTCATGATAAATATATTGCAAGAAGTCTGATCAAGCAAAACCTTTGTTACTGATATCAGATCTATGAAGAGTCACCCTGTTGGGATGACTGATGCCCGAAAGTGGTTAAGCAAGTTTATGCCCGCCCATGCAGTGCTGACGAGCACCAGTAACCATGGATGGCCAGCTGTAGCCATCAGGGTGTACAACTTTGAGTGTAATAAGTGACCAGATCCAGTCTGGGTGGAAATGGTGCGGAGAAGAAAAGGGGAGAGAGGAAGAAGAGAGAAGAGAAGGGGAGAGCGTGAACATGTGCCTGTCCTTTGAGAAGGCTTTGGAGGAAGGTGTTCAATGCTGGGTGGAGGGAGGGCCAGGGCTTCCACAGAGGAAGGGACAGCCCACAAGGGAGCCCCAACAGGCACCAAAAACACCTGGTTAGTTCCTAATTTTGCTACGGCATGTTTCTTTTGGAAAGGAAATAGTAGAAGTATGATTATTTATAAATTAAGGTAATTATACTATGGTTTAATTTACCCAAATATTAGCAGAACTCTGATTAGAACTTGTGCTCAGAAACAAAATATTTCTTCCTTTAAACATTGAATGAGAAAACATTATTTTTAAAAAGTTATCTACAATTTTCATATTCTCTTTTACCAACAAACAAGAAGCATTTTTTTAAAGAAGAAAAATAAAATTACTGTGTAATACGGCTTTCTCAAAGTTTTACGATATTTGAAAGTAATACATTTCAATACCAAATATGCTGTAACTTAGTACTTTGGTTGTTTTGGAAATTTATCTCCCCTTCATGCTTCTCCCTATACTACCTCTGCCCTCCGTAGCCATAATTATCATTAAAAAGATCTGGGTTTGATCCCTGGTCAGGGAACTAAGATCCCACAAGCCGCGCAGAGCAGCCAAAAAAAAAAAATTACAAATTGAATGGAAATAACCCATTATATTACCTTGCACTTAGAGTTTAAGAAAGGTCAACTAAAGTCCACATTTAAATAGTTTCCCATCAATCTTTATAAAATGTTATTATTTTAGTTCATTGTTTAAAAGCTTATACCAATGTCTGTCTGTCTTTTCTGGCTTCACCTGTCTAGTATTTCATTAAGTTGTAATACCGACAGTTACTTTTATCTTGGACACAATTTGTCATGAACACTAAATTGTGATTTCACTGCAAGATAAGAAGGATCTAACTTGAAAGTAAAGTAAAAATTTCTTTTTCAAACCCAAATCACTTCATCAAGAAGAAAGTGATTTAAGTTAAATTCTTTATTTTCTAAAGACAGTAGTCATGATAGTGAATTCTCCCCCAAAACACAGATCTGTAAGCTCAACTTTGTAGTAAGAACTAGAATATCAGATTAGATATTCTAGAATTCAGAATTCTAGAATTTAGAATATCAGATGTTTTAGGTGCTCTATTTGATCTATGTAATAATGAAGACCTTGTATAACACATATCTTTCTTTTCACTAAATCGTAAAGCAATCTGAATAATGGCCATGAACTACAATTCAGAATGAAGACTGGATTTACCTGTTCCCAGGTAAGGTGTGTTCTAATGATCTCGTTTCACACCAAGGACTCTTTTGAGGTTCTGCATACAGAAGTGACGACTGGCAATGGATGGCTAAAGGAGAGAGGTGCCCAGGAGTTGGCCACAATACATTTGGGCTTGTGGTCTGTCGACCAGGCCCACCTTCCGAGTTATTGGGAATACTGTAATTCATCACGGCAGGGCTATAGAATGTCATGGCTGAATATTCATGGTGGCTCTCTACATAGGAGGAAGGTATATATATGGGGCCTGGCTCCAGGGGTAGGATGGATTGACTGCAGTTGTAGGAGACAGGAGAGTTAAGGCTAGATGGTGAGTTTTTGATATCCATGTCTTGAATAGGTAACAGCTAGGAAAACTCCTTGTGAGAAGAGGCACAAAGGGACATTATAATGTTCTCAAAGAATCATAGACAGGTATGGCTGTGAAGAAAAAAAAAAAGACATTTCTAAGTTACAGATACAAGCATACTATTAAAAAGGTTGACATATTTTTATTAAACACACACACACACACACACACACACACACACACGTATGGGCCTAGAAATACATCCTGAAAAATATACACAAAAATATTAACCTCAGAGGGGTAGGAATGTAAGGCATGGAACTCATTTTCTACTTCATTCACTTCCATAATGCTTTTGTTGTTAACCATGATAATTTTTTTTACCATGAGAATTTAATATAAAGTGCTTTTAAAACTTAAAAAACACAGGGAGTTCCATGGTGGCCCAGTGGTTAGAATTCTGGACATTCACTGCTGTGGCCTGGGTTCAATCCCTAGGAACTGAGATCCCACAAGCCACATGGCATGGCAAAAAATAAATAAATTAAAATTAAAAATAAAAAAAATTAAAAACACAGCATTAAATCAAAATGTCATGCCAACCAGTTTTCTTTTTCTTTTTCTTTTTTTTTTTTGAACTAGATAAGTTCATTTTTAAATTCTTACAGAAAAATAACCAGGAAAACCCTGAAAGCACAGATCAACGAGCAGGACTAGCAATAACAGATCTTCAAACACACTATGAATAGCCAATAATGAAAAAGGAATAGACAGGCCAATGCACCTGTATCAATGATCAATTTATTGCCTTTCACCTAATACACTCTTCAGTATATGTTCTATGGCAATGGAATTCCTTAAGCATTTAAACTGAGCCCAGTGCTAAGCTTTCGCAGTTGAGGCGCTGCAGGGACGCTGCAGGGTCACTGCAGGAGGAAGAGGCCGCAGTGATTTCTGGCAGGGGCAGAGGCTGGCAGTGTGGATGTGAGAACATCCAGTGGCGCCTGTGCCAGCCATAAGTCCAGAACGAGGTCCCACTACAAACTTGTAGCCCTGGCACGGCGAGAACCTTTCTGCAATCACCTGTTCAGACTATGGCCTGAGGAGTTACACAGAAGTTGTTCCTTGTGCAAGTTTCATCACCAGCACATGCACACTCTGAAGGTCTTCTGCCCCCACGGGCACCTGGACTCCCAGGGCACGCCCACACCACCAGCTGCTGATCGCCCGCTCGCCACCTGTAACTCCAGACCACTTTTGTCCAGCTACACCAGTTAACATTTCTGCTAATTAGTGGCCAAACCATTTTTTTCCAAGGAGGTCTGGATCCCCCAAGTTTGTCCGTCTTTGGGTACTCTACCTCAGCTCCATGTAGAGTTTCTTATATCTTATACTTAATCTCTCATCATAGTCGGTAATTCTTATATTAGACTTCCCCCGTTGAACCTACTGTGTAGTTTCTATCTCCTGATTGGACCCAGACTGCTATGCAATAGAATGGAAAATCCCAAAACAGCAAATTCAAAAACTCAAGGGACTTCCCTCGTGGTCCAGTGGTTAAGAATCTGCCTTCCAATGCAGGGAACGCAGGTTCTATCCCTAGTCGGGGAAGTAAGATCCCACATGCTGCGGGGCAACTAAGCCCATGTGCCACAACTACTGAGCTCACGTGCTCTGAAGCCCACATGCCACAACTAGAGAGCCCATGTGCCACAACAACTGAGACCGTGCGCTCTGGAGCCCACTCGCCACAACTAGAGAGAAGCCCATGCACCACAATGAAAGATCCCACGTGCCGCAACTAAGACCTGACAGAGCCAAAAATAATAAATAAATAAATATTTTTAAAAAGTCAAAAGTTTCTGGAAATTTGTCATAGGATAAAGGTGGTATCTCAAATCACTAGGAAAACATTGGACAACAGAATTATCATTGGAAAAAGAATGTATGCCAGAATAAACTCCAAATGTTAAAGACCCAAATGTTGAGAGAACTGGAAAGAGGAAGGAGAGGGAGGAGGAGAGGCGAAGGGGTAAGACAGGAATGGGGGAGGAACAGGGGCTGCACAGGTACTAGAAGCAAATGTAGATAAATTCCATTATAACATGGGTGTGGGGACAATCTTCTTAACTATGGCTCAAAATCCAGATGCAATTTAAAAATGTACGTAAAAGTACATAAACTCATGAAAGTAAATATCTGCATATCGTAAAAATACCATAAGTCAAAAGAGTAATGACAAATTGGAAAAAAAATACTCCCAACTTATATTAGAAACAAAGGGCTAATTTCTCTGGTATATAGCGAGAACTCTTAAATTAAGATGGAAAAAAAAACCCAAATATTCACTAGAAAAATAGGCAAAAAACACAAACAGAACACAGGAAAAGGAAGGCAAATGGCTCTTTAAACACATAAAAATATGTTCAACTTTGTTCAATAAAGAGATACAAATTAAACTGCACCAAGATACCATTTCTCACTTATGTTTGCCAAAAATTCAAATGTTTGACAACAGACTCTCTTGGAAAGGTTATGGAAAAAACATGGACTTGCTCCTACATTGCTGGTGAGAGTGCAAAATGGCACAACTTCCATGGGTATTTGGCAATAAATAGCAAAATTACATA